>NC_140586.1:249595222-250965222 GCF_964204655.1 Triturus cristatus
AAAAGTTGATGTGGAACTGGCCCTCTACTGGAGACCAGAGGTCCAACAGCAATGCATCAGTCATCAATTTTAGTACTGGGAAAGGAAAGTTGCCTGCTGCAGGACAGATTGTGACCAGTCAGCCACCATTGCAGATATTGAGGCATCTCCTAAGAGACTTAGATAGTGAAAAGAGGCCTTGAAGCCGAGCCCATTGTGATTTCCAGTTCCACTACAGAGCTTGCAAGTACCACCTAGTGTAGTTAAGAAGGAAGATGCACAATGCTCAGAGACCAAGAATGCTCAGAGCCACCCTCACCTTGATCCAGGTTCATGCCTGAATTATCTGGATCATAGCTGGAGTGTCGCAGATTCGTTGCACTGAAGGAAAAGCCTTGAACTCCACAATGTCCAGGATTGCCCACTGAATTAAAGCATCTGTGATAGAATTAGGTGAGGTTTTGTCTTGTTTATGGCAAACCTAGTTCTTTAATTGGGATGAAAAAGATGTGTCGGTGTCCATAAAAGGGGCATGCTTTAAGAAGCATAACTAGGGAGCCTTTTTCAGAGCAGTGTGGCCTATCTTCTTAAGGGTTTGGCTTAAACATGTCAATTAAAATCATGTGCTTCACACAGCATGCCATCTGACTGGTATTTAGGTACAGCTCCATGAGTTTTCTGTTATTGCATTCAGATATGCCACACAACAAACATATATATATTAAACAAGCCAGACCTGTTGGCTTTGCCAGTGCTTGTTAGCAGATTCAGATAAATGAATAACAATAATGATTGTGTTGTGAATAATTAGTATTGAAAATGTTTCAATTCTACAAATATGAGACTGTGGATTAAACATGACTGAGGTCTGTAAAATGGGTGGTGGCCTTCAAAATGTCTCCATCATTTCTGTTCTGCCCTTCGTATGACTTTCTTCTGAGGTTTCTCAACCTGTTAGACACTTAGACCGTATTCTTCACAATATCTTTCTGAAATCCTCCATCTGCATACCTCACACTTCATCTCGTTCTTCTTCAGCACTGTCTTTTCACTCTCTCCTTCTGCACTGCCTTTCATACCCTCCACTTAGTCACCCCCTCAACTCACAACCAATCCACTTGCCTGTAAGTAATGCATTTTTATTTCCTTTGGCACTGACATATTTCCTCAGCTGTGAAACCTCCTTCACACACTTTCCCACATACAGTTGGCACATATGAGACCATTGCTCTGTGCACCCTGAAGAGAGGCCATGGATTGGATGAGCATGTAGTCTACACAGCTTATGACCCACTGACAGGCAGGTGAGAAACTCGCACTGACTTCAGCCTCAACTTCAGAGCTCTCAACCGCATGCGGTCGTTAATACCCATCCACAACCTGAACTTAACTGGGGACTCATTTGAAAGTGTGCTCTACACAGAAGTCATACGTTGCTTGAAAAAATCCTACTGAAACATCTTGAAAAAAGTAAATCATTTTACAGAATGCAAGATGAAATAAAGCATGTGAAATGCAATGAGGGACTGCATCACGGCCAAGGAGTACCTTACGGATTTTTAGTCATTGCTGAGATTTTGTGCCATGAATATAGATCCCAATAGGGACCTGTTTCAAAGTAGTTTTTTTCAATACTGTCTGGTCAGAGACCCGGCAGGACTCAATCCACTCAAAGCTTTCGGTGAACCCCAATGATGTGAACAGTCTACAGCACGCTGTCCTAGAGGTATTGGAATATACGAACTCCCGAGATGGGAAGCAACCAACACTGTCATTTTTGCGAACATCAGAGGTGTGTTGGTGAGGCTGAAGGGGGGCACTGCAAACTGAAAATGTTGCTGGCCCACCTTGAACCGAAGGTAATGCCTGTGAGACTGCTCGACAGACATATGAAAATAGTCCTTGGACACCATCCAGTCTCATGGCTCCAGAGAAGAAAGGATCTCGGCTAATGTGAGCATTTTGAGGTTGCCCTTCCGCAGGAAGTCGTTCAGAGATTGAAGGTCTAGGATAGGCCCGAGTCTTGCCTCCTTTATTGGAAGTAGGGAAAATAAGAAGCCGGTCTTTCTCCGAATACGGTACAGTATCTACGGCACCCTTACAGAGCAACAAGCATATTTCCCTTTGTAGACACTCGTCCGAAATTTGCTCTGGTGTGGGAGGAATACTGGGTGTTCAGGACAGAAATGTATTGCATAGCCTTTTTGAATAATTTGCAAGATACATTTGTCGGAGGTGATGGATTGCCAACCATGGAATAAGTGCTGGCACCTGCTTCGTGACTCTCAGGGCAAACTAACACTGTTTGAGAGGCACTGTAGCAGGGAAAGATAAATTGGAGAAGTGGTACCCTTGCTGGCCTACGCACTGGTGGCTGGATGCGCGTCTGTGGCCCCCGAAAACACTGGGCTTTCCGTTGCATCACAGGCAGAGAAGGCTGTCTCTGATTACACGCCAGTCATCTAGAGTAGCCCCTAATTTTTACAGAAGTGGTGCAGACAATGATTTGCAGGGGTCAGCAGCCTCAGGGGCTGCATCACTGCTGTTTATAAGTTCTTAAGTGGAGTCTACCTTGTTTCCGAAGAAGCAAGACCCATCAACGGTCATACCCATGAGTGACATCTGTACATAGCCAGGGAATGTGATGGACCTCATCCAGGCATGTCTACAGAGGACAGCCCTTGTCTGCACTGTCAATGCAGTCCGTGGTATTCAGACCGACGCAGATAACATACTTGGCTGTGTACTGCTTATCATGCATTGTCTGAGCCAGTGAGGTACTAAAATCCTCTGGGACAGCAGAAAAGATCTTCCTGGCCATGTTTGAAAAAGGCGTGTATGGATCAGCGCAGATAGACTGTGATCACGTATCACAGAGCCAGGCTGGCAACAGAAAATATAAGTTTGCCAAAGGGCGCAATTCTTTTGAGGTTCAACTTACTGGTCGAGGCCTGTACAATGAGACTCTCTGGAATAGAGTGTTTCGTGAGACAATCCGGATCACCAGGCGTCAGCCTATGCCGTCAGGTCACCTGCCGGTTAACAGGCAGGCAAGAACTTGTTTTGACCAGTTAGCCATTAGGGTATCTTTGAGGGCATCACTTAATGCGAGTAAGGGCTCAGCTTCTGGCACAGGCTGCAGATTTTCTGTCAAGACGTGTCTTAGTCTCAGCGAAGGAAGTGCGATTCAAGTAACCTGGCTGCCCTTTAAATCACCACTGCAAGCGAGGCACTTTTTAGGTCTAGCGTGGCGTTGCAGCGCAAAGCGCTGCACGCCTCAGCGAGATTTATTGTGAATGAGGATTTTCAGATAAGGGCTTTAAGCCCCGCCCCTCATTTCCATTGGCTGGTGTCACCGTTTATGCTGAACGGTGGCCTGCCATTGGAAATGAGGGTTCTTGGGTGATGCCCTTTTGCCTCAGATCGGACTGGGTCACCAGCTTTGCTGTTTTCGCAAAGCACTTTCTTATCTTTATGGGGCCATGTGTTTCTAATTAGCTCCATAAAGACAAGAGATCGATGCTTGTTCCACCCATTCTCCGGCTGCAGCGCGGTCCTCTTTCACTTTTGGGACCGCGCTTGATTATTTAATTAATTTGCCGTGGAATTTGCCTGTCGGGCCGTTTTCACTTTTGCGGCCGGACCGCGCTTGTTTGTGTTTGCAATGGGATTAATGTGATCGGTTCTGTGTTTGACTTGATCAGCGCAACACGCCGCGCTTCATCTTTGAGCATGGCCCTTTTCAGGGGTCAGGGCCATGTGGGAGAACCCCAAGGTAATGTCTTCATGTAAAACATGACCTGGCATGCTGGGTAACTACTGAGTGGGCTGCCTAGCAGGCGCGCAACACCCATTGGGATCAAAGGGCTTCAGCCCCCCCATTGTGTGTGGCAGCCCGGGCTGAGACAGCTTCCCGGGCACACACACAGCCGCACCCGAGTACTTCACAGGTCTTTAAAAGATCATTCACTTGTAAATGAGGCTTTGTTGTTTTTCCACCCCTTCTAGAGCCCCTGCTAACTATTGCTGGAAGAGTCAGCCCCCCCCGAAATTTTTTCTTAGCCCCCCCCCCCCCCGAAATTTGGCTCTAGTTGCGCCCCTGCTGCCTAGTATAAGCTGGCATCTCAAGATACGAGGCTGTGAGCCGGAAGTGCCTGCTCGAGACTGGCACCATTTAGGTAACTTTTTTTAATCAGTTTTGTATGTTTTTGCTTGTATCTGTCGTTTTGTGTGCCTGTCTCTATTTCTATGATGGTGTGCCCTTTTTGGGTGGGTGTCTGGTCGAGGCACGAGTATTTTTCCGTGAGCTGACTGCCAAGCCAAAGCATTTTCTTTTCTGTAAATCTGCAGTTGTCGTGAGAGCGGTGTCCTAAACGTGCTCTTTATCACTCCTCCTCCCTCTCAGCTTGCAAGCTCGTGTTCATTGTGCTGTTACGGAACCATTTAAATGGCCTACTTAAGGGAAAGTATCAGCACAGTGGACTTGCGTAAAATCCCTGCACTTTAATTCTGCTCAGGTAGCATTACCACGTTGGCTTTAAAATTGTGAATTCCACGAACAGAGGTCTAAAATGCTTCATCTAAGGACAACAGCGAGTGAACAACAGCAGGAAAGGCCGTCTGTGCCATATGAAACTTTACCCTAATTACAATTCACTTTTATGAGCAGGGCATGCTGTAGCATTTCAATGCATGCTGGGTACGTGTTCGTACATGTGACTGCTATCGCCTGGTAAGCGACTATTTGAGCATTACATGGCGTCTCCAATGCTTTCTGTAACAGGAGCTACTGCCGCTCAATGAAAATCACCCGAGCTTCTATTCCAATAGTGACTGCAAGAGACAAGATGACTTTGGTGGGCACCTGATGCAAGATTACCAGCAGTGATCGCCTCTGTGCATCAGGTGCAGTTGCCAGAAAAGAAGTAAAACAAGCATTAAAAATGCAATAGGTCTCACCTTTGATTAAGTTAAAGCGATTTGCTTTGCTAATGGTATTGTATAGAAAAGCAAATGGCGTTACCTTAATGGAAGGCGAGACCTATTGCATTTTTAATGCTTATTTCTGTTGGTGATCTATGGGGCAAGAAAAGCTCGGTCTCATTGGAGGTGTTAAATCCACTTCCGTTCTGTAAACCTGTATCAAGCCTACTGCGGTTCTGTATTAGGCATCGTCAGTAACGAGAAGGGAGCAAGCCATCCTCCTCACCACCATCTTCATCATCAATATCCTGGTGTACTCTATGCTATGGCACAGAATCAGAGTCAAAGCCAAAATGATAATGATGCCTCTGCCAAGAGCTGTGATGTGGTACTGGCACAGATTTAGAGTCAGGAGCATGACAACTGGTTGTGCTATATATATCATTTTATAGTGTGACATCGGTCAAGCTAAAGCCACTGTCAGTATGGGATCAAACTTGGATATCGGCCAAAGGTCATCCTCTAGCATTGGCTGACTTGGAATCAGAATTGGGGTGTGGGAACCAGTGTTGATCCCTGGGCCTGAGGGGAAATCTGTCCCGAAGCTTGTATGGGCCTGGTAACGTGGAGTAAGGGAACAATATCAGGAAGGAACCTGCCTGCGGCAATCCAAATGATGCTCGGGTGATTCTGTGGAGCTAGAAGGCACACCAGAGGAAGCTAGAAGGGCAGTGAAAATTTGCAGCATGGCTTCTTTGAAGGCCTCAATCTGCTGTGGGGGTCAGTTACGGCTCAGGGAACTTAGGTGCATTGGGACTAACTGGAATTAGTTCTGTTCGATGACCTTGATGGAGTGAGCGTAACATTATGAGGCTCTCCCTTGTTCTCTTTGGATTCGTAGTGGTGGGATTGGGTTGAGTCCAGCTTTCGTGTTTTTTTTTGGTTGCTTGAGGTTGGACTGTGACTCACTTGAGGATTTCAAGCAGGAAGTGGAGTAGTCGCAGGAACGGTTTTGTGCCCGGACCTGCGAATTGCAGCAGGATCTGAGCATACTGCTATGTGTTCTTGTGTTCAGCAATGTGTAACTTGTAAATTCGATCCTCACTCTTGAATCACCTTTGGGTGCAATTATCACAAGCAAGATGTAGAGTACTGCAAGAAGCCCAGGCACCATAGGCACACCTCATGTGGGTCTGTGACTGAAATCTGCTTCCTGCAGTTGTGGCACAGCTTCAATCATGTTGTGTTAGTTGGGTGCATCGCTCTGTAGTACACTATGGAAAAAGTTGGAGTCGTTGGAAGACCGACAAAGTCTGAAGTGGAGCCCCCTATCGGCAATAGAAGGCGTGGAAAGAAAGGAACAGACGTCAACCTACAGGGTTAGGGCTTATATGCAGCTCTCTTCCCCGGAGGTATGGAGTCAGTGCAGCGCCGCACAACACCTTATAGCTGCATGCAGGAGCATTGCTACAAAATTCCCTGGATCCAGTCTGGCATCTGTGGGCTCTAAGGAGAGGAATGTATGGTTATAACGACCAAGCCAAAACCCACACTTGTTTAGACTGAACAAGTCCTGAAGAGGAATAATTCAGGCACTTAGTAGCACAGCAGGCCTAGGCCAAACAGACAAGCATTCAATGCCCAACTTAAAGACATTCAATTCTAGGACCAAAGGAAGAGCCCCTTGAGTATTGCAAACAGAATATGCATCAAAACTATACACTGACACATTAACCTTGGCGACTCATTACTTTAAGCATGTGAATAAAATACAATAACTGCAGAAATGTGACCCCAGCCACCAACATCAACATTATGAGCAACCCTTCATCCCGTTCCCAATGTTAATCTCTCAAATAGCGTAGGAAACAATTCAGTTATGCTTTGAGCACTATACAGTAGATAAACATAAATAATCAACATGCCTATGATCTCAGACATATCTGTTCCATTATTTTTAACTCCTATACAAATTTTTAGATCCTATAATCTGGCTCTGGGATACCCAACTGACTAGATCTTTGCTGTATTTTGTGATCCTATTCACCTCTCTCACATATTTTCTCATTTTTTTCAATCCTATCACTCATGAACCCAATCAAAAATCTCAGCCTAAGCACCCAGTTTATATGCTGACGGGAAGGAAACTCCATTACGGCAAGAACAGAGTTTCCCTCTCTGCCATCATAGTGGTTTGCCTGCCTAATTTAACTTCTGGCAGACTTTAAGTTTGGCCATGGCGGAGACTACTTAGTCTCATCCACCCACGAGTTTGCACACCCAATTTAGATGGGTGGACATTTTGCGACTTTTTTACTGGTCCTTGCCGCTAGGCACAGCCTGGCAGTAAAGGACAGTAAATGCTCCGCCCGCCATTGCTGAAGGAGAGGGAAGCCTTATTTTCTTTCTTTACAAAAAGAAAATGCTGTTTCAGGATTTTCTTTTTGTAAAGAACAATAAATTACTCTGTGTCTTGCTGGCGCAGCCCCGTAGTACAGAGTAAAATGGATTGACAGGAACCGCTGTGATGGCGGTTCTTGGCAATGCTTTTGTAAATGACCCCCTACTTTCTTGTCATTTATAAATGAGGAAGGCGGCCTCTCCACCATATGTACAGAGTAATTTTCTGTCCCCATGGTGGTACGGTGGGCAGCCAGCTGTGACTTAAATCAGGCCCTAAGTTTCTAACATGGATAGCTCTCTGCTCTGCCATGCTCCGAAGAAACCTTGTGGTAGTCTGCAGCGCATTTACAAACCTCTCAAATATATTAAAAAATTTGTGGCTTCCACCATCCATAGGTCTCTCCTTGCCTCCAATAGAAATCTTGACTTTAGTAGTATTGGTATGAGGCAAATGCTCTCCTCCAGGTCTAGTGCTGTGTTGCTCCATCTACTTCATATTTGGAGGCTTTGCAAACTTCTCCCCTTTTATGCGGGCAAACTCTGCTTCACCACCTAAGATAGAGTACTGCTTCCTCATTTAGGAGCCTTCAATGCACAACATCTTCTCCTTCTAGCTAAAGCTATCAGCCTTGCCACCCTTAAGCTCATCAAACCTCTTAGCAACACCGACCAAGTCGGGAGGGTCACCAAAAACCACATCACACTCTACAAAAGCTTCATCCTAGAACTTAAGTGAGCACATGTCACCTAAACCCCTAGCGCTCGTAGTTTCACCTGATAGGACCCCATACAAATGCTCTATTCTGCTAGTCACTATCTACCTTTCATAAAGCCACCCTGAGCTCAATCCAATTTTGGGTTCTTCATACTTTTTGCAGTTTTTCCGATGGAATAGCCTCCTTGCCGGACTTGGAACTAAATCCTCCCTTGCAGCTTTTAAGTCAGTTGGTAATGTCCATATCTCCATTATCAAGACCCAGCGCAGATGACCAAACGCACGGTGCCCAAATCTAATCAAATGATATTGTATATATTAATCAGTCAATATTCTTATGTTTTCATACTGCCAAGTTAATCACTTGTCACAACACCTTATGCAACCACACTGCCACCAACTACCCAATGTACGGACCTTAATACTATGTACAGTAAATTTTTTAACAGTTCACACTTAAAATACAAAATAAAATACAAACCCATGGATCAGGATTTCTCTGTGATTTAAACACTATAGTATTCAGTCGATTTCTAATATATGTAGCTCATTGTTTTGTTGTGCCTTGCTATGTGTTTTTTGGTGTCCTAAAAGAGTGTCCTTTCTACTGAAGCGTTTTCCACACACATTGCACGCATATGGTCTTTCCCCAGTATGCCTTTTTTGGTGCCTGTGTAAAGCTCCAAGTTGATTGAAGCTTTCTCCACATATTTCACAATGAAAAGGTCTTTCTCCAGTATGTACTCTCTCATGCTTTATAAGACTTGATATTGATGTAAACTTTTTTCCACACACAGCGCAAGGGTGTCTTTTTACTCTGGGGGGTTGCCGATACACACGATAGCTGATCGTTGGGTCCGTTTTCTCATTTTGTGGTTCACAACTCTGCAGTGGGCTTGATTCGAATGGAGCAATGTCATTTCTTACTCCCTTGTCAGGTATATAGAATGGTTCTGATCTCTGCATGAAGGGCATTGTCTGACATGCGTTGAAAGAAGTATTTTCAGTACTATCAATTTGCCAATGTGCAGGTGTCTCTACAGTCATTTTACAATCGCTTCCGGGTAGCATGTGCGTAGCAGACATTCTTCTCTCTTGTTCAATATGGGTTACATTTACTTTGCTTTTTTTAGTTGCGGATTTGCAAAGACTTCCTGCAACATGATGCTTTAAAGAATTGCCCCCGTTTCTCTTTCCGTTCTTGTACAGATTACCTGCAGGTATGAAATGAAGGAACATTATAAGTTTTTTTACCAGGGTAAATGTGCACAGATATAATATTTTCACATTGAGCAGTGAGTACTGTTCTGCAGACCTACAGCAGCTGCCAAGTTTTCCAAGTTCATGCGTGTAGTGCTGTTCCTGTCCAGAATTATTCCTCTGAATTCTGGTACTTGTAGTCCTCTTTAGGTCTCGCCTGGCGAAAACAGCGCATGCACTGCTCTAGCCAGGAGAGCACCTTTTGGAATCAATTGTGCGAGGGCTCTCATGCACACGTCTGCAATGGATAAAGATGGCTGCTCTCGCCATTTGTCCATTGCAAACAACATGCGCGTGTCCGTGGGACTTTGGACAGTCCAACGCCATTTTGTTGCCATAGCAACAAAATGCCGCTTCGCGTGTTTTTTTTTTTTTTTTGTCAGTCCCCCCCGGGGCACAAGCAGGCATCCACTTCTGTCTTTTTGCTGAGATCAGCTGTCCTCACAGAAGTGGATGCTTGCTTGTGCCCCGGGGAAACTGCAGGACAGCCCTCGCATTTATGCGAGTTTGAGCTATTGACAATGCAAATGACAATGCCTTTTATTTATGTTTTAAAAACGAAAACAAGAATAAAAGGCATTGCCATTTGCAATGTCAATAGCTCAAACTCGCGTAAATGCAAGACCTATTGCATTGCAAATGCTTGTTTATATTGAAATTAAAAAAAAACTACAAGTCTGAGAATTTAAAGAAAAACCTGGACTGGTGCAGGACATCATGCATGGACCTGGGAAACATTGGCAGGGTTAAAGGGAGTCGATGGCATAATACAATATGACAGATTCGGGTACAGATCTTGCAATTTCATGCCTGAGATCTGGGACAGACGGGCCAATGTATGCTGTGAGGTGACACAATGAGGACACTGAATGACTGTGTGTAGGAAGACAACAGACCTTGGTCCTGCTTGAACATGAACAATTCAGCCCGCCAGGACCACGATAAACGGAAAAACAAGTAAGCTTATACCAATTTTGCCCAATTTGGGCTTCATCAGTACAGTGCAGCTCGAGTTCTCTGGCACGGTGAGCATGGGACCCATGCTTAGGCATAACCATTGCGATTACTGCTTCTCACTGAGAACAGCAAAAAAGTGATGTGTAGAATGTTTGAATTGGTATCTGCCACTGCGAATTACTCGAGTTGCATTCCAGTCAATCTTTTTTGCCCACCTTGCCAGAATGAAAATAACCATATGCAAATCCGCACTGAGCCTGCTCAGACATGAACAGAACATCCCAATCTGCCAGCCCAGGTCCCAACTGAATGGGAGCACAAGCTGCCATGGGGGATTAACAGTGCTATTGAATGTTGTCAAAAGCAGCATCTTTTCTAGATGATTTTCGTTTTACATCTGATAAGCAACCTGCTTCATATTTTTACCCTGGGAGTTAAGAATCAACCAATACAGAGAAATTGTCAAGCCAAAGAAACAATACGGGCGCAGGTGGTGAGCAGGCAAATTAACATAACTATTTCACTGTAGGCCATTAATGAAATTAGACCTACTGTCAGAGGGAATCCATTTTTGAAGACCTGACACTTACTTTTCAATTACACTTTATGTACAAATCTCATAAATAAAGTATTTGTGAGTTTCCAATAAGAAGGAAGGCAGAGTGTAGAGGAGATGTGTGGGGGGTAGGAGCAAGAGGGTGCATTGGAGGGGCAATTATTGAGAGACTGAGGATGATTAAGTAGAGTTAAGGCTGTGTGAGTGTGTGGGGCGTAAGGTTTCAATGAGATAAGTCTCTGAGTGCCTCTGAGAAAGAGAGACATCGGTTTGTAACAATAATGCATGAGAAGATGCAACCAGAAGATATAAGAATGGAATTTGTGAGCAAAAAAAGAAAGAGAGGGCACCCCCCTTCCTGAGTATTTTCTCAACCTTGAGTTTTCCATATTTTACTTACTACCCTGCACCAGCTATGTGAAGCACCAAGTCTTGAACAGATGCAATATGTGCTGATGGGGACACACATCAAGTGCTTGACACAATGGCTGCTTCAGTCTCCTTTGTTTGAGTTGTGCCAGAAGAGTCACCGTTCCTCTTCAAACCAGCTGTATAAGTGTGAAAGTAGTAGGTATCTTGCAGAAGAATCATGGACTGGCAGACTGGCCAGTGCGACTAACGTTTCTCTCCTCTACTAGGTCGTGTAAGCACCCACTTGCTGGGGGGGCTACTTTTCAAGGAAAATCAGCTACTGGGCATGACCAATGGCATAGGGCGTGTGGCTGGTTATGGGATTAAAACCAATTGGCTCCCCAAGCCCAGGCTCCAGCAGGTAGGAAAAAAGCCAGGCAGGCAGAAAACACTTCCAGCGCACAGAGAAAAGAAAGCAGACAACATAAAAGGAATAATATATTAGCCCGGTTGATCCATGCACTAAACATCGATGAAACCACAGCTGAAAAGAACTTGGAAATCCATCTCCTGCATACTTGGTTGGAGAAAAAAACAACTGGGACAATAATATAGGCTCAAATGGTAACACCCAAAGAAAAATGTTTTGACGGCATTGTAATGCAGTGTTATGATATCACTTAGAGCTTTTTATACTGAGAGGCAGGATGTGGGTGAAGAAAGGAACAGGAAGACTACAGTACAGGAAATTGTGGCCTTATATTGGTTGGGGGAATCAGTATGCAATAAATTGTGAGAACAGCTACCTTGGGATTATGCTGCCGTGCTCATAATGTATCTAGGCTGCTTCACAACATGGCACCCATCAGTTATGTCCCTTCCAGTTCTCGCTGCTACTTACTGGTTCCTACAACATTTTCATCCCAGAGACTATGGGGTTCCACTGGGAGTGGTGTTATTGTAACCAGGTAGGGCACAACTTTGTGGTTAATACACCTGTTTTACCCCAAAGGTTGAATCCATGAGGAAGTCCCATAAATGTACAGTACTGTAAAATATTATCTACAGCTCACAGCACACATCTATAGTGGAAACGTTGTTGCTGTTGTTACTAGTAATACTTTTAGATAAAACCTCAAACATACCGCTTGCATTTTTGCTGCAGCTTCTGTATACATCACTCAATCATTCAATTGTTTATTTCAAGCGCTCATACCCATAAAACAATTACACAGTCATCATATCCAAAAACAGTTTTTAAAACAATGACTAGAATCTTGTAACACAGGAGGTTCCGCAGTATATAAAATGTGGTGAAGTGATTCATAAAATCACTAATAAATGAAGAACATGTCAGACCCCATTTCATGTTCCTAATATCATATTGTAAAAGCTCCTAGCTGGGAAAAATCAGATGCAATGGGTCCTAGGACTATTAAAAAAGTGCAACATACATGGAACAAGATCATTCTCATCGTACATTATTCTAAAAAGCCCTCACATATTTCTACTAAAAGAGAAGAAAGCATGGTACAAAGGAGTAATGTTAAACACTTGGCTCTAACTATGCATGCCAGATGTATGAACTCTGATGAACCATAAGGTCTATTGTGCCGGATTTAACCATGCAGAAAGCTCCCATAAATCTCCTAATTCTTATGTGATCAAAAACTAGGACAATGAATTTCATTTTGAGTTTAGTAGAAGGTAAACACAGGGAAGAGGTGTGGCGCCGCGGCCAGGGCGACTGACTCCGGAATCTGGGCATCACGGTTCGATCCCCGGCACCGGCAGATTAGCCCAGCACCATGTGACTCTGGGCAATAGCTTGCTTAATCTTCCCGACGGCCCCCAGCACCTAGAGACCCTTACGTGTGATTGTTTGTGCTTTACAAGTGTGGATTATTATTATTATTAACACAGCAAAATGTGGGATTCTGTTTCCTCAGTTTTATTGCATGTTGGCAACATTTCGAAAGCGGTAAGTTTGAAATTCACTTGTAAGCATGAGTTGCTAAGGGCAAACGATCTAATCTAAACTTTGGATACAAACCTTTATCAAATTTGAGTTCAATGTTACCTAAACATATTTCAAAGCATGGTGTACATTTAAAACTTTAAAAGAAATTGCATAAAGCCACATAGTGGAGCCTCCAGTGGCGCACCATGATCCACCTATTGCCAATAGGTTATTTTTAGTGAGGCAAAGATTATTAGGATTATTCCAATATGGCGATATGTTTAGTCTTTTAAACGTTTGGCCTGTGGCCAAAAACAAGGACACATTATATGCTTTCTTGATTGTCAAAACCTTTAAAGGAGCAGCAACATGTAGTCGGGTTGCTTCATTTGACCAAAGTTGGGCCCAATATAATAAGGGTCTTAACTTTGCATTAAGGTCTAGATTTATGGATACCCTGTATCCAAGTACAAGGCTAGGAATAACAATGTTAGGGAAAAAAACGATTTTTAACCACTTTCCATGAATCCAGGTTCAGAACACTGCAAGGGTCAGACTCTTAAAGGGCGACAGCTTGTGTCTGGTGTCTGTAAACCTCCATAAAAGATGAAAAAAGCAAAGGTTCCTAGCCTTCAGGCAGATCACAATGTAGCATTTTCCTATGGCTGAATATAAGAATACTCTTATCAACTGTTTTAACCAGGAACCATTTGCTGCCAACAAGATGCCCAAATACTCAAAGCCACTTCTTAATCCGACATCCTCCAAAAATAAAGTATATTGCTGGGATCTCTATTTTGTTTTTGCTGCCTTAAAATAAAAGCCTCGATTCTTGTAAAATCGGAAAATGTATTCTTAAGAATTTGTAACCCCATTGGAGTTTTTGGTAACAAGACAGTATCATCTTCAAATAGTGAGGTACATATGTCTCCCCTACTAATCTAGGACCATCATAAATTTAGTCTCTAAAATGGCCAATCATACAAATTAATATAAAGTGTGAATAAGGTTGGGCACAAAACACACCATTTGACATACTTTTCTAGTGACAGGAATAAGATTCGTAGTCTCACCAATTGGGCCCTATGTTATTTTTACATAATTGTTGGTTTTTAACTGAATGATTACATTTAATAGATTATTTAGGAAACCAATATCAGAAAGCACTTTCCACAACATGATATGTGGCACTGATCAAATGTTGATTTTAAGTCAAGAAATGCAACATAAAGAGCCTAATTTCTATAAAAGAGCAAAATTGCATATCAATAAAGAAAATTGAAAACTTTGGTAAACCGTACTGATGTTTTCTTGTAATCCTGCATGAAGATGGAAACGTGTATTTGCCAAACCTTTGGTTCAGATTTAAATAAATCAACAGAAATTGTGTCTAAGTCAGGTGACTTGCCTGATTTCTGGCACATTACTGAATCAACTGCATTGTCAATGGAAAAGTGAACAGAGGTATCACCAGCCATAACTTTACAATTTATATCTTGTACTTAATTATCTAACATTTAAACCTTTAAACCTAAAATTTCATGAGTACACAACAAAATGCTTTGGATACATATCTCATGCATTTGGTGTGTTTCGGGTGTATTAACGAGAAAACTTCCATGGACTATCATGTGTCAAATATCTGTAGCCTAGTAGAGGTAAGTTCATCCACAATTGCATCTTACATTGTGCCTTTTTGGTTTTCAAGCTTGCTTTTGAAGATTTACATGCTTTTATTGTCCTTTTTAATTGCCTAAGAGCAGAAAACTGCATTTCACCTTCTTTCAGTTTCTATCATACAAATGATGTTGCTTTATTATGAGTACTTTTCCATTTCCTGTGGTCTTGGAGAAAAATTGGCCTACTGAATGGAACCTAGAAGCATTTACCTCCCAGTAGGTAAGGGCCATCGAAGGCCATCGAAGGACTTGGATAGAACATTCTAGAAAGTGAACTCCAGTGTTGTAGATGACAGGTGAAGATTCAGATTTCATTATTGTGTCATATTTCACTTGCCTAAGATGTTATAGACCACTGCCACAGTTTCAGCTGTTCATTGACAACACCTTGAATAGGACTCGGGGTGAAATATAAGCAGCACATTATAAGTGGTTTAATAATGGATTAGTTAGAATGTGATGACTTTAAATCCAAGGTCCTGCTAAGGAGATGAGATCAGTACATGGCCCTTTCATTGAGCTATAAGGATAAGCTCCTGGGTCAGTGTCAAGAATGTGAACTTTATTTGAGCTGAACAGTGAATTCTCCTCCCCCTAAAAAAATCTATTAATAAAGTCTGTTGTTTGCAGAAGCAAAACACTAAGTTAATTTTTGGGCTTGAAAAATTAACTGAAGTAAGATTGGGATGACAGACCATGTAGGCTACTTGGAGGCTCATGAGCCTCATTTCATAAGTGCCTTCAGGATGCCATGGACATTTGTACCCATTTTGTTCTTCCATGAAACACTTATAACAGAAGGGAGTGCAAATGCTTGTGTGGCCCTTATGCAATAATGGTCATGGAGGTGCACATTATGTGCCTGGATAATTTCACTGAGGTGTTCCTCCTTGGCATGGGTGCATAGGAGGAAATGTGAATGCTTCTACAAGTCAGAAAGAGCTAGTTCTGCAAACTAAAGCCATACAGGTTATAAAACAGCACTGGACCACCCAAAGCTCCTCTAAACCACCAAATTATGCAATAATTGTACTCAAGAACGTGTCTCTGTGAGCTCAAGCACAATTGTAAACAATCTTGCTAACTTTTGCTAAGAATGTTTTTAAAAAACATTACGAGATGAAAAAAGACTCCTAGTTACTGTCTTCAACGGACATTTGAGACAGAAACATTAGCAAATTGTCATCAATTAAACAAATACCCATGATCACCCTCCTTCAAATCAGAACCTCCATGAAACCCTCTTCATACATTGACAACCCCATGCCTATAAACCTGTAAAAGACCTCAGAACATTACTCCATAATCTTCAGGAAAATCAACATCTTTCTTGGCAAAGATGCACTGCTCTACTTTGTCAAGCCTAGACAGATTACATGCCTACTGAACATAAATGTACTCACTTATAACCTCCAAAACCTTATTTTTGACATCATGGTTTTCAGCTATTTCTTTAATCTGCTGATGCACCCAATCATCACATTACTCCCTCCCATTACTTCAAACAGACCATTGGGTGAGTCTGACTAGATTGCTAGCCATGCCCCGCCTGGACAACTGTAGCACCATCTACCCAAGTCTTCCCAAAATCCTCTTTACTAGGCAACAAAGCTGCAAAACTAGACATCCAGAATGAGTTTTAACCTACACAAGCAAGCCCACATCAACCCTTTGAAAATACTTCATCGGCTACCAGTCAAATCCAGTATCAAATTCAACATTCTCTGCATCATCCACAAAGTGTTCTCGTAGAAAGGGCACATTACTACAGGATTAAGATCCTTGCTACACCTTAGCTAGCAACTTCTGCTCACTGGCTTTTAATCTGATACAGTAACAGAAATTCCAGTGAGTGAACCACATTGACAGATCAATGGGAGTAGAAGGTCCAAGACAAAGGATTGGCTCTCAACCCTTCCTTGATATCTGAACTGTATCACATGATTTAGGGAACTCCGGAAAACTGAAATTTTGAACGTGCTTTTTAACAGACCTTTCAAGCTACTAAAAACAAGGACAACAAAACATTAGCCTATATGATTGGATGCATTATGCCCCTATATAATTTCAGGACAACAAAACATTAGCCTATATGATTGGATGCATTATGCCCCTATATAATTTCAGATTGGTCAGTGTTTCTATCCCCTTCTACACTCAGAAGAAAAAGACAGGTTACATTTGGAGCGTTACAAAACTCCCAAACCCATAAGTACATTTTGTTTAACATTTGTAATTTGAAGAACCATAACAATTCTTTCATATTGTGCAAACCCTGTTGCTTTGATACTGAAAGGTACATTTTTTATTCTACGATTATCGTTAAAACATTTTATTTCCATTTTCAAAAATAACATCAGTAATACTTTAAAAGTGCATGAGGAAATTATCTTAGGCGTTATAATTTTGATCCTTCGATATTAGACCCAAGGTTGCGATAGTCATGAAAAGATCTTATTATATCTTAATAGCTTAATGGACATTTATGTTTGTACCATAATTGACTGACTTTCTGGCATGATTTGTGGCATAATCAGCTTTGCCTGCTCACATGCTCACCAAGTGTAATACTCTGAATTCACAAGTGTTGCGCTAATCCCAGGGAAAGAAATGTTAGCAGTGCACTTGTATTATTACTGCTGTTTGGAAAAAGTCTGCATCTCTGGTGGACACACTATGCATGGGCACCTGAACAGAAATTGAGACACTACATTTACATAGAGGCCAAAGAAGTCTAAAAATATTTGGAAATGTCAGCGGCTGTCCTGAAGATCACAAGTATACGTTTTTGTATCGTCAAGAGCATCCTTGCTAGGTAATCGAGATACTTTGGTGCTGTAGCCAGGACCTTGTTACCTGACCACATGAAAAACTTGGAGATGGTTTCCATTTGGAAAGTATTACTGGAAGTTGAGACTGAAAGCAGAAAAGTATTCTACGGTATTAAGTGGATTTACGATATACATTTAAATCGTTTAAAGTACTGTTTCAGTGATAACCTCGAAGGGATGTAAACTTTACACTTTTGTTATACATTTGGATTCTAAGACACGTAAGGAACAGAAAAGAGCCTTGTTATCTTTAAAGACTGTTGATATTTACGATGCATTTGTTAAAAGTAAAGATAGTGGAATGTAAGAACTACATACTCCTTAGGAATGTTGGTTTATATATCAGTTGAAGAAGCAATGTTGAAAATATAGCAGAACCTGAGAGTGTGTATTTGCAAAAACACAAGATAGTGATCTTTACCATAAAAAAGAGTGATGTTGTAATAGATTGCACGTGTTACAAGGCCTGTTAAATTAGCTTTCCTTACAGACACCTAGACTGTAATTGCTTGCACAGGTTCCGGCAGGTAGTTCACAAAACCTTATTTCACTATAACAGGCATCTGTGTATATTTCTATTGCATTCGGTTAACTGCTGTGTCTTACCTCTTTGTCAGAGGCTGGTGTAAAGGCTCTGTATTACAGACATGTTCTCCTTACACTGTCTGTATTTCCTATCACATTGTTGTGATGATTTACCAGAGCCCACTGCCAACCCATCTGTTGATGTACCAAAGATTTCGCAAAGATAGCTTCCTTTCCATAAAAGTGATGTAATGTAGATTTTGTTTAAGTTAAAAGCAATAAATCAGTTTCTTACCAATTGATACGTTCAAAGCTATGAACTTTTCTGTTAACACTTCTCATGTTTCACCCACTGGTGGGCATCTACTAGAATGGTAATGCCAACTGAAGTTTTTTATGTAAAAGTTTACAGAACATTATAATACCAACATATGGAATTTTTAGTCTAGACCTGCCCAGATATAGGCTCCACAATATTGAGTTAAACTACGCAATCAAGGTAACTAACTGCAGTGTTAGGATAGCAAATCTAGATTTTCCCATGTATGGTTACCAGGGTACCGCAACAATGTAGTGGAAGTCTATGTGTAGGCAAATATTCTTGCCCATGCAAGTTTTATATTCAACCAACAGAACCTCACTCCATAGAACTGTACTAATACAACAATGTATACAACTGGTTTTGTCAAATGAAGATGAATTATTCATAATATTAGGGTTTTATTATGTATTCGCCCTCTTAGTCTTTGTGTACAAAAATAAAAATAGAATAACATACAGCATATTAGAGAGAGTAAAGTTATATAAATAGAAAAAGTGGATAACCAAACCTAGAGAGGTTTCAGAAATGTGTTTATCAATGGGCCTTGTAGCAGAACTCCGTCTCCCTGAGCTTGGGCTATATATGAATTGAAGTGTATGACGTGAAAAGGTATATCAATTCACACAGGCCATTCAATGTAAGGGTGGCATCTCTGGAATGAACAAAGGCTGCACAGGTTAACATTTTATTCTACAGAAAAAACTTTAAATACAAAAGCTTGCCCGGAAGGGTGTCTGCCTGGCCTGTTCTATCGCACAGCGCAACCTTATGGAAAATCAAAACAGTAGAACCATCCTGGGAGTAGGAAACATCTGTGGCAGAGCTTTATTGCCTTTATTCTGGCAATCTGTGAGCACTCAGGAGTAAATGTTTAAGGCAATAAATCTGAATATCACTCAATAAATACCAGATGCAGACAAAGTGTGCATTCCAAAGTTTCAGAAATGCTTCCTTTCATTTGAAGACACCCACAAACAACTTTTAAGTTGATTAATTGTATGGCACAACTAAGTAGTCTCAACAAGTCGTCGAGAAAAATTTTGAAAGTTGTTTTTTGTGATGTTAGTGCCTTATTTCGCATAAGATATTGTGGGAAGTTGCTGCCCAGCACCTCTCAAGGGCACAGTCTTGAGTGCTCTTCTATGCTGATCCTGTGGACATCTTGTATATCCTTTACTTACTCAACAGCCAAGCCACAAATCAAGCCATGTCAACAACTTATTCCTTAAGGCTTCGGTTCAGGCTGAGCTGGTTTTGGAGTATTGAGAATTACTATACATTGTGTCTCAGAAATCATTGTACTGAGAGTAGAATTTTCTTTCGTGGTAATGTTAGATTTCCTTTTGGGTCTTTTGAGGGCTGTGAATTGTCATTCTTCCGCTGATCATCTTCCTTAGAGCAATGCTTCTTTCTGTTGATTCTGGATGAGTTACCTTCCCCAGGAGATTTCTGGAGGCAGTAAGCTTCATCTGAGTGTGCCTCTTTATACATTGATATAATACTCTTAATCTGTTCTTTGGTTCGTTCACTGAGATCTTCTCCTTCTGCTGTCTTGAGTCCTTTCTTTTGATTTCTTGCTCAACCAGCTTCTGGGCTAAAGGCACCTATTTTTTGTATATCGGCGTTGGACATAGGCTGTCTTTGCCCATAATACTTACCTTCCCCAAGTATTAGAACATGATTTGATAAGAAAAAGATGTAGCTTTCTTTGGACACTTAAATGAAGCTCAAACACAAGTTCTTTCATACAGCGGTCTCCATTTTTTGTGTAGCACTGTTCCTGTGTGCTGCTAGGTAGAATCATGCGACTCAAAGTTGACCCCATACCACTCTCAATGTAATGGAGGGAAGCCGCATATAAGCAATACCCATGCACGCTAAAGACAGTTTCCTTTTTCACGCCTTCAGACACAGGTGAATAAATGTTAAAAACATTGTGTTGATAACTAGGGGCATGTATTTAGCAGCTAAAAAAGAGCCCAATACACAGAATCGGATTGTGAGAGGACAATGAGGAATATGTGATGGCAGTTTTTTACTGAAGATAAGTAGCTTGTTCTTTTGACAGATACCAGTAACTGCAGATTCCCCACTTTAGAATAGATACCAAGGCAGAGGTTCTATGGAGTGGCCTCATATCAAACATGTTGCAGAATCGAGCAGGTGAAAAAATCCTTGCCGTCTGACCTGGCTGTCAAGGCAGTGCTGGTTTGTGAAGAACCAGTTACTTACCTTTGGTAACCCTCTTTCTAGTGGATACTCTATCTAACCGCAGTTTCCTCACCTTGTGAATATTCCTCCCCAGAGCAGGTCTATGTGCCAGCTCTCCTCTTGCTGCCTTAAGCATTAGTGCTTCTTCCTTGGTTTTGTCCTCTGTGTTCTTGCAACCTTCCTGACTTTGTTCCTGTGCATTGATATTGTTTGTTTTTACTCTGTGTGGGGTTCCTTATTGTGCCTGTTATTTTGTTTATTTTTGACTTATTCGTCTCTTTGCCGTCCTCGCCGCCCGCTCTTCCCGCCGTTTGCCGCTTTTCCCTCTGCCTCCTGCTTCCCAGTGCCCCTCCCACGACCTACTTAATAGAGGACGCAGCGCACCCGCAGTGCGGCCATACACCGAACGCATTACCGGTGCACGAAAGTCAAGCCCGTCTGCGTCCAGACCGTGCCCAGTGCTGGGAACCCTGTTTTTTCCAACCCGCACAGCAACACGGCTGCAGACCTTCGAGCCCTGGATCCCAGGTGCATCAATAACTGCTGCTGTGCATCTCCTCACACCACCAGAGGACCGTTCTCCTGCTAGCACTGTCACTTCACCTGCAACACCGAAGCCACCAACAACGCTGGAGATACCACAAACACGACTGCATCCACCACGCCGACCAGGACCAAAACAACTCCAGTGCCTTCTACACAATGAATGATTACTCGGCAAACATGACACGAAGATCTGGGACACGATCTTATCCCTCAACCGGATGCCATCTTCCTCACTGAGAACTGGCTGAACCCGACCTCTGCGCCGGCCATCGCCATCACTGAAGGCTACAAGATAACAGACTGGGACCGAACCAACAAACATGAAGGTGGAATCGCCATCATCTACAAGGACCCCATCCACTGCATGACATCCTCAGACGACTTGACTCCGATAAAGGAGCATCTCAACTTCCAACTCCACACAGGAATATAGGTGTTTACAATGCATGCGATTACAACGCGGTTGTTACAACGACTCCGTTGTTACATCACAGTACCATTACAACGCAAGTCGTTACAATGACTTGCTGTAGGGGGCGTACTGGACTTAGGAATAGTATAATTTACTATTCCAACTCCAGTCTGTGCAACAGTAGGGAAGGTGTTAGAATTGTAAATTACAATATTCCTTAGTTTAGAGTGCCACCTACAGCAAGTCGTAGAAACCACTTGCATTGTAATGGTACTGTAATGCAACAATGCAGTCGTTGTAACGACTGCGTTGTAATCGAATGCGTTTTAATGCATGCGATGTGATGGCTGTTTCCCCCACACAGATGGAAAAAGCACCATCAGTGGTACCCTTGCTTGCAGTTTACCAGGATCAAGCGCCAGCTTCTGCAAGGTAATCCCCGACCTCATCGCCCTGATCGGTGACAATGGCCTCAAGCAACTTGTCACCGAGCCTACCCACATTGCAGGACATATGCCCAACCCCATTTTCATGTCCAGTGGCGGAGTCAAGCAAAACCACGTCTCACAGCTCTCCTGGTCCGACCACTACAGCGTCCACTTCACCATCTCAGGACCTAACAACACTGCCACCATGTTCGTTGCTGTCTGAAGATGTTCTATGCAGTCATCTGGAGATGCATGCCAGAGTTCAACAGCCAGCTGTAGTCTTAGCGAAAGACTGGTACACCCAACCTCCGTAGGGACACTGCCATCACTTTCATGAACACCTATGGGGCACTGGTAAAAAGGAGCACTACAAAATGCTCCTTTCGTCCTGCAGGTGCAACACTAACATCCAGGCTCCAGGGTACAGGACAGACATGACCTGGGCTAGAGTGAGCATCCTGAATTTGTCTTTCCACAGGAAGTTGTTTAGAGAGCAGAGATCTAAAATAAGGTGAAAGCCTGTATCCTTCTTTGGCACAAAGTAGCGGAAGTTAAACCCAGTTCCCTCTTCTAATGCCAGAACCCTCTCTATGGGTTCTTTAACCAAAGGTGCCTGCAGTTAATGCTGCCAAACTAATGTGTGATTGTCCCGTCAGCTGCGCTGATGGGTGTCGGGGGGGAAAGGGAAGAGTAGAAAGAAATGGGAGGGCGTTCATCCTGGTGGACATGTTTGGAAGACCCATTCTTCTAAAGTGCGGTCTCACCAGCCTATGAGGAAACATCATGTGTCAAGAGACACTCTTGGAGGAAATAATGACAGCCATTGAATGGCATGTCCATCAAGGGAGCCTGGACATCCCCTGATAAGTCTGTAGAACACATCCAAGCATGGTGCCGAGCCACCACATTCTTGCCCTTGGCCATGCCTAAACAACTGGTTGTGTCCAGACCAGACCAAATAACAAATGTTGCTGAATCCAGGCCATCCTGGATAGTTTGGGCTAAAGACGCCCATAGGACTTCTGGAAAAACCAGTATGATTTGATCTCCCATGTACAACAAAGCATGAGTATTTCGACCCAGGATGCATGCAGCATTGAGAGATGGTAAAGCAAGGATGGCAGAAGAGAACATACGCATGCCAAAGGTCTTGATGTGTTTGGATTTGCGGTCAGGAGGGGTTATAAGCAAGGCATTAGGTGTTTACTCTGCTTGTGGACATCTGTACCATTGTGGACATCTGTACCAGCAAACTCTCCAGTATTGAATGTTAAGCCGGAAAGTCATGGTTGCCTAGCACTGGTGCGTGGTGAGGAGCTACCTGCCTATTGATTGGGGGCTCTGAACATGGTTTTGCTCAAGAGGGTATTCAGGCTGGAGAATCTCTGAGAGAAAGTTGGTCATTACCTCCCTGGGAGGGAGCTGCAAGTCAAGGACCTCTGCAGCCTGTTGCATAACCATGGCGAAAGAAGACCTCTACTCTGTGGCAAGACCAGGGGTAATGACAAGTCCAGTTTCTGGGAAGGTCCAGACCACTGGCATCCTGTGTTTCTACATGCATACTGTGGGACAAATTTCTCATCATAGTCAATATTGTCGAAATCAACCCCAGGGCTGGTGTAATGTACGAGTTCGGCCATGTGGTAAATGCAATTAGTCAGAGTCGTAGTGTTGGCTATTGGCTGCGCTTCTGTGAGATCTAAACAAGGCCTTGAATGAGGATGATAGGAGGCCTGCTCAGAACTAGAAATCGCTATATACGTTCTAGAGCCTCTTCTGGCAGCGTCAGTGGCAATTTCACGGGAGACAGTGTAGGGAGTGGTGCTGGAACTGAAGCTGGCACCGAAGCCCCAGCAGAACCCGAAGCAGTTTCAAGAGGCACAGACAGCACAGAGGGTACACTCACTAGCGGGACCACAACTAAAGGCATCTGTGAATCCTTGGAGTCTGAAGGCACACCAGAGGTACCCAGAAGCAAGCAAATTATTCGCAACATGGCCTCCCTAAAGGCCTCAATCAGTTGCAACGTTGCTAATGGATTTAGAAATTTGGATTGCCTCAGGACCAGAATCGAAATGTGGCATGTTGAGGCCCTCGTTCCATCTCTGGAGTTCAAGAATGGCGGGAATGGGCAATTCTTGAACTGTTTCTACTTCTTCTTTCACTTAACCAAAGACTTTGACTGCAATGAGGATGAGCCGCTGGAATGACTTTGACCAGTCATGGTGTGGAGTCTTCCAATGTTTGGGGACGTAGTGTTTTGCCTTGAAATCAAGTATGGCCTTCGAGTTCATCTGGTAATCACAAACCCTGGATTCATATTTCAACCCCTAGGTACCAAAGGCATACCTCTAGGGGAAATGCCATAGACATCTGTTTGCAACAGCCCTACAAGGTTTGAGCCTTGACGTTTTGTGAGGTGACACATTTCCTTCACACAATGGAAAACAAAACTCAAAGATGAGAGGAGTATGGCTCTAGATCCTGGTCTGAAGGTGTGAAAAGAAAGCAAATGAGGTCAGTGCACTTGAGTGGCGCTTACATGCAGACTCGATCGTAACTTTTGGACCGGAATGACATTAGTGCGGAACTGTACGATGCCACCTACCAGTGCGCAAGAGTAGTGGTTTTGTGTTTCTGGATGTAGTTCGACACCTGGGGAAATATTCACAAGGTGAGGCAACACCAGTAAGAAGGATCCATCATAACATAGGCACCAAAGCCCATGTTGAAGCCAGGCAGATATGAAAGACACGAACCACTCCCACCAATGCAGTGATAGCAGCCTTGCTCAGGTGGAATGTGATCTCACACCTTTCAGGCTCTGCTTCTTAGCCAGTGACAAGGTCCTCTACTGCACAGCCATCCCTTTCTTTGATCCAGAGAATCCTACAAAAAGTTGGTAGTCATCTCAATGGTCTTTGGTATGGCTAATGCAAAAAACAAGGCCCTTTTGGGGTACAGCTGATAGAGCCTCTACTACTCTTTTGAGGAGAAATGGGGAGGAAAGAACTCTGGCAGTGATTTATTGCCCAATGTTTAAAGGCGTTACCACTTGATGGTAAAATGGCCACCCAAGACATAGAACCAATTTCTCCATAAAAACTGTGGTATAGGGCATGTCTACTGAAAGTGACTACAGTTCACTCAAGTGGCAAACTGACATAATTGCAATGAGGAAGACAATCTTCAAGGTCAGGAATGCAGCTAGCAGCAATGCCTAGGCTCAAAAGGCAAACATGTGAGGAATGTCAAGACCCAGTTAAAGTTCCAGGGGGAAAACAGCCCTCACAACGGAGCCATCACCCCGCATACAATTAAAACGCGGTCATTACAACGACAGCGTGGTAACAACGCATACCATTACCCTGCAAGTCGAAACAACGATTTGCGGAGGGGGGAGAAGGTGTTGGATTTAAAATCCAACACCTTCCCTACTGTCCGCACAGACTGGAGTTGGAATAGTAAATTATACTTTTCCAACATCCAGCGCCCCTGCTACGCAAGTCGTTGTTCTGACTTGCGGGGTAATGGTATGTGTTGTTACAACACGGTCGTTGTAACGACCGCGTTGTAATTGCATGCGGGGTGACGGCAAGTGTGAAAAGGAGGTACATTCGTTTCAGGGTGGTATAACAAATGGCTTGGGAGGAAACATGTGAATCAAACCTTTTAAAAAATTTCATAAAAGGCGATTTAAACAAGAGCGGTTTGCCTGGCAAATGTAATAAGGCCAGAGGACAAATGTTCTTTTACAGTGACAAAACAGAAGGACGCCTAACAGCTTCGCCTGATGGGGGGGTTCAGTGCCATGGGCACCACACGAGGCTTAAACAAGCCCCAGCATCCGTCATAAATGGATTTCGTGGAGGGGCATCTACGCTAACGATTTAGGTAAAAGATCAAAGTTGTCAAAGTGGGATGGTGTTGTGTCCTGCTTTGTTTTCTTATGCTTGGACTTTGACTTGATAAAGGATTTCAAGCAGGAAGTAGAGGAGTCATGAGTACAGCCACCTGACTAGGTTGGGGCCTAAGAATTGGAGCGGGAGCAGGCTCAGCACAAAACCCTTGACTTCTAGTATTCGGAAAACTATGGCTTTGCCTCCTGGTCTTGAACTGC
Organism: Triturus cristatus; assembly: GCF_964204655.1. Taxonomy (NCBI): domain Eukaryota; kingdom Metazoa; phylum Chordata; class Amphibia; order Caudata; family Salamandridae; genus Triturus; species Triturus cristatus. The sequence goes on from NC_140586.1 coordinate 249,621,401, forward strand.
TTTTGGGTGCAATTATCATGCAAATGAACCCAGGCATGAAAGGAACAACTCATGTAGGACCGGCATGGACATAGGTTTCCTGCAGTCGCAGCACTGTTTGAATCCTGTTGAGTATGTTGGAGACATCATTTCCTGGCTAAGTCTGGAACAAAGTTCCTTGCCAACATTGGAAGGTGCACACTTAAATAAAGGAACCAACGTGAAAGCACAAAGGTGCCGCGTATATTTGGCCCGCACTGTAATTTGCAGTGCATTATGAAATGATATGACGCTAAATAGCGGCACGCAGGAGCACTGTTACAACAGTCTTTGGATCCATTCTGGCACATGGAGATATTCTAATGTACAGAATCTGGGGTTAAAGGTATTCATCCGAAACCCACCTTTTCAGCCAGCCAAGTCTTGACATGGGAAACCCAAGAGAACAGCAGGTATATGCCCAGAAGAAAAGTTTCCATTGCCCATCTGAAAAACAATCAATTCTGGGACCAAATGAAGGGCCTCTTGAGTACTGCCAACAGAATACATGCCAATTCTTCACAGACATACTAACTTTGATGACTTCAACTATGCAGAAATAGAGCCCCATACGCCAACTTCAGCATTATGAGCAACTTGGAATTCGTTCACAATGGAGATCTTCAAGAGGATCAGGAAAAAATACAGTTATGCAGTTATACAGGAAACAAATGTAAACAATCAAAATATCTGTATTTTCATCCATATCTGTTTAATGATGTCAATTCCTATCCACATTTTTAGATTGTGTTTTTTCCCCCTGGGATAACCAATGTCACCAGATCTTTGCTATGTTTTATGATCTTGTTCAGTCTCTCTTACTACTTCTTCACATATTTTCTCATGGTTTCTATCCATTACACATGAAACCATTCTAAAATCTGAGACTTTCAAAGTTTTCTGACATCGGATTGCTCTCTGCTACACAATTCTCTGAAGAACCTAGTGGCTGGGAGTACTGCATTTACAAACTTCGTAAATATAACATGTAAAACACAAATCAAATTCCTGGCCTCCACTATCCCCAGTCCTCTCCTTGCTTCAATGTCTTTTCCAAATCATATGGTTAGTCTTCCTCCAAAACACACCTAGGCATATAATTTAACTTCAGTATGAGGCAGCTAGTCTCCTCCAGCTCTCATTCTGTTTGGCTTCAACTACTTATATAAGGAAGGTTTACAAACATCTCTTCTTTTGTGTGGGCAAATCCCGCTGCAACACATAAGGTAGAGACCTGCAACACCCTCCTCTTTTAGCACGTTTCAACACACAATTTAGTCTTAGCTGAAACTATCAGCTCTTCAAATGTCTTATTGACACATCCATGTTTGCTTTCTGCTTCCGGGTCAGAAGGCTCACCCCAAAACACATGACACTCTACAAAATCCTCATCTTAAAACTTAAGAAAGCACGTCACCTCAACCTCTAGCTCTAAAAGCCTCACCAGATAGGCCACCATCCGAATGCTGTGCTCTGCTACAGCCACTGTCTAGCTTTTATTAAGCCACCCAAGGCCTAATCAAATTTCGAGCTCTTCAAACTTTTTGCATTTCTCCACTGGAATAGCCTTTTTGCCAAATTTGGAACTGAATTATTCCTCTCTGCTTTTAAGTCAGTTCTCAATGTCCACGTCTCCGTTATCTAGACCCAGAACAGATCTCCAAACTCACTGTGCCCGACTCTGACCAAATAATATCATGTACACATTAATCAGTCAATAATCATATGTTTTCTTATTGTCAAAATACTGTCCAGATAGTACTCACTCTTGCAACACCTTATGCAACCACTGAGCCGTCTACAACCCAATGTACGAACCTTGATACTATGTAAAGTACTTTCTTTAAGAGTTCACATTTAGAATATAAAATAAAATACAAACACATGGGATCAGGATCTCTAGGACTGAAATACTGTAGTATTCAGGCTATTTCCAATATATGAAGGTCAGTGCTTTGTTGTGCCTTACTATGTATTTTTTGGTGTCCTAAAAGAGTGTCCTTTCTACTAAATCGTTTTCCACACACATTGCATGGATATGGTCTTTCCCCTGTATGCCTTTTTTCGTGCCTTTGCAAAGCTCCAAGTTGATTGAAGCTTTCTCCACATATGGTACAATGAAAAGGTCTTTCACCAGTATGTACTCTTTCATGCTTTATAAGATTTGATATTGATGTAAAGCTTTTTCCACACACAGTGCATGCATGTCTTTTTACTCTGGGTGGTTGCCGACGCCCAGGATAGTTGATTGTTCGGACTATTTTCTCATTATTAGAAGTATATGGTTCGCAACGTTGCAGTGGGTTTGATTTGCATGGAGTAATGTTGTCATTTCTCACTTTCCTCTCAGATATATTGTATGCATCTGATCTCTGCAGGGAGGGTGCCGTCTGACATATGCTGAAAAGAGTATGTTCAGTACTATCAGTTTGCCAATGTGCAGGTGTCTCTACACTCATTTCACAGTCATTTTCGGATTGTATGTGGCTTGCAGAAATTCTTCTGTCTTGGTCATTATAGACTACATTTAGTTCTCTTTTTTTCGATGCAAATTTGCAAAGGCTTGTTGCAACATGATGCTTTAAAGAAATGCCCCCTGTTCGCTTTCCATTCTTGTTGCGATTACCTGCAGGTATGAAATTAATGAACACTATAAGTTTTTTACAAGTGGAAATCTGCACAGTTACAATATTTTCATACTGAGTATTAGGTAGTGTTTTCCAGCCCTACAAAATGGGGTTGATTATGTAATACATCATGACAGAAGCCCAAAGAGGTGATATGCTTGAGACCTCTGCTGGACAGAATAGCCAATATATGCTGGGAAGTGAGTCAATGATGGCCTTGCATAGCTGAGTATACGAAGACAACACTGAGAAAACAAAAAGAGATAGATGAAATACCTGAACCAATCTAAGTCCCTGTAAAACTTTAGGGCTGCATTCCAGTCCATCATATTTTTTCCCACCATGCCATCTCAAGACAAGGGCAAGCCACTTGTAAATCAGCTTTGGTCCTGCTCAAATAGGAACAATTCAGCCTGAACGACCAGACTAAGTCCACAATGAATGTGAACACAAGCAACCCCATACTGGTTTCAGCCGATCTGGGCTTCATCAGTGTGATGCCGCTTCAGTTGGATGGCACAGTGAGCATGGCACCCACGTCTGGATTTAACCTGTTGTGCCTATCTATTCTCACTGAGAAAAATAAAAAAGTGATGAGTGGAATGCTTGAATTAATATTAGCCATTGAATAGAATAAGTCACATACAAATTAGCACTGGTCTTCCTCAGATATGAACTTTCTACCCCAAACTGCTAGACCACGTTCCCGCTGAATGGGAACACAAGCAGCCATGCGGGATTAACAATGGTATTGGATGTTGGCAAGTGCAGCATCTTTTCTACATAATTTTCTGCTTCAAATCTCATATGTAACATACATCAGATTTTCACCTCAGGAGTTAGGAAAGGAATAAGGCAATGAGATGGTCTGCTGCCAAACGAACTTCATTATTTCACTGTCCTCCATTAATGAAATTAGACTTATTGTCAGAGCGAATGCATTGTATGAGACCCAACACTTACTTTTCATTGACACTTTATGAACCAATCTAACTAATAAAGTAATTATATGTTCCCCCCTAATAAGTGCATTAGTTTTGCATACGAGCAGCAGTAGTGTAAGAGAATTGCTATTTTATATGACCACGGACCACCCATTATGAATGGACAATACTAATGTATTCACTGTCTGAGTGCTTTAATGTTATTGACAAAATACTCATGGTAAGAGTCACATTTTGCTCCAACTGCTATTTTGAAGCGTGCAGTGTCTCCGAGATGTTTCCACTCCTAAGTAAAATGCTGCGAAGACCTGATAAAGGCAGGAAGAAGGCAGACTTGTTAATGCAAATATTGAAAAAAAGAAGGCAGATCGCAAAATAGGCAGACGTCAGCTCTGAGCTGGACTTAGTAGACCGGTCTCAATGCCACTGTCTAGTGGGATGGTGTGATAATGAATATACTGCTCACAGAAAAAAAGATCTCAATAACAAATTTTATAAAGATGCCTCCAAGAGGGCTGTACAACTAAGTACATCACTTAGAAGAAGCATTTGTAGTTAAGAAAGCTTACACAGTTATTGTTCCCACTGAAAAAAGACACAATGTGTTATTGGAACCTCAATATTTTTGAGGTGCCCATTTCAAAATGCCTATATAAGGAACATTACTACTTGTGTTGGCATGAGTCAAAGTTTTAACGTCCAAGTTACCATATATATATATGATATTGTTCCAACAACTGTCTTACAACAGTCTCCGGTTCCTCACCCGTCTCCTCCACGGCTACAGTGCACCAACCGCCATCCTCCAGTTTAGTTTCAAAGTCTCCTATGGAGGAACTGCAAACCGTGATGTGCTTGAAAGGTTTAAGATAATCCGCTCTGTGCTGTAATAGTTTATTGGCCTTAGTTCACTGTATCTAAACCTCGACACATGGCCACACAGGATCCAGTGAGCACTGTTACTGACACACACAACAGTAGGTCTAGGAGGCCAAGGACCTGTAATAGAATTCTTTAGACACCAAGATACTCCATGGCAGATGTCTCAGTAGATATTGTTATCATTGTGACCCTCATCATGAAATGAATTACTTACCTATGCTGTTAGAGCTTTCCCCACTCTGATAGTCTTCAATGTCAATTGGAGGGGTCTCTTCCTCTTCCTTAATACCGGTAAATGCAACCGGGGGTTTAAGCTCCAGATATTCACGTCTCTGGTACTCTTGGCTGCCGATGGGATAAGTCTCTCCCTCTTCATTAATACCAATTGGTGCAACTGGTGGTTTAACCTCTGGTATGTCACCTCTCTGGAACTCTTGGGCACCCATATGATAGCTCTCTCCCTCTTCATTAATACCGACTGATGTAAGCAGTGGTTTAACGTCAGGTGCTGTTATGAAAAACAAGTTTTTTATTTTTACTTGTATGACAAACTAATGGAAAATAAAACACAATGTTAAAGAACTACACATAAGTAAGATAAAAACAGCTGCTGCTTCACTAGTGAATTACCCTCAAATGTTTTTAGACCTTAAGTCTGCATAAATTAAAAAAAACTATTCACATTTCCTCTACCAATTCACTGTTTTTCCTTTATGAAGGAGCATGGGAAATTGCTCAGTCAATCATGCAACCTATATAGGTTGTGTTCACCATTAAACCAATCTCAGGTTAAATCATAAAAAAGTGTAACTAATTACACTGTCAAACAAGCCTTTGCAATGCAATAGGTCTTGCGTTACTGAAAGTTTGAGTTATTGGTGTTGCATTATTATTAGCAACGGCAATAGCTCAAACATTCAGTAATGATAGATCTATTGCATTTCAAATGCCTATTTAGTATAACTAATGATTCTGAACCGTTATACATTTCTTAAACCATACATAATAATCCCTGAAGTTCTTCCGTCGTGTGTTTTTATGGACTAGCTGTATGTGATCATTTTTGGTTAAAACATTCTAAAATTTTTGATAAATAAACTGTGTTAAAAAGTAACAACAAAGGGTGGTATAGAGAAGGACAGGCTGCTGAATTTCTAGGAAGGAGCAAGGCAGAGCAAAGTTAGGGAGTCTAGCTTTTTTTTAATGCAGATTTATAAAGCAGAAACTCGACCTGTAGGTTCTAGAGCACTTTACATGAGCACCAGTTACGCTACACTTTACACAAGGACAAATTCATTTTTGGTAAGCACGGGAGGGTAAGTGATTTGTCCAGGATCACAGGATTTGGAGCCCACGGATAGGCTGGAACCTGGTTCTCCAGCTCTTAAGTCGGCATCTCTAGCCATAAGGCAAAGTACGAGCCGAGCCATGAAAACATTCGGCATGTAAATAATGCATCACACATCTTGAAAAAACACCATAAAACGCCAGTGCTTTTGCCCTTTAAAACTACGGAGGGTAAAGTGCACTGGTAGAATGCGATGCTCGGGTGTAATGCCTGCATCTTCAAACCAATAGAAATTGGAATCTAGTGTCCACATTTCTATCTTTGCAGAAACAAACAGAAAATGAAATACCTCTTCTCAAAAGTCTCCAAACTGGATGAAAACGAATTTACATTTTAAATATACAAAAGACACACTATGAACGATATTTTTTAAAACAATCAACAACGATTCTTGTATATCCATGTGCCCTATAATACAAGCATTTGCAAAGCAATAGGTCTCGCAATGACATTATTTTGAGCTATTGACATTGTAAATGGCAATGCCGTTAAAAAAATTAAAAGGCATTGTTATTTACAATACCAAAAGCAACACCTATTGCATTGCATAGCGCGGTGTCCGTGAAGACGGCGCCGTGCTTATTAAAGTTTTTTTTTTAAAAGAGTGTGTTGGGGCAGAGAGCATTGGCATAGCCAATAGGTCTCACTTTTGGGAACTTATACGTTTTTTGTTATGCAGCACAATATCCTTGGTGCAACAACATCAACTGTTACATGGCTAAACACTTATAAGGTCCCAAAGGCGAGACCTATTGGCTATGACAATGCGAGTTTTACTTTCTTTTCACACTCACACAGGAGTTCTTCTGCGGTCCTCCCGACACATCCTTCTCTGCCCTCGCCCCCAACATTAGCCCCTCTGCCAAAATGCGTTTAATTAACTCCCAGCTCTTATCCGCTCACTATCTGAGCTCCTAAAAACGTTCTTTAAACACAAATGTTGTGGCTGACATCTGAAAATTAATGAACCAACCCCCCCTCCCGAAGAAGAGAAAACCCTGATTTAGGAGCAGATAAAAAAGATGTTTAATGTGACAGAGGCGACATAATTCCTCCAAAGTGGCACGAAAAGCTGCCAGTTAGAGGGCGAGCGCCCACCCGTCAGGGCTGTACTGAGAGCGCCTGCGGGGGGAGGGGGCGGCAGACACCCATCTGCGCCGCTCGGAGGACGCCTCAATGTGTTGCTAATTATTGCTCATTGAGGTGCCTGGGATCGGATGGTCACCATAAAACATCATAAACATTTCTAATAGCATACACTACTACAGCATGCCTCACAGAGTGACCAGCTCGCTAAAAATAGGAATAACAGCACCATGCTGATAAACTTACAAGAGTCACACTCTCCATTGTGGTTGGGGCGGTCGGGTCTGTGTCCTTAGAAAATAACCGCATTCACCGCCTAACCACAGAGTGTATGTGAAGACTAGAAGCAGCACAGCTGCACTGTGATCTCACTGGCGTCATATCCCTTCTTCCTATAAAAGCCCAGAATCACTCCCAAGAGTCTCAAAATCTAGGGTGGGGTCTGTGAGAACACCCGAACTGCTTTCAGTCTGCTCTGCCAAGGGCACCCCATTATTTTAGTTTAGAATTTGGTTCTGGGTGCTGCCCCATCACAGAGTTCTCACAATCGTGCCATTTAGAAGGAACACAGGCTCTGGGAATCGGATAGAATGATTTGCCCAGGATCACACACAATGTATTCAAGAACTAGCAAACTAGCCCTCTTCGGCTGATTCAGACTTTCATCACTCTGAAGTCAATAAAATGAGCACCACCATAGCAACACCAAATTGTCTAGCTCCTCAAACAATTCAATTTTTTGGGGTGCTTCGGCAATAATAGTCCTTACTAGTAGGAAATAAGAATTCGGACTCGTGTTCCTGGTTGAACATTTGACAGATTAGAGACAGATTCAGAGCTGCATAACACAGTGGGAAATGGAAAACCAGGTCTGAAATGACAAATTCTGGCTGGTATGTTCACCCCTGTATTGTGCAATTATGAGTTTTTAGGCCTTGAATGTGGAATAATATGGGATGTCTGGAATTACCGGGCGCTTTCCTGCATTTGATTCCCCGAATGCAGGCATGTTCCATCTGCTTTCTGAAGATGCAAAACGTATGCAGAAAAGCATAGGTTACTGGGTGACTTCCCCACACAGTAAAAGTCCTTCATGCTAGGGTGGCACTTCCTGCATGTTCACCATCCCGAACACATCATGATGGGGGGCGCGGAACCAGAAGTCGTCAAAGACCTTCACGTGTGTATTTGTATGGGTGACCGTTTAATGTTTGTATATCTGTGTCTGTGTGTGACATTGTTTGTGTGCACGTGTGTGCATATTTCAGTGTGTGTATGACTGTTGTAAAAGTGTTTATATGTGCGTTTGACTGTCAGAGAGAGAGGTGTGTGCATTACAGTGTGTTTGTATTAATTCTGTAACAGTGCTTATGCGTGTGTATGTGTGACTTTGCCACGGGTGTGTACTTGTGTGTCTGTGTGACACTGTCCGTATGCAGACGTGTGCACATTTCAGCGTGTTTGTGTGACCGCAGTGAGAGCGCTTATGTGTGTGCGTTTGACTGTGTGTCTTTGATGCATGTGTGCGCGTGAGTGTGTTTTATGCCTTAAGGGAGATCTGTGAGCTGGTGGAGGTGGGCCAGGACCCTCCATGGGCGGGAAGCAATGACCTTCAAGCAGAGAGAACACTCTTGGTGAAACAGGTCTCAAGTTGAGGCTGGAGTGGGAAGCTGAAGAGTAAATGTACACAAAGCAGGTCACGGAAACGTATGTCTGTAACTCGCAACAGGTTTCAGTGCCAGCGAGGCCGAGAGCTGCAGAGATCAATAGTTGGGCGCTTTGTACATGTCACCTGTACCCATTCCAGTAGGATTGCTCAGCAGGTTAATGCACCTGCTCCAGATAAGTGTGCATGAGATGCGGTTCACCTGTTCAAACCACTGCAAGATTAGTAAGTATCGTAATGTGCCCTGGATATATCTGTAGAAAGCCTACGCTTTTGAATTTCCCAGCTGGATAGTTCAGTGGGTTGATGTTCTTGCAGGGACGATCTGTCGGCCTGGGGTTTACAAGTTTGACTCCTGCCACGGCTGTTTCGCTCAAAGCACTATACATTGAATGTGCTCGTTTGGGTCAATAATAAAACTATATATTTACACACCAGGAGACAGTTCCGTGCCTGTTATCGTCAATTATAATATGAAGAGACGCAGCGTTGCTTATAAAAGTGATATTTCCTGCTTTGCATTTTAATCTATTGAACAAAACAGACTGTATTTTGGTGAAACAAACATGAGTGGGTTTTGTTCTGAAAACGCGACCTATGGCGGATGTTATGTTCCATTTCTTTTGCCTTCTCTGCCCTGTGGTCAGGTGTGAAGGAGATGGAGAGTTGAGCTATGTTGGGGAGATGACTGTGCGCGTAGTTTACGGGTGAGCGGCACGAACCCCAACACGTTTAACTCCGCCTTTCATCCTTCTGATGCCAGTAAAGCACCAAGGCTTTTGTGGCAGGCGCTGTGCCAGTAATGGGATCGGTTGGTGCCCTGGGGCTGCCACAGAGAGGGGCGCAGCCCACCCTCATCCACTTGAGACGCTCTTCCCGCCACTAGTCTCCGCCACAGTGAAGCAGCTTTAGTAATCACAGCGCTACTGAGTGGGAGGTTTCGCATGGTTTGTCCTGTGCAAAGCTCGGTTTGATCTCTTCAGGGGATTACCTATGGCAGCGGGTGTGATTTTTAAATTCCTTAAAGAGCTTATGAATAATTGCAGAATTGTGATTGAGTGATCTTTCCATTAACGCGCTTAGCAATGTCAGGAGTCCCTAAACACTTGCATAAACGTAAACAGGAATTTGACAGTTTAGGTTACCTGTGTTCATTTAACAATATGCATAAATGCTCCTCTGTTAAGTTGACAGTGATTTATAAAAGCACTTTACAGAATCTCAGGAGAATCCCTGAAGGCTTTGTATCTCATCCGTGAGTTATACACCAAATCCAATTAGAGCCTTATTGAAAAGCTGATTGTCCAATCAATTAATTAACTAATCAATGCAACAGTTTCTCTGAAAACACAAACACAATAATTCCTCTTCCCTTTCAGGTATTCTTTTGATATAAATACCCCGCCGATAAATATGTTCACATTGCTTCTGCTCTTGAACAGACCAGATCTTTTCAATAATCCGACACTGAATGCGTGGTGGTCTGAATTAACAATTAGGGAGCAGTCATCGACTCCTCCACTAAATTGACACCCATAAGGCAAGCCCCAATAGTTTCAACTGATCTCATGCTCACAAACCGTGATCTCCACTGACCTAAGGCTCAATGTACCAGCATCATCTTCAACAAGTAACAAGCGGCAGTGAAAGCGATTTCGCGATCGCTATTGTAAAAAAAAAAAAAAAAAAAAAAGAAGATGTCCGCAAGTGGTACGCGTGCCACAGCGAACATGTCGTTTCAGTTATCGCGCCCATGTCTGGGCACGATAATTGAAACCACATGGCCTTTGGTGCACGTAATAGACACCAATAGGCCATGGGCGGAGTAATGCACCCGCCTTTGGCCTTTTGCATGCAGTCTTTGTGAAAAACACGCACGCAAAGGCTAATCGCGGAAGCCAAAAGGAAAAGCACACGCACGAGCGTGTGCGATTCCAGGCTCCGTTTTAAAACCCCGGACAAAAGGACTCTCGCTGCGCGAGCAGTGCTGGGCACTGCATCGCTAGGCGCAAGACCTAAAAAGAGCAGAAGACATTCAGTGTACACTCGAAATAATACCATGATAACCCCTGGCTACATCAACCAGTTATGGAAAATCAGAGTATACCTGTGTCTCGAATGTGACATTTTTGCCATCTGGGCAACATGTCAGAGGAGACATTAAAATCGTTATAACACCTGTCTGGAGGGAAAGAACAGGTGGGTGCTGGTGTGCTGGCTGCCAAGATGGAAGCATGGCATGCAGTTCCGATTACCCAGTCCGGGATCAAAATGAAGTACACTATGTAGAGAGTGTGAGAAATCCCTAAAAGGTTGGTAGAGACCAATTTGCAAAAAAAACATACATTTTATATAATTATTAGGACCATAAACACAGTTCTAGGATAAAACCTTCGGAGTTATGAAATTTCAAAGTTTGATAAATATATCACTTCTATGCGCAATTACGCACCATAGGAAATTGGGAGAAAAGCAGAATACGGCATAGAAATTCAGGCAAAACTTTCACGAAGGTCACCTTCATGTTGTAGGTCGATGTCGGAACCAGGACCAAAGATCCAGCAGGAGAAGTTCGGGAGCGTCCCGGATCGGCCCGGAGCACTGGTGCTAAGGTCTTGGAAGATGGTGCGCAAACACGAAGGAGGTCACTTGTAAAAGCACTGCACAGAGGGACTTGCAGGTAAGGTCTCTCCTTAGAGGGAGCAGGTTTCAAGGGCCTGGGGACTACAGGAGCTGGGCTGGTTGGTCGGTGCTGGGGCCGGTGGGGCCAAGTGCAGAGTGAACAAGTCAGCCGTGTGTCTTGAGGTCCTCGCGGTCAGAAGCAGGCAGCTTGCAGAGGCGATCTCGGGACAGCTGGGCCACTCAGGAAGTGGGTCTTGGGTTTCTCGACATCCCTCGATGGGTGCTTGCTGCTGGTACTTCAGGAGTCAGGAGTGGACTCTTTTTCTCTATGTTTGCCACTGGGGGTCTGGTACCCCGGGTATTGGTACACCGTGGCTCTGGTAGGTCCTGGTGCCCCAAACTTGGTGGGGAGGCAGATCTACTCCTCCAGAGCGATTGTACCTTTTCACTCTTCGGTGCTGTGTTGAGGTCGTCGGGGAGCAGCACGCTGACAAACCAGACTTCAGGATTTTGGGGACTCTAGTGTGCAGGGAAGTGATACCTTCATTCCAAGGGAGCTTTACAGCGATTTCTCGAAGACTGGAGTTGCTCCAGGGTTCTTGGAGTCCTTTCAGGTTTCAGGACACAGCAGCAGCAGCTGTCGAGTCCTGGGAGCAGCAGGCAGGGTTTGGTCATATTTTCTTCTGCAGCAGGGCTTCAGTTCTCGAGAAGCTGGTCTTCTTTGTCCTGGTCTTCTCTTGTCCGTCGAATCGGATGTTCAGGTCTCAGGGAGCCACCTAAATATTGAATTCTCAAGATGGTGGAATTTCAGGAGAGGGGTTCATATCGCCTGCCCCACCCTAAAGGTGGTGCAGGGTAAGTGGGGACCCTCTGCCTAATCTAACTAATTTTCCCACCTTTCCTCCCACCAAAAGTGGAGCAGGAAAGGGGGCTCGGCCTCCCCCACTATCTGGAGGTTAGTGGGTTGGATATCAAAGGCGGCATTGCCTTTGAAGCTTTCTGCCCAGGAAGGCCATCCTGTCCTGGAGGACATGTGAAGCACCTTTGCCCACAGCAAGCTTTGTCTCTGTCCTCTGAGAGCGCTGGCTCTCACCCCATGAAGCCAGAAACATGTCTTGTAGTGGCAGGCTGTCAAAAACAAGTGAGGAACCACACCAGTGCTTGCTAGGTTTTCAGGGTACCCTCTGAAAGGGTCTCCTGTGTGAATGTATTAATAAATCCAACATTGGCATCAGGATTTATTAAGACAAAATGTTTATTATCAAACACCTCAGAAATCAGTGAAGCCATCACAAAGCTAGGAAACCCATGTTGACAAGTATGCAGTCCATGTATTCTTTAGGGCTTCCCTGTGCATTTACATCTCAGAATGGGCTGGACATTATAGGGGCTTATCTGCTCATGCGGATATGCTCATACATAGGATATAGGGCACCCTGCCTTAGGGCTAAAGGCCTGCAGTAGGGGTGACTTACCTATATCCCATGCAGTGAATGAATGAATGAATGAATAAATAACATACTATATTGTATTAATCATTTGATTACAATAAAACAGAGGAAATGCGAGCATATAAAAATAAAATAATTTCAGTGATTAAAATGTATATGTATTATAAAAGCCGTTTAAACAATTAATGCTTTATAGGCATGCTCTAAGAACAGTACCATCCTTATAATTGCACTGTCCTCTTTGAGCCTGAATCAGTATCGTACGGCCTCTGCAGTTGTTCTTATTTTATCATTATTAAACAAGGGGCGTAAATATGTCCTTCGTATGGGCAGCAGCTTCGGGCAGACGCATATTAAAGGTTCAAGAGTTTCCTTACCAATTCCACAAAGCCAACATGCTTGTATACCTTTAAGTGCCTGGTTCCAAGTCCCTTCAAACTCCCCAATCCGTATGTAAAATTGTCTAAACCCTAAGTATTTCTGTTTTATGTAACTGGGTAGATTCCATCCCAAGTATTCTTGAGCCTGTATGGTATATGTATCAATTACTAGGTCCATATGTTTATGTTTACCAGCTTGTAGAAGATCTGAATTCCACTGCTTTGTACTTAGCGTATTATGTATTAGATTTTTCCGCACATCTGGTCATTCTCCTGTATATCAGGCAGATCATAAGATCCTATATCCATCATTATACTATATAGTTGTAAATCTCTGACTTTTTTGCTGCGGAGTTCTTCCAATATTAGATGTCTCAATGTGCATGGATCAGCCTTGGCACAATCAATAATGTAGTTCACACAACTTCTCTTATGCAACAGTTCCAGAGATTTTAGACCAAATCCCAATCTTATGGTACAATGTGGAGTTGCCTGTCGTAGATGAAGTATGGTGCCTACACATTTCATAAAGCATTTCTCAAGTTCAAGAATTACTTTTTTATTCATTACTGGAGATGCATATAATAAGTATGGAATCGTTTTCATTTGTAATGCTTTAAGTGATGGATTAATAGCATTTCGTCTAAACATTTTCATGAATCCCGAAATTGATTTGGTAATAGCAGTTGATTTTGCATTTTTACTAACTTTATGGCTTGACCATGATAACTTGTTGTCGAAGATTACTCCGAGATAGTTGTATTGTTCATTACTTTGGGGAAATTTCTTAATCGCTGTAGCCCAAAGAAAATTGTGCTGCTTTGGCAGGGGATATATTAGTGCATTGAGAATGTTGTTTGTTAGTGATAAGAGTAAAATATTTAATAGTGGGATGGTGAGCCTGATCTTGTGATACTGTACCATTGGGTCAGAACTACATTGTGATCAAAAGCACTCACGGGTGAAAACTATCACTGTTGTTATGTTTCAATTCTGCAGGGATGTCATTCCATGGTGTGTCCTTGGGTAGATGTCTCACAGCTCTATGTCAAGGTTGACTACAAGGGTATTCATATCAAATGCATTCTCCAGAATTTGATGTGAAGCACACAGAGATTTGGCTCCTAAGCCAAAAGGTCATTGGCCGTAACAGCCATGGATAAACAAGGCAGGGGTAGGCATATGTAGAATGACATGGTGCTAACATAGTTATGATCCGGCACACATGTCCGATGTATTGAGGGTAGCAACATTTGGCAATGAGGCGGGGCATGACAGATTCTTTGCTTCTTATGTGATACATAAAATCATTGATTTTAAATCTTTCACTACCTATGAAGATGGAGAGAGAAGGAAATGTTTTTTGACACACCACAAACACACTTGCTTACACAAATGGTTCAAACATTGATTCTCTGAATTTGGCTGATGCAAACCTTTGCAAATGCTGTGAGGTGGACTCTTACAATATATTAAATAGGGTAAAGATTTTAACACCGTTTTACATAAACATAGAGACTTAGATTCAGATTATCAAATTGATATCCATCTCCTGTGGCAATTCTCCTGCAGATTATGGAAATACTAGATGTGGTGGGCGTTTAGAGGGAGCAGCAAGGGCAAGAGAGAGGTATACTCTTTTGTTCATGACTCTGTGCAACATGTTGGCTATTGGCTGATTTGCCGAAACCTAGCACAATGGGCAAGCTTTCCTGAAATACTTGCAAGGACAATATCACATCACTTTCCTGTCACTTTGACAACGGAGGGTCACATTAACATCCGCCTGGGTCATATTTGGTGGCTCCCAGTGGATTAGTTAGAAGGTTTCATCTTCAAGACTGAGGTCTGACAATTCATTGTGGAATTCTTGAAAATGAATGTAGGCTTGGTTCCAAAGTTTTGCACAGAATGGGAAGTCATCAAGGTTTATAAACAAGGCTTTTGTATCTCTAAACAGGCCTGCATTCTTCGAGTAAACAACCTGGAAAGTAGAGAAAAACATTTTGCGGACTCAAAGACGGAGGAGGTATTAGCAGAGTTAAACTTGACACTGTGACAATAGCGGGATTAGAAGATTATGGCATGCTGTCCTGGCCTCTCTCACTATTATTAATCCATATATGCGGTGGGGTCGAGCAGAATGTGAGGAGGGTATGTTGGTTTTTGGCTCCAGTGACACACCCTTGAATATGCATAAAGCCCTTTATTACAGTAGGTAAAGGGACACGACTTTGGTCTGGCAACCCATGGGATCCTGAAGACAGTCACTGGTGAACATTAGCACTGAGCTGGAGCACTGGAACAGGCACTGTGAAACAGCATAAGGAGACTTCCTCCTCTCCGGCAGCAGAAGGTAAGATGACACTGTGACTGGAGTGTGATGTAAGAAGGATGTGAAAGATGGAGCTGCATACTAACTTCTGGTGCGGTCAGGTTAGTGGAGAACACAGGCACACCAGTGCCCAGGGACTTGGGGCCCAACTGAGAGAGAAGATGAGCAGGGGTATGGGCTGTGGTAGAGGTGGTGATGCAGGGGGAGTTTGTGAGGTAGAGCAAGCAGAGCCTTAGCTATGAACAGCGGTGTGACAATGGGTCCCAGGATGGTGGAAAATGCAGTGGGCAGTTATGGGGTCAGAGGTAGTGAGTTTGGTGGACAAAGGGGGGAGCTGAGAAGGAAGATAGACTTTAGTGGAGGTGCGGACTAAGACACACACTCCCTTACAGGTTATCTTGTGTTGGTGCCTTAGGATGAGCAGCTTCACTACAGGACTGGAAGGGCACATAGCCCTTAGGAAAAAAGTGAAATTACACACTACAAGTGCAGTAGCCCAGCAAAAAGGCGATGGGATCTCCTAGAGCTACCTACAGTGAGGGTGGTAGTCACCTGGGGACCATTAAGTGTGAAACAATACACATCATTCCAAATAGCTCTGCAGACCCCCCGCCCCCACTCACAAAAGGGAGGGGAAGAGTGCGGATTAGTTGAAACCTTCTGATCATATCACACTGTGGAAGGGATAAGAGCACAGTAAGCTCAGATAGAATAAACATGCAAAACGGCGAAGGAGAAATCAACATGACCGGCACAGGCCAACAAAAGTCACAATTACACTCAACAAATAAACGCAGGCCAAAGGGGATAGATACTTTTACAATGCCGAAACTAGCATCACTGGGTCAATGCATTGAGCACTGCACACAACAGGAAGACTAACTTATCATAAAGGATGTCCGGCTGGGTATTGCTGACATAGGAACATCACTGGAAATGAGAATAGACACAGCTGCAACAGACAAACTTGGTTCATGATGATGGAGATTAACAGCAGTGGAAGCAATGACAAATTTGATTTAAACCAGTTGAAAAAGACAATGGTGCCAAATAGGTAGAAGTCCAAATGATACTGGCGATGATAGAGGTACATCAAGGAGGACACTCCAAGTAGCGGTAGCTCGGGAGTGTGCACTGGGTAACACACAATTATACAGTTGATGACCTGGAATATGAAACAGACTTAAGCTCCCAACAAAAGGAGAATGGTGATTTTCTATTTGAGATGCCATGGAATTGGGCTGACCTTCGTACTGAACACACATTTGCCAGACGATGAAGAAAAATGTTCTAACAAAGTGCAAGGATAGGTTTTACCATGTATCCTGCACAACAAGTTCTAGGGGGTTGGTATACTGGTGTCACCTTCAACAACACTACTAGTTGAGCAGTTAATTGAACTGCGGTGGTACTAGTGAATTAATATGTACCCAATTAAGATGATGTAGACTGAGTGATGAAGAGTGTGCCATGGATGGGCATGTTAGGGGTTTGAATGGGCTATTTTGATTGCATATTAGAAGCAGGGTTAGATAATCATGTTGAAAGCTGAAACATGAGGAAGGGGATTTGATTAAAATAGATGTGTGAAGATAACATCATGTGGTGGGAAAGGCATAGTCATTTAATTCATCAGTACCTGATGTTTATCCTAGAATAGATAACATGTATGCCTGTGCCACCATGGATAGCACAGGGAAGTTCACTGACTGCATAGTAGGGATGGATGATGTTGGATATTGCTGCACAGTATGCCGGAGTTGAAAAATATTTTTACGCCGAGAAACATTTGTGGTGGTATAGAGCTTTGATTTCAAAGTAGTTTAGCAGGCATTCGACAGACCTTAGAAAGAGATATTGCTTGGAAGAGTGAGCTTTAATGTGATCTAATTTCAGCAATGGCTCCACAGAGAAGGAGATAAGCCTAGTAAATGTATGTCCTGAATTTTAAGGTAGTTGAAATCAAACGGAAAAATAGTATCCATAGATGATGGTGACGGGAAACGATATAGACACGTATGGGGACAAATATAGTATTTCAGAGGTTTTTGTAGTCCACAGCTATGGCAGATGTATCAGGGTTTTGGGGAGAGGCTAGAGCGGTCGACCTTGGACCTGGGATACCGGGTTCGAGTCTCAGCAACAATGCTCAACATCCTGCGATTCTGGGCAAATCACTTAATCTCCTTGTGCCTAACAAAAATGAATGTGGTCATCTGTAACAAAACTGGTGCTCATGTAAAGCGCTCTGATACCCATGTCTCGGGTCTAGTTAGCGCTATATAAAACTCTAAAAAAAAAATATTAACAAAGGGAAATATTGGGAGAGAGAACAATGGCCACACTGATAGAAGATTGGAAAGGGAGACGGGAGGCAGAAATAAACTTGACTGGGTTGTTAGCAGCAATTAAGGACCAAATGGTCACATGAGCCCAGGAGGGAATGGTCTCCCAGTGGAATTTAAAAGCGTTATTGGCAATACTGACTGATGCACGGGACAGTGGTAAGTTATGGGATACTACGGTAATCACTAAGTGAGAACATAATAATTACAGTACCAAAAACTAGCAGCCTGGCTTTGGCCCTGCTTGGGTAGTGGGCAAAACTGATGCATACTTTGAACTCAGATTGAATTATAACAAATTAGTTCTTTTTTCCACAGGTGCATTGGAGAGGTTTGGTGGTAAAGGATTAAAGAACTCTCCCCCCTTCCCCCATTAAATGAAAAAGAAGTTCATTTAAGTACTTGGGAATAATGATAACCACAGTACACCAGAGTACAATACTGACTTTTAACAAGAGAACACAAACAATGTAAGGAAATCAGTGGCGCTCTAGCTGATTCTATGATTGTTCACTAGTGGGCTTGTCAGCATTGGCTAAGATGATAGTGTTCTCCTGCTGCCTATACATTATTTTCATGGATGTACAAGCGTATACCTAAAGAAGTTTTTTGTCCCCAACTACACAGTTGTGTCACCTCTTTCCGGTGGCGGTAAGATTAGGGTGAATATTAAAAAGAATTGATGAGAGGTAGGGAAGGAAGGGGGGCTTGTAACTAACAGATACGGAGGTGTATTTCCTGGCTGCTCACTTACAGGATATGGTGTAAAGAACTGTCAGATGGGAATGGCCAGGAGCGGACACAAAAAGAATTGCTGCTTACTGAGAAGCTGTTGCACACGGAGACGCCATGGTTGGTAAGTTTGGCCCACAATAAATAATAGCAGTGTGTACAGAGAATAGGAAGAGTCTGTCCTTATGCAAGTGCAGTGCCAATTAATGATCTGCCAAAATACAAGAAGACACAGGAGTCGATGAATACAAGGTGGACTGCAGGTATCTTTATCACAATGCAAGCTCTGTTTAGTGGTGGACAATTTGTGTTATTTGGAAAGGTGCGGAAGGGTGATATTCCACCCACTCAATAGCTGAAATTCAATAGACTGCGCAATGCAATCAATCATCCCAGAGATGAATACCAATTACACTATCATGGATATGAGTTAATGGTAGAATCATTAAAATAGCCTCCACTTTTCACAGTGTGATGAGATTATAAATCCCGAAAACAGTGCATAAAAATTACCCAGGTAAAAAATTGTGCGGTGGAATTATCAGAGACTGAATGGGAGAAGGCCTGTAATCTGCGAGTAAAAATGTCAAGTAACGCCATGCTTAAGGTAGTGCAATTCCATGTGTTGCATCATAAATATGCTGCATTAGTGCTGCTACATAAAATAGATTACACTAGGAGTGAAGCTTGTAAGAAGTGAGGAGAAATAAGAAATACATTTCTCTACTTGATATGGGAGTGCAAAAGGATATGTTAACACTGAGTTCAAGGCTACAGTTGTCAGAATCAATAAGAACCCAACTATGTGTCTGCTACAGATCTCTTCAAATCCCTAGAAAACAAACAATTACAATCAAAAATATACACTGATATTGGTGTAAACAAAATGCAGCATAGCTATCTATTGGTTGGGCCTGAGCCTCCACAAACTATGAATGGCTATGTGACATTGGTGAAATGTTTAAAGTGGAAGAGATCCGACTGCAGAGACTGACAAGGGATTACAAGCTATAGGATCATTTAGTAGACTGTACTAAAATAATATTAATGTTGACACATGCTAACCATGACAGCCCACCCCAAAGGAGAGGAGAAGGAAGTACCTGATGGAAAAGGAATATTTAGGAAGGCTTGGAGAGGTAACAGACCTATTAATCCAAAAGATTATCCAAAATTGCAGACATGTATGGCACTACATGGATGTCCTCCGTTTGTTTTTCAAGAATGGCAATGTGCAAGGTATTTTAATTTAAAAAAAAAAAAAAAATCAAATCAATAGGCGATTGTGTTTTCTTGTCAGGTCGCCCGGGGGCTCCCTAAGAAACAAACTTGTGTTGCATTTTGTCTTCTTTTGCACATTTTATCTCCCTCATAAAAAAACTTGAGCTACAAAAATTCAAATTTAGCAAGTGACACTGATTTTGGTGCAACAATTAGACTGCCCAGATGCGTGTACAATAGTTGGCTCCTTCTTAAAAAATGCATTACTAATGCGAAATTCAATTTAATATGTGGTTCTGCAGACTGCGATGTTCTACATTTTTGAATGGTTTTGCAGACTTTAATGTCCGATATTTGCTTTTTATCATGTTTGTACTCTCAATTTCTTTTTATACTTTTATCTCTTTTTTAACTATATATGATTGTGTGCTTAGTTGTGACTTTTATGAGCTGCTTTTAAGTGATCGGATAAAGATTATGATGATGAACAAACTCTTATGCTTTGAAATGGTTTATAACTTATATGATCCACTAGAAAGAGGAATATAGTTCTCCATTAAATATATTGAATTAGATTTGATCACTCTTATTTAATCCCATGACTATAAAAACATCTTCTTGAGATTGGGCAATACTTTCACCAGACTGTAGAAAGAAGAAAACCAAGAGTAAGCGCTTTTTTTAATAAAGGCAAAACAGAAGATTAAATAAATTCAGGAAAGGGTGAAAAAGTGGACATGAGCGGAAACAGTAGGAAGCGGCCCTTCAGAACGCAAGGAAGCTTAAAATAGATTTGAGAGTCTCTTTCTTGCCTCAAATGTCTGAGTTCCAGAGTTGCCAGTTTATAAATATTCTTGGGGACGGAAAAGCAACAGGAAATCTTAGCATTGCCAGCAAGGGGAGGGTGGAACATAAGTATACCCTGAATTTATTATTTTCAGTTCCACAGGGTTTCAGGAATATTTCACTCTACACAGTCAACTATTGTACAATATTTTCTTGGCTTGCAATCCACAACTTTAATCTGCCTTAGCCTTTTTTAAGTTGCTGAGACAGATGACTCTTTACCATACATTAGCATTGACCTAGGCTAATGATTGGCTACAAAGCTCATTTCAGGGCTCATGCCCTCCAAGATTTTACTTGTTTGTTATGAAAGTATTCTGAGTGTCCTTTATGGAGGCAGAGACTTGCAAATATGCCAGGCCTTGGGAGATTCAAATGTAGTTTTTTCTGAACAATGGAGTAGGAGTACATACTAAAGGTGTGAGATTAGGATGACTTCAAATGCTGGGTTTTAGGAACAGACCTTTGATGCTTCTGGTTGAACTGCTGGAAGTCAGATTTCATGGCATTATAACCTGTGAATGGTGCCACAGATGCCTTCTGTTGTGTTGGGGTTTAAGGTGTGTTAGAAAGGTTTGGGTGTGCCAACTTGTTTTTGGGTTTGCATTTGTAGATGAGCTGCTAGGAACAGCCACTTTACTGCAATTTGTCTGTAATCACACTATTTCTTATTGTTGTACCTGCTCCAGGCTCTTTAGATCCTCATGTGTCAATTTTCTTACATCAAGTAAAGTAGACCCTTCCATTTGGATTCTTCAGTTGCCTCCTCCCACCTCTGCCTAGCGGACAACATACAAAAATGGGCAAAATGTTGCTGTGGCAAAGCCTGCTTCCATGGACATTTAAGTATCAGTGTGGCTAGTGGAGTCATCGGAAGTGGCATGTGATCTCGTGCCCTTCAACGTCTACAATGGAAAGTTTTTTCAGGATCTTCTGATGCCTTGGGGTTGGAACAGATTGACAAGTTGTGATGGGGTTAAGTTGGAGACTGGGAAAATTAGGTTGGAATATTTCACCAACCTGTGCAGAATCTTCAGTTCTCCATTTTAATGGTTTTATGCCTTTTTTCTGCTCAGTATGGAGCGGATCCTTGGAATAATTCTTTATAAAGATGCAGGCAAGTTATCTAGAACACCCATCCAAGTATGTCACTTCACCTCTCCTCCCAACTCGGTTCTCATTTCACACTCTTGTCAATATGCTTGTGCCATATCATAGCTTCGACCCTTCTGCCCTCCTTCCACCCTTTTATCTTTTCAATCTTCTTTAGAAAAGCATTTCAGGCTTCCTCAGCCGTTCCCTTGGAAGTTAAGTAAAGAGCTAATCTAATGGCATCATTTGGTAGCAAGCATAACCTGAATTCTATTGTAAGCTGCTTCTTAGATGTTTTACACAAGTCAGAGACTTCAGATATTTTGCTGATCTTTATTTTTCCTCCTAATTAAGGGCTGGTGATACACTGTTGGGGACTGAGGTTTGGGAGTTAATTCTCAAAGGCAAACCTCTTTGGTAGGTCTTATTACTAGCATTTTCTATATCTGCAGACTATTTGAAGATCAAATGCTAAAACATATGACATGTTAGGAAGTGAGTGTTAATGAACAGTCCAAGCTTAGAATCTACCTTATTGGTTTCTTGCGAGACCCTCAGTACAAAGTTTATACGGGCACTTGTTGGGCTTCCTGATGGACCAGGGGCAAGATATATAGTTAATGGTTAAACAAAGAAAATAGGACGAAACCTAGTCAGTGTGGTTGGAGGCATTCATAGTGAAGAGAAGCAGCACTGATCTATAGCTAACAGCAGCTGTGTTTCAGTTTTGAGTAGTAATAATAATGCCCAATGGATCAACCTCTCAAGTACACCAAACTAAATTTGGACTCAATAGTCCCATTACTGCAAGCCCTAGAGTACTTCACTACAGCACTGTGCAGCTCTTATTCCTTCACCTGCCTTTTGGAATGAATATGCCCTGCCAGCTCTACTGCAAACTGGTGAATAAGCTAATCGTTCTTATCCTACCCAAGTCTGCGACTGTCTTCACCCCTAACAAATCTAACATGATCACACAAGTTATCTATTATATTTGAAAACTTTGGGTTACCAGCCATGTGTGGCAGTTCAGGTAGTGTAAAAAGGCAACAGATGTCAGGACCTCAGAGCCAGAGAAAAAAGAACAAGTTATTTGCCTTCAGTAATGCTCTTTCTGCTGGATACTCAGGTTAATCACAGTTTCCTCACCTTTAGAATATTCCCAGATAACCGACAGGATCCGTAGAATTTTACAGAACTGCTTGCCCATGTCAGTAGGTGGCACAGTATAGCTGTGTACCACCCCAGAAGTGACAGAGCAAAGAAGTACATAAGTGCCATCCTTGCACAGTTTCTTAATCTTTCTCCTTCTACGCCACCAGATGTAGGACACTTTGAAAAAACTGCAGGTGTCAGTGTGCTCAAAATCTAACTTGGAACCTTATTAAAATGTTCAGGAGTCCACTCCAAAGAATGGGTAGTTGGTAGGGCAGCGAGAAATCTGCTGTTAGATAGAGTATCTATCGGAAAGAGCATTCCCAAAGGTAAGTAACTTGCTTTTCTCAAGAATACTTCTAACTGCACATTATTCACCTTTAGAATAGATACATCATTACCTCCCAAAGAAGGCAGGTCTCAGGAGTTGAGTCACTTTAGAAAAATTGCCTGCCCAGCAGACTTGCAGACCCCTTACCAATGCCATTGTTGCAGCCCTGTTGGAATGAGCAGCAGACCTTCAAGGGGTTGTTTCCTGTCCTGTTCATACCAGATTTTAGTGTAGAGGAATAACCACCTTGACAGGGTTCTCTTCTGCACTGCATTTCCTTTCTTTCCTTCAGAGACTCCCACCAAGACATTATCATCCACATGTAATTTTGTGCGCTCAATGCAGAAACGCAAAAGTCCTTTTAGGGTTGAGCCGACAGCGTCTCTCCTACTCCTTTGAAGTGTGAGGTGGTGCAATAACATTGGCACAGTAATAGACTGACCAACATGAAAAGTTGTCATAACTTTGAGTAAAAAGCTTCCCAGGTGCTCAGCGCTAATTTGCCCAAGAAGAAATTGGTGCAAGGTTGTCGTGTACTCATGAGGCGTGCAGAGGTGCTGGAAATCAGGAAACTGTTTTAAGTGTTAGTAGTCGCAGCGAGCCGCTGTGCAGCCTCTCAAAAGTTGTGTGCATAGAAATGTCAACACCAAGTTCAAATCCCATCTCTGATCTCCATCTTTTTGAGGTGACCACCTCAATCCAGCTGGTCAGGTTAGTGCTTGTCTGCCACCACAGAAGATCCTGAACCATCTCCTCAGAAATCTGGGCGGAGCGATAGAGGATGCCATGATGCTGGGTTCACTGAAACATGAGGCTCAACGGCAGGGTCAGCATTTGTCATCTTGAGTTTGGGGCAAGGAGGATGCATAAAGCTAGCATTGACTTCTAAACATGAGGGCCATGTCCTCAACACCCTAGACTTGCTGTAGAGGTGGAAAGGCCTTAAACACCATTGTGTTTTGGACAGCTCCGATAAAGGGAATCCTGTGCAAGGGCCCCTGTGGGACTTCAGATCATTGATCGAAAACCACAAAGATGTCAGGAGTTCATCTGTCATCTGGAGGTGGTCTACAACTGACTACGGCAAGCCTGCCTTAAGCAGCCAAAGATCAATGTATAGGAAAAATGTATGCATGACCTCAGAAGGTGGAGTAGACCACCACCATCACTTTTGTGAACATCTGAATGACCAACGGAGAGCCGAAGTGGGGCATGGCACACTGAAGTGTTCCAATTCCACCGTAAAAGGCATGTAAGACTGGTATATGAAAATTTGCATCCTGCTAGTCCAGGGACACTACCTAGTGCCTTAGGTCCACAGCATAAAGAATATGAGACAGAGTGCACATATTGAATTTGTCTTTCTGCCGAGAGGCATTCAATGGACAGAGCTCCCGTAAAGGCATGAAGACTCCATCCTTCTTTGGTTTGAGGAAGTAAAAAGAATAGCACCTCTTTCCTTCTCTCAGCAGTCAGTACCTGCTCAGTGGAACTTTTAGCCAGCAGAAGGCTGACTTCTTGCAGCAAAATTGCAGAACGGTCTGCTCAGAGTGGCTCTTGTATTGGGAAAAAACATGGACGAGGGTAATGAAAGGCGGAATGAAGGCCCTTTGATTGATTAGTTACACTAATAAGTCTAATGTGATGGATCTTTGGTCGGGGACATAATGTCATATCCGGTCTTCTTTCGATTGAGTATGGGCTTGAAGTGACACATTAAAGCAGCTTGGCAGCCCCTGCAGAAGTGGAGGAAAAGCTAGAGGAAAGCTTTCCGTGCTTCTGCAATAGGACTAGTCTGCTGCCACAAGCTCTGCCCAGAAAGGACTGGGTCTGCTGTTGCTGCACAAATTTGGAGGGCTGGTGATATCTGTAAACTTCCTGTAGTGCTGCTGGGACTACATGGCGGGAGACAAGAGTCCTAAGGATTGTGCTGTGGCTTGACTTTCATTAAATAGTTCAAGCCCTAAATCAGCCTTCTCTCCAAACAATCTGGAGCCATCAAAAATGCTTGAACATCTCCTGAAAAGTTGGTTGATCTCATCCAAGCGTGACTTCTAAGCACTACACTGGTCCCAATATCTCTACCAACACATTCTGTGGTGTCCAAGCCAGCACGTAAGACATACTTTGCTACGTCCTGGCCATCATGTATCTTTTGAGCCAACAAGGATTTAAGTCTTCTCGCTAGCCATGTACCAAAAGCATGGATGTACCTGTCCAAATTTCAAAATGCACTCAAGGATTGTAAAACTAAACTAACCAAACAGAACATTATATTTTTGAAGTCATCAATTTATTTCGACTGTCCCAGGGATTGGTCAGAAACTGGTCATTACTTCGGGGCACTAGCCCCTAATGTGTTAGTAGTCATCTAATATCATTGTCGTGCATCTGTTGGAATGAAACCCATTTGATCGGGATGAACCATTCCCATCATCAATTGAGTCAGCATATTGGCCATAATCGTAGCCAGTATTTTATAATCGAGGTTAAGCATTCACAAGGGTCGAAATGCACTGCAGGCCAGCGGATCCTGGTTCGCCTTTGTAACTGCAACTATGATCGCCACTCTCACAGATTGTAGAAGCATTACATTATCATAAGCTAAGTCATTTACTTTATGTAGCATAGGGACCAAAACTGCGGAAAAGTGGAATACATTTCTATTGGGAGTCCATCCCCATCTGGGATTTTACATGTAGCTGTTGATTTAATGGTGGCGCAGACTTCTTCCAAAGTCATTGAATCCTCCAAATCCCCTCTCTGCACTCCCATTCAATCTTCTGACTCCTGCATATTTAACACATTTGGTCATGAGATGGGTCACAGGCGCTCAGATTTTGATAGAGAGTGCTATAGTAGTCAAACATCCATGTTTTGTGTGGGCAGAAGATTTCCTTCCTCATCTTTAAGCGCCATTATCTGTCTCCTTGTATCTTAATTTTTATCAACTAAGCCAACAGAAGTCTGTGTTTAACCCCGTCTGCACGTTATTTAACTGATGCGACTCTGTAATCCAATTTACATGTGTTATTTGTTAGTTCATGATGTTTCGCCTTGGCTTGCATCAGTGTTTCACATAACTGTGTGTCTGTGATCACCCACCTATTGAGTTGGGCTATTTCCCTTTCAAGAGCACTAATCCTGCGCCTTAGACCAGACTTCACCCTTTATAATGTTTTCATGCATTTCCTACAAATGTACAGCTTGAACGTGTCCCATTCTATTCAGGTGTTATTTTATGAGGCCTCATTCAGATGGAAATATTGTCTGATATGTAACTCTATTGTTTCCCTGCACACCCAGAGTCTAGGGCCTCAATTCTCAGTTTCTAAGTTGGGGTGCATGGTCTATCCTATCCACATAGAAACACAGCCAGTACCTGTGTATGGTCCGGCACACTTTTTACAGGTATTTGGTTCTAATCAAAGCACACCAAGTGCTCTGAGTATAGTATCAGATTGGATCTCAAGTGTATTTATGGACTTTCAAATAGTGTGGGTATTTCCTTTGCACCTGTTGAGCTAACCGCCAGGTATCCTGCAAGTGCTATTAGGCCAGCCAGGCAACTAGCACATCTGAGGCTCTTGCTGTGCTCGTATTAGGACGCAGTGGAAAGGCTCTATTTCCAATGCCTTATTTGGTACACTACTAAAGTCTCCACCCCAGATAGACTATGTATGGATTCTGGATGGGTTGGGTGCATACATACCAACTGCTTTAAGTAGGTACTGCTGTTTTTTTTTCCTGGTGCGTTTTACTCCCTCTGATTTTTGCCAGCAAGGAAGCAGAGGGCAAGTAGACACAAGGATCTGGAAAAGATTTTTGTTGCCCAATTTAATGAGCTGCAACCTTTAATCCAAGAGAAAGAGAGTGGCCCACGCCCTTAATCAATAAATCCTTCAATCAGTTCAGGTTCCAGAGGTTCATCTTGGTATGCTATCACCAGAGTCAGCATACATTCATGGCCAGATCAGTTCACAGTGCCTAGAAGGTGCAGTCCAGAACCTATGCTTACATTAAGAACTCACTGTATCCTATGGACCCCACATATCCCTTAGCTCTATTTGGAGATGGTCAGTGGAGAGTGCGCTTCATTCGCACAGTCACCGCCTGTGATCTATTGCCTTTTTGTATACAGTCACCT
Source organism: Triturus cristatus (assembly GCF_964204655.1). Classification (NCBI taxonomy): domain Eukaryota; kingdom Metazoa; phylum Chordata; class Amphibia; order Caudata; family Salamandridae; genus Triturus; species Triturus cristatus. Next base: position 249,648,629 of record NC_140586.1, read on the forward strand.
TCTAGTCTGCCGTGTGCTCCCCTTATTTGAGGTTCAGGACCTCAGTAGTGCATACAGGTCCATCTTATCTGAGGTCCTTTTTAGGCAGGTAGTAGGGGGAGAGCTGCAGCAGAATTGCCTAGCATTGTGGCAAAGGCAGGAGGCACATTTCTCCTGCTCCCCTGCTGGCCAAGCTGCATTAACAGAGGTTTTGCCTGCACCTCCTACCAAATCTTTGATCCAAGTTTCAGGCTTGGGGGCGTCCACTTACATAACCGCCTCTCTGGAGAGCATCCATAGCTCCCACAAGAAGCACCACCTCTGCCTTGCTTGAAAATGAGTAGGGTCCGGCCCCTGACTCATTTCTCTGGCCACCTACGCCTTACTTAGATAAGGGCAGGTCTTGGCCCTAGTAAGTCTCTCAGCCTCCTGCCCAGCTGGTCCATTGCCCTCCTCTGCCACACGCTCGACCCTCAACTAGGCCACACTCTTCTCGTTCACTGCCATGGGTCGCTAAACCTCCTGGTCGCCGTCAAGGATTCTACAAACAATACTGGCACACTCAAAGCCCTTCTCATGGAGATGGTCACACCAGCAGAGCTCAGAGATGAGAGGAATAACTGCTTTGGCACGATCGGTCTTTTCCGACAAGTCTAGTCCGCCATGTGGCTCAAGCCACGCCCAACAGAAGGTAACTATAAATTTACCACTTCTACTGCCCTTCCCTGCGAATGGGGCACTTACTTCAAGCATTAAGTCCAGCTTAGTCTCTTGGAGTGTATTCAGCCTACTAACATATTGTAGATCCAGGTATAGCCAGTCATTTGTATTATGTGGGGAGAGTAGGTTATACATCTCAACGTTGTAGTGTTTTCCCCTGTTCTGCCACTCACTTGCTCTTTGTGTTCCATTAAACTGCATGACAGTTGGTGGTTTGTGAACGCCCTTTGGGCCAATAGCCCTCTTAAGGCCACTAATCATTGTGCCAATACGCTAAAGATTCAGGCAGCATTAATAAACACTTGTTCTCTTCATAAAAATGCACTACACATATTTAAGCTTCTTAGGGCGAAACATTTGAATAATCTTTACCTGACTGAGACATGGATGAGTGACCATTATGCCCAGGATTTTGTTCTTGCTGTCCCTGCAAGCTATTTAATGGCTCACCATGATAGAGTGGGTAAGACGGGTGCGGGCATAACCATAATCTCTAAACACTCTCTTAAACTTACCTCTTTTGAGACTCCTGTACTATGCAGGGCTGAATCCTTGGCCTTTTGTTTTTCTCCTTCAGTTAACAAATATGTGTTTGGAATACTAATTTATCTTCCTCTTGGTCAGGCTACCAGATTTTAGTCCTCATTGGATGACTGTCTGTCCAGTTACCTGTTAAAACATTCCAATTTCTCGGTATTGGATGACCTGAACATCCATTTGGACAAGTCAGAGAACCATCATACCTCCCTTTTCTCAGACATTAGGTCTGCTTGAAACATAAATCAATTTGTGAATAAACCTACCCACTTTGTAGGTCATCTGCTTGATCCAATCTTTTCCAATGGCTGTACCAAGGTTGTAGAGGTTCTGACCAACCGCAAGTCAGATTCTACAGTGTATCTCTGCTGGTCATTGGAGCATGGCCCCAGATGCAGAAGGCCTAACGCTGCACTTCCTTTTCATAACTGGGCCACGGTTAAGACTGATGAAACCATCTCTCCCCTTAATAACACTACTCTGGTGTTCTCTGGTAATATCTAAACAGATGCACTGTTAGTTAATGGATAGTTAGGCAATATGGCCGACCAGGTAGCACCCATTAGATCAGGTTTGGGTGGTCAGCGACGGCCATCATCTACTTGGTTCAATGCTTAAATGAATGCTGCAACATTGCAAAAAGCTCAAGAGAGCTTGAAGCAAGCTTTATCTGCCTGTGGCTAAGGAGCGGTACAAACAGGAGCTATCTGTTTATCACTGAGGCATAAAAAATACCCAAGCAAAGTACTTCACTGATGAAATCACCAGGTCTAATAATCTACCTAAAGAGGTCTTTAAAATCACTAAGACGTTTACCAACCCCCAAGCTCTCTCTCAGCCCCCGGAAGCCTCACCGAATCTCTGTTCCACAGCTCTCAGGCTTTTTTCGGCCACAATTCTGGGCATTGTTGGGTCCTTGAAAGCTGCTGGTACTAACAACAGCATGGACTCTTATGATTAAGATGGCCAATGAATATCCACTTCCACTAATAGCAGTCAGCCAGTCTGGTCTCTAAATCAGCACTTGAAGTTACTTTTCCGTTTTCTTGCTTCCTTACAGAGTTTCCCCTATTTCATTGGAGGATTCTGAGCATGTCTTTAGAACCTGTAAGTAGGGGTTCCCAGATGACCCCTGCCCTCTCCGAATCTTGGGTGCTAATGCGGAGGGAATAAACTCTACCTGAATGTATTGATAAACAACTCATTGAGCTAAGCCTTTGTTCCTAGTTGCTGGAAGAACGCCAGGTTGATTCCACTGATCAAAAAACCTTCAGCAAATAAGTCCGTCCTAGCCAACTACAGGCCAATTTCCCTGTTACCAGCCTTTGCTAAGATCCTAGAAAAATGTATCAACATCCAACTATCTCGATGCTAACCCATTGCTGCACTCTTCACAATCGGGCTTTCAGCCAGGACACAGCACGGAGTCTGCTTTGGTTGAGGTCTCAGACACTATTAAAATGGCTGTAGACAGCGGGCAGAAAGTGGCCTTGCTACTTTTAGACCTTTCATCTGCATTTGAAACAGTCTCTCAGCCTATCCTGATGCAAAGCTTGTGGGACATCGGGTTGGGTGGGACCGCTCTAGCCTGGATGCGTTCCTTTTTATCGAACAGAGGTCAGTCGCTGTTGATGCCACCATTTGCGTCAGACTCTAAGTCCATTGAGTCTGTTGTTCCCCAGGGCTCTGCCTTGAGTTCGTCATTGTTCAACGTCTATACGCCCCTGTTGGCAGCCCTGGTGGAATCCTTTGGAGTGCAGATTATCTCTTACGCTGATGGCACACAGATTATTCTAACTTGGGGCGTGAACATCTCTGGTGCCCAATGCAGATTTGAAGCATCTGTCAGTAGTGTTTTAATGGATGTGCCAGAGTAACCTCCTGTGTAATACGAGCAAAACAGAGGTACTGGCTTTTGGTCCCACCCCCCTTTGTGGGATGGAGACTTTTGCCTAGTTCTGCTCCCTCTCCTCCGAACCTGGGAGTGAAGTTCACTAAAAGATTGTCCTTTAAACCACAAGTGGAGAGCACAGTTGGGATCTGCGTTGGCCTTCTCCGATTTTTGAGGAAGTTTTTGTTCCTTCTTCCAGCTACTTGTCGGAAGATGGTAGTCCATGCCCTCAGAACACCTCTGCTGGATTACGCTAATGCATTATACTCGGGCTTCTCTCTGTACCAACTTGAGAGGCTTCAGCTGGTGCAGAATGCTGCAGCAAAGCTCCTGTTCAGAAATGTTCCTAGGATCAGCACCATCTTAAGGAGCTACATTGGCTTCCCATCAGGGCGAGAGTGAAGTATATGGGACTGGTGCTTGCCCATAGAGCTTTTTATGGTTTAGGCCCTAAACATCTACCCAAGCAACTACCCATTTATCATCCTTTCAGAGCCCTTGGTTGGCTGCTGGTTGTTGTGCCTAAGACGAGGTGGAAGAGATGGGGAGGCACTTCCTTCTCAGCGCTAGCTGCTGCAAGCTGGAATGCCCTTCCCTTGTATCTTCGTGCGACCAAGGATGTGGGCTCTTTTAAATGTAGCCTGAAAACCTGGCTTTTTAATGATGCCTTTTAGATTTTGTCCATCTAGTGGCAAGACTAGGCGTCTATTGTAACTTTAGCTCCGGGACTCTCTATAGAGTAGCTGCATGCTTTACAAGCACTATTTGATTAGTGGGAATCATTTTGTATTCCCTGAACTGCATCAAAGGTAGATAAGAATAAGGTCCTAGCCTATGATAGAACTAGTGTTGATAAACAGGCTGAGGATTTCAGTCAGGTTGTATCCTGACTGGTGGTGCTTTTGTAATCTTGCAGGATGACAGAGGCCTGGAGTGCCCTGAAAACAGCTCCGGACTGGAGTTCGGCATCAGAGCCGGGCCAGTGCCATCACATTTAGGAATGGTGTGGATGCAAAATCCAGAGTTGAAGTATGAACTGGCATCATAATGAGCCCATGAATGGGTTGCATGGGGTCAGTTGATGCTGAGTAAGGTCCTGCCAGCAGAAGTCCAACAAGAACCCCTTGCAGCTCCATGGGGCCTGGATGCACCCCAGAGGGAGCCTGAAGAATCAGAAAGAGCTGAAGCCTGGGCTCCTTGAAGGCTGTTCTTTGCTGCAAAGTCTGTGATGAACTGGGAATTTGGTCCTGAAACCAGTTGCAGGACTGGATCCAAGTAAGAAGACGCTCGTGGGATATGATCTTTCGATTGATGCCTTTGGGACTCATCGCTTGAATTAGAGTGCTGAAATGGGGTCTTATCCTGCTTAGGTTTCTTGCGCTATGGCACATCTTTGATGTTTTAGAAGACTTCAGGTAGAAACTGGACTTCATGTAGGACTATGGTCTTGGATGAGATCCAAGCTACCCTGCAACTTGCAGCGGGACACATTTTTCGATTGAGACCTAGTCTTATGTTCGACGATGTAGAATTCTACATCTTGCTTTCAGATTGCCTTCTGATGTATGAGAGAAGATTTATCACAGGACTGAGTTGTGAACAAAGTCTAAGCACCAAAGACCTACACCGTTTGGGTTTGTGACAGAAATCTGCTTCCGGCAGTCACAGCACAACTTAAATCCGGTCCTTTTTTTAAGAAGACCAGGTATTTAGTAATCTGGTATATCTCTGAAGGAATTAAAATGGATTTAAAACCTGATACACTGCGTCTCATTGGTAGATGTACCCTAGGTAAGTATAAAAAGGAGAGGTTAAAGGATCATCTTGTGTCAAATGTTGTTTTGTCAGCTTATGTAGCTATTCTTGTACTGCATTAGTTAGCAGCATCTGAATGTTTTGGATAATTTCCAGCTCAGGATCATGTACTAGTAGTGCAAACCCTCCTGCATGCACAAATTATACGTTTTGTTCATATCATTACCGCCCACAATGACGCCCTAACCATCTTTGTTTGTTTGATAGAAATCATGAAATCATATCCTCAGGGCCTCTTTTACTGATTTTTTAAGTTCATACCTCAAATATTGGAAATCCACGCCAATTCCGGTGGCATGATTCTCTCAAAGATTTCAAATAATTTTTTATATGCTGGCAATTCCAAAGTGCTTTGCGGTTCCATAAAATGAGGTCATCAATAGGTTTTTCCTTCTGGCTGATAGGGAAAGAATGCCTTCTACTGGGAATGTCATGTTACTCTACTGCTTGAATCTTCTACTTTTGCTTTTTTCTCCTCCTTCAGTGCTTTTTGCACCAATGTCTAAAGAAAGATATTCTATTTGTGTTAATACCTTCCTTTGGATCTGGGGGACATATGGAGGCGGGATCGGATGCTCACATTCAGTGAATTACAAAAAGAATAGCAATTGGTAGAGATGGAGCAATATCGATTTAGCCAATTGAAGCACGTGCTTAGATGTCACATCAAAGATGGGAAACTATACCAGAATACGCACCATTAGAAGACCGACTGTTATTAGACCCAATCCCCGACAAAGCAATCTCCCCCACATACAAGAAAATAATGAACAATTTACCTGATCCCTTCGGGACACTCTGGGCAAAATGGGAATTGGACATTGATCTGTTGGAGGACAATGATTGGCAGGATGCAATGCAGAGCCCCAGAGGAATAGCAATACGATACGGGCCAATTTTCGATTAATCCAGTTACGAATTTAGCACATAACATACTACTCCTGCACACTTTTGCATATGACTGGGCATGCAGACTCGGATCAATTCGTGAGGGGTTGTGGTTTACCGGGCAGGTTTTTTCACATGTACAGTGATACAGCGATATTGGTCAAGGGTGGCTGATGTGATGACAGGGGTGTTGGGCATACACATACAACCGGAGGCACGCTGGCTCTTACTGGGCTTCACTGGGGAGGATAGATGGCCAACATACACAAAACCCTGGCTAATGCTCGCTGCTGCGGTTGCTAAACGCAATATTGCATGGCTGTGGGGTGCACGTATGCCTCACAAATTATCGGACTGGATGGCAGACATGGACTAGTGTCACCTTGCGGAGAGGGTGGTGTATGAGAGCAGAGGCTGCCCTAAGAAGTGGGAAAAAATATGGAACCCCTGGGAGAAATACAGAGCTTAAGAATAACGGGACCGGATGAATGCACAAAACGACCCTGGAGGTGATATGCTGACCCGCTAAGGATGTATAAACCTTACTGGTCTGCACACGGCAGTACCCTCCACATGTTGTACTTTGTATTTCATATGTTGACATGATATAGGAGGTATATCTGACTGGAACGGCTTTCCTTTTTCTGTTCAGTAAAAATACTTAAAAACGATTCTGAAACTTCTGAAGATTCTACAGATTCTGTTAAAGAAAACGAAGTCCTGTCTTTTTCCATGTATTTTTTCCTTTGTGTTCAAGGATTTTTGTAAACCTCAGCCAAGTTGTAAATACAATCATTCTTAAAGTCTTATGCATCATGTGTAAATGTATGTAATTACATTTGTATATTTCCTTTCTTGTGGTGGTCTGGTTTCAAAGTTTTGGTTGGTTTTATAGATTTTTTCCTTTGAGATTTGTTTTTGAATAGCCTCTTTAATTCTCACTGTGAGTGTATCGAATATATAAAGAAAACGGAAAGTAAACCACGCTGGTCTAGAAGAACAATAATAATATTAAATTGGGTAGGTTTATAGTACAACAGAAAAAAACATCCACTCTTGCTTAGGCAGAAGAAAGGAGGCTGTGTCCCCCAACATGGCAACACTCTTGCTGTTCAGACGCATACCGCTTGGTACCCTCAGTGTCCTGTTGCATACCTGCAACCAGCTGCCTACGCCACTCCCGGAGGAAATGAGCAGCCCATCTACCTTTGACATTGTTGCAGACCAAAGATCACTCATACAAAAATGAGAGGAGGCAGTCCTCTCCAGCCGCCCAGCCCAGGTGAGATGCAACCACAGAGGATTCTCGTGCCTATCGCCGTAGAGGATGTTAAATCATGTGTCATTTGCACCTCAGTACAATGTGATGCATTTTAGCACAAATTATTTCACAGAAAGCGAGGTCACATGATCTGTGATCATTAGATACGGCGGAGACTAGCAAAGGTTACATAAGAGGAGATTGCCTAAAATGGACCTCTTCAACTAACCGAGACACAGCATGCCTGATAATTTTATCATTTACCACAGCTCCGGACACTCTGCATTACGTTATCCCACAAAACTCAATCATCTCTTCCCTCCGAATCATCATCTACATAATTGCCTTGCCCAACCAGATCAGATAATTCAATCTCACATTTTACAGTTATGCAGGTGACATGTACATTATCCCAAAGCTGGAAAACTTTACTGACCTGATGTAGACACATCTGAACGAGACAAGTGCCTTCTTACAATTGATGAATGGATGATGCCTAATTACCTTAAACTCCACTTGACAAAAATTTAGATAATGACCTGTGGATAATGAACACCTGCCAATCTACACCAACAGGGCTAAAACACTGGATGCTCTACCAGAAATATTAGGGAAAGTAAAAAAATAAAATCTTTAAGTTATCAGGGACTCATAACTATTCTCGACCCTACAAGTTGACCAAACGATGAGGAGAACTTTCTGCACAATGCGAATGTTAAGACTTATCTCCTCTCCCTGGTTTATCTCCAGAAGCTACAGGCCACCCTTTTTATACCGCAAGTTTTTTTACGCTAATTGCTTGCTGATTCACACTACAACACTTATAAGATCCGAAATTCTGCACCAAGACTGCTATTACTTCTAAAACCAAGGGAACACCTGACACCAGTACTCCAAGCACAACAGTACCTGTCAATAGTCAGATGCTCTGCCTTTAAGGCAGAGCTAAACAATGGAAAGGTTTGCGATAATCTTAAACGAAACTCCAACAATATTACCAGAATAGTACACTGCACTTAAGACTGGTACACAACTCATCGTTCCGTCGTATAAGGGAAAGATCATCAGTGAAACTGCATTTTCAGTGTAGACAGATAATCTAAAGAAACTCCTTGCCAGCCAAGATAAGAAATTTAAAGTGGCATCTAAAGGTTTGTAGAATGAAAACCTTTTGCTTCCCAAAATGAGGATCTATAACAATTGGATCCCCTGACATAACGGGCAAAATTCAAGGCTGGAACAGAAAACCCTACCCAAGACTACCTATAAGTCACAGTAACACCGCAAATGGGCTCTATTGTGGCCAACTGCAATCGGTGCAGGCTGTTTGACAGTGGTGTCCGAATGGCATAGCAATACAAAAACTGGGCTCTGCCATGGCTGATGTTAATCAGTGCTGGCTCTATGACAGATATACCTGATCGGCAGTCCTGATGGCCAAATATCACAGAAATCACAACTAGACTTCACCACAGTTGAATGGTATCAGTGCATGCTACATGATAGTTATATCTCCTCTGTGTTCCTGATATAACACTTCTGGACCCATTGACTTATTTTACAAGACTAGATCAAATTTAGGACACATAATATGGTCACAAAACCACCACTAATCCACCTAAATCACACCACTGTGAGAAAACCACCATCAGTCCACTTAACGCAAACCAATTCATAACAAAGAGGACATGCAGGAAAATATTTACCACAGGTGACTAGCATTCAGGAGGACTTTAACAAATCCATCCCTGCATGTTCCACCCTAATCACTCACTATGTTCAAAAGTGCGCATTACTCATATAGAGGATGTCTATAATACGCATCTATCACTATGAATTCTATCCTCTCTCTGGCCTTTATCTCCTCTTCTCAGAGGCTCATAATTCAGTATGTAGAAGGCCTAACTGCACTATACAGCAAGAAGGTGGACTAAAACCCACAGTAATCACACTAAACTAAAATATGGGATTTGCAAATTATAACTGATCTCTAATTATAACCTTAGCACACCCTAATTATAACCTGAGGGTACCCTGTTCGTCCTTCATCACCCAGGCAAGTGCAGCGACCCAGAACATATGATACAAATAGCCCATAACTTCTGCAAGTCACCAAATCGCTTCCCATATAAGCCCATAGCAAACACAACACCTTCCAACTAAGCCCACAGCATCCCACAATGGGGTATGAAATGCTATATAAATGTAATTACAATTTCAAATCAAATTAATCATAGAATATTATAGCATTGGAAGCTTTATCATAGTTTCAAATGCCTTGGTGAAGTCTCACATGTCTTGGCACTGGATTAAATGTCCAACCACAACCATCATATAACAGGCATATTTGGCAGGTGTGCATCACTGTTGATCCCAGCAGTGTACATTTGGGAGCCGTGTTGTCACAGGGAAAGGAGAGCAATGATCACATATTACTTTGGCATCCCACACATTAAACAATCATGAATGCCAATATTCGGTCACTGAGAAGAAGATAATTGCTTGTACTTGGGAATGCGAGAAGTTCAAACCTCATGTTTGGGGTACAGAATTTAATTTACACACTGATCACAAACCTCTGTTATATATTCTGAATAGTGGGAATGTTAATTTCAGTAAGACAACTACTAGATTGATATGTCTTAGTTTCAAACTACTGGAGCATCAATTTGAAATTGAACATATACTGGGAGCAAAAAATAAGAAAGTGGATTGTCTTTAACGTTCGTCTATTTCTGATGATACCAAAAAAACAATGGAGGATGAAGAGGACAGTTGATGTTTAGTTGCTAGTGTATGTTGGTCTTAGAACAAGCATATACATGAAACAGAATGGAGAGATGAAATTACCAAAGATCCTGAACTGAGATTGAGGGTATGTTATTGGTTACCGGCTATGGACAAAGTTGTTGCCTATGGACTGAAAAATGTGTACTTTGTCATACTAACGACAATGGGTTACAGTGTAGAAAACCTTCAATAGGACAAGTTGGATGCCCGGATGAAGTTTTGGAAAGGCAGAGTGTAGATTTTCTTGGACCTTATCATGTTCTACCATTTTAAATGAAATAGGTAATTGTGTTGGAGGATTACGTTTCAAAATGGCAGGAAGTGAAATATGTGAGAGAACCAAACACCAAGTCATGATACGGTTTCTTACAGATATGTTTTCTAGAGGGGGATTTCCTTCTGAGATTTTATCAGCAAGAAGCTCCCGGATATCAAGGAGGTGTAGGAAGTGTATTACTTACCTGGCTCCACAAAAAGCAATGACCTACCTAATATGTCTTTTAAATGCTACTCTTTCCATAACATTTTATTTTACAAGAAAGGATAAAAGAAGTACTGTGTTCACTAACACCGGGGGTTCCGTAAGTATTGATTGCACAACATCCCGCACTTGCATGCTTTAGTACGCTTGCGAGTTTAACATATCCTTTGGTCCTGAAGAAAGCCAATCTGACCCTGAGAGGCAAACAATATGGCTGAAACATGTCGACCACATCAAGGATAAGTGGGAGCAATTTAATATCCCAAAACTATCTGCCACAATTTCTTTTAATAAATACCGAGAGTCCTAAAAAAAAAATATATATCACAACTTGTGGAAAGGAGTATCGAACCAATTTTATTTTCACCTCATGCTGACACACTCACAGCCACAAGATCACTCCATCACAAAAACCAGCTCTGCTGTAATTGGGCATTGCAGCACAGCTTGGAAGCATTTGGCAATCGGGGTGGGAAGCCAATGATGAAGCATGTCACCTACTAGGTAGGTGAGTGAGGGTTCTTTTATAAACACCTAGTGTTTTCCAAACCAATGACGCTTTGGAGAACAACAAAAATAAGGTAATGGAAAATACATCATAGATATAGGTAGGAGACTCGTTCTAGTGTTGTTGAAATTAATACTTATAGACACCACTTCCTAATTTGTCATTTTGTGCTTAGGCATAAATATAGATACACTCTTCAGGCAACTATATTTTAGTACTGAAATGAAAATTATACTTGGCTTTAAAAAAAGACAAAAAATGCTGCCTCTCACAGCAGGTTTTCTTAACAAAATCATTTTATCTGACAAAATGTGCTGCGAGATCCCATGCTGGAGATCTTCTAAAGTAATCTTTTCAACATCAAAGAAAATTTCACAATGGAGAACAAGGCCCAATTCATTCAGAAGTACAGAATTAATTGGTTCCAATATTATTTCCTTCAGCATTATTTGAAAGATTCTCTCCCCCTTTCGAATTGGCAGGGGCACAATTAATGCATCTGATACAACGTGAAATAAGGAGAAGAGACCCGACTATTTCTCTGGATTATTCAAAGATCACGCCTGCCCCTTCCACTCACCTGAAAAAGGGTTAACTTCGTCTTCTTCGTACAAGTCTTGAATGTCTCGAGGACACGGGCCTTCCTTTTGTTTTGGTTTTAATGAAAAGACAGAGGTGGCAATCAAAGGACCTATTATGATAAAGAACACCAACATTAAAAAAAGGTATTGTTAAAATACCAAAAATATATGTAGTGACTGGGGCAAATATAGCTGTTTCAGTGCTATTATTTGAAACACAAATGCTACCAAGGTTGTGCACAAAATAAAGTAGTTGGATGGTATAGAATAATGAGATCATAATACAACTGAATATTGAAATATATACAATCAACTTTCTCATGACAGCTGTTACTCCAATGACAAGTAATTGTTTGAGATACTATAGTTAAATTGCCATCTGTGAACAAAGGGATGTGCATGGATAAGAATTCCAAATTTAGCAGCAACAAGCATACCCCTAACACTTTCTGATGGCATAAATCACTGGGAAAGGACTCTTGAAATGTATTGAGTAACAGAGCTGGAAAAAAACAAACTATGCAGACATCAGTGCTGTAAAAATTGATTCTGCATATTATACCCAATTCCAACCTGAAAACCCCAAATAAGAGAATATTTTCCCCATTCAGTAAATAGCTTGTCCTGGGTGTGGTAAATACCATCCTAATGTGTAATCGAGGCACTAGTCTGTTTGTAAAGGAAAATGTTCCTTTGAAGGAGAGAATAGACATTCAGATTTTATCTGGGTTTTAATGAAGAATACCACTTAGCATTAGATGGCTTTTGCGTAATCTCTTTGACAATAACAACATGCCTAGTTTTTTAAACATTCTAATTAAACATTATCTTCCCATTCTAAGACACAATCTGAAATATTATTAGAACTAATTATATTTAAGTAATCAAATATGAAGGAGTAGTCAGTACAACATGAAGAAATGAAACAGTTATGTTACTTTTTTTGTGTAGCGCATATTTGCCATTAGTGTGGGCTCTTACTATGTGATGGCACTCCAGGTGTGTCCTGGCATACTGCTGGACTGGCTGGAATATGCATATTTGCAAGATGTAAGCTGCCATAGGCGTGACTGTTGCTCAACAAGTGGAACATGCTGTTAGTAGAGTAAGGCTTGAAGGGAGCAGGTCTATGCGGTGAGGTTTATTGGTGTGGATCATGTGTATTAGTGTGGCGTTGCAACCTTACTTATCACACTAGATACCAGCTATAATAAAATCAGCCCCCTTCTCCCTTAGCACTAATCACTTCAAATGGCTTTAAGCTCTAACGATACTGAACCGCACAGCATTCAAACACCTATTCATTTTAAGTGAGTTTAATATATAATCTAAAATACCAACAAAATCTGGGAGCTATTTAAGGACAAGGCCTCCTATCCAAGGGCTATATGGACGAACCCACTAGGAAAGCCACATGATTGACCTTATCTTCAACCGCCCAAATATGCTTGACCTAAACACTTCGTAACCTTTAGTTATGATGAATAATTTTCCACTACATTTTAAAACACAGGAGATATAACAACAAGAAAAAAATAGAAATCAGCTGGGCAAGAGAAAAATCATTCCAACTCGCCACTCACACACCTAGACAAACAGCCATGAATTAAAGGGATACCTACCAAACTGCCAGGAAGAAAAAAACATGTGATGCCAATGTATTGACTTTTTCACAAAATTACGTTACTCCTTAAGCAATGTATTAGACAAACAACTTAAATCAAGGAGACCTATTCCTGCAGCAAATGGTTCACTCCAGGACTGGTAAAAGAAAAATAAGTGCGGAGAATGTTAGACTCTAACTAGCAGAAGAACTAAAAGGAAGAAGAAAAACCAATATGTATTAGACAAATGAGGAAATCACTACATGATAAGAGCTGCCAAAAAAAAAGTATTACTCTTCTAAGATCCAGTCTGCAGGAAATACACCTAGTGAAGACTTTAAAACATAAGAAGCATTAACTAACCCCATAGTATCGAAGTCTGATATAACCATCTCTCAGGAACCGGCTTATAGCCCTGCACAATTATTTCATTATAAAGTGTCTACAATTTGCCATGGATCTGAACGAGCCATAGTTAACCCTATGCTGTGATACCACTTTTGTAATGCACCTCTGCTCACTAAATTCCAACAACTTTCCATTAAAGAAATGTTAAAATGATAGAAAGAAGCATGAGATTAGGTTCTCCCTTGGACACCTGTCGAGGTGAATTATTTAAAAACAGTTAAGAAACAGTAGCAGCATTAGAGGCAAGTTAAATGTGAATCTCAAGGCAAAGTCCCTAAAGACTCTAAACAAATAATTGCTGAATCACTATTGAAGAAACCTTCTTTAGATGCAATTGACCCCAGCCAAATTTAGACAACTCATGAAATCCCTATTTATCAAACGTTTCATAGAAAGAAGTAATTTCACAATTAATTATTTTTTTTTAACTGCAGGCTGCTAGACTCTGCACAAGACGGTTTCAGGGTACAGCTGGAGACAGACCAAGTCACCATATCAGCTGTAGAAGATCTCAGAATAACAGCAGACAGCAGTGGAACTGGAGCTGCAATTTAACAAGATCCCATTGCCGCATTTGATGCTGTCAACATTGCCTTACTCGTTAACACCTTAACAGTTAAAATATTAAAGATAACGTCCTTGAATGTCTTTCGTCCTTCCTATCAGAATGAAACAAGCATTGAAAATGCAATAGGTCTCGCCTTTGGTTAAGTTAAAGCCATTTGCTTTGCTAATGGTATTGTATAGCAAAGCAAATGGCTATAACTTAATGAAAGGCGAGACCTATTGCATTTTTTATCACGCCGCTTCACTCGCGCACACACGGGCTGAGTACCATTGTGAGCCCATGCCCACCGGGTGGCACACCACACGCTGACGTGCTTGTAAGGCCAGCTCTCCCAGGACAGACACCATACCAGGGCTCTCTGCACACGACAAGCAGGCACCAAGTATGTTTTGGAGCTAGGTTTAGTAACATTAGTAGAAGACTGCTTCACAAGGCCCTGTGAACGCCTGTAAATGTCACATTTATCCTACTGGAACTAGAATTATTTTTTTAATTTTACAGTCGGATGTTTAGAATCAGCCCTTTGATTTTGCAATCTTTTTTAAACTGTAAGTGGAATTCTTGTCCCTACAGCAGCCTGCTACATGTACATGGAATTCTTGCCCCTATAGCAGCCTGTTACATTTACAATGTAAAAACTGGTGCAGGGCTTCCTCTACCAATGACCTCAGTAAAGGGTGAGTACAGTGACACAGCCTTATGAAAGTTGGGCAATATGGCTTTCATCAGGGTCTTTCAAGTAGAATATTTTCTCAAATACTGGCAGTTGTCTTTGTGTGAAAGCCGAGATGTGCGCATCACACCCCTAAGTCCCATTAGCATCGAGGTGCATTTTGGGATCTTGTTGGTTCCACAGTGTCAGCGCTTGCCATTCTGTATACTGGTGAGACCTAAAAGCTTCAGAATGAGACTAACTACTACTTTAAAGAAAATACAGAATGGGTGGGTTTGCAATAATACCATGGGAAGCATTTAAAACAGTAGTGCGGGGACAGGGAATGTTCAGAGTGCTACTTTATGGTCACTTACTAAATTTGAAGCTGAAAATTAAGTTGCTACAGCAACTAAATGGGCGTGAAATAATTTGCCACCCTCTCAAAAAAGATTTTAAAAAATAGGTAACAAGCGGTTAGCATGGCTTGAGAGAAGCAACAAAAGGACGGGGAAACTGATAGACGCAAATGTCATCAAAGTCCAAGATAATATAGGCATTGTCACAATGCAAGTAGACTATTATCAATCTTTGTATGCCTCCCAAATCAGTACAGATTGGTGCGTACTGAAAGATCTCAAGCTGCCCAGACTAGCCCTGCAAGGCAAAGACATCCTGGAAGATTAAATAATACAATAGGAGTCACAGTAAATAATATGCAGTCCGGCAAAGCTCCGGGCCCAAAATGTTCTTCGGTAAAACTTCATAATAGAACAGGAAGTAAGTTAACTACCCAGATCTATATATTGTTCTTGGATGAGAGGAAAAAGGGCATATTGCCATACAATCTTCACATGTTGACGATTATTACAATATATAAAATAGGGAAGCCCCCAAATGAATGTGTCTAGTTTAGGCTCTACTACATGCAGATCCATCAGACGTCATGCACAATAGAAGCGCTAAATTAAACTTTTTTTTATCACTTATATGCAGGGCCATTGGAATTTTGTGATTCTGCAGCATTTCCCGCATAATTATGGATTTGCCACATTATTCATCCTCACCAGCATAATCTACAGATTTTAACAAAAGACAAATGTTGTTTCTACCTCAAACGGATCAAACGTTACTAAAAAAACATGATGATACGTGTTCTGACACGCCCCTAGCAAAGGTTGGCTGGTCATCTTTTTTTTGTTTAATGCTGTATTAGGGTGTTAGATTGATACTAATAAGGTGGAATCTTTTCTCAGACAATTTTAACATGCGTAAAAATGACAAACTATTGAAATAAATACGATCACAAAATATGCTGCATTACATCGTATAATTAGCTTTTTTTCTTGCAGCATTATTTGATAAATGCATACACATAATTTGGTCCTGTCCTGCTGCATAATATCAGTGTCCCTGTGTAAATGAATGTATGGCATACACTGAGGGAGAAAGAACCTACTGTGGTAAAATTGTAAGAAGCAAATAATGCATTTAACTCCTTAAGAATGAAAATATTTATTGGGAGTTATAAAGAGGTTGGGATCTGGTCCCAAATACATAGCGTGACTCAGATTGCTTGACCTGGATTTAAGTAAATGAACCACTTTCGGCCCCCTCCAGTCGGGAGAAAGCCACAAGACAGGGGTGTTCACTGTCGCCACTGATGTTTGCATAGGAGATGGAACCCCTCTAGCGCCAGATACATGGAGACCCACTGGTAACGAGCATGAGTTGCAACAGTACATGGGATGATAGGATCTTGATGTATGCAAATGAAATTCTCATGTGTCTCCCCCTGAGTCGACGACTGATAGGCTACTTCAGATTTTTTGTTCTTGTAAAATATTGTACTGTTTTTTTTTCCAATGGTACAGCTCATGGAACAGGTGGGTACACAGTGGGGTGAGTATGGGTATACATAATGCATACTGACGAAAAAAACACCCCTTAAGAAAACCTATCCCAAAGCACTCTCCACCTCCCTCTACCCAAACACTAATTCTGAGCCCAGATAGTTAGGGGTCCTAGAATATGCTTGTCTTACATATTGTACAGCGCCTAGCATTCATATGAGTATGTTTGCGTCTTGCCTCACAAGCTGAGAAACTGCACCCATGCCGTGTACTTCTACAAACGGTTGGCGGCACGGCAATGACTTTATGACAATGTATCTACTCAAAGAGCTGTAAGGGATTAAGTGTGGCAGGTTTAAACAATAGAACTCCAGCTTACTGAAATATTGCACCAAGAGGTGCCACCATGATCTAAATTTGTGGAGTGACTGTGCGAGTGTGTGAGTTGTGCCATGGCCAAAACATGCCACCACCTAACAAACCAAAGCGCAATGTGAGATGGATCCTTCTTTTTCCAGTGTGAAGCTAATATTTGTTTAGCTGCTCCATCATGCACTGTATGAGAGCCCATTCGTTGTTAGTGTCTGCTACATTAGATGGTCTAAGGCCCCAAAGTAAACATGACAGGTCTACCACTAGTGGATACGCGCTGATGTATTTAATGTGCCCAAGAGCTTCCTTCCAAAAGGTCCACCACATATGTGTAGGTACCCTCTTCTGCCATATCTCCAACAGTTAAATGACTCCCATGGTGGGGGCTCCAATAGAGACACACTGGTGCAAGAGACCACTAGCAGATTTGTTAATATGCCACCTCTAATAATGGGATCCTTCTAAATAATTTAGGCGCATCTTTCCATAGTTTCTCCTATCTAGTCTCTGGGATAGATCCCTGTAGATTTATTTTCCATCTACGCTGGAAGAGATATTTGTGCTTGGAAAGACTCTGGGTTATTACCCGGTATGTGTTTGAGATCAGGCCTTTGGAGCCTCAGAAACTTTGTACAAGCTTTTCAGAAGGGGTCTAGGGCCTAGTGTCGGCCATTTTGTTTTGGGGCGCAATGCCCAGTGTATGAGTTGACAATATGGCAGGTGGCAAGATTTGGGGAACTTGAAATCTATTTTACTGTCTTGAAAGATTTTATAGCCCCTCTTCTGAAACAGATCTCACAAGGTCCTCCATTCTGATTCGATAAAGCGTTCCCCTTTCATGGCAGGTGTAAAGGCTGGGTTGTATGTTACGGGATGTATGGTGATGGAAATGAGGCGAGGCCAGCTTTAGTTGCTAGTCGTTCTTATATCTCTATCACCATTCTTGTTGGGGTGGCTAGGTAGATGTTTCTAGGGCAGCAGGATCAACCTAACCATGGCATGTCCCACGGTGAGCAACCTGCAACCCCTCTATCCACAAAGATCTCAATTATATTCGCTATTTCTGGTGGGCCATTCAGATATACACTGCCCGTGAACTGCCCTATGGTAGGCTAGGTCAGTCCAAGCCAGTCTGCCATTCTCTTTTTGAGCCATTACTAATTTTGCTGAGATACGAGACACCTTCCCCTAGCCCTCCAGATTAACTCCATCACATTTTCTGTAATTACTTTATTTCATTTGAGGAGGTGGATACTGAGAAGGTTTAAAACAAGCACATTACCCTTGGAAGGATATTCATTGTTAAAACATTTTATACAACCCAGACATAAAAGGTATAAGGGACGCCACTTTCTATGATGCTCTACGATGGCCTAAGGCTGGGCCAATTTGCCAGCCTCTGTGTATCTAGGCAGTTGGTCAGGTTTTGAGTGTTCTGCCACGGTAAAGGGAGTCACTGACTCTAGGGAGGTAACCTCTGCCCATGGCACAGAGATGCTTAGAATAACAGACTATTTACCTTGAAGCCAAATTTTCAGAGCGCTGTAGATGTGTTCGAACTGCTGGAAGTGCGCAAGTGGGCTCTGTAAGCGTGAGAAGGGCATTGTAAGCATATATGCAAACCTTGTAGTTTATGCCTTTTAAAGGGGATGCCCTTTAACTCTTCACACTCCCTATTTTGATAGCTAAATGTTCAGCCACTAGAGCGATCAAGCAGGAGAAAGATGGAACACCTGCCTCATCCCCTTATGTAGTGCAAAAGGGTTGGAATGGGTGCCATTAACATGAACTATGAATAAGAGGGACCTATATCCTGCCATAATACAACTCTTCATTTTCGCTCCCAACCTAGCTTGTCCAAGACAGGCGATCAGAAACCTCCAATTAATCCAGTCAAAGGCCTTCCCTGCGTTGAGACAAAGCAAAAGAGACAGGATTTGTTTCTTTTGCGATTCCTCGTTAAGGCGTGCTACCCTCCTAATATAGCCACTACCTTGTTTGTGTTTAATAGACCCTACTTGATCCAAGTATATTAGCTGAAACATCAGTGCCTCTAGGCGGTTTTCTTTGAACTTTTGAATTTAAATTAGCATCAATGTTGAGTAGTGCAATACGACTCATACTGCTCTGGATCTTTACCTATTCTATGGATGAGGGTTATTTCAGCCTCACACATAGAGGGGGTGAACCTCAGAGTCTACAACATGTTGAATAGAGCAGTTAGATGTTTGCCTAAATGCAGGAGTAAGTATTGTAGAATGTGACTGAGAATCGATTTAGGCATGGGGTCTTTTCCACATGCATGGCCTTCAGTACTCTCAGAATTTCATCCAGCCCAATCAGGAATTCAAGTTCTTACGTTTGAGGTCTCCTGAGGGCAGGCAAGGTGCTGTACTGAACATAGTCAAATACATTCTGGTTGCTTTCAACTCCTCTGGAGGAAAGATGCTGGAAGTTCCCAGTAAATGCTATTTGTTTATCCCTCTCTCTAGTGGCTCATGTGCTGCTTGCCTGCTTATTTTTGTTAACGTGTGCACGTGCTCGCTGTTGTTGCAATTTTTGCACTAGGAGAGTTCCCACTTGACCCTCTTTTAAGAAAGAGAGTTAGTTAGTCTTCAAAGCTCTGCAATAGAAAGTGAGGGGGGACACTCCCCACGCCCCGCCCACAGATTTCCTGGCACGCAAGAGGATCACCCAGTCTTTCGTGCTCTTTCCATACACTTTTCCTCTTTGTTGGGCAATCACTGGTTCCTAAAAGTCTTTTACAGGGATTTTGTGTATTTCTGAGTTCATCTTCCCCCTGAGGAGAGCTGGTCCTGCTATCTCGTCCTCTGATTCAAAGTCCATGAGAGGGGAAGGGTTATACGTGCATTGCAGGGCAACCACCCTGAGGCGCCCCTACCCCCTCAACCACTCGCCAGATTGGTCAGGGGCCGGCATCCTTTCTGAGTTCGATTAGCTCTATGCCAGGGTGCCGTCTATTGCGCTATCACAGAGGCTTGCACAAAGATCTTGCTATCTCTGCTCCACCCCCTAAAGGCCAATGCTTCCCACATATGGTGGTGTCAGGAAATGCTGTCTGCCCTTCTTCTAGCAGCCCCCTATGTACATTATCTTGAAGAAGTCTGGGCCCGCATTAGTGTTGTAGCCACTTCTTCAAGAAAGGCAAGGTCCGCCCTCCCAGTGACTCCAATATCCCCGTAACAACCCGCTTAGTGGTGTCAGAGGTGCCGTCTACCATCAATACACTGGGCCCTCAAACCACTTCCACAGTGGCCCTGGTTAGTGCTTCCCCTCCCCCAGACAAGGCTCTTCCAGCTAATGGGCTGGTCGTCAGGAAGAGCTGACAAGCTCTAAGCCGCACCGAAGATGGAAGTCACCACTTCTGCGCGCCTGGAAGGCAAGACCCAGGGCTTCAGGATCTCCTACTCCAGCAGGTTGGAACCACGACCGACAGGTAGCTAGTTTCTCCCCAACATCTCTTGTGGGTTGATGAGAAATGAATACTGCTGAAGTAGCTGGGCAGGAGTCGTGCATCGGTTCCTCGTATCTTAAGCTATGCTCAGCCTATCCACGCCCTTCACTTCATAGTTTGACATCTTCAGCAAATCTTTAGGCTTCAGCACTGACTGCAGAAAATCTGTTTTATATCCAAAGTCAGGATTGTCCCCAGGGAGTGCTTTCCGGAGCCCACTAAACATGAACTGTCAAGCGTTTATGTATATTACTTGCTCACCACAAGAGCTCCTTGATCACAATTTATATATTTATTAAATATATATAAAGGGAATATTAAATACTGGAGGAAATTGCTGCTTTCCCTCCTTGGAAGAGAAAGACAGTTTGAAATTAGTGTTTTGCTCAGATTCACATGTTTTGCAGAATGCTCCGTATTGGGCCCCGGCCTCCTTTCCCAATGTGAAAGCAGAGGTACTACTATGGGAGGGTGAACCACCAAGAATAGCATTGATTAAAATGTCCAGAGACATAAGTTAAGGGAGCATAGCACGGCCCACTATATCAAAATATTATTGGGCTTTCTAGATGATGGTGGTTAAGGACTGGCTTTTTAGTACACAAGAGGAACCCTCAAACAAAATAGATAAAAATCCAATGGATTCAAGGCCTGTTGTGCGGCCCTGTATTGAACTAAGAGGGGAAAATAATCATCACACTCCCATGTGGTACTGAAATGTTGCCATGTGGCTAATATGCACCTAGAATGGCATAAGACTTTGGAAAAGGAAACACTCCTTTGGGTCAGTGATCCCCTGGATAAGATCAGTAAACTACCAGGATTTTGCAAATGGGATCTTTTTTGGCTTTAGTAAATTGGAATCTATCTGGGATAAAGATGGGATAATTCATTGGGGTGCTTTACAAAGGGAATCTGAGTTGAGAGATTCTGGGGTTCAGTTGGAACAAAATATGTCATTATATGTACTAGGGGTATGGAGAGAGTCTGACCCCAATACATTTTCTTTGTAATCTGGGCCTTAAGGTAGACAGGACAAAAGTCGCAAAGTTAAGGGGAATGTAATGTCCCTTAGGATAGTCCCACCATGTACATACCAATTACATACATTTTGTCCCATCCACACAACATAACGGTCCTAACACAGGTAACCTTTTACCTAGTAGCTTATTTCTGTGTCTCCGACATCAGGCTCTTGGTACCCTATCTTAATCCCTGTACCCGACGTACATAAACATGTCCCCAGGCACAGCAGATTTATTCTGTATAAGGGTCACCACTTTTTTCATCCATGGCCAACAGCCAGCTGTGCATGATCATGTTTGTTTAGAAAAGGAATAGCAGAGGATTAGCGAGTGTTTTCAAAACATATCGATTCTAGAAGAAACCCTGGAGTGACCACTTTAGTACAAAAGACCCTCACTCCCCCTTACAGAAAAGAGGAGAATTCATTCCAGGCTGGACCGAGACTCTGCAGGCTGATCCTTTGACAGGCAGAGACCTGTCATCTCTTGCGGGGTGCCAACCTCGACGCAGAGACGGGGTCCTTCATTCAGAACCGTTTCTTGATCGCAAGTCCACAGTCCGTTTCACTCCACATAAATCTCACAAACAATTTCTGGATACCATTTCTCAGACGCATCTCATGGACTCCTGGAGGCTTTCTCACCCTGAAACTCTTGATTATTCTTTTTTCTCTCCTCCTCATGCATCTCTCTCTCGCCTAGATTATATCTTTCTTTCTCAATCTTTGTGTCAAAATTTACTGTCTTCCTCTATTGAACCCATAGTTATTTCCGATCATGCCCCAATCGTCACAGCCCTTGATTTACTTCCTCCCTGTCCAAAGTCCTCTCGTTGCCGTTTTAATACCTCCTTCCTTACCGACCCTCTTTTCTCCTCCTCCTTTCGCTCTTTTGCTACGAAATTCTTCGAACTCAATTGCGATTCTAGTTCCTTCTCCCATATCATTAGGGACTCTTTTAAAGCTACGGCAAGAGGGTTCATCATAGACTTTGTCTCTAAGAAAAAGAAACGTTTTCTACAGAAGTCTACGTTAGCACATATTAAGCTTCTGGAACATAAATTTTATACTTCTTCAAAAAACTCTCTCTCACCAGAATTGATACGAGCTAAGCTTGAGTTCAACAAATCTACCACTGACAATGCATCATGCATGCTCCTCCGCAGTAGCGCTCGTTATTATGGTGGTCGTAACAAGGCAGGGAAACTCTTAGCAAATTATCTCAAATATCGTAAAGAACATACGCTTATAGAATCTATTTACTCTTCTAATTACTCCCTTCTGCATAATGATCAGGAAATACTTAATGAGTTTAAACTCTTATCAAAATCTCTATACTCCATAATCTCCCCCTTCCTCTACTCTCATTCAGACCTATCTTGATAAACTCCCCACTCCTTCTATTTCCCTTCTTAATCTTCTTGCCCTTGAACAAGATCTTTCTCTTACGGAACTTTCCAATGCTTTAAGTACCCTCACTAAAGGGAAAACGCCTGGCCCAGATGGATTTCCTGTTGCATTTTATCTACATGTTTCCGATTTATTACTTCCCAAACTTTTAACGCTCTTTCATTCATTTTATTCAACTGGTAAGACAGAAGGCACTTTTCAGGAAGCCACTATTTGTCTCATTCCTAAAGATGGTCGTGATCCTCAATTCTGTAAAAACTACCGCCCAATTTCCCTTGTTAATATTGATTATAAGTTATTTGCGAAGATGCTTGCGTTACGTTTAGATCCCCTCATACCCCATCTTATTGGTAAAGAGCAATGTGGTTTTGTTAAAGTTAGACTAACTTCCGACAATTCTCGTCTTTTTCTCAATGTCTTAAATAAAGCTCCTTCCCTCTCCTCTTCGTTGGCCGCTATCTCAGTCGACGCAGAAAAAGCTTTTGATAGAGTTGATTGGTCCTTTTTGTTTGCATCGTTACACTGACATGGCTTTGGTCCTAAATTCATATCTCTCATTTCCTTACTATACTCTGCTCCGAAAGCCTCGGTCTTAGTTAATAGTCGTGTTTCTTCTTACTTTCCTCTTCAACGTGGCGTTCGACAAGGCTGTCCTTTATCCCCTCTTCTTTTTAGGTCTCGCTGAGCCAAAGGCTCGAAGAGACATTTTATATGTGGGATTTTCAAAGTGCTACCCACAGTCTTTTGGCTGGCCTAAACCTTGAGTGCACGATCACATGCACGTGCACGTGCACGTGCACAGCTGCTCCCACTCCCCCCTCCCTTCTCTATAGCTTTCTTTCACTTTAGCCGCTTTGATCCTTGCATTCCCCCCTCCCTTCTCACCCAGCCCTTTGATGCTCTGCTCGATTACTTTCACTTTCGCCGCTTTGATGTTTGATCCTGTTTTCCTGCCTTTCGGGCACTCACGAATCAACTTGTTTTGTCTATCCCAGGAAACATTTGGCAGATCGGTTTGGAATGGAACTCAGTAACCCACTGATTCACAAATGCCTCGTTGTTTAACCACTACTGCTTATTTTACTTTGAGTGCGAGGCGCTGCGGCCAATGCTTGTTTAGTTAGGGAATTTGAGATGTAGCCCCCTGATTCTCACCGACTAAACTGCGCCCCTGCCCACGGGAAGGTAACAAAAGTAGCGGCACAAATCTTGTTTGAGTGCTTTGCAGCAATTTACTTTAATACGGGCTCGGTTTGAGAACGATCATAAGGAATGGAAAATGTTATCTTGAAAACACATCACTTGTTTTAATTGAAGTGCAGTGTGCCATCTGTTTTCACGCTGTCCCTGCCTTCTCTATCTGTTTTTCACGCTGTCCCTGCCTTCTCTACCCCCCTCCCGTTGTCCATGCCTTCTCTACCCCGTCCCCCTCTTGTTGTTTTCGACTTCTCTACCCCGTCCCCCTCCTGTTGTCCGAGTCTTCTGATTGGCAACTTCTCTTCGACTATCTCGGACACATTTATAGTTATGTAGAAAGTATTCACATTTTGCGATGAAAATAACTGATCCCCTTTCTTTAAAGGATAATGCATTAATTAAGAGGGGACAGGCTGCACTAGCAAAGCCTCGGCTCACAGATACTCAGCCTGGTGTCATTATAACGGAGTTGTCCAATCTGGCAAGCGGCACCCTCGAGCAGCGGGAAACTAACTTGGTGCCTACAGAGAAAGCTTTGTTTGTGTGAGCCACATTTGTTCACATCCTGTTGGACTGCTACCAGCCCTCTCCTCACTCACAGTGTGCACCTCAGCCAGGCGAGGGCTTTAATGTTCTTAGTCATCCATCCATGTCCTCAGGATCGCGTAATACAGCTGTTGTATTCTACCAGCAAGCATGCAGTGTGCTGTGTGTCAGAGTGTGTTTATGACGAAGAACAGCCCTGCATATCCCACACGTACTCCCCTCGCTATTTACGTGCAGCATATTGCCCGTTGATATCTCTCTCTTCCACTAGTTATTCTTCCCTCTCCTAGTCTCTCTGTCTCTCTCGCCTTCTGCCTTTCTCGTCTTCAGTCTTTTTCTTTTTCTCTCCTCTCTCTTTCACACATTCACCCAGACACTCTCTCTGCATCTCATTGTTTTCTCTGGGCACCTCTCTGTTCCTTCCCTGTCTCTTTAGCTCTCTGTTTATTCCTCACACCCTCTTTCATAGTTATGTTTATTTTGTATCGCACCAACATACTTCGTTATCTGCCTTTTCAGGTCGCAATATCTATAATATATATATAAACACCACCATGTTTGTAAACAATGCTATGTCATGAACGCTAAAAAAAAAGGCAAGTGATGGTCCATTGCTGAATAAGTAATGCATGCAGGCACCAGCAGGCAGTGTAAATTCATGGCGATTGTCACAGCAAATGTCTGTGATAAGTGAACCTCGACTTGCACCATGGAAAAGATAAACAGGTGGCACTTAAATAGCCCGGGGCAACTCCGGGCACTGTTCATACCAAGAGGGCAAACAATGAGCTGGCGACCAAGCACAGCCTGTGGTGATCAGCAGGCCGTGGGACACTGGTTAATCTCACCTGCTGTCAGCAGGTAGGTGTGCACGATGGCTTAGTGGACTAATGCATCGGCTTCAGAAGTGTTAGATCTAATGGTCAAGGGTTCGAATCACGGCGGGCCCCCTCAGCCTTTACCCTTTCGAAGTCGATACACAAGTGATCCCCTTTCTTTAAAGGATAATGCATTAATTAAGAGGGGACAGGCTGCACTAGCAAAGCCTCGGCTCACAGATACTCAGCCTGGTGTCATTATAACGGAGTTGTCCAATCTGGCAAGCGGCACCCTCGAGCAGCGGGAAACTAACTTGGTGCCTACAGAGAAAGGTTTGTTTGTGTGAGCCACATTTGTTCACATCCTGTTGGACTGCTACCAGCCCTCTCCTCGCTCACAGTGTGCACCTCAGCCAGCCGAGGGCTTTAATGTTCTTAGTCATCCATCCATGTCCTCAGGATCGCGTAATACAGCTGTTGTATTCTACCAGCAAGCATGCAGTGTGCTGTGTGTCAGAGTGTGTTTATGACGAAGAACAGCCCTGCATATCCCACACGTACCCCCCTCGCTATTTACGTGCAGCATATTGCCCGTTGATATCTCTCTCTTCCACTAATTATTCTTCCCTCTCCTAGTCTCTCTGTCTCTCTCGCCTTCTGCCTTTCTCGTCTTCAGTCTTTTTCTTTTTCTCTCCCTCTCTCTTTCACACATTCACCCAGACACTCTCTCTGCATCTCATTCTTTTCTCTGGGCACCTCTCTGTTCCTTCCCTGTCTCTTTAGCTCTCTGTTTATTCCTCACACCCTCTTTCATAGTTATGTTTATTTTGTATCGCACCAACATATTTCGTTATCTGCCTTTTCAGGTCGCAATATCTATAACATATATAAACACCACCATGTTTGTAAACAATGCTATGTCATGAACGCTAAAAAAAAAGGCAAGTGATGGTCCATTGCTGAATAAGTAATGCATGCAGGCACCAGCGGGCAGTGTAAATTCATGGCGATTGTCACAGCAAATGTCTGTGGTAAGTGAACCTCGACTTGCACCATGGAAAAGATAAACAGGTGGCACTTAAATAGCCCGGGGCAACTCCGGGCACTGTTCATACCAAGAGGGCAAACATGAGCTGGCGACCAAGCACAGCCTGTGGGGGGATCAGCAGGCCGTGGGACACTGGTTAATCTCACCTGCTGTCAGCAGGTAGGTGTGCACGATGGTTTAGTGGACTAATGCATCGGCTTCAGAAGTGTTAGACCTAATGGTCAAGGGTTCGAATCACGGCGGGCCCCCTCAGCCTTTACCCTTTCGAAGTCGATACACAAGTGCCCTGTACTTGTGTAAGAATTATCAAGGGCTACACAGCCGCAACGTGTGAATGCGTGCTTTACAGGTGTTATGACAGACATCTGTACATGCTGTAGGACATCACATTCATCTTTGTTCTCTGTCCGCCGGTACTGCTGCAGCCCTATTTGTATTTAAACTTGCCAACACATGAAGTTGTAGGGAACAGTCATGTGGGGCCTGGGGCATAGGCATGTGCCTAATATGCCAATCTGGGCCATGCACAACCCTAAGTGTGCTAGGGGGTGTTTAACACTGTGTACCCATGCCAGTCAAACGTTGATGCCAAGAAGTATTTGATTTGCTCCAGAGACACCTCTCCCCACCAGATACACACACGTGTCTACCAGCACAGGGACTCCCTCTTTTCAGGGTACCCTGAAAGAGGCAGCCCCTGCCAAAGGTCGTGGCCACAGCTTCGAAGCGCTTGCACATGATGTCAGAGTTTTCAATTTTGTTTATAGCACACCGCTGAGCTGGCTAACTTGTAATAAAACAGCTTCACGGCTGTGTCACTGGTGGTGTAAAGCACACGAAGGAATAGTTCGGGAACATAAAATATCAGTTAAAAATGTGAGGGTGAGTGGAGATCAGGCATGTTATTGGGTATACTCCCGGTATAAATAATACAGGGAAATGTTGTCACAGCTGTATAACCATGTTTATAAAAGCATTCATGATTATGGCGTTTGGCAGCATCATCTGACTAGAGCAGGTATTTACAGCGGCGGTGAAATGGCCCCATTGAGGTAGTACGCACTAAATGGATCATGCATGGTTGTTTTTTTTTGTATGTATTGTGCCAGGTTTGTATCTGTTTGGTTGAATGCCTTTCAATGTGCTTGGCCTTATGTTTGTCTTTATTTCTGAGTGTCTGGTGTGTTCAGGTATGTCAAGAAGTTATATAAACAAAAAGACTGATACGACAACTTAAAAGTTGCAGGATTGAAAAAAGTTAAAACAAAAATGGGTGTTTTGCACCCTCGTTGCAAAGCCACCTCTAACAGTACAGGGCACACATGCTACTGCCCAGTAACTCCCTGTTTTGTTAACCGGCAACAGAAAGACAGAGTATGTTTTTTAATGTTCAAATGTTTCTTCAGGAAGGCTGAAGACCACGCGCTGTCCTTGTCGACCACTTTGAATGTCAGGGTTGCATTTTGTCCAGGGTTTTGAAACTTTGCCTTGAATTGTGCACTGAAAGTGCGGTAAACAACCTTTACAACACAACTTTTACAACGCACTACTTTTACAACAAAACTTTTACAACGCAAGTGGATTTACAACGCATACTTTTACAACGCATGCTTTTACAACGCAAGTACCTTTACTTGCGCTAGATGGCGTGCTAACATTACAAATAGTGTAGTTTACTATCCCAACACCTTCCCTACTTTTAAGTGGACTGGAGTTGGAATAGTAAATTACACTTTTCTAATGTTAGCACGCCATCTAGCGTAAGTCGATGTAAAGACTTGCGTTGTAATGGCATAGCGTGGTAACATCGCAGTCGTTGTAACGACCGCGATGTAACTGCACGCGTTGTAATGACTCGCGTTGTTACGTCATACATCCGAAAGTGCCCAATTAACTCCTTTGTTTAGAAGTGATGTAGGAATGAATGTGTCTTTCCAATCTGTGTGCAGACATAGCAGCAACACTGGAAGCGCTTGCATTAAATGCTCCATGGCCAAATTTGACAGACCACATCCTGAAACAGTAAAATGGTTCCGAGGTACTTAATAAAGCCTCAGTGTATTGACAGCGCCATCAAAAACCCATAATTCCGCCACCAGATAAGAGGTGCCTCATTTGTCAATGTCCAGACCCCAATGCCAGAGAAATGCACATTTTACCAGCTACATCACCTCCACCCTGGTCAGGCAGGCACCTCGGGACCAGCCTAGCAATGATACCCATGGACATCAGTGGGCGGAAGTGAGCAGTGTTAGAAGGGGTGGGGACTACCTTTCCCACAATGAGGGGGCTGGTCATAGCACCAGCATCAGTGGGCATAGCGCAAGTGGCTGTGTGGTAAGAGATGACGAGCCTAGCTGTGACACTAAGAGAGGACAGGGAACAGAACAGCACTGATACTGCTGAGTAGCAGTGAAGGAGAGGGCTGGGCCTTGCACTGAGGGATAGCTTTTGGGTACATTATATAAACACAAGTTGGTAGATCCGTCTTGTCTCTTTGCCAATCACAAGTCTGAACCAACATGACCATTCTGAACAGAAGGAACAGACACATCTTTACACACATATCCCGACTCAGCTTACCTGGAGATATTGCTTATCGAGCACATAACAATGACAGACTGTCAGACATATTATTGTATTGTTGTGGTAAGTTCTAGAAGCCTTTCGCCACAAGGGTGCACGCAAGAAATCTTCAATTACATTTTTAAAAGGCTTTGTTTAAGCCTTGTTTAGTGCAGGACAGGGCTTTAAGTGCTTAGCACCAGCAGTTCTAAAAAGCAGGTGCTGAGACGGGTCCCTATCGGGCCCTTTGCTGCCTTTGATGTAACTCCACAGAGACACGTTATAGTTCTTTTATAGTCTCATCATTTCAGAACTGGCAGTAACTGTGCCTCTTTTACTGCCAGCCTTGCTTCTCGTAAGCAAGGACTATAAGTACAAAGTACGTGTTTAAGTTCCGCTTGCAGGTTTTCAAAACACATAAATAAAAGGCATTGTTATTTACAATGCCAATAGCTCAAACTCTCCCAAATGCGAGACCTATTGCATTGCAAATGCTGGTTGTTTTAGCCCTTGAACCCTTTTTGGTTTCTATTCGTAACAATGATTCCATTTCCGGTTTTCCTTATGGTGATCATCAGCTGAAGCTTTCTGCGTACGCAGATGATATTCTTTTATTTATTTCTACCCCTGAATCCTCTATTCCCCCTTTAATGTCTGAATTCGAATTCTTTTCGCAGGTTTCCGGTTATAAAATTAACTCAGATAAGACTGAAATTCTTCCTCTCACAAAATTCTGTCTTCCCCACTCCTTCTCTTCCACTGGATTTGCGTAGAATAGTTTAAAACTTAAATACCTAGACATTTGGTTTTTTAATTCCATTGCTTCTTCCATCAAATCAAATATGTCTGCCGTTTTATCCCGTATTGAGAAACTAACATCTTCTTGGCACCCTCTTTTTCTTTCTTGGTGGGGTCGTTTAGACTCGGCCAGGATGATGATTTCTCCATTTTTAATGTATATCCACTCCATGCTTCCTGTTCACATTCCTGCTCTCTATTTCAAACGTATTGATTCATGCCTTTCTAGATTTCTCTGGAAGAATAAAAAATCCAGAATTGCTTTATCCTCTCTTCGTAAGCCGAAGTCTAACGGCGGCGTGAACTTCCCGAATTTTCGTCTTTATCATAAATCCTTCTCCCTTCGCCAAGCCTCAAAATGGCTTATATCAGACCCCTCCCCCTTTACTCCTCTTTGGCTCCTCATTGAACACATCTTATTACTACCCCATTCTTTCAATGAAGTTATACGCTTTTCTGCCAAAACTTCTCAAACCTCTCTTCCCTTATTTAGACATACCTGTTCCTTAATGAAACCTCTGGTCCGTCCTATTGTCATTTCTCGTGACTCTTTCTTAGAACCCCTATTTGGAATAACTTGCTTATCCTCTTAAATAACAGGCCCATTTTTTGGAAGACATGGAGATTAAAAGGTATTATATGGGTTAATCATCTTTTTGATGGTGTCTCTCCTTGCTCCTTTCCTCAATTTCAAACCTTATTCCATTGCCCCCGCTCCTTTCTTCAACAGTTTACTACTCTTATGGCAATCATCACTGACATTTACTATTTTTTTCCCTCCTCACCCTCATCTGATACTCAAAACTCTCTCCTTAAAATACTTTGTACTTTACCCAAAGCCTCTCTTATATACAAATTATTTTTAGCCCCCAACCCAAATCGCGTTAAATCTAAACTGGAACTCTCTTGGGAATTGGATCTAGGATGCGAATGGTCTATAGTTTTTAGGGACAAACTCTGGACTAGATCCTTAAAGATTTCCTGCTCTACCTCTCTTACCCAATCTATGTTCTTTCTTTACCACATACTTTATCTTTCCCCTGTTTCTTTATCACGTTTTACTTCTTCTACTGACTAACTGTTGGACTTGTGGCTCTTCAAATGCTGACCTCCTTCATCTTCTCTTTCTCTGCCCTTCGGTTTCTGACTTTTGGGATTGGGAGAAAGTTTGGTCATACATTTCTCGTCTGTTCTCTCTTTCCATTCCATATTCTATTCCACTCCTCTTTGCTGGTAGTCTTTCTGACTCTATAGAGCTTACCCCACATACTCATGGTCTTTTTGATCTCACACTTGCTTTGGCTTTTCAGCACATCTCCTTTAACTGGAAATCCCTCACTAATCTGTCCATACAACACTGGTGGAACACTCACTGTCAATTCAACAGACTGGATGTTGCTTTTGCCTCCTCATGTAAGCCAGTATTTAATAGAGATCTGTTCTGGTTGCCTCTTACCACCTATTTGGACCGAATTGCACTAAAGAATGTTTCGCGCTTAACCTCTGAGAATTTTAAACCTCCTTGAATGACATTCTCTCTGTTTCTTCATATTTTACCCTGTTAACTTGTTATACATTTAGTTTTTCTTGACAAACTATTTTTGCATATGTATGATATCTAATTCAGTATGCCTTCTTCTGCTTTATTTTTCTGTTTCATAATGTTAGTATTCCCTACCCTCCTCCTCCTCCCTCCCACTCCTTCCCCTTCCCCTCCTTTTCCTTCCCTCATTTGTAAAATTCAGAGAAAAAAAAAGCTTTTATGCTTCTTTTACGGATATCAGCCTATTCACTTATCTTATCTATGGTTGTTTCTTCTATTTATCGCTGGTATGTTTGTACTCTATTAAATGCTAATAAAACTTTTCAAACATAAAAAAAAAGACAAACATCTGCACTTGTGACACCGGTATTATATATCTCAAACTGATTATAGGAAGCTGGCTCTTTATATGATACATCAAAACGAGATATATTGTGTAAAGAGTCCAGGGGTTCCCTTATGAGTGGACAGGGGACTTGCGATGGAAATCCCAAGGTGCTCTATTAGGGGGTAGTGTGGTCAAGCAGCCTTAGACTTAACACAGAGGAGTGCAAGATATCTGAAAATATACACAATGGTCAATAAATGAGATGCAGAACTCAAAAAGATGATCCACATCAATTTATAAAAATAGCAAGTATCTTTATATATTTTAAGGCTTCCGAAGAAAATTATTCAGGTAAGTACATTTATAAATAAGATTATTTTTCCGTTCAAAAAGTCGACACTGCAATTTTTGAGTTCTGCAATGTTAACCTATGGGAGGAAAGTCATATGCTGTTTATGGGTTCTTGTCAGCGATATAGGGGACCCTTCTCCAGAAGTTAAGATGAGAGGTGGGCAAGGTCCA
Organism: Triturus cristatus; assembly: GCF_964204655.1. Classification (NCBI taxonomy): domain Eukaryota; kingdom Metazoa; phylum Chordata; class Amphibia; order Caudata; family Salamandridae; genus Triturus; species Triturus cristatus. The sequence continues at coordinate 249,680,811 of NC_140586.1, forward strand.
AGGCAGCACTAACAGAACACGACCAGCTGCACTAGGGCGACCGGGTGCAGAGGTGCCAGAGTCGGGTGTCTATTGTTATCCAAAGGAGAACGGTCACGGTAGAAAGAGGCTGCAAGAGGGTACTGTGTGACCAGCGAGTGGCTTTGGTTCTTGCAGTGTTTGGGGACACCTTTGGTCCTCTTCTCCTCGGGACGGGGCATCCAGGTGAAGAGGGTCATTCGGGTGTCCGGTTTCTCTGTCCAGCAACACTCGCGGTTGAGAAGTCCTGTCAACAGAGGCTCCATGCGATGTCGGGAAGTTCACGAGGAGTCACTCCACAGTGGACTCGGTACCTTGAAGGCTTGGGGACATGGTTGGGGACCACGCGGACACCCTTTGCCCACTTCGATATGGGCTGGGGGCTCAGGGGGCAGTGGTGCTTGGCAGCGGCGGGTTTTGGTGAGGCCCGAGTCCTCTTGGTCTGTTTTTGGCTGTCTAAAGGATGCAGGGGACAGTTCTGCTGCTCCTCTGGAGGTCTTGGTTCCTGGGCGAAGGCTGGCAGGTCGACCGGGCTTTGGGTACTCAGCAGCTGCAGGACAAGTCGACTTTTGCTTCAATAGGTGAAGAGAGCAGGCAGGTTGGCAGTGGTGCCAAGTCAGTTACAGGGTCTTCTGTTCTTGCTGTGCGACTCTTCTCGTCCATCTTCTTTCTTCAAGTCATCAGGATCTGCTTTTCTGGTGCCAGGGGCTCCCCTAAATTCTCAATTTTGGGGCGTTAGGAGAGTAGAGGGTAATAGCCAATGGGCTATTGACCCTTGGAGTCACTATGCCCTCTATATCACCATTTCTTATGGGACGTGGGCATAACCCTCTTCCAGAACTTCTAAGTATGCCATCACAAAGATGTCTACTTCTAAAAAATCGTTTCCACCACAGCTTAGCCCAGCTTAGGGGAGGTACTAGTCTGGGGGTGGCACACCTACCCAACTAGCTAACAGTGTCTCGAGTGGCAGAAACCAGTCAGGGACCACACCAGTGGCTGATAGGCTTTCAGGGGGTACATCTAAGGTGCCCTCTGGGGGCATGTATTGGTAAATCCATCACTGTAATCAGTGTGGGTTTACCAATACAAGATGTTTGACACCAAACATCTGTATCTACAGTGAAGCCATCCTGTAGCTGGAGAACTCGTTTACCCTAGAGTCCAGCACATGTTTTAAAATGGCTTTCCGAGTCACTTGTACTGGCAGTAATACGATTGACCAGCACAGGGGCATATCAGCTCATGCAGGTATGCCCTCAAATGTAATATTCTGCTAACCTTATAGTGGACTGCTCCCTTCCCTTGCACAACTCTGCCAAGTAGCTGCTGCCCCCGCTGGTGCTGGGGACTCTCAGGACGGGAGTTTGAAGCCCTCCTCCACCCGCAGGCTCCCCCTTGCACCTCATCCCTGGTGGTATAGTGGCAGAGCATCACTGCTCTTCTGCTGGGTAGCCCTTCTGTCTCTCTCTTTTTCCTGCTTTTTACCTTTTTCTCTACTTTTTGCGTTTTGCCTTTTTCTGTCCCTTTTGCTCTCTTGCTTTGCTGGCCTTGCCCCTGCGATCCCCTATGGCCCTGCCCCCCTCTTCCCACTGCCACGTATCCCACCTTCCAGCCCCCCTGCACACTACTTAATGGCAGCAGCGCAGCGGGCGAACAAAAGGCAAGCCCGTCTGCACCCATCGGCGCCTGGACTGATCCCAGCGCCACAGACCCTGGCTCTCGGACCTTCCACTAATACGACACCAGCACCCTCCTCAACACAGGACGCCACACCGCCTGCCACCTAGCATCACTGAGGACACCCAAGGACCCTTCTCCTACCGGTATTGCAGCCACACCTTCGCCCACGCCAATGTGCCAACTCCTCCAAAAGCACACCCGACCGGCTCAACTGCATCCTCCTCAACACACATTCTCTCCGCAAACGTGCCACAGAAATATGGGACCTCCTCGACGCCACCTCTCTCGACATCGCCTTCTTCATGGAAACCCCTGCTCTGGAATGAACATCGCCACCGCCGTCCTCGACGCTTACAAAATCACCCGCAAGGACTGCATCGACAAACCAGGATGAGGCATCAACATCGTCCACAAGAACACCCTCCTCCTGACCACTCACTCGAACGACAACCATGGAACACCTCCATTTCCAGATCCAGACCAACCCCAACACTACCCTTTGCGTCACCCCCTTCACCGATGCCATCGTAGACCTCATCGCACCCCAGGCGGTCGCATCCACCGATTACATCCTACTAGGCGACCTCAACTTCCACCTGGACAACCCCAGAGTCCAGAACACCGCAACCCTTCTGGAGAACCTCGGCAACATCTGACTCAAGCAGCCTTCACCACTCCCACCATTCACCACCGCCCTCACCCCCCCCCCCCACCCCCCACCATCATAACTGGAACAAGGCCACCAAAGAATATCTCATCCCCTCCCTCAGCACTACCACACCGCCGACATCCACATAAGCCATCACCTCAGCATGCAACATGCACCAATGGATCTGCAACTGGGCCGACACTCTGGCACCCCTCAAGAAGGCACCAGGCAAGCAACACTCCAAGAAAGCCAGCTGGTTCACTCCGGCCCTCCACGAATCCGGATGCACCTGCAGACTACTCGAGAAGAGATGGAGGAACAACAAAACGCCGGAAACCGGCGCAACCCTCCAACCACCATTAACGCATACGACCTCCTCCTCAAAACCACAAAGAAAACGGCACTCCAAGAGAGAATCAACGCACACAACAGCAAAGAACTCTTCGCCATCGTCAAGGAGTTTGCCAGGCCCAACAGTGAGACCACAGATGTCTCACCCTCCCAAGACCTCTGTAACAAACTTGGCGCCTTCTTCCACCATGAGATCCGGCAAATCTACAACAGCTTCGCAACTAAGACCCTGTCACAACATCAGTCACCACCGCACGCAACCTTGCCGCACCCCAACAGACCCTGCTTAACTAGACTCTGCTTACCACAGACAACACACTCAAGACCATGAAAAGCATCCACTCCGGAGCCCCATCGGACCCATGCCTGTATCACATCTTCCATAGAGGAGCCACCTTCATCGCCCGAGCTTCGCCGCACCATCAACTGCTCTATTGGAACTGCCACCTTCCCCGATGACTGGAAACACATCAAGATCAACCCCTGTTGAAGAAGCCTTCCACCGACCAAACAGTCCTCATGAACTTCAGACCCATCTCCCTCCTCCCCTTCCCAGTTAAGGTAATCGAGGAAACCATCAACGCCCAACTTTCCAAGCTCATCGAAGAGAAACACAGAACATAAAATAGGTTATATTGAAATGAGAGGGGATTTGATAAACTTAACAATAAAAACATCCGATGAACAGTGTAAGAAAAACTGAGCAAAGACACCAGACTAACAGATAGAGAAACAGAGCTTGGGCCTAGGCTAAGCCTCCCCAGTGTTTTGGAAATGTCTTTAAAAGGTGGGCTTGAGTGCTTCCAGGAATAGTGAATCTCTTCTTCATTGGTCTCTCAGGTAAGTCTGCTAGGGACAGTACCTTGTACTCTGGATTGTGACTCGTTTGCTATAATTGTTTTTATGAACCTGCTGATGATGTACTGTTACCTTACTATGTAATTGCTTAAAATCACAAATAAAGTTAAAAAAAAAAAAGTCTGCTAGGGACAGTAAGTTTATGTGTGCTTAATAGCGTATTTTGAATATCACTATGGCTCAGATGGGAAGGCATTTACATTGTTTAGAGTGAAATTGATATGATCATCTTTACTTGCTCAATGGATAAGCTGGTCTACCGATTATAGCAAGGTTTTAAGGGATGCAGTGGCTGTAATGTCGACACCTGCAAGTATGGCATTCCCAAAGTTTGGTCTTGCAAATTGGCCAACTATTGCACACCTGCACTTAGATGATCAGATAAAATTAGGTAAAAGATTTTCTTTAAGGCCTGGAGTTGGGTGTTAGTACATTAGCCACATTATCAGTGGGGGAACCACTTTAAGTAGCTAGTCATGTGCCAATCCGAGGGAGTTAATGGGAGGGAAGAAGTCTGGGGCCAAGCAGTGTCCTTCAACGTAGAATAGTATCACTCAGATTAGTCACTGACAGAAATGTGGAATTCCTATCCTAGTACTGAACTCATACTGTTTGGGATCAAGGACAACAGGTGTTCATGTTTATTTTGTCCTGTGAACAAGTAGGCTCAGCACCCTATAACACACCGTTTGGCTGCCAGTGTACAGTACAAAAGTATGGATTTGAGAGAGGAGTTGGCCTAACGGCTAGGGCGGTCGACCTCTAATATGGGGAACCGGGTTCGAGTCTCTGCAATCACGCTGAACATCCTGTGATTCTGGGCAAATCATGTAATCTCCCCGTGCCTAACAAAAATGAATGTGTCCTCATGTAACGCAACTGGTGCTATGTAAAGCGCTCTAATACCCGATACCAGGTCAAGTTTGAGCTATATAAAACTCTGTTAAAAAAAAAATATATATGATGTCCTGGAGATCTCTCAATCCGGCTTCCGAAGTAACCACAGCACTGAGACCACACTACTCCCCACCACCGAAGACATCCGCTCCCTCCTCGACCAGGGTGAAATCGCAGCTCCTACTGGACCTCTCAGCCGCCACTGATACCGTTTCCACCGCACCCTACTCACAAGACTCCATGATGCCAGCGTCCGCGACAAGGCCCTGGACTTGATCCACTCCTTCTTAACCGGCCGAACACAGTGAGTCAGGCTGTCTTCCTTCCTCTCAGAGCCTACAGAGATCAGCTGTGGAGTGCCCCAGGGCTCCTCCCTGAGCGCCACCCTCTTCAACATCTACATGGCCACCCTCATGGCCATCGCCAGAAACCACGGACTCAACATTGTCTCCTACGCCAAAGACACGCAGCTGATACTCTCACTCACCAACGAACCCACAGCCGCCAGAATCAACTTTCACAGCGGGATGAAGGCCGTTGCCACCTGGATGAAAGACAGCTGCCTCAAGCTCAACTCGAGCAAGACCTAAGTACTCATCCTGGGACTCGCCCCCTCAGCCTGGGACAACACCTAGTGGCCCGCTACACTGGGGGCCCCTCCCACCCCATGGACCACACATGCAACCTCGGCATCATACTGGACTCCTCGCTCACAATGAACCGTCAGACCAAAGCCGTTTCCTCATCCTGCTTCCACACGCTCCGCCTGCTTCGAAAGACATTCAGAAGGAACCCCACAGAATCTAGATGACGGTCGCCCACGCACTCATCACCAGTAGTCTCGACTACAGCAACGCACTCTACACCGGTATCACCCAGAAACAGCAAAGGAAACTTCAGAACGTACAAAATGCTGCAGCCAGGCTGGTCCTCGACATCCTCAGCCGCAGCCACATAACACAACACCTCTGACAACTCCACTGGCTCCCAGTCAACAACAGAATTACCTTCAAGCTCCTCACACGTGCATGCAAAGCTCTCTACGATGCAGGACCAGCATATCTGAACCACCGCCTCTCATTCCACATACCTGCCAGACACCTTCACTCTGCCCAACTTGCCCAGGTCACTATCCCACGGATTCACAAGACCGGAACCGCAGGAAGATCCTTCTCCTACCCCGCCACCAAGACCTGGAACACCATGCCCCTCCACCTCATGCAATCCCCATCACTGTACCAATTTAGGAAGGATCTCAAGACCTGGCTCTTCGACTAAACCTCCATGCCCAGACGGACCAGCAGCACCCTCAGCGCCTTGAGACCCTCACAGGTAAGTAGCCGTACTTTACAAACTCCTGACTGATTGATTGATTGAATTTTCAGCACCCTGCCTTTGGGCTGTCAGGCCTGTTGGAGGGGTGACTTAGAATATTACATGCAGTGTTAGGGGACATGGCACACAGGGATGTGTGACATGTCAGGTTTTCACTTTAGTCTGCACCAACACAAGCAGCCTGTGATAGCAGACCTGCATGTGCTTGGTGAGCGGTCTCTTAGGGTGGCACAATTTGTGCTGCTGCCGTTAGGGACCCTCTTTAGTACCACAGGCCCTCGGTACCAAGGGTACCATTTACTAGAGAGTTACAGAGGGTGCTAAAGGTTTTGCCAATTGGGGGAAACAATTGTACTGTTTTGGGAAAGGGCTCTGGCACTGGGGACTTGGTTAGCAGGAACCTAGTGCCCTTTGAGTTGAAATCACATCAGTTACCAGGCAAAAATGGGGGGGTGACCATGTCAAAAAGGGCTGGTTTCCTACACTGAGCATTATACAAGCAATTTACTTTATCACTGTCCGTTTGAATACAGTGGTTTAAATAGTGGTTCAATATATACATGTCCTGCCAGCCCATACCATTTAATAGACACGCTATTCTAAAAACTTTGGGTTGTGTTACTCTGTCCATTTGCATGGAGTGTTTTAACAAGTCATCAGACACAGGTTTCAGTTTCTTTCTACTACTGTAATATTACCCGCTCTGAAATTCAACAGGGATAGTGCATCAAAACTTATGATTGTACAATATTAAAAATTCTCAAACCATATCGCAAAAACAAATTACAAGCTTTGATGCCCTCATCTAACTTTAGGAGAGCCTTACTATTTACCAACATTAATTAGCACAAAGTAAGCTGACATTTGTAATGATTTGCCCTTATAACTATTTTATTTGATAAACAGTGTGACACCTGTGAAGGTATCCCCTATTATGACCATGATGGCCAGAAGTACCCCAGAATTGGGTAAATATCAAAAAAGAAAAGTATGAACTAATTTTCACACTTGCTTGTAAAGACACACATATTATATCTCATAATATGAACTTAGACACAAGAAACACGCAATATGTTTGTTGATTTGCTGTGCACACGAGTGGGGTGAGTAAGTTGTGATTGTTTTTACTTCGGGAATATGTCATCAACAAGAATTGGAATAATTTAGGGATGGTTATACGCACTTCTCTAAGATTTTTTATGTCTTCTTTTGTTTTTATGTAGCGTCACCTGAAGCTGCCCATGGTGACCACAAAAGATAGTTTTAAAAGCCTTGCGCCTCATTCACATGCATGAGATGTATGCATTAGTTAGGCAGGGAGTTCCCAATCCCTGAAGAAGACCTCATATCTCTTCCCCATTTGCCCACTTACACCATTTGTTAAGGATACCAAGTTTACCCGTAAATTAAAATAAATCCCCTGGCTTTACCCTTAGGTAATCTTACTTTTCACCTGGACTCCTGCTACCGTCCTGATAGAGTGTCTAAAAACTCCTGTTAAGGTTGGGTCCACCAGAGTGGTACTGACCTACTCTTGACACTGAAGGTGACAAGGATGAAGCATGTGACCTCTCCAATATCTTGCTTGATCCCCTCAGGTGACCTTTACAGCTGTTTGTAGTATAGGTTATTCACTACTCGAGCACCGGTTGTGATATATATGTGCACACTGCAACTCAGACACATGCACTCGGAGGTAGACTGAGGGACCTGAACACGCACACCATCATAATCCAAGTAGCATGTTAGGAAGATTTATGTAAGAAGGATTTTACTAGAAATATGTTAGAATAAATGACAACGAGATAATAAATGAAAACTATAAAAATGTTTGACCAGAAGAGTCACACTATATTTTAAATGTAGGTCTAAATTTCCATTAAAACACAATGGAATTCACTGAACAAACACATGGCTTGGTTCTGAGTCAACCGTATAAAACCAATGAAATTCACAAGTTAAGGTTTATGGCGCAAACCAGAACTCGTGCCATCCTCTTTCAGTAATATATCCAATGTTGCTGTACTATGGTAATTACGTGGATTTTGGCCTTTTCACTGCAGTAATAAATGTGTTAATGTGTGTTTATCCGTACAGTTGCTCCAAATAAGTTAGCGGACAACGTTTATTTTCACTGTCAAGGCACATATAGTACACATTCAGATATGCAGAGTGTAATGTGCTATTTATTATCACGGTTAAGTGTGAGGAAGGGTCCAGAGTCATAAACAGGCAAAACTTTGAGTGGGTCATCATGATGCCCCTCAACAATGGTAATAAACAGCATATTATACTCAGCAGAGCTGCATGCATGTTTATGGTGTACTATCTTTTCAGAGGCAATAGTTATTAACAAAAGTATGTAACCATGCACAAGGTGTTAAATTCGTGCACTGAACTAGAATCACAATAATTACGCTATGTGCGTAAGGCCCAATTTTCATCTTCTGCCAACTGATTATAGAATAGAATCTCTGAGACTATAAGCACAGTTTTTTTTTAAGGTCAGTTTTGCTGTACTGCGATAATAGTGAGGAATATTGGCCTTTGAAGTGTAATAGTAAAGCAGTTTAAATATGGTTTGCAGTACACTTTTTCAAATTAATGGGTTATTTGGCCAAATTTATTTTCATTGGCATGGCATAATATATGCATAAAAATGTATATATGTAAGTAAATACAAAGTTATTGTTGTCAGAGAATTCTAAAAACAGGGATTAGGCAAAACAATGTTAATGTTAAATAAAATATATACATATAAATTTAGAACAAAATAACTTCACCCAAAGCAATCAAGACTTGATGGATTTCCTTCATCACATTTCTGTAAAGATCTTTCTGCCAGAGCTGTAAAAGCTTCCACTCCTCCTCAGAGAAACGGGCAACAACATCACAAAATGTGACAGGATCCTGAAACACAAAATGTGACACAACAGATTTAGCATACTCTGCCCTTTGCTCTCTACATTGTTTTGATGAATTAATTTAATGTCTGTATTCATGTTTCTTTTGTCTCCGTTCAAAGAGCTCCGACACCCTTTGAGACCAGAAAGTGCTGGACAATTCTTTATTTTTAAACAGTGCTCATTACATGCTAGTTGGAAAACTCACACTCTACTATGAAAAAGCCCGAGTGAACAAAATCAGTTACAGCACTTATTTGTATTGTGTTGTATTTATTTATGTATTTAGTCAATTAAAAACCATTACACAATCACTCATTCCTTACATTTCATACATTTTGATTTAAGCGTGGGTTACTGACAAGTCTTTTAAAGCGGATCTAAAAACTCCCAGCTTAAAACAAATATAAAAATGTAATTAATGCAGTTCTTCTGAGGCCTTGACTCGAATGATTGTTCTTTAAAATCTCGCTACTCTGAGTGGGACCATTTTCCTCAGGTCTTTGTGTGGTCCCATCATTTAAAGTGCAAGAGCTAATGTTTTAAGTGCTATTGTGCTGGGGTACATTTTAATTCGAATGTCTTCCTTTACGTTGTCCCGGGATTTAAAGTGCGCTGTCTTTGTTCTTTTGTTTAATCGCTCTTACAACACTAATTTCTATTGATTGACCTATTCGTGTTGCAATACATTCCTGGTGGAGCAAATTATAACTTTACCTTCCTCCTCTGGTAATGGTGCCAGGAAAGATATGGGCTGTTTATTTTGATATTTTTAGCAAGGCGGTGTAGGTTAGGGGCTCTCCAAGGTAGGTTTCCAGCAATTGTGCATATTTTTTTCTATCAAATCGTAATTATTCTTTTTATTACTATTTTTTCCTTTGGTGTGTGGTCACTGTGTCATCATACTTTCGCAGTTTCTGCAGATATGGAAGCTCTATACATGTTCTGCTATCAGGATAAATCACGATATAGTATACACGATAGATAACTTCAGTAGAATTAAGTTACCATGCGCAATACGATAATAAGGGAATGAATTCGGGAGTAAGTGGGAGGTAAAGTTCCTAGGCAGTTGCTGAGCCTAAAAAGGATGGAGGGAGAGAGGGCAGAGATTCGTCTGAATGGGCTGCATTACAGTTTATTTTCTGCATACCTCGACAGTAGTGTACTCCAGCAAACACCGACACCCACTACAGGATATTTACTTACCTCATCTGCCTCCTGCCTAGACAACTGTTTTGTAGCATCCATTGTGACAAGCAGCTTCTCCCCGAACAGCCAGGACAGGCAGGGGGCTCCTTTTAAAAAAATAAATAAATATCTACTTGTTACATAAAAAAATCTGTGTTTCTGGCAGCACAGAGGCCTCTACGGTTGCACTTAAAAATCCAGGGCATGCGCACAAAAGAGATACTTTTGCGTGCTAGTTAAACCTTTTTGATCATGCTTGTTTCATGGACACTGCCTGCATACACAGAGCAATATGAGGTCAGTCGGAACCCCGCGCTCTCGTTAAGACACTGATCGCTTGCGCATGCTCACAGTGATGGTGGCTCTTTCTCAAATCGCTGCCCTGGGATCAGCGTCAGACGTCAGCTCGGTGTGCCACTGATTCGGTCTGCGGAGGTCGAGTTTTCCTGTAACGATCGGGAGTTTCGGGACGGGAACTAGTCAGACAGCGAGTAGAGCACCAGGCATTGGAGCGCGTTATTTGAGAGCACCGGATTACATTACAAAACGGCGGATGCATTTTTAGGTCTCGCCTGAGACAGCGCTTTAGCGCTGCTCTGGCGAGACTTATAGTAAGCACTTTTGGAAGTGCAAACGAGTGCTTTCAGGCCGCCAACTACTGTGCATGTGTGCCGGGCGCGCGCACCATTTGGCAGCCTGAAAGCACTCGTTGTCTTTCACTTTCTCGGCCGCTTTGATGTTTCCGCTTCAGTGCGCTCTTGTTGTTATTCGGCCGCGACTGCTTCCCCCCCCCCCCCCCCCTTGCTCCTCAGACCGGCTGGATTTTGCAGGCTGATCTCGCTTCTTTATCAGAAATGTTATCGCTTGTCGGGATCACACTCTTGTTGTTATTCGGCCGCGACTGCTTCCACCCCCCCCCCCTTTGCTCCTCAGACCGGCTGGATCTTGCAGGCTGATCTCGCTTCTTTATCAGAAATGTTATCGCTTGTCAGGATCACAGTATTGCTTGTTCCTACTGCAGGCACGACGTACTTTTGTTTACATTCAACTTTCCAAACAGCCTATCACGGTAGAGCGCTATTCCAAACTGAGCCTTCCTTTTCCCCAGCGAGCGCATTGCTCATCTAACCCCCCCCCCTACTGATTTTTAGGTCGAGGACCGTCCGGTCTGCCGAAGGCAGAACCGGAAGTCGGAGATTTAATGTTTTGGAGTAGAGGGGCTTGCACCCGCCCCTCTTCTCCATTGGCTGGCCTCTTGAATGCTGGCCAGCCATTGGATTAGAGCTTCGTCACTCCGAACAGGCCCCGTCCTTTTCGGATTCGGGGGTGTGTTTTTTGCTACTTTTCTGATTATCTCCTCCAGCCAATGGCAAGAGGAGAGAACAGAAAACACGCCCCCGAATCCGGAAACGCCGCTGCCTTTCTCCGAGGCATTTCTGCTTCGCCTCGGAGAAAGGCGGTGGTGTCCCTGGCGTCCTCTCCCCCTGCTGTTTGCTCCAGTGTTTGGCTGCTGCTCTGGTAAGGCAGCATTCATTATCTAAAAATCGATACGTGACCCATAGGCCATAGACCCCGGGGCGGAGCACCACATACTTTTGCCCAGGAGTTTGCATCGGAGCCGCAGGGTGCAGATGTGTGTGTGTGTGTGAATTTGCAATAGCTACGGGGGGGACCTCTTTCTGTAGTTTGTGTGTAAATATGCATTAATGTTTGCGCACGTCCGTATTTGTGAATTTTCATCGTCACGGACTGGGATCTCCTGCTGCTTGCGTGTGCGAATGCAATAGCCAGGGAGGGGCTCCCTTGCTGTACGTGTGTGTTAATGTGTGCGTGCGTGCGCTTAAACGGGTTTTCTTGCTGTATAGGTGTGTATGTCTGTGTGTCTTTTTTGAGAGGGCTTTTCGTATCCTCAGGGACACGGATCTCCTGTTGTATAGATAAATCTGAGTTCCTATAGGCACGTTAGGGATACATCTATAGATGTATGTTGGTGTTTGTGCGCGTGCGCGTGAGGGAGTGAGAGAGAAAGGGACCGAGTCAATGTGCCTGGATTCAGAACTTGGGGGCAACATTTCATGAGTTCACTGTAACTGGCTGTCTGATAAATGCGCGTAGGTGACAATAAGCAGGTTTTGTGGCATTAAAACAACAAAAAACAGAGCAGGATTTTCAAGGAATTCAGGCCCTAGACAAGGAGAATAAAAGATAAGCTGTGCAAACAGGCAGGCATGTCTTGTAAGACGCATGCCCCTTTAAAGTGCCCAAGAGCAAACATGCTGGGGGTATTGTGAAGACACAAAGCACACAGGACGGCCGGCTCCTGCCTGAGCCCGGCTGCCATTAGTCACTGAGGGGGCCAGTCCTCGGAGCTCAGGGGCCCCCCTGACAATGGCTTCTGCAGCTGAGGTCAGCCCCCAGGCCCCCTGTTTGTTCACCAGGTCAGGCCGAGCCGCAGGGAGGCTCATTTAACGCATCCCCTCCAGGGTGCTACACAAAGGGTCTAGATTGGAGAGGAGGGGATGTGTGCAGGGCGTGGGGGGGGCACTCACCTGGTTCTGCTGCTCTCTGACAATGTACTGGGGTCACCGTCTCAAAGACGGGGTGAGGGCGGCGGCCCTGCCTGGGTGGCATACTTACAGTTACCCTCTAGCGCTTGTTAACTCAGTATTTTTTTCCTGGCACTACAAATAGCTGATATTGTTTTTCTCCTTTTTAATGACACTCAGGGTGTAAAAGCTTAAGTGGAAACCCGGGGAGAGAAACACGGCCCTTTATAGGCTATAAAGGACCGTGTTTCTCGAGCCCAGGTTTCCATTTAATAAGCTTTTGCAACCCGAGTGTCATTAAAATGGAGAGAAACAATATCAGCTATTTATAAAGCCTAGAAAAAAACACTGAGGTTACAAGCGCTATAGTAACACAATTTATGTTTAGTATTGTTAGTATAAATGCTTTTTTATTACAACCTTTATTGTCATTATTAGTTGTAATCCTGTCTCACGTCCATTGCCCTGACTGGGCAGAAGCACCAGGGCACATGGTTTGTGAGGGGAAAGCTCAGGAGTGGGGGGGCACGTGGAGTCGCGGGGGGCAAAGGATTCAGCTGGTAATCAAAGCACTAGGGTTTCAATAGAAGCCCCTCCAGTCCAGTCGAAGAGAGATGGGGGCCTGGGGAGGAGGGAGAGCAGATAAACAAAGAGGCCAAACAGTGAATGTGCATAAGATTGACACTATTTATTCATTGAAAATGACCCCTCCGCAGAGGAGCAGGCAATTAAATGGACAGGTGGGTAGAACTCTGCTGCCCTCACGCCCAAGGGTAATCCTAGAAGGGAAAGGCCAAAGAAAGAAAGAGCACAGGCGACAAGCTCGCACCAAAAGGAGAGGCCAAGATTTGAATGTGCATAGAGCACAACCACCCCCTGCAACTAACCATGACCTGGGCACCTCTTGTGCTGCTCCAATAATACAGCCTACAAATCCACACAGCACACCTGCGCCCCTTTTTCTTAGACCCCAAAACATTTGGCACAAAAGCATTCATTGCGGCAGATATCTAAAGGGGGAGCAACCTTTCACGGTAGAACCTTCAGCTACCCGGGGTCGGGTGCTCCGCCACATAGGCCTCTTTCCAGGAGAACCGGTGAAGGACGGCAAAGTCGGGGCGTGGCCAAGCTGCGGGCTAAGATGGCCGCGCGGCGTTGAAGCTCCGCCGCCGGCCCAGCACTTACACCGCCGTTCCCGACATCCTGATGTGGGCGCTGGGTGTCCGACCCCGGCATTGACTCCCCTGTGGCCCCGGAGTACTCCGAGACAACGATCGGGCCCCGACGTGGCCCAGAACGAACGGTGGAGGACGTGGGCTCCCGGCCCTCCAGCCCAAGATGGCGGCATGACTCGGCGGCCGGGATCGGGAACGCGGAGGCGGCGGCCGGCTGTGAGGCAGGTACCCGGGAGGGGGGTCTGAGGGGGGGGGGGGGGGGGTATCGAGCGCCGGGGCTCTGACTGGTGGGGGTCCGCTCCGCTCCCCGCTCCGCTGTTGGCCAGGGTCGGGCCGGGCGCTGGGACTTTGCTCTGCGCTTCGGTCGCGGCCTTCCTCTGGGTCTCCTCCTGGGGGGCCCCGGGCAGATACTGTCTGGGGGCCTTGGGGGGTTGACGGGACGGCTGGTTGGTGGAGTGGGTGGGTTGGGGGGGACCCCGCGCTGGGCCGGGTGCCTGGACTCTCTCTGCCCCTGACCCTGGTTCCTCGCCTGACCGCTCCTGTGCTCGGCGGCCGGTACGGCCTGCTCTCCTTCACCCCCACCCCGCATCGCTCGGCCACGTCTGCTGCGGCCACACCGGACTGCTCCAGATTGATTTGGGCCCTACGCTCCGCGGGGGCGCTACCTGGTCCGGGGAGTGAGGGCCTCGCCCGGCGGCTGACCAGCGCATGGCAATTCCGCGGAGGCTGCTGCATCGCCCGTGACACGGGCCCAGCGGGTCGCTGAGTGAACTGTCCCCCTTGTGCCGCCTACTCATTGTCCTGGAACCATCTTCCCATCGCGACGCGCTGGTTGCGGCCCAGCCGTGTGGGGGCATGGGTCGTAAGGACCCAAAGCAGAAAACGCTGCCTTTTGAAAAGCTGCCTGAACAACCGGTGGAACAGCGTCCAGATATGCCGGCCCCCTCCGGGGGCCAGCCCGGTGACCCGGCGGCCTGTGCCCCTTCCCCGGACTGGCTGCAGGAGATGCGTGCTGGGTTCAGGGCCCTCGATGGTCGCTTTGATGCCCTGGATAGAACGCTGGAAACAATGGGGGCCAAGATCCAGGCCCACGACAAGAGATTGCTGGAGGCTGAGGCCAGGATATCTGCCGTGGAGGATGGCGCGGGGCAGGAGACCAAGCGCATAGATAGACTGGAACGCATTTTGAAGGAGGTGGCCATCAAGAACGAGGACTTGGAATCGCGCAGTCGGCGCAACAACGTGCGAATTACTGGGGTTCCAGAGTCCACGGCTACTGGCAGACTAGACGTTTTTGTGGAAAAGCTTTTTTCAGATATTTTTGGGAGAGACTCCTTCACACCGGGATTTGTGGTCGAGAGGGCGCACCGTTCCCTGGGTCCGCGGCCTGGCCCGGGGCTCCCGCCCCGCCCGCTGGTTGCCCGTATTATGAACTTCCGAGACCGCGACACGGCCCTGCGACTGGCTAGGGAAAAGGGTGAGATCACTTGGCAGGGCTCGAGACTTTCATTCTTCCCCGATTTTACCGCCATGGTCCAGGAGGCCCGTCGCAAATACGTGGGGGTTAAGGCGGCGCTCCGTAATCTGGGCCACAAATATGGCATGCTCTACCCTGCCCGGCTCCGGGTTGACATTGAGGGCCGAGTGCGGATCTTTGACAATCCTACTGCGGTGCAGGAATTCTGCTGGACTTACAAGCTGCGCAAGGACCCTCCGGGGGGCGACGAGGATGGTCGATCTCCTCCGCGTAGTGGACCGGCGCTTAGTCAGGACCTGTTCTCTGGCTCTGGAGTCGGCTGAGTCGGCACCTGTGGACTGACTTTATCCTTTCCTGAATATTTGTTACAGGGGACTTGGGAACTTTTTGCTTTATATATAACTGCTTTGTAGTGCTGGGTGGGTGGCGGGTCGTTGTCATCCCCCTCTGGTTGACACCGCTGGGAACACTTTTGGTTCTGATGCTCTATATTTTTCTCTTTGCTTACATTTGGTACTGTTGTTTGAAGCTCTGCTTTTTTTCCACAGGTTGGGGTTTGCCTCACGTTTGCGTGGTATGGCTGGGTGGAGGGTGGGGGGATGGGATTGGTTATTTTGATTTTCTTGACATGGCTGGCATTGTGTTAATTATGCAGGTACACGGAGACACGGCTGCTTTCATACCCTCCTTACTTGTTACATGGCACCGATGGCTCAAATAGGCCTGAACGCGTCCCCCCTTGGCCTTTCGCTAATGTCTTGGAACGTCAGGGGTCTGAACAACCCGCGTAAATGTAAACAGATATTACATTATTTGAATCGGCATAGAGTTGATATAGCTTTTATCCAAGAGACGCATTTTCACTCCTCGGTTGACTCACGCTTTGCGGCTTCATGGGGCGCTCATAGATACTTCTCCAATTTCAGCAACTACGCCAGAGGCACCGCGGTGCTGATTCATAAGAGGGTCCTGTTCCACTGCCGGGCATTCTTGGGGGATAGGGAGGGGCGCTACTGCATAGTGCGAGGGGTGTTGATGGGTCATGCTATTGTTCTGGTGTGTGTGTATGCTCCTAACACTGATTCTCCGGAATTTTTTCATGAGCTCGCCGCCCAGCTTGCTACTCTTGAACCGGCTGTCCTCATACTTGGGGGTGACTTTAACTTGTTGCTGGACGAGAGTCTGGACAGTACTTCGGGGGCGGCTCACTCTAAGCCTAGGGCGCGACGCGCACTACTTGACCTATGCAGCCAGTTCTCTCTGACGGACATTTGGCGCAGGCGCAATCCACACACCACTGATTACACACACTTCTCCGGACAACACAACACTTGGACCAGGATTGACTACTGGCTCCTGTCCCCAGGCCTGGCCCCATGGTTCAGTGCGATGCAGACCTTCCCCAGAACATACTCGGATCACTCCCCGGTGTCATTGTGCTTGGACGTTCCGCGGTCGGAGGGTTATGAGCGGCAATGGCGATTCCCTGGGAGGGCGCTCCTGGTGACTTATTTGTTCACGAAATTTCCGAGGCGATCGAGGACTATTTCACGCTTAACACCGGATCGGTTGACTCGTGGGCCATGCTTTGGGAGGGGTTCAAGGCATATATTAGGGGGATTTGCATAGCCAAACATGCTGGGGTCCTAGGGGCGCTGCGCGGGACGATTAAACAGTTGGAGACACAGTTGGAGGCAATTGACGCGGAGGCGCAGCTTGCGCCCACCGCCGAACTGTCCGCTCGTCGGCTCCGCCTCCTGACCGACTTTAGGGACGCAGCGGACAGAGAGATTTTGTACCTGGGGAAGTACCAGACTGCGCGTAGATACGGGGAGGGGGATAGACCGGGTCGCACGCTGGCGCAGGCTCTGAGACCCCCGTACAGCAAATCCTTGATAGTCGAGATGCGGGGTACAGATGGTTCGCTGCACACAAAGTCCACCGAGATCAGGGACGACTTCCTGGCTTACTACTCGGAGCTATACAAGACCAAGTTAGGTGAATCCTCGGCCTCTCGTGAGGCCTACTTGTCCGAAATCGCGTTTGTATTCCTCGATAGGGGTATGCAGGAGTTCATGGCGGAGCCCATAACTGTGGCTGAGGTTCGGGGTGCGATTAAGGTGCTTCGCGGCTCTTCTGCCCCCGGCCTCGATGGCTTCTCTGGGGATTTTTACAAGGCCTTTGCGGATCTCCTGTCGCCACGGCTTATTGAGGTCTACGCAGAGGCGCTGGAGCGTGGGTCCCTCCCGGCGACCCTTAGTGAGGCGGTAATAGTTCTGCTCCCCAAACCAAATAAAGACCCGATGCTGTGTGGATCGTATAGGCCCCTCTCCCTATTGAACCTCGATTACAAGATACTGGTCAAAATTGTGGCCAACAGACTGTCTCAATTGATGGAATTCATTATATCGCCCGTGCAATCGGTCTTTGTCCCGCGTCGCTCCACGTCTCTAAATTTGCGGACGCTTTTCACGGTTCTCCACAGAATCAACCAGGCCACGCCTGCCGCAGCTATCCTTCTAGACATTGAGAAGGCCTTCGACTCCCTAGAGTGGCCTTTCTTTCTTTCTGTCATGCAACGCATGGGCATGCCAGAGAACTTCCTCGCCACTACGCGGCTTTTGTATTGCCGCCCCACGGCCCGTCTGCGTATCAATGGTACGCTGTCCCGCCCTTTCTCTCTCACGAGAGGCACGCGGCAGTGCTGCCCGCTTTCCCCGCTATTATTCATTTTGGCCATGGACCCCTTAATTCGGCATTTCCAGGAGCGGCATCTGCACAGGGGTCTCCAGTTCCGGACGGGTCCCTTATTGGCTTCCCTCTACGCGGACGACACGATACTGTATGTCAGAGAGCCTCAGGTCAACTTGGCTCCCCTGATACGGGAAATTCTTCGCTTCGGTGCCCACTCGGGATTGGGCATCAACTGGCACAAGTCCATAATTTTTCCGTTGACTAGCGGCACTTCCCAATGGCAGTGTGAGTTCCCGTTGGAGTGGTGCTCCGACTCGGTACGGTACTTGGGCGTTCAGATACATCTGAACACGGACGAAATTATTCGCCTCAATTATGGCCGCGCAATTGCCAGGCTGGAGACGCAGGTGGAGGGGTGGCTGCGACTCCCGCTCTCCATGTCGGCCAGAATTGCCATTATAAAAATGGTTGTACTTCCCAGATTTCTGTATTTTTTAAATAATATTCCTATTCCTCTTACTCGGGCATTTTTCTCCACCCTGCGGTCACATTTGATTAAGCTGGTTTGGGGCGGGAAGCGCCCCCGAATCAGCTGGAGGACTCTTACGCTCCCCCATGACAGAGGCGGCTTCGGTGTACCGGATATGTATCTGTACTACTTGATTGCTCAGTGTGCGCACGCCTATGCCTGGTATCATCCTGACGCACGGATCCCGTTCCTTCGGCCGGAGGCGGATTTCGTGCTGTCGGCGGTGTTGCCCAGGGGGGTTCCCCGGAGCCCAGTGGACATCCAAACGGTATCCACCACCAGCTGGGCCTGGGGTCGCCTGGCTCGTTATATAGCCCGGCCTCGCCTGTATTCCTCTTCGCTCCCACTTCCTAACCCTGGGCTGCTGCCGGGTACGGGAGAACTCCTTGTGCAGCGTACTTTAAATAAGTTTAACCTCACTAAGATTAGAGATTTATATCCTGGCGGACACATATTCTCGATGACGGAGGAGGCACGTTTCAGCGAGGCTACGTTCATGGACAAGTTTGTACTACGCCGGCTTTATTGCGCGGCGCGGTCGGAAATCGCGGGATTCCCTCTCGAGCCGGAGTGCTTTGAGCCCCTCACCCTCCTCATTGATAAAGACACGGGAGCCCACATGGTTTCTAAACTTTATAAGTCATGCGCAGCTCTGGTTCCTTGTGCGGATGTCCGACTGCGGGCGGCTTGGGAGTCGGACTTGGGCAGGCCTATCACGGACGAGCAGTGGACCGTTTGTTGCAAAGTCACTAACACGATATCACTCAATAGTCGCCACAAGCTCCTCCATTACAAATTCCTTCGCCGCTTCTACATGACCCCTGACAGACTCCACGCCATTGATCCCTCTCGACCTCACACATGCTGGAAATGCGCTACACCACACGCTGATTTTGCACACCTGTCGTGGACGTGCCCCAGACTGCAATTATACTGGACACAGGTACACGAGATCCTGGGCACTACGCTGGGGCTCACGTTGGTTCCCACACCCGAGGTTGTGCTGCTGGGCTACACGGTAAATTTCCCTAAGACTGTCCGAAGGCTTGCCTCTCTAGGCCTCCTGCTTGCTAAGCGGGAGGTTGCTAAGCGCTGGGGAAATCGACTGGCCCCCACGGCGGGTGCATGGCTCACTTCCATGGCTTTCTGCAGCACAAACAGCGAGATCTACTCTAGTCTCCTCCCCACGGTGGCGCGACCCAAAGACATCTAGGGCCCGTATAAGACATATATCGCTACCCTGCCGAGCTCTTCCCCACCACACTCCAGTTCCGGCATAGTGCCTACGGGAGTGGGGTAAACCGCGTGGCGCCAGGGTTATGATTCAGGAGGGGTTATGAACCTGTCAGGACGTTATGGTCATCATTGCTGTTCGTTCTGGGATGCTGGTCTGTGCAGGCGTGGGCTGGTCGGGGGGTGTGGGGCGACAGCTGCAGTGTCTATGGAGACTGAATGGTGGGCCATTTGGCGGGAGGTTCTCCTTATGTTTTTTTTTTTTTTTTCCTTCAGACGGGTGGGAGTGTTGGGGCGATTACGGGGGGCCACTGAACCGATGCCATTATTAGATGCTATTGCAGATTTGTGGGCCAGAGGTGTCATGATGTATCTTATCAATGGTTCATTATTGAACATACAGCCAATGTCTTTGTATTGTTTTGTTTTTTCAAAATTAAATAAAGCATTAAAAAAAAGGACGGCAGAGCCAGAGCTCCTGTCGGTGCAGCAGGTGCATTGGCACCAGGGCCGAGGTGTTTGCAGGACTCACTGCACAGGCTTTAACTATCCTATATGAGGCAAAGGGGGAAGGAGGGTGGTGTTGTGGCATAACAACCAGAGCTTCCGAATGGGGAACTGGATCCGAAAAAAAAGGGGTTTGAGTGTCTGCGTCAGCTCAACTTCCAGTGATTCTTGGCAAATCCCTTTATCTTCCTGCGCCTACAAAAAATGAATGTTTCCTTATGTAGTGTAACTGGTGCTCATGTACGAGACGAGTCCACGCGATATTAAACTGCAAAAAAAGGGCCTGATTTCCATTGCTTGCATTAATACTCAGAAATCCATCCTAGCCAATGTAGCATGTGTTAAACATTTTATAAAGCCACCATTTCCCAGTACTAGAGAAGAAGCGAGGACAAATGGCTGTGGGACCCTGTTATAATTGGGTCTGACACACCCTCCGCCCAGCGCGCACCCTCGGTGCTGCAGGAAGTGCGGAGGGCGGGAGGCCCGGGCGCCATTGGAGGTCTCCTGAGGAGAAGCTCTGCCGGGAACAGACGCAGCGGCCTCGGCACGGTCCTTCCGGCTCGGTGACCCTACGAAGCGGCTGTTTATCGGCGAGGCGCTATCCGCACGGTGCTGTCCTGTGCCAGCTCACATCCCATGCGGATATCACGGCTGCGCCTGGCGCTAAGAGAAAAGGTCACTTTGATGTGAGAGTTCAGGGCCAGGCCTCGCGCTGTGAAGGTTGGTGTGTTTTCTTTCCATAAATAACTGCGACTCTTCAATTGATCATTTTAATCAATGCCCGAAAGATACTAGCGTTTATGATTAGATGGCAGGGTTTGAATATTTATGTTTAGTTTTACTACATTGACTGCACGTTTATAAGTATGTTCGCTCTGGCTTTTTGGGTATTGATTAAATATGTTGACACGGAAAGAGCGCTGAATGTATAGAAGCGTCTTCAAAAACACTGAGCGAGGGAACAGTAACTTAACAAGACCAGCCGGAGATGGACACAGGAGCAGTGAGGTCTTGGACATGAAGTGATAGAGAAGCAGAGTCCGCAGCGCCCTCGGCGCACTAGGCCAGGTGTCCCTACACACTCTCACCTCCCCCGTCCATGCTGGCCAGGAAGGGCACTCATTGTGCGTTCAAAAGAAGATCCGCTACCCTTTAACAAATGACTGAGGAAGCTGTATGAGACACATGGGTGGCTGTCTGCGCCCTGTCTGGAGTCCAGAGCGTGCAGAGGGGGAGGGGTGTTGGAGGGGGGTTGAGGGTACGGAGTTAACGACGCAGCTGTTGGTACAGACCGCTAATTAATTTGTTACACACGTCACCCTCCTCCCCCCAGTCTGATGAACTCCCCCGCCTCCCTCCTAATTCAGATACTCTCTGGCCCCAGAGCTGGAGCGCCGAAGTCCCCCCCAACGTTTCGTAGAGCTTGAGCAGTGTGTGCGTGATGCATACGTGTGCGTACCGTTGGGGTGCGTGTCTGTGCATATGTAGGTTTGTGTATACACGAAAAATCTGCAAAGAGAGAATTATCGCACGTTTTACAAAAAAAAGAGGGGGCATATTATCAAGCTTTCGGATGTAGTCATAGGATTCATGGTTGCTCAATCCGACGCATAAAAGCCGAGTGATTTCACAAATGCCCGCCACTGCCTGCCACTTGTACATTTTGAACTCAGACTACATATTGGCATCAGATATTTGCTACCAAATCCAAACCATATGTCTTCGGACAAATACACATTCGGGTCTTGGGCAGTTCCAAAATGGGCTCTTTCTGCACATTTTTAGTTCAAGGGAGTGTCCATACTAATTTGAGAGTGATTAAGCTATTGACATTGTAAATAACAAAGCCGTTTCTTTAAATGTTTTACAAACGTAAACAAAAATAATGTCATGAGAAATGCCAATAGCTCTAACTTTAACAATGCCGAGACCGTTGCATTGTAAATGCTTGTTTCACACATAGTTTTGCCTTAATTCCAGCACACTAAAATGAAATCACTCGGGCGAACTCTTTCACAGTGAGTTACATTTTTCTTTCCATCAGAGCTGTCAGCGCTTTCCTGTTTGCTTCCCAGTGGATATTCGGTCCATTGTGATCAGCGCGGCACGTCCCTTCTTGTTTACAAATCACCCCTCCCTATCTCCTCAGCAAACTTGGAGTTCCTCTTTGTTCAAATTACAGGGGCTCCTTGCATGTCACTTCCCAGGCTAGTTTTTTGGGGCAGCTTCAGCTGCATACAAAAATGGGGACTGCACATGCATTTTTTAAAACTTTTAATCAGCCCGACTAGGGCCAGGCTTTATCTTTGGCAGCTGCATGCTTTTGCTGCCTGTTAAATCTTTATAGAGAAAGCACGCTTCTTTAAAGATAACCCTTCCCTGGGAGCACAACACCCGATCCCCCGTCGCAGGCTCCCTGTGCGTTTACCTCCAGTGGAGAGACATGTGCAGAATTGTTTGTCGTGTCAAGATCTGGTGCCGCGTACTTTGATTGTGGTATGAGCGCCTCAACAAACTTAGTTTTTTAAATATATTTTAATATATTTGTTAAACATCAGGCACGCCTTTTTCATTTCATGCACCTGCTGTTTGAGCAGTGCTACAGGGAGAGGGCGGGTATATGGACACTATTTATTTGTTGTAACTCCCTCGGGCCGTCCCACTGCTCAGTCAGTGCTTGTGTTTTTTTTTTTTGGTTTAACAACATGGCACATCCACAACAATGGCGCCTGCTGCCCGCAGCCCACTCTGGTCCCGGGCGCCATGCGTTATTTAGGTTTCAGGCCCGCTTTTACAAGAACATGGGATTTCAGGACTACTTTGTTTGTTCGAGCACTTAAACGGAGCACCTATAAAGAAAAGCGCTTGTATTTTGCGAATCCAGATCTCAACAATACTGAGCGCTCCACTACCCCTTCCCGCCCCCCCCCCCCCCCTTCCCCCACTGCCTCTGCAGGCTTCAATAACAGTAAGACATGCCCTGTCTGCTGCCATGCGCTTTTGTGGTTTAATGAGTGCCTGTTTGTTAAGTGTTTGTGAAATAATGCCAAATCTGTTAAAATAGTAGGTGTAGTAAGTAAGACCATCCAACAATTCTCCATCAGTTGGCAAGTAAGGGGCCATGCTGGAATGGTAAACTCCAATTCCGGACTACTTAACTATTGGCCTGCCCACTGTTTAATCTGGTAAAGATGGTGCTTGCGTGTGCCTGTGGAGAAGGGAAAAAATAATCAAAAATGTATGTTCGCGTGGCTCTTAAGTATGCACCAATAATAATTTTCATACAATTTTTAAGACCTAAATGTTCCGCTAAGGCACTTCGCATATGCTATTTGTACCCTCAAAGGTCCTTAGGCCCTGAGAAGTGAAAGGTGATTGGTGAGAGCAAGTTCTGCTAAGACATTTATCATTTATGGAGACCGCTGTCCTACTCATACTAGTTTGGGCTTATGTGGATGTTTTTGGGGAGCATGGACCAAATTGGCGGCCCAATGTACTACCCTAAGGTCACTGGTTCGAGGCCCTGTGGTTCCAATCAATCTTCAGTTTGTAAATGCTCAGTCACTACTGGTAAATAAATATTTGAGTGCGTAGACTTTAGCATGTGAACTGCCAGAGCCGCGAAGAAATGGAAAACAGGAGTGAGGATAGTATTTAATGTTCTTTGCGGCTCTTGTTCTGTGAGATTTCATGCAGCTGAAAGCAGCCCCGTCCTGTACATTTTTTCTAGGTGTCAGAAGCAGACCTGCTGGCTGAGACCCTCTTGGTTACTCAGCGAGTCTGTTTCATTTTTGAAACATTTCTTCCACCAGCCTGTTAATTTGTAAATGCATGAAGACAGGGGAAGGTAAGATTCTTTCTGTTTCTCTTGTAAGCCATGGGCCGGACATTGGAGGAGGGGGAGGGTTAGAGCCGGCCACGGTATTCGAAACAAGAATAATCTTACCTCCCCCCTTGTCTTCATGCATTTACGAATTAACAGGCTGAAAGACAAAATGTTGCAAAAATGAAACAGACTCGCTAAGTAACCAAGAGTGTCTCAGTCAGCAGGTCTGCTTCTGACACCTCTGGAAACTTTCAAGGCAGCTCTAATCACTGTGCCTCCTGCAGAGCCCAGAACTTGCACAGTAATTATCTACCGAGTGCGGGAAGCACGAGTCACCTACAAAGCATTGTGAGGGAAGCCGTTAACAACAAGCATTTGCAATGCAATAGGTCTCGCAGTTACACGAGTTAAAGCTATTGGCATTGTAAATGACAATGCCAATAGGCATTGTTATTTGCAATGTCAATAGCTCAAACTCGCGTAAATGCGAGACCTAATGCATTGCAAATGCTTGTTTTTAATGCACGGGGACGTTAAGTAATTTTCGCTGAATCACCGGATGTCGCGCAAACGCGGGGCACTTGAACCCCCTTTCCCAACGTCAACGCATGTAGCTTTGTACGTTAGGCCACGTCTCCGCTACGTGCACTAGCTTCCTTGTTTTTCCGTGAGAAGTAGACGAGCCAACAAATTAACAGGAAGAGCAAGACAGTGGTCTGGCTTGGCCTGTGCACGAACCGAGCAATGAGAACGTTTGGCTTGTAAATAGTGCAACAAACTTGACATGCATTTGCAAGGCCAATAGGTCTCCCTTGTTTGTTTTTTCTGTTTTTGTTCTACACTCAATAGTGTGGGTGTATATATTGATTGTATATGTGTTCTTGTTATTTATATAGTTTTTATTGGTGTACATAAGAATTCATGCAAGATGAATGTTATGAATTTGTAAATAATGCGACCCAATAAATTATTTTTTTTGTTTTGATTGCATATAAAAATTATTTTGAACTGTAACTTATTAAATCTTTTTAAAGCTGTAAAATATTGTAATTATAGTAACATTTTATTTACAATGTTGAACTTTTTTTTGAAATTTAAATAACCCAATACATCATTTAAACGCACAAAGGCAAGCTCAAAAGAAAACACTGTAGTGGACGTGAAATAATTATTAATACAACGCACTACGTTTCTGATATAAATAAACCCTTTAAGACTTACATCAAAAAATGTAAAGGGAAGTCTCTCTGTTTTTTAGATGACAGTAAAGCACTTTCTGATATGGAAATACATAAATAAGGAGGGCTGCCTTTCATTTGCTAAAAAGCAGATTTATAACATAATGTAAAAGTAAACAAATACATTATTATAACGCACAACGTGACCTCGAAATAAAACAATAAGTAGCAACTGATTTGTGAAAGTTGTGTTTTAATTGACTAAGGTTAACATAGCCTTTAGGCTACCTTTAGCACGCAAGCTGATTGTAATGTATCCACACCTTTTTTTGGTAGAAAAGACTGCTGCAGCGTGGAACATCACATTCCCCCTTCGTCACAGACCAATTACTTCAACATCAAATTCACTCATATACATTCAGTGGTGCGGCCCATAACACTAATACTTACACTCAGTTGATCTGTTTTCCTAGGGAAATAAGCTTCCAAACGCTGACACGAAAGGAATACCTTTACCTTACCCTGAATACATTGACTTCAAACCTAAGATTTCCCTCTCATAAGGAGATGGTTCATTTAGTTGTTGTCTATGATTTTAGTGACTAAACTCATCTATCTACACATTACTTCTTTTATCTTAATGCACTTCTTCAAATAATCGACACAACACATTTGTCAATTAATCAAATATTCTTTATCTAAGCAAAATTGCAAGAAACGTTAGAGATCATCATCAGCATTTCAGAGCATCGTATTTACCTATCTGGCTAAAGTCGTCCTCTAAGTCAGTCAGTCAAGGAAGAATTTTATTCAGCAAAGTTAGGCCGCAAATCAATCTCTCAAAGATTCAGGATAACAGCTGTCCAGCAGTGTCACCGTCCTCTCCGTCAGCATAACGTCAGGAAATCAAGTTCGTCAAAGAAGAGCGTGAGCGATGCGATAGCATAAGCAATTTGTCCAGTTCCCTACCTACTTTTATAATGAAAATAATGTCAAAAAGTATCAAGATTGGGATTCAGAAAGTCCTGATTGGTCGATATGGGGTTAGGAGATGCAGTTCTCAGGGTGTCAAACGATGAACTCATCGTACTTGCTGGTTCCGGTTTTTAAATCAAGCATTGTCTTTGGTATTGGCTAGGTTCTCGGTGCGTCCTTAAAGGGTACATGTTCTCCCAGGGTCAGGTACAGGCCACTGCTGCTGGCGGTGACGCCTGCGCACTTCACCCAGAACCTCGTGTTGTCAGGGCAGTCACGTTTAACGTCTCGTTCAGCCATCTTGTTTAGGCCGAAATGGTCAACTTAAGCAAAAGAAACACAAAAATGTAATTAAAACATAGAAATGACTAATAAAATGTTATCCCCTTGCTAAAACCCATATGTGTGTGTATTTATCTAGCAGAAGCAACACTCAGAGCGGTTTATACTCACTGAATAAAGCACAAATACATCACCAAAGCAACATATAACATGCAATCTTCTAATTCTCTACTATTAATATGCGTACTCAAGTTAGTTTACAATTAATATAGCCATGCAAGGTGCAATTCCCACGTGTAATTCTTTTGTTAATATAATTGGTGAGTTATCACTTCAAACGGATTAATAATATTACAATTAATAGATTATTCGGATTAATATAAACATTCAGAATGGGGGCTATACAAAATGTTGTACTACCCGCTCCAGCAATCCCCCCTTTGGTGATTATATCACCACACTAATCAAAAATTTTGTATCCCTTTTACGGAAATTTAAATTGATTTCTTGTTTCGTCATATTCCGCTCCAACCTGATGAAACACAGAATGAACTGCGTCAGCCACGCTTTTACAGTATTCCAATACCATGTCATCAGTTATTGTTATCAGCTTGTTGACTGGTATAAATACATGTCTCATGGCGCGTCCCATGAGGATCTCATGCGGACTCAAACCAGTAGTTCTGTCTGGTATTGATCTAATAGTCATGAGTTCCAGAGGCAAGACATCGGGCCATTTCATACCTGTGGCTAAACACATTTTCCCTATTCTGTTTTTGATAGTACCATTCATTTGTTCTACTACACCAGAAGCCTCTGGTCGATAGGCACAATGCAGTTTTTGTCGTACATTCAATGCTTCACAAATCAGTTTTATGATTTCATTATGAAAATGTCCCCCTCTGTCTGATTCAATTGTTACTGGTAACCCAAATCTAGGTATAAATTCCCTCAACAGTAATTTTGCCACTGTCATTCCATCATTTCTTCTTGTTGGGAACACCTCTATCCACCTAGAGAATAGGCATACCATCACCAAAACATACCTCAACCTGTTACAAGGAGGCATCTCAATGAAATCTACTTGCATTCTGGTGAAAGGCCCTCCCTCTCGACCTATTGTTCCTAGACTCACCACTGTCTTTCTCCCTGGATTGTATTGCTGGCAAATTAGACATTTTGACAAATACTTTCCGCCACAAGCCTGAACTTGGCATTACACCAAGTTTGTTTAAAAGACCTAATCATGGCGTCTCTCCCTATATGTCCCTGTCTATGATACATCCGTGCCATGGCAGACATCATGCTATCAGGCATAACTGGTCTTCCATCTCGATAGACCCACACATGATCTTTCTCTCTTGGTGCACATCCCGCTTTCACCCACTGTTTTACTTATTCCTCTCCTGCTTCTTCCTGCAATTGTCTTACCTCTTCCCATGTTCCCACAGTGTTAGTAAACATTGGGAAACAAGAAATCAACTCTCTTTCCTTTGCCCGATTGATTGAATTCTGATTTCGTGCACAATATTGCGCCATGTTATTGGCGAATTTATTTCCAGTGGCAATGTAATCACCACTACGACTATGAGCAGCACATTTTACCACAGCCAATTGCCTAGGCAGCTGTATTGCCTCAAGCAACTTTCCAACCACTTCAGCATTCTTAATGGGAGTTCCACTTGAGGTCAGGAAACCTCTTTGCAGCCAAATTTGGCCAAAATCATGGACCACCCCGTAGCCATATTGGCTATCAGTTATCACCGTCACTCTCACACTTTTCCCAATCTTGCATGCTCTGGTCAGGGCAATAAGTTCAGCTACTTGGGCTGACCTTACTCCTTTCAAATAGGATGCTTCCATCACTGCTGCAACTGTACATACCGCATATGCTGCACTCAGCACTCCATCATCTGTTCTCAAACAAGATCCATCAACAAACATGACATAATCACTTTCTGGCAAAGGTTCATCTTTTATGTCAGTTCTTGGTTTTGTACAGAAATCAAGTACATCCAAACAATCATGATCTGCTTCATCTCTTACCTCCACATGCTCTACATCAGGCAACAATGTTGAAGGATTCACATTCACACATCTTACAAGACTCACGTTTGTTGCACCCAAAATGACCTTTTCATACTTAGTCAGTCGGCTGTGCGTCATATACTGAGTACGACTCCTTGTTAAAAGAATCGCCACATCATGAGGCACAAACACTTTCACAGGGTATCCCATCACAATTCCTTCACTCTGTTCCAAACTTCGACATGTAGCAGCTACTGCTTTCAGACACCCAGGAAGGGCTACAGCTACTGGGTCCAACATGGATGAAAAATATGCAATTGGTTTCCTCAATTTTCCAAGCTTCTGTACTAGAACAGAGAGCGCACATCCATTTCTCTCATTGCAATACAACTCGAACTCCTTATCATAGTCAGGCATACCTAATGCAGGCGCTTCACACAATCCTTCTCTCAACTTCTTGAATGCTGCCAACTCCTCTTTGTTCAAATCAATTGGATCTCTCACATCACTTCTTGTCAATCGTACCAAAGGTTTTGCAATCAATGAAAAGTTTCCTATCCACTGACGACAATATCCAACCATTCCCTGAAACATTCTCACTTCTCTTTGGGTCATTGGTGGACTCATTCTTTTTATGATCCTGATTCTGTCTATGCTTATTTTCCTATGTCCTTTCTCAGTGCTGTGTCCTAAATATTGGACTTCTTCCTTACAAAATTGTAATTTCGATGGCGACACTTTTAATCCTCCATCTGCCAAATGATTCAGCAAAGCTACCGTGTCTACCTCACAAGCTTCACGAGTTTTCGATGCCACAAGTAGGTCATCGATATACTGGACTAGTACTGAATTTTCAGGCATTTCCAAACTCTCCAAAGACTTTTTCAATAGCTGGTTAAATATTGAGGGGCTTTCTGTATACCCCTGTGGAATTCGGCACCACGCCAAAATACGCTTGCCGAAACGAAATGCAAAAATTTGCTGACTGTCATGGTGCAATGGGATGGAAAAGAAAGCATGGCACAAATCAATCACTTTGTACCATTCTGCGTCATGAGGGATCTGATATAAAATCACAGATGGATTCGATACAATGGGACAACATGATACAACAATTTTGTTTATCTTTCTCAGATCTTGCACTATTCTGAACTTCCCACTAGGCTTTTTCAGTCCCATTATTGGTGAATTACATGGGCTACTCATTATTTCTCTCACAATTCCTTGTTTTATCATTTTCTCAATCACAGGAGTAACTCCTTCGATTATTTCAGGGGTCAATTTATATTGTGGGACATTTGGGTAACATACTCCTTCTTTTACAGTTATCTTTACTGGATCTACATTCCTCATCAATCCTACGTCTTCTCCTGTGAAGTCCCAAACTTCTACTTTTACTGATTGTTTTAATTCTTTCGGTAATTCGTCAGGGTTAAATACAGTATAGGTTCCTGTAACCTCTTTCTCTCTGTTTGCCATTGTCATTTTATACAACACATCATCATATGGTGTTTCACGGCTATTCCATCTGGAGTACAAAATATAGTGCAATTCATCTTGCACAATAAATCTCTTCCTAACAAATTCACAGGACTGGTGTAGCACACTACAAATCTGTGCATTTCAGAAAATTTCCCTATACTAACTTTCACTGGTTCTGTAAGGTAAGTTTTAATCTGTCTGTTGGACACACCAACTACTTGGATCGTTTCATCCGAGAGAGGAAGATTCTTGACATCAGCTGATCTAACTGTTGATCGAGTAGCACCAGTATCAACTAGGAAAGTAATATTTTCATTATTAACTTTTCCATCTACAAATGGGCCTGTCTGGTCTACTTCTAGTGTTGTGCCAAGTACGCACTCTTCTTCCTCCCTTCGGCACCGTCAATAACCCTCTTCTGAATCGCTTTCATCGCGTTGCAGCCAATACTGCGAAGCAGCGCTAGCGCGTTGCGGCTTATTTACCTGTTCTTCGTTGTAGAATCCATTCTCCTTACTATACTTCTGGCAATTTTTGTTCTGTGGAAAAGGTGGTTTTGGCACCTGATTCTGTTGTGTTACACCCTGCTGTTGTCGTTGCTGTTGACCACTCACCTCATTCTGCACCTGTGGATTCAAGGATGGATTTTCATCGTTAGTACTTGGTGGATTCTTACACTCGGATTTCCAATGCCCTATCCTACCGCAATTATGACACGGAAATTTCTTCTTAGCTTCCTCAATATTCCCTTTATTTTTCCCAGGATTAAATCTTTGTTTTGACCCAGTTTGTTCTGCTATTTGTGCTTCCTGTCTCTCTGCTACTTTTACTTGTGCCCACATAGCCTTCTCTTTTAGTTTTTGCTGTTTTGCTTCAATTTCATCACTGAAATATTTAGCATGTCTCAATACTTCGTCTATTTTGTTATTTTGCCAATCTACCGTATGCTGTTTTATCATTTCACAAATTTCCGGACGAAGACCATATACAAATCTGTATACGAAATGACTCAAATCCTTGTCACTCAAATTTTCATCTCCACTGAATTGTCCAAAGGCTAAAATTAACCTCTCATAATAGGCATGCACTGATTCTTTGCTTTCCTGATGTGTTCTGTCAATTTTCACCCAATCTGTCTCTTTAGGGGTTACCTTGTTCTTCAAAAATGCCATAACCTGTTCGTATTTCTTCATTACCTTGGGCTCTGGAGCTCCTGTCTTTGGATCCCTTGGGTATTCCTGTGTCGGCCAATCTATTACTATTTTACATTCTGTCCATAGATCTGCTGGTACTATTATGTCAAACAAGCTATTAGCTTTAGAGGAGCGCATCCGCCATCTTGGCTCCCTTCTTCGTTGTAACTTTCCATAATAAACATATCCGACAAATGGCATCTGAAATAAGATTTCCCAATTAACTAATCAGGTGTATAGCTTTATGACAGGCTTGTTATCATAACCTTCTTAGAACTACTGTATTCAGCATACGTTTTCTCACAAAACAACAATCAGGTATACCATACCAAAAATTACAAATATGTACAAAATTACAGTTGTCTAAACAATGTAAAATCCCATCCAACAAGACCTAATAATGATTATCATAGCACAAATCCTATGACATTATAGTTTTACTTGAGTTGGTCATCAACTCCCAAACTCTTGCCTTTGAGATTCCATGTAACAAAATACGTGCCTTCAGGTTTTTAGCACAGTGTTATAACAATCCACTCTTGCCTGTAACACATGCTTTACACAATAAGTAAGTCAGACCTACTGGCTTCATCATAATTTTTCATAATAACCAGCTCACACATATGGAATCTGAAATAACTTTTCCCAATGCACTAACAATGCATATTGCCTGTATCGTTGACTTGACACCCTATACAAGCCTACTTAAGTGCACATGAGCTGGCAACCATCATGCATGCAGTTAGAAAATTACAGATATGTACAGAGGTATAGCTGGAAAACCAATATATTACCCCTTCTCAAAAAGGCCTTAGAAAGATTATCCCAGTGACAATCCTCTACACCCAGGGTTTGTCAGAGGTCCAACATCAAAACCTTTGCCAACTGCGGTAATCTGGGATATTTTATGTAACATAATATCTGTATTCTGTCTGTGATGTATTGTGATAACAATTACCTGTTAAAGTCCTATTGACTTTCACAAATGCTTTTTTTTTTTTACAATTAGTAAACCAGGCCTACTCCTTTTGTCATAACTTTCAGGAGTAAACGGATCAGACCTACAGCTCTGGATATAACTTTACCTAGAGAACAAATCAGGCCTATAGCCTTTATCATTCGCTTGTCACTATAACTAAGACCTGTTGAACATAAACTTTCCCATAAGGAACTCAGGCATAAAATTGTAAACAAATACAGAATTACATTTGACATAGCAAAATATTTCCTCTAAGAAGGTTTAACAAGCATTATAACATTGCAAATCATTGCTTGTAAGAGGGGGTCACCACCACAAAAGCCCTCACTTACTACTGTAATCTGTGAGATTTCATATATCAAAATACCGCTCATCAGGCTTTAATACAGAGTAAAAGCAACCCCACCCGTAAATGCCTGCTAACTTTAACACATGCTTTTCACAATAAATATGTCAGACCTACTGATTCTATTGTACCTTTTCCTAATAAAAAGATCAAGCTTATGACTTGATAATTGACTTACCACCATGCCATGGTGCATTCCCCTCCCATGGCTATACATTGACTCCAGAGCATGGATTTCGTAGATCAGAGATCTGCACTACACATACATACTATACGCTCTGACTGCACAGCTAGCTGTGGCACACACAAACATTGTTTATGCTGCAGGCTTCTGCAGATTCCACAGCCATTTTTACTAGCTTAGAAAAACATTAGGACAAACAAATCAATAGAAAAATCTAACAAACAAATTAAGATTAACAAGATTATATTTAAAACAATTAATTATTGTGACAGGTCCCAGTAAAGTACACAAACTAATTAAATTGACAGGCTGGAAGGTCTCCACATAGCTATGGTTAAACTCTTTTGCTGCATTCCATACAGAGCGATCATGAAAGCTCTCATTTAAAGTTCAGATTTTAAATCCAATTACAGACATATGTTTGTTTAAAGTGGACCTTAAATCCTAGTTTAAAATTAGTTAAAACATTATTAAAACAATTCTTCAAAAATTAGACAAAATAAACACGCTCACAATCGAATATGTAGGATGCATAACATTTCAATTTTCCATCCTGGTCGTGAGGGTTACATGGAAAGTATGTATTATTTTCAGAGGTCTCTCATCTGCAGGCTGCCCTCTTCCGGTTTAGTGATGATGATGGTAGAAAGAATTCATATGGATGTTGTTGCTCAACCAGAGAACAAATTTCACATTTTGAGCATTCTGCATTTTGAGAAAGGAAGTGAGAGTGCTCTAGTGTCTGTTACCCACATATAAACAGACTAGGGGCCATATGCAGGTAGCCCAATACCGGTCGGTAATGGCCAATTTTCGGTAAATATACCGTTACCGACCGGTATTTAGGCTTTTGCTATGTAGGGGGATCATTTCTGTATTCGGTATTTTACCGAATCGGTAAAATTACCGAATCGGTAATTTTACCGATTCGGTAAATACCGAATACAGAAATGAGATGTAGGGGGAGTGTGTGGTGGGTGTGGGGATTCGTTATTTACCACCAACTAAAAGTTGGTGGTAAATGACGAATAGGTGTGAAAATGCATTTTTGTGCAATGTGAAGTGTGCAATGTGGCAGACATACATGCCCCTAGGGCATGTATGTGCGCCACATGTGCACACATGGACGAATCAGGGGTGCAACAGGGTGTCAATGTGACACCCTGCCACCCATGATGATGCCTCCCCCCATTACCGAATCGGTATTTACCGATTCGGTAATGGTAACTGGCTTCCCATTGATTCCTATGGGCCTCCTGGCCCATAGGAATCAATGGGATACAAGTTACCATTACCGAATAGGTAAATACCGATTCTAAAATACCGACACTTACCGAATCGGTATTTTTTTACCTACATTACATTTACCGATTCATAAATACCGAATCGGTAAAATTCAGTAGTTAAGAATCGGTAAATGTAATTTACCTACATATGGCCCTAGATCAAGAGACGTTTTAAGGCATGGGCAAAGTTGGCTCTGGCCCAGGGCCCCAGCCTTTTAGGGGCGGCCTGATAGAGTCAGCTCTGTTCTACAGAGAGTCTTTCCCTGATGACTTTAAATAAATCTTAAATAGATTGTTTTAAATACTATTTTCCTTTAATTCATTTTTAATGTGGGTGATGCATATGAGTCTATTACACATTAAAGACATTTTGTAAAGAAATGTGTTTATGTTTCATGCAACATCCATAAAAAAGTTATTTTCGATCAAAACAGGATCTCACATATGAGAAATGGGAGGTTGTCACAGAGATTATTTGCAGTAATATTAGTGAGCTGCTGCTGTGTTACAATATTGAAAACACAGGTTACTATGCTTGAAGATTAGATGTAAACACATTTAGAATCTGGACTAGTGTGCCTGTGCGCTGTCAGTGAGCAGGCCAAAAAGGCATGAAAGAGCTGAAATTGGATCATAAATTCATAGCTGTTCCGAACAGAGGCCCCCAAAATATGTTTGGCCCAGGGCCCCCCAAAAGCTTAAGATGTCCCTGACTAGATCTTGTTCATGCGCAGCCACACTATATATTAGGTACCACATGGACAGTCCCCAGGTTACAGTCTGGCTTAGAGCAATCTCCAGACCACTGTGTGCCAACTCTGCATCCAGAAATGAGACCAGGAATGTGTTGCTGTTGTATTTAAAATAAATATCACCATTACGCCCCTATTAAATGTGTCCCATTCAAGCGCCCAAATACTATAACCATATGGGCTATGATGAAAGGCAGTAGTTTTGTTCTAAAATTTAGCACCTGCTCCCAGGACTAACTTAACCCTATGTTGACCAAGAGTTTTTAATATGGGAACGCCAAGCCATAGTAACGTTCCCTGATGTACCTGACCATGACTCTAGGGCTACTAAATTAGAGTAGTGTCCTTGCTATTGGAATGTTGAATAGTATGGGTCTGTGTGCCGCTAGCTGGTCACACTAGATGTAGTCAGTATTCACCTACCCTATCAAATTTTGTATTGCTTGGAGGACTTGTATCAGGGACTTGTAGAAGGTATTGTCATTTGTTACAGTTAACCTGAAATCTCAGTTTCCTAAGGTCTCCCTCAATCTGCCAAGGAGACACTGAGCCTTACAGTTATCAACTGAGACATCTACAGCAAAGGTTCATAATAGTCTATGGAAGCAGCCAAGAAAGATGTGTAGCTGGTGTTGGTGGTACTCAGGCAAGGTGGGCGTGAAATCAGGAGTTTCTTGCTACCAATCCCTTCTGCTGGTGAACGACCTAGCAAAGGTTCGGCGACCTGAATGTGGCTGATGCTTTGGTCGGTATTTGATAGCCCAGTTTATAAGTGTGATTGGTCTAGATAAGGCTGGTGTATGTGTGGGCTACCCTTGCTTAAGACGACTGATTGGATTCTTTAAATCGAAAGAATGGGAGACGGTACCTACTTCTAGGTGATAAGTAAACCCCCTTTTCTCACCATGGTTGAATTGGTTAAGACCTCAAAAACATATATACCACTCGCCCAGAAAAATGCTGCCTTCTGTTGCTGTGCTATTTCATTTACTCCTCCATAAATGGTGCCATCGAACTGTCATTCTCCTAGAGCGACAGGTGGGCAACATCCTTCAAGGAACCCCGCTATGCGATGCTCCAGCAGAGTGGGTTTTCTTCAAAGAGCTGTTGATAGTGAGCCTGAACATTTTGATAATTATGGCTGAATTCTTCACACTATGTATGAAGATCTGGTCGTAGTTTTCATTTACCATTAAAAGTTATCTGGCACTCAGGACCATTCAAACTCAGTTGTGCCCTGATTGTTCAAAATTTGACCAGCGATTGGGGTCATTGATAGGATTTGCATTCTGTCAGGTGAAGTCTGACTTGGTGAAAAACAGCAGATTCTGACACACACTCTTGAACCACTTGTTTGGAAAACTCTTCCTTTCCTAATACCTTTCAGCTCATAAATTGCATAAATGCAAATTGGTTTCTCAGTTTAAACTCATTGTACTATGAAAATGTTTCTGCATAGAATTTCGAAGTTCTGATCAGTTGCTGCATGAAAACAGTAATATCACCCAGTAGTGCCACTTACATTGAGGTCACGAGAGTTTATATTCTTCACAACGGCCCCATCCATACAATAACATCCCTATGAACAGCAAAGGACAACTTTACTGCTAATCCTTCTACACAGCATTACATAACATGAACATCACTCCATTACTGTGACAAAATTCCACCTCGGCTCCCCCACGCCTAGCAATTGCACCACACCCACTTACATTAAGCCTTAAATAAAGTCTCTTTCTAGTGCTCCTGAACTCATCGCTCTGATCCATATGCTCCAACTCCCACGTTTCTATATTTCTCAAGGCAAGACATCCATTCTTTGATATCCCTCTCACCTCAACATGTGCGACATATTTGTTGGCATTAAACCACCCACTGCTGCCACAATCTACCACAGCCCACTTCTCAGAAAATGTAATGGCCACACAGATGCCAGTTTAAAGTACTGAATGTTGTGAAAGGTTTCAATGAGAAGAAATCTCCTTATTAAAGGTGGAAGGAATGAGAGAGAAGTTATAGATGGAACACATGACAGAATTTCAACTGGTGAATAGCTGGTCTTCACTGTTGAACTGTACAGCAGCAAGGTCTAGCAAGTGGGGAGGGTTGTATGTACTAAAAACAGGTCCATCAATAAGAACACTGCTATATGAAGGCTCTGAAGCAAGGACATGGGCCACAAAAAAATGGAACTGAGAAAGTGGTACGAATATAATGACCAAAAGAGTAAAATATTAGCAAAGCTCTTACAATAGGCAAGCAACGACATTAAGGAAGGTTGCCATTTTTGTGTACTATGCTCTTGGATGGGCAACAGAAAGGATTTACGAAAACATCAACACAACAAATTCATTAGACATATGTTATTAATTGTCAGTTACATTCAGGGGGGCAGGGGGCTGTCATACAAAATGGATAGATTTTCAACCTTTGAAAGATAAGATTTTTCACAACATCAAGTTTTCCTTGGTACTACAGTTTTCATTAATATAGCATGATAACTAAATGAGGCGTCTGGCTTTCAGAAATCCTGTAGGTCTATGTCTGCATTTCAGAACATAAACCTCGAATGTAAAGAAGCTAATCCATTAAATGAGAAAGACTCCAAACGTTTTTACCTGTTAAAGCTGGACTGCCTATGTGTACAATGCCACAGTCTATCTTCCCAGTTCTGCCTCGTATAATAATATCGACAGGTGTGGCTAGTTCCTCCATCGTGTGGAAATCATCCACACACTTTCTGTTTTCAAAGTATCATTATTCTACCTTAGAAAAACCAAAAACATGTAAATTCACACCAGGACATTAATTTTCAAACTGAAAAAGGTATGAAAAAAATGTAGTATAAAAATGAAGGAAAAGGAGCAACACATAAGAAAAGAAACGGAGGTGCCACAAAGGTAAGTCAATCGCAAACAATCTACCACATTAGTCTCACGTTGATCACAAAAGAACACACATCAGGAGGTTGAAAGCAGAACTGAAACTTCAATATGAGAGATTACTCTGTGTTCCGTGTTGTGAGAAAATATATTTGAGATTTGATCATGTGCAATAAAATTCGTAAAATGGTGCTAGGACTGTCGGGACTTTATGTCTTTTAAAGAAAATCATTGACTGTCAAATTGTGCTGCCTGTGAAAATTGCAGCCTATACATTTCAGAAAGAGAACATCATTGGCACATCCTAAAGTAATTGCAGTTAATTAGAGATTAGTTACAAAAGTGTGAGCTATTCATGCTAGGACTCAAGAATGAATATAATTATGATTATCATGTAATGTATCCATGAGGGAAAACTATGGGTAGAATACCTTATAAATGCACTGAATTTGGAAATTTCTAATAATAAAGTTCTCCCTTGGTGTAAGACAATTGTAATGGATAACAAATATAACAGAGTAGAACGTGGGATGCTTCAATAGGATAATTAGTATGACTACATAAAAATGCCTGGACGCTAGAGAATTGCAACCTTATTAGTGCTGTAAAGGTGAAAAATAAACATGCTGTAAATCCCATTTGCAGTGTGTCATGCAGCCTTTCTTTGTCTTTTTCTTGTGTTAAATACATTTTTCAATGCAGGAGAATTTTAATGGGAAATTTGTAGCCTGCAATCACCATGCACACGTGAGCACGTGCAAGGCAATCTGTTGGAAAAGCCAAGCTGTAGTGACTTTTTCAAACCTCACATTTGTTTTTATTCTGAAGATCTTCATATAGCATGCAGTCTCTCTGAAACGACGTTTTCATTCATTCTGATGTTAAGAGAACACTAACCTATATATTTTTTCTGGATCAACTTTTATTACCCCAAAAGCCTATTTTGAGGTATCTTAATAGCACTGTTATTAATGCGGTATGCCCAAATAATTAAAAAACAATACGTTTCTGTATGTATAGATGGCTGAGATTTAGTTTCAGTATTTTGTTTTTATTTTTAGAAACGTTTCACACTATAATTGCAAGATTATGCTAGTGGATTAAATGTGTTAGAAAGCCTGACATCCTGGTAGATGCATTGCAAGAAACCTGGTAGTGGGATTGAGCAGAAAAGGTGGGTGCGGATGAGGAATCCCCTTTTTTGAGTTATAATTGGAAGATTCCTTGTTATTAGTTGAGGATGTCTTTTGTGTTTTGTGAAATGCATAGTAGAGGGATTGAGCAAGTGGGTAGGATGGATGTCCCTGTTGATGTTGTTGTGAGATACCCCTAAGAGGATTGAGTGTGGAGAAGTGTAATTTTGATCCCATCTGATATACCATAGGTGTGCATTATAAATCATGAGTAGTCATCACTCGAATATATTCTGTGTTAATAATGCTTCTAAGGAGAGTGGAGTATTGCTTATTTAAAGTAGTTCATCTGACGAATTTGTGTATAGAAAGTGATTAATAAAGGTCTGTGTAACATTTATAAATTAATGTGAAAGGAGAAGTTTACAAAATGTGTCCCATTGTGAGGTTAATAAATTAGAATGTGTATGCGCAAGCGAACGCTTCAACATTTATACGTGTGACAAGAAACATTTCAATGCAGGTGCATTTCGAATGACTTCTTCGTAATCCTTTACAACTTATACATGTCTTAAGAAGCTGCATTTATTGTGTGTGTAGAAATGTGCACGTATTATGTAACCCTGTGCAAAGTAAAAGGTGACTAGAGTGAGCCTCGAGAAACCAGTTCAATTCATGCTCACATTTAAAATCTAACATTGTAACTCGTATTTCACCTTGAATGCAGAATGCATTTGCTTGTATTTTGTTTCCACTGCAGGTATGGACAAAACCTCATTGGTTAGCTTAGAAGGGTTTTGATTCATTAGATAGCAAGCTATGAGAAGATGAAGTTGGCAAGGAGAAGCACGGTAATGAGCAAGGTGGCCAGTTCTTATGGAAGAGGAGAGGAACGACCAAGGGCGAACAAAGTTGCAACTCATATATGTGGGAAAGGTGGTGCACGTATCCAGTTGTGCTGGAGCCATGGAAATTCACTAGCAAGGGTCACATAGGATTATCTACCCTGAATGCAATGGATATTTTATGCTGAAATGTACTGAGGGACAGAGGGAGTCGTTTTAGGATTTCATGGAAAACAGATTTATGCTTTTACTTGTGTGGCGTTATGCCACCTGACCCATGGTTGGAGTGTCTTCTACTGAATACTCTGACAGCTGATACCTTTCTGATTTCACCTCTCCTAAATGCTTCTTAGTTTAGGGTTGCCCTTTTAAGGTAGTGTAGGGAGCGATAGCTTGCCCACTTTAACTTTGGAAAATCATCTGTTGCAATTTAATACTCAATTCTTTTCTCTGATCATCTGTATCATTGTCATAGAGTTAGTCTTCTGGTTTGCATGATATCTCTTAAGGAGTTTTGGACTCATCTTAGTCCCTTTGTATTTCTATATGATCATTTTGAGATTGGTCTACGTTGATTTGTTTTAAAATGTATCATTAAACCCTACTAAACTCAGATTAAGTTGTTGAGTGGGTTATTGTGTGACCACATTGGTTACACTGTAATGAAATGTTAACAATTGATAGCTTTCTCCCTTTACCTCTCATGCAGCTACAACGATCATCGATCTGGAGATACATGTTTGAGTGGGCCCGAGCTCCAGCAAGTAAAGGCTGTGAGATATACCCTAGTGATATTGTTGCATATGAAAAAGCAAGCTATTCCCATTGGTTCTAAGGTTTCCTCCTTGTAGAGTGTGTGGTACGTAAGATGCCCAGGTGATATTATTTCATGTGGGTAGCAGGGTTGCTCTTTTGGTATGTATGTGAGATGCCTGCTTGATGTTGAAGGTAGAGTGTGCTTGTTTATGGATTTGAGCTACATTCATTAGGTGGGGTTTGCTGTAGGTAATCCTTGTTTGGTGTTATGTATTTTAGTTCAGAAAGAGGTGTGTGTATGTATGTGGGTACAAACATGCAAGCAAAGGTGTCACATGTGCCCACCTGGGCTAGCTGCAAGTTGTAGGTGCTGCAGGATAAGCTACAAAAGCACATTGTATTTGCATATACACAGCAAAATGTTGGCTAATCTAATAGAAAAGGCATCACAGATATCTTGGTTCAGCATGTTAAGAGTTTGTGACAGAATAGTGAACAGCATAAATTGCAGTGTTAAATAATACAAATAGTGAATTGTACCAACACTTCCAGTTTTACTCACCAAGGGGAAGGTACTGGTTGAGGTGCTGAAGGCGAGTGAAATAAGTCTCAATCAGCTTCTAGTATTAAAAATAAAGCACACCAATCTCTATATAAAATGAGTTGGTCAAAAAAAGAAGGACCTCTAGAAAAGAACAAACAAAAGTGTTTTGTAATATATTTCACTGGTAGATAATTCTGAGGTTTGGGGCCTCATGTAGGTAGCCTAACATTTACCACTTCATAAATACCGAATTTTACCGATTCGGTATTTATGAAGTGGTAAATGCTATGTAGGTAATCAGTCGGTAAAAATTACCGAATCGGAATTGGTCGGTAATTTAGAATCGGTATTTACCGATTCGGTAATGGTAACTGGCTTCCCATTGATTCCTATGGGCCAGGAGGCCCATAGGAATCAATGGGAAGCCAGTTACCATTACCGAATCGGTAAATACCGATTCGGTAATGGGGGGACCACAATCAAGGGTGGCAGGGTGTCATAGTGACACCCTGGTGCACCCCTGATTCCTGCATGTGTGCACATGTGGCACACATACATGCCCTAAGGGCATGTATGTCTGCCACATTGCACACTTCTAAGTGCCAAAAAATGCTTTTTCTTAGCCATTCGTCATTTACCACCAACTTTTAGTTGGTGGTAGATAACGAATCCACACAACACCCACACACTCCCCCTACATCTCATTTCAGGATTCGGTATTTACCGAATCGGTAATTTTACCGATTCGGTAAATTACCGAATCCTGAAATGTCCCCCCTACATACCAAAAGCCTGAATACCAGTCGGTAACGGGATTTTTACCGAAAATCGGCCGTTACCGACCGGTATTGGGCTTCCTACATATGGCCCTTGGTGTTTATAGAACTAGTCAAAAAATTAGAGCTGTGTTTCTGAAATGGAGCTGAATGGAGAAAATGCCCTTAAAACTGATGTGAAAAAAATAGAGCCCATTTCTTTACCTTAAAATACTACACAAATGATTCCATTATATTGACAGCCACAACATCCCAATGTTAAGCTTCAGATTTAATTTACATATGCTTTGAAGCCACTACAATGATTAAGGGAAAATATTTTAATACATTTTCATGAATTTGAACTAGATTAAACAATTAACCTATTCTCTAATAGTAACCATAATCTTTACATGTTTTTAAATACATTTAATGATATAACTAGATTTAACCTAGTCCTAACACTAGCCTTTAATTAGTTCAGAATAAAATGTTTTATTTCTCTTAATGTAATCCTGTTTTGTATCCGATGTTTTAGACTCATTGAAAGTCCCTGTCATCCCAGAATACCTATGCTAGCGAGCGAAGGAGGACTCACTACCAGACCTAGGAATCTGGTGTGAAACAGGGGAGAGAGAATCCCGGACTGGCGTCCTCACTCCTTCAAGGTGAGTTTGTCTCAGGAAACCCTAAGCTTGACCCTAACCTTAAACCTGAACTAATTTAAATAGAAATACTTTTCCTTAACCTAGCCCAATAATAACATTGCCGTTCAATTAATTTGGATTACAATTGGCATTATGGTTTTAAATTAAAGTGAAACCATAATGCCAACCATGACTCTTTTACTCATTTATTTCAATTTAATTATATTGAATATTTAACCTTAATCCTTCATCCGGCCTGGCTAGAGACAGCCCTACCAGAAACAAGTGAGAGCAAAACGGGATACAGAGAAGAGCTTTCAGAGTTGATTTGAGCAGTTAGACATTTTGTGTTGTGTTTACCCATTGGTGAGGAAGACATAGAGACTGGAAAGGAATCACATAACATTCTCCAGTTGAACACAAAGGAAATATAACAGATGAGGCTCCCAAAATACAGGACCTGAATTGCATTTGGGAACTTGGCTCCAAAGTAAGGATCAGATGGAGTCAGGCCCTGGTAATCAAACTGGAAGACTGGGAAACTGAATATTAAATATATAACACAATAGAACACCTGAGTAAGAAAGATAAATGAAGACAAAAACAAAATAACCTAACCTTACAGGACGATTTCCCCCACCAACCATAGGTGGCCTGCTTCATCATTGGGAACCTCCTCGCACCATGATGCCTAGTTACGGTGCAGACTAAAACCCCCTCACTGAGAGAGAGGAGCATAGCGTATGTTTTCAGAGGTATAATAAATACCCTACAATGAGTTGGGTGTAGTGAGGTAAGCAGAGAGTACAGAAAGATAATGTGATGGTTAAAACTTGGCTCCAGCTTACGTGGACACCTTTATTTGTGCGCCCCTGGTTCAGACTTAAAACGAAAGACACTGCAGGAAGGATTAAAGCTGCTTCCCTCATTACACCCAGATCATTCTAAGGTATTTATTAAACTTTTGCAAACATCCGCTGTGCTCCTCTCAGTGATGAGGTTGTAGCCGCACCACGACTAGGCATCACGGTGCATTGAGGTTCCCGATGATAAATCATGCCACCTATGGTGGGTGAGGGAGTTTGTATTTGAAAAGGAATAACCCATCAATGGAGAGCAAAATTGTCAATCAGAGGACTGAATGACCTGTCATGAAAATTTCTTGTGCGCTGTAACACACTCAGTCATATGGAAATCTGTACAGAAACAGACCAAGACCCCCAGGAAAGCAAATGGCATGGCTTGGTTCGACGAGTATTGCGGGCAAGTAAAACAAGACCTAACAATCCTAGTTCACATAGGTGCTTCCATATAAGAAATGACAAAATCTGTAAAGAGATATGTAATTTGAAACATAGAAATAAGAAACAATCGAGAAAAACTGGAATG
Source organism: Triturus cristatus (assembly GCF_964204655.1). Taxonomy (NCBI): domain Eukaryota; kingdom Metazoa; phylum Chordata; class Amphibia; order Caudata; family Salamandridae; genus Triturus; species Triturus cristatus. The sequence goes on from NC_140586.1 coordinate 249,724,322, forward strand.
CCTTGTAAAAAGCAGCAAAGAATGTTTCATAGACATTGTGAAGAAAATTACTGAAGGATTAGGTGCCAGGAGGAACATTCTAGAGACAAACATCCCAGTAGATGTATGTATAACTTACACGGCTGATGTCTTCGGTATTGCAAAATAGTCTCCCAGCAATCCAGCAAATTAGATCAATCAAACTTATTTGCAAAAAATGGAAAAAAGGCGAAGGCCAAAGTATGCAGAATTTTTTGAGGAGGTAAAACAAAAGAAAGCAATTGAACTATCAAAGGAAAAAGCTTGGGATCAAACATGGTACTATCTAAGGCATTGGTACTATCTTAGGCATTCAAACAACACATAGAAGGGTGGGGTAAAATTCCAGCTATAACCTTTATCAAGCTCTTTCCGTATGGCCTGCCCACCTTGCTGAACAACATGATCATCCCATATACAACAAGCACTGGCAAAGCCAATAAGTTGCGTCTTTAAAAGAGCTGAAATGTTTGCTTTACTGCTTGTTTGCAACAACATTAGTAAAATGGTAAATGGAAAATAAGTATGTGTGATGCAAGACAACACCAAATAAGGAAAGAGGAAGGTGAGGGGCAGGGAGGAATGATGAGCAGGCCATCGATCAGCCCAATAGCAAGGTGAAGCTACCAGACTATAACACAAAGTAGTAAAAAAAATATAAAATGGGGGAAGGATGAATGAGGGAATTTCTAATGAGCAGGGGTTGTGGATCGTTTTTTGATAAGCCTAAGGGTACATATGAAAGAGAGAGAGTAAACTGTGCCTTCATAATCAGAAGGTTTAGTGAGGGGTGCAGCAGTGGAGTAATTGGTGAGCAAATGGAAAAGAAATATATGGCCCTGGTCAACAGTGGAAGGATACAAGTCATCCAGTAAAAAGGATGGTAAAGAAGAAATGCTCCAGGAGTGCAATAAACATGTATAGGGAGAAAATCCAAAGCATCTATGTATTATGTAGCTGTTGATTTCTGATGTCAAGTTGTTTATTTTCATCTTGAAAATTAAATGTTTATTTATAAAAATTGTAGGTGAATACAAGTGGACTGTTTTCTTTTCTTCATACGTCATTTTGGTATTTTCTTGTTATCACTGTCTGCAAACCTTTCCCAAAATGTTGATATCTTTTTTTTAAACTTTTTTTAGTTTGACCAAATATCTCAGCAATCATATGAGTACAGATGTCAAAGGCATGTGATCGTCCACACCAGATGGCTGAGCCAGTGAAAACCCTTCTCAAGCAACAACCAAAATCCTTGTCAGGGTGAACCACAAAAGACACTAAATTAACTTGTGTCTAACCCTCTGGTATTTTGGCACAAATCAGCCAGGCTTAACTTAGAGGGAAAGTGTAAAGGATTAATGCAGCACACAAACAGCAATAGAGTGAAGACACAACACAAGAAAAATTATTTTATTATTATTATTATCATTATTATTAATTTGGCACTAAATTATGGTTTTATTCTGCATGTCTGCAACCATACAACCTCTTTCATTTCAAAGAGCAAGACATCAAGGATTTAAGTAGTTTGCAGCAATGGTAATAGTCTGACAATGTATTAGAAGAAATAAAAGTTTCTCTGCCATACATTTTAAGGATATTGTAACTTATCTCTAAATTCTATGACCTTAATTAGGACCTGTGCCTTCAGCCTCATTCCTCTATATGGCCTCGGACCTCTTTGATGACTTGCAATATCCTTATAAAGTACAGCAAGGGCTACATTATCCCATATATAACAGCCGTTTAGACTTTCAAAACAGAAAGAAAGAGTCATACATGTTATGTGGCCAACAAGAAGTAACTCAAATGGCAACAAAACAATTCTTTGTTTTGGTTTGTGAGGATGTAAAAAGGATTATTGTATATTTCTCTATGAATATTTAAAATATTAGATTTCCTGTATACACAAGGAGAAATAAGATGTGCCCTTATTATTACTCAAAAAGTAGGAGTACACTGATTTCCATGGATGGCCAGTAAGCAATGACCACCCTGGCTGGCCTCTCGGCCCATAAACCGGAATACTCTATAGACAATAGGATATGTGTCTCACTTTACAGTAAATGATTATCCCATAAATCAGAAGAGGTACAACATGTACACGCAAAAGGCAATCAAGAGATGTGAACTGTTGCTCTAGGAATTTTCCTTTTAGCAAAACACAATTTTTTTAGGTTTGTGGAATCTATTGTATTCAATATAAATCTTAATAGGACTTACATCCCGCCCCCTTGATTTTCATTGGGTCCTGTGCTTGCCACTTACTCCTCATTCATTTCTATTGGCTGTAGCATACTATTTCCTATTATTCCTCTCGTATGTTTCTCTTATCAGTGTCCCAAGACCCAAGTACTGTTTTGATCCACTTTGTGGGACTTTTTTGGGTCAAGTTGAGCCAGCGCTTGCGCTGTCTTTAGGATCTGCAAGTACCGCTTGTTGACTACTTCCAAACTACTTGTTTTGCCTATACATTACTGCTGGATTACGGAAGGGCTCAGCTGCTGCTCATACCCGGTGTGTTTGGGTCAGTTTCATGCTTCGATCAAGCGCGCACTCCACTGTTCCCCCAGGGCACAAGCAGGGACCTCCTTGCAGGATCCCGTGTTCATTATGTACTCTCCCAGGGCTGGCTTTAGCACTGGTGGCACCCGGTGCAATAATCACTTTTGGTGCCCCCACCATCCCATGACCACTTCATAGGATTCTCTCACTAGCAACTGCAAAAGTGCCCCTCATCCCTCCTGGTAAACACAGCGCCCCCCTGAAGTCACAGCTCCCCCTCCACAGGTCAGAGCCCAGTGTGGCCGCATCAGTCGCACTGTCCTAAAGCCAACCATGTACTCTCCGTGCCCCCGGGCCAAAGCAGGCATCCACATATGTGTGCCTTTGTGGTGCGGAATCCCCTGTGTGCTGAGGTATTCCCTGAGACCAGCACACCAGTAATGTCTACCGTCCCATCTCACTGAAGGAAATTGGTTGCCCTCAAATTTTCGGATGATGCTTGTTTTTAAAAGAACTCTGTTTTCAACAAGAAGACAATCTCTGACTTCCAGTCCCTTCCCTGAATGTCTCTTACATTTGGGCTGCCTGCCATTCTTTTCATGGACAGAAAGCTCCTCCCAAATCAGCGCCACCTCTGACATACGGGGACTATAAATCTCTCCAAGGGGTGGCTATAGACGCAGGCCGTTTAGATAGCCGCAGCGAGTGCCTGGCACCAGTCTGCCGCTCCATTTTCTTCCGAAAAATTAACTTTCTCCAATGTGGCTCAGTGCAACACTTCCTTTAGGTTGCCCTGTGCCTTCATGGCTTCACATTCTAGTACTGGAAATAACCGTAGCCTTGATGTCAATAGAAACACTTGAACAGACTTTCAGTAACTTATATTGCACAACTATTCACCAAGCTACAACTTACAACAAAAAACAGCTTATTATTTATAACATAGGCGAAACCTAATGTTTTTTTCCAATGCTTATTTTAATAGCCAACAATAAATGGCACTGCTTCAGAGCATGCAGCTTATGTGTTTAAGCCTCAAAGCCTTGTTCCCTGGCAGCCCTAACGGGGCAGCACCTACAACTTACTCTGCACTTCTTAAAACAGTGCGCACCAACTTCTAGGCCCTGGAAGTGCTTGGGTAGAAGGGTGACAGGACATTCTTTTTTCCTTTCTCCCTCTCCAGACACGTTTGACTGCTGTTGTTCTCATTGTTGGGGTAAACAATGTCTTTCGGCAGTTTGTCAAGGGTGCTAATTTTAACCCATTAGCAGTGAGATGCTCATTTTAGCATTTGAAAGTCTGCCTCTGCCCTCTCACCCACTGGGCTGTTTAACCCCTGTTTGCTCACAAGAAGAAAGACAGAAAGCCTGGAACTAAATTATATTTTGTATTTCACACCTCTGAGCTTAGGCGCTAATCAACTATTGTTTGTTTGTTGTTTCAGCCAGCTGCGTGTTGCTTTGTGGCGCTTGTAGTTTTGTTTTTAACAGTTTAATTATGGTCTAAGAACCCTAGGATACATTGAGATGTTGGCTAAAATGGCAGAACTGGCTTGTGATATTACACAACATAAACCCGCGTGTAAGCTATAATTTAAAAATGTACTAAGTCACTTACTCAATTTCAAAACTCCTTGTTTCATGCCTAAAATCAAAAGTAAACTGGGCTTACATATGTTGATTTCACTCTTTCACACATGCACATTTTGCCTTAAAAGAATCATTGCCAATGTGGATAGATTGTTCTTTTGTGCAGTGGAAAGTTTTATACCAAGCTTAACAACCCAATAAGGTACAACATGGACAGCAGCACAACCTACTGTAACACAAAGAATAAGTAAAGGACGGGTGGCCGTTGCAGAAGGAACATTACACGATTCTCTCACACATGCAGGACAAGCACCACTGAGTGGCCTTTATTAGAATTAGTGAACCACACTCTTCTGCTGTGCCAATTTTATTACTGACGACTCAAGTCATTTGTTTTGTTTCTCCTTTCTAAGCAATATTTTTATAGATGGAGCAACAATATGGCCTATAAAACTTAACACAAAAGAGATTATTGTATAGTGTGCATCCTGAACAGAATTATTTTAAGGCACTTGCAAATATGATGATCTTGTAAAAGGAGGCAAAAGGTTGAAAGCCAACGGTCCAGGGTCACGCAGTTTGGTCAAGCTGGGAAGCTGTAACAGAAACAAGAGTCTCTGGGTCAGGACCCTGCAACCTGTTTTTCCACTGGGTCCAACAAATGCTTCTGACTGGACTAAGTATGTTAGGCAAGTATATTCAACATTTCATTTACTTTGAATAAGACTGGACAACATCAGTGGAAACAGCCCTCTTCAAAGATCAGCTGCACCTCGTGCAGAAACTGTGTAAGCATCCCTCCTTCAGGGGATAGGTATAGCTAACAGGTATAGCAAGGATACCATTAGCACAAGTTATTCCTATCATAGAATACGTACAAATCGGGTAGCAACGGTGCAAGCTTCCCTCCTTCAGAAGACAGCTATAGCTAGGGTACCATCAGCTCAAGTTTCCCATCACAGGACAGGTACATATTGGACTGTAGCAGTGCAAGCCTCACTTTCTCAAAGAACAGGGACTGTATGATAGGAGGAGAGCAAGCTTCCCTCTCCAACTGAAGGCAACAAGTACAATGATCCAATCACCAAAAAAGGAGTCCAACAGAGCACATTAGTAGAAGCTTTTATCACTCACAGAACATGTACAGTAAACGCATGAATGACGTATAAGTTACAGACAGTTCTGTTGAGCTCATGCTTCACTCAATGAGAGGAATGTATTGGTGGGTGAATGAGTAAATATGCAAGTTCTGACACTATTCTCACTTAGGTGATTTTAAAAATGAGCCTCCTGGAAGTCCAATTACTGTCACTTGGAGACCTGCTGTTAGTGTTGTTTCTTTGGTGTTCCATGTATTAAGAAGTAGTCATTACTTACTAGAGCAGACCAGCCACAGCCTATGTAATTATGCTCTAGACAGGCACACAGGTGCCACCATGTTTGAAAAGGTTTCGAATGCGCAGAATTAGATGCTATGGAATCCCAGCATCGGAGCTGCACCTGTTCAAAATGTTCAGTACCGCCAGTGGTCTTGTTTCACTTTGATCTTGGACATTCTGTGTGAACGCACCAGAGCTATTGGAGCCCTCAGCACATCAATTGTGGCTTTATTTTGCTATCCAAATTATGGCTGGGGTCCATATTCCTTGCTTGTCTGAATGTGCATTGGTAAACCAGTGAAAGTAGTAAACACATGCAATGTTATTTTATTTGTAAACTTGACCTTGTCTGTACTTGCCTATGCAAAAATAGTAATGTAGAGAACCGCTACTGTATGTATGTGCACCGTGTCTGAGCAGGTAGTTAAAAACTAGGAATAGGGATGGTTCCACTCCAGGGGAGGGGAGGTGGTTCACCACACATCCACAGGTGCAGCAGCTCATTCATTTGCTTCCCTGCACCGGTGGGAATGCATTTATATGTATTCTTGTTAGCGGCATAATAAAGGCTCTTGCAGCCCGTGGGGTGGGAGACGTGGGGAGGGGAGTGGGGTGTGGACCAGTCAGCCTAAGGCTTCTGAATATCTGCAAGATTCAGGAGTATTAACACGTTGCGTGCGTTCGTCGGCCAACGGCCGTCGCGAGCACTACCTCTGTAGTGTTGCGCACGTCCGTTGGCCGACGCGGCCCGCCCACTCCGCTAAACTGCCGCACCGCGGCGGAATTTCCGCCGCGGTTAACGAGTTAATGGTCCCTCACCACATTTTGCGGGGGCATTCATTTGGGGTACATTGCTGATGCTTGACATTAGGAATTATAGAATGGTTCTGTATGTTTATGTTTGTGGGTTTTATAGAGCGCATAGCTGCCCAAGGGCTTCCCAGCGCTACGGAGCAGAAGAGAGCATGATCCAATGATTCAGCCTGGGAATAGCCATGTTTTCAGTTTTTTTCTGAAAGCCATCTCGTCTGTAAGGAGTCTTAGCTCTGTGGGTATGGAGTTCCAAAGTTTTGGTTCTAAGTGCATGAACGATCTTCCTCCCCATCTGGATCGCCTAATCCTAGTGTTTCTGGCCAGGCGATCTGAGGCAGACCTTAGGGCTCTTTCTGGTGAATAGGGTAAGACCAGGGACCTTAGTACTTGTACTTGTCATACTGTATATATGGCTGTTTTTGTGTCATTTTATGTTCATGCCACTCATGTGTGTCTTTTATGTCTTTACGCGTATGTTACTATATGGAAGTGAGTAATATATTGGGTGCCTTTTTGTGTGCATATCGGTGTGCATTAGTGAGCGGGTTTGTGTGTGTAAATGCTTGTGTTTGTGTGTTGCAGAATGTTAGATTGTCTTGATTTCTGATTTTGTGTGTGTCCATGCCTTTATATATTTCATGGTTTGTCTTTTTGTCTGTGAAGTCCTGTTTATGTATGCATATATTTGTATATTAGAGAAGGGAAAAAAGGCATGTCCATTTAATGGCTGCTCACTGGTGAACTGTTTGGACAGTCATGTTCTGTCGTGAGGCATACCGCTCAATGCTGGGCTGACAATATCCACGTTTGGGGAGAGGTGAGAAGGTTACACAGACATATCAGTACATGACAAGCTATATAAACAGAAAACACTGGCCTTTGTGTGTTAATTAAAACATGCTTTTAAATAATTTTAAGCACTATAAAGGTTTGTATATAAGTGTAAGAAATTGGAGTATTAGTTGAGAGGGGTGAGAACCCATCTCAAATAATAATCACAATCCTTATCAAGGTGAACCACAACAATCACTAAATAAACCTGTGCCTAAATCTCTGGTAGCTTGGCAAAAAGCAGCAATGCCTATCTTGGAGGCAATGTGCAAAGTATTTGTTAAGTACTCAAACAGTAATAAAGTGAATACACAGCACAAGAAAAATCTCAACCCAATTTAGAAAAAGAGAGTACATTTAAACAAATAAAACGGCAACAAAATGATAAAAATCCAATAAGTACTACCAGAGATATGAATTTTTAAATTTTAAATTAAAAATAGCTCCCGAAAACATAAAATGCCAAAAGTGGTTACCTGGTTGTGCTACACTGGGTCAAAGGCAAATGATAAGTGGACTGCTATGGATCGCGGGTTGGACACAGGGACCAGGTTTGTTCCAGTGGAAAGTTTACCTTCTGAATCGAAACCTTTTATGATAAAAAAAGTTGTCATCAGTGAGTCATCGGCGGAGCAATCTGCAAGCTCAATCTGCAGAAGGGCTCGACAATGGCGGGTTGCTGAAAAACGTGGTCCCGGTGCAGTTGTTGACAACAGCGGGTAAGTTCCAAGCCGGACATGTCCACACTCTGTGCCCAGGAAATCCTCAGCATTGACAAGTTTGCTGCTTGGAAGTCACATCTTCAACAGGGCCGGACTGGGAACCAAAACCGGCCCTAGCAAGGTGCTTGGCGGCCCCCGGCGGCTGGGTGTGCGGACGACCTGTTTGCCAGGGCCCTTTTCAGCCGATTTCGTTACAGCGACCGATATTGCAGCTATGCTGCAAAAACGGCACTGCAACAAAATCGGCCCTCAGGGGTCCAAAACCAGCCCCCAACCCTGGCGGCCCACCGGGGAAATGTCCGGTGCCTGCTTTTGACAGTCTGGCACTGATCTTCAATGGGACAAAACAGGAGGTTGAGTCTGACCGGTGATCTGATGTCAATGACTTCCACATGAAGGTGCTCCCTGTCTCAAGCCAGTCTTCCGGAGAAAAAGTAGACAAAAAGTTTCTAAGTCCTAGCTTTTGCAGTTTGGTCAGGAGGAGTACACTTTAACACCAGCAAAGGGTCCAGTACCTGGGGGAACCACTTGGGGGTTAGGACTCACTCCAACAGAGGCTAGCAGGAGGGTCTTGGATAGGTCCAGTTACCCGGCACCTCTGGGCATCCCACCCAGGGATTTGAGACCGGTTGTTTTTTGTAAAATGGATCTACCTGTTTTTATCCCAAATGTATCCACCCCTCCTAAATCTTTTGTATACCACTTGTCAATCCTGTAAAGTGCTCTGATACCTTTACGGGTCTAGTTTGCGCTCTATAAAACACAAAAATAAATAAGCAAATAAATAGACAGATGCAAGGAGAAAGCTCACTGAAAACCTGTCAGTAGCTCAAACATGTTGTCAGTCAGCTGACCTTTGGAGTCACTTCTGGGGTCCTTGATTCAGTGCAAGCAGATCCATTCTTCCTTCAGGTTCTTCACCCGGCAGCAGGGCAGTCCTTCTTCTGATTTTGCACAGGTATGCTCTCTCAACCTTTTACGATTTAATTGATGTGGATTATCACTACCCATTTTCTTTAGAATAAATTATAGGCCAACTATTTTCCCAACAATCATGCCACTGGATTTGTCAGAATGCTCCCATGAATTAACATAAGAAACAGAGTTCTTGCAAGCAATGACATTGTGGACATCAGCTATTATCTGTGTTTTAATGCAGACAAGACAGAGATTCTTAATTTGGGGTCAACAAAATAACATGCTTTAAATGGCTAGATGCATTTAGTCCACATCTAGACTCAGAAAGACCAATCTGAAATCTGGGGCCTATTTTTGATTCGGTCTTACAATTGTACTGCATTTTACTATCAGGGTGATGGTTCCATATTATCATGTCTGCAACACATCTGAGATTGTTCATTTGTTTAGTTCTGCTAATCATGATTTGCGGATCCAGGCAGTTGTCTCATGTTGTACTTTATATTGTTCTGCAGCATATTTGAACTTGACTCACCACCTAGTGATGACATTACTGGCAGTTCAGAATAGGGCCAATCGTTTAATACTTGGTATTGAAATATAGGACCATATTTCTAAATATCGTGCTCACCTTGGCTGGCTAGATATGAAGGGTTTAATGAAGGTTAGCATGCTCTATTTGGCATGGAAATAATTTTGGGGCCAGGCTCCAAATTACTGTGCCAATTATTTTGTGTTGCAATATCCTAAGAAGATATTACGCTCCGCCCCTAAAATGTTTGTTTCTATATGACAGAACTTGAGACTGGGCAGTACAGGTCTCAAAATTGGTACCAGAATATCATATATCAAAATATCATCTGACAGAAATATTGTCCCCTAAATATCATTTACAAAAATATTCCTCCTTGGAGTTAGTTATAGAAATTCTGCATGCAATGGTGTGATATTTTTGTAAACAATATTTAGTAGACAATAATTCTGTCAGATTGAATTTTTGCTAACGATATCCTGACATGCAACTCTTTTTCCTCTTGCGTGGACTAATCCAATAATCCCTAATAATTTAAGGCAGTTTGGTTCGTCAAGAGAAGCAAAGCACCAAGCAATGAGGAGAGCAGACAATTGTCAAAGGATGCTCACTTATAGCAAATCTTAAATAATCTAATTTTATGTATAAAATCTTATAAATTGAAAATTGACACAAACGTTACAGAAGAGTTACAGACATTTTTTATCATTTTGGTACAAAATATTAGACTGTTGTTTTAATGTATGGTCTGGTCCTGCCTTGCTCCCTTTGAAGAAGACATTAATAAAAATGGAAAAAAGAGCCTGTTGCTTGTGGCAGTGCATGTCTAGCAGACAATAGGTAGAGTTAACTCTTAGGAAAATAGCAGATATTTGGACCTATGGTGTGTGATTTTAGAGGTAAGATATAGAAGGATTACTAATCATTTGTAAAGACACTTGAAGAAGACGTGAGATGATAACTCTTAATGCGATGTTCATGTGGCCCCTCTCTGGTGCCTTAAAGTAGTCATTTGTAGTAGCAGTGTGTTCCATCTGTGTGACTTTATTAGAAATAAGTTGGTATGTTGGGCACCACTAAAAGGAAGATTTGGTTTAGGATATAGTTATGTGTCTAATCTGAACTGTTGGGAGCAAATGGACAACTAGGCCTTTGTTTGGAGTGTGGAAGAGAAATATCTCCTGAAGGATACTGCACAGTTTAGTTTAAGTATTACCAAAACCACACATTTTTGGGTGGACATCTTCCACCCTTTTAAAGCAGGCAGAGAATATCCCCTCAGTTGTCTCTGGTATCGGGAACCACAAGTAGCAAACGTTTCAGTATTCCTGGGTCTGCATTGATAGTCCTTATTCCATGGCCGCAACATCTGTGATACCCAGTAACTTAAGGGGGAGGGGTTGAGAATTATCTCTAGCCCAAGTCTAATTACCCCGCACCTCCCAATAAAGGCTTTAGTGACGTAAATAGTCGCTCTCTGTCAGAGAATTAAACTTGACAAATGAGAAACCAGAGCACAATGTGGTTATAACTAAGCTCTAAAATCAGTATGTAGTACGACTGTGCAATATCAGTAACTCACCCCTTTTACCAATATGTGGTGGAACGTGTGGCTTCAGTGACTGAGCTGTCAAATTAATATGTAATGAAAAAGTGAGCTTCAGCGATCAAGTTTTCTAACACGTATCTAGTGAAACCTAAGTGCTATGTCTGGGATTTTAAATCAGTTTTTGTTCGGCCAATTGAGCACCACTGTCTTGAAAACATTATCAAAATCTGGTGAGAATGCGAGACTTCAGTAATCGAGCTCAGACATCCATTATTTAGCAGAATGTATTGCTCTAATAATGTAGTGCTATATTTAGTCTGAGATAAGGCAGTAGAGTTTCATTTGAAGAGATCTATAATAAATATGAGAGTAAGACTTCAGTAACTGAGTTAGTATAGGATGGTGAAGTATCAGTGACCGAACTCTAAAATCAAGGTCACTGGAATTATGCGATTCTGCAGATGCAGATTTTTCGCACATATAAGAATTTAACGCATTTGCCACATAATCCATCATTTGTTGCATAATTTAAAGATTTAAACAAACAAAATAGTTTCTAGCTCAAAAGGATCAATAGTTAATAAAAATTTGGCAAGACGTGTTCCAGTGTAATGGAAGGCCCTTTGCAAAGGTTGACTGGTCATCTTTTAATTGCTTATTGCTGTATTTGGGAATTAAATTGATACTAATAAGGTGATTTACTTTTGCAATACAGTGTTTCCATTTGTAAAATCGACCAAATAAGTGAATTAATAGTATTAAAAAGTGTGCCACATTACACCAGATAATTTGCCTTTTCTTGTTACATAATTTAGTCAACCCGGCTGGATAATTTGCTCTTCATCTCCTGCATAAGTCCAGTGTCCCTGTCTATAATCAGTATGTGGTAAGATGATGAAGCACCAGAGTCAGTATTCTATAAATGTTATTTTATATGAGATTGAACTTTTAGTTATTGACAAGTGTAAGTGGGTGAGGTTGTGTTGACCAAGCTTTATAGTAAGTGATTGAGACTTCGGGCCTGATTTAGATCTCGGCGGTTGGGTTACTCCGTCACAACAGTGATGGATATCCGGTCCACCAAAACTTAAATCCCATTATATCCTATGGGATTTATATTTCGGCAGACCAGATATCCTTCACCTTTGTGACAGAGTAGCCCATCTAACGAGATCTAAATCAGGCCCTTAGTGACTGAGCTTTTTCATCAGAATGTGGGAAGAGGCAGAGGCTCCCTTGACTCCTAAGTCCATATTCTACATGTGATAAGAGGGTGAGTTATTGGACTCTACAATATTTTCTTTTAGATTATCAGGCTCTAGTTGTCAATAAGTTTAAAGAGGATAAATCCTCAGTAACCAAGTATTGCATTAACATACAAGACAAAGTGAGACTACAGAGAATCACCTTTATAATTAAAGTGTTGCATCAATTTGAAGGTTCAATAACTGAGTTCTCTTCTCAGTATGTTTCAGGAGCGGTGCCACTGTGTGTCACATGATATTAGTTCCCTTCACACGGTCACTGGGTGAGGAGCCGGTTTCACATGGTGGTATGAAAGCCAGCTCGAACCCACTGCAGCAAATGGATTTCCAGCTCATCTTAGAAGACTCTGAGCAGTCGGTGTCTATTATTGGGTGTGAAAACACCTCTAGACATCGTCAGCCGCCTTGGAAAGTTTTAGGACAAAGAAATGCACTCCTAGGTCCCGTCCCCGTCTCACATTGTGAAATTTCTTTTGAAGTTGGCAGAATGGGGAGGGTGAGAAGTCAGTGAATGGCCACTGTATTCAAAATGTGGTAAGAAGATCTGTAGTGACTAAACTCTGTGGTCAGTGTGACACAGTGAAACATGGTCCACTTTTCTCCCTCTGCATTATGTTTGTTACGTTTCAAACTGCACTGACTGCTGGTCTCAATATGTCATAAGAGGGTGAGCCTTCACTAACTGAGCTCTATATTACATATGTGGTAAGAGTGTGTAACTTCAGTTATCAGCCTCAAACATCCATTGGTGACGATCAGAATGTAAAATACAGTGGCTTAATTTCTGAACAGTCTATAATTTCAGTTTTGTAAATTGTACATGCTTTCGTCTGTACTATGCCATTCTCTCATTTATGATAGCACAATGTACTTCTACAAATAGAGCTTACATTAACATAAAGTAAAACAACTGTGGCTAGTTTCTTCCCAAATATGTCAGATTTCTCCTCCAGTTTAAGTCTATCTTGGCCACTCTAGATGACCAGCCTCCTCAGCTTCAATCTCACAGATAAGTGCTTGAATTGTCTTCTGTGTCCAGTTGAAGGTATTCCAGGGTGCCCCTTCTATAGCTTGCGACGCGGAGTGGCACTTGCGCCCTGAAGCCTTCCTTCTCTCGCTTCTTGAGCGACTCTGCGATCTTCTCAGCAAATTCAGCTTGAAGACGCTGTTGATTTTCACTGAAAATGAAACCAAAGCATTCCTTTATTACATAGGATTTATATTTTTAACGTTGACACTTGACATGGCATGATACAATTGTTCAGGGACATCATTCACAATAAAACAACATTTAAAATAGTTAGTAACAACTGTAAAACATTGGTGTGTCCAATATTAATGAACACTACTCAACATAGTTGATGGTGGTACCAATAAATGTATAGTTAAATATATCTGACGCCTTAGATTTGAGCCTATAAAGAATATCTGCTCTTCAAGGGAGCAATGACAGATTCTGTAAGAGCCAGGTGTTCAATTTTAAACTGTAGCTTAGCCTCAGAAAAGAGCACATGCAATTTCTCAGTGACCACAAGGATATAGGCAACGTTTTGGCTGCCAACAGGTATCAGCATGGGTTCCCCTCATTGCTAGGAATCACCATCGGCCAGGATGGGTGCATCATATAGAGAACTGATCCATTTCTCCAGCATTGGGAATGGAACATAGTTGTCCTAACTGAGTAATCAATAATAACTTCCGTCAGCAGGACCACAACTGAATTCTTTCCTCAACCTCCAGAAGCAGGTTGTAATGAAAAAATTATATTCTGACTATACAGCAAGGGCACCCCAGTCCTGACAAATGCCACTCACCTCATTAGAGGGTTTTACACTGGCAGAAACATGTCAACCTCCGCTGGTGGGTGGAATTATACCCCACAACAACTTTAATCCTACTCCTGGGGGACTAAATAAAGTCTCAGAGGGTCCACCTAGGCAATCGCTTTATATAATAGATATTTTCCCTCTGCACATTCCCCTCACACCTGACAAACTTTAGGAGTGGCATCACCCTCAGGAACAAACACCCTTCCAAAGGAAAAAGGGAATCCCAACAGAACTCCACAATTTTGGTCCGCTGAATTGTAGCTTGCACCCAAATCAAAGTGATCGGTGCAAGGAGAGGCCTGAGGATGAAGCATGCCACTTAACTGGTGGGTGAGGGTATTTGTCTTGATACAATGAGCTGCTTGTTCCCATTTGGTACTCTTTCTTCCCTTGAGTAGACTGTCAGTCTTATTGTGATTCGAGAGGGACGTTAGGCTGACTGTATTTGTAAACCCACTGACCTCCATGGCACTTGCATCATTAAAGCTACAATGCAAGTGAAAGTCAATGACCCAGATGTACAAAGCCATTTAGCATTTCTTAACGGGCCGAATCGCTATTTCAGCCCATTAAGAAATGCATAGTGGCCTTTTCAGATGTACGAAGGGCCAAAAAACAGTCGCAATATGCAATTTCAATACTGTAGAAGATTTAGGAATCGCAAATAGGGATTACCTATCTGCGATTACCAAAGCAAATGTACAAAGCATTGCCTAAATGCGAATTGGGTATTTAGGAAATGCAATTACCATCAACTTCAAGTCAATGTTAACCATGTGCAAAATAATATAATGCATTAAAAATGCCTTTTTTTAATGTGACATGAAGTGCAAATATGCCCCTAGGGCATTTGTGCACTTACACGTGCAATAGGAAGTTCTTGGCTTTGCAATTCTTAAATTGCAATTTCCTAATAGTAAATCGCAATGTAGGAATTACAAACCATTTCCTATTTCACCCATAGGTGGGAATGCAATGGCATTTCCTATTTGCGATTCCCTAATAGCGATTACTAATCTGAAGGAATCAATATTAGGGAATCGCAAATATTGCACATATTCTTTTGCATTTCTTAAATAGTGATTCCTACAGAGTCGCTATTTAAGAAATGCAAACAGGAACCTTAGTCCATCTGGCTCAATATTACATATCTGGCCACTACAGGAGACCTTTGGAACTGTGCTGTATGTCACCATGGGCCAATGACCTGTATCTGTAACTCTAACCCTGAAGAACAAGTTACTTACCTTCGGTAACGCTTTTTCTGGTGGATACAGTATCTGCATGTGGATTCCTCAGCTTTTGAATACCCCCTGCGCCAGCATTCCGCGGAAGTTCTTTTCCTAGCTCTCGAACGTCGACGAAGACGTCATGATAGCACGGCTCCGCTTGCGACTCCGTATGATGTAATCTGAGCCATAAGAAGACCTCGTCGGCGTGCAGACGTCAGTTCCACCCATTTTTTCCGTGCCCTCTAGGCAAACTGGCGGACCAACAACATTTTCACACGTATACACAGTATACAAAGTATATATACACAAATGCAAGTACACGTAGCATAACCAATAAAAGCATGGAAAAAGGGCAACACACCAAGCATTTTCCAGTATCAAACCGTAAGCATGAAAAAGACATATCAAAAACCTTCATGTCAAACAGTTATAGCATTTTTAGTAGAAACAGGTGGACAACGGGGAGGCGGGTGGGACAGTGAGGAATCCACAGGCAGATACTGTATCCACTGAAAAAGCGTTACCGAAGGTAAGTACCTTGTTCTTCTGATGGATACATCTGCCTGTGGATTCATCACCTTTTGAATAGAATCCCAAAGCCGTACCTCTCCCGGAGGAGGGTGTCCACCTGACTAGACCAAAAAATCTTGCAGAACAGAACGTGCAAAATGGCCGTCCCGCCTTACCTTCGAATCCAAGCAGTAATGCTTTGCAAAGGTATGGAGGGAGGCCCAAGTTGCTGCCTTACTAATATCAACAACAGGATAGCCAAAGCAGAAGAAGATGACTTGGCTCTGGTAGAATGAGCTCTGATACCTTCAAGCGGGTCCTTCTTGGCTAGAGCGTAGCAGATATTGATACACAAGATAATCCATCTAGAAAGAGTTCGCTTGTGGACAGCTCTTCCTTTCATCCGACCAATGTAGCCCACGAAAAGCTGATAATTCAGTCTTAATTCCCTGGTCCTGGTAAAAACTGACCGCCCTCTTTGGGTCCAAGCGATGAAGTCTCTCCACCTCCTTGGAAGGGTGAGGGGGAGGATAGAAGGTAGGTAAGGTAATGGACTGTTCCAAATGCAAAGGAGTAACCACCTTAGAAAGGAAAGCAGCCCTGGTCCTAAGAACCAACTTATCTGCATGAATGGTCAAGAATGGAGGCTTAGAACTAAGAGCCTGAAGCTCACTTACCCTCCTGACCGAGGCAATAGTGATCCAGAACACCATTTTAAAAGAGAGAAGCCTCAAAGAACAACTATGAAGAGGCTCAAATGGAGAACCCATTAGAAAAGTAAGAACAAGATTTAGATCCCACTGAGGCATAATGAAAGGAGTGGGAGAACACTTATTTGTAAGGCCCTTAATGAACCTCATAACTACAGGAGATTTGAACAAAGACGGCTGGTCCGGCAAACAAATAAAAGCTGACAAATAACATTTAACTGTAGCCACAGCACAACCCTGCTGGGCCAAGGAAAGAGAGAAACTCAGCACATCAGACAAACAAATCTTTAAAGGATCAATGGTCCTCTCTCCACACCACTTTACAAATTTGGACAACCTGGAGGAATACACAGATTTGGTGGAGTGCCTCCTGGATGATAAAATGACATCCACCA
Organism: Triturus cristatus; assembly: GCF_964204655.1. NCBI lineage: Eukaryota > Metazoa > Chordata > Amphibia > Caudata > Salamandridae > Triturus > Triturus cristatus. Next base: position 249,741,119 of record NC_140586.1, read on the forward strand.
CATCTGGTGGGAGAGAGAAGGAACTCAGATTGCCCCATTCAATCTCCAGGCATGAAGGTGCAGGCTCTAGAGGTGGGGGTGTAGAACCTGCCCCTGCGATTGCGAGAGGAGGTCTGCCCTGAAAGAGAAACGGAGCGGAGGGTGCGATGAGAGGTGAAGTAGATCTGTGTACCGCACCCTTCTTGGCCAATCCGTAGCGATCAATATAACTTGGGCCCGGTCTTGGCGAATCTTCCTCAGAGCTCGAGGAATCAAGGGTATGGGAGGAAACGCATAAAGGAGTTGCGAGCTCCAATCCAATTGAAGCGCATGCCCCAGCGCTCCCTGCATCGGATACTGGAGACGGCAAAACAATGGACAATGTGCGTTCTCGTGAGTGGCAAACAGGTCCAACCGAGGAGACCCCCACATCTCGAAGGTGTGATGGACCAACTCCAGATGAAGCCATCACTCATGATCGGCCGAGTAATGCCGACTGAGACTGTCCGCACAAACATTCAGCACACCGGCTAAATGATTTGCAAACACATAAATCTGATGTCCCTGAGTCCAGGACCAGAGTCGCAGAGCCTCTCGTCAGAGACAATACGACCCTACCCGTCCTTGTTTGTTGATGTACCACATCACGGTAGTGTTGTCCTTCAGGACCTGAACTGACTGACCACGAAGGGAAGGAAGGAAGGCCTTTAGTGCCAAAAGTATCACACGCAATTCCAGAAGGTTAATGTGAAGCAACCTTTCCTCTGGAGACCATAGAGCTTTGACCTCTGGATCCCCCAGATGAGCAGCCCACCCTAGAGTGGAGGCATCCTTGATCACTGTGGCCACTGGCGGAAGAGGCTGAAAGGGCTTTCCTTGAGACAGGTTGCCCTGCACACTCCACCAAGTCAGCTCCGTTTCAGCGTCTCTGGAGATTCTGACCTTCTCCCTGAGATCTCCGTTGTGTTGATACCACTGCATGCGGAGGCACCACTGGAGTGCCCTCATGTGCCAGCATGCATGACTGACCAACAGGATGCAGGAAGCGAACAGACCAAGCAGGTGTAGGACCTTCAGGACTGGAACAACCGCTCCATCGTGAAACAAAGGAATCATCTCCTGAATGTCGAGAATTATGTGCGGAAGCGGGAATGCACGACATACAGTAGTGTCCAGTATTGCCCCTATGAACAGGCTGCGCTGAGAAGGCACCAGGTGAGATTTGGGTACATTTATCGAGAAACCCAAGTTGAAAAACAGTTGCGTTGTTGCTTGCAAATGGTGCAACACCAACTTCGGAGACTTGGCTTTCAACAACCAGTTGTCCAGACAGGAAAAACAGGAACACCTGACCTTCTGAGATGTGCCGCTACCACCGCCATCACCTTTGTGAAGACTCGAGGTGCAGAAGTCAGACTGAACGGGAGGACCGCGAACTGGTAGTATTGCGACCCTACCATGAACTGGAGATACTTCCGATGCGACTTCAGGATGGGAAGATGAAAATACGCATCCTGCAAATCGATGAACACCATCCAGTCTTCCCGTTGCAGCGCGAGAAGAACCTGAACCACGGTCAACATTTTGAACTTTTCCTGCCTGAGGTAAAGATTCAAAAACCTGAGGTCCAGGATTGGCCTCAACCGACCGTCCTTTTTGGGTATCAGTAAATACCAGGAGTAGCATCCCTGACCCCTTTCATGCTCTGGAACCACCTCTATTGCACCTTTCTGCAGCAAGGCAAGAACCTCCTGCTGCAAGAGCAGCAAATGGTCCTCTGAACACCAATCCTGGCGAGGAGGGTAAGGAGGAGGAAACTCTAGAAAAGGGAGGGTGTACCCATTCTGTACAAAATTCAAAACCCAACGGTCTGAAGTAATCAATTTCCAATCTTGTAGAAAATGGGACACCCGGCCCCATGCAGGACCAACATGCTCTAAGATGGGGGATCTAGAGCTGCTTTCCTGTGGCACCAACAGTGGGGGGGAGGAGAAGAGGAGGAGGACTGCTGCTGAGCGGCTCCTCGAAGACGGCCTCTATTTTTACCCCTGTGCGACTTGTACAAAGGGTTCTGTTTTCTGATTCTGCTGAGGCTGCTGGCGGCCACGAAAGGAAGCCGCCCTTCCAAATCCTCGATACCGCTTGTAGCCGTACCCTCTAGACTGAGTCTGATGGCCCAGAGATCTTGCAGTCGCTCTGCTATCTTTAAAGCACTGTAAAGCAGAGTCAGCCTTCGTACCAAACAGCCTTTTACCATCAAAGGGCAAATCCAACAGAGTTGCTTGAACATCTGGTGAAAATCCAGAAGATCCTAGTCAAGCTTGTCTCCTCGTCACAACAGAAGAACCCATTACTCGGGCCGCCGAGTCAGCAGTGTCCAAACCTGACTGGATAACCTGACGGGCAGCCGCCTGAGAGTCTGAAAGAGCTTCAAGAAAATTAACCCGATCATCCTCAGGTAGTTTGGGGGCCAACTGTTTAACAGAGTCCGTAAGGGCATGGATATACCTTCCAAGTAAGCAGGTAGCGTTAGTAGATTTCAATGCCATACTTGCAGAGGAAAACACTTTCTTAGCTGCCTGCTCCATCTTCTTAGAATCCCTATCCCCCAGGATGGTAGGATAGGAACCAGACGACTGTTTGGAGCAAGAAGCTTGAACCACCAAGCGTTCAAGAGATGGGTGAGTAGACAGAAAAGCCAGATCCCCAGGAGCTGGCCTATACCTCCTCACAATAGACCTGGAAACAGCTGGGGCAGTCAAGGGCTTTTGCCAAAGTTCTAAAATAGGTCCTGTCAAAGCCTCATTGAAGGGCAGAAGAGGCTCACTTACTGAAGAAGATGTATTGAGTACCTTAGTCAAAATATTAGATTTAATTTCAGTTGAAGGCAAAGGCAGGTCTAGCAACTCAGCGGCTTTCCTAACAACTACATGATAAGGAGCAATATCCTGTGAAATTGCAGCCTTTGGTGAGGAGAGTTCCCATTCTGGGGAAGTATCCAACCCACTGGCCTCTTGCAGGGCCTCAAATTCGTCAACAGAGTCGATAATCTCTCCCTCCTACTGCTCCTGCCTATATTCTTCCTCTTCAAGCAGTCTCTGCGCATCCCTCCTGGAGTGCTGCTTCAGGATTGCCGTCGGCAGCACCAACTGCGGTGCCGGCATCGAAGGAGGACCTTCAGGATCAAGCATCGGCGCCGATTGAATCCAAGGCGGCGCCGAATCGACAACAGATGGAGTCCGAGGATTTGGAGTGGAAACCCTCAGCGCCGGAGCCGTTGGCATGCAAGGCACGAAAGGCACCTGGGCGTATTGATGGGGAACACCCGAATTAAAGGCCAACGGACCCATGGGGCCCGAAGGCGCACCGGTAGGGTGGGAGGCCCTGGCGAACATGCCAAACATCGCATTTAAAAAATGTGTAGGATCCGTTCCAGAGCCCGGAAAAGGAGGATAAGAATCCGTACCTTTCTGAAAAGGATCTACCTGAGGCCGAACTGGAGGCTGCGGAGCCGAAGGAGACGGCGCCCGCACGGGCGAAGGCACATGAACAGGAGAAGACTCCCTGGGTGTCGGAGACCTCCTGGGTGTCGCAGTACCTTTAGGCATCGAAGAGCCCCTCGATGCCTGCGACCTCGGAGCCGGTGAGTGGATCAGAGTCACCTACGGAGAAGGAGAAGGCGACGGAGACACAAAGTCCTTTCTCCGATGCCGCTGAACTGGTGAAGCTGACTTCGAAGCCTTGCCCTTTGAAGAGCGATGTTGAGAACTATGTCTCTTCTTCGACTTTTTGTGCTTCTTGGATCTTGAAGTGTATGAGGTCGACGACTTCAATTGTTTACGACCCCTCTTCTCCTTCCCGCTTTAGCCATGAAGAGTTTCACCTCACGTTCTTTTAAAGCCTTGGGATTCAGTTTCCAGCAGCACAAACACCCTTTGATGTCGTGGTCGAAAGACAAACACCAAAGGCAATCATCGTGGGGATCAGTCATCGACATATGACCGCCACACTCCGTGCAGGGCTTGAATCCAGACTTCTTAGAAGTAGCCATTTCTCAAGATACTCGAAGAAACAAAGTAATCACTAAGAAATGGAGAGTCCCAGAAAATAAACGGTACACATCGACGGTGCAGAAAAAAGGGAACTGACGTCAGCACACCGACGAGGTCTTCTTATTGCTCCGATGACGTCATACGGAGTCGCGAGTGGAGCCGTGCTATTATGACGTCCTCGTTGATGTGGGAGAGCTAGGAAAAGAATTTCCGCGGAATGCTGGCGCAGGGGGTATTCAAAAGGTGAGGAATCCACAGGCAGATGTATCCATCAGAAGAATATGGCTTCATGTATCCAAGTCATGGCCCACTGACCACAGATAGTTGACCAGCCTCTGGTAAGTATATGGGAAACATTGCAAAATCACTGTTGTTGAATGACGACTCAATAATCCCAATACGTGTGGCATGAAAAATGAGTAGAAATTTTGAGCTTGTTTGCCATGACAGTGCTGAGAGCAGGAAGCCACACCTTCTCCCTAGTGAGCTTCTTTGTGGTCCTAAACCTGTGTGACTCTTGTGTGCTGGGTTGATGATTTCTGTTGCCTTAAGGCCATGGGTTCGACTAGTTGTGATCGTCACACAATGACTGCAAGTTCATTCATGTAACTTTACGTCGAATGAATCTTGACATTATTTACACGCCTCTATTTCTGGGATTTATCATTATATGGGTTTCCAGCAGGGAAGAGTTACCAGTAATCTAAATTGATTGGCTACAATACTGATGTACTCTTTGGCCATGAAACGTTTGAAAAGAAGTGGGGGTCACAAGTGCCCATGTCCTGTTTTTTTAAATTGATCTGATGTTCATGATGGTTCCATCAGGAGATATTTGAATTTGTGATTCTATAATACTCAAAGCCCATGCAATGCCCGATGACTTCAAACTTATTTCATTATTATTGGCATGGTGTGCCATCACCCTGTCCAAATGGCTCAGACCCTGGTCCACAAATTTCCACATGCTTTGTATCAGTGGTCTGAAATTGGCATGCCTAATTTTGTAGTAGGAGCCCCTGGATGATGATGTAGTTGCCAGTCGTTGTCCTATTTTTCCGTCCGTAGTCAAGTTGTAGGGCGAAACCGGTCCTAGCTTGCTTGTGTTTGGGGTTGACTATTACCATAAGGAACAGGGTCAAGACTGATTTGCATATGGCTGGGTCCAAACTGAGGTGGCATGGTGAGCAAAAGAATGATGAGTTGGAGTGCTACCACAAGCTATTGTCAGTGGTTAGACTGCAAGCAGCCTCTCATCACCTTTTGTGTGTTTCATGTACCACTCTAAGTGGCATGGGTATGCCCAGATGTGGGTCCCATGCTCACTGTGTCACTGGAACCAAGCTGTACCCGTCTGATGTCCCATAATTAGGGCAAAACCAGTCCTGGCTTGCTTGTGTTCTGGCTCGGGGAGAACCTGGCTTGGCAGTTTGAGTCAGACTGTTCCTGTGACGATTTGGGTGCATTATATTATATGGCTGTGGAGCCTTATTGTAGAATACACTCACAAAAACTGTCTTGGGTCCAGTCAGGCTTGTCTGTATCACCTTTGCTGGGCTGCTGTGGCTTCGAGCAGCAAAGCTTGACAAAGGAACTTAGTGTAAAACATTTAACAACACCAAACAACAGACTAAACCACAATTTATAAAAAGAGAGCATATATTTTTATGACATTTTAGAGGCCTTCAGCATAAAAATCCACTAGAGGGTTCCAACCTTTTATGTAATGAGACCTACTTCTGATCAGTTAAAATCAACGTGAACTACTGTAGGCCAAGTAGCTCGCATATTGCTACTAGACATTCCCTCACCCAGCTTCATTAACTTTAAACGTAATGTCCATGGAGCCCGAAACTATGGTTTGAACAAAATACTGTGACTAGAGATACTATGGTAGGGCTGCCATGTGCATCAGTGAGTGCATGGACTGTGGGGATGTATGAACATGTGTGTGAATAAATGGGATATATGTTTATGGGTGACTGAGAGCCGCTGCTCTTAGAGCAGTGAAAGAGGGAAAAATAAAATGATGATAACCAAACGTTATTATCATTTTATTTTTGGTTGCTGTGGGGCTGGGTCGGGCGGAGCAGGCTGGTGACTCAGGGAGGAGGAGTAGACTATGCACACTAAGTGGCCTATTACGATGTCGTTCGGAAAGCCTCTGAGCGCAAGTCGGAGACTTTACGACCGACATCGTCGGTTTCAAATCTAACCGCCTAATTACAATGTAGTGTATGTGACCGCACCATGTGAAGTTGCATCCTAATTAGGCAGTTGGGACCGCCCAATTCCGTGATGATGTCGGTCGGATGCAACTCTGACCGACATCATAATTTGCCCCTAAGTGAGCATGACTGCTTGGCCGGCCGTTTTGGCCTTCCAAGCAGTCATGCGCGCTTTGCATATTCCCCACCGGGCTGTAATGGACAGCCTGGTAGGGAATATGCATAGGCTCCCTATCCCGATCTGAGCGCTGATCGAGTGCACTCAGACCAATCACAATTCTGCATTGCAGTGTTGTGATTGGATCATGGGACCCGGTGTGCCTGGGTGCTTCCTGCAGCTTCATCCGGGCTGGAGTCAGGAAGAGCAGAGAATCAGAGGAGAGATGTAGCCTGTGGAAAAGGTAAGTGCGTTTTTTTTTCCAACCTCCCTCCGTTGCCCCCCACACCCATTCCCTACTAGCCACCACTGCTGAGAGCATGTGCCGCATGTACTTGTGGCACAGGTCATACCTTTCACCATACATGTACAATACAAACATACAACCATTTTTATTTTTAAATGGGAGAAATCTAAAGATCAGAAAAATGTCCAGCAAAAAAAAATTCATAATAAGGAAAAGATTTCTGCACTTGATGGAACATTTTTCTGCACTTTAAGTTTCTCCCATTTAAAAAGGTTGGCTGTATTTTTCAGTTATAAATATGGCAGTGTGTCTATCAACAACTTTTATTTAAGAGTTAAATACCTCAGTGCATCAGTTCTGAACCTCTGTGACTTACATAGGTCATAAATCTGAGTGGAGCACTGCTCATTATGGGGCTCTGCTATCTGCAGCCTGATAGCTAGTTAAAAATGAACTCAAGTCTGGGAACTACTCTGAAGGTTTCTGAGAGCTACTGGCAGATTGGGATTGACTGGTTGGAGACACCTGTTTTAATGTACCCGCAAACAAGCAATATTCAACAAAATGTTTGTGCAGCAACTCCAGCCCGGGTTAGGTGACTAAATTTAACAGAGCGGAGGTCTAGGAGGCGGGTAAGGTTACTTTGTACAGTCACCTGACCACTAGAGCCCTTTTCAATCCTGATCCAGCCTTTAAGAAATGACCACTATAGACGACAATGGAGTTGTCCTGATGCTGGGGATGCAGGAGAGAAAGATGCTGACAGATGCTCCTGGTGCTGTGCGGTTGACTAAAATGAGTTGCAGTTGAGTCCTTGATCCACAGGAGAGGTAGGGTGACTTTGGCCACAGAACTCGGGGTCCCATGACGTCCTCTTTGTCACCGTAAAAGGCCAGCTGCAGCTAGGCTACTGATTTTCTGACACAGCGAAAATCCTTTGTGGGGGCTAGTGTCCCTCTTGGTTGAAAAATCCGGTCTCTGATGGTACTCCCGAGTCCCTTGGACTTGGGTGCAACTTTTGGCCGTTGTGGTCACTTTGGTTTGCTAAGCAGCAGGTCGCGGCAAAACGTCTGCAGTGGCTACCAACTTAACAGTTTGGGCTTCTTCAGCTCTTTTCCCCCTGGAGCTGGTTCCAGGGGATCAGCTGACTGATCCTTGTAGTAACTGCTTCTATTTGGGGCTGGGATTCAACTTTCCCCCCTAGCCAGGTGCCACAGGCACAGTCCAAAATGTACTAGCCCAAAGTGCAGCAGGTACAATCCTTCCAATGGTGCAGCCTCTCTTCGTGCAGCTTCAAAGGCAGCAGGACAGTCCTTTTGTCTTCTCTCCAAATCCAATGTGTAATAAGGTCCAGGGTGCCAGGGGTGCCCATTTTATCCCGGCAAAACGCCCCCAGGGCACAACATGGTCACTAGCCAATGGGTTAGCAGGTCCCCTCCTCTTTGAAGACAAAGGTCCGGTGATGTGTGGCCTTTGGCAATCCCAGAGTGCAATATTCTTGCCACTGTCAAGATATTGGGACCTTCCCTAAACTGTGAGGAGATTGGTTGCCCACCCCAGAGGTTTAACTACTCAAGGGCTACAGGCCCACGGGAAAACCGGTTTTGGGATGGGTTTTCCCTCCCTGTGCCGGTCTCCAATTTGTCGGCATGAACAAAAGGCAGCCTGCTTGGTAATATTATCTTCAGCAGCCCTCAAAAAAGGCGTCTTCCCCTTTGAAGCTCTCCTTTTTTGGGCTAACATCCTAAATGACCTTCCTGGGAGAGGTCGTCACAACTCACTCTGTGGAAACTGCCTTTGTTCCTAAGCCTGGGAATTCATTCACACTTCTCCCCAGGTGGGCAGAAAGATGTCTATGTGATAGAGCCTGTGTAAAGCCACTGGACTAGCTTGTGCACAGAGGCCTCTGTGCACATTCAGAATTAAAACAAGCATTTGCAATGCAATAGGTCTCGCATGTTTGCAAGTTTGAGCTATTGGCAATGTGTCAAATGCAGCAAATCTATAATTAAGTAAAATTCGCAGTGGCTGGACAATTGAATAATTCCAGTGGCCCTGTCTCAAGTAACATTTATTATACATTGAATTACACACTTAAACAACCTATTGTATAAATCCTTGGAGACTACGGTCTTAGGTGGGGGGCAAAACAAATATCCTCACACCATCTGGCACCAGCACTAAAGCCAGCCCTGTCTGGGATGTAGCTATCATTCCTGCAGCCTGTGCAGTGCCCCAGGCCCTGACGTAAAAGCAGTTTAGAAGCTGACTGTGGGACAGCTAGTAAGAAGGCATAGTCTATGAACGGAGGGATTTCATTTTATTGTAATCAGTGTTTTTATTTAAAAATAAAAATCAAGATTTCCAGTTAAGGGAACGTGACGTGCACAAGTAGAAATGCCTACATAACATGATCAATGTGCTCTATTTCCAGAATCTTCTAGTACCACACTGTAAGCTGCCAGCCAAATGCTCCGGGCTGGAACCTTGGATGGATTTCGCTATCATTCTTCGAAAAATTTCCTTTTCTTAACAGTGATTTTCTACCTGTATGTATGTAGATGTTGTTTCAGTAGCACAACCCTAACCAAAAGGCCAAAGAATATAAACCTATTTTGGCTTGTATTTCTGCAGCTGTCTATTTTATAATTGCACAACATCCTGAGATGTGTCAATAAAATGACCTTTGGTCCTAAATTTTTGTACTGAATTTTGACTCTTTGTCCTACATTTTTACTGTCACTGTCCAGAATTTGCATTCTTACCACTTGGTCACCCTATGCAACACCCGCACTATGGGCCTCATTACGATGTCGGTCAGAAAGCATTCCGACCGACTCCTAGTTTGAATGGTTTCTGACAGACTCGGGTTCAGGGAGTCCGACTGACCGATTACGATGTTTCCGAACACCGTTCGGTCGGACTCCCACTGACTTCAGCGGAAGCCTGTGTTCCGAACGACAACACAGGCTCCCATTGAAGAAAGAAGTGGTTGCGGAAAACAGTGCATCCTGTGTCAGGCATCCCATGGTGCCTGCCACACTGTGGGTGGTTGGAAAGAGGGGTCCCATGGTTACTCCCATGGGCCCCAACCGGAGGCCTCCGGGTGAAGGAGGGCCTGCTACGGGCCCCTGGAGTCAGTTTCCGTCAGCTGTTCTGTGTCGGACAAATCAATCGGAAAGGCAGTCCAAATCCGACATCGTAAAGCATTGGTCGGAAATGCAGTCCATAGATCTGTACAATTCAACTCCGACCGACCCAAGTCTCAGAATTCCAGTCTGAACCGAGTCGGACAGACCGAATGGTTACCTTCAAATCGTAATCGGTTGGTCGGGAATGTTTCCGAGTCGGTAGGAAACAGGGGTTCAGACATGAGTTAGGTAAATCCGAATGCCGGACGGAGCCTTTCTGTCCGACATAGTTATGAGGCCCTTAATGCACAGCAAAACTCAGAGCACTGGGCATCCACACTGTCATCAAACCTCACACACCTCATCAACATGCTCTATAAAAGCCAGACCACTAACATTCTCCCAGCCATGCACTCCCACAGGTGCCCAGGAATCAGATCCAAATCAGAGTGCTTCATGACCTCACAAGGAGCATGAAGCACTATGTAAATAATGGAACCAGATCTCCCAGGAAAGAGCTTTAGACCTCGTAAGGGAGATTGCTTTAAAGAAATTTGCCATGAAACCAGTTGATCATTGGACAAAGATGTAGTTGGTCCTAAACTAAATCTAAATACCATTTGGGGATCTTTTGTAAGGTTTAAAGCCTAGGCTAGTTTTGAGCTATACAAACATTACATACATACATACAAATCTATAGGTCTCACTTGATTAAATCAATCTTTAATTAGTCTTGAAACTATTTATTTCAAATCATTTGAATTTGGAAGTTTTATTTATCTATGTAACAAAACAAGCACCTGTTTGCAAGTTCAAAGGGCATGGTGGTACTAAAACAGATAATTATTGTTGCCAAGCTAAATTGTAGTCATGTTATCGACATCAGAAGGATAATAGCTTGCGTGGACCCAAAAAGATTCGAACTGGTGTCCATGGCGTCAAACACGGATGCACACACTGGGGAAAGTAGTTCAATAAGCCACCAGCCCGGGCTGTGTAGTATGTGTATTGCACTTAGCACACAAAAGCCACTTCAAACTGCGATTCTTCCAAGTATAACTGGCAGGAAGGAGCCTGTGCTGGCGGCGAAGGCTGCCGTCTCAAAGGTGCACCACTGAATGGTTAGTAATAAAACACAACAGGAGAAAGATCCTTTTTGCTGTTTTATTAAATATGTTAGGAGAGGAGGGCGGGGTTTGGATGACGGGGATGCTGATAAAATAAATGATCCGAGGCATGGCTACTGGTCAGAACTCAGAATGCCAATACCCATGGCTTTAGTAGACTATGTTCATCAGAGGATTAATGTCACCAGATATCAGAAACGAAATACATCTCACTTAGATTTTTTCATGTCTCCCAGAGTCTTGCCTACTGCGTGTCTATCCTTCTACTTATATAAACCTTTCTAACTATTAAACACCGCACTTGCAGTTTCCTATCAATTGAACATCCTCTAGCGCTTCGACACTCTGTCGGGCCTGGTTCGCACTTTATAAAACCACAAAAATCAATGTAAATAAAATAGGAGGTGGGTAACGTTTGCTCGCTTGTGACTGAAGAGAAGAGCATGACCTCCCTTATCACAGCAAGGGGGCCAACATCTTCCAGCCACGACCAGGAGAGAAAGTAAAATAGTTTTCAAGTCTAGCAGAAACAAAAGGCAAGGATGCTGCGCGGCGTTTAGGAGAGGGGCGCTTCCGTCCGCTGGACAAGCGAGGGCTGCTACTAATAATGGAAAGCAGGAGATTCCTTGCAAGGGGGAGACAGCTCCTTCCTTATAAGGAGATATCGTGGATCAGCAGTGGCCCCCTGTGGTCGATTGGAAACAGCTCTTGCCTATTTAAAATCGGTGTTCGCTGACAAGGGAAAATAATGGACAAAAAAAAGAAAATTTTCTGAGAACCGGGCTTTATAGGATTGCGTTTCGGTCAGACGAAAGAATATTGTTAAACAGAATGATCGCCTATCTCTGGCCTGAGGTATATACAGTTCACAAACAGTCTTTCATATTCTGGAAAAAATCGTGAAGATATTGTTCGATGGAGCGAGTAGGGGACAGACTACAGATCAAACAAGCGGCCGCACAAGTGATCGCGATCAAACATCAAAGTGGCCGTGTGGCCGCGAAAGTGAAAGTAATCGCGGCGCGCGGCGCGTGCCCGCGCACATGCACTGTAGCTCTAGGCTGGCCTGGTAGCACTTTTTGGAGCCCTCTCAATAAGTCTCGCCAGCCCAGCGCATGCGCTGGGTCAGGCGAGACCTAAAAACAGCACATAGCAGTCCAAATGGGGCAAAAAAGTGGGGGGAAACCTGCCAAAAGCCTATGTCCTTACACAACCCCTTCCCCCCAGCTAATAAGTCTGGGAGACCTCAAACCCAATTTTGGTGAGTTTCCCTGACCATTCAGCGAGGAAGGATGTAGGAAACTGGCTGTCCTATTGCAGGGCTTACTTTGCCTTACATATTTCTGTCAGGGTCATTCCATCTGGGGAACTGACCTACCTCTACTTTGACAGGACACACCCTAAACTAGACTTTAGCTAACACTCTGCCTTTTCCATCCTTGTCTTTTACTTTGGGTGTGGAAATACCTACCTCCTCCAACCCAACCGTAGCTAGGGCAACACCTATCTAACCCAAAGAGGTTATCTAGCACTAGAGTAACCCCACCATGACCTACAGGGTCAGAGGGCCTACTTTGCTTCTTGTCATGGGGTCTGACCATGCTACGGACAAGGCTGCCATAAAAGCAAAAATCAAGTAGAGGCTACAGACATATGTCAGTGCCCAGAACGGCATCCTTAGCTCTCCTACAGCAGGTGGATGGGCTATTTTAGGGGATGCTTTGGGTTCTTGGAGACTCTCCTTTTTTCAGAGTGGGGGGCTACCACCTCATGTGGTAGTCACCCTTCTTCCACCCTTTCTTCTGCCCGCTACGGGGTGACACCCGGTTGCTGAGCTGTTGCCTCACTCTTCAGGACTTCTTGGGAACAGGATAGACCTTCCAGTGCAAACTTTGGGATTCTCCCTTACGGAGTCAGATTCCATTGGCTCCCTGAGTCTCTTGTTAAGATTTGCCCTCCTTTCCTACTTTCCTACTTTTCTTCTTTTTGTCTTTCTTCTGGGACCTAAGACTCCTAACCTTAGGGACAGGACCGGCAGGATCCTTGGGTGAGGCAGCACCCTGGGCAGCTGCCCCCTCTGGGCTCAGACCAACCTCTAGGGGGAGGTCAGGACTTACTACCTCCCTATTACAGCTAAGGGTACCGCCTATCTCTAGGGTCACTTAGGCCACAGGAGTTCTGTTTGTGACCTTCCCTGAGATAGCCCTTACTCTCCTGGCAAATACTGGTTTGGGACAAAAACCTGTCCACCACTATGGTGTGACTGGCAGATATGTGTCTCTCAGGGCAGTGACTGGGATCCCATTCACCTTGGTGAAAGTCTTTACTACCACCCTCAGGAATCACTAACTCACCATTTGAGCCCTTTCCCCAGTTAAAAGCTACCAGGATATCCTCATCGGAGGAATCCTCCTCAAAGGCTACATTGGCAAAACCAGTGGTAACCTTTGTCTTGGGACAGGCTGCATCCCCTCTGTGGTGCTTTGTTTGCTGACAGTCAAGGCAAGGCCTATTGCCAAAAATCCTTTTAATCCCTAGGCCCCCTCTTAGTATATTGGATAAAAACTGCACATTCCTGCCCTTTCCCTGTGACGCAGGACAGCGCATCAAAGTGACTTGCTGCGCTGCCCTGCATCACAATGCTCATAAATATGGCCATAAGACTTTAAGATGGTTTGACCAACCCTAGCTTTTTGGTGTATTAGGATGTCCACACAATAGTATTTGGTGAAGGGGTGTTGTGTTAACCATGTAGCTGCCTTAATGCCTTACTGATGTCAGCAATAGGGATGTTCCATTGGCTCCTTTTTTTCGGGTGGAATGTGGCCCTGACAGGGCAGGCAAGGGTCCCTTAGTTTTGAGGTAATTTCTCCTGATGTGCTTGCCAGACCACCTAGCTAGCCTGTTTTGATAGAGGACAATCCTTGTGAGATTTGCAAAAGCAAAAAAGAGTTGCTAAGTCTTGCAAAAGGGTTTGATTGTATCAATGTAGTACATGATGGCGAGTTTAACATCAAGTGTGTGGAGAGCTCTTTCAGATACCGAATCTGGTTGAAGGAAGAAACCTTGGAGCTCTATTGTTGCTCTATTGTTTGGTTATGGTAAAAAGGAGATGTCACTTTAGAAAGAAAACTGGGATTAGTCCTATGTACGGCCATGTTATTGTGGACTTAGAAGAAAGGCTCTTTTAGTGTGAGGGCGTGTAGCTCATTAATGCAGGTTAAGGAAGTGATAGCAACCAGGAAGGCAATCTTCTATGAAAGGAATTGCAGGGAACACAAGTGCATGGGTTCAAAGGGAGGGTACATACGTCTAGTGAGGACCACATTAAGGATTGAAACTGAGACAGGTAGAACTCTTGGCGGGATGATACTTTTGAGACCTTCCATAAAAGTCTATATGACAGAGATCCTGAATAGTGAAGAGTGTTCTCGGCTCTGCGTGTATTGTGCAATATCAGCCAAATGAAGGCATATAGAGGTGTAGTCAATGCTTTAGACGAAAAACAAGTTGCAAACGTCCAAGCCCAACACTAAATGACTGAAATATACAGAGCATGTGTATCACACCTGCTACGACCAAATCATTCCTGCACTCCCTTTATAATGGGAAAGGGCTGGGGAACCTTCAGCACGTCACCTTAGCAGTGATCAAGATGTGTGAATGGCCATAGCTGTCGTGGGACGGACAAAGGTAAGGACTCAGAAGATGCTTCCATGGGTGGGGGTTAGGTTAGGAGATGTATTGATTCTACATGGTGTCTGAAATGGTTCCGGAGCTGGGACTGCATAGCTATTCTCACTCTGGGAGACATTCTACGAGGCAGAGGGATTTGAAGGATTTCACTCAACTCCTCGAGTAATATAACTACACCCCACCCAATATTACAGATATCTGTATCTTAAGGATGTAACAGACACTTAAGAAGAGGACTAGACATAAATTCCTAAAGAGATCCTTTTGAAAGAAGGATTTGAAGGGAAGCATTGTGGAAGGATGTGCTTTCAAAAATCTATTAAAATAAATTTACTAACAACACCCCAGATAGCTTGCAAAAGCTTGTGAGAGTGGCAAGACATAGTTAAGCTTGAAGATGAGGACTCTGACAATGCAATAAGACACCCAAGAGAAGTAGCGATCCCATCAAATTTCTGTTTGATTCAACTCAAGATATTATATAGAGCTTATTATCATATGATAGCTTTGACCCCTACAGGAACCTGCCTCAAATATAAAAAGGAAAATGGTAATGTGGCACACCGCTTATGGGGATGCAAAAAATATCTGGAAAGAGGTAGCAGAAGAGATGTCAGTGGTGGAGGGCAAATTGATCCAATTGGTGCTAAAGTAAGTCATAATGGGTATTCTAGAAAAGGAGGTCTTAACAAGATAGAAAATCATATTCTGTTACATTGGATTCATGGTGGCCAAACACAGCATTATGAGATACCAGGGAAGCCACACTACCCCCACCTTGGAACAATATCAGTGGGAAATAGCTGAAAGTGGCTTCTCAGGAAATCACCACAAGACATAGAGGACTTAGATGAAACATTTGGGGTTAGCGGACGAGAAATAGCTGGGGAGAAACTGAGACACTCTATGCGCTGCTTCCCCCAAGACTAAGTGAATGAGTTGGAAGTGGCAGCCAAGTGATAATCAGAGGACAGGATGAAATGCTAAGGACTGCGGGGATGTAGGAATCATAAACACTATTCTGTGGAAGAAGGAGGATATGAGAGCTGAACTTGTCTGGAATTCCTCAAGATAACAAGTTTGCCGGTGACGCAATTGTGTATTGTTGTGTTACAAAATGAAAAATCAATAAAAAGTAGTGTAAACAAAACACCATTCCAAACATTGAAGCAGTCACTGTTGGCAGCAATGCCACCATTACCAGCAACACTACCACCATCACCATTAACACCACCACTTATATTACTAAAACCATTGCTATGACAATTACCACCGCAGCACTTTCTTTACTTTCATAAGCATTACCACCCCCACTTCCCACCTTTACGCGCAAGCACAGCTATCAATATTACCACCATCATTATTTATCAAGAGCATTACCAGAATCAGCATTAACACCATCACCACCACTATAACCAGCACCATTACTATTTTCCAGCTATAAACACCATTGCCGAATGACTACATATGGTGTAAACACACACACACACATAGTACCGACGCTATCGGAAAATAAAGAGACTACATGTGTGCCAAGTAATAGCAGACGTGCACACATGCGCCAATTAGCATGTCAGCTATACACTAACAGGACATTGAAAGGCAGAAAACCACCACTAACTAGAACGAAACATACTATAATGGGGGTTTAAGGCAATGACAGGGTCAGGGAGGGGGGGATATGTGGACGACATAAGCACTGGGAGGTGCCAGGGTGCAAGCAGAGATGGGTGGGGGAAGGTGGGGGAAACGGGAAGCAGAAACGAAGGGAAAAGCAGTGATGGGGAGGGGGTGATCTCTGAATGAGGCATGAGGGCGGGTGGGAGTAGAGGGAGCTGGTACAAGCACGAGCACTGTGTAGCATGCTGAAAAAGGAAGAAAAAATTAGGACCTAAAATGGTCGTAAAAACTGGAGCAGTGAATGTTTACAAGTCTTGGTCCATGCTCTGGGGGGAGGGCTAAACACAAGAAGAGGCATGACCATGAATGCCAGGGACAAATGGTGACAAAGAATATGAGACAGACGATGGAGCGAGCCAATGGGAAGCCTGTGGGCTGAAGCCCACAGATTAAACACAACATGTCCCTTCTAGACAGCAGATGCACTGTCTAGCTGGGACCTAAAAAGATCTAAACATATTGGCTTCTTCAATCTTTTTTTCTTTGGCCTTATGAGTGTTCATCTACCTATTTAAAATATATTTCACTAATCTACAGAGTGAGCTGGGCATTTATTTTACTTAAACATTAAAAATATTGATGGTGGGTTTTCCCTAAAGACAGTGTATTTCTGAATTCTATGAACAAAAATAGGTAATGTAAAAACTCGTTGTGTAACATAGTGAAGTCAAAGCTCTTATTCATCTAAAAAAACAAAAAGGCACAACCTGTGTGTGGCGAGTCCACGTATAAAGCTAGTGAGCTAGATCAGGGGTTTGGTTATGGCACCATCTGGAGGATCCGTGTGTAATGTGAACTTCTTCAGTCAGTTGGTGGAGCTGATTCGGTGGTTCATCCTTTTGAGGTACCATGTGGGTGAGGTATCCCAAAATCGACTTTTAAATACCAACCTGCAACAATATTAACTTGCACAATATCAGCAAAGTCAGTAGATGTGGAGTAAAGATAGTAAATCCCTCCCCTCAGGGGCCATGTGACTTACCTGATCGATATTGTACTAGTTGATATCTTGCTGTCTAAATAGTTCCAGGTCAATATTTGTATATTCAAAAGGTTTGCACACAACCAGAAGGTAAATGTAAAAAATCAATTGTTATTATTAGTTTACTTTGAGCTGTGATGTTTGCAGAACATGGAACTCTCCGAATTCACAAGGCAAACCATTGATCTCTACTTACATTGAAGGTGGTGTTGGCAGATTGTACTCCTTGTCCTTCTCTCCGGTGAGCCAGTAAGTGGTCTCCAGTCCTTTCCCCTGGAAGCAAATAAATTGCCACATGTAAAGGAAGATGCTATAAACACAGTTATAAATCTTGACAGTGTCCCCTCATATGTATGAACTGGTGTCCCAACTTATAGGATTTCTTCTTACGGTTTAATTATCTTGGGGATCCTCCTCCTAAACTTGTGGATCCTCCTCCATCATGCAGCAGGAGGAGGACCCTCAAGAAATCTCCTTTCCATTTGTGTTTTACAAGTAGGTATGTAATTGTAACTCTTGTCCATGAGGTGGAGCCCCTAGTTACACCTCCTATGTAGACCTTGTCTTATGTGTAAGCATGTCTCCCATATATCATGTATGTAACCTGTAGGAGGGTGATTGGGGTGTGGCATGCCCCAAATCAATGCCATATGATAGTTGGATCTCGAGGCCTTGAGACGGTTCTGCTATGTCTTTATCAGTTTTTCTCATTGTCTTGATTTCACACAGTTTTAACTGGTTAATTTTTTTGATCAGGAAGTTAAATATATATAGTAACCGGCTTTCCAAAAAGGTAGCAAATTTGCACGTACAGAGGCTTTCCTTGAATGGGTGAAAAATTATTACTTTTAAAAATTCACGAACATTGCCAGTAGTAGTCTATGCCAGTCTCAGTTTTCCAGGCACACTACTGGCAATCAAACACCCAAAAAGTGATGGGACAAATACTTATAAATAGTCTAACTACTGACAATGACTCAGGGTGGCATTCCACACCATTGTTTTTCACTCCCTATGTCACTCTAGACAAAGGGCCTGCTATAGGGTTTGGAGAAAAGGCATACAGGGTGGCAGAGCACTTTACGTCTGCCACTCTGCTTTTACTCTGCCCACCAGATTTAGAGATATCCACTGACCTCTGGACATGTCTACATTTTGATAGGAACCATTTTTTGAGCAGTTCCTGTCAATGTAAGAAACGTTCGACAGATGGCTTGGTCAAATATGACAGATGGCTGTCAAACTTTCCAAAGATTTTTTAACTTTTAAAAACAAACATCCAAAGTGGGAGTTTGTTTTTGAAAAATAATATATATATATTAATAGTTAGGACCTATTTTTCATAGGAAATCCGCAACATTATATATATATATATATATATATATATATATATATATATATATATATATATCAGACCCCCCAGGATATAGCGGCATGGATTAGCAAATTTAGCGGCACAAATATGGAAATTTAGCGGCACAAATATGGGAATTTAGCGGCAATTTAGCGGCGTTTTATTTGGCAGTTTATCCTACAACAAACACAGATCTCTTTGTTTTTTGAGTTATTTAACACCATGAAGCTATGTATATTTGGTTTATTTACAATGTAGAGACTTTGTTTGTCTTCAAGACTACAAATAGGACATAAACCTGTTACTGAATAAATGCCCAGGGTACCTGTATGCTTGTCGTAAGTCAGCGTAGGGTGCAAGAGGGCCATTAGTCTTATTATACTGTATTAATTAAAACCATTGCGTACATTGAAATGTATAAAACCTAAGCAAGTTTTTAAAGACTTTCAAAACAAGCTCACAGCGCTTTCCCAAACCTATTTTAGAACTGTAAAATTATTTCAGCAGCAGTCCAGATCTGTTACATGAACATGTGAGAGAAATGCTGGAGAGATTCTACTAATAAAAAGTGGGGGATGTGGTGGGATTCAGTATTTCTCATCAACCCGGAAGTACATTGCTAGTTGTAAACATGGCCAAAGAGGGTTTACTCTGAATTTAAGTTTTGAAAAGGCGCAGCCCGTTTAGGGCAGCTTCTCTCTTTCCTGATTATTTTTTCTCCTTGAAATTGAAATTGCATGTATACAGCGCTTACTGCCCCATACCAGGCATTTAAGTGCTTTGCGGCAAGTACCAAGCTACTCCAGATCCAAAATGTATCGGTTAGTCCATTCATTGCTTATATTGGGATTCGTTTTATGCTCTCAAAGAAACCATTCCATGCATCTCTTCCAGTTTCTTAACAAATGGTGTATACAAATTAATAGATATTGTTAGGTAGCAGGAATATGGTTTTAAAGAAAAAAGAGAATAAAGCAGACAGGCAGGCATTCAACAGAGTAGTCTATATACACAGGAGGCATGTAGAAGGGAAGGAGAGAGCCATTCAAAATAAATTAAATAGGAGAAAGTTGAAATTTAAGTCAAGGTTACATTTTCGTGCAGCGTTTTAGGAAGTTAGTGAATAGTTATTTTGCGATAGCCTACAATCTGTGGATGCGTAAACCTGTAGAAAGAGACAACGAACCATCTGCTGAAGGGCCCAATTCCATTGTTAAATTATGCTCTAAAAGAATGCGGGGCTACCAGCATGCATGATAATCTCCGTCTTGTAATAAAATGGCGATTTTCCAAATAAAGTGCCATGAGAATCTGAATTCTATTTAAGACACCGAGGCTAACATTATCCTACCTGCCCTCCCTGTGTGGGCATAAGGGATAAAAATGAAAAAAAAGAGAGAGATATAAGTGGAATTATATATTATAAAATCATAAAATGTGTAAGATTATTTCACTAGCACCCTTTAACAGTGACCAAGTCACCATAACCACACTCTCTCAGATGCATAGAATTAGTTATATAGCGCCACTCATACCAGTGTAGGGTGTCCGAGCACTTTACATCACACAGAGACAATCAATCATACGTGTGTAAATCAGTGTATAGGAAATGTTACATAAGCCAAAGGACTAAAAGTGTAGGAGTCACATGTCATCCATACTCGTAGGCAGTATTGTTTAAGAGTGCTTGGTGCGGAGAAGCACAAACGCAGAGTCGAGAAAGAAACAGTAGAGTTGGGAGTTTTCTTTAATAATAGCCAAATTAACTCTTTTTGCAACATTAATCAATGTTCTAATAATGTATACTTTGCGGTGTGTATGCAGTTCTGGGATGAAAGGTAATAGCTCGCTGTTCTATATTAGGACTTTAAGTTATAAATTGCAAGTAACAAAAGGATGTCTCTTTTGAAAGCAGTAACCTGCTGATCTGTTTACATCCTACGCATTCTGTAATCTACTTGGTACACGTTCTTTGCAGCAGGCACATTAACCCTCTGCACTAACTTCACCCAAGTCAAACCCTGAACTACACAAAATGCTGATCTCTATCCAGGAAGATAATTAATCACAGGAGTTATCTTGACATTTATGTGAGGCCTGGTCATTGCCCGCGGAAAGAAACGCTGCGGCAGGTGCTTCAAAAGCTTAATAAACTTTCATTGACGGCGCCCCCAGGAAGCCAGCACCCTAAAGCCGGCCCTGAATCAGAGTGCAACGTATATACAATCTATAGCCCTTCTGCTGCGGCGGCCAGCACGGGTCGATCCTTCACTTTGCTACCGCTGCTGAAAAGAACTCAGGCGATATGGATTCCCACTATTGCCTGTGGAAGCAAATGTTAAGGGCGAGAGACGCCTCCCAGCTCACAGCAGCTTACCTGGGCCTCTAGGCCTCCCGAGACGACGACGACGACGATCCGACGATCCACCACCAGCCAGACAACGATACAATGACGATCCAGACCAGCAGCGCCGCTCCAGACCAGGTGAGTCGCGTCGTCATCGAGTCGTCAGCACTGCCTGCTGTGAGGACCCCCCCCTAACCCCCTTCTATTGGGCTATTGGACCCGTGGCAAGAGCCACTGGCCCAATAGAACAATAGAAGAGGAAGAGAGGCGCGTGATCTGCTGCCTGCTGCTGGATTGGGGTGGGATGCCGCCAGGATGCCAGGATTTCGCGGGCACTTTTGTAAAAATCGCGGCATTTTTACAAAAGTGCCGATTTCGCGATTTTTTTGCAAATCGCAAAATCGCAAAATCCTGGGGGGTCTGATATATATATATATATATATATATATATATATCAAAAAGCAAGCTTTGATCAAACGTAGGATTCGTGTATATAAATTGCGACTAAACGCAAAACTTAGACACTTACTTGAAGTGTTACTAAGTGTCAACCTAATGCATTGAACATAGTGATATGCAATTTTGGACCCTTAATTATATCATGACATCAGTGCCCACATAATCACTCAGACTCGATGCAAATCCTAAATGTATTTTATACCTTTTTTGTATAACAAACTACCATACCCATAATGCCTCATTGCGGGTAATAGTGGTGAATTGGTATAAATATTGAAAGTGAAAAGGAACTCATGTATACTACCGTGACCAATAACTGCCATAGTTCGAAACGCGTAGGTGAAGAGAAAATAAAACTCTAACTTCAAAGACTCAGGAAGAGTGCGGCGTCTTTGTTTGATCAAAGCTTGCTTTTTGATACATTTGCGAGGTTGTCCTTACCCCGCCGCCGGCACCAGCTATTCAGTGCTCCTCCTGGAAGGGACAATTTGTTGGACTCATATATATATATATATATATATATTTTCACTGAAAAAACCATAGGTTTCAGGGGTGTTATAGTTAGCTGGACATTTCACTCGTACAAAGCCATTGAAATTCCTCCGTTATAGTTAGTTCTATTAACTATAACTCGCACGCCCGCAATCCACTGCTGATGACGTCACTTATTACATCTACTAGATGATGTAATCAGTGATGTCATCAGTGATGTCATTTGAGATGTCATCAGTGATGTCAAATGTGATATCACTGACCATGTCATGAATGATTTAATATGTGACATCATCAGCAGTTGATTGCGGGCATGCGAGTTATAGTTAGTAGCACTAACTATAACGGAGGTTATAGTTAGTAGAACTAACTATAACGGAGGAATTTCAATGGTTTTGTACGAGTGAAATGTCCAGCTAACTATAACACCCCTGAAACCTATGGTTTTTTCAGTGAATTTCTAAGGTTTTTTAAATGCTAATTCCTAACTGTAACATGTCTGAAACCTATGGTTTTTTCAGTGAATTTCTAAGGTTTTTTAAATGCTAATTCCAAACTATAACATGTCTGAAACCTATGGTTTTTCCAGTGAATTTCAAAGGTTTTTTAAATGCTAATTCCTAACTATAACATGTCTGAAACTATGGTTTTTTCAGTGAATTTCAAAGGTTTTTTAAATGTTAATTGCTAACTATAACATGTCTGAAACCTATGGTTTTTTCAGTGAATTTCAAATATTTCTTAAATGACAATTTTTAAATGTAATAATAGTTATATTTATTTTTTTATACTGATTTTCTCCATTTTTTAAACTATTTATTTTTACATACTTTATTGTTTAAATTACATTATATATTTTTAATATAAATGGATGTATTTTTTCAAATGTTGAAACTCTAATTTTTTTTTATTTATATATATTTTTTAATATATTTATATTATTTTCTTTATTGTTTTTTTTTTTAAATTTTTTGGGGAGTCGCGCACCCAAAGCGTACCTTTCTCGATCGCTGCACGGAACCTAGCCGCCATTTTAGGATTGTTGTGTAGGATCCGCGTAGGATGTGCGATGGGTGCGTATTTTCTTGCGCGATTGCTATGCAACCGGTACGCGACTCCATACGTATTACTTTACGCGACGCTTGCGCGTGACGTCATATACGTGTTCGACGCAACTCCTAATTTGGACGTAAAAAAAATAAATTAGCACCTATCACTAATTTCTATTCTCCCCGGGGACCCCATCCCCTGGGGCCTATATACAACGTTGGGGACGGTTTTGCACACTTCTGTCATTGGGCTACATGTGGGCTACATCTGGGTGATATTTGTGCTGCATTTGGGCTCTTTTGTCTCTGGTGGCCATCTTGGGAGATTTATTTGTTATGAAGTTTCCTAATTTCCTCATTTACTGCAGTCTCCTCAGTAGGAAATGCTGCTGCTGATATTGAACGTGTATGTTTCAGTCTGCATGTCAGAATTTTTTTATGAAATAGAAGAGGATTTGAGAAGTCACTCAAAATGTGCCCTCATTTTTCTTTCTGCAGCACTAATCATAATTTCTATGGCAAAATGAACCCCCTCATTTTGTTCCTTTTTAAATTAAATCTTTTAAGAGTTACCACTTTATTCCAATCAAGATGGCTTCAGGTGTGCAATACGTTTGTCATAGGTAGGACTGTTAGCGCTGTAGTTGTTCTTAAGAACACTCTGGGACATTCTGTCATTGGGCTATACTTGGGCTACATCTGGGTGATATTTGTGCTACATTTGGGCTCGTTTGTCTCTGGTGGCCATCTTGGGAGACTTATTTGTTATGAAGTTTCCTAATTTCCTCATTTACTGCAGTCTCCTCAGTAGGAAATACTTTCAGTTTTTTACTTTGATTCCATCAAAGGCATTCAGATGTGTCACACATTTGCCATAAATTCAGAATGTTAGCGCTCTAGTTGCTCCTTAGATCACTGTAGTAAAGCTACTGCTCACCAGGGAAGTCTGCTGCTGGTATTGAAAGTGCATGTTTTAGTCTGCATGTCAGACTTTTTAAATGAAATAGAAGAGGATTTGAGAAGTCACTCCAAATGTGCCCTAATTTTTCTTTCTGCAGCACTAATCACACTTTCTATGGCAAAATGAACCGCCTCATTTTTTTTTTTAGACTAAATGTTTTAAGAGTTACCACTTTATTCCAATCAAGATGGCTTCAGGTGTGCAATACGTTTATCATAAGTAGGACTGTTAGCACTCTAGTTGTTCTTTAGAACACTCTGGAAAGCTGCAGTAGAACACAAAGGAATCAAGTGACAGTCTCTGCCCTTGTTGGTTGTACATGTTTTACTGAGAATGTCAGACTTCATTCTCACATGACTGAGAAAGATAATGTGAATTTACAGAAAATATGCTCTCAGTTTAGCTTATAGATCACCTTCCTAAAATTTGTGGGAAAAGCATGAGAAAATAGTTTCCTCTCAAACATGATTAATGATATCCCAGCAGAAGGCTTTTTCACATGGTAAAATCACCTTAGAACACACCACAAGTCCTGAAATAAGTATGGTACCATCAACACATGATTTATAATGTAACTAAAGTCTTAAAACCTTCTATTAACTGCAATGCTTTTTAATGTGGTGCTATCATGTATATTGGTCCCAAGATGGCTGCCAACACTTCTTGGATGAAATGCTGACAGCCAATCAGATCTCACGATGAGATGTGTGGTTAGGCTCCGCCCAGATATATATGTGATTTTACTATTGATTTTCTCAGGAACTACTGAACGGATTTACACCATTTAACCAAAAGGCACGAGTGTGAACCAAGGGCTACCTCTTTCCCAAATTTGGTGTAATTCCGTTCAGCAGTTCGGGCTGTAGCTGCGATTAAAGGTTCCTATGGAAAATTGCATGGGGAAAACACGTTTTGGGGAGCCCCCTTTTTTCTCGGCCCCCGCTTGACGAATCACCCCGAGACTTTCAGGATAGGAGCGGACCGGAGCACCCCACCAGTTTTGAAAATTTCACAAAGATTCGTCAACCGGCGCCAAAGTTATTCCAAATAGAATATTGCGGATTTCCTATGGATATTAGGTCCTAACTATGACTACCTACTGGCAACCGCCAGTAGGTACTATATATATATATATATATATATATATATATATATATATATATATATATATATATATATATATATATATATGTATATATATATGTATGTATGTATTACCTACTGGCGGTCGCCAGTAGGTAGTTATAGTTAGGACCACGTTTCCATAGGAAAACCTCAACATTCTATTTTGAATAACTTTGGCGCCGGTCGACGAATCCTCGCGAATTTCTCAAAATAGGTGGGGCGCTACGCTCCGCTCCTACCCTGAAAGTCTCGGGGGGATTCGTCAAGCGGGGGCTGAGATAAAAGGGGGGTCCCAAAACGCGTTTTTCCCATGCATTTTTCCATAGGACCTTTAGAACGAGCTACAGCCCGAACGGCTGAACAGAATTACTAGAAATTTGGCAGAGAGGTAGTCCCTAGGTCAAGGAAGTGCCTTTTGTAGGTTTGGTGTAAATCTGTTCAGTAGATTCTGAGAAAATAGCCTTTAAATCAATATATATATCTGAGCCCGCTTACGGTACGCTTACGGTACGCTTACGGTAAGCGTACGGTGGCGTGCGCGAGCGCGATTCTGATTGGCTCTTAGATCTTAGTAAACATTCGAATCGGCAGAAACCAGGAAGCGGCGTCCGCCATTTTGTCTACCGCACTGAGTGTTATGTATCAAACATGATGGCCAAAAACATGTTACGGGGATGTTTTGACAACTCCCTCTCACATAGTCATGTTGAGGGAGTCCCCAAACATCCCCCAAGAGCAAAAACGGCATTATTTTTTTTTCGGCAATTTCGCGGGGTACGCTTACCGTACGCTTACCGTAAGCGTACGGTAAAAAAATAAAAATAAAAAAAACACTATCCACACTTTCTCCACCCCTTGTGCAAATGGTGGCCGAAGGCCACCATTTGTGCATGGCTTATCAGAGCACAGAAATTTCCCAAAAAATTTCAACAGATTACCTATCACAAGGAAGCGCATAATATGTCCTCCATGTGCGCACGTTGCTTGAAGCGCATCGTGCGTACATGGCCCATCTAGCGTAACGTGGGCACGGCACTAACTGCGTAAAGTGGGTGCGCGGTGCGCGAAGCGCACCGCGTGCTCACTGTGCGCGCACGGTGCGCGAAGCGCACCGTGCGCGCACGGAACGAACTGCGTTAAGTGGGCGCGCACGCCACGAATGGCGTAAAGTCACTTAGCATTTAAAAAACCGTACAAATTCACTGAAAAAACCATAGGTTTCACACACGTTATAGTTAGGAATTAGCATTTAAAAAACCTTGCAAATTCACTGAAAAAACCATAGGTTTCACACATGTTATAGTTAGCGGAAATTTTACTGATAAAAAACCAATGAAATTGCCCCGTTATAGTTAGTGCTGGCAACTATAACTCACGCGACCGCAATCTTCTGCTGATGACATATGTGTCTTTATGAAAAAAAAATATTTGTAATATATGTATAGCTAAAAATGTATGGAAGAAGACATGGGCAAATAAGTGTCTAAATACAGTATTAGCATCAGCAGAGGATTGCGGTCGCGTGAGTTATAGTTGCCAGCACTAACTATAACGGGGCAATTTCATTGGTTTTTTATCAGTAAAATTTCCGCTAACTATAACATGTGTGAAACCTATGGTTTTTTCAGTGAATATATATATATATATATATATATATATATATATATATATATATATATATTCACTGAAAAAACCATAGGTTTTACACACGTTATAGTTAGGAATTAGCATTTAAAAAACCTTGCAAATTCACTGAAAAAACCATAGGTTTCACACATGTTATAGTTAGCTGGACATTTCACTCGTACAAAACCATTGAAATTCCCCCGTTATAGTTAGTTCAGCTAACTATAACTCGCGCGCCCGCAATCCACTGCTGATGACGTCAGATATTACATCACTCATGACATGGTCAGTGACATCACTCGGCATCACCTCAGGCCCCGCCCCCTTCCTTCACCATCGTACAAATATTCCTCTAAATTCAGCCGAACTACGTATTCTGATTTACTCACCTGTTATCAGGAGAGAACCCAGTGCTGCATCATTTAGCCCAGCACTGACCCTGAAAAGTAATTCTAAGCGTACTTACCAGTAACTTGTATTTCCTTCCATAGGAATCCATTGTGTGGTTTTCAGCAGAAAAGTGTCTGTTGATTTTTGAAACATACAAATATTCCTCTAAAATCAGCCGAACTATGAATTCCGATTTACTCACCTGTTATCAGGAGAGAAACCAGTGCTGCAACTTTGAGCCCAGCACTGACCCTGAAAAGTAATTTAAGCGTACTTACCAGTAACTTGTATTTCCTTCCATAGGAATCCATTGTGTGGTTTTCAGCAGAAAAGTTTCTAAAGTGTCAATTTTTGAAACGTACAAATATTCCTCTAAAATCAGCCGAACTACGAATTCCGATTTACTCACCTGTTATCAGGAGAGAACCCAGTGCTGCATCTTTTAGCCCAGCACTGACCCGGAAAAGTAATTCTAAGCGTACTTACCAGTAACTTGTATTTCCTTCCATAGGAATCCATTGTGTTGTTTTCAGCAGAAAAGTGTCTAAGTGCCAATTTTTGAAACGTACAAATATTCCTCTAAAATCAGTCGAACTACGAATTCCAATTTGCTCATCTGTTATCAGGAGAGAATCCAGTGCTGCATCTTTTAGCCCAGCACTGACCCTGAAAAGTAATTTTAAGCGTACTTACCAGTAACTTGTATTTCCTTCCATAGGAATCCATTGTGTGGTTTTCAGCAGAAAAGTGTCTGTGTCGATTTATTGAAACGTACAAATATTCCTTGAAAATCAGCCGATCTACGAATTCCGATTTACTCACCTGTTATCAGGAGAGAACCCAGTGCTGCATCTTTTAGCCCAGCACTGACCCTGAAGAGTAATTCTAAGCGTACTTACCAGTAACTTGTGTTTCCTTATATAGGAATCCATTGTGTGGTTTTCAGCAGAAAAGTGACTGTCGATTTTTGAAACGTACAAATATTCCTCTAAAATCAGCCGAACTACGAATTCCGATTTACTCACCTATTTTCAGGAGAGAACCCAGTGCTGCATCTTTTAGCCCAGCACTGACCCTGAAAAGTAATTCTAAGCGTACTTACCAGTAACTTGTATTTCCTTCCATAGGAATCCATTGTGTGGTTTTCAGCAGAAAAGTGTCTATCGATTTTTGAAACGTACAAATATTCCTTTAAAATCAGCCGAACTACGAATTCCGATTTACTCACCTGTTATCAGGAGAGAACCCTGTGCTGCATCTTTTAGCCCAGCACTGACCCTGAAAAGTAATTTAAGCGTACTTACCAGTAACTTGTATTTCCTTCCATAGGAATCCATTGTGTGGTTTTCAGCAGAAATGTTTCTAAGTGTCTATTTTCAGAAACTCAAAATATTCCCAAAAATCGTCTGCATGACTTAAACACATTCTTTCAGCTGTTTACAGGAGATGCACCAGTGCTGGATCCAGGATCAACCAATGAGTAAGAAAAACTAACGATTACGCTACTTACCTGCTAAGTGAATTTTCTGCCATAGGATAACATTGGTGATTCTATGTGAAAAAACTACGAAGTGTCAACTTTTAAAATACAATAATATTCCTTAAAAATCACTACTGTAACCAAAACGCTTTTACTCAACTGTTTACAGGAGATGTCCAAGGAATGAATCTAGGATCCTGTCCTGTGGTTAGAAAAGTAATCTATAAAGTTAAAAATTGCATTTGACTACAAATTCACATTGAGCTCAGTGTTGCATTGTTTGAAATTGTGTTGCCCATTGCAACAACTGTAACTACTGTACTTCAAATTCTATTGCCTATTTGCAAAGTATTTAAACTAAAGTAATTCATTCTGAGAAAGTATATTTTGTATTGTAATGTATAATGTAATTATAATGTAATTAAAAAAATAAAATATCTAACAATAAATAGTTTAAAAAATGTAGTAAATCAATATAAAAAAAATCAGTTTAACAATGAATACATTAAAAATTGTCATTTAGACAACCTTTGAAATTCACTGAAAAAACCATAGGTTTCAGGCCTGATATAGTTAGGAATTAGCATTTAAAAAACCTCAGAAATTCACTGAAAAAACCATAGGTTTTAGGGGTGTTATAGTTAGCTGGACATTTAACTCGTACAAAACCATTGAAATTCCTCCAATATAGTGAGTTGTACTAACTACATCTCGCGCGCCCGCAATCCACTGCTGAGGATGCCATATATTACATCATTCATGACATGGTCAATGACATCACTGATGACATCTCAAATGACATCACTGATGACATCACTGATGACATCATCCACGTGACAATCGGATACACCTCATCATACACTAGTATAACCTTTCCTCACTCACTGTAGAACACAGAGTGCCATATTTGAATCCATTGACACTCCAATACAAGTTTCTAAACACCCACTCAGTGATTCCTAGATCTATACACACAGCTAATCACTTACCTATAGATTCACTCATACATGTTGTCAAAGATCAATAGAACACTATCAAATATACTTATACACCTACATCGACATTACACACCAGCACACATCCTAATCACTTATGCAAGTCACCCTACTCACTTATGCAAACAATGGATCATACTTACATTTACTTAGCTACACACTTATACAAACACCACTTCATCGATTCACATAGATAGCAACTCATACTTAGTGTGTTATAAAATCACTATTACAAGTATACAGTTATCCATACAGTCACTCATACAATCACTGAGTCTTAGGTATACTTATTTATATACAGCAACTGACACATACACTGGCTTTTATTTTTCTAGTTTGTTGGACATGTACCATTGAGACACATATTTGCTCATCACCACACCCATAAAGATATTCACTTACCCAAACAACTGTTATAACAAGTAGTTTTTACTTCAGATACCTACTGAATCAACTATTCACGCATCTTTGGGCAGTTACACACCCCCCACCAAACCACACACACTTTCACTCTCCCATACAAATACTCAGTTAACTAATCAATAACTAATATAGACTTTCACATAGCTAGTAACCAACTGGAGAAGCAGTTTACACAACAACTGACAAAGTGATACAGATATTCACACAGTTTAGTCACTATCCAATATATTTAGTGAGACACTGTAAATTAGTCAAGTAAACAGTCAATCACACTGCTACTAAATCCTCCATCCAGATATTTATATTTATATATCCACTCATTCTTCAATGCGAATTGCTATATATATAACACATATTTAAATAACAAACCAAACCACATTCACTGGATGATGTCATCAGTGATGTCATTTGAGATGTCATCAGTGATGTCACTGATCATGTCATGAATGATGTAATATGTGACATCATCAGCAGTGGATTGCGGGCGCGCGAGATGTAGTTAGTACAACTAACTATATTGGAGGAATTTCCGTGGTTTTGTATGAGTGAAATGTCCAGCTAACTATAACACCCCTAAAACCTATGTTTTTTTCAGTGAATATATATATGTATATTATCTACTGGCGGTCGCCAGTAGATAGTTATAGTTAGGACCGAGATTCTGAAAATTCTATTTTGAATAACTTTGGCGCCGGTTGACGAATCCTCGCGAATTTTTCAAAACTAATGGGGCGCTCCGCTCAGCTCCTACCCTGAAAGTCTCTGGGTGATTCGTCAAGCGGGGGCTGAGAAAAAAGGGGGGTCCCAAAACGCGTTTTCCCCATGCACTTTCCCATAGGACCTTTAGTCGAAGGTACAGCCCGAACGGCTGAACAGAATTACTTGAAATTTGGCAAAGAGGTAGTCCTCAGGTCAGGCATGTGCCTTTTGCATATATGGTGTCAATCTGTTCAGTAGTTCCTGAGAAAATTGCAGTTAAATGTACATAAATATCTATAAGCGCGCACCGTGCGCGCACGATGCGCGCACCCTAACGTGCGCGACCGTAATTCTGATTGGTGGTTACATGTCAGTCAACATTCGAATAGGTCGAAATCAGGAAGTGTCGGCCGCCATTTTGTGTGTTTTGTGTTTGACAGTGAAAAAGAAAGGTGGAAAACGTGAAAAGGGGGCAGGGTAGAGAGTTCCTGACCCCCTAGCCTTTGTCAGGGGGTCCCTGAAGGACCTCGAAGGATGAAAAAAACATTGTATTTTTTTTTCAAAAAATCGCGGGGTGCGCGCACGGTGAAAAACCTTAAAAAAATTTAAAATATTTTAAACGAGCCATTCCATATTACATGATACAGTCAATCTATAACTATATACATAGGTAGTTTATTGTAAAATAAATATATAAAAAATATAATAATATATACATAACTTAGCATTTAAAAAACCTTACAAATTCACTTAGAAAACCATAGGTTTCACAAACGTTATAGTTAGGAATTAGCATTTAAAAAACCTTGCAAATTCACTTAAAAAACCATAGGTTTCACACATGTTATAGTTAGCTGGACATTTCACTCGTAAAAAGCCATTGAAATTCCCCCGTTATAGTTAGTTCAGATAACTATAACTCGCGCGACCGCCACTCTATCACAAGGATGATGTCATCAGTGATGTCATGAGTGATGCCACTGACCATGTCATGAGTGATGTAATATGTGACGTCATGCGCAGTGGATTGCGGGCGCGCAAGTTATAGTTATCTGAACTAACAATAACGGGGGAATTTCAGTGGTTTTTTACGAGTGAAATGTCCAGCTAACTATAACATGTGTGAAACCTATGGTTTTTTAAGTGAATATATATATATATATATATATATATATCACCCAAAAATGCCCCTGCATTCAAGACGCACTCCTCCAGTTGGTAGGTATCACCTTTATTTTTCCAAACCGAACAAGGTTACAGCTCCGTTCATTCTGTCCATTTGTTGTGCCTTACGCGTTTCAGTGCATTCTCGCACTTTCATCAGAGGCAAAAGTTCAGAGTGCACCAGCTTCAGGCTCCCACAGCTTCCCTTCGTGCTTCTCTCATTGTTATCGGCCTCAGGTGTGCCGTTTTTTTATATCTCTTCCAAGGCACGCTGGGAACTGTAGTCATATTTCTGCCAAATTAAAACCTCCAGTGGTTGTGTGTCTCTGAAACAATTTCCATGGACTATTTAACAGCCCTCCAGTGGGCCACAGGGCTGTAAACTTGTTCCTACAGTACATGGAACCATCTGCGCCGTCCTTTTGGAACCTGATTATTCAGGTCCGACGAGCCCTTGCATTGCTTCCAGGGCGGTGCGAACTTGTACGGCTGGACTCGCCGCATATTAATCTCACCCAAAAATGCCCCTGCATTCAAGACGCACTCCTCCAGTTGGTAGGTATCACCTTTATTTTTCCAAACCGAACAAGGTTACAGCTCCGTTCATTCTGTCCATTTGTTGTGCCTTACGCGTTTCAGTGCATTCTCGCACTTTCATCAGAGGCAAAAGTTCAGAGTGCACCAGCTTCAGGCTCCCACAGCTTCCCTTCGTGCTTCTCTCATTGTTATCGGCCTCAGGTGTGCCGTTTTTTTATATCTCTTCCAAGGCACGCTGGGAACTGTAGTCATATTTCTGCCAAATTAAAACCTCCAGTGGTTGTGTGTCTCTGAAACAATTTCCATGGACTATTTAACAGCCCTCCAGTGGGCCACAGGGCTGTAAACTTGTTCCTACAGTACATGGAACCATCTGCGCCGTCCTTTTGGAACCTGATTATTCAGGTCCGACGAGCCCTTGCATTGCTTCCAGGGCGGTGCGAACTTGTACGGCTGGACTCGCCGCATATTAATCTCACCCAAAAATGCCCCTGCATTCAAGACGCACTCCTCCAGTTGGTAGGTATCACCTTTATTTTTCCAAACCGAACAAGGTTACAGCTCCGTTCATTCTGTCCATTTGTTGTGCCTTACGCGTTTCAGTGCATTCTCGCACTTTCATCAGAGGCAAAAGTTCAGAGTGCACCAGCTTCAGGCTCCCACAGCTTCCCTTCGTGCTTCTCTCATTGTTATCGGCCTCAGGTGTGCCGTTTTTTTATATCTCTTCCAAGGCACGCTGGGAACTGTAGTCATATTTCTGCCAAATTAAAACCTCCAGTGGTTGTGTGTCTCTGAAACAATTTCCATGGACTATTTAACAGCCCTCCAGTGGGCCACAGGGCTGTAAACTTGTTCCTACAGTACATGGAACCATCTGCGCCGTCCTTTTGGAACCTGATTATTCAGGTCCGACGAGCCCTTGCATTGCTTCCAGGGCGGTGCGAACTTGTACGGCTGGACTCGCCGCATATTAATCTCACCCAAAAATGCCCCTGCATTCAAGACGCACTCCTCCAGTTGGTAGGTATCACCTTTATTTTTACAAATCACGGCAGGTCCAAGCCGTGGGAAGGTCGCACCACCCCTCAGAAATGTCACGAGGGGCCGTCTTACCTGAATCTTTGGGGAAGAAATACGGCGCAGCTGGTTCCTTATACTGCAGGAACAGGATTTTAACTCTGAGGCCCACTGGAGGGTGTTTTTGTGATCCTGGTAAAGGTTTGAATTTGCACTAATCCACTGGAGGATGTAATTAACTCTGAATGTGAACCACAAGTTCCGGCATGCATTGCAATTTTTTCACCAAGAAGAGCACACCGGAGGCTCATTAAACTAAATGAAATGCAGGGAACTGTGGGAGAGGAAAATGTGCTCATTCGAACTGCCTCTGAGGAAAGAGCTTGTAAGCTTTGAAACGCGTCAGGCAGCAGGAAGAAATAATCGGAGAGAAAATGCCTGTTCCTTTTGAATAAATGATTTTGTTTAAATCACCAGCTGGAGGAGTGCGTGTCCAAATGCATGGGCATTTTTGTTGGGAATACAAATCACGGCAGGTCCAAGCCGTGGGAAGGTCGCACCACCCCTCAGAAATGTCACGAGGGGCCGTCTTACCTGAATCTTTGGGGAAGAAATACGGCGCAGCTGGTTCCTTATACTGCAGGAACAGGATTTTAACTCTGAGGCCCACTGGAGGGTGTTTTTGTGATCCTGGTAAAGGTTTGAATTTGCACTAATCCACTGGAGGATGTAATTAACTCTGAATGTGAACCACAAGTTCCGGCATGCATTGCAATTTTTTCACCAAGAAGAGCACACCGGAGGCTCATTAAACTAAATGAAATGCAGGGAACTGTGGGAGAGGAAAATGTGCTCATTCGAACTGCCTCTGAGGAAAGAGCTTGTAAGCTTTGAAACGCGTCAGGCAGCAGGAAGAAATAATCGGAGAGAAAATGCCTGTTCCTTTTGAATAAATGATTTTGTTTAAATCACCAGCTGGAGGAGTGCGTGTCCAAATGCATGGGCATTTTTGTTGGGAATACAAATCACGGCAGGTCCAAGCCGTGGGAAGGTCGCACCACCCCTCAGAAATGTCACGAGGGGCCGTCTTACCTGAATCTTTGGGGAAGAAATACGGCGCAGCTGGTTCCTTATACTGCAGGAACAGGATTTTAACTCTGAGGCCCACTGGAGGGTGTTTTTGTGATCCTGGTAAAGGTTTGAATTTGCACTAATCCACTGGAGGATGTAATTAACTCTGAATGTGAACCACAAGTTCCGGCATGCATTGCAATTTTTTCACCAAGAAGAGCACACCGGAGGCTCATTAAACTAAATGAAATGCAGGGAACTGTGGGAGAGGAAAATGTGCTCATTCGAACTGCCTCTGAGGAAAGAGCTTGTAAGCTTTGAAACGCGTCAGGCAGCAGGAAGAAATAATCGGAGAGAAAATGCCTGTTCCTTTTGAACAAATGATTTTGTTTAAATCACCAGCTGGAGGAGTGCGTGTCCAAATGCATGGGCATTTTTGTTGGGAATACAAATCACGGCAGGTCCAAGCCGTGGGAAGGTCGCACCACCCCTCAGAAATGTCACGAGGGGCCGTCTTACCTGAATCTTTGGGGAAGAAATACGGCGCAGCTGGTTCCTTATACTGCAGGAACAGGATTTTAACTCTGAGGCCCACTGGAGGGTGTTTTTGTGATCCTGGTAAAGGTTTGAATTTGCACTAATCCACTGGAGGATGTAATTAACTCTGAATGTGAACCACAAGTTCCGGCATGCATTGCAATTTTTTCACCAAGAAGAGCACACCGGAGGCTCATTAAACTAAATGAAATGCAGGGAACTGTGGGAGAGGAAAATGTGCTCATTCGAACTGCCTCTGAGGAAAGAGCTTGTAAGCTTTGAAACGCGTCAGGCAGCAGGAAGAAATAATCGGAGAGAAAATGCCTGTTCCTTTTGAATAAATGATTTTGTTTAAATCACCAGCTGGAGGAGTGCGTGTCCAAATGCATGGGCATTTTTGTTGGGAATACAAATCACGGCAGGTCCAAGCCGTGGGAAGGTCGCACCACCCCTCAGAAATGTCACGAGGGGCCGTCTTACCTGAATCTTTGGGGAAGAAATACGGCGCAGCTGGTTCCTTATACTGCAGGAACAGGATTTTAACTCTGAGGCCCACTGGAGGGTGTTTTTGTGATCCTGGTAAAGGTTTGAATTTGCACTAATCCACTGGAGGATGTAATTAACTCTGAATGTGAACCACAAGTTCCGGCATGCATTGCAATTTTTTCACCAAGAAGAGCACACCGGAGGCTCATTAAACTAAATGAAATGCAGGGAACTGTGGGAGAGGAAAATGTGCTCATTCGAACTGCCTCTGAGGAAAGAGCTTGTAAGCTTTGAAACGCGTCAGGCAGCAGGAAGAAATAATCGGAGAGAAAATGCCTGTTCCTTTTGAATAAATGATTTTGTTTAAATCACCAGCTGGAGGAGTGCGTGTCCAAATGCATGGGCATTTTTGTTGGGAATACAAATCACGGCAGGCCCAAGCCGTGGGAAGGTCGCACCACCCCTCAGAAATGTCACGAGGGGCCGTCTTACCTGAATCTTTGGGGAAGAAATACGGCGCAGCTGGTTCCTTATACTGCAGGAACAGGATTTTAACTCTGAGGCCCACTGGAGGGTGTTTTTGTGATCCTGGTAAAGGTTTGAATTTGCACTAATCCACTGGAGGATGTAATTAACTCTGAATGTGAACCACAAGTTCCGGCATGCATTGCAATTTTTTCACCAAGAAGAGCACACCGGAGGCTCATTAAACTAAATGAAATGCAGGGAACTGTGGGAGAGGAAAATGTGCTCATTCGAACTGCCTCTGAGGAAAGAGCTTGTAAGCTTTGAAACGCGTCAGGCAGCAGGAAGAAATAATCGGAGAGAAAATGCCTGTTCCTTTTGAATAAATGATTTTGTTTAAATCACCAGCTGGAGGAGTGCGTGTCCAAATGCATGGGCATTTTTGTTGGGAATATATATATATATATATATATATTCTCAGTTGAAGCAAATATAACGACCACCACCGTGCTATCTTTCACCAGATCTAATTTATTAGGTAACGCGTTTCGCCTGACACAGCAGGCTTGATCACACACGGAGTCATGGGATGAATACACGTATATACTCTCAGGGAAACAGTAAAAAGTAAAAAACGGACAACATGGAAAACTATTAACCAAGTGTGTAACTGTGGCGGCCATTTTAAGCTAGTCAAAAATATACATGAAAAATCTACAGTCTAGTGCTCATATGGTCTAATACATGTAATTTTAGAACTATTGTATTCATAGTTTCAAGCAGATTATTTCTTCTTTATATACATGTTGGTAACATTAATACAACGTACCTTAAAGAAACCATCAAAAAAGCACCGTATTGTTTTACGCAGTCTAGTGCTGTAATCAATATATGCACACAATGTAAAACTTTATGAACTGATTTCAAATATCCTTTGTGCACAGTCTAGTGCTGTGTTCAATTTATGCACACAAAGTAAGTAGCATAGTGCTTCTATATGTCCAGTACCTGGGATGAAATTCATGTGTGCATAGTGGTACGTGTAAATTAATTAGTACAGATGCATGATATAGTCCATTAATCAAAACTGTTTCCTCTCATAACGTGACCTAGTCTATCCCTGCTCCACCCAAAAAGATCTACACCCAATCTACAAATTAAAATAAAATATGTGCTACCATTCCCTTATATATAGTCAAAACACTACAGCAAAGAACTAAAACATATCATTAGGAATATGAAGGTTCTCTTATCTGTCCAGTGATTCAATATTCTTCTGGAAGAAAAGGGTAGGGGTGAGTTGCGATTCCCTTCCGGAGTCGTCCCCTTCCTTTCTTCCTAAAATAAAACAAATTACAAATATATTAGATACATTTGTTCAGTTAAAATTCTGTTCAAATACCTCTAAGTACACAGATATACAGATCATCGAAGATATACAGAGCACAGCATCCACTGAATATTATTCTCGTAAATGTACACTAAGTTCCTCATCTTGATTCAAACCTCCTGGGTTTTTGCTTTGTAAATTAATGATATGCCAAGATTCTCTCTGCCTGAGTTGTAACTCCCTATTGCCGCCCCTTCTGTTGTACTCTATCTGTTCTATGGCAAAGAAGGATAGCAGTGAGTTGTTGGATAGATGGTATTTAGCAAAGTGTCTTGCCACTGGGTAATGTGGGTCTTTGTTCTTGATCGCTCGCATATGTTCCAACACCCTCTTTTTCACTGCCAAAGTGGTACTTCCCACGTATCTTAAGTGGCAAGGGCACTCGAGGATATAGATAACAAAAGAAGTTCCACATGTTAGGAATTGGTCAATATTCCTTTCACCTACTGGTGTACTGTATTTTTTCCGCATGTGACTGTTGCGGCATGCTCTACAGTGGCCACACGGAAAAAACCCCTTTAAATTGAGTCGGGTGTTCTGGGGTTTAGAAATATCCCCTTTCATCAGTATATCTTTAAGATTTTTGCTTTTCCTGTAGGTGATTAGTGGGCGTGTGGGTAAGTCTTTGGCCAAACTGGGTTCCGTCTTTAATGTGTTCCAATTTTTATTCAGAATTTTGGCAATATTTTTAGATTCTGCGTTAAATGTGAGGATAACCCTAGGTTGGTTAGTTGTTTTTCTCTCTTCCTCCACTTTATCAAGCAGTGTTGTTTCCCTCGCAATGTCTTTCACTTTTTCGACCGCTCTGTCTAACACCCACTTGGGATATCCCCTTTCTTTGAATCTCTCAAGCATGGTATTTTGTTCAATGCGGAAATCCTCCATGTTACTGCAGTTTCTTCTTGCCCTGAGCAGTTCTCCAAACGGAATACTCCATTTTAAAGTTTCGGGATGGCTGCTCAGGGCATGAAGAAGACTGTTCCCTGCTGTTTCTTTTCTGTGTAACTTAGTGCAGATTTTGTTCTGGCGGATTTCCACCGTGACATCTAGAAATTCTATGGCTACCTTACTGATGTTATATGTAAGTTTCAGGTTATAATCATTGACATTTAGGTTGTTTATAAATGTAATTGCTGATTGTTCATCCCCCTTCCATATAATAAAAAGGTCGTCAATGTACCTAAGCCATTTAATTATTTTTTCTCCTGACTCTG
Organism: Triturus cristatus; assembly: GCF_964204655.1. Lineage (NCBI taxonomy): Eukaryota > Metazoa > Chordata > Amphibia > Caudata > Salamandridae > Triturus > Triturus cristatus. The sequence goes on from NC_140586.1 coordinate 249,779,679, forward strand.
TTTGGGTAAACTTACTCTGTACCTCCTCTTCCCACACCCCAAGAAACAAATTGGCAAAACTTGGGGCAAAACAAGTCCCCATAGCAGTACCGAGGACTTGTTTGAACATTTGGTCATTGAATAAAAAAATGTTGTTAGTTAGACAGAATTTTATCATTTCCAGTATTGTCATTGTGTGGTCCAAAAAGCAAACTTTTCTTCTTTTCAAATAATGGAAACAGCATTTTAGCCCCAGTTCATGGTCAATTATTGAGTAGAGAGAATTAACATCCATTGTGATAAGTTGATAGTCTTCCTCCCATACGATGTTATTTATTTTACCAAGGAAATCCTTGGTATCTTTAGTATATGAAGGAAGAGTAATCACATATTCCCGTAGGAAATAGTCTACATATTTAGAAATGTTTTCTGAAACGCAGCCAATAGATGACACAATAGGTCTCCCTGGCGGTGAAGTGGCATTTTTGTGGATTTTGGGCAATAGATAGAAACTGGGTAACTTGGGGTAGTCTTTTTTTAAATAACAGAATTCTTCCCATTGTATGAGGCCTTGGTCTTTCCATGCAGTTAGCATTGCCCAGATTTTCATTATACTGTCATTGTATTCTTCCATATTGCTAACCACATAATATTGTTCATCATTTAACTGTTTAAGTGCTTCATTGATATACAGGTTGCGATCCCATAAGACGATGTTACCGCCTTTATCCGCTGGGCGGATTATTATATTGTTGTCTTCTGCTAATGATTTCACAAAATCCCATTGGTTTTTGGTGAAGTTCCGTTTGGGTTGTTTGTAAGAGGGTTTCTTAGTTTTCATACGAAAAGTTACTAGATCTTTCATAACTGTTTCGTGGAAAGCATCTATGTTATCGTGTGGTGTTGTGGGATAAAAAATTGATTTGGGTTTAAATCCTGTTCTGGCCGGACAATCTGTAACTATCTCTTCCTCTACATTAGTCCTGCATTCAGGGTCATCATAGAGGTCCACTAACGTAGTTAGTGTGGTGAAGTCTCCTATATTAGTATAAGGTGTATCTTCCATTTCCATATAACTATTGTCATTTTCATTGGGTGGTCTTACATATCTGTTGTTGTGCCATTTTTTTAGCTTCAGTTTACGTATAAATTTAAAAATATCAATTCTGGTTTCTGGATAATTGAAGTTACCTGTAGGACAAAATAAAAGACCCAAACACAGTGTTCTTTTTTCTTCCATGTTAAGTGGTCTATATGATAGGTTTACAATAGTTTTGTTTACCATTGCGTCATCCATTATTTCTGTTGTGTTTGACCACTCTTCTTGTTTCCCATTGGTCTGTATCCACGTCCTCGCCCTCTTCTTGATTCTCTGTCGGATTCGCTGTCTTCTTCGCCAGTTTCTTCCCTGTTTCTTCCTCTTCCTCTTGCTTGGAGTCCTCGACCTCTCCCTCTTCCTCTCATTTTCGGTGGTTGTACTGGTCTCGGAATCTGCCTCCCTGTTCTCATGAGGCGATATTCCTCTAAAAAATTCGTTTGTTGTCTTGTTGCGGTTGCTGTTTCATTACTGCCTCCTTCCTGTACCTCTCCTTCAGGATCACTGCTGGTTATGGAACTAGCGACGCTCGGGGTTCTCGCTACCTCTTCAATTGTAACTCCTTGTGCCAATTTTTCATACATGTGATCGTATTTATGGCTGTATGTTAATATTCTCCCACTCTCGTAGTCACAGCAGTCTCGGTGCAGTTTCCGTTGTTTTCTCGCCTTAATGTCGTCTTCATGTCTTTTTAATCTTCCTTTAAGATCTGTCATGAATTTGCTCACAGCTTCTTGTTCTTTGTGTTTCATTATTTCATCTTCCAAGGTTTTTAATTCATTCATTATAGTCTCTCTGTCTTCCCAGGCATACTTAATTAGAATCATTAGCATGCGTTTGGAGCTTGAGGCCGAATTTTCTGCCCATTCCTGAAGCATTGAGGGATTGGGGGATTCGTGACTCGGTGTTATATATATTCGGAGACCCCTTGGTACCATTTCTTTTTCTACGTAGTCCTCCAATGATATGGCCTCCCACCACTTTGAGGTCTCGGACTTCTTGAGTTTCTCATATCTTTTGAGTTTTTCCTGCAGAGAAATATCCTTGGCATTAACTTCACTGTTGATATTTTTATTTCTATTAGGCGCTCTTGCAAAAAGATTTTGCGCAGCATTTCTTCTTTCAGTTTCTTCATCCATTGCTGCTAAACTCCGTATAGTCCAATAATAGAGCTGTGTACATCCGGTAGCGACTTGTGTTTACCTGGTAAGTTATTTTGGGTGCAAAGAAAAGCACAGGTTTTTTCCAGTACTGTTGGAAAAAATCCCACTGCAAATCAAGCTAGGTGCGTGCCTAAATATCTCTACTGGCACGATCTCTGTGATTTTAGTTGTGGAGCTCCACATATGAGAATTAGGAGTGGTAGGGAAGACCACCTTCTGAACATACACTTTTTCAGTACGTAATGGAATCCTTGAAACGAGCAGAGAGAACAACTGCAAGGAAATAGTGCATAGATAAAATGCTGTCCTGTGCCCTTGATGTCGATTTTGTCGCTTTTATGCCATTCTAATATTTCCAAGGCATGTGGACAGTTCGTTCCCCAAATGGGTGAGTATGCTCCCGGAGACGCAGTAGCGTGTTCGGTAGGGAAGGGGACAGTCGCGTTTCCTCCGACCCGCTCCACTCCCCTAACCCCCCATCCACACCACGCAATTCCCCGTAGTCGAGCACTCACCTCTTCTGAAGAAAGCGTCGTTCGATCAGTCTACCACTCTTCACAGTTTTCTTTGGTGCACTGCAGTATCTGTGAAGACCGCAACAATAGATCGGTGCTGGAAGGCGCCAAATTCAAATACCGATGTTGTTTCTTCGCCGAGCACACGGCGATCACTCGCATCCAGCCGCGGTAGAAGCTGCTGATCCCAATTCTTGGATCCTCTGGTCTCGCTCAGTATCGTGTCTGATTAACCACTCCAACTCTCACAATAATCAAGGTATTCAGCTATTCAATGCCGGCCTCGGGAGACTCAATTATCATTCATTTTCGGGTTGCTCCTTCCGTCTCCCCCCGCCCCAGGCAGGCAGGTCGTTCGGTGTCGGCGGAGCGCGCCGACTTCGAAATTCTCAGTTGAAGCAAATATAACGACCACCACCGTGCTATCTTTCACCAGATCTAATTTATTAGGTAACGCGTTTCGCCTGACACAGCAGGCTTGATCACACACGGAGTCATGGGATGAATACACGTATATACTCTCAGGGAAACAGTAAAAAGTAAAAAACGGACAACATGGAAAACTATTAACCAAGTGTGTAACTGTGGCGGCCATTTTAAGCTAGTCAAAAATATACATGAAAAATCTACAGTCTAGTGCTCATATGGTCTAATACATGTAATTTTAGAACTATTGTATTCATAGTTTCAAGCAAAAAAGCACCGTATTGTTTTACGTAAAACAATACGGTGCTTTTTTGATGGTTTCTTTAAGGTACGTTGTATTAATGTTACCAACATGTATATAAAGAAGAAATAATCTGCTTGAAACTATGAATACAATAGTTCTAAAATTACATGTATTAGACCATATGAGCACTAGACTGTAGATTTTTCATGTATATTTTTGACTAGCTTAAAATGGCCGCCACAGTTACACACTTGGTTAATAGTTTTCCATGTTGTCCGTTTTTTACTTTTTACTGTTTCCCTGAGAGTATATACGTGTATTCATCCCATGACTCCGTGTGTGATCAAGCCTGCTGTGTCAGGCGAAACGCGTTACCTAATAAATTAGATCTGGTGAAAGATAGCACGGTGGTGGTCGTTATATTTGCTTCAACTGAGAATTTCGAAGTCGGCGCGCTCCGCCGACACCGAACGACCTGCCTGCCTGGGGCGGGGGGAGACGGAAGGAGCAACCCGAAAATGAATGATAATTGAGTCTCCCGAGGCCGGCATTGAATAGCTGAATACCTTGATTATTGTGAGAGTTGGAGTGGTTAATCAGACACGATACTGAGCGAGACCAGAGGATCCAAGAATTGGGATCAGCAGCTTCTACCGCGGCTGGATGCGAGTGATCGCCGTGTGCTCGGCGAAGAAACAACATCGGTATTTGAATTTGGCGCCTTCCAGCACCGATCTATTGTTGCGGTCTTCACAGATACTGCAGTGCACCAAAGAAAACTGTGAAGAGTGGTAGACTGATCGAACGACGCTTTCTTCAGAAGAGGTGAGTGCTCGACTACGGGGAATTGCGTGGTGTGGATGGGGGGTTAGGGGAGTGGAGCGGGTCGGAGGAAACGCGACTGTCCCCTTCCCTACCGAACACGCTACTGCGTCTCCGGGAGCATACTCACCCATTTGGGGAACGAACTGTCCACATGCCTTGGAAATATTAGAATGGCATAAAAGCGACAAAATCGACATCAAGGGCACAGGACAGCATTTTATCTATGCACTATTTCCTTGCAGTTGTTCTCTCTGCTCGTTTCAAGGATTCCATTACGTACTGAAAAAGTGTATGTTCAGAAGGTGGTCTTCCCTACCACTCCTAATTCTCATATGTGGAGCTCCACAACTAAAATCACAGAGATCGTGCCAGTAGAGATATTTAGGCACGCACCTAGCTTGATTTGCAGTGGGATTTTTTCCAACAGTACTGGAAAAAACCTGTGCTTTTCTTTGCACCCAAAATAACTTACCAGGTAAACACAAGTCGCTACCGGATGTACACAGCTCTATTATTGGACTATACGGAGTTTAGCAGCAATGGATGAAGAAACTGAAAGAAGAAATGCTGCGCAAAATCTTTTTGCAAGAGCGCCTAATAGAAATAAAAATATCAACAGTGAAGTTAATGCCAAGGATATTTCTCTGCAGGAAAAACTCAAAAGATATGAGAAACTCAAGAAGTCCGAGACCTCAAAGTGGTGGGAGGCCATATCATTGGAGGACTACGTAGAAAAAGAAATGGTACCAAGGGGTCTCCGAATATATATAACACCGAGTCACGAATCCCCCAATCCCTCAATGCTTCAGGAATGGGCAGAAAATTCGGCCTCAAGCTCCAAACGCATGCTAATGATTCTAATTAAGTATGCCTGGGAAGACAGAGAGACTATAATGAATGAATTAAAAACCTTGGAAGATGAAATAATGAAACACAAAGAACAAGAAGCTGTGAGCAAATTCATGACAGATCTTAAAGGAAGATTAAAAAGACATGAAGACGACATTAAGGCGAGAAAACAACGGAAACTGCACCGAGACTGCTGTGACTACGAGAGTGGGAGAATATTAACATACAGCCATAAATACGATCACATGTATGAAAAATTGGCACAAGGAGTTACAATTGAAGAGGTAGCGAGAACCCCGAGCGTCGCTAGTTCCATAACCAGCAGTGATCCTGAAGGAGAGGTACAGGAAGGAGGCAGTAATGAAACAGCAACCGCAACAAGACAACAAACGAATTTTTTAGAGGAATATCGCCTCATGAGAACAGGGAGGCAGATTCCGAGAACAGTACAACCACCGAAAATGAGAGGAAGAGGGAGAGGTCGAGGACTCCAAGCAAGAGGAAGAGGAAGAAACAGGGAAGAAACTGGCGAAGAAGACAGCGAATCCGACAGAGAATCAAGAAGAGGGCGAGGACGTGGATACAGACCAATGGGAAACAAGAAGAGTGGTCAAACACAACAGAAATAATGGATGACGCAATGGTAAACAAAACTATTGTAAACCTATCATATAGACCACTTAACATGGAAGAAAAAAGAACACTGTGTTTGGGTCTTTCATTTTGTCCTACAGGTAACTTCAATTATCCAGAAACCAGAATTGATATTTTTAAATTTATACGTAAACTGAAGCTAAAAAAATGGCACAACAACAGATATGTAAGACCACCCAATGAAAATGACAATAGTTATATGGAAATGGAAGATACACCTTATACTAATATAGGAGACTTCACCACACTAACTACGTTAGTGGACCTGTATGATGACCCTGAATGCAGGACTAATGTAGAGGAAGAGATAGTTACAGATTGTCCGGCCAGAACAGGATTTAAACCCAAATCAATTTTTTATCCCACAACACCACACGATAACATAGATGCTTTCCACGAAACAGTTATGAAAGATCTAGTAACTTTTCGTATGAAAACTAAGAAACCCTCTTACAAACAACCCAAACGGAACTTCACCAAAAACCAATGGGATTTTGTGAAATCATTAGCAGAAGACAACAATATAATAATCCGCCCAGCGGATAAAGGCGGTAACATCGTCTTATGGGATCGCAACCTGTATATCAATGAAGCACTTAAACAGTTAAATGATGAACAATATTATGTGGTTAGCAATATGGAAGAATACAATGACAGTATAATGAAAATCTGGGCAATGCTAACTGCATGGAAAGACCAAGGCCTCATACAATGGGAAGAATTCTGTTATTTAAAAAAAGACTACCCCAAGTTACCCAGTTTCTATCTATTGCCCAAAATCCACAAAAATGCCACTTCACCGCCAGGGAGACCTATTGTGTCATCTATTGGCTGCGTTTCAGAAAACATTTCTAAATATGTAGACTATTTCCTACGGGAATATGTGATTACTCTTCCTTCATATACTAAAGATACCAAGGATTTCCTTGGTAAAATAAATAACATCGTATGGGAGGAAGACTATCAACTTATCACAATGGATGTTAATTCTCTCTACTCAATAATTGACCATGAACTGGGGCTAAAATGCTGTTTCCATTATTTGAAAAGAAGAAAAGTTTGCTTTTTGGACCACACAATGACAATACTGGAAATGATAAAATTCTGTCTAACTAACAACATTTTTTTATTCAATGACCAAATGTTCAAACAAGTCCTCGGTACTGCTATGGGGACTTGTTTTGCCCCAAGTTTTGCCAATTTGTTTCTTGGGGTGTGGGAAGAGGAGGTACAGAGTAAGTTTACCCAAACAGAGTCAGGAGAAAAAATAATTAAATGGCTTAGGTACATTGACGACCTTTTTATTATATGGAAGGGGGATGAACAATCAGCAATTACATTTATAAACAACCTAAATGTCAATGATTATAACCTGAAACTTACATATAACATCAGTAAGGTAGCCATAGAATTTCTAGATGTCACGGTGGAAATCCGCCAGAACAAAATCTGCACTAAGTTACACAGAAAAGAAACAGCAGGGAACAGTCTTCTTCATGCCCTGAGCAGCCATCCCGAAACTTTAAAATGGAGTATTCCGTTTGGAGAACTGCTCAGGGCAAGAAGAAACTGCAGTAACATGGAGGATTTCCGCATTGAACAAAATACCATGCTTGAGAGATTCAAAGAAAGGGGATATCCCAAGTGGGTGTTAGACAGAGCGGTCGAAAAAGTGAAAGACATTGCGAGGGAAACAACACTGCTTGATAAAGTGGAGGAAGAGAGAAAAACAACTAACCAACCTAGGGTTATCCTCACATTTAACGCAGAATCTAAAAATATTGCCAAAATTCTGAATAAAAATTGGAACACATTAAAGACGGAACCCAGTTTGGCCAAAGACTTACCCACACGCCCACTAATCACCTACAGGAAAAGCAAAAATCTTAAAGATATACTGATGAAAGGGGATATTTCTAAACCCCAGAACACCCGACTCAATTTAAAGGGGTTTTTTCCGTGTGGCCACTGTAGAGCATGCCGCAACAGTCACATGCGGAAAAAATACAGTACACCAGTAGGTGAAAGGAATATTGACCAATTCCTAACATGTGGAACTTCTTTTGTTATCTATATCCTCGAGTGCCCTTGCCACTTAAGATACGTGGGAAGTACCACTTTGGCAGTGAAAAAGAGGGTGTTGGAACATATGCGAGCGATCAAGAACAAAGACCCACATTACCCAGTGGCAAGACACTTTGCTAAATACCATCTATCCAACAACTCACTGCTATCCTTCTTTGCCATAGAACAGATAGAGTACAACAGAAGGGGCGGCAATAGGGAGTTACAACTCAGGCAGAGAGAATCTTGGCATATCATTAATTTACAAAGCAAAAACCCAGGAGGTTTGAATCAAGATGAGGAACTTAGTGTACATTTACGAGAATAATATTCAGTGGATGCTGTGCTCTGTATATCTTCGATGATCTGTATATCTGTGTACTTAGAGGTATTTGAACAGAATTTTAACTGAACAAATGTATCTAATATATTTGTAATTTGTTTTATTTTAGGAAGAAAGGAAGGGGACGACTCCGGAAGGGAATCGCAACTCACCCCTACCCTTTTCTTCCAGAAGAATATTGAATCACTGGACAGATAAGAGAACCTTCATATTCCTAATGATATGTTTTAGTTCTTTGCTGTAGTGTTTTGACTATATATAAGGGAATGGTAGCACATATTTTATTTTAATTTGTAGATTGGGTGTAGATCTTTTTGGGTGGAGCAGGGATAGACTAGGTCACGTTATGAGAGGAAACAGTTTTGATTAATGGACTATATCATGCATCTGTACTAATTAATTTACACGTACCACTATGCACACATGAATTTCATCCCAGGTACTGGACATATAGAAGCACTATGCTACTTACTTTGTGTGCATAAATTGAACACAGCACTAGACTGTGCACAAAGGATATTTGAAATCAGTTCATAAAGTTTTACATTGTGTGCATATATTGATTACAGCACTAGACTGCGTAAAACAATACGGTGCTTTTTTGATGGTTTCTTTAAGGTACGTTGTATTAATGTTACCAACATGTATATAAAGAAGAAATAATCTGCTTGAAACTATGAATACAATAGTTCTAAAATTACATGTATTAGACCATATGAGCACTAGACTGTAGATTTTTCATGTATATTTTTGACTAGCTTAAAATGGCCGCCACAGTTACACACTTGGTTAATAGTTTTCCATGTTGTCCGTTTTTTACTTTTTACTGTTTCCCTGAGAGTATATACGTGTATTCATCCCATGACTCCGTGTGTGATCAAGCCTGCTGTGTCAGGCGAAACGCGTTACCTAATAAATTAGATCTGGTGAAAGATAGCACGGTGGTGGTCGTTATATTTGCTTCAACTGAGAATTTCGAAGTCGGCGCGCTCCGCCGACACCGAACGACCTGCCTGCCTGGGGCGGGGGGAGACGGAAGGAGCAACCCGAAAATGAATATATATATATATATATACATATATATATATATATATATATATATATATATATATATATATATATATATATATATATATATATATATATATATATATATATATATATATATATATATATTCAGTGAAAAAAACATAGGTTTCACACATGTTATAGTTAGCTGGACATTTTACTGATAAAAAACCAATGAAATTCCCCCGTTATAGTTAGTGCAGGCAACTATAACTCACGCGACCGCAATCTTCTGCTGATGCTAATACTGTATTTAGACACTTATTTGCCCATGTCTTCTTCCATTAAATTTTAGCTATACATATATTACAAATATTTTTTTTTCATAAAGACACATATGTCATCAGCAGAGGATTGCGGTCGCGTGAGTTATAGTTGCCTGCACTAACTATAACGGGGGAATTTCATTGGTTTTTTATCAGTAAAATGTCCAGCTAACTATAACATGTGTGAAACCTATGGTTTTTTCACTGAATTTGCAAGGTTTTTAAATGCTAATTCCTAACTATAACGTGTGTGAAACCTATTATTATTTATTATGGAGGTTTATAAAGCGCATGGTTATGCACACCGGCGTGTCCCCGCGCTGAGAAGAAAAGAGAGGCGCCAGTGAGGGAATCACATCCGTGCAGAGCGGAAAAGATGCGTTTTTAATTTTTTTCGGAATGTAATCTCTGAGGGTTCGAGGCGCAGCTCCATGGGGAGCAAATTCCAATTCTTGGCCGCAAGAAATCTAAAAGATCTCCCTCCCATCCGAGCTTTCCGAATTGTGGGGACAACTACAAGTCCCGTGTCTGAAGATCGAAGCCTCCTCTTCGGTCTATAGAGCGAAATGAGATTAGAAAGAGGTAAGGGCGCTCTGCTCATTATGATACGATGACACATGCAGAGTGCCTTGAAGACAATCCTCTCCCTGACCGGCAGCCAATGGAGGGACTTCAAGGCAGCTTTAGAGGATGATCTTCTAGGAAGCCTTAGTACCAGCCGGGCTGTAGCATTTTGGAGTACTTGAAGACGATTTAGGCTTCTTTCTGTGGCACCCAAATACAGAAGATTGGAATAGTCCAGTCTGGAGGTGACCAAAGCATGAACAAGGGTCTGTCTGGCATTGACTGGAAGTAGGTCAAGGATCTTCCTTAAGCTCTTAAGCATGCTAAAACATACTCCGACCACTCGATTAATCTGGGCAGTAAATGAGAGATCGATATCAAACAATACTCCCAGATTCTTTGCCTGCTGACAAGGTACTGGAGTGGGTCCAAGGCATGCTGGCCACCAGACCGATGACCACACATTCGGTGCACCTCCCACCACGAGCACTTCAGTTTTAGATCCATTTAATTTCAGGCAGTTGTTAGACATCCAGGAAGCAAGCTCCTGCATGCAAGCACTGAAGCTGGATACCGCAACATCAGGTGCTCGTGACAGCGAGATGACCAGCTGTGTGTCATCGGCGTATGACACTAGTTGAAGACCGTGACTTTCCACTATAGAGGCAACAGGGGAGACATATAGGTTAAATAGAGTAGGGCTGAGGGCCGAGCCCTGGGGAACACCTTGATCAAGAGTGACCCTGCGAGAATAGTGTTCTCCTTGTCTGACCTGAAAACCCCTGTCCGTGAGGAAGGATTGAATCCACCTAAGTGCTAGGCCCTTAACTCCTCCTTTATTGAGACACTGTAGCAGGGTGAAATGTGCTACGTGCTTCGCGCACCGTGCGCGCACAGTGAGCATGCGGTGAGCTTCGCGCACCGCGTGCCCACGTTACGCTAGATGGGCCATGAACGCACGATGCGCTTCGCGCACCGTGCGCACATGGAGGACATATGATGAGCATCGTTGTAACAGGTAAAATATATGTTTAGTTTTGCTGTAATAAGGCATGCACGAATGGTGCCCTTTGGGCACCATTTGCATACGGGGTGGGGAGAATGTGGATATTTTTTTATTTTTTATTATTATTTATTACCGTACGCGTACGGTAAGCGTAATCGGCGAAATTTTCGAAAAAATTAAAATTGCATTTTTTCACTTGGGGGATCGTTGGGGACTCCCTCGACATGGCTAGGTGCTTGGGAGCTGTCTAAACAGCCCCTTTACATGTTTTTGCACTTTGTTTTTTAACCCCCTGTCAGAGTGCGAGAGAGAAAATGGCGGCCGCCGCTTCCTGGTTTCGACCGATTCGAATGTTTACTAAGATCTAACGGCCAAATAGAATCGCGCTCGCGCACGTCACCGTACGCGTACGGTAAGCGCACCGTAAGCGCACCGTAAGCTGGCTCAGATATATATATTGATTTAAAGGCTATTTTCTCAGAATCTACTGAACAGATTTACACCAAACCTACAAAAGGCACTTCCTTGACCTGAGGACTACCTCTCTGCCAAATTTCATTAAATTCTGTTCAGCCGTTCGGGCTGTAGCTCTGTCTAAAGGTCCTATGGAAAAATGCATGGGAAAAACGCGTTTTGGGACCCCCCTTTTATCTCAGCCCCCGCTTGACGAATCCCCCCGAGACTTTCAGGGTAGGAGCGGAGCTCAACGCCCCACCTATTTTGAAAATTTTGCGAGGATTCGTCGACCGGCGCCAAAGTTATTCAAAATAGAATGTTGCGGATTTCCTATGGTAAGAGGGTCCTAACTATAACTATCTACTGGCGACCGCCAGTAGATAATATATATATATATATATATATATATATAACCCCCACATCATTCGAGTTGTATCATGTGGTATGGGAGTCATTTAGCTTTTTTTACTGTACATCACTACCAGGATGCCCGGTGGCGATGGACAGTAAAAAAAGAAAAAGCCATCCAACCTGCCATCCTAAACAGGGTGGATGCTTGGATGCCCTATTCCTTCGGGCCATCGGAGGAAGTTTTACGACAACACAGTGTATTTTAGTCCAATGATGGCAAACTTGCATTCCACCAGACTCAATATAGAGTGGGAGTACCTTGTATTTAGCAGACAGGGTACCTTGCTGCTAATGCATTGACATACTAGTCCAACAAACTCTAAATCATCCTCAGAGGCCCATCGAATGCAAATCAGTACTGACCCTGCTCCTCATGGAAATAGTTCATACTGAACCATGGCCATCTCACCTAATCGCCCACTGTTTTTGTAGTTGGGAAATTTGAGATTCACACCCCTCCGAATCTCACTGACTAAGCTATGCCCCTGGTAGGTAGCTATCTCCTGTTTTGTGGTTTCACATGTTGTTAAAACTCCCCTTTCATTTCTTTGTGACTATTCAGTAACCTTCTCTTTGCTAAGTGTAAGAAGGTTTCTATCTCCAGTGATAACCACCATTTCATCTGCCTATTGGCTCCAGGCCTGGAGATGAGTACATTTGTACTGGAAGGTGCTCTTTTGAGGTCTCGCCTAGCGACGCAGTGCATGCGCTGCTCGCCTTGGCGAGATCTATTGTTGCCGGTTTTGGTAGCGAAAGGGGACAGGAGATGTGCACGCGCCTGCGCCCGGACAGGCGATGTGCACCTGTACGGCTCGCGTCGTTTGAGCACAACGCCACCCATGTGACTGGCTGCAAACACCCCAGAAGCAGAGGCACGAGCTGTATATCAAAGGCAACGGTGGTGAAATAGGCATAGGGAGGTCACTGAAGTGTGCAGACTCCTGTGAATGAGCCTCCATGTCATTTCCAAATGGTGCTTTTATTAGGCGTGCATGAATTATTAGCTGCTGGACTTCGGAGCCCCACACAGGTCCCTTCCTCAGGTAGGTATTTTATACCGTGTGTTCGTTATAGTTTACAATTTTCCTTTATTCTAGTATTTATTTTTTGTCTCCCATTACAGATGGCTTAAAGTAAACAGTATTTGGGAACTATATCCCGTTTGGTTGCACCTCTCTTTTTTATCACAAAATACATTCAATTTGGAGATCTGTTTTATGTTTGTTTTTAATAACCTACAGTAAAAGGCCATAAGCAAATCGAGGGTGGTAACTAAAAAAACAGTCTTTTAAGAAATGGAAAGTTAAGAAATTCTCTAATACGACATTACCTATTGTGTGTGATTTTTGTTTTAAGTAGGAGATTCATTTTTAAGTGAAAAAGTTATTTTTAGACTTGTGAAGGTCCCTAATAGTAAAAACAAACAGACTGGAGTCCCACTTTTTTTATAGTAACAATTTTTTATTGACATCTTTCTATCAATCGTTGTGACCAGCTCGGGCCAGGGTATTTCCTACGGGAGCCGGCTGTTGCTACCTCAGTCCCAGGATCGCAATTCAGTTCCAGACTCCCACAGCTCGATCTCATGACCCCGGTTGAGTGACACTTTTTGTGGTCAGAGAAAATACAATGGCCTGGGAACTAAGGGCACAATGTGTCCGTACTTTTTCAATTTAAGGGAAACTGTTACCCTACTTTTCGTGAAAAGACATCAATCACGAGGCGGGTAATTACAACACTGGAAATGCTACAGAGGAAGTGTAATGTAGCGCAGGGTCGGATTGGGAAAGAGCTTTTGGCCGGCACAGAGGCCTATTGGTTGAGGCCAGTGGTGGGCCGTTTTTCCGCCTACTTTTAAGGCTTTTAGTCTTATATGGGCTCACCCTTACTTTATGGAATAACAGTTGATTTGAGGTTGCACTGATTAATCTGGCACATCTTTGATTACATATGTAACTGCTGGAATTATATTGGAAGTTAGGGTTATGGAAATCCCAGACTAACGTTCTCAGGGTGAATTTTGATCGACCTGTTGTTATATACCTGTATTTCAGATTTTGTGTATAGATGGTCTGTGCTTATACTGTGATTTTGTTTCAGAACAGAGTTGTATTTCCACCCATAAGGTGACCGTGATGATATGCCGGCATTACTGAAATTCGCATGCATGGTCACCAGGTCCTGCTTGCTTTACGTTATTCAGGTTATGATAATGAGCTCGATTTTGGAGATGATTGTTCTTATTGTGACACATTAGATCGTTGGTATTATTGAACTTCTTAGTGTCCGACCGGGGTTGCTCTACTACGTTTAAAGGTGAGCGTGATGATCTGCTGAAATCAATGGTACTCTCATGCATGGTTGGTAGGTGTTGCTTGCCCCCGCACCATATGTGGGTTGAACGTGCTTGATGTGACACATTAGATTTCTGGTACTAGTTTTCCTAATGATTGTTTCACAGACCAAGTTTTTTATTTGATACATTTTCAATGCATTTAATTGGTATGGATTGTGGAGGGGGTCTTCTATTTCCTTTTGTCAAAATGTAATTATTGAGGATTAATGGATGAATATTAAAGATCATTCTGGAATGTCCTCAGACTAAAACTTTGATTTGTTTGGATGACTGGAAAAGTTGAGTTCTTGCTGTTGAATATTTGGGGGTTTCCCTGCTGAGTATTGATTGGTAGCTGCTCTTTTTCCCTGGATGCAGCAAGTCTCTGTAGCTACCAAAAACTGATGTGATTACATAGCTAGTGTGCACCCTTGTTTCTCCTGGCTGCTGTTAATAGTGAAACCTTTACTAGAAAAAAAACATTTTCATTATAAACTATTAAACTATTGTAACAATTGAATCAGTCAAGCACAAATGTTATTTTAGCAATCGAAAGAGATTTAGCAGGGTTTTCGCATAGACCTAGGAGTGACTTGCACGTATAATCTGGGTAGGATATTTTATCATTCATACTTGTTTGCTAGCAGCTAAGGATGTTTGTTGTATGATTAACTCAGAGGACCAGGATTTGGCACCTTTTCACATAATGTATATGGACAGGCTTTAAACAATCTTTTGGTCAAACTCAATTTTATTCTTGTTAGAGATGTCAGTCCGTCTCTTCTAATCCTTCACCATTGCACCACAGTTAATTATATAATTGTGTTTGATAATTTAAGGTCAGTTCTGTGTATATTTCTGACTCATCCATCCTGCACAAGCGACCATAATCTTCTAAAAATTGATAATAAAATTACTAGACTGTTGATGTAATATTAGCCCAGCATTTTAAGGTTGGGATATGCAATGAATGGACGCAGAAGTGAAATAGAGCAAATGCAAAATTGTTACATTCCAGCCTAGTGAAAGAAAACTTGGAACTCCTGGGCACATGTTTGAATGAGACAGTTAGTGGTGATTGTTTTAAAAGTGCTTCTGGTACATTTGCATATAGAATTTCATGCAGTGCTATTTATGACCCCAACTACGGTACATGTGAAACCCTTTGGATGGTTTGATACAGCCTGTATTAAGACGCATTACATTCTTAAAGGCCCTTAATACTACCCTAAGAGATCAAGACCAGATGATTACATGTTAGGCTTCTTTATAAAAACTCGCAATTTAGATGGAAAAAGGTTGTTAAAAAAGAGACATGATAGGCATTAACTGAAGCTAGCAAGCAGAAATACAATATGCCTTTTGGATAGTTAGAAATCCTCCCTCTTTTAGGGACCCCACATGCCCTACTATTGAAGCCCTGATTTCTCCTCAAATATGGGTTGATTATTTTGGGCAAAAATTAGTAATTTTCTACAGTAATGTTCCCCATTTTAATGGAGATGAAGTTGGATGAGGTATCCATACCCCCAACTCTTCTTGAGTTTGCCCTATCTGAGGTTATTATTGCCATCACTAACGGCAAAAAAGGGATGGCTCCAGGCTCCGTGTGGTGTCTGCTGGATATGTTTAGTGAAAATCGAGCTCTATGGGCACTATTTATGACAAGTGTGTTGAAAGCAGTGTATTGTAGTGGCCCACTTCCAATGTGTAGTCATAAACCAATTTTTCAGGTTTTTTTATTAAGGGGACAGAACCGATTCAAAGTGCTATAGGCTCATTAACCTACTATATTCAGCGGTCAAGCTACCTGGGTTAGAGAACTTGGACAGAAGATATTTTGAGTGATGTGCAATATAGTAATCGTAAAGGGTTTGGCACCACTGAACAATGTTTGAATCTAAATCTTTTAATCAATAATTAAACAATTGCAATAAAAATAAAATTTATCAGGCCTTTATTGACCTCTCAAGTGCTTTTGACTGTGTGAGCCATTCTAGGCTATGTCGTGGACACTCATGGTCAAGGATGGGGTCGATAATTTTATTCAGTTTTTGACTCCGCTGTATACTGACTCTCCAGCAAATGTCCATTATGGTAGAAGTGGGGTGTGTACGAAACCATTTAGAATCTGTAGGGGATTGAGGCAGGGAAGTGACTTGGCCCCATTCCTTTTTAGGTTGAGCCTGGGCAGCGCATGGGCTTCACTGCGAGGCATGCTGTATTCAGGTAGGGACTTGAAGCTAGGCACATTCTCTGCCCATATTTTTCATTGGCTTGTGTCATTGTCCACTGTAAACTGTGGCTGTTCATTGGTCAGTAGGCTTGGTAACCCCTCCTTGGTACCGCCTTGTCTCATTTTGTAACCTCCTATGGTGACACCCCCGATACATGTGTTGTTACTCGGTAGCCTTTAATTTTTGCCTCCGAACGCTATTTTCTCAAATAGCTTTGCCCTGCCTGCTGTTGCAGGCAGGGCACGCTCTTGCCTAAAGCTTTTTTTAATTTTTATAGCACGGGCACGGAACGCATTTGCAATGCAATAGGTCTCACATTTACAAGAGCTTGAGCTATTGGCATTGTACATAACACTGCCTTTTATTTACATGTTTTAAAACCAACACTTAAATAAAAGGCTTTGTCATTTACAATGCCAATAGTTCAAACTCTCGTAAATGCGAGACCTATTGCATTGCAAATGCTTGTTTAGGTTAGGTTTCAGGGTCCTCAGTCTTCACCCTGTTTATATGCTTAATCCGACAGTGCTGTCCTGAGAATCTCTCAATACTACTCTATTGTGTGAGCTGAGACTTTTTGTGCTATGTGCTGTTCCTCCGTTTCTCTCAGTACATCTGTCCTCACTTTTTCTCTCTTCCTGTTGTGGGTTACTTATCAGCAAAGAAGTCTTGTAACTTAGACACAAAGAATGCAAGTACGAGGAGATGAGGGATATGTAGTTGGGCTTATGTCAATGTTTCTAGATTCCTTGTTGTTTGATTACTGATGTTGAAGGTTAGAATGTCTATTTCTTAGTCTGTGAATGAGTGGTCTTACCCATGATCTCAAAGCAGTCCAGATATGTTTCTGACTGATTCAGGCATTGTGAATGTGTGCATTCAGTCAGAACTTGCCCTCCTGCATTAGGCTTTATTTCCAGGCAGCCACACGTCTTTTGTGGCACATATGAATCAGACAAAACCTAATATTACTTGAAGCTCTAAAAAATGAGACCACACACTGTTGTGGATGCACCCAGAAATAATTATATTGCCGGCTGATTCATAGTTCTGTTATTCTTCAAGGAACAGGGTGGCATTCTATTGGTGTTATCTTTCCTGTCTACAATGGCTATGTCCTTCTTGGCTATCCAAAATTGCTCTGTACTGTTGTAGTGTGAACATGGTGTTGTATTGTGCGGTGTGGTGTTACAGTTTGCAGCATTTTGGTATGTTATGTGCTTCGATGTCATTCGGTATATTGGTGGAGAAGGATGAGTAACAGTGTGATGTGCTTTATGATGATATGGTGTTGAATGGTGTGGGTAAGCAGAGAGGTATTATAGTTGAGTCTGATATGTTGTAGCCAGGTATGTTTACTACTCTACTGTTGCATGTGGTATGTTCTTGCTTCGTGAGGTTGCGTGGCAGGGTGGGTATAATATAGTACATTGTAACATAGTGGAATAAGAGGTTACCTTGTATCATGTGGTGAGGTGACGTTTAATATGAATGTTGTGCACTGTAGTGTTGTGTTATGTGGTGTATTTGATTAGATGTTGTGTTCAGTCATAGGAGGACTGTGGTGGGGTTTTATATATGCCCACAAGAGAATGGCAGGAATAAAAATATTATCACATATCCTTTGCCAAGAATCTAAAGAAAAAAATTTGCCAAGTTTTTTATGAAAGGTAAACCAAACTATGAATTCCCGGAGCCATGAGCTATTTATTACTCCTGTTGTTATGGGTCGGGATTGAGTTCAGTTTTTTCCTGTCATAAGAGATACGCCAACACCCATAAAGTATGGCATGATTGATCACAGGGCTCTACCTTTAGCACTGAGAACTCCACCTGTAATGAGTGAATTGCTCCAGCCAGCCTAGTCCTAAAGTACTAGAAAGTCTTTCTGCCAAAGTCAGAAGACCTATGGGCCACTCAGCCAGCTTGAACTGTACTGAATTTTCTATGTAAATATCAGATTTTAGACCGAAAACTTGTACTCTGTATGCCTTTACTCCACAATATTATTTGAAAATATAACAGCCTTTAAAATACAAGTCATTACTCCTCAAATATATATTTTTTACGTCTGCGCTGTTTTTTATTTTTTGCTTTTTTTAAATATATATCTTTTCTGACAACTGAGAGGTACAGCAATGGGCACCTGCCTCACCCCCAGCTATGCAAATTTGCATATGAGCTGATGGGAGGAGCAGGTGCTACCCACCAGAGGTCCTGAGGAGATGGCTAATAATGTAATCTTATGGTCTAGTTTTATCCATGACCTTTTTGTCATCTGGCGATGGTCATTGAGTTCAGCTGAGGAGTTCGTAGAAAAGATCAATGACAATTCCCTTAGTCTCCACTTTACTGCCCTCTTGAGCAAGCAGTCTGTAGAATTTTTAGATCTGAGAGTATATATAAAAGATGGCAAACTACACACAAAGAATTTTAGAAAGAGTACAGCACGCAATACGGTTTTACATGTCTAGAGCTTACACTCTACTAGTTTAAAATACAGTATCCTCTATGTAGAACACCTAAAAATGTGTAGGAACTGTAGTGAGGGGGTAGAACTAGATATTGCATAGTATGAACTGGAACAAATGTTTGCAGCAAGAGGGTACAACAAGAAAACATTGAGGGAAGCCAGAGAGAAAACCAATTCTAAAGAGAGGGATACACTTCTATTCTCAGAGAAGAAGCAGAGTAGCTCGGGACAAGACCACAGGTTCATTACAGGCTTCAATGCTAGACACAGGGAGATGAGGCAGATCCTACAGAAGAACTGGCACCTATTAAGCAGCGATCCTGCCATAGGTTGGAAAAATAGTAAGAGGCTGTTATTGGCATTTTCTAGGGCCAGGTCAATGAGGGACGATTTAGTAGTCAGTAGCCCAGAGATGTTGGTGGGGGGCGCTTGGCTGGGTGGCAAAGGAGGTTTCACCAAATGCCACAGGTATAAGGTGTGCAGATATGGAAGTAATACCAGAACAGTCGCAATATCCGGCATGGACCAACAATGGACAATCCGGCACTCCTTGCATTGTAAGAGCGATCATACGGTGTATGTCTTAAAGTGTACGTGCCAAAAGATGTATATAGGCAGCACAATTGTAAATGTCCATCTGAGGTTCCTAGAGCACATTAGGGCAATTGTGACTAAGGACTCTTCATACCCGGTGGCAAGACATTTTGAGCAAGTACATAATAGCAATCTTGATAACTTGCAGTACTTTGCTATTGATCAGGTACCAGTCCGTAGCAGGGGAGGCACTAAGGAGCGATGCTTAAGGCAATTCGAGTCCAAACATATTTTAAGATTCAATACGATGGTCCC
This sequence comes from Triturus cristatus, assembly GCF_964204655.1. Classification (NCBI taxonomy): domain Eukaryota; kingdom Metazoa; phylum Chordata; class Amphibia; order Caudata; family Salamandridae; genus Triturus; species Triturus cristatus. Next base: position 249,799,502 of record NC_140586.1, read on the forward strand.
TATGGGTCTCAATATTGAAGAAGACCTGCATGTGCACCTGTAATGAATTATGGATCTCTCATCTGTTTATATTGTATTTTTGAACCAGTCTGTTTTCCAAAGGATGTAAGAATGTATAAAATGTTAGTATTAACTTCGAGCACAGAGCACTTTATGTTAAATACATATATCAAATCAGTGAGGGTGGGACATGTAAATCAAGCACACCGCACCTTGAGGCCACTTGCCCCATATGGGAGACTAGTAGAAATTAAGCATGTGGCACTTTAATTTCAGAAAGTCGAATTATTCATTCAGGTTCTGATTAGATCGCCCTGCACTTTAATATTTATGAAAATGTGTAACATAGCACTTGGCACCTTGCACTTTATTCCCTAAATGTATTGTGGTTGCAGGGATAAATGATGGATCAAGTTGTCTGCACAGGGTTGGACAGAGTAGCTTTGCATGCAGTATTTTATCTTCATTAGCCAGTTAAATGAAAAAATTGCAACGTTGCAATATGCATATAGAACTTTAGTCCCCAGGTAATCCAATTTTAGGGGAAGTGAGTAGGCAATTTCAATTAGATTGGCAGCAAACTGCACTAATATAGACTGGGGTCAATATGAAGAATAAATATGACTCCGTCTGCAGCCACAGGATGATACGCATAACTTGGGTTCGAGACTCATACACGTTCTGGGTTGTGACATATATGGGTTTCGCGCCAAAGAATTGTGAATGTCTAAGCGGCATCTTGCAGTCGGAGCACTGGGTCCTGTTGTGAACCATCAACAAGCACCTTAACGTTGGTAAGGGGCAGAGAACCAGAGCACTGGGCACTGTATGCCCCTGCTGGGCACTTTATGCAGGAGGGAGGGGAATCAGTACCAATAAGATGGTGGCATCTGCATTGGGAAGTGAGCTCGCTACCATGGCGACTAATGCACAATATAACGCTGCATGAGCCGTTTCAATACAAGGGACTCACGCCGGTAATGGAAATGCCGTGTAAGTGACAGCGCACACTAAATCCTATAGAGATTTAAAATATAAAATAAAGATTAACAGTAATGATTCTGAAATTTCAATCTCGCACTGGGATAGAGAAGGACACATGGAGCTTATAGTCACAGATAAGTATACTAAAATCACAAGAAGTATGCTCATTGTTTTCCGGAGGTGAACAGGGTGCTGAAATGAGTTGTGTAATCTACACAGAGCAACAAAGCATTGTGACATAGTTTCAATGATTGAGTGTTAAAAAGTAAAAAAGAAAAGGGAAAAAAAGATGAAAAAGTGAAAAGGCAAATGAAAACTTTATTGAACATATTTGAATGCGAAAACGTTGTTGTTCAGAGACGCTCGTGAATTTTTAATGCACTGTCACTTTAATTGGTGGGATAGGTATTAAAAGCACAGAATGGCAATATGTAACTGTTGTGAAGGACCGCATGGATGGTCAAAATGCATTACCAGTTGCCGCATTAAACCGCTGATCTCAAACCCATGCATGTCGAGTCCTGTTTGTTGAGGAGGAACAGGATGTAGACTGATATATATAATGACCTCACATATTACATCACTCATGACATGGTCAGTGACATCACTCATGACATTTCTATGTTTTTTAAAACTCTATTTGCTAATTATAATGTCCCTGTAACCTTTGTTTTTTTCGGTTAAATCCTATGTTTTTTTAACTGGTAGTTGTGTTTGCAGAGTGGTGGAGAAAGAGGCAAATACACAAGTTGAGGAGCACAGAGAGTTCAGAAAGTCCAAGAGAATCTTTTTTCTTTCAAATCACAAGGTATATACATTACTAGAAATAGAACATGTGACAGCAAAACAATTCTAGCAGTCATATAATGAGCAGATTTCTTTCACATCCAGATTGTTTTTCCATTATCTTTATTCATAAAGTGCTCAAGTATTCCGATAAAACAAGATGTTCAAGATGGAAACAGCTGTTTATACCTTGTGATTTGAAAGAAAAAAGATTCCCTTGGACTTTCTGAACTCTCTGTGCTCCTCAACTTGTGTATTTGTATGTTTAGATTTTTTTTTTTTCGGTTGTCCCAGAAGAGTGAGCACAATCGGGACTTTTTGGGACAGATGGTGTGCAGGTGGAATTTAAATCCTAACCGTTGTTCTGTTGTAATACTGGTGGAGAAAGAGGGCTGGGCCTCCGATCAGCTCTCAGGAATCCCACTGTGTAGGACTTACAGGATGTACTAGGAGGGCTTCTTGGCCCCCAAGGTCCCTCAGGAGTAAAGTGGACTTCATCCCTCAAACAGTAGTGCACCACGAGCCACATTTGCAGAGTGGTGGCAAAAGGAGGCGTGGCCTCCGAAGACCACTTAGCAATCCCTCAGCGTTGGACTTATTGGAGATAACAGGAGGGGTAGTTGGCCCCCAAGTACGTCCTTGGTGGCCGAATAACCCTCCTATTACCTCCAGTAAGTCCAACACAGCAGGAATGCTGAGACCTGATAGGAGGCCACGCCCCCTTTCTCCACCACTCTGCAAACACGCCTCCTGGCGCACTACTAGTAGGGGGATGAAGTCCCCTTAGCTATTTAGGATCCTCGGAGGTCAACTACCCCTCCTGCTAACTCAAGTAAGTCTCACACAGTGGGTTTGCTGAGAGATGTTCAGCGGCCATGCCCCTTTTCTCAACCACTATGCAAACGCACATCCTGGCGGACTAAGAGTTGAGGGATAAAGTCCCCTTGGTTCTTGAGGGTCCTAGGGGGCAAACCTCCTGCTACCTCCAGTAACACCCACACAGCTGGATTGCTGAGAGGTTGTCAGAGGCCATGCGCCCCCTTTCTCGACCACTCTGCAAATGCATCTCCTGATGCACTACTGTTGGGGGAAGTAGTCTACTTTAGTCCTGAGGCCCTCAGGAGCAAAGTGGGATTTATTCTCCAACCAGGAGCATGCCAGGGGGGGGTGTTTGCAGAGTGGTGGAGAAAGGGGGCGTGGCCTTCAAGTACTCTCAGCAATCCCCCTCTCTGGGACTTACTGGAGGTAAAAAGAGGGCTTGCTGGCCCCAAAGACCCTCAGAATTCAAGGGGATTTTATTCTCCAACCACCATTGCACCAGGAGGCTCATTTGCAGAGTGGTGGTGAAGGCGACTTGCAGTTTTTTTTTAATGAAACTTTTTTTTTTAGGAAAGGGGGCCTGCGTAGCCCCCTTTCTTCGGCCGATTATGGCCCGGGGACCCCTTCCTCTTTTTTTGTTTTTTAACATAAAGGAAGGGGGGCCGAGTGTTCCCCCTTCCCTGGGCATATTTAGGCTCTGGGGAACCCTACATTATTTTTTTTATATTGGGAAGGGGGCCAGCACGGCTCCCCCTCCCCAGGTCAATATTGCCCCAGGGACCCCATTCCCAGGGGCATGGCCATCTCGTTGGGGACCGCGGGGGTCTCAAGGCCCCTGCGGTCCCTGCTGGGTTCCCGCCTCCAGCGGGAGCCGGCATTGCCTTTGGACAGAGGGAGCTGCAAATATGCAGCTCCCTCTGTCCAAAAGCAATTCAGCTCTGCTTCATTGAAGCAAGAGCATTTTTACTGCTCTCGCTTCCATGAACCGGGGCAGAGTTTGCTACTGCTAGTGGGGAGCAGTGCTCCTGCCAAGCCATAGCAAACTGCAATGTCCCAGGGAGGGGCACCCTGGGACATTGCCAGAGCCGACCCTGGGGGGTGGCGGTCCTCAGGGCCATTTATTTAAATTTAAAGATGGTGGAAATTGTCAAAAAACTTTATCGGTGAACAAGCCTGCTGGTTCAGGCAAAACGCGTACGAGCAACTGACAAATAAAGCCTATTTTTGTCACCACATGGCGTCATCTGTCCCTTGGGAAACTGAGGTTTTGGTGGAATAATTACCAGATCGAGCTTGGGTGATCCGGAAACGACGACGCGCCCTCTGGTCTGGTGCGCGGTGGCTGCTACACAAGTGAAGGAGGAAATGTTTGTTTACCACTGCCCCCCTTTATCGCATGAACCGAGAAAGCTACGGCGCTCGGAGGAGTAGAGGAAGCCAACCTGAGTCTACGGCTGGACATGCGAGTCGGAGGACCCGGAGTGAATGCCGGTTGAGTCTCAGGTAGGAGGCACCCCTTTTGTAGCGATAAAGGAAGAGGGAAAGGCAGCATGAATACACAAATCCGTATTTACATTGGTATATGGACGCTGACAGTTGGTAACACGGAAAACTCTATTTCCGAGAGCTAAATATGACGTCGGTTGAGGAAATGAGGGAAAGGGAGGAAGCAGCTCTTTTTATTTTTGATGACACGAAAACAGGCACGCAAGTGAATAAAGGCAACAATGTGGCAAGTAAAGAGAAAACATGAGATGTCATTATACGACTAAAGCGCTTAGAGAAACTGAAGCGCTGGCAAACTTTCTAAGTGGTGGGAATCCAAATCACTCCAAAGATATTTGGAAGTTAAGCGGATTCCCAGAGGCCTCAGGATTTTGGTAGCACCTACTTATGAAGACACTAATCCGAACATGCTCCGTTAATGGGAGGAGAATAATCAAGAATCTTCACGGAGAATGCTTGCTATATTAATTAAATATGCGGACATTGATCGCTTAAAAATGTTGGAAGAAATACAACAAATAACTGAAATGCTAGAAAAAGAAACCAATCAGGATGTAATAGAAAAATTCAAAAAAGATATGCTGGAACGGCTAAAGAAATTAGAGGTTTCCATCAAGGATCGCAAAGCACAAAAGTTCCTCCGCGATAAAGGAGATTATGAACGTGGGCAAATTTGCACATTTGCAAAGAAATTCGAGAATGTAAGGAGACAGAAAATGAATACAAATGCTAAACCAACAAGTGAAATCCAGTTAGGTTTGAGCAGTGTGCAAAGCTCTGAGATAGAAACTTCAGCAGACGAGGGACCGAGTGGAACGACAATGGGTAGAGTACCATAAGTGATTGATGAATTTGTTTTTTTACAGGAGGAACGGAGATTCGATCTCCGGCCCAGGGTACCAACAAACTACACCAAACCACCAAGAGGAAGAGGCAGAGGCACCTGAGGCGCAAAGGCGCCAAACAATGGGAATTGAAAATTAATAGTAAAGACCAAGTTGATGATGGAGAAGAAGAGACCACAACATCAATTATCAATCTTACAAATGTTCAATTATCAGCAAAAGAAGAAGGTATTCTTAATTTAGGTCTATCTTATTGTCCTACAGCAGAATTTAATTAAGTTATGACAAGAGTGGATATTTTTAAATACATAAGACTATTGAAACTAAAAAAACATTTTGCGATCAATCAAAGACAAGACATACCAACTAGAACTGCGAGTACCACAATTGATGAAAATCACTCAGAGAGTCTACAAGTAAGAGATATGGAACTTCTTATGGGAATGAGACACATTGCAACAGAAACAGAGACAAACGGAGATGCATATTTGGACCAAACAACTAATCAAGTGATGGAAACAGCTGCGGAAGAAGGACTTGATATTGGAGGAAGTGAATCAACAACCTTCAGATAAAATTGTATTCCGATCTCTGCAAGAGATTCTATTGATGTTTTCAACGATTTAGTAATCAATGATTTAAAGAACTTAGAAAAATGCACAAGTGTAAGAAACAACAAAAAGAACATTCTGCACTCATTACTAACCCTGGGCGGCCAACTACGCTACGCTTGTGTAGTTTGCGTAGTTTGTGCTACTTTGCGCTACGTGAATTGCACGTAGCACAGTGCAAAAATGCGTAGCGTAGCTGGCATTTTTTGCTCGCGGTCCTCAACATCAAGTTGGCGACCGCGAGCGGGCAAAATGACATCCCGGCGAGACTTGTTCCTCGTTCGCGATCAGTAACATCAAGTTGGCGATCGCGAGCATGGAAAATAAACCTCCCAGCGCGATTCTCAACGCGGGGAGGTCAGGTTTCTCATTGCGAGTGGTCGCGTATGCCCGCGACGAGAAACTACCAGTCTGCGTTGAGAAAGCTGCCGCTCGAGTAAAAATCTACTCGAGCGGCAGAAAGCGATAGCTCGCACTGTGCGAGATGCCGTTTTCAATGATTGCACAGTGCGGACACGCATCCGGCACTGTGCAATCATCCCGAACAGCGCACTATGCAGTTCGTGTAGCGCTACGCGTATCTCGCGTAGTGCGTAGTGCACTTCACGTAGCTACGCGTAGCGCTACTATGCAAACTACACCCTGGGTTACTCATTACAAAGTTAAAAATGAATAAGAACTGTATAGTACGCAATGCCGATAAGGGCGGGGACGTGGTACTATGGGACAAACAAAAGTATTTAAATGAAGCCTATAAACAACTTAATAATAAGGCAGGCTATGTGAGAGTTCCCATTGAAACCATGTTACAAAGCCATTACCAATACAATGAACAATTGCAAGACTGGTATAACAGGGGCATGATTACACAAGATGAGTGTAAGTTTTTAAAGATTAGTAATCCTGTGACACCTGTTTTTTATCTATTACCAAAAGTGCATAATGACATTGAGAACCCACCAGGCCGCTCAATTATATCAGCCATAGGCAGCGGATTGGAGACTACATCAAAATTTGTCGACTCTTTCTTGAATCCATTAGTGAAAATGCTTCCCTCATATATTCAAGATACGGGGGCATTCCTAAAGGGAATTTATGACTTATCTTGGGAACAGGATCTTTTGTTCGTTACTGTTGACGTGACAACGTTATATACTAGTATAAAACATGAAGACGGTCTAAATGCTGTAAAATATTTCTTGGGCAGTAGACCGATAAAAATGTGGTCACATACGCAGATGCTACTAGCCATGGTGTCAACTTGCTTGAAAAATAATTTTTTCATTTTCAATGACGAATTGTTCCACCGGACCTGTGGTACTGCGATGGGCACCTGCTTCGCCCCCAGCTATGCAAATTTGCATATGGGTTGGTGGGAGGAGCAGGTGGTCCGGAAACAGTACCAGGAGGAGTGGCAGAATAATACTTTACATTGGAGCCGCTACATAGATGATCTTTTCATCATGTGGAAGGGCTCGGTAACATCAGTAAATGAGTTTATCAGCAAGCTTCAATTGAATAGTTTGAATTTAAAATTCACTAGTACAGTCAGTAACACAACAATCAATTTCCTTGATCTAACCATCTATGTAAAAGATTTCAAACTACAGACAAAACTGTACAGGAAAGTTACAGCGGGACATACACTGCTTCATGCAGCAAGTTTTCATCCGGTTAATCTGATGAAAAGCATCCCATATGGCGAGTGTTCGAGGGTGTTACGAAACTGTAGTGAGCCACATGTAAAAGAGAATGAACTGTTGAAGTTAAAAAAACGTTTTAAAAATAAAGGCTACACTGAAAACTGTTTACAAGCTTCGATAGAAAAGGTAAAGAAACAAACAAGAGAAGAGGTCTTATTTAAAGTGAAAGAAGATGGAAAAAATGTGAATGCCTGTATATTAATAACAACCTACAATAGACAACATGGGCCAGTAAGAAACATATTGTCTAAACATTGGCATGTGATAAAAAATGATCCAGTACTCAGCAAATGAATGCCTAGGAGACCACTGATAACTTTTCGGAGGGCAAGATCCTTTAAGCAAATGTTGGTCAGTAATATGATCTCGAAAAAAGATGCATCTGGGATAAGTTCTACCTCGTTAAAGCGCAAAGATGGTTTCATTAAATGTATGAAATGTAAGGCTTGTGCTCATGGGAGAAATATGACGACCTATAAACCTGGGTTAGCAAAGAGAGAAAAAAAGATTAAGGGCAGTATAACTGTAAAACCGAGTATGCTGTATATGTCTTGAGATGTTCATGTAATTTGCAATATGTTGGTGGTACTATCTTATCAGTAAATAAATGAATTCTGCAACATCTAAGGGCTATAAAGAATGGAGATAGATCGTACCCAGTAGCACGCCACTTTGAACGATTCCACAATAAAGACGTTCAAAGCTTAATCTATTATGTTATAGATGCAATTCTGTCTAATAGTCGAGGTGGTGACAGAGAGAAAAAGCTGAGAAGACTTGAATCCTGTTACATAGTAGAGCTAGATACAAGAAGCCCTGCGGGTCTGAATATGGAAGATCTGTATACTCACTTATGAATCTGTGTCGTGAGCAATGAATGAATGTCTAGATTTTAAGCTGTGATTATGCTCCCTTTTCTAATTTCAAGTTTTGTTTAAAGCACATTTTTTGAGCACTTTTTTTTATTATGCACTACACAACTTTAGGCAAGTGAGATTTTAGAGATTGCCTGACAAAGCATGGTGTTATGATATAAATGGTTTGTAGATTATGAGCCCACTTTGGCAATACAGAAATGTTAATGACGATGGATGAAAACTCAGTCATTAATTTGCAGGGCGAAGAAGCTCCGATGAGTATATTTTCCCCATGTGCGATCAAGGCATGTTGAAATTATTATTTTCTGGCCAAGTTTATCTATTGATTTATAATGATGAATTTATTCATGCATCCATTGACATTTGCATCACCGGGCAAGATCGATAAAATGTTTATATTCAATGGGCAGACATAAAACTACGAGTCTGTCTTCCATTGTATGAGTTATGTAGTTTTTCACGTGACTGCGTCACATGCACAGAAATTTAAAGATGGTGGAAATTGTCAAAAAACTTTATCGGTGAACAAGCATGCTGGTTCAGGCGAAACGCGTACGAGCAACTGACAAATAAAGCCTATTTTTGTCACCACATGGCGTCGTCTGTCTCTTGGGAAACTGAGGTTCTGGTGAAATGTAAATGTAAATTTGATACTTGTATAGCACACTACTCACCCGCAAGGGTCTCAAGGCGCTTGTACAAATACCGCTGTGGAACCCATCCTGGCTTTCCCTGTGAGGCGTCCACTCCTGGGCATCCCCAAGGTAGAGGCCAGGCATCCTTAGCGTTGTGGGGGCCGTTGTGGAGATTAAGCAAGCTATTGCCCAGAGTTGCAGAGTGGGACTCTATGATTGGAATAGGCACCGAGGCGAGAATTATCAGGTCCGTGGAATTTTTTAACCCAAGACCCGCCAAGGCGGGGAATTGAACCCTGGTCCCGGGCTAGACCTCTGCATCAGGGTCTGCCGCTCTAATCATTGAGCCACATTTCTCCACAAATAGTGGTGGTATATATATATATATATTATATATATATATATATATATATATATATATATATATATATCACAAGTGTTCCTCCGCTACCTTCAAACAAGCGGCTCTCCCAAAGAGATGGACACGGACCCAAAGTTTTGTGCAAAACGTAAATCTCCTTTATTCCTCTGTCGCCATTACGCGTTTCGGCTCTCCAAGTCCCACCCCAGTGGGCGTATGCCAACTAGCATGCTGGTACTTGCAGTTCCTCATGATTTTGAACGCAGTGGGTGCCACCATGCCCCTCACAATAATCCAAGTATTGCCCCAGTGGGTCAGAAAGGAGCCAAAGACACCGCAATGCTGTTAATCTTAATGTCCATCAATACGTACCCCCTGTTCCATCGTGTTTGAAAATTCACTATGCTATGCTATTCTGAAGTCCTCAATTAAAGGTGTTTCAACTCCCTGTGAGCGGCGTCTTCATTTTGGGCAACCTCTTTGTTGGATTTTTAGCGGCTCTGCTAGGCCGCAGAGACGCCCCGATGCTAGGTGTGCGGATCCTGCGTTTGAATTTTCAAACACGATGGAACAGGGGGTCCGTATTGATGGACATTGAAATGAACAGCTTTGCAATGTCTTTGGCTTCTTCCTGACCCACTGGGGTAATAATTGGACTATTGTGAGGGGCATGGCAGCACCCAGCACAGTGCCATCAAAGTATTTTGCGCTTTCTATCTCGGCGTGGATGGCACTGTGCTAATCCTATGCCTAAAGACTTTGATAGAAAAGCAGACATTTGAGGTGAGCAGATCTACAGTGCCGCTGGTGTTGAGAGAGCTCTATACAGGAGCTGCATTTCACCTAAACTTGAGAACTACCCAGAGTTCTCTGCGTCTTTTTTGCATATATATATATATGTATATACTTATATATCCAAAGAATTCCTGAGTTTTCAAGATGAGAACAAACAGCACAGGCACAGTCTCCAGTTGATGTGTAGCTTTATCAATTTACATAGTCCATATGACGCGTTTCAGCTGCCGACCTGTGGCCTTGATCACATATGCTTTACATGAAGATCACTTTCTTTTAACAGGTAAGGATTTTCTTCTTTTTTTTTTTACATTTTTTGTAATTTTTCAAACAAGAGTGCATTTAGACATAGCCCTAAGCAATGAAATCACATGGTGATGACACATAGATAGTAGACATCATAGACATCATAGTAATACTAATGTATGATTGACGTATATAGATTGAAATCCTAAATAATGTAGTTCTGCATAGGGCAAATATTAGGAAAACCTGAATACATGGAACAGGTAACACCACAAATGGAATTACAGATGAGTTGATACATTACAGACAAAAATACATCTACGGTACCTGTACCCTGGCACATAAAACACTTTATGCACACATTGAAACGACACAGTGGCTGCAATCAGGTTGGGAATAAGACTATCTACAAACTCGAACACTAGAAAAGTATGTGAAAAAATAATAATACACGTTATAATCGCCGGTTGTCCCGGCCTATGGTCCAGGATGCTAATTGTGTCAACGCAGAACAATCAAATATGTACCATATAAAAATCTGCCTGGGCTTAAAAACAGTGCAAAGTGGTAATCGTGCAGAAATATAACGTGTGAATGCATCTAAAGAAACTTAGATGACATAATAAAAGTAATGACGTGCAAGAGTGTAAGTGTATGTAAAAAAACTCAATATAAACATAAAGTGCTGAGTGCCGAAGTTGATGCAAATATCAAACATTAGAAGGATGACATAGTGTTCCAGCCAGAACAAGCCCTGCCCACACATATAGGGGAGCCATGAAGCATGTACAGCTCAAAGAAGAATTTGAATGAAGAACAGAAATGAATGCCTTCATCCCTGGGGGCCAAAAATCAATATAGGAATGCTCGAATGCATTAACTTAGAAATCAGTTTCAACAAAATTTCAAGACAAAAAACACAAAGATATCAGAAATAACAGAATGGTGCTAGCACCATACATTACAGATAATTGTATAGATCCTCCCTTATGTTGAGACCAGACGGAGTTTTGGTATTAAGATCTAATATGTACAGTGTCTCTAACTGTCTTAGCAATTTTTCACGGTTACCACCTCGTCTTAATGTGGGTACATTATTGATAACAAAATACTTGAGATGTTCGAGGTTGTTATTGTGAACCTCCTAGAAGTGCTGTGCCACTGGGTATGTATGGTCATTGTTAACAATGGCCCTAAGATGTTGCAAAATTCTCATGTGGACTTGAAGTTTTGTACTACCCACATATTTAAGGCCACAGGTGCATTGTAGTACATAAACAGCAAAGTCCGTTCTGCACTTGTATTTCCTATTGATGATGATAGGTTCAGAATGGAAAGTAGCAGTGACTTGGGTGATGTTAATGGCAAATCGACCCGCCCTGCATGTGCTACACTTAAAGAATCCCATTTTATCAGTGAGACAGTTCGTTTTAACAATAACCTCTGGACTGCTTTTGACCAACGCATCTCTCATAGAGCATGCGCAACGGTAGGTGATGGTTAGCCGTCTGGGAACTATTGGGCCTAGAATGGGATCAGTCAAGATGAAGCGCCATTGTCTGTTTATGATGGATCTGATGGCTCTCTCTTCCTTGTGATGACTAGGCGTGTGCCAACTACACCACTCTCACTGGTGTCAGGTGTGACAGTGATATTCCCCTGTTCACAACACATGTGGCCAGTCAGAATTTGTTCTCTAGGTATAGAGTTAGCTCTTATAATGACTTTAGTGATAATTTGTTCAGTATATCCACGTGCTAAGAATCTTTTGTGGGCTTCAGTTTGGCTCTGTCTGAGGTCACAATCTAAACTGCAAATCCTACGGAGCCGTAACATGTCTCCATAGGGGATACTGGCTATGAGGTGCCTCGGGTAAAAACTGGATGCATGTAATGTGGAATTACCAGCAGTTGATTTGCTGTGTAACCTGGAATGAAGTGACTCATTCTCTATATATAAAGTGACATCAAGAAATTCTATGGCAGTAGTACTCATAGTAGCATTGAATTCAAGATTAAGGTCATTATTGTTAAGAGGGAAGCTCCCATCACAACACCCCATAGCTGTTGGAAAATTACTTTGTCAAACATAAAAAAATTGCTATTGAGACACCATTCAATCATAAAAGAATCAACTCATTATGCTTGTAAAACTGTATAGGTCTGTCCTTAAAGAAATGTTCACAGGCTCTCAAACCATCGCTATGTTTGATACTAGTGTAAAGGGATGTTATGTCCATGGACATCAAGATGTAGTCACTGGACCAAGGTATCTCCTTAATTTTGAGCAGGAAGTCACCCGCATCCCTCAGGTAAGAAGGTAACTGAGTCACGAAGTCCTGCAAGACATAATCCACATAATGTTTTCACACAGGCTGTTGAGAGCTTAAATGATCTGTCGTCCTGGGATTGGTGACGTGCCCTTATGTACTTTTGGTAAAAAATACAGCACTGTCATGAATGGTGTTTCATTGTTAGGGAAAAGAAATTATTCTTTAGTCAATAATCCATCTAGTTTGAATTTGTTTAGTTTTTGTTTAAACTCTGCTGCTTTTGGCGATTTCCTGCAAGTTGGATATTTTGTAGCAGGTGCGATCGTTTAAGTGTCTATGAGCTTCTTCCTAGCTATTCTGTCCAGGGTATAACACAATGTTACCAACCTTGTCTGATTTATTGATCACAATCTGGTTGTTTTTTTGTAGTTTCTTGATTAAGGCAAAGTATTGACTGTTACTTTGTTGATATCTGTAGTGTCTCTGTACTTTTTTATGATGAAGATCCTTCAGTTCATCTATGACCACATCGTTGAATGTATCAATAGAGTCCCTAGGCATCATAGGGGTGAAGGTGGACTGAGGTTTGAAGGGACTTCTGATAGTCTTGGAAATATCAATACCTTCTTCACGCAAGATCTATTGTGTAGGAGCAGACTGTGAGGCAGATTGTAACTCATGCAGGGTCCGAATATTGGGAATGTCCGATACTACAAGATTAGACTTTACTTGTGATGGCACAGAAGCAGGGAAGGTAGCACTATTATTGGCGTGCTTAAGTTTGAAACATTTGATCAATTTCAACTTTCTGATGAACTTGAAGATGTTAATACAGGTATGTCTGTAAATGAAGCTACTTTCCCGGCAGAAACTTAAACCAAGGGAAAGGAGTTGAGTCTCAGCTTTGTTGGTTGAGGGTAATGTCAGTAAGATTCACAACAGTATTTGAATTTATGTTTGCTTCTGCTGCCAATTGCTCATTTTTTTAAAAACAATGATTGGATTGTCTGCATTTTCTCCTTTGCCGTTTTTTTTTGCTGCATCGGTGCCTTGTTTCTTGGACGGCCATGGACACAATGTCTGTCGCCGATCTAATCATAAAAAATCAAGTTCTTCAGCGAGGGTGAAATTACACATGGCTGCCTCATTGCGTCCTGGTTGGCCTCTGCCATCTTCCGAATCAGTCTCACTCTCCAGAGCTGAGCTGATATCGTATATTGAAGCTTAGTTGACATCCTGAATGTTAGCTCTGTCCTCTTGATTTGTTGTATTGTGCCTAGTGAATTTATGCCTTTTTACAGTCGTATTTTCTAGAGAAAGTGAAGATTTGTCCAGTTTTATAGTCCACCTTGTCACGTGTAAATTTAAAGGCATTCCTTGTTTTTATTGTCTTTTCCTATTTTTAAGTCTTGCTGTGATTTCATCACGTCCCTTCATGATTAGTTCCTTCTGATCAAGGTTGTCTACCTCATAATTGATATGTTCAATTTCCTTCATTGTGGTAGTACGATCGATTTCAGCGTACTTGATGAGAATGATAATTAATTTCATATCTATATATGGGATGCGCGCCCCCTCTCCCAGAGCTTGAAAGGGTCCCAGAGAGCCCATCCCTGGGGCTAAATACTTGGTGAGAGAGGGGCCGTGCAGTTTCCTTCCTTGAGGCATTAATGTCCCCATCCCCCGGGCTGGCTCAGATGCTATTTTCTTTTTTTTAGGAGTTTGATATAGTGCGAACTTGACCTAAATGTATCAGAGCTCCCTGTAGAGACTCGAACCTGGTTCCCCAACCTCGAGGTCAACCGCTCTAACCATTAGGCCACATTCTCTGTGTCCCGGGGAGCCCACCCCTGAGACATAGTAGTTTTTTTGCCCGCAATGGTGCAGGCAGGGAAATCTGTGTTTGCTCTCACTTGGCGGGAGCATTTTCAAATCAAATCAAAGAGAACACCAAATCCGATACCAGCTGGTGAGAGCTTCAGAAAAGCTCCCACCTGCTGGGAGCGGATTTTGATCTGTTTTCCTGCCTGTAGTGAAGCGGGCAGGGAAACACATCAAACGACTGATCCAGTTCAGAAGGAAGGCTGAAGGCCGTGCGCAGCGGCAGCTTTGATGTATGAGTGATATTGGCTACAGGGCCCGGCCGCTGGCAGAACCCTGCATCTAACTCGCCGCCATGCACAGCGGGGGTTGCGTTTATGTCTGGCAACTAAATATTACTTTACGTTAAAAAAAATTAGAAATTCACTGAAAAAAACAAAGGTTAACGTTATGTTATAGTTAGGTGTGATAAAAAGATCTGTTTAAATAAAAAACCTTAGAAATTCACTGAAAAACACAAAGGTTAAAGTAAGATTATAGTTAGGTGAATTTATCAGTGACAACATTAATGATGTGAACTAAACAAAAACACAGAAATTCACCAGTTACTGCTAACTATAACTTGCGCTCCTGCCATTCACTGCATATGACCTCACATATGACACCACTCATGACATGTTCTATGGCATCCTTTATGACATCACCGATGATATCTCAAATGACATCATTGATGACATCACCGATCACATCACTGATGACATCATCCAGTGAGTGTGCTAGTTTGTTCATAATTTACATAGCGGCGAGCAACTACCATATTACTTTTCCACCTATTTTTCTACAGCCAGGGTCCAACTAATGGGTGTAGTTGTTCACAAAACACATGTGCTACTAATGCATCATAGGTGTGCTGAGGTATTGAAGATACTATAAATATTTGCATTGAAGAGCAACTTTGTGCAGGTGACAGTTGAGAAACTGTCTCCATAATGTTCCACACAAGTTTTTAGGCTGTGCAGAAAATGTTTGCAGTAAGCCAAGATTCTAAATAGAACATGCTATGTCCCCAATTACAAGTCTCGTGGTCCAAGGACCGCCAGACTCCGGGGCAAGGCAGTCTCCCTACCGCCCTATTACGATAATGTGTTGCAGCGGTCAGGAGGCAGTAATATGCATGGCAGGACTGCCACGGTCCTGCCAATCATATTACAAGTTTCCTCTCCGCCACGGTTTTCATGATGATTCTACCGCCATGAAAAGGGGAAACAGGCCCCCTGGTGCTTCACGCCCTGTGAATGCACACAGGGGGGGGGGGCACAACATGTAACCTCCTGTGTGCATGCACACCAGTTCCTGCACAGCATAGACTTTTTATTTCATATCGTGCAGGAACTGTTTTTGGCGTTCCCATTACGATGCCCATTTTCAGGGCACCGCTGAGGGAACATCAATAACAAAGCCCACCAGACAGGAGGAAACTCCTAATCTGGCGGGCGGTCTGACAATGGCTTTGGCGGTGCGGTGGCGGTGCGGACCTGGCGCCGCACCACCAAAGTCGTAATCGGGCCCTAAGTATTGTAAGCACCCTTAAGTTATTAGGCAGAACTGTGTCAGTATGACAATTTCTAGTTAACATAGAAGACTGTGTGCACCAGGTATTAAGCTATGTGCATGTGCTTGTTTTGTTTAATAAGATAGGTATCTGTAAAGCTTTCACCTCAGTAGGAAGGCTGTAGGTAGTATGACCCTTAGCACCTTCTGGCCTTAGTTATTTTAAGGGAATAGTCTCTTATAGAACAAGTTCAGCATAGAGTGTACACTGTGCTTAGTAGATACTTTTTAATTCTCTGTGGTGTATTTCCCATGAGAGTTTCACTGTTGGCAAACAGTGTGGTACACGGTAAACGCTTTCCATAGAGTAAACAGTGTCAACAGCACTCACTTTTCTACTTATATCCACTTAATATCTCAATGTAGTGTCAGCGACTGTCAGTGGGCTGATACAAATAAAGAGTGTCCATAGTAGGGAATTAGTTATGTAATAGGGCTTGGAGAATCTGGAGGAACTTCGGGTTTCCATGAACAGTTGTATACAGATTGAAAACCGTGTGCAGGATGGGTTACCCTTTCATCTGTACTTCATAGTCAACATGAATGTGGTACCGAAGAAGTGTATGGTATAGGGTCAATGTTGCAAATAACACAAGCTTGCTTTTCCTATGGGAGTTGTATGTATGATAGCATTAAAGATACTTAATATTATTCTGAGCTATTTTGCATTTACTTTCATAGCTCTAATGGTATTCCTGTTTACAGAGCAATGTGTACAAAGGAAGTTTGAATGATGTCATCAGTGATGCCATCAATGATGACATTTGAGATGTAATCAGTGATGTCATAAATGATGTCAGAACATGTCATGAGTGAGGTCATCAGTAGTGAATGGTGGGCCGAACGTTATAGTCAGCGCTGCTAACTATAACTGGTGAGTTTCTGTGTTTTTTGTTGTTGAAAGCGTTAATGTTGTCACTGACAAATTCACCTAACTATAATGTTACTTTAACTTTTGGTTTTCTCAGTGAATATATATATATGAACCACCCCTTTTTGGGGGTTGGCTTCCCCCAGACCCTCATTTTATAGTGCTTATTTATATAGTGCTGTTGTTATTTTGGGGGGTAACCACTCCATAATCTCCTGTTTTTGTAAAATGAACACCCTTACCTAAAATTACCTCAGCCTACCCTTGAACCCTCACAAACCCTTCCCCCATACCTGTACGCAACCCTTAACCCTAACATCGCCCATTATCTCCCTTTAACTGGACCTACCTCTTAACTCTAAAACCACCCATACCCTTTTTTATCTCTATTCACCCCTTAACCCTAAAATCACTCTTACCCCCTTTACTCTACCCACTCGTCAACCCTAAAATCACCATTGCCCCCTTTACATCTACCCACCCCTTTACTCTGAAATCACTCTTAGCTCCTTTACCTCTACCCACCCTTAAACTCCAAAATAATTATTACCCCTTTTACCTCTACCCAACCATAAACCCTAAAATTACCCTTGCTCACTTTACGTCTACACACCCCTTAACCTTAAAATCCCTCTTACTCTCCTTTACTTCTATTCACACCTAAACCTTCAAATTACCCTTACCTATTTTTCTCTACCTATCCCTTAAACCTAAAAAACCCTTACCTGGGGAGTAAAGACTTGAGCAGGAAAGGCACATGAATAGTAAAGGCTCTATGAAGCTTGAGCGCTCTGCTCTGGCGAGCCACAAGTCTGGCTGCCTGAAGCAAAACCAGAAGAAGTTCCCTGCAGGAGGACCAGTATTTTTATGGGGACGCGCAGCGCTAGGAGTGTGGACCTTGTTGATTGCCATCTGAAGGAACTACCAAGCCCAGAACACCTTGGGGGCAGTATCACCACCTGTTGCCCCTCCCTTCTCCCGGCGGCAGACTTAAAAGCGCCTCGTGCCTCCCGCTTCGCGGGACGCGCAGCGCTAGGAGTGTGGACCTTGTTGTTTGGCATCTGAAGGAACTACCAAGCCCAGAACACCTTGGGGGCAGTATCACCACCTGTTGCCCCTCCCTTCCCCCGGCGGCGGACTTAAAAGCGCCTCGCGCCTCCCGCTTTGCGGGACGCGCAGCGCTAGGAGTGTGGACCTTGTTGATTGGCATCTGAAGGAACTACCAAGCCCAGAACACCTTGGGGGCAGTATCACCACCTGTTGCCCCTCCCTTCTCCCGGCAGCGGACTTAAAAGCGCCTCGCGCCTCCCGCTTCGCGGGACGCGCAGCGCTAGGAGTGTGGACCTTGTTGTTTGGCATCTGAAGGAACTACCAAGCCCAGAACACCTTGGGGGCAGTATCACCACCTGTTGCCCCTCCCTTCCCCCGGCGGCGGACTTAAAAGCGCCTCGCGCCTCCCGCTTCACGGGACGCGCAGCGCTAGGAGTGTGGACCTTGTTGATTGGCATCTGAAGGAACTACCAAGCCCAGAACACCTTGGGGGCAGTATCACCACCTGTTGCCCCTCCCTTCTCCCGGCGGCGGACTTAAAAGCGCCTCGCGCCTCCCGCTTCGCGGGACGCGCAGCGCTAGGAGTGTGGACCTTGTTGTTTGGCATCTGAAGGAACTACCAAGCCCAGAACACCTTGGGGGCAGTATCACCACCTGTTGCCCCTCCCTTCCCCCGGCGGCGGACTTAAAAGCGCCTCGCGCCTCCCGCTTCGCGGGACGCGCAGCGCTAGGAGTGTGGACCTTGTTGTTTGGCATCTGAAGGAACTACCAAGCCCAGAACACCTTGGGGGCAGTATCACCACCTGTTGCCCCTCCCTTCCCCCGGCGGCGGACTTAAAAGCGCCTCACGCCTCCCGCTTCGCGGGACGCGCAGCGGGACACGCCGGGCTAAGCCCGGGCAAAGGGCGGGCCGTCTACGGCCGTCCAAGGCCGACCAAGGCTGGGCTGGGCCACCCCTCCTGTTGTTGGCTGTACAGCTTTCATTAGCCGCCCAGGACTAAGGTGATTGAAATATCATACAGTTTCCTATTTACCTTCTATTTTTTCTCATTAGTTATACCTGTTATACTTTAGTCATTTCACGTTAACAGTTGTGTATAGTCTTTTACTGCTTGGGAACACATTGTCAGCACCTTATCGTACGCAACTAAGCATAATGGCAACACGCTCTTCAAAATCTAGGCACTTTTTGGTGGGGGGCTCGGTTAGGGGGACATTAGATCACTTTATCACTAGGGCCGCTACTGTTCTAGAACAAGAGATCGCTATTACAGAGCGCCGTTTATCTCTGGACCCTATCTATCAGAAGCGCTCGTCCCTGGGTCATATTCAACAGGTCCTGTCACCCCCAATCAGGAACATGGGCCCTGTCCCCACGGATAATGTTGCCCCCCCTTTGCAGTCACCTGACAAAATGGATTCAACGGCTATTCTAAAGCCTTCTAATACACGCTCCCCCAACCTACAATCATCAATGGATATTTCTCTTGAGGACCCAACCCCAATTCAGACTACCAAAACGGCTAAGATAAAACATGCAAAAATTAGACCCAACCCTTTTAAGCTCGCTGTAAAAAAATCATCTGCGCCAAAAAACAAAAAAAGACGAAAAGATCATCCTTCTGAGCCTCTTATCCTTACGCCTCAACTTACATCAAACCCAATGAGAGCCGGGCCCTTAAAAGACTCAAAAGATTTGACACAGCCTCCTACATCACCTTATTCTAACTTACTGGCTGACATAGAGCTTTTGGTAAAATCCCTACTTTTACCACTGGTGGAGAGAGTTAAAAACATAGCAAACCAGCTAACCTCATTGGAAACTTTACATACATCATTCACCGCATTAAATAGCGATATAAACACTTTTCTATCTAAAAATTTTACAACAGTCACTATGCCTTCTCCATCCACTCAAATAGCCACCCAGTTTAGCACTCTGAATCCTATGGACACCACTCCCGTTCCCATGCCTACAGTAGGGAAAAAATCTATTGCCGAAGGGGCTCCAACAGGAGATCAATTCTCCCACCCTGTAGTCCCCTTGGGTAATAATGCCAAGTGGCAGTCCCCTTCAAAAAATAGAGTGGAAAAGACTTTCCACATCGACTTGCCCCCCGAAGCAGCCCCCTACGTAGTAACACTTACTGGTGTCCCAGAGCTTACCCAGGGTCAAACGGAGAGTTATCAAGGACTTAAAAACAAAGTAGTACACTGGTTAACCCAAAACAGACCACTTCCCCCTGAAATAAATGGCGAAATATTGCACGTGAGAAGACTGAGATGGTTGGGTTCTAGACCCAAGGACATACAGGGCGATATAATTATAATCAACTTTAGGGATCGTAGGGTATTACCCCATATAGTTGATTGGTATACTCCGAGCAGGGGCGCGGGTATCTCAACGCACGATCTGAGTTACTTTTACCCCCGCTCCCTCCTGTCTAATTCCCAAATCCCACATCCACCGCTGAGGATTAACTCCGAGGCCCACCGTCCCACTCTCTCTACTTCCAATAGATTCGCCATTCTTTCCGGTTTGGATGAACAAGATTGACTCTCTAATTTTGCACCCTTGGAGGATAACTTCCTTAACACAAATATCCCGCCGGCCTCTTTAGAACCTGATATTCTTAATCCCAAAAAGAATACCCCGCCCATTGACAATCTCGGGAGTAAGCAGCTCAAAGGCATTGCTCCTTTTTTTACTCCCTCTGAGTCAATGAGCGTAACTGGTTACTTATTACCCAATTTTTCTTTGATTACTCATTCTATGAGGGTTATTTCCCCCCCACAAATCCTCCAGAAATCGCAAGAAATAAACGAGACCTTAATAGATCCTATGATCGGTAATCCCTGTACGGATGAAACCCCACTGGGTGATAGTCTTCTGTCCTGGAATGTTGCAGGTCTTTCTGACAAACTGACCAACCCTGCATGGGTTCAGATCGTCTCCCGTTATAGCATTATTTGCTTACAGGAAACATGGACTATTACCGAGCTTCATCTTTTAGGGTATCAGACCTTTCATACCCCAGCTTCCCCTAGCCTTCATGGTAGAAGCAAAGGGGGCCTCTCGACTTACACTTCTAGTAGAAAGTCAACTAAAACTAGCCTACATCACAGGGACTTCAAATTATCAGATCATTTGTTTAACCGGTGGTTCAATCAAGTACACTGTTTTGGTTAACTTTTATAACAACATCCCAAGCCCTCATCTTGAACAGACACTTACTGGGCTAAAAACCGATTTATTAAAAATAGAGAATCAAAATAAATCTGATTCATTAATCATCTGGCTGGGTGATTTCAATTGCCCTCTGTGTTCACAGAGTATTAAAGGCACCTGTGGAATGGTATCTGATACCGATGATTCTTCTTCTAGCCACTTCCGACACTCTAAACTAGGAGACTTTTTAAATGGCTTAACATCCCACTTTAATCTATCCTATGCCAACGAACTATGCGTCCCACCTAAGTGTTTTAAACCCACTTATAATGGGAGAGGTAGTCACACTACAATCGATTACACACTTATATCTTCCAGGTATTCAGGGCTTATACTTAACTGGGAGACTCTTGACTCTGTAATCAGTGACCATTACCCAATCGGGTTGATCTTAAATCTCACCTCACACGCTAAGCACAAGGTTAGGCAGAATCCTCCCTACACCCAACCTCTTCAGCCAGGAACCACCATGGGGCTTTACCTTAAATGGGACAAAGTAGTCCCTTCCACCTTTTTAAATTCCCTGGTGAAGAACACATACGATCATATCCAAACATGTCTATCACTCTCAGATAATCCGCACGCAATAAGTCACTCCTTCTCCAAAATGTTATTGGAAATAAAAAGATTGCTCGAACGTGCCCCAAGGAAATCCTCCTCCTCTAGTAACTGTTGGTTCGATAGGAACTGTTCTAAAGCTCTGCGACTCCTGAAAGCTGCTTTAAAATCTAATCCCAGAAATCGCTCGGAAGTCCAGCAAGTTAGAAAAAATTACCACACTATACGCCAGGCCAGGAAAAATCAGCTGAAGTCAGAGGCCTGGCAAGCTCTTATGGAAGCTTCCAGCAAGAGGGATAACACCGCTTTTTGGAGGGCAGTCAATGCTCCTTTTTTTCGATCTTCACAGCCTCCAATTTTGGACTCAGCCATAACCGCTGAAATCTGGGTTAAACACTTCAGTGCCCTATATAATCCCCTTGATCCGGGTGACCAACTGAAGGAGAGGGGAAGTAATCCTAACCCCCTCTTAGACTCAAATACTCCTACTTTTTTTCCCCTGAACATCTCCTTCGACCATGCCGAAGTATTGATGGCATTAAAAGAAAGTCCTTCCGGGAAGGCGCCAAGTCCTGACTGCGTACCGATAGATGTTTTTAAATCACAGCCAGACCTTTGGGCACCTTTGCTTACAAATGTTCTGAACTCACTGAACATAACAGGTTTTATACCCACCTGGCCTGAGGCAGTCGTTGTCCCGATTTTTAAAAAAGGCGAGAGAGATAATCCCGCCAACTATCGCCCAATTTCACTATTAGACTCTCTCATGAAGGTAGCTGGGCGAATTATTTTAACTAGAATACACGACTGGATAAATGATCAAGATATCATCTCTAACCTGCAATATGGCTTCAGACACGGCAAAGGTACACTTGAGCAAGGCCTGAACTTGACTCTCATAATAGCTAAATATACTCAGGCCAAAAAAGGCAATCTCTTTATTACCTTTGTAGATCTCAGCTCGGCATTCAATTGTGTTGATCATGAGCTTTTATGGGTTTCCCTTGCAGAGATAGGTTCAGACCCCCTCATCCTTTCATTTATTAAAGAGCTGTATAGGGATGCATCAGCCCGCGTTAGGTATGGCAGAACGGGAGAATGTTCTGACAGATTTTTCATCAGGCGTGGCGTCAGGCAGGGTTGCATATTAGCTCCCCTACTTTTCTCCCTTTACATCAATTCTGTTGGTCATCATTTAAATAGAACTTTTCATGATTACCCTACAATAAATGGTAAACCCATACCTATCCTGCTCTACGCGGACGATGCAGCAATTATGTCCCAGACCCGAAGGGGGCTACAAAGGGCAGTAAATGAATTCACTGACTACATGTCAAAGAGAGGCCTAAATGTCAACACCTCTAAAACCTTTACAATGTCATGTGGCCTAGGGACTGGGAAAAAACCATGCTCTATTTTTTTAAACGGTCAAAAACTGGACAGCATTGATAGTTTCTCTTATTTGGGCATTATTTTCAATAAAAAGGGGTACCTGGCGTGCCGCAGCTCAAGCTAGGGGGTCAGCTTTGTCCAAAGCCATAGGCGCACTGACCAACTTTTCAAAAAAACTTGGGGGCCGCCCGATTAACCCCTTACTTCAGATTTATCGGGCGAAGTGCATCTCAGTTGGTATTTATGGAGCTGGGATTTGGGGGATTGACTCCGTCGACCAAATTCAACGCCTCGAGAACGCCTTTTTGCGTTACCTCTTGGCTGTCCCCTCTGGTACATCTACCTACCTGGTACACACTGAATTAGGTCTTACACATATTGCGGATACGATTAATTCCTCCCCACTCATCCTATGGCACAAAGTCTGGACCAACCAAGAGACTCCTTTTAATAGAGAAATCATCAAAGACTGTCTTAAACTGAATAAGGTCAGGAATAATAAATGGTTGAATTATGTAAAGAATTTGTCTTCTGACTTAGGGCACCCTGCATTCTTTTCTGACCCCTTAGCCCTAAGCAAAATAGCAAGAGTTACGCTAAAACGTCTTGTCTTAAACCACTTGAGCAGCCAGCGATGGTCCTCTGAAAAACAAAAGAGTTCAATCGTGGAATATCAACACTCGACCATTACAAATGGGATCCAGCAATATTTACTCCTAGAACCATCGCCTTTTACTCGCATGCTCCTGACCCGTTTTCGTACTGACTCTTTTTTCAGATTTTTAACCTTTCCTAACCCAAATTGTTGGTCTACTGACTTGGAGAAATGCCCGTATGATGGCCTATCAATGCAATCCAATATACACTGCATCTTATTTTGTAGATTTTACCAACTGCCAAGGGCTATCTTTTTGAAACCTTTGCTCAAATCATGGGGTTTACGCTCACCTAGAGTGGCTTATTATAAATTAAAAACCCTGGATACCCCTTTAGCCTTGGCAGCTATGTCATCCTACTTGAAAATGACCATGAAGCTGAGGGCTACAATGCAGACCTAGTTGACACATGTCCTAATGTTCTCTCGTGTATCCGTAATTTTAATTGAATCTGAGATTGTTGTAAAATAACTGAAATTTTATTCTCTTAACAAACTTTTATTTGTATGTACTTTTATGATATTGTTTTTACATATCGAATAAAGTTCATTATCTATCTAACTAAAAACTGTGGAGTAAAGATGACATACCTCTCTATGTACCTGTTCTGTAATAAATGCTACATGTAGGCAGGACTTCCCTCTCTCACCTGTTTTACCTGTAGAAAGGCTTTAAACAGTTTTGCATGTTTTACCTGTAGGTGTTTCACATCTCTTGTGGTTTTCCCAGAGGTGTGTAAACTGTCTCATGTGTCTTATCTATAGTTGTTTTCCCGCCTCTCTAGCATGCTTTCTGAGGTATGCTGTCTTTGTTTGAGTATGTTCTGTACATGGATGGCTGCCTTTTTAGTTGCATACCTATACGTAGGTTTATCCTCTCTCATATGCTCTATGCAGTTAGTAGATAGATAGATAGGTATCCTCTCTTATGTGTGTTATGTAGATAAACTTTTCAATTCCCATTTTTTTACCTTCAGATAGGTCTCTCCTCTCATCTCATACTGGAACTTGCATTCTGTCCTCTGCAAGATGTCAATGGTTGACTTGCTGACATGAATCCGTAGCGCTGAAAATGAAACATGTATCACAATTAACATGCTTTCCAATGTTCTGTCTCCAAGCACTTATCTCAGAGTTCTTCCCTTTGACTCACTTTTTATATCATGGGATCCTTATTTTTATCAGACAAAGACGGTTAGGTAAGGAACAGGGATGATCAAATTTATTCACCAGAATTCAACAAGGATGGAATTCACTTGTTTCTATATTTCACTGGATAAACAGAGATCAAATGATTCCACTCTTCATTTCTACCTCCTGAGATCATTGTCACCATGCCCTTAATATTTGGATCTTGCTCCCTTCATGTACCTGGAGGGTCAGATATTCTAATTGGCCACCCCACAACCATTTATCACTCCAATTCGAAACGACAATATTTCAAAAGTAGTGTGTTAGTACCACACAAGGAGAACTGTTAAAAGGAAAATATGTTGAGTTAGCGACAGAGGAAGCAAATGAGGGCACCAGTAAATGGAGGTAGGCAGATAAATGTTGACTACTGGTCAGGAGATGGAATGCATTTTATGTTAGTTAGGAAATCAACAAACTAAAACCAATCTAAACTCAATATGAAAAGGTGGTGCTTGCAATAGATGTATGGTAATGGATTCTTCTGTCTATTCCCAGGATTTCTCACTGCTGTCTAACTTCCTCAATGCATCCTAGGTAGAAAAAGTCCTGTCTTACTCTTTGAATTGTGAATATCAGAAGGTCAGTTCACTATAACTTAGAATACATCTACAGGTGTACGCATGTCAGCACAAGGCAGAAGTATGTGCTTACGCAGACCAGTTGATTCCATCCTCGAGGCTGTGTTCACGGTATCGCCAAATAAACAGTAACGTGGCATCTTGATCCCAACTACGCCAGCTGCACATGGGCCTGATAGAGAAAAGGACAATCAAAGTATGTTAGAAGATCAAACATAGAGCGAGGAAGCACCAAATAAACTTACTGTTGGCTACAGCCACAGGCGCTTTTAGAATATCTGCCAAGGACAAGTCAGTTTTGAAATAGTTTTAAATGGTAATTATCACAGTATCTTCTAACAGAACCATAGCATCTAATTCTGTTCATGTAGCTTACTATTAACTATTTTGTGGTCATTGCTTCTGTTAGTCATGAAATGGTTGAGAAGGTACCAGAAGGGAATCCATAGTTTAATCATGTAAATAGATGGTTGAGAAATTGAGAAGATGCAAGCTTGCAGTTATGCACATGTATACTTAAAATAAAGTAAAGCCGTGGGAAGACATGAATCTTTATTTTGCATGAATATTAGAGTTCCAGTCCCACTATCCCTCCTGAATTAAACTCTGTCTGCTTCTCTAAGGCACTAATAGAGAATCATAAGTACAAATTGAGACCAACTGGAATGTGATGGTAACCAAGCCTCTGGGATACTAGTTATAAACAACAATACCTGCTGATGGTATTGTTGAGTAGACCCTGACTTCCTCTAATGTGAAGAAACTTCATTTTATTAGTGGGAAAGCGGTGCGGGTGAGGTACAAAACTTTAAAAGACACTAGTACCATTGAACAGAACCCACTTTATTCACTAACAGAATGTCAAGTGAAAGATGGCTTACATACAACCATTAAGGTAGCTGACAGGAAAGACCACAATGTTTGAAAATCTTGTACAGCGTAGAATCCCAGAAACAGAGCTCTAAATAGAAATCTTAGCACCACAGCTGGGCAGGTAGTCCAGGACGACTGAGATGATAGAGCAAGTGAGGATGACCACAATAGGACTGTTGGAAAATGGCCCTCTCTGCAGGGTCACCCCCAAACACTTTGACTTCCTCTTCCCACTTTTGCTGAATTAATTTTTGTTGGCCTTAGGACTCCGTGCACCAGTGCTAAAATGCTGTACTCTTGCTCTCTCCCTAAAGCATGGTATAATCGGATTACACCTGTTTGGCATATTTAATTTACTTGTAAGTCCCTTGTAGAGTGGTTTACCATATACCCAGGGACTGTAAATTAAATGCTACCCGTGGGTCTGCAGCACATATTGTGCTACTCACCTAAGTAGCACTCTAAAACTTGTCCCAGGCCTGCCATTGTAGCCTGACTGCAGTGGCACACTTCCATGTCGACTTGCTATTTAAATCCCCTTCCAAGCATTAAACTCCCCTTCTATTTCACATTAGTCACCTCTAAGGTAGGCCTAGGTAGTCCATAGGGAAGCGTGCAGTGTAATTCAAAGGTAGGACATATACTTTTAAGTTTCACATGTTCTGGTAGTGAAAAACTCCCAAAATAGTTTTTCACTACTGTGAGGCCTTCACCTTCCATAGGATAACATTGGGGAGTCCTTATTACATTTAATAAGCTGTAATTCCAAATAAATGCCAAATTTGATACCAATGAACTTGTAATGATGCACCTTCTTTAATGGTAAAGTCGAATTTAACCTTACAAGTCTGGAAATGCCACTTTTAGAAATTTGGTTACATCAAACAGTGGCAGTTCTATTACCTGAACCTGGGGCAAATGAAGATTTTAATAGTAACAATGTTTCAAGCACAAAATTGCACAGAAAACAAATATATCTGATATTGAAAACAATATAAAAAAAAACAATAATTATCAATCAAAAAATCGTGAAAAGGATACCCATAAACAACCAAGCAATGTATAGTGCAAAAAACATCTTTTAGTAAGACAATGATATAAAATGACAATAAAACAATAGACAAAGAGGTGCTCATACAGTTACACAACAAACATTACAGAAACTTTTTTAGACTCCTCTGCTAGTTCAGCTGAGGATTCGGATACTAGTGAAGCTTTGTGCACTAGCCCGTCGACCTCTGGGTGCCTCCATTTTTTAGGCCAACGGATCGGGGAAGAGGGTGGGCCTCCCCAGTCAAATTTCCAGTAGGGAGAATGACAGACTCACAGGAAATTTTACCAAAGGGGCCCACCCCAATAGTTGAGAGTTCCCGCACTGATCATGACCCTGCTCTTATTCCTATTTTCAATCTTTCAGACCATGTTTTGACATCAGCCAAAACTGCATTACTTAGCAAGGGGCTCAGTTTTGTACCAACTGAAAAAAACAGTTTTTTCAATATCCAAAAGGAATTATTACAATTCCTTCGAAAACTCCGGCTCAAAGCCTTTTTCTTGGATTAAACATATTCTGAAACTTTCTACCCCTCAAGACGTAGACCACCTTCGACATGCAATCCCCCGAGCGACAAAATGTCAGTTGAGTTGTTGGCCTTTAAAACAATGCTGATGAAAGATGGTACTGCCCTTGGAAAAGTCTTTGAATATATTCCACACAACATTTCTCTTGAGGAAAGAAAAGCCCTCTACAATTTAAAGACCAACAATAAATTGATTATCAAGCCCACCGATAAAGGCGGTGGTATTGTTATTCAACCAGTTATAAGGCGGAGATAGCAAAACAGTTGTCTAATGCTAACAATATGCTAGATTAAGAACTAATCCTTCAATGGAAATTCAAAGAATAATTGCCGATATTCCATCTAAGGCAAAACACAGTGTTTTTTTAAGTACCCATGAGTTTGACTTTCTTAATGCTAAATCTCCGAGGACACCTGTCCTGTATACCTTACCAAAGGTTCACAAGAACCTTGTTAGCCCGCCTGGTTAACCTATTGTCTCTGGCTGTGGCTCCGAACTTGAACCACTATGCAAGTATATTGATGTTTTTATTAAAGATTTGGCTGTCAGTTCCAAAAGCTGCGTTCGAGACAGTAGTGATATTATTAGCCAGCTTTGACATATGGATTTTGACTCAGATGACGAATTGTTGGTATGTTTGGACATTGAGTCCTTATATACAAACATTCCTCAACTGGAAGGAATTCAGGTGTTTAAGGAAGCCCTTGAAACTAGATCTGGCCCAGTGAGTGTTCCTACTGAGTTTATTGTTGATCTTTTGACCATCTCCCTCACTCGCAACTATTTTGAATTTGATGGCAAGTATTTTCTACAGATTAAGGGCACTTCTAAGGGGGCTTCTTATGCCCCCAACTTTGCAATGTTGTATGTGGATAATTTCGAAAGATGCAATGTGTATGATTATACTGTCAACCCTTACTTTGACAATGGGCGCCATTGGAGTCGCTACATTGATGACATTTTTTTCATTTGGAGAGGAGACAATTCCAGTTTATCCCTCTTTCTTGAATGGCTTAATTCCTGTTCTCCTGATTTAAATTTTACATCTCATTCAAGTAATGGACAGATGGAATTTTTAGATCTTGCAATTGTGCCCAATGAAGGCAAACTAGCTACAAAACTTTATACCAAACCGACAGCTTGCAACACCTTACTGTAATACACAAGTCATCATCCCAAAGGCTTGAAGGATGGATTGCCCTTCGGGCATTTTCTTCGTATACGCAGAAAGTGCAAATTTCGAACAGACTATTGTCGTGAGGCTGATATTTTAGCTAAAAAACTTGAACATCATGGCCATCCTCAATGTCTAGTAAAAAGATCCCTTAAAAGTGCCAGGAATATTTACTTGTCCCCTCACCCAGAAAAAAGATGGAGAGAATTCCATGTGTTACTACATTTGGAACACTAAGTAATCAGATTACCAAAATTATCAGGAAACATTGGCCTTTAATTCAATCAATAAGCATTTCAAAAGAACAACCCCAGTTTCCTTTAAAAGCGGTCGGAACATAGGCAACCATTTGGTACATGCCTCTTTGCCTCACACCAATTCTCCTAATTTGGTTTCCATGTAGGGTCCCAACAGGATTGTGGGCCATTACCGCTGAGGCAATTGTCTGATGTGTGAATCTACATCTAATGCTAAACAATTTATACATGATGATGTGGTGTATAACCTCAGGGACCACACTAACTGCAATTCTCAAAATTTAGTTTATGCATTGTGGTGCCCCTGTAAGCTTATCTATGTAGGTCAAACTACTCAGAAAGTAAAGATGAGTCTTTCCCAACATAAAAGCCGCTTCAGATGTCGAAATTAACATGCCCCCTTGGTATCTCACTTCCTCGAGTTCAATCATTCTCCTGGTGAAATAAGATGGCAGGTGATTGAACTAATACAGAAACCACCATGTGGTGGTGACATACAATTGATGCTTAACAAAGCTGAATGTCGCTGGATTTTGAGATGTGATAGCATCAATAAGGGATTAAACACGCTGAAGGAATGTAATTCTATAATTTTTTACTGATGTCATGTTGGTTTCTAAAGATTTTGTGATATGTCTGTTTTAACACACTGGAAGAATGTAATTTTAGAATTTCACTCTGCTGTTATGTTTACTTACCAAAAGATCTTGTGAGACTTCTGTTTTTGTGATTACTTGATTTTTTTCTATTTACATCCACTGATCATGATGTAATGAGGTGATCTATTGCACCCAATATGCATTCCCAATGTGTGTTTAGCAATTTCTAGGATTGATACGCATAGCACAATGTTAAATTTGACAAATTTTTATGATCGTTATTTTTCCTTTGGAATTGCGTTGGTTTTTATAATTAATTGAAAAGTATTGTATCTACTTCCACGCATGCGTGCACTGCCAATGTTGGTATTTTTCTATTTATTCTTTCTTTTTAAATTCATTATCTTTTTCGTTTTTATTTTCCCCATTTTTCATCTGTTATAAATTTAGATAACCAGTTAGCTGATCTCTTGTTCAAACTCAGCGTACACATATTTTTTTTTTTTTTTTTGAAACCGTTTATTGCAGTTTGTAAAAGTTACAGGTATGGGCCTACAACCATCCGGCCGGCCGCTAGAATGACAAAAGCATATTGCATACATACAGTAAAAGTCTCTCGGCAGTGCAGAGCAGTGAAACAGGAGTAATCAATGGTGCAGGCCACACAGCTCCAAGCCCACAGTACGGTTCCCTTTTCATGAAACAAAACAACACCAAAAAACCACACCCGCAAGGCAACCCGCGATCCAAAGTGACAGCACGTGCTCCATAAGTGGGGGATCCAAACCAGCAGTAGAACTCTGGAGAGGGGAATGGGAATAGATCAGGGACTGGGGGACCGCGCGCCCGCGGCCGAGGGAGGGGGGCCGTCTAGGGAGACGGAGCAGGCGAGGCAGCCGGTAGCAGTGGTGGCTCACAAATACCCCCGCGGTAGGCGTTCCAGGGGCCCCAGAGTTTCACCCACGCCCCAGGCTTACCTCTCGCCACATACACCACCTTTTCACGAAACATACACCAATCCATATGCTCTTTCCAGGCCGACACCGCAGGGGGCCTCTGGGATCCCCACAATTGAGCAATGTCGCGCTTGGCTATCATGTATCCCAGAGTCACCCACCGCGTCTGCGGGACCGAATAGTCATTCGGTTCCCATACATTCAGCAAGCATCTCCTCGCTTCAGGCAGCAGCGCGACACGCGTAACCACACGCAGGACCTCATGCACACCACGCCAGAATCGCTCCACCTTCGGGCACTCCCACAGTATATGCATGAAAGTCGCCAACGCACCACAGCCACGCTTACACATTCCGTCACCAGCAAAACCCATACGCAGAAGCCTTGGCCCCGTCACGTAAACCCGGTGAAGGATCTTGAGCTGGACGAAACGAAGGCGAGCCGGGATGGCCACCTCTTTCGGAGAGGCCACCGCGGAAATCCAATCCTCGTCGTCCAGCTCCAGCCCGTCGGCAACCCAAGCCACGCGGAGACTAGTCAGCAGGCACGATCTATCGTTGATCAGTTTTTTGTATATGAGGGAGATCGTGCTGTCCGGGACATGGCCATCTAGGACTCTGTCCTCCAGGGGGGAAGACTCCGGAATGGATGCGACATCCGGGAAGACGGAGCCCAGCGCATGGCGGACCTGTAGGTACCGAAAGTACTCACTGCCCTGCAGCTGGAACTCCGCCTGCAGCGTCTCAAAAGTTTTGAATCCCCCCCTCGTCCAGAGATCTCCCACCGTGCTGATTCCGATCGTGTCCCACTTCTCGAAGCCCTTCGACGTCCACAGGGAGCCCAACCTCTCAGACGCATACAGCGGTGACGCCCGGGTCAAACGGTCCTTCCACCCCATAGCTGCATTAGCCGCGTGCCAGACACGCACCATGACACGCGTCGGTCCCGTCACAGCGTACACATATTAAGTATCTTTTCTATCTCTATTGAGGGAGCAGTGCTTCATTAGACCCTGCTCCGTTTCCGCCTGTATTGTATGTATGCTGATTGAAGCGGACGTATGCCTGATTTATCAGGCACGTAAGTTATGGTGATTATTTATTTATAGCATCCCTCATTTTTTGCTTTTTCTTGAGACTTTATTGTAGAGAATTTAATTATTCCTTTTTCTCCCACTCTCTGGGTTCAGGGCACCGGGGTTTAAAAAAAGGGGCCCTCAGATCCACTCTTCAGTTCACTACTGAACTTACAGAAGGACTCTGAGAGCACTGCCTGTTGCTGTAACCTGCTGTGCACTCTGCCAGACTGCTGCTGTACCTGGAAGGACTGCTTTGCTGCCTGGAGCCTCCCTACAATCCTCAGAGGCCAGCCGTGCTGTTGAGCCCTGCATGTACATCTGCACCCAGGACTACCAGAAGTGCCTTCAAGGGCTAGTTTTCCAGCCTCATGTTCAGAGCCAATGGAGATAACGGGCTCCCACCATCTTCAACACAGCCTGATTGAGACCTGAACCCTTAAGAGGTCTCCATTCACTCCTGGGCCCTTGGTTGTGGTGTTAAAGGTGCCCAGATGGCCATTTTGCAAAACTGATGACTTTAATAAAAATCTGGCCAAAAAGCAGTCTGAGAACAAGGAGGAGACCGGTACGAGCTTGTTCCCCTATCTGCCCCAGGTGCATCACCGGTCGGTTTAACTTTGCAGCTTCTTCCGCTAAGTTCTTCCCCGCAGCAGCAAATCTATTTCAGCGGTCCTTCGCCAAAGGGGTATCCGGTCTCATGCAATTGTTTTCATCTACAGTCTCCTTCTTTGTCGTGCTGGAGATTATTCATCTCTATGGCTAAATGCAAAGGTAAAAATCTTCATTGCAGCTTTGCTCCATGGCTATCCAATGAGGACGCCACCTCCTTGGGCACTCCTGCAGCCATGCCCCACTGAATGTCTATCTTCTCAGACAATTTTCCTTCAAACATTTTTTATGTCCGAAGGTAAGCGCTGGCCAGGCCTAATCCACTTCTTGTCTCCGACCTGTGCTCCATCGCGGTCTGCCGTAACTTTTGAATTTGCTCGGGTCTAGCGCAACCAGATGTCCGCGGTTGGCGCTTTTATTTTTAGCCCCTATTTTACAGTTTATTATTTAAAAATTAATTACTCCGGTTCTACTGATTTAATTTTTATTGTTTTGGTGTCAAATTATTTATTAAAATGTACTCTATTTTTCTAAAGTGGATTGGGATTTTCCTTGTGTTGTTTTTTCACTTTATTACTGCTTGTGAGCTGCATAAATATTTTACACATTGTCCCTCAGTCAAGCCTGACTACTTTTTGTGCCAAGCTACCCAGGGTTAAGAGAAGGTTAATTTAGTGACTCTTTGTGGTTCACCCTGCAAGGGATTGTGGCTGTTGCTTGACCAGGGCTCACACCCCAGTCAACCAACAACCCAATTTCCGACAAGGACCATTCTAGTATGATGATAGGGCCAGTGAGGGTGCCTGCTACAGGATCCCTTGCTCAGATTGCACAGACCCTTTTTTACCCAGCGATTTCCAGCACTGACCTGGCTGTTCTTGAAGGAAGAAGCTAGAGTTTTAGATGTAGAAGGTTCCCCCAGAGTTTGAGAGAGAAAATCCCAGAGTGAAGTCATGGATGAAAGAGAGGAAAAGGAAGAGAGAGGGGCAGAGAGAGGGCGCACCAACATGTGTTGTAGAAGCTGACGCCATAGAGAGTAAAGGCTCCACAAACAGGTCCCTGCTGTAGCTCCCGCATGTTTCTTACACCTCTCTCTTGACAAAATTCACCTAATGACCTATTGGCTGATGTATACCATCACTGTTCGTATGGCTAGGAGTGTTTCAACTCTTTTGTGACCTGAAGAAACTGAAGAAAGAGAAAGTAGGACCTCGATGGGTTACTGGAAAACAAACAATTAAGACGTCGAATGCTGGGCTAGAAATTGTATGACGGCATGAACTTGCAGTTAATCTGAGGTATGGGCTGATTTCAGATCCAGACTTTCTTTCTTATTGTGTGTGAAGTCTGAAAAGCATGTCTACAGGAAGCAAACTGTTTTCGTATTCTTTTTGACAACTACTGTTAGTGAGTACAGAGGAAAAACAAAGGAAGGCAGAGGGAGAGATCAGTCATGCCTGAGCCAGAGAGAATCTATATGCAAGACATGGGTCTTTAGTGTTATATTTCAACACGTATTTGCTGTATCTTCTGTTTGCAGAGTTTTATTATAATAAGGTAT
Organism: Triturus cristatus; assembly: GCF_964204655.1. Taxonomy (NCBI): domain Eukaryota; kingdom Metazoa; phylum Chordata; class Amphibia; order Caudata; family Salamandridae; genus Triturus; species Triturus cristatus. Next base: position 249,833,590 of record NC_140586.1, read on the forward strand.
AGTGCATGGATCAAATTGTGCTGTTAATGACATTAGAGCAGTCAGCATGTTTCCGTCTAGAAAATAACGTCTTTAGGTCTAAAACATTAAGGGTAAGTGTAGTCCCAAGCTCAGAAGTTGCTTTTGAAATACCAAAAGCAGTAGAAAAAGTCGCTCTTCACTAATAATGGCTTAATCTAAAAAGTGTCGAACGTTAGCATCAGCCATAAGGGTACAAATCTCCCATTTGATGCAGTGTCCCTCCTTCCATTTTGAACCACTGACGTACTCGTATTTAGGAAGTCACCAAAATGGCCCCCCTAATGGCCAGGTGGTGTTATAAAGCAACATTACCCTTATGGCCCTGAGATAATTAGAGGTGTTTCACATAGTACTCCATCTTGGCAGCTGAGAAGATAAAATACTTATAGGACTATACTTACAGAAATGTAATTTATTTATATTTTTCCTGCTTTGGATAGTAAGGAGGAATTGATGGCTGAGAAACTCTTAAAAAGGGGCAATGTTCAAGTGGGCAGTATCTAAGAGGGAACATTTCAATGCGTGAGGTAGGACTTAAAATTTAAGCCTGGCTGCATAGATTTGAGCATCAATTGAACCTCAATTTGATTGGGCAGATTTTGTCATATTAGCGCGACACGTGCTGAAGCAACCAAACTTAGCAAATCTGGCCAGTGTGCATAATTAAAGACTCAAGTGCAAAAGGATTGGCCAACTGCAGATAAAAATAGCTAATGGAAAACAGTTCGTATTGACCTTCTTGTCCAGGGATTTGAGGACAGCAGAAAATAAATACTTGTGTGTTGGTCGTGTGGGGAATTAAGAAGCTCAAAATCTTTGTATGGCAGTATACTTTTACTTTATAAAAAAAAAAGAGAGTAAAAAAGAATATTTGAAGACAATGGGACTTATTCAGAGTTTGGCCACGGATATCTAGTTCCATATATTACAAGTTCTATTGTTCTAAGTTACTTGTAATATGCCTTTAGCACTTGTACTATGGCGGAAGGAATGTTTGTGACAACGTTATATAAGGCCCTTGTTCCTATTTTCTAAATAAAAATATGAATTGAACCACAGAATAAGTAGAAGCCAGCCATACTTCTAAAGGGAGAAGCTGGAGTTATTGCATGGCTTCTAAACTGCAGAGAGGAAGCAATGTCAACAGGAAGCCTAGCTGAGAAAATTATATTTCGACATATTTTTATATTGTATTTCTTTATTATCTGGCATTTGGTTTTAATAGTAATCTCTCCTCAGACCTTTGCAGGAGTAAAGCCATACGTACAGCGCCTAAACATGACTAACCCTTTTATAGGCACAAAACAACAACACTGGAAGATAAGTAGAACCTCACCACGGGGTAATTATACAGATTTTGCTTTCTGAAGACAAGATGGTCAATTTCTATTAAGATTGTACTGTGTATTTGTTCCAAGCAAGGCTGTCAATTAGTGTTTCTTCTGAGATACTTTATAGGGTGCTGCTAACTGTCCCTACTCTTCCATTGCCATATCCCCTCATACCAGAGTGAATCCCGATGCGTATCCACACCGGCAGGCCCGGCAGGTGTTGGAGCTGGAAGGTTCCCATGAAGCTGAGGATGTCAAGCGCCATCCGACAGATATCCACTGCATGCCGGTTGCCGTTCCTATCTGGTAGTCCACTGGCCACCATGTAGGCATCTCCGATGGTCTCCACCTGAGGACATAAAGCAGATGGTATTGCACACAGCGCTTAACATGACATGAGCAGGGAACTATTAATAGACATAAATATGTATCACTCTAAAGAGAAGTGTCTATAGTGACCCGAATCATCGTTGTAATTTTTAATAATATCCTCGCTTTGTGTTTCTTTTTATATTGAAAATAGAAAAGAATGGGGTTCTATGGCTTTGGGACCTGCCCTGCTACTAGCAAAAATTCCAGACGTGGATAATGTGCAGTTTAACGATCTTTGCCTTAACATGGATCATTTACACAATGTTTTATGAAAAGGGTATGCATTTCTGGCATCTGATTGAGGTACTTAGTGAGCCCTTTAAGGACATTTTGAGAATTTGCACAGTGGCGTAGCAAGGTCAGGTGGTACCCGGTGCGGAAGATTTCTTGTCACCACCGGCTTGACAAAATGGCAAATATATGTGTTTAAAACACATATTTTTGCCATTTTGTCAACCCCCTCAGTGATGACACTTGTCACCCCAGGCTTGACAAAATGGCAAAAATATGTGTTTAAAACACATATTTTTGCCATTTTGTCACCCCCCTCAGTGATGACACTTGTCACCCCAGGCTTGACAAAATGGCTAAAATATGTGTTTAAAACACATATTTTTGCCGTTTTGTCAACCCCCTCAGAGGTGGCACCCAGGGCGGCCCACAACCACTACACCCCCCTTCCTATGCCACTGAATTTGCAAGCATAGCTTGGGGGTCAATTTTAGGTATTATACACAAGATATATAATGTAATAAACTATTTGATAAATATTTTTTAAAAATTATGTTTTCAAGTCTTGGTAACAATGTAAGTCAAGATACATTATAAGCTGTGTTTATACACGTTTTTAAAGGCATGGTAGCCAAATAGAACAGGAGCTGTGAGTCACAGCCATTGAATGTTAAGATATGTTACATGAATATTGTCAAGCATTAGGCAGTCGACTTAATCCTATTTAATAATCAAAATAAAGCCTACATGGGGAAACCTTTGGACTCCATATCAATAATCATATTGAAGCCTTGCTCGAAACCACAAAGACGGTTTTCTAAAATGACTCTCAACCACACAATCAGTGTTGCGTGCTTCATCATAGAGTCCATCATCAAAGATTTCAATGAATCTGGATGAACCCAGTCTTGTTCAATGAGCTCTTGATAGTGTTGGGAAAAAGGGATCTTCAAAGAAAGTGTGTTAAAATTGCCTACTGGGCTGTCCCATCAAGACCGTTTGATTACTGTTGTCCCGTGGCAAGCCTGGAGAGGACTGGCACTTCTGCATCTGTAGGTGTCCATCATTTCCTTTGGTTTTTGCTTTGTTCGCCATAAGTTGGCAGGGTATGCTCAGACGTGAGTCCCTTGCTCACTTTGCCACTGGATTCAAGCAAGCCTGGCTGAAGACGGCTGAAATGCCAGAAACCGGTCCTAGGAAGCTTGTTTCCGGTCCAGGGAAGACATGGCTTGGCAGTTCGGGCTGGACTGTTCCCATGAGGCACAGGGTCAGACTGATTTGCATATGGCCATGTCTGAACTGGGGTAGCAGAGTGGGCTAAAGAACGATGATGGATTGAACCCAGATCAGTTGACTGGGGGTGAGTGCTTGCAATGTTCAACACTCCGTCCATCATTTCCTTTGGTTTTTGCTTTGTTCGCCATAAGTTGGCAGGGTATGCTCAGACGTGAGTCCCTTGCTCACTTTGCCACTGGATTCAAGCAAGCCTGGCTGAAGACTGCTGAAATGCCAGAAACTGGTCCTAGGAAGCTTGTTTCCGGTCCGGGGAAGGCATGGCTTGGCAGTTCGGGCTGGACTGTTCCCATGAGGCACAGGGTCAGACTGATTTGCATATGGCCATGTCTGAACTGGGGTGGCAGAGTGGGCTAAAGACCGGTGATGGATTAAACCCAGATCAGTTGACTGGGGGTGAGTGCTTGCAATGTTCAACACTCCGTCCATCATTTCCTTTGGTGTACATGTTACGGCCATCATCCACGCCCGTTGGGGTCATACGGTCTTCTTCAGGACCAAAGATCCCTAATAGTTCTTAGGCCGGTGGGAACCTCTTATGTTTCATTGATTAAAAGTAACTGAGTCATGAATACATTCACACACATATGTATACATAGGCTCTCAATAGAGAATGCCCGGTCGTTTTTCCTGGTAGGGTTTTCCTGTAGTCCCATTGGTGGCAAAAGATGGCTGTTCTTGTAGTCAAACCATCCACCTGCTTGCTGTACTTAATGTGTCTCTTTGCCCCTTTGCATACGTTTAAAAGCAGTCACGTAGAGCAAGAGCTGTGATTTGTAGACATTGAGGGGTATATTTACTTGCCCCTTGCACGGCCGTTTTAAAAAACATATCTTTTTATTAATTTGCACCGGACAAATATGACATAATTGAAAACATCCACTTGTCCACAAAGATTGAATTCACAGTGCGTTCAATAAAAACATTTCCCCAACAGTTGCCCCTGCCCCGCTATGCTGCTTTCAATGGTACATAATAAACAGTCAGCTGCCAACCCGGCACATTGTCATCGGGAAGTGGCGATCGAGCCATAAAAAGACTCTAATAGCGTATCTCACACATACCATGCAGCACCTGCACCAGGTAGGCCTGGGTCACACCGAAGATAGGAATGGGTAGTCAGGTAACAGTTTCTGTTCTGTAAAACTCAATTCATTCTCCCAGGTGGACGTCCTCCGACATTCATCCAGAGGCCAGCTCAGACTAAACCAAGAAACCACGTCTGCGTTGGTCACCCCGTTCATGCTCCCTCCCGAGTTTGGCATGTTACGTAAATCAGCTAACATTGCCGCCCATGCAGCCAAATCATCCATTGGTTTTTCATCTCGCCTTACATGCTTCATTCAGACTTCCTCTGCCAATGCCCATTCCGACATATCCCGGTGCCACTCCGAGCATCGCGGGGAGAGGACACCAGCCATCTGATAGCGATACGACTTTTTGCAAGAGACCCAACATCAGGACATTTCTACTTGTTAGTGGGAGTGGGGATCAGGCCCAGCAAAACAATATGAAGTGTAACTTGTATGTACCACCCACTGGACTTATTAAGACTCGTGATTGTATCTTTCCAATGTTGTTCTATGGAGGGACATTGCCTCACTATGTGCAAAAAATCAGCCATGGGGTGTCTACAGCGAGGGCATTCAGCCAGCGGGTGTTGTAAATGTTATGTAGGATTTTTGCGGTTAGATAGGCCTGGTGTGTGGGGTTACATATGATCAGTTTATATCGTGCTTTGAGATGACTGCCTGCACTCCTGCATGTATTTTTTTCCATATCTGATCGGATAATATTTCCCCCAGGGCTGCCTCCCATCTAGCGTGGGCTTTTGTTACAATCTTCGGGAAAATCTATATTAAGGGCCTGACAAGCGCCTTGCGCCGCCATTGCGTCACTTTTTGTGACAAAAAGGCAGTGCAAACCACAAAATCATATTCATGAGGCCATGCAAAGTCAGATTGTGTGGCTTTGTATGGCCTCACACGTATGGAGTAAGGCAACGCAGCGCAGTGCGAATCACTGTGTTGCCTTACTCTGTGCTAGGGAGGTGTTCCATGGGCGTTGTAGTTGGTGTTCCCACGCAACACCCATGGATTTTGACGCATCCCCAGATTTGTAAGACCTTGTAAACCTGGAGATGCGCCAACATCGTATGTCTCCCTAGGGGAGGCCATACGAGGAGAAATATCTTTATTTCTCCTTGTTTTTTCCTCTTTCTTTGTCTGCTGCATTATGCAGCACATTCAGCAGCATGCCTCCTAGGATTGTTTTTGTGCAGGAAGGTGCCTGTTTCTGCACAAAAACAATCCTGCATGCAACGCAGGCACCCTTGCACCAAGGTACAAGAGTGCCTGCATCGGCGCTAGGCTGCCGGAACTGCGCCAGCGCATGGGAAAGGACCAGAATGTATCGTATGCAAAAGATACGGCGCATTCCTTCCCTTTCACTCTGACGCAGGGCAGTGCAGCAAGTCTGCCCTGAACAAAATCCCCATAAATATGCCCCTGAGTGTCAAGATGTCTAACATGAATTATGCAAAGCATTATGCAGCCACCAAAGGAATTTGTAAGAATTTGCTGATGAGAAGATACAGTGTCAGTTGTTGAAATTTCATCTAGATGATAGTCTAATTGAGACATGAGATTTGCTAAGATGTAGTCGTATTTTAGGGTACTGAACTCTTATGAAACATATTTATTTTATGCATATGGGTTTTTAAATCTCCATAGTATATATATATATATTTTTTAATGTGATAGTAAATTTAAAACAATGGTAAATACATGTAATTCTGCATTTTGGGGAAAAAAGTGGAAAGTGGCAATATCTGCATTGTGGGGCAGTATGGACATGCTGGTGTATTGTAGATCCTGGTATATGTTTATAGTGTAAAAAGTGTGGAAATATGGAGAACTAAACATCTGATTAAAAGGGTACCTCGTGACCTCCTTTTTAGTTTGGCAGAACAGGAGCTCTCGACCCGCTCGGCTGTCTGACATCTTTACCCTAGTGACCTGTCCACCAGAGTGCCACCAGTTGGAAGTGGCACTAGAACCCCCCCCCCCCCCCCCCCCCCACTCCACCCCCCACCTATTTAGGGCAGAACTACAGCCACTGATTTTCCATTCCAAGTCTGCCTTGCAAAAGCATACCGGATTAGGGCAGGAAAAAACAAATATGGGTTCCACATGTGGGTAAAAAAACTCCATGCACATCAGGGTCATTGTTTTTTGCTCTCTGAAAAATACTCCAACTTTGAGCGGGGGTTGCAGAGGCCCGTCCCACGTCCCTTTTGTGGCACTTCAGTCTGTTCCTTGAGACACCGCTCTCCAAGGTACTGAAGACAAGTAACTTTTATTCTTAAAATAATCAACAGGTCTTTTTTACCCTGATTAGCCTCACAAAGTACAAACAGTTCTAGCTCTCATCATGTTTAGACTAGACTACGCAGATTGGCCCTGTACAGGAATTCTGGATTATCTACCAGCCTATTAAGGCATCTACAAAATGTACCTGACAGATATTGGTTCGAAAGAAATGGGAACATATTACCTCAGAGCTGATATTTACTTGCTATCAGTGGAAATGAGAATCCAATTCACGGTTTTATACCTTGTGCACAGGACATTGTTCTAAACCAATTCCTCCTTGCTGAGAGAGAAGTTGAAAACTCACTTCTCGGTGAGAAGCTAATGATCTCTTAATTTGAACCTCCTCACTGTCCAAGTGTGCAGGCTAAATCACTCAGGAATTCGACATTTTCCAACTCAAGTATTTGAACACTCTACCCGTGCAACTCCAGACACTGTTAAATCAGTTTAAATTCGGAAAAGTGACAAAAAATAGGGTCTGATTTAGACTTTGGCGAACAGGTACTCCATCACGAACTGGGACGGTATCCTACAAGAGATTATATCATAATGCATGTTTGTCAGGCCTCCTAGCTTTTAGCGATTTCTCGGTTTTTCTGAAAAATTCAGAATGGTGCACAACGCCCACGGATTCCAATTATAGGACCGACTAAAAAATAATTTTTCTGAACAGTGTCCGCTTTTTCCCCCCTTTTTAATGATGCCTGGCTAATGGCAATCTGAACAAAGAACATTAAAACTTGCCTTCGCATGCCTATGTGGATCTGTCCGAAAGAGCACTTTCGCTTTTGCTCCCTGCAGCAAGCAAGTTAGCGCGTCTCAGTGTAACTGTTCCAAGCTTTTCCATATATTGCTGCAATCTTGCCTGCCTAGGATGGGCTTGGTGTTCCCTGCAGGCAGGGGCGTAGTCACCATTGGTTCAGCAGGTGCAGTGGCACCGTGGCCTAGACACCTGAGGGACCATTGAACCATAATAAGTGCAGTAGCGGCTGGTCTGCAGGCGGAGTGGTAAGGTGGGGGACGCAGACGAGGAGGAGACAGGGGAACGGACAACGAAGAATGAATGAATGAATGAATGAAACGGAACTTATAACGCGCAGACTTAGCCCAATGGGCGTCAAGGCGCCTAACATAAAAGCTGACTGGAAAAAACACATGAGAGCTTACTGATATGCCTTTATAAAAAACCAGGTTTTAAGAGCTTTTCTAAACAAGGCCAAAGAGGGAAGCGCCTTAATCTCTAGAGGAAGGCCATTCCAGAGTAGAGGCGCAACGGTGGAGAAAGCTCTGCTCCCCCATCTGGCTTTTTTAGAGCGGGGGACCACAAGCTTGTTAGCGACTGCAGAACGCAAAGACCGGCCAGGGACATATCGTGTAAGTAGAGACCCCAACGCATTTGAGGGGCCAGCCTGCACGGCCCTGTAAGTGAGACAGAGAAGTTTGAAAGAGATTCTGAATCTGACAGGGAGCCAATGCAGGTTCCTCCTGGCCATCGTCGCCGAAGAGTCCCTGGGGAGTCCTAGAACAAATCTAGCGGCAGCGTTCTGTACTACCTGCAGACGTTGTATCAGATATTTATTAGACTCCGCATATAGTGCATTGCAGTAGTCTAATCTGGAGCCCACGAGGGCCGTGACTGTCTGTTTTCGTGCCTGCGGGGACAGATAATGAATAATGCGTTTAAGAATTTTAATAATTCCCCAGCAAGTAGCCACGGTTCTGTTAGTCTGGCTGTTCATGGCAAGTGAGGTGTCAAAAATGACCCCAAGGTTCCTAGCCGTAGAGGAGGGAGTAGGGCAAGTTCCTAGGGAAGGAGGCCACCACTCATTGGACCAGATGTTTTGATCTTTGCCGAACACAAGGACCTCCGTTTTGTCGGCATTAAGCTTTAGGGAGTTAAGCACCATCCACTCAGCCACCATCTGCATACAGGCCCTAAAGTTCGCGGCAGAGACACTCAGAGAATGGTTAAGAGACACCATAATCTGAGTGTCATCTGCATAGGATACAACCTCCATCCCCTGCGATCTAACTAATCTTGCAAGGGGGGCCACGTACAGATTAAATAGGGTAGGGCTCAAGGCCGAGCCCTGGGGCACTCCACATTGCAAAGATTTGGGAGGGGAGAGGTAATCCCCCAGCAGAACTCTTTGCTCTCTCTGGTGCAGGAAGGAGTCCAAAAGGCTGAGAGCCTGTCCTGCGACCCCTGCCTCTCTCAACCGAGATGTAAGGGTGGAGGGAGACAGGGTATCGAATGCTGCAGTCAGATCCAGCAAAACAAGAATCGTAGACTGACCCAGATCAACTTTACGCCGGATGTTATCCACTACCATAGTCAGAGCAGATTCGGTACTGTGAAGTTTCCTGAAACCATGCTGTGAACTATCTAAGAACCCAGAGGAATCAAGGAAAGCAGAAAGGTGAAAGTTTAAATGGGCTTCAAGCATCTTTGCAGGAGCAGGCAAGAGGGAGATGGGCCTAAAATTCTTCATCACTCCCGGATCCAAGGAGGATTTCTTTAAGAGGGGTCTCACTATGGCCTTTTTCCAGACCACTGGAAAGCTGCCCTGAGTCAAGGCCGCGTTCATGACTGCCAGTAGTGGAGGCAGAAGTGATTCCCGACAGTCCTTAAGAACTTTCAACGGGCAAGGATCGGCCGGGGAGGCTGACTTAATCCGATCCAACAGTAGGTTGAGATCCTCGAGAGAGAGAGGCGGAAAGTAGGAAAGAGAGATGAGTGGATCTTTCCCCCAGCATTCCGAGACCTTAATGTTATTCAGAGAATGCTCATTCAGCAACTTCTTCTGATTGTCAAGGGCCGAGTGAATATCCGAGATTTTATTATAGAAAAAATCGGAAAGATTGTTGCAGAGCTCCTGCGAAGCCACCACAGGGTCAGGGGTCTGAAGCGAGCACAATGAGTCCACAATCTTAAAAAGCTCCTTAGATGAAGGAAGCGCCATTGTCAACTTGGCAAAATATTCCTGCTTCTCCTTGGTAACTTGAGATTTATATTCGCGCAGTGTCCGTTTGTGATCATCTCTGTCAGAAGGCGCCCATGACTTACGCCATTTCCGCTCCTTAGTCCTGCAGGATTGTCTTAAGAGTCTAAGTGGCTCCGTAAACCATGGTGCAGATGGTTTCCGCCGCGCGACATAGCGTAGAGAGGCGGGAGCTAGCGTATCAACCGCAACGGTGATAGAGTTAACCAGCTCCTGAGCGGCCCCATCCGCATCTCTTGAGCCGGAAATACCACAGTCTTTTAGGAAAGGAACAAGGGCATAATTATTAATATTCCTATAACCTCTTTTCAAAGTTTTATTGCAAGGCGCGGCAGCGAGAAGATCCTTAGTGGCGCATAAAAAACCTAAGGGAACCGCAAAGTGGTCCGACCAGACCAAGGGGAGGGGGGAGCCAACAGAGAGTCTGGGATCATTGGTAAACACCCCGTCCAAGGTGTGGCCAGCCCTGTGCGTCGGATGTTTTACACGCTGAATAAACTCGCAAGCTTCCAGCGCATCAATGAGCTGGGCAGAATCCCTGGAAACCACATCATCTAAATGAAAGTTGAAATCCCCCAGAATAGAAAAATGAGGTTTATCAAAGTAAGGTTCCAGGATACGGAACAGCTCAGAGCAGAAGCTGGTTCTAGGGCCCGGTGGTCTATAGACCAGGATACCCGTAAAGGACTCTGTCGGAGAGCAAGTTATACAGAAGTATAAGGCCTCGAATGCGTCTTCAGGGTCAGACAGTGTTTTAGTGGAGCACAGGAGTGGGGCCCTACAAATAATTGCCAACCCCCCCCCTCTCCGACCCACTCTATCCAGTCTATGTAGGGTATAGCCCTCTGGGATTGCCAACACCAGATCATGGCCCGACGAGGCAGATGCCCAAGTTTCAGTTACGAATACCCAGTCGGGTTGCCTGTCATTGACAAACTCGTGGAAGGCGATGTAAAAAAATAGGGAAAAAAGTACTTCCTGACGCTCTTCTGATCCGTGTCCTTGCTGCAGCACACAGGCTCCCAGTGTCCCATGCGGCCAATCATAATGCTGCACTCATGCTTGAAAGCATCTGCAGGATTGGCCTGGGCGCCATAAATTTGCACTCCAGAGAGACTGGGAGCCTGTGCTTTGTTGTCTGCAAACAAGCAATGAAGCCGGGTTGGAAACAGCTCAAGGCGCATGTCGGTTTGGCCGGCCCGAGACGGCTGGGCAAACTGACATGTGCAATGATAGCCGTGCCCACCACTCCCTCGCGAACTCCACCAAGACTCGCCAGCCTTTAGAACCTGGGAAATAAAACAATAAACCCCTTTTATTATCGTTTTATTTGACAAGTTTTGAGGCTGGTGGTGGGGGGGGGGGGGGGGGGATGGGGGCGCCACTAGTTAAGTGCTGTATTTTAATACACCAACAGCACTTAAAGGGGCCATTTTTCATGCCTGCACCAGGGCCCATGGCATCCTTGCTATGCTACTGCCTGCAGGTATGTTTACTTGCCTGATAGGTAAGACATGGACTCCCTCCAGTCCTCCTTCCTGCTAAATTATCAGTCCTTCTTGTTGGAGCAGTTTGCTGACTTGGGAGTTGTGGTCAAAATGTGTAAAACAAGTAGGAGAGCTGTGATCTCCAGGACAATGAGGTGGGGTCAGATACTTAGCTAAAACAATCAAAATATTCGGGAACTATTTTATTGACCTTTCACCAACAGATAGCTGCGCCATAAATAACAAATAAATGCACGTTACACTTAACTGTGGCAAGCACATTGTTTCTGCTAGGAAAGCTCAGTTTGTTAATGCAATCACTTGAGACTTTTGAGTGTGTATCCATGGGGTCTCTGATGTAAATCCTGGTTGGTGTTTTGGAGAATTTGTAACGTGTATTTTTAGTGTTCTGAGGGCCCAGCTTGTGACAGAGAGCACTTTGAATATGTACGTCAGGTGTGTCAACAGTATATTACACACAGTAGAAGGTGCTCTGTCACAATTTTAAAAAAATGCATTGCATACAGTGTGAGACAGAATGCTATAATATAGACTGTCACAAAATGTGCAGAAAGATTCAGACCCAGACTTATCAAAATTTGTCGCAGCACCAAGCAGATCGACAACTTCATGTGCTGCGTAAAGTGAAGAGGGCAGGAATGCGCTATGTCTATCAAGATAGGGTGCATTCCTGCTTTCTCCTTGTGCTGGCGCATTTGTGGCGCCCTAGTTCCAACGCAGACACCCTTACGCCATGGTGCTAGAGTTCCTCTGTTGCAGGGAGGTTTGTTTTTTTGCACCTTCCTGCACAAAAACAATCCTTAGTTTTTTTGTTCTTTCTAAATGTTCTACAAACTGCAGCACACTTCGAAAGAGGAAACAACGAGGAAAATAAAGATATTTCCCCTTGTTGTGCCTTTATTGGGAAGGCGTACAATTTGGACACATTCTCACATTTACTAGTCTTGGTAAATCTGGGAATGCACCAAAATACGTAGGTGGATGCTCCACCTATGTAACGCTTACCCGCGCAGTCTAAAGCAAGGCAACGACTTGCGCTGCCTTGTGTTACTCCAGATTTAGCAAGACACGCATGGCCACGCAAGGTGGCATACAAGGCTTGCTAAATCTGATTTAAGGATTGCGTTGCCCTTGCGTCTCTTTGCGAAACGCAAGAGCAACGCAATCCTATGACAAATTTGTCCCTCAGTGTTTAAGTGCTTAGAGTGCAATCAAAAGTTACATTGCAGGTGATAGAAGAGGATGGCGCTGGTAGAGGTGCGTGACAACAGCAGAGGGTGATGGCATAGAAAGGACACAGTGATGGAAAGGGAGAAGACGGGCATGGCAGGAGAGTGGGGATGTTGGCAAAACATGGAGGGCAAAGGAAGGTAATGGCGTGAGGGTGGTGGCAGAGGATGTGAATATGAAAGGAGATTGTTGGCAGGATAGGTTAATGCAGGAGACTATGATGTGTTGTGGGCTTCAAACTATGATAAACCAAGGGCTATCACTAAAATTACATAATGTAAAATTGCAGCAAAAAAACCCAACTTTGCTGCAAAACTTCAATTTTAATGCTGCACAATTTCCATTTTAGTGCTGCATAATTATCTGGAGTCTGGTTTGTGCCAGAGTACACTAAATCAGACCCATAGTTTAGTTAGAAGCTAAAACTGATGATTAAACTACATAAGTTGTCCTATAGTTGCAAAGAAGGCCATGTGAGCGGCGCATAGGCACTCCACCAAAGAATCAGCATAGCATCATTCCAGTGGGTTTTCAGTAGCGCCAACAGTCCGCAGGAGTAAGGAAGGTGAAATGCGCATTTATACATTATTATTCCTAAGCATTGTTTCTTAAGACAGTCAACCTTTTTCTACGTGCAGAAAATATTTCCTGTACACCATCTAAAATATGGGTTACATGCTGAACATTTCTCGCCTTCCTTGCACAGTTACTCAATTTTTAGGAGTAAAGTTGCTTGTGCAAATGGGGTTGTAAAAGCCATCAGGAATGTGTATGAATACCCAAATTACGCTCTTGTCATTTTCCTTTCAAATTTCCTGCTGTCTCTTCTCCCAGAACGCCCATGTTCCCTCCCTTCTACCAATCATTTCACATTTAAATTATCCACCGATTTTGAGGGCTTGCCACAGTTGTACATGGAAATTGTGGTCAGACAATTCCACAAATTCTCATTCTGTCACTCGGTAATTAGGATTCAGCACTCGTCCAAGCACACTGGCCTCCACTAAACCCAGTGTTTTATTCTTCCTGACGACTATTAAGAATTGTGAATGGTTTTAAGCCCATTGAAGAAAATGGAGTGCTCCCTGCTTCTACAGGCTGGTAAAAGCCCGCAGAGCAACATTCCAATATTTTACAAAGGCCTCTCGGAGCTCAAGGGGAATTAAATCCCCTCGAGCTTCGAGAGGCCTTTGTTTTATTTGTTAGCACATTCTGACCTCTAGTGGCAGAATGTTCTAATAGCCTTATTGCCCTTCGTAGCAGGGCTATATCAGATATTAAAGTCCCTTCGGCTCGGGCCTTTAACGCGGGAGCGGGCCTTTAATAGCCGGTATAGCCCGCTACGGCGGGCTATAAGGCTATATTCACATAGGCATTCATACATTTACCACAATAGACTTACACCCACGTTTGGAGTAGCTTTACATTTGTTTAATTTTCAAAGGATTCTAGGACAACATTTTGGAAAGCTCCAACAGTTTCAACTTTTCAGCAGGATTTACATGCATAAGCATTTACGCAAGTTGAAGATTTTTTTACCAATATGATTTTGTTTCGCTGGGGAGAAACCCCTTCACCTATACCTCCAACAATTACTGGGTGCTCCAGCTCCATTCCAATCATGTGTGCGGAGTTACCTCTACCCTTGCTATATGGAAAGCCCCAAGACATATACAGTTGTAAAGAATGTTTTAATAGTCCTATTATTAATGAAACCGTCATCTTGTGATATTTATATGAGTGATGTTTTATTAGATATTTCAAAGGGTAGTGTTAACATTTTAATCTGTTTATTCCATTTATTTATTGTTTGACTTTTTATCAAATTAATAAAAAAAATCTGATAGTGCACCATATCAAGCGTGGAAATGTGCCATGAAAAATTATGTAAATCCTCCAAAACGCACGTTTTTTTTGAGTTTGCCAATTTTGACTGGCATTCCCTTCTTGGAAGGACCTTTAAGGGCCTCTAGAAAACACATTGGGGCATTTTACAATATTTTTGTGTAGGGCAGCGCTGCCAGCCTTCTTGTTGCGCTGCCCTACGCCAAAAGTAAAGGGCAGGAATGAGTCATATCTACAAGACATGGCACATTCCTGTCCTTTCTGCCAGAACCGGCAGACAAACTGCAGCCGAGCGCCAATGCAGGCTCCCTTGCACCATGGTGCAAGCGTGTCTGTATTGTTGGCATGATTGTTTTTGTGCTGGAAGCGACACTTTTCCTACACAAAAACAATGAAAGGAGGCGTTTCCCTCATTCTGTGTGCGCTGCATTTCTCCTCGTTATGTCTGCTTTGGGTAGGCGTTAGTTCTGGCACTGTCCCAGGTTTACGCTATGTTGTAAATCTGGGGCTGTGTCTATTACTTTAAAATGTATTCTACACAGAGAGAGGCTGAAGCTCAGCAGCTCTTTTAACCAGACCTGGCAAAGCCAATATCTGGTTAAAAAGGTTGAGTTACTGGCTTTACTCATGCTTGTTGGCACTGTCATGACAATGCCCGCGTCAAAGCACTAGCACATACCGGCAATTTTGGAATGGGTTTTCAGTTTAAGTATTCAGCACTTCTAAACACCCGGAATGCCAAATACCAAGCTGCCTCTCTTCCACCACCCCACAGTTACTCTCTCCTAATCTCACACTTGCAGGTTCTTTTTTTATCCCTGTCTTTTCTCTTTGTCACTGTTTACTACCTTTTCTTCCTCCTTTTTCACCTTTTTCTGCCTCTCTCTCAGTCAATGTATAATGATGAAAAATAAGTCCCAGTACCAAAAATGAATGTCCGTGCCCACCACCAGCAACCACCATCACAAACTAAGCACTGCACTAATATTCAGATAGGCAGAGCATACCATCCAGGACCTTACTCATGCAATATATTAACAACAAACAATCACTGAGAGGAGCTGTGCTCACGTCTGTGTAATGAGAGGCAAAAAGCTCACACCAGTGCCAGGTCAGGGTGATCCACTTTGGCTCCAGACACAACTTTAGTGACTTCGAACGAACAAAGCTGAAATAATACTTTCAGGTCTTTTTGAGACACTCACAAACACATACATGCACACTGAAAAACACAAACATCCCCCCTAATGCTTGCTTTACCTTGTACACGTCATGGTGATCCAAGATGTAATCAAAGTTTTTGTAAACGCCGTTGAGCATGTCCACCACTTCCATGGGCATGCTGTACTTGCAGATAGTGGTGAAGCCCACGATGTCGCTGAAGTAAATGGTGACTTCCTCAAAAAGCTCAGGTTCCACTCTTCCCGTCTCCTTCAGAGACTTCACCACTGGCCTTCAGATTGCAAAACACAAACAGTCTTTAAGTGTGATGAGGTCCAATATGCAAAAGCAGTTTAAGAAAGCAAAGATGGGTCAAAACTCAGAAAATGGAATCAGGAAAATATTGCCAGCAGAGAAGAACAATGCAGAATATAATGCTGAACTATTTACAGAGGGCAAGCAGAGCACTTGAACAGGACCTATGAGGGCTAATGATTACTACGTAGATCAAATAACTCATGGTTGTGACATGAATTCTTCCACAGGATGAAGATTACCACACAATGTGACTGGATACTCTTCTACATAGTGCACCTTTATAAAACAAAAATGAAACAAAACATGAATCGCCTGTAGGCACTGAGGGCTTCCTTTACATTGAGGCTGTGCCACCGGAGCATCACTTTTTGCAGTACTTCGGTGGCGCAGGGGCCTGCTCCATATTTACTAGGCAGCACTAATCTACTTTGCTTGGCTTAATACAGCCTTATAAATATCGCTCCATTCAACACAGTTTTCTGCATTAAAGGGGCATGCAATGGGTGTTGCTTTGGGCATTCCCAGCCACATCCATGGCTTTTTGACACTGCCCCAAATTGACAAGGAATCATAACTCTGAAGCTGCCCCAAAAACATACGCCTCCCCAGGGAAGGTGTAAAGGAGGCACAACATGGAGAAATAACTTTATTTCTCCTCGTTTTTTACTATTTCTATGTGTGCTGCATTCTGCAGCACACATAGAAAGAGGAAAAAGCCTCTTGTGATTGTTTTTGTGCACAAAACAATCATCCCTGCATTGCAGGCACCCTTGCACCATGGTGCAAAGGAGCCTGCGTTGGTGCATGGCAGCCCATTGTGCGCCAGTGCAGGGTAATAGAAAATGTAGAAAAAAAGAAATTGGCATGGAGGAAATGATATCTCTGTCCACTAAATCATAGGGAACATCATATTACCCTATCAATAGTATACAGTCCTATTGTTATTCATGAGAACCTCATTCAAAAAACTGTACACATACCACAAAGACATTTTCTAAAAAAATGTATCATTGTTTTTGTTTTTCTTTTAAAACGTACAAACATTTATATACAAAAACATTTACATAACAAACAAACACAAACCAAATTCATTAGTTACCTATACCCACTTGATTGAAAAATAATCAGTGTTTACAGACTAAATCAAGGCAATCCACTGTAAGGTAGTCCTCTATGCACACGAGGTTACTACACCTCTAAAGACCTAATTTCAAGTGTGCTTAAACCATAAGAAATATTATTGATTCCAGGCAGACTCCTCTCATCAAAAACTGTAGACGCGGACACGTTTCGACCCTCACTTTCATCTGGGCCTCCTCAGGGCAAGGGTAAGGGAACCAACCTAAATAAATCTAAAAATATAACATTTGTACAAAAAACAGGGTCACTGTCCCTATAGTCACGCATGGCATGCTGGGCACAAATTGTGCGGGGAGACATCTCACCAAAAAGGTAGAGATGAACAACACCTCAACCACTAGGTGACCAACCTAAGTGACTACAAAGTATACCACTTCCAACGGGCCCACGTGCACCAGGGTCAAAAAGAGACAGAGTAATCTATGTGTCACAGGTGTGTGAAAATAGGAAAAAATGTATATGTCACACATAATGCACTCACGTGAAGCAAACAATGATTAATAACTGTAAGCTTCTTGGCAACTTAATCGGTCCTTTAGCAACTTCCAATGGACCAAACCACTGGTTCCATCACCTATAAGTGGCAGTAAAAACATGTCGCCGATAGATATCATATCCCAATGTGGTACCGCCTACTACACAGAGTTGTACAACCAATAATGTCCCTACACACCTTTAAATGGTGGTAACGGGCAGTCTGTTGTTTTATGTAGTATTATCACTAGTCACGTGTTGTATTATGCACGCGGGAATTTTCCTCACTAAAAAAGTGAAAGAGTTGCCTCAGTGTTAACTATCACAAGCGCTAATAGATGAGCTTGCATAGAACTACACATGCTCGTACGCTTACCTCTATTTGTTGCCCCGGTTTGAAATGCCAAATGCGGCACGCTTATTCCTGGCAATGATACACTTTGTTAGTGCCAAGCCTTCCTCACTACGGACACAGTAAAAGATAGAAAAAATTGCCTCAGTCACCGTACTAATACGCTCGTACTCCTTGCTCGCATAAATATAAAGCTGTTCTGCTCTCACCTATACTCGCTGCCATCAATCAGAGCGGTACCATTAACCTTCGGTCCATGCTCAAAACAAATCAGCCAGAACTTCAAAAGAAATTCCAGCTTGTTTGAATTTCATGGGAAGACCCAGCGACCCACGTGATCGTGACGTAGTCAGAAACGTAAACAAAGACAAAGGACTATTCACTGAGTAACTGGTGTCCTAGAGACTGCGTGTTGCCTACTGCACGAAAGTGAACGCAGAACAACAATCAAAAACAACAGATCAACTCCCTGCGATACAGTAGTTGGTCCAAATAAACCCATCTATGAGCGAAATTCTATAAACTATAAACGGGGACATCTCTCCAATTCATGTATCCAGCATACCCAGCGTGGAAAAATGGACTCACAATCTGCTTGTTAGTCCATCTTCATACAAACAAAAGTATGTATATCAATAATACAAAGATTTATAATTGCGATGTGCATACAAAATGTCAAATAATAAAATAAACAATCAATCAGTGTGTGTCATAAAGATTACCCGGTTAAATACATATGTACATTGAATACACCTCAAACTCTCTCCCAGGTACCCATATTAACTATGGAATCAATTGTTATCAACAATATCTGTTAGTACAGATGCCCGTTACTTAAATCAATGCCCAAATTTCATCACAGTCATTCAGACCATTTGTTGCTGTGTGATATTTTTCAATCATACGAGCCTCAAGTCAGTTGAGGTTTGTCTGTAGACTTGTTTTATTCCGTGATTTCACCACCAACAAAACAGACCGACTAATATCGTTCTCATTATGATTACATTCTGCAAAGTGTTGCACCAACGGCGACCCCTGTGTCCTACAGCGAATTCGAGATTTATGTTGTAGCAACCCCATTTTGACTGCTTGTGTGGTCTGCCCGATGTAAACCTTACCACACGGGCATGTCAAAGAATACACAACATTTTTCGTGTTGCAATTTGAAAAGCTGTATTGGATATGTTTTTTATTATTCAACATGACAACATGACAAATTTTGAGTCATTAGTATGTGGACAGGCAGCACAGTTATTGCACCTAAAGTGTCCCACGACAGGTGGAAGACCGAACATACTTCTAAAATCTTTCTTTGGTTGTTGTGTGCGTGAAGCCTTCACTAGTTGGCATAGGTTTTTTCCTTTACGGAACGAAAAGAGGAGCTTTGGGATATTCAAATGTTTTACCAACCTCCAGTTCCGCAAAATGATTTGCTTCACTTTAATTTGCCTTTGGGTTATATGTAAGAACACATGTCATTTGGTTAGACTCCTGTTTGTTCCTTGGAGTCAATATATTTTCTCGTGGGGTAAACCTTGCTTGTTTAAGTGCTGCTCTAACCAGCTTCCTAGGGTAGCCTCTGTCACATAACTTTTGTTGTGAAATCTCTATGTTGAAGTAATCAATTTTATTAGAACAATTTCGCTGAATTCTTAAAAACTGCCGGTATGGCAAGTTTTTCTTAAGAGTTCTAGGGTGTCCACTGATAAATTGCAACAAAGTGTTGCGATCAGTGGGCTTGGTGTAAAGGCTTACCTCTAGGCTCCCATTGTTGTTAATTATCCATACATCTAAAAAGTTTATTTTGGTTTCACTCGAGGATATGGAAAACTTAAGATCTTGCCAACGTGAATTTAGCCAGATATGAAATTGTTCAAGGGATTCCTGATTCCCAGTCCATAGCATAAAAATGTTGTTAATAAATCGCACCCACCGTGTGATGTGCGATTTAAAGGGGGTGGCGTCATGAAAAATATGTTGTGTCTCAAAACAATCCATCACCAAATTGGCAATTTCCGGGGCGAAGCAACACCCCATTGCCACGCCTTTTACCTTTAAATACAGGTCTTCTTTAAAAAGTTGTTTTTGAGGGATATCCTAGCTAGAGCTGCAATAAAATCAGTGGGCAGCATATGTGGTCTAGGTCTTTTGTCTAAGACCATACTCAGGACAACAAGCGCCTCCTCTTGAGGAATATTGGTGTAAAAACTTTCAATATTGAATGTGACCAACAACTCTTGATCACTATCAAACATTGAATTCTCGATTTTCGAGATCAAGTCCATTGTGTCCCTAATATATTCCTTAGTCTGGGCTACAAAGGGCTTTAACAAAAAATCAATGTATTTCGCCAAAGGCTCCAACAATGACCCACATGCTAAAATAATCGGAGGTTGGAGGTTGTTGTGCATTTCTTGTACTTTGGGCAGCACGTAGATGTTAGGTATTTTCTGTGAAGTAGTATTAAGATAATCATATTCTTTTTTGCAAATATAACCCTCATCTTAAGCCTGTGTTGTAAGATGTAAAATTTGGGCTTTAAGGCGTGATGTAGGATTATCAATGATGGGACGATAGTGTTCTTGATTATTTAACTGATTCACTATCACTTTGTTGTAATCATCACTGTCCCACAGGACAATACTCCCACCCTTATCAGCTGGTTTAATAACTGTAAGGGGGATTTCAGCCAGATTTTTTAGTGCAATTTGTTCTTCTTTGGAAAAGTTGGATTTAAAGAAGAATCTTTTTTCATTAAGATCATCAATTTCCCTTAATATTTGATCTTCAAAAAAGAGAATTTCATCAGGCAAGGAAGCAAGGAAGACAGACCTTTGTGCAATACCTGTCGTTTCACATCTGTCAACAGATGTTTTGAAAGATTTTATATGAGCATCAGGTCATTATTGGTGTTTATACTTTCATTAGAATCCTGTACTATCGCCTGTATACTCTCCGTCGTGTCCTGAACAACCCTTGCTCCTGATTCTGAGCTGGGGCTCTCCATTCCCCTCTGAATCCCCTTCCCCTGTTTCCTCTGTCTAAAAAAACGGAGGGGCCCTAGCGTATAGATAATAGGGCTGGTAGGGTTGGTAGTAGGATCCAGATCCCTGGTCTGAATCTGAGGAGGGATCCGAAAAAGTTAATGAATTTTCTACGCGATCTCCCCCAATACTGAGGATTCAGGGTACAGGACAGGTATGCGCCATAACTGATAGATACGGCACATTCCTGCCTTTTTCCTTTGCCATAAAGTAGTGCAGGAGGAAGGCTTGGGACGCTGTACTATGGCAAAATCTTGTGAATAAGGCCCTAAGAAAGTAAATGTGCTGTACTTTCCTCACTGGCAGGTCGATACTTTCAGCTATGTCTCCAACGTACTCCACACAAGTGTTTTACCACTGATTATCCCACTGAAGCAGTAGTCAATTTGCGCCTGGAATTGTATGTAGTGGAAACACCGCTTTTCTTTTGGGCTCAGGAACTTATTTTTCATCTTCAGACATTGGTCCGGGACAAGCAAGAGGAAGGCAGAAAAGAGCGACAGAAGTAGGAATAGAACGATCAGTAAAAGTGACAAAGGGAGAAAGCAGTGATCAAAAACAGCCATCAAGAGTGGTATAAAGAGACAGGAAGTGTAGCATTGTGGTAGATTAAGATTGGGGTTTAATCAAGGCTCGGCAGCGTTGCTATTAGGCAGCCTCGAGCAGCACTGGTGGTTGGTTCCTGAGAAAAATGTATAGCTCCTGCACCAATTTATTTACAAATTAGGCCCTGACTGATGGCAAGTGGAAAAAAAACTCTATGAACTCAGTGGGAGCAGACAAAGGTAATATATTGGGTGAAAGCCCCTGGTTAGGATGGATGCCGTATATCTTATGATAGACAGTTGAACCTACCCCGGAAGCAGCATGAAGTTCAGTCTGTCGGCGCGGTCCCTCTCTGCCTTGAACAGCTTAGTCCGCTCCTCCACCAGGTGCTCCAGGTTCCTGGAGTAGAGCTGCAGTCGTCTTATCAGGGTGTCCATGTAGCTCTCATTAGTTTGACTGTGGAGGTTACAGCAGGTGTGAGATTAGTTGGTAGCAAAGAGCACATGTAGGAGGTGCATTGGCCTAGTTACTGATGTGTACCGCAAGTGGGCAAAACCACTATGATACTCTCCTGGGTAAAGCAAATCTGAGATACAACACCTGTCAGCAACTCACCACAGAAAACCTCCATGCAAAAGCATGACCAGTGAGTGGCAAATATGTGCCATTATGCATTAACAAAGATAAGGTTGTTGGAGTTTTCTTGAGTTATACAACAGTGAAAAACGTATTGAAAATGATGAGTTACCTTCCAAACTGATCCATGGATTTTTCACTGCAGGATGGATACCAACGCATTCTGTGTGAACGTATTTGTCCTGTTGTGAAATTACCAAGCTATTTTGTACTTCCCCCATTGCCTTTCTCGCTGCTGATTAGTGCTCTTCAATGTGGTTGTGGAAAAACAGTGTGGGGCATATTTACGAGGGCCTTGTGTCATGCTTGCACCACGCAACATTGTACATGCACGACACAACGCTCCAAGTCACATTTATGAAGCCACGCAAAGCCATTATGAGGGGCTTTGAATGACTTCTTAAATATGGAATAATGCAACGAAGTGCAAATCGCTGTGT
Source organism: Triturus cristatus (assembly GCF_964204655.1). Classification (NCBI taxonomy): domain Eukaryota; kingdom Metazoa; phylum Chordata; class Amphibia; order Caudata; family Salamandridae; genus Triturus; species Triturus cristatus. The sequence continues at coordinate 249,855,908 of NC_140586.1, forward strand.
TGCATTACTCTGTGCTAGGGATGCGTTCCATGGGCGCTGTGGTGGGTGTTCCCATACAAATCGCATGGTTTTTGACACATTCCCAGAGTTACCAAACCTTGTAAACCTGGGAATGCGCCAAAGGTATAGGCCTCCCCAGGTGAGGCGTGACAGAGAGAAATATCTTTATTTCTCCTCATGTTTTCCTCTTTTTATGTGTGCTGCATTCTGTATGGACAGTAAGGACAATAATATCACTAAGAGAAAGTTACCATTCCTGACCTGAAAAAGATTCCCTTAACATAGAAACATTGTCTTACCCCACTCACATGTGCAACAGGTCAAACTACAACTTGAGTGATTTTGCTATCTCCAGGGATTTGAAAGCACTGACCTACTGAAAAAGCGAAGCAACATCTTTGGCCTCACTGTAAGCAAACTAAATCGATCAGTAGGGCCTAGATACAAGATCCCCAGATGAAGGGGTGTGTATTCCACACCCTGGAGTTAATCAGGGGTCCTATTGGGTACATGGTGCAGAATCTACGGGATACTGGCTTGAACCCTGGTCCTCCCCTAACTAATGAAGAATGAACTACTATACTGAAGATAGCTGGTAGTAAAGATCCTTCTCGTTATTTATCTCACAGAGTAGCAAAGTGTCTGCACTGGCTGTGGATGCCAAAAATGTTTAGGCAAACACAGGCTGGAGTAGTCATGTAGATATCTACAATGACCCCTTTACCTCTCTCTACTTGTTAGGGGAGGGAGAGTCTGTCTACATAGGATGTCATGATACAGCATCAGACTTGATGTAGGGGATCAGTTTACAAGGGACGTTGTGGCAACAATAAAAACCTCAATTTTAAAGAAGGAGGTGACTTCATCCGGAGGCTGTGAATCCATTGATGCTTTAATATAGGATGATATATCTGCAAGAGAGACTGTGACATCATTGCTGTCTTTATGTAGGAAGTGACATCTGCATGGGAAGTCACTGGACCACTACTTCGAGGGCAGGGAATGGTTGTTTGTATGGCAAGGTCATCAGACCACTGCTGACTTGGAATAGATGTCTGCATGAGAAGCTGTGGCACCCCTACTGCCTTGAAAGAGAAGGATTTACCGATATGAGAGGGATTACACTCACAGTATTTGAATAGGAAGACATGTCTGCATTGGATGCTATGGCATTACTATTGCCTTTGCAAAGGAGGAAATGTCTACATGAGAAGCCGGTATACCCACGGCATCCTGTGCAGAGGACAGCATGGCTGAAAGGGAGGCCTTTGCACTTATGTAGTCTCCACTTGGGACATTTAGATGGCATGGGTTGCAAAGACCCACTGCAGCCCTGGTACAGGAAGTTCGTCCTGAAAAATCGGTCATGATGACACTGTTCCTCCAGCTTAGGAGATAGCTGCATTGAAGACTGTGACACTACAACACCATGGATGGCAAGTCGTCTGAATGAGAGAATCTTGACAATGATGTCACCTCAGCTTAGGAGGGCGTATCAGCATGGCAGTCTCATGGCACCACTGCAACCTCTACATATGAGATGATTGGCGGCTGGCGACATTTGAAAGTGGTGAGATATTAGTTTGGTATGACTTTTATATAGTGAGCAACGCGAGCAAGCTTAATGGATAAACTTGGGGTCTAGGCTGGGTCCCCCTCCAGAGAAAAAATTGTAATAAAGATTGGCAAATAGTGCATTTTTAGCAAATTAATTTAGTTCTAAAGCAAGACTTATAAAGCAGTAGGAACGTATAGTCTTGAAATATTAAACACATTTGAAACAGCTCGAATTCTTACTGCATTAAAATGTTCAACAGTTAGTGTAATGTGCAAATTGTACAATGCAAAAACTTCAGCCTTTTACAGTGTTTGCTTGCCCAGTGTCTTGCAATGCATGCAGCATCAACTTTGAAAGAAAATGCTCCAAGCAGGCTTTGGGAAGGACCAGACTCACAGCTGCTGATTGCAATCAGTCATATAGAAATATGTGAAGACAGGTCTTAGAGTGGGATAAAAAATGTGGGGGCTCTCTAAATTTGGTTTCTCTCTGATATGTAATTACATTCAGATATATAACACAACAGCTGACCTACACCTCCAACCTGTCAGTACGATTGGCTTGTCAATTGTCCATGGTTGTTAGCTGTTTAAGATAAATGAGTAACAACAAGGATTTGTAATAAAAAAATTAAACTTCAGAATGTTTCATTTCTGGAATTTCAATACTATTGAGGCCTGTGGAAGGAGTTCTGGCCTTCTGTTATGTAAGTTTCATGTTAGATTTGTATGTCCTTTTTCTCTGCACATCTTCAACCACCTTTCTTTCCACTTCAGCACCCTCTTTTCACTCTTCCTCAAATGTACTTCCTTGCATCTCCTTTACTTCACCACTTCCAAACATACACTGCACTATTTCACATTGAAGCCATTTATTTCCTTTTGCTTTTGCCCTGTAAATATTTTTCCATCTGCGCGCCCCCATCACACACATTTTCACAGAATTGCAATTACAGCTGGAATACGATGACATGACCATCGTTTTGTGTGCTCTACAGAGAGGCCAACCCACTGACAGGCACTTTGCTTTGGCTTCAGCTTCAGCATCAGAACTCTCAATCAAAGCCCCTCATAAACACCTGGCAGGGCTCAAAGTATGCACGGAAACAAATACAGAAATAACATGAATAAATAGCTAACTCTTGAGGAAGGTAAGATTAAGTAAAACTTGAAAAAAAAGGAACTAAATTGCTCACATGCATTGCCTTAACATTTTTAACACTCATTGGGGGATATTCTCAAGAATGTGTGCTAATCATCGCCAAAACGCAATCTCTCACATCACCGTCTATCGCAGGAAAATAACTCTGTGTTAACGTCACATTCTCAACACGGTGGTAACATGCGATAGTGTCCCGATAATGCGTCACATGTCCGCGATAACATTACCGGGACGGCGATACAAATCCAAACCTGAACGCGGAAAAACTTGTGTTGGGCCCAACCGCGATGACAAAATCAGCGATAAGCTGTGCCAGGCCTGCAAGTCACACACGTCAGGCGGGAAAAATCACTATGAAAGCAGAAAAAAAAACAGAAGAGGAAGACGCGCTTCAGTCCACAGGAAAACAGGATCCTGATAACGGAGGTGATAAAATACCATCAACAACTGTTTGTCACCTCCAATGTGTCATTGGCAACAAAAAATGGACTATGGCAGTCCATCGTGGGCAAGGTGAATGCAATCGGAGTGCTGAGGAGGACAATGGAAGTGGTCAAGAGGTGCTGGAATGATGTGAAGTGCAAAACCAAGCAGAAACTTGGCAACAACCAAGAGGCAGCAATGCAGACTGGAGGTGGGAGTCCAGCGCCACAGGAAGAGCTGGACGAGATGGAGGAAACGGTGTCCACAGTCATCAGTGTGGAGACAGTGGCAGGAGTTGGAGGAGCGGACACTTCTCGACAGGAGCCGACACAACAGCAAGAGGGTGAGTAATGACCAGGGACTGGGGAAACGGGGGGAGATGGGCACAATGGCACACATGCACAATTAAGCACAGCCCAGTGCACACCCACAATGACTCTGGAGCATGTCCCTGATCCCCTCGGCACACTGCAGCACGCCTAGAAACTGCAAGTAGGCCCCCGTCGACTATGTGCCCAGAGGGGGCCCTCCCCACACATCACTAATATCACAACAAACCCATGCACATGTGCTGAACCCAGAACAGTTGCGGGTCTGTGACCCACACTGGCAATGCAAGTGACACTGCATGACGATTAGCATGGCTGCAGTCCCATTATCATGACATGGTGCAAGCCACAACACTGAGGTGGCTGAGTGTGGACCACATCCGTAAAGGAGCAGGTCACACTCTGACACATCCACGTGCAGAAACAACCCCTGACATCAACAAGACATCAGCGGACAAACCATGCCCAAGAGTCCAAACTTCCACCAAGAGCCCAATTTACCTAAGTTTACAACATCTCAGCACTGTATAAGCAAAGAATTGAAAGGCACACCACCTGAAAGGGATAAGGGCCAGCAAAATCAGAGCTGCAGGGGTGACTCTCCCACAATGCAGCACACACACATAAGAAGCAGATCACATCAACATTGACAACAATGTGGAACAAACTGCAACACGTTCACAACAGAACAGAGGACACAACTGCTGCCGCTTGTGTGTAAAAACTGGCCAATCATATCTGGCATAGCAGGGAAAGGTGAGATGATGATGTACAAGTACAAACACACATCCGTGATGTTGTCGAAATGTCCACTGTCCCGCATCAAATAGGCAGCTCCTCCCAAACAATCACAATGGACATTGTCATGCAGTCTGTATGTAAACTTGTACAATGCGTCCACATACATGTGAACAATGTTAAACTGCATCTCCCCTTCACATTGCAGAGGGACAAACAACACCTCCTGCAGAGCAGACCCAACAACTCTTCACTGATGATGAAGAGGACCTCCCCACCTTTGACACCAACGCCCTCCAACAGCTCATGGACACCCTCAGCACCCCACCCCGAGGATCAGGGCAGCCCAGCTGCATCGAGGAGACCTCACCCCCTGCACAGACCACACAGCAGGAAGCACCAACCACCACGGCTGTTTCCCAGGACCCGCACTAACAACACATGGCCTTCCAACGACGTGTGTTAGGGTGCCAGGAGTAGATGGCTGATCAGGTGCGGGTGGGGTTCGACCACATGGCAGCCAAACTAGATGCCATATGTGGGTGTCTAAGTCCCATCAGGGGCCACTTACAGTCCCTAACAGACACCCACAGTCCGCTCCATGCTCTCCAATGATCCATGGATAACAATACTGGAGTCCTGACTCAGAGACAAGGACAACTGTCTAGTCATAGTGGCTCCAGCGGTGTCATCCGGGAGGTGGGACACATGCGGAGGACCATGGAGAACATGGAGCGGGTGCAGGCGGAAAGAATGGCTGCCACGGCTGCACACCAGCGTGATGTAGCTGGGATCTACCATGCCCTGCAGACCCTCATCATGGCATTTCTTTCACAAGGCATTGCGCAGATGAATGCTGCTGCTGCTTCGACATCCACATCTCCACCCCTGATGTGTCAGTGCCACACAGTGCTGGAGACAGAACACCACCACCCACATGTGAGGCACATGAAACATCAGAGGACGAAGATGCGGATGATCCTGCTGTACTGGTAAGAAGGAAGCAGTAGCATTCATCTCCGACATATGGCTGTTTCTCTTGGTTCTGTCCTCTGCATCATTACCCGTCCACTGTCCCCCGATGCACTCTGCGACACTCACCTTGGACCTCGACATGGACTGCCATATTCTGTTTGGTCACCTATGACACAGCTATCAGACTGTGAACTGAACTCTTCTTATCTATCGGAGAGTGTCCGTGTGGTCATTATTTATGCGTGAGGGCCTAGGGCCCTACCACATCACATTCCCCACTGCCGGAGGTGACATGACGGCGTCCGCACCACGCCACTCAATCATAAAGGGCCCATGACTTGCGGTGAACAGAGTTGGTGGCAGCCGGGGCACTGGCCGGCACGGGCCTACCGCCACGAGACGGTAAATTGCGGTGCACAGAGTTAGTGGCACCAGAGCTGAGCGGGTGTGCAGCCTGCGATGATGCTTAGGCCTCTATACGCCATCCTGCCAATTAAGATCCAATATGAATTGTGAGTTCAGCTGGACCACGTGTTCGCCGAAGGCAGCAGGCTGCACAGACATGACTCGTCGGTGCTGTGCAGCAGGGTGCGCTGGGGGCCTGTGTCGTGGATTCCAGCGATCGGCTGAGGAGGTTGCACCGGCACGTGGTGGGCCCTCTTGGACACACGCCGGTGGCGGCAGGTGAGCATTGAGGACTGGGTGCTCAGGGTTGGGCAGTCATCGCTGGGCGGCGGACCGGTCTGGGGACCAGGGCTGGGGTGCTTGCGGAAGACATATGAATCATGCACACTGCCTGGGAAGTTTGCGACGACATTGGTGAACAGGCCCCGGTGGTCTACTTTTGCCTGCTCATTTATTGGAATGTGTGTGGTTTCTGTTGCGGTGATTGTATGCAGTGTCAGCAGGGGGCACAAGTAGTACATGTGTGCAGTCAATTGCCTCCAACACGTGCGGGAAGCCTGCTATGGCGTAGTTCCCTTGCTTGGTCTCCAGCTGTTACTGCGCAGAGTGGGGGAAGTGAAGGTGCAGGGGTATCAAGCTGATACAAACCGTGATGCTTACAGTAATGATAAATCCTGCCTAATGAGACCGTAACAGATGTTCGTGTGGTCGTAACCTTTCTTTTCTTTCCTACGAAGGTACCAGATGACGTTTGGGACTATACGGACGCTTGACCATTGTCACCATTTATCCAACAGGTTTCTGAATACGGACTTTCGGAATATGGAATTGTATTGGGGAGTTCCCGGACCATATGCAGTTAATTGGATCCACAAGTTGCCCTGATGAAGTTCCCCGTTGGGACTGGAACGCCATGGCTGATGTTTTCGTGCTGTTAATTTATGTTTTTGTAATAAATAACTGTTTTTCCACTACTGTTGACTACTGGACTTCATGACCTGGCACACACCCATTTCAGAAACTAAAAACTTGGATCTGGAGCACAGAGGCACCAGACAATGGCTGGGGTTGGGGTTGGTTGCGCAGGAACACTACGAATTGAGACTAGCGTGTGGTGCGGATACAGGGGCCAGGAATGTTGAAAACAGGGCCGGACTGGGAACCAAAACTGGCCCTGGCAAAGAGCTTGGCCGCCCCCTCTGGGAGCTATGCTACAAAGACGGCCCTGTAACTAACTCGGCCCCCAGGGGCCCAAAATCGCCCCCCACCCTAGCGGCCCACCGGGGAAACGCCTGGTGCCAGTTACGGTCAGTCCGGCCCTGAAAACAGCCCGTTAGTTGGGGTCAACACCACTGAGGCATGCTTTCACACCCGCGGCTCCGTTCCTGATCTTTTATTGGAGGAAGGCGGCCGCTATTGGTAGTCTTCTCCTCGGGACTGTCAGTTCTGTACAAATGCATGTTATGTGGGGTATGGCTCTATCTGAAGTGCTGTGAAACATCCCCGTCAGTTTTCTGTTTCACCTCTTGAGCGGCCATAGAGGAAGTCCCTTATTGGTAGAAAGCAGAGTCTTGCTCTAATAAACCTCTGCTTCTTCTCTATGCTAGTTCACAAATCCAAGTACGTTTGCCTTGTATCTATTTCATAGGTGCTTGCGACCATCTAACTGTTTCTTTTTTTGAAAAAGCTGAACTGTTTTCTGCATATGGTATTAATTTTACTTATTTTACTGCCAGCTTCTTTGTTGTGTTGGCAGTCGAATAGACCATATGGCTTAATACTGTAGAGTTTTTAAGGAAGTTTCCAGATATTGGGCCCGAAGGTATGTATTCACTGGGTCAGTGATGGTAAGCCACAATAGATGTTTTGATGACCCTTCTGAGACCACTTGTAATTTTGAACAAGCTGCATGGTGAATGAGTGATTGCTTGTGGAGATTAAATTCCTGGTGAATTTGTGCATGTGACTGCTATCTGGTAGCCTAAAAAGAAGTTTATAGGAATGGCATTAAGTCGAATCCAGCCATTTTTAACATTTCCAATAAAAAATTGTCTGGCTATATGATAGGGTCAAGACTGATTTGCATATGGCCAGGTCTAAACTGGGGTGGCATGGTGAGCAAAAGAATGATGGATTTAACCCAGATCTCTTGACTGGGGGTGAATGTTTTGATTTGTTCTGCATTTCGTACATCAATTGTGGGTTTTTTTTTGCTATATGATAGAGTGGGCATGAATTTGCTCCTGATTACTCGCACAGCTGCCCACAGTGATGGTCCCGATAGCTTACTAATGAGATGCGTAAATAAGGCATTTAAGTCTATGGCCGGCTATAGCTGTGGTTTACAAAGCATGCTATCTGGGAATCTTGTAATTTGGTGCTATTTCACATCTAACATACATACGAATCCCAGAATTTCTGGGGGTAGATTTACAAAGATTTGATGCAACGCAGCAAGATAACTCGGAGAGGGCAGTAATGTGCTGTATCAAAGACAATCCTATGAGGTATTTTCCTCTCTACGTGTGCTGCAGAATGCAACACACGTAGAAAGACGTAATTTTGAGGCGAAATGAAGATATTTCTCCTTGTTACACCTAACTTGGGAAGGCGTAGAACTTTTACCCATTCCTAGGTTTACTAATGTTAGTAATACAAGGATGGATGCATGGCAACACCCACGCTCCACCCATGGACAACCTTCCCAGCGCAGAGTAACGCAAGGCAGTGACTTGTGCAGCCTTGCGTTACACCAGATTTACAATACCATGCAGAATCACGCAAGGTGGCTCTGCGTGGCATAGTAAATCTGATTTAAGAGCTAGTGTTGCCTTGCACTCGCTTGCGTGATGCAAGGGCAGCTCAAGGCCTTAATAAATCTGGCCTCAGATTTCATCAGGTGCTGGAAATATAGATTCCCTAATCCAGGGCATTTGTAATCAGCCACTTACAAGGGTTTGTCTGCCATAAAAGTTGTAGCACCACCTCTGCCTCGACACAAACAATGATGTCTGTATGGGAGGCGTAGCATTCCTACCACCAACGACTAGTATATGTACCCAGGTTGTTAACAATGGGGGAAAATAATTTAGAGAACCGACATTCCTGTCACAAGGGATCCCTGTGCCACACTTTTCTGCTGCATCGTTAAAAATATCCAGATGATCGTTACACCATAAAAATGTCTGTTTGTGAAATATGAATTAAAACATTGCAATCTTGAGGGGTGCTCCATTGAAGACCATTGAGTGACAAAAGACTAATTATGGCTGGTATATGTATTCTGCTCAAACATTCAAATGTTGTCTCTCTGTTTCTCCCTGTTTATTTTAGAACATTCTACCACCAGTGGGTGGAAAGTTCTAATAGCATTATTGCTCTTAATGTCTCAGGCTACACCAGTTGTTAAAGGCCCTTTCCTTCATTATAGGACTTCACTGTGGCTCGGGCATGTAACTGAAGTAGAGGGCCTTTAGCGACTGGCATAACCTTTGCAGCAGGCTATACTGCTACAGTACAAGAATGACGAACCACATTATGACCTCAATTAAATAAAAAATGCTGCACAAATTTGAATAAACATTTGTTAAATATGAACACTAGTGATCTATCAAATTACTATTTATGCACCAGTGGCTTTTTCATGAGCATATTTTCTCATCTCCTCGTCCCCACTGGATTTCTATCACACCTTCAGGTTCCTTCACCTGAATATTTTGGCCAGAGTATTCTCAATCTTTTTGAAGTCTGGCCTCCTCTCAGGATCCTCCTCCCAGCAGCTCTTTACCAGCAGGTAGACCTAGAGGCACAATAGCAAGGATTAGTGCATTAAGACAATGAGGACTTTGACTATAGAGAAGACACACTTCCACAGTACTATATATATATTTAGACATAGTCCATAAAAACATCTTGCAGAAACAGAAAATGAGACACTATGTTGATACATTTTTAACAAGACACATGAATTCAATAGAGCTAAGGTCAAAATGTATCAAGCTGTTTACGGTTGCAAAAACTGAAATTCACAAAATCACATGCTGTGTGACTGCAAAAAGCAAGTTGCGATTAACAAAGGAAACGGTTCATCTTTCCAACTCGCAAACTTCCTTTGTGATTATCATACTCACAAATTGACCTTTGGGCTGTTTGGAAAGTGGTAGGAGTGTATGAAAAGAGTGACACCCTCCTCCTAACAACCGGGTGACCTGATACCAATTCCCTAAAAGGGATGGTATCCTATTTATAAAGTGGAACCCCACACCCTGAAGGAAAAGCTTTTACCTTGAGAACATGTGCGTTTAGCATCATGAGAGGAGATTCTGGTCCAAGGGACCGCTGCTTGCTCCATCCAATGTCATTCACTGAATGGCAATTCCTTTTAAGGCATCAATGAATGCAGATAGAAGTCAGATAGCCCTCACAGACCCCAATCCCTGCGTTTGGAGTCATTTGAGGAGAGATTCATATTACTGAGGCAGGAATTCTTGCAACTCCCTATGAATTCTGGTTGGTTTTGTGCTACAATTAATAATCACATCAGTCGTAGCACAGACTCAGGGTAGTTACAAAGCAGTATATGTGCAAACAAAATGATGGCTTGAGATCCAATGAACAAATATCAGGTGCTTTATACCATTAGCAAGAGGAACAATGCTCAATTATAATTCAGTGTAGCTTGCACATGGAAGAAAAGTATAGCTAATCTCTATGTATGGTTTACTATCTGTGATACTTTCAGAGTTGAGCTATGAAATGACCATGCCACTGCTGCTTGACACTATCATTTTAGACTCATGATTTTCAAAGGACTGGGTAAAAGACTAAGCAGGCCAATGATGTATGAGAGAAATCCAATGTGACACAACCACAGAAGGTTTCCAACACCATCTCTACATAAATGATCTTGCAAAACCTATGACGCGAAACAGTTTTTGGTGGATTGGATCACTGTCTGAGTCCATGCAGCAATGCATGTTTGCTAACATGATGCTCAAAGTTTCAAACACTTTTACAAATCAGGTACTCTTGTATATGTGGCCTGGTGAAGAGCTAGGAGGACCTGATGGATCTATTCCCGCTTAGTATCAGAGAGGAAATATTTCAGGAAACCCCACAGTTCTACCAAGGAGCTTTCAGAAGAAGTAACCCCTTCAAAGCAATCAAATATTGCAACTGCCCATGAGGAGCTCAGAACCAATCCTACTTCATTTTGAGGGAAGCCAGCCAACAATACCGATGGAGAAGGGAAAACTCAAGAAGTTTTGGCTTGTTTAACTCTGAAAACATGGTGCCTTTTCCTGAAGATAGGAAACTATAAACACAAAAGCAGAGAGCCCCCTTAGACTGAGCACGGTGAATGGTTGAAAGTTTGTTTTAAATTTAGGTTGGGATCTAGGAATGGACAAGTACCTAGGATATAATCACACCATGTCTCCTAAGCTAAAGTATCTTCTATTGGAATCTGCAAATTACTTATGCTCTGCCTTAGCAATAAGTAGGTGTAGATATGCGGTCTGATTAAAGGACTTGATTGCTGAGATTTTACAATGGGGTACAATAAAGGAGGAGATTACTTGAAGGTAATTTGCACAGACACAACGTACCACAGAAGCAAGATGTAACCACTCAGCAATATAATGAGTTATTATTGGAAAATTCTGCAAATATCATTCACTTACTTCACTTGGTCAGATGATTCTTAAGGAAACATTGAAGATTTTATTTGATCAACCGATTTGGACTCTCGCTGGCCATCATTTTGTGGTATATAACACATGGACTTAAAGTTTATGATTTCAAAACTTTTCATCAACCTTGTCTAGAATGTAGTTGTGAATTATGTTCCCCTTTGTGATGATCCTTTTTAGGAAAATCATTGAGACGAGATTTGATCCAAAAATATTCCTAATAAATTTAAGGATGCTCAGAGTTTCTTTAAGGAAATCAACTTTCTAAGTTTTATTAAATAATCCAGTACCACTAACACAGTAGTAAACATGTCTAAATGTGGTAGTTTGACTATAAAATCCATAGAGTCTATTGTCCATGGTTCTTTGTGGGGTTGTCTATGGATGTAAATGACTAACAGGCCTTGTATGATTACATCTGGCTTGGAAACGTATGATGCATTGCTGAATGTTGTTACTTACAGGTATCTGTAGATTAATTCACCATACATTTCAGTAATTCGATCATCCTTCTTCTGGGATGTGCTCCCACGAGCCAATCATGGTCATGGCACTTCAGTAGTGTCTGTTGTTGGCTGTCTTTTTCAGGTAAGTTCAGGAAGTGTCCCCTAATTAATAACTCATTCTCTAGTTTACTTAATTTGGGTTCTGAGTGAATTAATTGTCCCACACCTATATGTCAGTGGGCTTGCCCCAAAAGGTTGGAACATAGATCTTGTCTTCATATGTGGCTCCGAGCATGCAAGTAGGTGGTGGAGCCGGTACATTTCTCTTTCTCTGAAGCAGCAAGGTGACTGCTTTATCATGCCGATTTGCATGCTGATAATGGAGCATATAATTAAACAGGGAAAAGTAAACAGTCCATCGTACAAGCCAGGCATTCACATATTCCATGGACTTGTGATACAGTAGATTCTTTTGCGCCATCCATCACATCTCCAGATGAATGGCTAATTCTAAATAGTGCCTCCACCTCCTTTATTGCTATCAGTTTTCAATCTTAGATTGTGTAGTTGTGTTCTGTAACCATTAGCATTCTTGAAAAATAGGCCAATGGGAGAACAGCATCTATTTTTGAACTTCTCTAAAACAAAATGGCTCCCAATAGCATAAGAACAGCATCTGTTTTTACAGCAAAGGGCAACAGGATGTCTCAGTCTAATGGTTAAAGTTAAGGCATTCTTTGAAGTTTGTAAATGTTTGCATGTTCCCATTTACAGTTAAAGGACTCTCCTATTCTTGGCAGCTTTGTAACAAGGCGATAGGAGAAACTTTTTAAATGAATTGACATAAATGGGGAGCCCTTAAAATCATTGCACGTTTGAGGGAGGCAGGCACAGCCATTCTTGAAGTGCTGCTACTTTTAACATGCCAATCCTAATCCCTTCTCCAGAGATGTGAAAACCCAGAAAGGTTATATGTATAACTTCAAACACACACTTGCCAGCTTTTGCATAGAAAGTGCTGTCTCAGCACATTAGGGTAGCAACTATGTATAGGACTATGTATGTTTCCAATAGGTCATAAAAAGATGTCACTGATGAAGTACTGGAAAGCAGTAGGAGCATTGCATAACCCAAAAGGCTTTACAAGACATTTGAAATGTCTGTAACTAGCATTGAATGCCGTCTTCGGCTCAGCCACCTCTGTGATTCTTATCAAATTGTTGTCTCGGCTGAGATCAGGTATTGAGACAATCTTTTTTTTTTTTTTCACAATCAGCAACTACTGTTAGACTGGTAGAATAACCCGATCTAAGGATGTATTAGGGTATTATTCAGCTACCTACTTATCAGGTGGAATATCAAAGATATTGAAGTAAAAGCCTCACTCACATAATAGTGACATGCTTCATCATAGGCAAAACTCCACACCCAGAGAAGATGGCACTCTCTGGGCGGACTCAACCAAAGATGTAATGGGAGTGCTTAGATAAATGAGTGACTGGTCAAGCAGGGAACCAGATTGAGTTAAAAATACCTATGAGTATACCCCTCCTGAGTCCTTTATTCAAGGGTACTCATGGTATCAATAAAAACTTTATCTTGGGGTGGTTTTGAACTTAATTCTGTTCAAATGTACCCTCAATTGTATGCCAACATGTTTCGGCCCATATGGGTAGCCCGGTCGGGTCTAAGGGCCTTCGTCAGGGCGTTATGTTTCTGTGCCTTATTTTTAAGGTCCCTGCCGTGTAACAGTGCATGTGCTACATGCAACCCAAAACGTGAGGCCTAATGCACTCACCTGTCCGTATATTAGCTCCAACTTCAGTAGATTTTCTATGGGAAATGGGAGAGACAATGTAATATATTTCCTTTATGTACATTAATGATACTGTCTATAGCCCATCTCGTGCTCATATTCACTGAACTACGGTTGGAGTGTTGGTGCACCACCTGACTATGTGCTCATTAATTAGGGCTTAGTGGACTTCACTACTCAATCCATTTTAAAAAACATTTGCCATTACACTGGAATTTAGTCACCACACGACGTGATCACAATCAAGGAGATGTTGTCTGTAAGTGAAAAGACCGTGACTATACAATTGTGTTTGCCACCAATCCTAGCAGTCTATGTTGTCCAAGGCCCTTTATTTAGCGTGCTGTTTTTAGGCTTATTGATTGGGGAGGGTTTTTTAAAAAATATTTACTTAATCCAGAGAAATCATGGTGATGCTCACCTACTGATTGATGCCTACTAGCATCATGCAGTTCTCATGTGTTCGGGTGCTGTCCTGTAGTCAAACACTAAATACAAAAATATAGTGTTCGTTCAGCACCACCAACTGCCACTGGGAACTCTTTTCGCCGTGATTATTATACGTGTAACATCTCATACTCCAACATACATGGTGATACTTTACTTGTACTCTGTCTTTATCTCATCGCACTTAGCCCACGACACATGCTTAACAATGTTTAACCTGCATGTTAATCTACTGTAAAAAATACAGAATTGTAATATCCCTTAATGCTCTGTATCAAGTCCCTCCTAGGTGCGTTATTTACTGAAGAAACAGCTGCCTCAGAACCGCAGATATAGAGAGGAAACATTAGTCTGCTTGAGTCCCCCTCAAGCTCATTACTCTCCTGTGGGCAAAATAAAAGCAGAGCAGTGTGTAGTCTCTCGCAATCAGGACATGCATCTATGTCTACGCTGCATGCAGAGTGTCTAATCCCGTTATGTCTCATCCTACCTGGTGAGCGAAGCCCTCATCCAACTTACTTCGTCAAGGACACTGCACCGCCGTTACACCTCGTAGAACACATCGTCTGCCGTCGGAGATGTTTGTGCGACTGCCGTATCTCTTAAGTAGGGCATTTCCCTCTCGTTAATGGGTTGTTCTATCCCATTACGTGTGTTCTCTATGATTAGAGTAAGGGATGCTGGGTTGTTTGATGACGTGTGTGAGGTTGAAGTACAGGACTTCTGGGTAGTGTAGTTCAGTTAAATCATGTTGTGGGTGTTCTTGTCCCCTCGTGTTTGTTATTGAGACAATCTTGGCATTTCTAAACTGATCAGAAAGGTCATGGAAGGTTATTGCATTCAATTTGTGGTAGTCTATATAAGGGCAATATTCTCCTGCTGGCAAAGTTGATTATTGAATGAATCATTTTCCAGATAGTCCTCCAAATACTGCTGCAAATCTTTCTCTTCCTTCATGATTAAAGGGTCGATTCTTGACTTCTGGACTAAGTCAATAAATTAAACATTTTCCAGATGGGGTGAAACACAATCAGGTCCCTTCTTTCTGAAAACATAGTAAGTCTTTATATGCAACAGGTAGTAGGTGAATATTGACCCTTTTCAATTCTTCCAATGATTCTGGCTTGCTTAGTTGTGCCTGAAGTGCAAAACAAGGTAATCTAAGTTACTTCATGGTCTCTGGCTGAGGGTGGCAATGAGTCTGATGTATCTGAAAAAAACCATATCTGTGGTCACAGGCACTCTATCTGGGGGTTACGAAGACTTAACCATGTTGTCTCATCCCTAGGACTACAGAAACAGCTAAGCACTGATAATACCAAATGGTAAAGATTCAGGTGTCCATTTTACATCACCTTAAGCAGTGGTTTTCTTTCAAGATGGATATCACCGAAAATTAGAGGGGTACCAACTGTCCTTTTATGGTATTCTTCCTCCAACATTTGGAAGGTGAAGAAGCTTCTGAAAGTTCTGGTCCATGAAGCACCCTGAAATCTCACAAGGGTACTACTCGGTGCTGTTTGTAACAACCGTATGAAATGAGCTGTTTTGTGAGCACACTGTTCTTTTAATGATATGCTTAACTTACATAATCATCCTCATTTCAGGAGTATAGATAGTCCTGTCTTATCACGTTGATCCTTTTCTTCCACCGTGAGAGGTTTGCGTTTGTTACCAATCTGAATTGGTTCCTCTGCACACAGAGCTATATCTGTATTTACATTTTTGCAGGCTGCGGTGTCTCGGCTATGATTCAATTTGAAGGTCAAATCAAATAATTCTTTAGTCATAGTGGGTCAATTAACCATCAGGGCTAGAATGTCCTTCAATTAGTCTCTCAGCACTTGGTAAAAATCTCCAGCAGCAGTAGCTTTATCTTTTGATGAAACCTTAGATACAAATTGCTGAAAACTAATAATTTGGGACACTAATTCCTTATTGACTGGTTTTAGAGGCAGTAAACTAGTATGATAGCCGGTGTAATCTGGCACTTTCTATAGAAGAGATTGAAGGTCAGAATTTGACGGCCATGGGCTATGCGCCAGAATTTAAAGGGTGGCAGAAGCATTTGCATCTGTTGGTTAGATAGGATCGATCACCTTCACTGTGTCATTCGAGAGATATGATGTAACTGGCACTGTGTGAAAAAAGCTTCAAACAAAATCAGATCACCTAAATATTTATATGGTGGGGCGAAAAGGATGTTACGCATGAAGGACCCACCACTTGTGTGATACATGGATTTATGTCTCTTAAATTGTCCATTAAACCAGTAGATATAGAGAAAGTCTTTTCTGCTAAATTGGAAGGACAAATCCTGTTGAGGGAACACACATTAATTGATTCAATAAAATGGCTTGTTCGTGCCGGGTAGTAGTAAATTCCTCCTGGGAATATTCCTCTTAATCCTAAAAGGTTCCCTTGCCTCACTCAGAGGTGCTGAAAGTGTTTCCCATGGTACAGCCACAGCCAGCTATGCTGTCAGAAACACCCTTATGGACACACAACCTGCAGCTGACATGGTTGGCCTTCCAATGGCTCATGAGCCATGTTTTTTTCTATGTGTGACAGCCTTGTGCTATGAGGGTGTGTAATGTTTAAGCAAGTGTGATCTCGCATAAACACCATGATTTTCATTTGCAGGATCCTTGGTTCGATCAGAAAATATCTCACAGGAACTGTAAAACTGGATGTATAGCAAGTTGGCATGATCTAAATTTGTATAATTTCACAACTATATAGAGTACCACAACTACTAAAAGCTTATGAACCTGAGCACACTGCAATAATGAGACAGAAACCTTATAAGACATTGATAATTTACTTACAGAACATCTCTGCAGATGGGGGCCAGTGAGGACTCCATGAACCAGCATCAATTTGGCCAGGAGAGGTGCCGTCGCTTGCCTTGCCACACCCCGCCTGTCACTCCAAGCACTCAAAAGTGCTCCAGCCCTTCCACGGCACAGGAAAAGTTATGGAATCTTGTCACAGCTTGGGGCTAGTGGGGACTCCATAACCCACCACCAACTGTGCTAAGCGATGGCCATCGCTTGCCCTGCCATGCCCCGCCTGCTGCTTTAAGTGCTCAAAAGTGCTCCAGCTCTTCTGTGGCATGGGAAAACTTACAGAATCTTGCCACAGCTCAGGCCAGTGAGGACTCCCTAACCCAGCACCAACTGTGCCAGGAGAGGCACAGTCAATTGCCCTCCCTTGCCCCGCCTGCCACTCAAAGGTGCTCCAGCCCTCCCATGGTGCGGGACTACCCCGCACCAAGAGCGGGTCCTTCTTCACCTGTCATCACCCAGAAGAGGCTGGGCTGGGTCACCCCTCTGATAACAACTCAATCGGAAAGATATGTGGGACTGTACCAATGTTGTTGGTGCAAAATCGTAGTGCTCAATCTCTGGTGGACCTCTTGCCTGTTGTATTCCTGGTTCCATATTTAATTCTGAGCTGGACAACTAATTTATGTTTCTATCTTATAAAAAATGGGGAAAAGAAATGCACCTGAATCTGCTATGGGGGCTTCACTTTCAAAGAGACCAATCACATCCACTAGCAATAGCAATGCTCTAAAAGAAATCGACGACTTGATTGAGGAAATTGAGTCAATTTTAAATCCTGCACCCTCCTCATCATCAGCATTACCAAGCGCTCAAGGAATACTCTAGCCAGAATCTTTACGAAGCATTGGGCGAAATTGCGCAATTTGGTCGACCCCTAGGCAGGTAAGCCAAAAACTTTTACAAATGGTTGTGTAGTAACTGCTCCTCTTCAAATAGAAACTGGCCCTGGTGATCCGACTGTAAAGACGGTTCCTTATGAACTGGCTATCTTCTGCACTAATCGGTATCTCTTTTGGATGCAGAGGAATCCGAGACCCCATGCCAGTCCCCATGCCACTCAAATCTCTCCAGAGACCTCTTGACTCCCCTTAATAACACAGGCCATCTTCCTTTAGTGGTCTCAGACATTGTCAAGCTTGTGAATGTCCTTTCCTAATCTCCCTCCTGTCCCTTTTAAGGGACAGTTCAGCTGCCAACAAGATCTAGTGTTACAAGTTGTTGAAATACACATTGCGTGCTCTTTGGCTCCCACGCAAAACATTTCACAGTCTCACGCCATGTTATTTGGTATATCAGTCCGCCTTCCAGGAAGTGCATTCATTGGATTGCATCAGGAACTATTTTACATCTGAAATGTACACTCAATTATCACGTTGTTTGTCACTTTCAGTTCTTTATCCCCTGTATACCTTCTATGCTACTTTTATTCTAAGCGTAGGCAAAAGCAATCAAACAAGCTACCTTTGCATACATTGCCAAATAAAAGACAAAACTATTGTCTTTGGCAATGCTTGTTCTGTTTCTCTCCAGCTTACCATTATCTACCCTTTCCTCGTGTAATTTTATACCATTCCTTATATTATTTTCTTGCTTTTTTCTTTCTTTTTCTCTCTTCACACCTCATTTAACCCCTGTATCTCTGCCTCTCCTCTCTTCGCCTCTCGGGTTTTGGATTGCTCTTCTCAAACTAGTAGATTCACTTCCTACTCTGCCCCAGAATTCAGAATGCGGCTAAGACAGAAAGAGATAACCACTAATGAACATCCACTAAAAATGCAGGTTTTTCACTAGATTGCCAAACCGAAAACGAAGCCAATGATAAAGATGTGAGCAGCGATATTTCTATGCTATTGGGGGGGTATTGTTTACTTTAACACACCACAGAACGGCCACTGAAGCTGCTGCACTATGTTGCGTTAGAGAAAGCAGGACTGAGATGTGGCGCTTTCTTGCTCTCTACCTGACACTGGTGCACAATTAAGCTGCCGAGCCCCACATACACACACAGGTTTCTGCATTGTGTCTAGTATGCGTTTTGTACTGGAAGGGTACCCTGCAAGCACAAAATATTGTGCCTAGACAAACTTTAAAAAACGTTTCCAACTTTGGCTGTATGCTGCATAGTGCAGCACACAAGCAAAGCCAGAAAAACATTTTTCGTTTTTGACATCTGCCTCAGAAAGGATTTATTTTTCACACAAAGCCCTGCCACCATTGTTAGTAGGATAGTATTTCTTTCAAAACCCGAGCTTAGTTGCATGATAACACCCATGGAATGCCCTGTTGACCAAAGCAACGCAAAGCCACACAAAGTGCCTCTTTGCATTACTTTCAGGCAGCTTTAATGCACAAAGCACGTTTTGCGGTGGAAAGTAAATCCCAAATAAACAATTTGTACCAGTGTGGGTTAATTTTGTGATGCACAAAATGTTAGTAAATCTGCCCCGTAATTTTATACTTCTTGCTGCAGTTGGTTAGTCACATGGCAATAAGGGCTCTGTTGATTGAATATTTAATGTCCTCCGGTCTCTAAATGAGGCAGGCGGACCAAGAGTTTGAAAGGCGAGAATTGGAGGGCAAGGTATGACAGATTACCCTAGCTTCCAAACTATAAATCTGGTCCTTCATTTGTTCTTTTTAGCCTTGCAACAGCATCATATCAAGGAGCAGGTGCTTTCTTGGGGTACGCAAACCTTCCTAGGGTCCTTAAAACCCACATTAAACAGTGCAGAAATCGTTTTTTCATACTGGGCCCAGTAGAACTGAAGGATTTTCCTCAGTTGTTTTGCCTGTAAATGTTCAAAAGCCCTATTGACCACAGACCGGTAACAAAGAACTCACCAGTCCGTGAGCAACGCTGCCCTGCTGGATATTTGGTAGCTAGTGACAGGACTTCACAGCTAGAACTGAAGCAGCAAGGCATGTTCTCCCAAGAGAGAGAACTCCCTTCTGATGTGTATTAGAAAAAGACACTTTTGTGGGGCAAGGGATTTATAGCTTTTGTTATCAGCAGCGGCTCCTCCTCTAAGACGGTCAGGCCAATCGCAACGCTGCATTGCATTGTGATTGGTTCAGGGGAGCCGGGGAGCCCGGGTGCTTCCTGCTGCCGGACTCTAGACAGGAAGAAGATAAGAAGAGGAGGGAGGAGAGGTGGCGGCTGGCCGTAGCCAGGTAAGTGTTTGTTTTTTTCATTTCTACCCTCCCCGCCTCACCACCCCCAGCAAGTAGGAGACACTGCTGTTTGTTATGCTTGAACTTTTCATCAAACACCATGAACACGGTCACTCACTTGATTGCTTTGCACTAAATTTACCAAGATCCACTAGGGAGGACTAGGACAGACTTTCCAGTGAGTGATCCCTTCACATAGAATTTATCAATGAACCTCTTTGAAGAATTAGCCATTGATATGCAACTGTACACTTTTATGAGTAATCCTCCTTTATCTTTTCTTTGCCTGATCCCAAAAGGTAGTGCATGACCACGCCATGTCAACATAGCTGATTTCTGGTCTCCTGGAGATAGCAAAGTGGTCAACTTTATAGAATAATTCACAGTCTACCAAAAAGTAATCAATTATTGAGCTTATCCCAGCTCAGAAAAAAAGTATATTTGGTAGGCACAGCATCTGGCCCTTGGCCTTTTAGTTCATATAATCTGTTTCATGGTATAATGGCAACCAACTGCGCTCCTCTTCTGTCATTTGGATGATTTAAATCGCAGACGCCGTGCATTCTGGTCCTCTCTGATGACAGTTCTAGATCCCCTGCAATTATTAATATAATATTAAAACTTTCTGGTGGCCCTAAAACAGCTGTGTGCAATTCTTCCCTGGTAGGGATAATCATAGATGTCCACAATAGATGAAGAGGTGTAGATGAAACCCTTGAGAGTACAGGCAAAAACCTTAGCGCCAATAGTGGTACCCTGCTAAGGATGCTGCAATTTTCTGATTAAAAGTATAGAGCCTCCTAAATTGCTCGCACTTTCTTGGCTCACATATCATTTGATGAAGTCTTCAAATCCAAAATTCCCTGTTATCCACATTTCTTAAAGACTGATGACATCAGACTGGAGAATAAAGTCCAACCCGTCTTAATAATCCTGTGTGCGGTTCACCCCAGCAATATTCCAAAATAAAAACTGTTTAGTTAGATTCCAGAAGTGTATGATATATCAACTGTGAGGGGAAAAGAATTCAAACCCATAGACTGACGCATCATTTCATATTTTGCGGCTACGCCACATTGGGCAAAAAAAGCATGTGCTCATTCACCAAACTCACAGTTCTACCACCCCATTTAAAGTTGGGGAACAGCGGGCCTCTATCCGTCAGAGCCTCAATAGTTGATAATAGAAATTCTACATCCCAAAGAGCAGTAATTTTGTAAACAATATTTCGCCTATAATATTTATGTCAGACAGTATTTTTCTCCTTGATATTTTGATATATAACTACCTCTGCTGGCTTCACCGGCAAAAACCTTACCTAGCAGTACGAATAAAAATGGCCACAGTGCATTGTCCCTGTTTATACCCTGCACTAATAGCTCCTGATCGGCATTGTGTGGAGATAGCAGGGCTTTTGTGTCCAGAGCAAGGGGAGACCCTTCCCATTCCATCCTTGAACACACATCCATGAATTAGGCTGAAGGTATCACTAGGACAGAGGTAAAGTCCCACCCAGGGCATAGGTAGGGGACTATTCAGGTCCTAGACAAACTCAAAGGATTGATAGTCCCATGGGGTCACCTTGCATGCCTTTTTTCTTGCTGCCGTCTTACTCGAGGCTGAAGCAGTGTGTCATTCTCGAGTTTGGGGACACTGTTTCCCTCGGAGTGTCTGAGGTACCAGGCCACCACAGTGTAACACCATCTATTGAACGAGGATGGGCCTATTGCCCAGATGTTCTAGTACAGGCTCAGTTTCTGAAAGACTCCCATAACCAGCTCCCTCCTCAGGAGCACAAGGCTTGAGCCTTGACATTCTACCATCATATTTGGATCTATCCAGTTCAGGATCTCCACACAAAGTCTCTCACCCAGACTCTCTGACTGTTCCAGATCATTGAGCCCAGACAGATTTCAGGGACATCCTTTCACCTGACAATCACACACCTATTAGTGAGGTCAGGACCTGTCAACCAGAACCAGACCACACTTTCCATACTGTTGCCCCCATCGCCTTTGTTATCTGAAACTAACAATTATACTGTCCACACTATGCCCCGTAAACACTGCCTCCTTAAAGTAGCAACATGAGAATGCAGTTTCATCTTAGGGATTTTTGGGGCCCTGAGTAAGAGAATGTTGGGGCCCCCAGTTTGGAATAACTTAGAGTTTCTTTGCCCATTTTCTGCTAATTGAAGTCCTATGTTACTGAACAATATTGAATTATACATTAAAGGCTGAGATACAGAAATACGCATACATGAGCTCGAGAAATAGTTCACTTTCATGGGGGCCCTGGAAGGTCAGAGCCTTAGGCTATTGCCCACTTTCCCCATGCCTCTATGAGTATGCACAAAAGAGTACACACACTCTGCTAATACTACCCTTCAGTAGCTAATAGTGACCTCGTCACTGCATTCAGCTGTCCATTCTCTCTGTAGGGAGGTACCACTCCACAGTATTAATGACTACTGATACTGGGGAGTCAAAGTGATATAGGCATTAACCTCAGGAACTGGAGGAGGGAAATAGCTTCCCCTATAGTCTTTGCTTTTAATGCAGTTGTTTCTAATCCTGTTATCAACTGCTATGGAGCAGTCAGATTTTTTTAAGAATCTGTAACTTGTTTGTTTCCCCTAAATAAGCGTGCTTGAATTTCCCATTTGTGTAGCACTCTTCCTTCCAAGCATCTAGTTTGGCTTTGATGCCAGCTCTACAGGAGGGGTACATAATCTGTGTGAAATCATGTCTTTGTATTCTGCTTTGTGTACCCACAAAACCCTCGTTGTGTATCTCACAATGCAACACACTCACAATGTAGCAGTTTGCCATACTCAGAAATGTGATTGCAACACCCTCTATTGCAGCAGAGTGAAACAAAATAAATACAACCATGGCTCTACGGTATCGTGGAGTCCCACACCCATGCAGAGGACATATACACAATAAGTACCCCCATTTCTTGTGTCCACTCTCACTAGCTAGATATGAAGCTCTCCCTTTGCTTCTTTCAGGCATTGGCACCCCAATTCTCCCTGAGATGTTGTCTGTCCGGTTTAGGCTGGGAATTTCGAATCCCAAATATCAACGGGTGCAAATATTGTTACGGTAAAATCAAAGGACAAAGGGCCTCATGTAGGTAGCCGAATACCGGTCGGTAACGGCCGATTTTCGGTAATTATACCGTTACCGACCGGTATTTTGGCTTTTGAGATGTAGGGGGCTCATTTCTGCATTCGGTAATTTACCGAATCGGTAAAATTACCGAATCGGTAATTTTACCGATTCGGTAAATTCCGAATACAGAAATGAGATGTAGGGGGAGTGTGTGTGTGTGTTTTGGAGTCGGTATTTACCACCAACTATTAGTTGGTGGTAAATAATGAATGGATGTGTTTAAGCGTTTTAAAGCGCTTAGACGTGTGCAATGTGGCAGACATACATGCCCTTAGGGCATGTATGTGTGCCACATGTGCACACATGGCCGTCTCAGGGGTGCAACAGGGTGTCAATGTGACACCCTGCCACCCTTGCATGTGTTCCCCTAATTACCGAATCGGTATTTACCGATTCGGTAATGAGGCATACCTTCCCATCAATGGGAAGGTATGCCTCATTACCGAATCGGTAAATACCGATTCGGTAATTACCGACTTTTACCGAATCGGTAAATAATACCGACTCATTACCTACATATCATTTACCACTTCATAAATACCGAATCGGTAAAATTCGGTATTTATGAAGTGGTAAATGGGTCCCTACCTACATATGGCCCAAAATATCAAAAAGTTGTTTTCTATGCATGTTCTATACTTAACTCCACATGTATGTAACTTTGTGATATATATATCTTCAAGGCAGGTAGATGTGGAGTTAAGAATAGTAAATCCTTACTTCCTCATAGTACTTACCGTTTGAGATTTTGTCTCTCGATATTGTTGTAACAATATTCTGTGCTGTAGGGATCCGGGAAACAATTGTCTGCTCCAGTAGTGTCCAACACCTACAATGGGGTGTGAAGCAGTAACTCGTGAGATACGCCTTGTCACTCTAAATCACTCAAGTCCACTTCTGTAGTTTGTGGGTAACAAATGATCACTGCCTAGGATAATCAAATGAGTGTGGTAATGGTTGAGGTCTATTGGAAATAATTAACATACAGAGCCTTCCAAGGGTTGCCCAGTAACTCACCAATGCAGATGGTAGCCCTCCGTGATCATTTGCATCACCCACGTACTGCCTTTCAAGGATCTGAGGGTCTCGGTCAAGCAATCCTCTCTATCTGCTACACCTCTTCACCCGCTGAAGATAGGATCCTCAACACAGATTAATCACTCCATCCAACTTTTTAGTCCCACGGATGGTCCAGTCTTTTATGCAGTCCTTTAGATCAGGCGGGGAGCCCTGAATTAACAGGGTAGTCTCCCTCTGGTGGACAATGTCAATGTCAAGCCAATATCAGATCCCTTCCACCCCTGCCAGTCATGGCAGAGCAGGTCTACCCTATGGCAGCACCCTCAAGTGCAGCTCTTCTTTGTTCAGGGATCAGCTCACAACTAACTCAAAACTCCTTGAATCTTCTACCTTAAACCTTTCACACATGCGTACTGCCTGTCCAGAGGTTATAGGCGTCCATCCTTGTCGTCTCTTGCATCAACCTCACTACTTAGAGAAGGTAGATTGATTATTTCATATAATGCCTCCAACGTGTGTCTTGCCTGAAGCTCAACAGACATGGCTCCTGCTGCAGTCCTCGGAAAGTAATATACACACCTGTACATACTTGTAAGGAAGGCAGCCCTACTGATGTAAAATTTCTTAGATTTATGTTGAGCAGACGATTATTCTTTTAAAAAGCAACTAGCTTGTCCATGAGAAGCAAATCCATATTAAAGAAGAGTATCCAAGAGGCCATTTCTCCAGGTTATAACAGGCCTCTGTTGAAGCTTAATATTTCCTATATACTGCTGAAAACTCTACTGGTAGGACACCACAATGATTACAAGTATCTTTAGTTGCTGGTTCAAATCTGCACCTTTTATTCGTCCATTGAAGCCTACTATGCAACTCTGATCCTCACCTCTAGTTCCTCGTTCTGCACCGATTCCATGTTCAGATCTGGTCGAAAAGGAAGGAGATCCTTTGGATGATGAACTCGACACATTTTTTCTAAAGTGATGGGAAAGAAATGGGCTAACATGTTTACTTTTGTTTCACAATTCAAAATACATCTAATTCAGAGGGGTGGAAGCACAATAATAACTGCATGTTGCCGCACCAAAAGGCTTTTACTAAGAAATCATGTTTGGAACCTAAACAAGATGTAGTCTACACTGATTGTCTTTTTTTATGTTCCTTTCTCAATATTGATCTTTAAACTCGAGTGAGAAGTAACCCCCTGTAGGAACCTGGTGACACACTTCATGCGTTCAGCAATTCATATCTACACAAAGGTAACCTCCCAACGCCATCACCTTTTGATGCATGACTTGTCTCTCGCTCAAAGCTTAAGCACCACAACTGACGTCTTGCCTTCCTACATTCCTTGGAAATGTGGCTCTCTACAAACCAGCTGATCTTTGGGAAGGTAAGGAGGTCATTATAATTGTTTGGACAAGAGATAATGACTTTCTGGTATGAAGGCCAAGACGGTCTCTCAGATAAATACGTAGGCATGTATCGACTCATATAGATAAGTAATCAAGTCACAGCCAGTGCTTAATTTGAGCAACTGGCTCTACTTTTGGGGCCCGGCACTTATCTTTCTTCATCAGACATTGACTGGAGCAAGAAAGAGAAAAACACACAAAGCAAAAGACAGAAGGAGAGAAAGACAGAAAAACCATCACAAAGGGAGAAAGCAGCAACTTGCGAGAGCGAGGAAAAGGCCTATCTGTCAGCTAAAATGGTGCCACTGTGTGACACACAATATTGTCTCTCATCACATGGTCTCCAGGTGAGTAGCGGATATCACATGGTGGCAGGGAAAACAAACTGAAAACCACTGTAAATAGTTGTTTTCTCAGTGGTGGCTACCACAGAGTAGCACAGGTGTTGTGGGGGGGACTGAGATTGAAAAATAAATTAAAATAAACTTACCTTGCTGCCGGTCCACTGCCTCGTCTTGCAACGTCCTCTAAAACAGGAAGCACAGGCTACCTCCCCTAAGCCAATCATAACACTGCAGTCCAGCTTTTTCACTGTTCTGAGTGCAGTGGATCGGCGCTCAGATGGGGAATGGCAGCCTGTGCATGTTCTTCACCAGACTGCGCAATGCAGCCTGGTGGGGAACATGCAAAGTGCGCAGGACTGTTTGGCCGGCTGAACCGTCATGCGCACTTAGGTGCCCTCCATTGCTCGTCTTGCTGGCTGTGATGACAGCCAAGCCCCACCCACCCCTAAATGCTGCATGACAAAGGGAAAAAAATGATAATGACGAAGTGTTATTATCATTTTAGTTTTTTTTTCCTACTGTAAAAAATGCAGTAGGGCAGTGCTCCTCCGCCTTAGTGGAGCAGCCGCCACTGGGTTTTCCCAGCTCGTTTTTCAAGGCTTTGAACTGCTGACGTCCATTAAGGGGTGTGAAAACACCCCAGGGCATCGGCACCAGCCTCAGCAAGCTTTTGTTTTTGGGGGGGAAGGAGGAGGCTTGGGGGCGGGGTGGGATTCAAAAGTGCCTCATAGGTACTTCTCGCCACAAGACCCCACCCCCTTCACTGCCCTACCCCCTCCTCACACAGTGAGATTGTTCTTCAAGTTGGCAGGTATGCAAAGGGGTTGGGAGTGTCTGGTAGTTGATCACAGAGGCATGAGCTAGATTTAAGACTACAGAATCTTGTCAATTGGTACAGTGGCATTTAATTGCACTGGCCGGGGGATAGTGAAGAGCAGTGCCGGCTTTAGGGTGGTGCAACCGGTGCTACCACATCGGGGGCCAAGTTTGCATGGGCACCATTTGCGCTTTCTGTCTTTCGTGTCCATGATGTCAGCAGTTCTGGTAGTCAAGACAGACAACGGCATTCACAGATTGGACCCAGTAGGATACAAATCGTTTTATGTTATTGTCCAGCAAGCAAGCCAAATCTTATGTGAACTATGAACTGTAATGAGTGTCTTGGTGCTACTCATATCTCCCTCACTCTCCCTCATTCCTTCACAGACCTCCTTCAAGCAGAGGGGACCAGCTCCACACTATGTACAGTTTCCATCACGTGGCCACTCGGCTTCTGACCACAGGTTAGCGCGGTGCCCAGGACCCACACTAGGAGAGCAGAGATCACAGCACTGGCACTACAGCAGGTGAGGCAACTCTGGCTGAGGTGCAGTATGTACTTTATATCATGACACTGCTGATCTGACAAGTCTTCTGTTCTTTGATATTCCCCTGGTAGCGTTGATGGCACACGTAAAACACATGAGAGTGTTTGTAGTTTGCCTTTTTGACCACGGGACTGACAGAGCTAATTAGCCAAAGAACCATCAAGCACAGATCCAAATGGACTCTTATTCACACAGGGGATCCCTGCATGCATAGTGGTACTTCTTGGTGGCTGCAATTCACAGCCCAGTTCAAAGTAGCAACTGAAAAAACTGGTGTCCCGGTGTGCATTTTGATCTTTTGGAATGTAGAAGTTGTGCAACGATGAACATTAAGGAAATACTGCGTTGACTGCCATTGCCAGCTTTGTTTGTTTCTGACTCTTCCCCACCCCACCTGTAAACCGCTCCATTTCCCCGCAGGGCAGAAATCTGCGGACTCTGCGCCAGTATGGGTTTGCAGCGCTGCTATCTTCCTGAGTAATATGTGCGGGGAATTATGGTTTAGTGAATCACTATAAGGCCTACATGTAGCTCTTTGAACATCTGTATATTTGTGTTGCGCAATTAGACAAAGGGAAATCCATTTTGAAGTTGTGTGGTTTAGTGTGTTACGATGTGCCCTCATGTACATTTATTCCATTATTCTTTGAGAGAATGACTCAATGATTATGCAAATCAGTGTGTATATAGTTTAATTTTTTCAATTTAATTATGTCTTTATTTCGATTATCAAAAATCATAAAAGACAACATGCATCAGCGAACGCACAAACTGGCACAATACCACATTAGCTGATGTTCCCAAAAACAATGAAACAGTTAAAATAACCAAAAAACTAAAAAAAAAGAAAGTTGAAAGTACATATGATCTAACATTGTATCAAATTGTCTGGAAAAACTGGTCATATATTATATAAATAGCTAAAAATCACAAAAAAGCAAGTGTCGTAAGAGACAGTAAACAAATATAAACATAATACATAAAAATTACTAAAACTGTAATAAATTATTAGTAGTAGTTACAGCTAAGAGGTCTAAGTCATCATTTAATATATATGGCCGTGTTAACAAACCCTCAACTTGTTTATGTATGTTTGTGAGATGTGTATGATGTGTTATACCCAAGTGCACTATGTGCCTTTAAATCAGTGAGCACCGCCAGTTCATTTGTTCCTAGGCTTACAAAACTCATCCTGAGTTGATGGTGTTTAAGAAAACGTTGAAAACGTCACTCTTGCTCCTTATTGGATTTCACAGAACACTTTAATCTGTAGTGCTTGAAAGCTCATTTGGAGCAATCTGTGCTATACATGTGATGGAGCATGGATTCAAGAAAAAGAAACTTGCTCAAATCAACCTCTCGTTAACAAGTACTAACAAATAAAATTAGTAAATAGAAGAAAATGAACACACACACGACATTCACATATGGGGAAAAGACTTCATGCTTTCTCTAATAACGAATAATAATTTGCTTTGTAACTGAAATCTCGCTTGAAATCGAAAATCGCCTTGCGCATGTGCAAACCCGTCCCGTGTAAATAATCATGTGATTAACCCTTGTGAGAGGAAAGCTCTCACGCATGTGCAAGGAGTTGCTAACCGTAGGTCTCGAAATACCGCATGCCTAGCATATGCTTGCCTGGACTTGAAAGGAGCTGCCGCTGATAATGCTTTCGCTTAGCAAAGAAGAAAATAAAAAGGGATAGAGTAGAAGTGGGTGGTGAACAGTGATAATGACATATATGAGAAATTATCATCTGTTTATGATTCTTTCTTCAATAGTGTATGTTTTGGGCCTGGTGTGCTAAGCTAAAAGAAATGATGGTGGGTAAAACGTAACGCAAGTTGAGTCTGCGTACTACAGTCCTCTAATGACCTGCTGACCGGGCCATTGACTGGTTGCCAAGAACCAAGGACGGATGCTTGGGAAAGTTCTTCAACTGAAGAAATCATATAACTTTTGTATCTATCAGGTTTGTGAATGCATGTGAAAGGAAGTGTTCCGGAAAAATGTAATAAATTAAGTGGGAAGGGTTTACTAGACAAAGAATTAGTTAAGAATTCTGGTATGACCCCATAAGGTGATGACAACTCCCCTGCCCAGGCCCAATCACAGTTCATGATTCACAGATACTTGCAACCTTTGAGGGTGGGACATGCAAAATTAAAGAGTATAACTTGAGTAACTCAAGATTAAAATAGAGAGAGCTGCTGTGAAGAAACGATGATGCTGAGTGAGGAGTAGGCGAGAGCTGCTGCTGGGAAGAACAGACTGAGAAGATTCAATACTTGAGACAGCCTGATCAGATTGAAGATTTGTGGACGAATATTGAGGAGGGAGAGTGTGTTAGAGAGGGATGCGCTCCGGTGCGTCGGGTTCTAGAGAAGTGTAGTACGTATAATCCTATCCTGCACCTGTTCTATAGTCTTTGTCTCCTGACTCTTAAACAGGTGACATCCACCAATCCTTTTGGCCAGGGGTTGGGTTTACCGTTTCACCTTTGGTAACTATCACTCTATCTTAAATTTTGCAAATTCTTTGCAAAGTATGACTGTTGCATCTTTTGGCTCTTCATCTATCACTCTTAATGCATTAATGTTGTTGGATGTGTCTGCAATTTTGAATGTAATTTGATAAATGAACTTTCTCTAAATGAAAGTTGATGGAGTTTACACTGTGAATCTGTATAAATGAGTATTCATCTTTAAAGAATTATTAGATACAATCTATTGAATCTTACTTGGAGTCTATGATCATTTTATTGAAAAGTGATAACATAAATTGATGAATTTGTTAATATCACCATCAACTACTCAACTAATGGTCCATTGACCAAAGGAAGAGTGTTGGTCTGTGAGATTAGTTAGGCATTGACCAATTCAGATCAAATTGAAATAAAACTGGACCCCCAGCAATACAGTCAGGAATTCTGAATGTGTATATGGGCCCATTGTGAATGATATGTTGATTTTGCAAAGTTTATCTTGGCCTTTCGCTGGATCACATGCTTATGGTTACGATTGATGTTGAAGTATTTACTAGATGCCTGGCTGAGTAAAAGACTAAACCATCAAAATAGACTTCTGTGCATGACTGTACGCTTGTATGTAAGTGCATGCCTCTGGGTGAAATTGCTGGTGTGAGTGCTCGCGTAGGCCATTGATTTTCATTGCAGTGTAATGTGTGTACACACTTAGTTATCCTGTTAAGTGCATACCATTGTGAGTAGAGTACTTTCCCAGATTACCTTCTTTACATCTTTTAATGCACAGATAATCAGGTTGGGGGAAGTGATTTGCCACAGATGTACCATTAGTTGTCTGCTGATTGTGGTTACCTTTTGGGTCTCGACAGCATTCAGTGTAGAAGGTTTCCTTACGCTGGATGATCTCCTGAGCAATGATTCCATAGCTGTAGACGTCACCTTTCTGAGACACTCCTTCCTGACGAAGGTGCTCTGGAGCCACCCACAAGTCTGGGGAGAGAAAAAAGAGAGGGAAAGATGTTTAGCTGAAAAGGAAGATCCATCCCTGCTTCTGAATTTCTCAGCATATGGATCAATGGCAAATATCATCCAACATATGGATCAATTGGCCCTTCTCTCAACTGAATGACATCACCCAACAAGATGACCCCAACCAGTCCCTCATTAGATGGGAAGCACCCAACATAAAGATGTCCAGGACAGTCTCTTAGTAGGCATAGGTCAAATCTGTCAAAGGATAGAGATAACCCAACATAAGGATCGCCAGCCCAAATTATTAGTGGAAGATCAACTAACATGACAATCTCCTGGACAAGGAAACCTCAACTAAGCACAAATTGACCTAAGATTGTGTAACATATGGATCTCTTGGGCAAGCGCTGGATAGATGAAGATCACTCAACGTAAGTATCACCCAGATATCACACAACATGCTGATCTTCTGGACAGATTTCTGTGGATGGAGATCACCCAACATTAGGATGTCTAGAACAACATATCTATGGTAAGAGATCCCTGAAAGAAGTATTTCCAGGTCATTCCTCCGGGGATTAAGATCACCCAAACATGACAATCTCCTAAACAAGCTCTCTTTGGATGAGGGAACTGCTAAATTACCTCACATAGTTAATCATAAGTCCTCCTTTCAATGACAAAATTTGAATGAAACCACAGGGGCACCTGATGTGGCATCGCAAGCTATATACCCAAAACAACAGTCTAGAAGACCCGAGCTGCCTGGAAACTGATACAAAAGTGCTGACAAAGTCACTGATACTATAAAGCATCGCTATACAAACAGATTCCCAAATTCCCCCAAACGAATAAGTCAAGATGGAATAAATAAAATATATGTATTTTTTTTTATTGTTTCTAATATTTTATCAAATTCATAAGAAAGACATGTGACATGATATCATATCTGCATACAAAAATATATATGAGGTCCCACATTTATACACTCAATACACACCAACAAACACAAATCCCCCGAAAGACTGTTGTTTTGAATCTTCCCCCTGTTCGACCTGCCTGTCATCCGTTTTCAGGGGACCCTGTGTGTTGTAGCGGTTATCGCAAGCTATATAACCCCAGTGGAATAATAAGAAATTACATAAAACCACTGTTAACTTCAAGGGCAGGTCATTGTAGATTTCTTTTTTAAAACAGTTTTAATTGAACACTTAAAGATGCATAATGTTAACAGTCACTATTAATAAGCACAAGTCCAGTACTAATGATAGTAACATAATGCAGTCACTCTGACATTTTACAAGACCAATGGTCATTAGTAAAATCCCACAGGTGGCAAGGATGTATAGAGAGATTGAAATTGCACCCCACATATTCCTCCCGTATCTCTATTAAATACACCAGAAACATCCAACTAACTTAATGGAGCCAGCTCGCCCCACAGGACACCACCTCCATCATGACCTCAGTCCACTCAGGTGCCCCAACTGACCCATGCCCTCACCACTTCTTCAATGTAGGCGAAGCCAGAATCAGCCACGTACTCACCATCATATTCAACACCTCAATTGATTAGGCCATCTTCCCCAGGGACTGGAAACACGCGGATGCCAATGCCCGACTAAGGAAACCATCGGCAGACCCCAGCAAACTCAACAAATATCGACCGACCTCCCTGCTCCCATTCCCGGACAAAGTATTAGCAAAAGCCATCAAACAACAGCTCTCCTCATATCTGGAATGAAACCTCCTACTCAACTTCTCTCAATCTGAATTCTGCAGCAACCACAGCACTGAGATAGTCTACCGACAACATCCAAGCCGTACCCAACCGACGAGAGACTGCGGCTCTAATCCTGCTATACCTCTCTGCAGCCTTCGATATGGTCTCCCACCACACACTCATAACAAGGTTGTACAAAATAGGCATCAAGGAACTGCTCTCAGCTGGATTGCCTCTTTCCTCACTGGAAGAATGCAAAAAGTCGGCCTTCTCCCCTTCATCTCCAAATCCAAGGAAATCATCTGTGGAGTACCACAAGTATCCTCGCTCAGCCCCACCCTCATCAACACGTACATGACACCTCCGACCAGCATCATCAAAACCCACAGACTCAACATAATAGACTATGCCGACAACACACAACTCATCCTCTCCCTCTCTGAAGACACCACCAATACCAAGACCAACTTCCATTACTGCATGAAGCTCAACAAGACAGAGGTTCTGATCTTCGGAAACAAAAGCTCCCCTGGCACACCTTCCTGGTGGCCCTCAGAACTCGGGCCTTCTCCTACCCCCACTGATCACACTAGTAACCTAGGCATCATTCTGGATAACAAGCTAACCATGATGACTCAGATCAACTCTTTTCCTTCCTCCAGCTTCTTCATGCTCCGAATGCTTGGTAAGATATTGAAATGGATACCCCAAAGCTCCAGACACAACATCACTCAGGCCCTCATCTACAGCTGACGACTATGGCAATGCTCTCTGCGCAGGGATCGCAGTTCACCTCCGACAACTACAGACCATATAGAATGTCTCATCCAGACTCATTCTAGATCTCCCTAGATGAATTCACATCATCCCCTACCTCTGGGAACTCCACTGACTCCCTGTACAAAACAGATGCCAGTTCGTGCTCCAGCCGCACCAATACAAGGCCCACACAACTGCAGACCCTACAACTTGAACCATCGCCTGAACTTCCATCAGCTCATCAGACACCTCCCCTCTGCTTCCCTTTCTCTAACCTTCACACCCGCATCCGAAGTAGCAGGTGTAGAGGTCGCTCCTTCTCTTACCTAGAAGCGAAGACATGCAATGCGCTACTCTTTCTTCTCCGAGCCTCCCCATCTCATCGATAGTTCCGAAAGTCCCTGAAGACCTGGCTATTTGGCTAATCAACTGGACCCTGTCAGCAACTGGATACCCTCACGGGTGACAAGAAGCACTCTACAAATCTACTGATTATATCTAGAACCAAGTTCAATTATTTCTAGTTAGAGGTTTTTTTGTATTGTAAGGAAGGAATTGGAAATTGCCTCTGTCAGAAGCCAGGAAAGCATCTTATGCCACTTGTTATGATTCCATTTTCCTGCAGTAGTTTCAATTGTGGTACAGCAATAACACAGCGGTATACCTACCCTGAAGATTTAGTAATACTGTAACAAAAATGAAGAACACAACCCTCGCTGTTACTGTCTATTCAAAGTCAGTTGAAAGCTTTTCAATAATTCTGCAACTGATTGTGTGTCTGTACAAGTCAAAGGCAGCCTCTCACTTCATTTTCATATGTCTCCTATAAAAAATTATGAAGTCAAAGTGCAGCTGAATGTATTTAGACTGCCTGGAGGTACGGAAAATATATTTCAACGACTAATCAAAATAACAAGATGGCTACTGGATACTTGTCTTAAGCATTACTAGTCATGGACTTAAATATTAATTTAAAGGTGACTGATACATTCAGGATGCATTGCTTAAAGACCATCCAGGCGTTATTTACTTCATAAAACATATTAGCATTTTTATTGATTTATTTATTGTTCACTTGTGATAATAAATTGTAACGGCTATCCCTTCACAATAAAGTAAGTCGATTTGAGACTATGTTCTGTTTTTCTGATTCTGAGCTATTGTTATGACACCTAATGAAAATAAATAAATGTTACTGAAATCCGAAACAGATCGACCTTTGCTATTTTTCTGAAACGGATTGAACTTTTGTCTAGGATCACGAATAAAAAAGTAATACATAAGGATCTCGATCAACTGAAGAAGGACAATCATCTTGAAACTCACAAGCCTCTCAGAGAAAGGAAGTTACACTTTTTGTGAATGGCCTTTCTTCCCTGTGCTTTACCATACTTGAGCTGACCACCTACAATCATGGCAGTAGGAGGTCATCCTTTACTTAGTCCATGTTGGCCTTAGTACTTGAGAATCTCTGACCAAGTTGTGGCACTAATACATATCCTCCATTGTATTTCTGAACTCATTCCCCTGAAAGAGGTCCATTGCTACTGAAATTCAAGCAAACTGCCAACTATGTCTTGAAGTACCTCTTCTCCAGGGCAGAATAGTGTTGCAGCCAAAATCTGTGATCTTTACTACCATGCGGCTGTCCACAACACAGTTTGTGGACTTGAGACGTCCATGGACCTCAGTTTTACTGGAGTGGAGGTAGGACATGCCCTGTGTGTGGAAGAGAGAGTGATGTAGTATATTAGTTTATACACTCGCCTTTCACATCTCACTGTAAAGTACATAAAAGCGATGAAGAAAAGTTCAAACAATAAAGAAATCCATAACATTTTATAAAGTTAAAAAATAAACAAAGTAAATGTGTAGGATCACAGGAAATCTCAATTAAACAATTTAATATATATGTTGGAATTGTACCTGACCAAGTTAATCCGATAAAAATGTGAAGTTCTATTTCTTATCGAATAGTGAAAACAAAACGAACGATCTTCTTTTAAAATGTTAATAGCACTATCACAAAAAAAGTATCTGACTTGTCAGAAATTGTTTTGTGATTGAAAATCATGCCTCAGAATAACGTTTCACTGATTTCGTGATTCAGGGCCTCATAGTCTTTAATAATACATTGAATCTGCAGTTCCTTAATAAATAGTTGTCTCTAATTCTTTTATAGATGGTGACTTGCGACACACCCCGTCCCGGTAATAAAGAAATTATGTCTGAGGTCTCAGTGCCTGCTGTAGGAACCAGCAGTCCAGGTGCAAGGCAGGTCCGGTCACCGAACATTTTTATATCAGCTGTTTAAAGAACGAAAGCAAAATGTTGCTTTTTTTCATTTGCTCTGTTTTTCTAGTTGTACAGTTACAAGCTGGAAGTAGATCTGTAGCAAACTTGTTTATTTATTGCACTCCTTGAGGAATTATAGAAAAATTAGAATCTTCCTGCATGTTTCTTTTGCACGTTTTTATTTTTTGAAATATAACTTGTATTAAACTGCCTCTAGTATCTTTATGCAACAAATATCTAACAGCTTTTTTGATGCATTTAATTTAGGACTAGAGACTGTTATTCTTTATGTTTGTAAACATGGCTATCTCTTTCATAAGAAAGACATATGCACCAAGGATTTAAGTGGTTTGTGGGAAAGGTGAAGGTGTGAGCATATATTGTTTTAACGAATAAAGTACCCCTGCTGTACATAATAGGGATAATGTAAGTCACCTCAGAATTTCATAACCTTATAAAGGAACTGGGCCTTTGGCCTCATTCCTCAAAATGGTCATGGAACTCCTGTAACGTATGGCAGGGTGTATACTATCCCATATTAAATTTTTTAAATATGGCAGATATTCAAATCACCTTAAAAATAATTTATCATTCCCATCTTTATTCATTGAAGATAATAAGCGCATTGCACCAGATCGATGGCGAAAAATAGCTGCACTTGAGCACAATGTTAAGTAAACTGAATTACTGAATTATCAGGTACCTAGAGAACAAACGTGGTCACCCACTGAACGTTAACACTTTGGACCCGATTCCGATCTCGTAAGGAAGGCCTCCGAATGGGATTCCTAAAGAGCAAATCCGATTTGGAGCCTATCTTTCCGTCTGAATCGTCCCCTGTTACAAACGACCAAGTACGATGCGAAGATCGCGTCCGCACCAACTGAATTGTTTAAGAACCCAAATCTATCCATCCGACTTGTGCGGTGCCAAATCGTGCCGCACAATGGAGCCAGATTCTGAACGGGAGAGTACGATGCACAATTGGGACACCTGTATCGACTCGGTCTCAGCAAGTGTAAGCAGCTGTCGGAATGGGACTTCGGGGGGCTAGAGCAGGCCCCCTTTTATCCAGAGCACTCCGAATCGGTCCCGGGCGGGTGCTGGTGCGCATGGGTCCCCCCAATCCAAGCATGCACAGTATGGCGGGTAAAATGGGGTGCCTGCACCGGTATGTACGCTTTTCCCCACCCACCCCTTTTTTGCTATGGGAGCCTGTGTACGCGTCCGTACACAAGCTCCTATAGAGTGCTATGGGAGTCCGGCCGAACCGAGTCCGTAACCATGTGGTTGCATCGTACTCGCTCGGTTGGACTCGCACAGCGCGTCTCACTTGGAAAGCCCTCCAGGTCCGATTCATATGGAGGGCTTACTAAGCGAGATTGGAATCGTCCCCTTTGTTGTTATCTGTGCTTTAAAGACATTCAAGCCAATAACGTTATTCACACACCTCACTGTGAAGAGTGACAAATGAGGCGGATGATGGCGCTGAATGGTGTTAACTCTACACTTCTGAGATGTGTGATATCTTTCCAAGATGTGAACTTCACAATGCAATATAATCCTGAAAGCAGTCCTACACTACCACTGCAAATGGGACCTCCAAATCTTTCCTCCAAGAAGTATAAATTCCCCCCAGATATAAGTGGAGATCTTCCCCTTACATTTTGGAGAAGTCCATGTGCCCCTGTTATAAAACAGAATTTGTATACTGTTTGTAATTTTTTAACCTTGACTGAGGGCTTGCCCTCAGTATTTCTTCCAAGACCCTCACATGTTGCATGGTATGTTAATGTTCCATAAGCCTACATACTGGTGTAATAGTGAAGTGTCCTGAATGTAGCCAGCCCAAACTTTGGCTCATTGACATATAAAGTGTGAGTAAGGTTTCTTCCATGCCTGTGTACATCAGCATGCTGGTTCCTACACATCAATCAACTTTCTAAGTAAGCACAGC
This sequence comes from Triturus cristatus, assembly GCF_964204655.1. NCBI lineage: Eukaryota > Metazoa > Chordata > Amphibia > Caudata > Salamandridae > Triturus > Triturus cristatus. The sequence goes on from NC_140586.1 coordinate 249,893,432, forward strand.
ACTAATAGGCAACATAAGGCTAGACTGGCTACAATGTGCCCTTTATCTAACTTAAATCAAACAACTTGTGTTAAAACAAAATGGCAGGAAATGGTGATCCCATGAACTGCATTCGGAGTATAAGGGCATAGTGATGTGAAGAAGACTTAGTGGACCTGATTCACAAAGCTAAATGTACACTTTTCTGTAAGTTTACTTTTTTTTGCTATTCATGAACTCCGATTTAATAGTAAGTTTATAACTGCGGAAAATGATAGCCCTAATCTATCTTCTGACGTGTGGAGTTCTTGTCTCCGACTGCAGAATCTGATATGTATTTTAGAGCAGTGCTTAATTTGTAAAAAAAATAAGTGCTGGGGCCCTTGTCAGGAGGCCACTACAGTTTGCACCACACATTGCCACTTTACGACCACAACTACTAACCATCACACTACTACAAGTGTGACGAACCACACTGTTCGAGCCTGCCAAAGCTGTAAAAATAGCTTGGGTGGCAGGTATTAGTTGTTTTTAATGTATATTGAATTAACAAACAACTGTTTTTTCTGCTCATTTTTAAATTGCACAAACAGCGCCGTCATGTGGCAGCTGTCATAAGTGCAGGTTCTGGTAATTAATTGCCGGTGACAAGCATCGGAAACTACAGGCTCAAATTAAGCACTGTTTTAGAGGTTTCTCTCATTCATTTTCTTTTTAAAAAAACAAATTTTATTAGCATTTAGAATAACATAACAGTTGCATCTAGTACAGTAGGATTTTACGGTGCATACAGAGAGGTGCCGCATGTTATACAAAATTACAACTTTACGTGTAAACATTGGAGACTGGTCTGTGGGAGTTGTAGTAACTTGCAAATAAACTGCATAATATCTCGCAACCATAGTAAGTTATATTGTGGTCATTCACTAATTTATGACACAGAATCCTCATGCGGGGGTTCACATACATTTCCATGATAGGTATTCCATTTTCCCCACACCCTTGTCCATTTTTAGGGGCACCCTCTGTGAGTATAAACGGACTTCTCCACTACCATTGCTGTATCCATGTCATTACACCACTGGTGGAGGGTAGGACTTTGTCGAGATGCCCAGGGTTGCACTATATTCCGCTACGCCAAAGTCATGCCTAGTGTTACCCAGTCCTGAGCTGTATTATTTAAGTCCGTGGGCTCCCACACATTAAGAAGACATCGTTTTGGTTCTGGGAGAATCATGATCATCCGTGACCTGCGAGAGTGTGTGCATCACCGCTCTCCAATATTGCGCAATCTCCGGACAGAGCCAGAGGGTATGGAAGAGTGTGCCTGACACTCCACATTGCCTAAGACAAAGTGGTGTGTCCATCCGGTTTATTTTGTGTAACAGCGTCCGTGTATAGTACGTGCAATGTAAAATCTTACCAACTTGAGCCTAGATGATATCGCTGCCTCCTTAGGAGACGCAAGCGCCTCCTGCCAATCTGCTTCGTCTAATTCACCCACTTCTGATTCCCATCTGGTCTTCAGCACCGCGTTAGCGTCCGGCCGGTTATTTATAATTTCACAATAGATTTGGGAGATGGCCTTCTTGTGAAGGTGATCTGTCAGGAGCTGATCTTCTAGTGGCGAGGATTCTTCGAGCCGTGTACTCGGTGAAATCAATGACATAAGTGCGTGTCTGATCTGCATGTAAGGGAATATTTCTGTCTTTGCCAGTCCATATGTGGCCTGTAAGTGTGCAAATGTGACCATTTCCCCCTTCTTCCACAGGTCCCCCACCTTTGATATCCCTATCAGGTCCCACTGTCGAAAGCCTTTGGTGTTGCAAAGTGTACCCAATCTTTTTGTGTCCCACAATGGCATTGCCTGCGTTACTACACCTTCCCACCCTCGTGTCCACTGTGCCTCAAACCAGATATGGATAGTGTGCGCCGTCGGAGCCGTGAGGTTGTTTCTCTTGACCTCATTGTACAGTGCTCCCATAATCCCCACAGTACCCAATAGGTGTCTATCCATTCGATATGCTGGGTCTTCTTAGGGTATGTGAAGCCATTGGTTTATGGCAACAAGCTGGGAAGCCCAATAATACACTTTGATGTTAGGGAGGGCAATGCCACCATCATACCAACTTCTTGTAAGTTGATGCATGGCTACACGGGGCGTTTTCCCATCCCAGAGCAGACTGGTCACTTCTGCATTTATCGCTGTGAAGTATGCTGGGGTGACTGGGAACGGTGTATTCTGTAGTGCATAGAGGAACCTGGGGAGTCCCATCATTTTAAAGAGGGCTGCCCTTCCTTACAAAGTCAGTGGCAGTGAGCACCAGTGTTTGACGTCTCCTCTAAATCTTATCAGGGGCTGTGTAAGATTTTGCTCTATAAACTGAGGTTTGTCATGTGTTCTGCACACCCCTAGGTATCTAAAACCACTGTCAGTTATCTGAAGTATACATCCCCTTGGAAGTCGCGGTGGGGAGCCGTGTAGTACATAAAGAAGTCCAGTTTATGGTGTATCCGGAGACCCGTCCGTATGATGTCGGATGTCTAAAAGGCAGTTAATTGAGCGCCCCGGGGATGCCAGGTATAACAGTATATCGTCTGCATAGAGCGAAATGCGATCGTCCCAATCCACCGCCCATTTCAACCCACGTATTACCTGGTCTTGACGTATCCATGCGGCCAGGGTCAAAAAGGAGCGGCGACAGTGGGCATCCAGTGATAGAATAACTGAGTCCTCCTCTATAGTGGATCTGCGTGCGATAACACTATGCAGCCGTCTCCAATTGAGGCCAGTGTTGCGATTTGGCATGAATCTGGACTGATCCAGGTGGATCACTGTGGTGAAATGCGGCTGTAATCTCGTGGCCAGTGTTTTTACTAAAAGTTTTGCTTCAGCGTTTATCAGGGAGATCGGCCTATAAGACATACATTCATGTGGTGGTTTGCCAGGCTTGTGAATCGCGACTATGATAGCCAGGCGCTGATCTCTGGGTAGGACCCCTTTCTCTAGACTATATGTGTACATATTAAGGGCCATATGTAGGAAGCCAAATACCGGTCGGTAACGGCCGAAATTCGGTAAATATCCCGTTACCGACCGGTATTGAGGCACTTGAGATGTAGGTGGCTGATTTCTGGATTCGGTATTTACCGAATCGGAATTTTAAGAAATCGGTAAAATACCGATTCGGTAAATACCGAATCCAGAAATGCTATGTAGGGGGCACTCAAGTGAGTGCATAATTGGTGTCTGGATTCGTTATTTACCACCAACTACAAGTTGATGGTAAATGACGAATACCTTTAAAAAAGCATTTTTGTGCAATTTGTGAAGTGCCATGTGGCAGACATACATGCCCTTAGGGCATGTATGTGCGCCACATGTGCACACATGCACGAATCAGGGGTGCAACAGGGTCTCAATGTGACACCCTGCCACCCATGATAATGCCTCCCCTATTACCGATTCGGTATTTACCGAATCGGTAATAGTAACTGGCTTCCCATTCATTCCTATAGGCCTCCAGGCCCATAGGAATCAATGGGAAGGGATGCATTATTACCGATTCGGTAAATACCGATTCATAAATACCGATATTTACCGAATCGGTAATGATTACCGATTAATTACCTACATACTATTTACCGATTCATAAATACCGAATCGGTAAAATTCGGTATTTATGAATCGGTAAATGTTATGCTACCTACATATGGCACTAAGTGTGGTATGAGCTGGGGTGCTGCTTTCTCATAGAATTGCACTGGAATTCCGTTAGGCCCTAAGGCTTTTCCTGTATGCAATGCGCTTATGGCCTGTGCGAGTTCTTCCGGCGCTATGTCTTCTTCCAGAGCCGCTGTCGCGTCCGGGGTTAGTGTGGGCATGTGTATGTCTTTGAGAAATTCAATATTGTCATCTATCGTGGCTGTGGCTGTTGGGGTATATATCTTTTTGGAATGTGCTGCTAACGCTTCGGTTATTTGTTGGGGTTCAGTCGTTATCTGTCCATCTTCTAGCTGAATCTGTGCCACCCATTTACTAGCCCTCTCCTTCTTTTCGAGCTATGCCAAGAGCTTACCCGCTTTGTTGCCTAGTTCGTAAATAGTGTGTTGTGTTTTAGTGAGCGTATTGTTTGTCTCTTCCCGTGCGTAGGCTTTGTATGCCTGTTGTGCCAAGTGCAATTTATGTGTTGTTTCTTCATTAGTGTCTGCCGCATGGGCTGCCTCTGCCAGCGATACTTCTAATTCCAGACTTTCAATTTGATGTCGCTGAGCCCTTTTCTGCCCCGTAACTAGGGAGATTGCGTGCCCTCGAAGTACCGTTTTATAGGCCTCCCATAGTGTCATTGGAGAGGGGACCGAATATTGGTTTTCCTCAAAATAGTTCTTTGTCGTTTTGAGGAGATCCCTACTGATTTTGTGATTTTTTAGGTATCAGGGGTGTAGTGGAAACAACTTGCGCCGTCTCGGGGTGGAAGCTGTATATGTAATGAGCACTGGAGAGTGGTCCGATATACCCCTGGGTAAATATGTAATCTCTGTCATTCCTACCAGCCCTGATGCTAATGTGAAGAAGTAATCTAGTCTGGAGAGGCTATTATGTAATCCGGAATGAAATGTATATTGCTGCTCCGTCGGGTATCTAGCCCTCCAGACATCTATTAGGCCTAGAGCCTCTATGAATTCCACCAGTTTGAGGTTTGCACTACTGGAATCCCTAGGGGTTTTTCTATACATGGATGCGTTCATGGTTGTATTGAAATCACCCCCCATTATCAGTTCGCCATGTGGGAGTGTCAGTAGGAATTTCACCAGGTCCAGGGAGGCAGTCTGGTGTAGCGTCGGTGGGATGTAGACTGTCACTAGGTTGTAGCTTCTACCGTTCCATTGACATGTTATCGCTGCAAATTGCCCTTGGTCATCCTTGTGGGCCCCATTTATGATCAACGGGAAGCGCTTATTGACTAAGATCCCCACCCATCGAGAACCGGAGGTAAAGTCAGAGTGCACTGTCATTTTGAAACACCGTCTATCTAAAGCTTTGCAGGCCATCCCCGTTAGATGTGTTTCCTGGAGAAGTGCAACAGCGGGACCCTTACGTCTGAGGTACTGCAGGACCAGGCCTCGCTTTATCTTATCTCCCAGGCCATTCACATTCCATGACAGCACCCCAAACGGAAGGCAGGACGGTCGGGAGGCCTGCACCTGGGGGTCTGAGTCACCAATCACCGTGTTCATTTGTGTCATGGTTGTCATTGATTTTTATCAGGTTTTGAATTGTCTGTACGGTATTCCCTGTGTTGTCTCCAAGCGTGACCTCTGTTACTGGACCTTTCGTCATAAGTAAAACTAAAACAAAAAAGAACCCCATTAACTGCACCCTTCCCCCCTCCCTCCTCCCTGCCTCCCTGCACAGCGGATTTAGAACTACCCCCCGCCACCCCAACTTAGCAGAGTGCTTTGCCCCCATAACTTTGTACTTGTGTAAGGGGGAGAGTTACTCCGCGTCCCCCGGCCATTCCCTTTGATTCCTCATAGTCCATCACGATCGAACTGCACCATCAGATAGTCCGGCCCAGTCCTCAATTATCAATGGGACCACCACGTGCTGTCAGCGGAGTGCTTCTCTCAGCTCGCAGGACCTGGAATCACATTGTCCGACTGAATTCTTGGCGTTAGACCGCTGCGTTCCTTTCGACGCATGTATTTCCTGATTATGCTGCGGCAAAGTCGACGTGGAGCGTTCCCCATGGTTCGAAGTTCCACTATGCAAGGTATCAATCTGAGTCATCGTTAGTAGTTGGGTGAGTGCCTGCCAATGCTTCAGTTTCTGTTACTGCTTCTAGGGCTGACTAGGTGGGCTGTTGCCACTGCCTTGTTCCTTGTCGATTGGATCCTTTGGCTGAGCGCCACCCCTCCAGCCAGTCTTGGGCTTCCTCCGGCGTCGTAAAAAAACAGCTTTTCCCTTCTGCCTCTACCCTTAGTTTTGCTGGGAAGAGCATTGCGTATTTAAGTTCTCGGCTGCGCAACTCCTTTTTAACTTCCAGAAAGTTACGGCGTTGCTTTGTCACAGCAGCTGTGTAGTCTGGGTAGAGGGTCACACTACTGTTGTCCACCCGTAGTGGGGGAGCAATTCTGGCCGTCTGCAGAATTGTATCCCGATCTCTAAAATTGGAGATGCGTGCCAGAATAGGTCTTGGGGGGGCCCCCGGTCTGGGTTTTCCCCCCGGTACTCGATGGGCCCTTTCCACCGAGTAGAAGCTGGAGAGCCCACGCGGCTGCAGTTGGGTTTGGACCAGGTCTTCTATGAAAAGATCTAATGCTGGTCCTTTGACGCTTTCCAGCACCCCAACCAGGCGAATATTATTGCACCGCGAGCGCCCCTCCTGATCATCCAGTTTTTCTGCCATCTGTTTGGTTACCAATTCTAATTGGCGCACTTGCTGTTGCAGGGCCACTGTGTCAGTCAAGAGAGTTGCGGTGGTGGTTTCCACTTCTGATATTCTAGTGTTCATTTTAGAGACATCTGCTCGTAGCAGTGATATGTCGCAGGAGATAGTGCCAATGGATGATTGCATTTGTTGTAAGGCGGTCATCACATCTTGCAACGTGACCTCCTTGGGCTTTGCAGTCTGTAGGCCACTTTCAGTACCTGGGGATTAAGCAGGTGTGTCCGGCTGTTCCTTATTAAAGGCATACTTGTCCAAACGGTTACTTTGCACCATGCGTTGTCCTCTGCCTCCCATAGTATCTGTAGTGCAGGGGTGTATGTCTGGTCACTAAGGGGGGGAGACAGTAATCGCCGCTGCCTGCCAATGGGGAGTATCCTCCTCTTGCGGCCTTTCGGTCTTCCTGTCTCGCGCCACCGCCGTCCTTAGACACAGGTATTGGCAGAGGGTCACCGTCTATGTGTGTGCTCCGTGGCACCCCTCACCTCAGTCCTATTCAGCACCGGGGAGGGTTTTGTAGGGTCCGCCTGTTTCTCAAAGCTACAGCGTTCTGTCCCTATGCCGGCAGTGTCTCAGGTGTCACTTCCTGTAGGAATGGCCGCCATATATTCGTATCTGCAAGTGGAGTGGGAGTATTGCACCGTTGTAGGCCCTCAATCAGGCGATCGCAGCAGGTCACCCCTTTATTAACACCGTAAAGCAATACCACTATGTAGGCCGGGAACCCTCAGCTCATGGAAGGCAGCCTCAGTCTTTTTTATTCCTGCACTCAGGCCTGTACCAACGCCCCTTCTCATTCATTTTCAGTGCTGAAGATTTCTTGTTCATGGTAGTAGTATTCCTGTAGTGAACACAGTGATTATGCTTTAAGTTGCGGCTCTGACTCTATTTAACAAAAATGTTAATGTGCCTCACATACAAAATAAACATGTAATAAAACTTTATAGTGCAACTGAATGAAGTACTTAAATAGTATAATATTAGGGTAGGGAATTGTTTTATAAAAGATAACAGATGGAACTTTTATTCAGCAGTTCTTTATACCGTGTTGCATTAAGTTGAATGAAATCTTTTATTTTTGCAAACTTGCGCATCATTGAATTTCATAAAGTTCATGTAAATTAAGTCACCAAAGTACGTTACTGCATAAGACGTACACCCCGTATGCTCATTTTATGTGAATCCAATAAATGTTTCCAGAGTTATGAACATCTTAGTGACGTGTGCTGAGCTGCAAACGTTTTTTTGCAGTACAGTTAGGTTCAATTTAAACAATACTATCCAAAAGAAAGGGGGGCACTCCCGGGTAGTTATTGACCAGGTGGGCCTGTCCTCTACAATGTAATAGTACCCAGACATACTGGTGTACTACGGTAGCCACCAAGAGTACTTCCCAGTAACCTCTAGGTGCCCGAGGAGATGTGGAAACCATCTGACAATAAGTGGGTTTACCTGTAGTAATATGAATGTGATTTTAACTTGTCACCTGGCCGGTAGGGACATTAACGACAACACTAGGTTAGCATGACCCTGGCAGCCATGATGCTGCTTTTGCGCGCGTTACTACATGGCTTTGTTTTGCAGGACTCTGTTTATGCCTTTCACATGAGAACCGTCTGCTTGGTTTGTTCTTTGCCTGTTCCTGGAGTTCAGTCTGAACACTGTGAGCAAGGTCGATAAACAATGCCCCTTGTTTTTCCATTCTGGTCAGTCCCTAGCACCTAGACAAAACATGCTAGCACAGCTGCTGCTGGAAACTTGTGCTTTGATATTATGGGGATGCATGTTTAGGTAACAGATACTTGGAGAGGGAGCTTTCCAGGGAGAAGAGCCATGTTGTTCCTATGATGTAGATATACCATCTAGGCACTAAGGTATGGGGTCTGCTGACAAAGCCCAGAGATCTTCTATTATATAATAATACTTCTTCTTGCCAAGGGGAGGGTGGTTAGGCCTCATAGTCCTTTACCCACTGTCTTTATATGATGACATCTCCCTTTATGATATATGGCCTCGCTGCAATGCTAACTGTATTGTTATTATGCATTTTGCTGCTGGTTGTGGCTGGCATACTGTGTTTTAGAGCACAATAGTTGAAATAAACATTTAAAACTATATTTTTGTGGACAGGTCCAAGAGTGTGAGCGCAATAGTGTTTCTTGTTACTGCGATTCCTGAGAGATCTGGGAGTGTTGTGTTCTGGAGTGTCTAATCATTTGCTTCGTCATGAGTGTGTAGGAGAGCGAGTGAGACACTATAGCTTGTAGGTCCTGGGTTTGTGGGCACGAAGGTGGTGGGAGGGCTTAGCTTCTATACACCGAGGTCCAATTTTCCTGCGCATAGTTCTGTGTATGTGCAGAATCCCTGCAACAAACTCATTGTTTGGGTATTCATTCCCTGCCCCATTTTAATGTCTATGTTACAATGCTAATGTTCCCATATCAGAATTTGTGTGCCCCCTTGTAGTTCATCAGGGTGCCAGTGTGAATGACATGCAGTGCAATCATATGGCATTGTAGGCCAAGCGGGTGACTGAACCCACACAACACTGGTGCCCAGCATCAGGCAGAGAAGAGAAGGCATGAACATTGACCTTAACAGAGATGATCCTGGAAGACATTGAGCAAACCCATATACACACTGATGTACTAACACACACAAAGGTCCTTAGTATTGCATGAATGAACTCAGAGCAGCCATACTTCCACTGACAAGTTTTCATCTTTGATCCCTCTGACGTTGATGGCAAATAAATACATTATACTGTGAAAGTTTTACAAGTGTACTTATGAACAAAAGCGACATAGCAGATCACAAATATCTAATAAGTGTCCAAGTAATTGGACTGAATGTAAGGAAATGAAAGATGGATACTGTAGCTTATTTAGCTGATATGGATATGTCCAGGAAATTGGCAATATAGGCATTCAAATGCCAAGATTATTCGCACATTTAAAAATCAAAGCAGGCAGCCTGAACTAATTGATCAGCAAAGGAACCAATCAGGGAGATAACTAAGCAAAGAGGGATGCTAAAGTATTGCCAAATGATGGCCGCTCATGTCTGGAAATGCAGGGCATTGCCTAGAGGCAGAGGTTCCCAATGCTGATGAAAACGAATGCTTCAGGCTAAATTATGTTCCTGATGCCCTCATTTCATCAGCATGATTTCAAGGATGGACCTGCTGTTTCAGTGAAACCATGAGAGATGTCACTTTGGCAGACATTGGAAAAGGATGGATTTCGTGCCTGAATATAGAACAGCACATTTATTGGGAGCTGGCTGTCCCTTCTCTGACTTTGCTGCTGTGTGGTCCAGAGAGATGTGGACACAATTCTGATACGATGCCAATAGACAATGAGGATGGTTCTAACACAGGAAATCTATTGTGGGTGAAATGGTTGGCAGTATGATATCTTTAGTTTCTACAATCTGATTGATCACGCTTTCAACTAATCAGAATAGGGTCAGGCATTTGATTAGCACTGTAACAAACTTCCTGTGACTCCTGTACAGGCCAGTAATCTGTTGTCACGAAATGCTGCACTCTCCCAAAGTCAATAGCATCTGGGTCGGCGCGGTATGGAAGACGGAGATATTAGGTATACCCACAGTGCTCGATCCTTGATGAAAGTGTGACTAAAGGACAACACCACTCTCCAGAACCACATCACCCCTGAGAAACCCAAAATAAGGGCAACCATCAAGGATAGAAGATCGAGACAGGTGAGAGCTTTAGGCCTCACGTATGTGCATGGTATGCATGCGCAGTAAGGCAGGGATACATTAAATAGCCCTGATATAGGCCCCAGACCCGTACGGACTATTAGGGTGGGCTCAAACATGTTGGCATCCATACACAAGGTTTAATTGAACAGTTACATTCAATACAAAACCCCAAGGAACTATTTATCCATATCTCAGGTACCCTATGAATAAAGGAATACTTTGGGTATACCTGTAAGTATTTTTAACTCTTTACCTTTCATCTGGATCCCTGCATATCCAGTCTGATTTAATCTAAGAACTCCCATTCCATCTTTGATTGAATCCGCCCTGCTGGTACCATCCTCCCAGTGAGTGGATAGGCGCCTATGATGAAGCATGTCACGACAGAATGACTGAGGCATCTAGTCCAATATCTTTGGATATCCAAGAGGTACAAGGAAAGACCTTTCTTCCTATGATAGGATCAATTTTTTTCCTCTCTCTGTAAATATTCCAGTTGCTTTTGTGTGTGACACAGGCCAGTAATCTAACTGAAGTCTGTTTGCTATTCACTGTTTGTTTTTCAACTAGTGGCAGGGGCAAGCAGATCCCCTGAAAAAGGCAGCTTTGCTTCAGGATATTCTTCCTCTTGCCGCAAAGAGAAAAAACTGAAATCAGGCACAGTCCTAATTGTAAACAGTATCGGTAAGCAGGCAGCATGAGAGTCATGACATATTAATGTTGCTGACTCGAAACCGAAGCTACGCCATTCTCGCGGCCGGGGGAGGGATGTGATGTGGGATGGATGTGTGGGCGGGGGGAAGCGGGGGGTGGATATAGCGGGAAGGGGATGTATGAATATTGGTATTGGTTTTTGTTGCATGTCAGGATGGGCCAATATGCCACCAGAGGTACTGCATTGGAATATTCCGTAATGATGGAAGGTGCATTTTTGTTTTTGTATGTGTTAATAAAATGTTTAAAAAAAAAAAAAAATGTTGCTGACTCCTCCATGTCTCTCTCTATCTCTTAGTCTCTGCTTACCTTGGCAATGTCGTACAACACTGATATTTTAAACTCCCAGTCCATGAAGGTGCCATCAGGATACGATATTTTATCGTTCAGGACATCCTAAGAGGTGAGAAAAGACAGTTGAAGGTAACCGAATAAGAACTTTTCTTCTCACGCAATATAAAACAAAAGTTTTTTTTCTCCTTTTTCCTATAGATGTAACAATAACCCTACTGAACATAGAAAAGTCTCAAGAGGGGGAGGACTTTCCATATGGTGGCTGCACAATAATAAAAAGTACATAAATGTGGGAAAGGTACTGTTTTGTTATATGTGAGCATTAAAGGGCATGTAACACCGTTTTTAAAGGAGGAGAGGTAACTGTGTTGGGGCTGGTAACTCAACAGGGATTTTTACAAAATAAAATGCATTCAAGGCCCATTTTTGGTCTTTTGGTATTTTTCCTGACTGAAAGTTTAGCCTAAAAAATACAGACTGGCCTGTGAAATTCCCTGTGGAAGTTAAAAACTTGTTTTCAGGAAAACACTGCCAACTGTTTCCAAATATACACCTATTTAAACAAAGGGTACCTTATCTTCTGATAGATAACCTTTCAGCTAGGTTTATACTATTCAAATTCCACATGCATACAAACACACCAATGGATTGTGATTACAGAAGATATCTTGAATGATGAGGGCAATGGTAATAATGTCTCCGTGGTAGAGACATTACTCTGTTCACAGTAGAATCATTTTGCAGACAACAAATTGTGCCTGCTGCCTTGGCCTATCTGTCTTCAGCCAAATGTCTAAATATCAGAGGAGAAGCCTTGGCATAGCAGACACAGAGCATGACAGTAGACACTGATGCTGGAGAGTAGCCATGACTAGATGAGAGGAGACTGGCTGCAGGTTTGATATAAAGCTGTCAACTGGCTTAGTTTGAGATGGTGGTTCTGACCATCTAATCAACCTGCATTTTTCGCTTTTTAATCACTGTTTTTTGAACTTTTACTGTGAGAGTGCCTTATAACCTGTGACTCATCCACAGTAAACCCATAGTAAAATAAACTGCACGTGTTTACCACCAGTGTCCGCCTGTTAAGATGAGGCCACTGCAATGCAGCAAGGATGAGAGGCATTTGGCTGGTTACACATGTGCACACACATATGCACACATATGAGGGCTACACTTTTGGAGACTTCTTTCATGCACAGCTCAAGAACTGGTAGCCTGGTGCAGAAGAGACTATGCAGAGTTGGGTGGTGACCTGGAATAGGCCTTATAATGTGCGTGTACACATGTAGGCAAAGCTAGTGTGCTTTAGTGTCTTGACTGTAGTGACACTCCATTATACGTCTATGGGAATGGCTGCCTTATGGCGCAGCTCCTGTTCCCTGGGGTCCACAGACTCCAGGGACGCATCAATGTACACTGTAATCTGTGTGAAAAGAACAATTTTGTAAAGTCCAGAAGCATATCTGTACAGCTAATGGGTCATCGAGGAGTGTCATATTTCTCTGCCTCAGCTCATGGGCAGAGCTCAGACCTCTTGTGTACCTGATGGGATGGATTAATTACTTTTCTCTCCAGCTGCAGGAACAAAGGCCTGACCCACCAAAGGAAGCATTTAGTGCTTACGTCAGCTCTGAAGGAGGAAGGAATGGGGAGAACTGCTCTGCATCAATCGGCCAACTGTCATCCTGGCCAGGAAGAGGGCCTACCCCAGGGATCTCAACAACGGAGGGAGTGCAGATCTCTGGAGCCAAACCAGAGGGAGGTCTCCTTTGAAAATTTACTGGGAGACAGCCCTGGTAGTAATGTCAGTGAAGGGTGGAGCTATCCTAGAAGACTGGGCAGGAAGGTTGGGATAGGGGTGGAGAGGTGATCTGGCACCTCAGGATAGACCAGAGGCGGAGCTCTGCTGGACACTCTCACCCCCATTTAAAAGGTCCTGCACTGGATAGAGAGCTCTCTCTTGGTTATGCTTTTCTGTGACACACTTCGCTTGGAGGAAGCTGCCTTGGACAGTCAGAGGGATGCACCCCCTGACTGACATCTGGCCCCAGGACTCTGAAACTGATGGAGCCCAGGACGAGTAGGGGCACACCCCAGGACCAGGGAAGCTGGTCCCTTACCCACACCCAGAGGGCCAGTTGGGGGAAAGACTTGGCTTCTGTGCAGGAATAAGAGGAGTCCAGAGAAAGAGCAAGCAGAAGGCTGGCTCAGGGAGCCAGTGAGACCAGTTCCCTGCAAAGTTTGTCACCCTTTAGGACCAAGAGGTCTAAAGTGCTCCAGGTGGCTAGGGCTCACCACCAGGAGCAAAATGAGCTGAAGACCATCCATATCAGCCAAACGGGGCCCCGTTTAAAGTTTGGCGACCTTTGACCCCTTTTCAGCAATGATGCACGTGGGGTTCACCGCCGGTTCCAGTTTGGCCCCCGGGGTGGGTCAGGGCCAGGGGCTGCCCTGAGAAGCACGAGAACAAAGGGAAGTGCAGTGGATCTTTCCCCCGACATGAAGCAGGGGCCCAGGACCCCATCCATGGGCCAGAGAAAATGAAGACGGCGAGGGAGTGCTGTTGCGTTCCCCCATGATAGAAGGAGAGGTCCCAGGACCTAATTAAGTGTTAATATTGTGTATCTGTGAATGGTGATTACTAGCTCACACCACCTTCGTTGGGTAGGCCTTAGACGCTAACCTATGAGAGTCAAGCGCTACAATGGGGTGTTAGGTTCCCTGTGGAGGACAAATGTACACCCATTACTTGTGCAGGCCACACAACTAATGACTCATTTTCTAACCTTAGTTAGCTGGTAGGACAGCTTCACACTCACAATTATGCCGATTTCTGGCAATACCCATTACCTGCAATCATACAAACAGCTCCAGCAAGGGAATTCACAGATTGAAATTAGGAATTATTAGATACTGAAGGAAATAAGGCACAAGAATAGTTGTCATGCCATCCTCGGACTCAATATCTAAAGAAACAAAATGATTGCCTTACTAGCGACAAGACCCATGGGAGAATACAAACCCATAATGAATTGGCTCATAATCAGGGCCACTCAGTTCTTAATTTGTAAAACAATAAGTGCCAGGGCCCTCATCAGGAGGCGAGCCCAGCTTTCACCACCCATTGCCACTGCTAGCACTGCCAATGAGAGTACAAACACAACCACTAGCCATCACACTGCTACACGTTTAACAATTCAGACTGTTCAAGGCCCCCCAAAGCTATAGGAATGACTTGCGAGGCAGGTACTAGTTATTTTAATGTCTATCTGATTATTAAACAACTGTTGTTGTGCTCATCTTTATATTACACAAACAGCACCACCATGTGTTGACAAATAAGTGCCGGTGCCGAGCACTAAAATTAAGCAATGAAGCTACTGGAATTATGCAATTGTACAGCTGTGGCATTTTCGCATAATTATAGATTTGCCACATAATCCATCATCTGTTGCGTAAACTGCATATTTTAACAAAAAAATTGTTTATAGCTCAAGCTGTTCAAAAGTTATGAAAAAGGCAAGAACATGTGTTGCCTCACAGAAGAAGACCTTGTGCAAAATTTGACTTGTCACCTTTTCATTGCTAATTGCTATATTTGGGTCTTAAACCAGTACTATTGAAGGCCAATCAATGACCAGACAGTGTTAACAAGTGTAAAAATGACATAATTATGAAGTAACACTATCACAAAATGTGACACAATATTCTGTATGATTTGCCTTATCTAGCCCCATAATGTACTCAAACCGACCGCATAATTAGGCCCTCCCCTGCCGCATAATTCCAGTGGCCCTGCTCATAATGAATAGCCAGTGCACAGCAGATGCTCTATAGTTATGGGACCCAAGAAAATATACCACTGTGTAGCTCCTCCTAAAAAAGGTGAGTATGAGAATGCATGGATCTGCATGTTCTAGAGCAACAGGTAAATCTGATTCTGAAGGATGAGTCCTATGCGGGTTTTCTGGTAGCCACACATGTGGCGGCACTGGGGTACACTGCATTCAGGGGGAATACCATGTTGGTATACTGTAGCACTGGGGGTGGGGAGCTAGAGGCAGGCATGGCAGATATAAGTATCAGTGTATTTGATACGTTTTGTATTTCACAGTTAAATGGGCTGAGTGTTCGAAATTTGCCAGATTGTGTTAGCTGGAGAGGGTTGCTGTCCAGAAGGAAAGCAACATGAGGATGTCATGCTTGTCCACCATCAAGATAAACAGTCTTCTTGGTGAGTAGGAACCAGGTTAGGCCCAAAGCAGTCAGAGCGCCTTAAGGATTGACAGGCAACCTTCTTAATGACCAGAAATTTCATCCTGAGAGTTAAGCTAGCCCTAAAGAGATGAACAACTGTCAGGTTTAACGAAAATAAAACTCCAAAGTGTCCATGAATCCCTATGAGGATGTGAAAGCACCAAATCTATTTCTAGACTAGCATATAGTACAGGTCTTGCGTTAGTGGTTGTCGGATCCCTTGCTTGGTACAGAGGAGGCAACTGTGCAACAAAACTTTAGTGGACCAATCAACAAGATACTATTAGAGTAACTCCATCATCCCCCATGCCATCCATCTCTCTTACCTCTTGCCATCACTGGCCTCACAGAGTTGAGGTAACTCACAGATTACACTCACCAACAGACTTTGGGTTTAGACTACCAAGCTTTCCCTAAAGAGAAACAGAACACAAAGGCTCAGTTCTTACACAGCAAAGCTATCCCTCAGGTTACACTGATGTGACAGTCTGAGGTTTTAGTCAGCAGAGCTATCCCTCAGGTGCCACTACTTCTATTGCATGATTGATTAATCATACCTCAGACAAATTTGCCATAGAGCCCTCCACAACTCTTCAAGGCGCTGAGAACATCAGATTTAAGCAGAGCCCTTAAGATTTCACTACTCTCTGCCCTCTATAGTCTCTGATGGATTCTGAATTGAGGGTTTTCAATCTTCATGTATTACAGTTGTGCAGAAAATCTTGTTCTTGGACAGTGCACTTTCACTAAAATGTTATGCACATTCTCACTCAGTCCTCACACAACTTCAAGAGAGGTATGTATAATGCAGATTTAATAGTGTCTGTGTACCAGGAAAGTGAAAGCATGGATATCTAGTGGTAGCAGCTATTTCCACTTTCGTGGCAAAACCGTAGACCCTTACCTGGATAATGTTGGGACATTCGCAGTAATATCATGATCTGTGTTTTTTCATGTTTTCCCAATTCTAAAGTTGCAAAGGGAGCACTACGTTTTATTCTCGGTGCTAACTAGCATGGGCCTCTTACCCTGCAATGAAGTAACATCACCATGTTTCTTTATATGATAATACTAATTTTGGGGAAATTAAAAAATGTGTTAAATGCACATCTGGCTCTCTCTGCAGGGTCACCAACAAACTTTTTGCCTTTACCCTCCACTTTTTTGCTGAATTTGTTTTTGTTGGCATTAGGACTCTGTGCACTTTACCACTGCTAACCAGTGCTAAAGTGCTTGTGCTCTCTAGTCTCAAACATGGTTTAATTGGTTTAGACCCAATTGGCACATTTAATTTACTTGTAAGTCCCTTGTAGGGTGGTATACCATATAGACAGTGGGCCTACAGCACTTATTGTGCCACCCACCCGAGTAGCACCTTAAAACATGTCCCAGGCCTGCCACTGCAGCCTGAGTGCAGTTTCAAACTGCCATGCCGACTTGGCATTACAATCACTTTGCCAAGCCTTAAACTCCCATTTTACATGTCACCCCTAAAGTTGGCCCTAGGTAGCCCATAGGACAGAGTGCAGTGTAATTAAAAGGTTAGACATTTACTTTTAAGTTTTACATGTCCTGGTGGTGAAAAACTTCCAAATTCGATTTTCACTACTGTGAGGCCTTCCCCTACCAAAGGATAACATTGAGGATTCCTTATTGCATTTGATAAGCTGTAATTCCACATTGGGAGGTCTGAGAACCACGTAGAGACCGGGACCCACCTGTTTGCCTACCCACCTGAGGTGTATAGCCATTGGATTGACTTTGCGGCTTCTTCTGGTACGTTCTTCTTCACAGCAGCAAATCCTTTTCAGCGGTCCTTCACCAAAGAAGTATCCGACCTCGTGGAACTGTCTTCGGCCAGAACTCTCTGCCTCGTCTCGCTGGAGATTTTCAACATCCTTTTCGGTGACTAAGTCCAAATGTAGAGGTCTTCACTGCGGCTTTGACCCAAGGCCATCCGACGACGAATACTCCCTTGTTGAACACCTCCTGCAGCTGTAACCCACTGAACTTTACCTTCTCAGATATTTTTTCTTCTAAGTCCGAAGATAAGCGCTGACTGGGCCCAATCCACTTCCTGTATCGGAACCGCGCTCCATCAAGGTCGGCCATATTTTTCGACTTTGACCCGGTCTCGCGCGAATAGATGTCCATGGTTGGCACTAGTTTTCATTAAAAACTTTAAAAATTCAGAATTTCGGTTCTACTGATTGGATTGTTGTCATTTTGGCATCAAATGCTTTATTAAAATGTACTCTATTTTTCTAAACTATTTTTGGATTTTTCTTGTGCCGTGTTTTCACTTTATTACTGCTTATGTACTGCACACATACTTTACACATTGCCTTTAAGTTAAGCCTGGCTGCTTTTTGTGCCAAGCTACCCAGGGATACGCACATGTTAATTTAGTGACTTTTCATGGTTCACCCTGCAAGGGATAGTGGCTGTTGCTTCACCAGGGCTCACACCCTAGTCAACCAACAACCCAATTTCTCACACATGAAATGCATGAAATTCTATTTACCAAGCATATACCACAATTTGTACACTGCTGACGAACACTAGATAAGGGTCTTTATGTCAAAGTGGCTGGACAACATGTATTTATCTTTTTCATATCTCAACATGCATGCATGTGATACACCTGAGTGACGGACATACACATCTGTCACCTGTATGTCAGGGTTATAATATGTGCTCTAAGGGAACCTGGTACAATTTGTTGGCCGAAGCTAGGTGAACAATATCAATGTCAACAAAAGCTCAGTAGGAAAGTACTAAAAAGAGAAGATGGGAGACCCTGAGCACATCACCACTGTTCAGAAATGTGATCCGTATCCCTGAGATTCAGTGAAGCTCTGAGTTCCTTGCAATGATAAAGACAGCTTTATAGTTTCAGTCTGGCTCTGCAGAACTACATCTTTTCTAAGTTAAGTCTCCAACATTAAGCAGTCTTTGATCCCTTTTACGAATGGCAGTCTTAGAGAATTACATGGATCCCAAAGCCCACATGGAAGGTAGTTGCAATATGTGCTAACTTTCCAAAAGAGCGCAGATTTAGGAGTAGAGCCCAAGCATATTCACCAACTCACCAATAAGGGAAAGCAGAGCTGGCTAAAGATGTGGGCGGTCTCATTTCAAAACAATGTTATGATGATGATAGATAAGCAAGTGTTCTCTGCACATCCAGCTCCACAGAGAATACACTGCTTGCTATGGTACATTCTGAAAAAGGTTGTAATCAGTCTTAAAGGCCAAACGCATGTTGGTCAGACTACCATAGACAAAGTCCACCAAAGTTTAACAAGCCTTCTACTATAACACACAGGCCCATTATTTTACCACAGACTGCATGTAGATTACTGGTGTTACAGATTAGATGCACATCAATAAATGCTAGAGAAGCGTATGTCCTATTTTGGCATGTTAGGTCAATAACGTGTCAAGCAGGACATGAGATGCAGATGGTTTTGCAAAGTAATTCAACACACTATGCAAACAAAAATGGTTCAAGACTAGGGTATAACTAGTACTGAGGTCCCAGTTTTTTTTTAAGGATCTCTTTTTCTTGAGATAACTATTTTATTATACACTCAACTATTTTACAGAGAAAGTTATCTGCTTGCTCCTATCACAATTACAGGAAGGGAGAGGATGAGACAATCCCCAAACCTGCGAATTAAGGACGGTGTACTTAAATGTTTGATCTACAGTTAAAAAGATCCATTTGTTTCATGATTGCCTGGCTGAATTAGATCTGATTCTTAGGTATTCCAGCAGTCTTTCTTAAGCCAAGCCACAGGGGCTTGGTCAACATATTAGTTCTACCACACTTTCATGTAGGTTGTTAGAACCACGAGGGAACAGTGTTAGGAGCTTTGCTTTTAACTCACACTGCATTAAAATCCAAATGTTGAACATTTAGCTCAACACTTTTTATGAAAATCTAGCTGTGAAAAAAAATCTGGTTACAATGCCTCCTTTCTTGGGCATTAATTACTGAGGTCAGGGAATAGAAGACAGTTGATTTAGAATATTCTGCTTACTACCTCAAGGAATTACAAGGGTACTCCAACAGAATAGTAGTGCTCTGCAATATTAATGTATGCATTTAAAGAACAAACCATCACCCTCATTAGCCCTACCCATATGATTCCGGATGTGCTGGACTTACAACATCATATATGACAAGCTGTGCACATTAGCGGGCTTCAACTAGACCAGAGGCAGCCCATCATTATGGCCAAATGGGCTCTGCCACCTCCCGTCCCATCCCATTTTTCAAAACCTCATAAGTAAAAGGCCACGCTGACAGACCCTCACCATGTCGAGGTCAGGTAGCCAGCCGCATTACATATGTTAATGTGCATGTGCCTGAGAGCAGTGACATCATCAGCCCGGCAAAGCTTGTTGAGGATCCTCCCTATCATGATGAGGGGTAGCATCACTGATAACCCTGGTAGCTTCTTGCTTAAGGTCTGAAATGCCCAGTGATTGTCTATCAGTGATTCTCACATCACCCTTCCCTAACTTGTCACAGAGCAAGGTGCGATCTGCAAGTCCCAATGATGCCCACCACACTCAGTAATGAGTTAGGTAAGTCCTCCTCTCATTGGCTAACTCTCTTTCTGCTTTCCCTCCAGAAGCCTCTATAATCGGTTATTTTTCTCCCTCGCACAACCTGCTGATCATGTCATCACCGCTGTGGCCCAGTCAGTGCCTTCTTGAAAGTTTGGGTGCTTTTGTGTATGAATATATGCGTTTTTGCATGAGTTCAAGTGTGTGCATGTATGTGGGTATGAGAGTGTGTTTGTGTGCGCATCTGTGCTTATGAACGGATGGTATAAGTATGTGTGTGCATCAGTGTGTGCTTATGAATGGGTGGGTGTGAGTATGTGCGCAAGTGCGCTTGTGAATGGATGGTTGTGAGTATGTGTGCATGTTTGCATTTGTGAATGGATGGTTGTGAGTATGGGTGTCCACTTGTGAATGGATGGGTGTAAGTATGTGTGCATGTTTGCATTTGCAAACGGATGGCTGTCAGTATGTGTGCACGTCTGTGCTTGTGAAGGGATGGGGTGAGTGTGTGTGCTTGTTGATGCGTGGAAGTGAGAATATGCATGTGGGCCTGCTACATTACTTCTGCAGGTTACCAATCATCACTGAACTTGGCTGGGTGATAGATAGAAGTAGATTTATTGCTAATACAAAAAGGGTGGTCTCCACCAAGAACCATAATGTGCAGTTCTTCACATAAATAAGTTAATGTCTTGCCCCTTGAGAGGGTAAGGCACAAAATTAGAAAAGATCTCCTATTCAGGTTAGGAAATAGTCGTAAGTTGTTGAACATGGATATATGCAGCTTCAGACAAAAACGGCAGGCCCAGGAATTGTTTTTAGAACTAGAAATTATGAGAGAGAACCGTTGATGCTTTTTTAGGTCTTGCCTGAGCCAGCGCATGCGCTGCACTGCGAGACATTTAGTATTGGGGTTTTCAAAGTGCTACCAGACCTCGCTGGCCTCAAGCTTGCGGTTACGCCCACGTGCACGTGCGCAGCCGCCATCTGCCTCCCTTCCAGTGCGATCACTAATGCACGCGCACCACTTGCATGCTTTTTTAAATTTCATTTTGCTGCTTAGCGCGCGCGCGTGCACTCCCCCACCCCTCCCACTTGTTTACTTCTTGCTCCCTGCCTTCTCTTACACTTCCTCCTTGCCACTCTCCAATCCTACCTTCCTCCCCCAAGTCCGTACCAACAACTCTCTGTCTTAAAAAAAAATAGTTGGTCCAAATGTATTTCTTATTTCTTAATGCGTCACAATCTCAGGTTTGGGGTACTTCGTTTTGTCACCATGACAAACTAATTCTACGTGTGATTGTTTCAAACAGGGTACCTTGCAGTTCTGATTCGCAGTAGTTTCCTGAACATGATTATTTTGTCTTTAGTTCAGATTATTTTCCTGACTTTCTAAGGAACTGCGAACTTGCATAGTAGATGTTCTTTTTAGCTTCTTACGAGTTATAACTTATTTGACTTGAGGGTTTGAATTCGTTTTAGATAGATAAATCAACTTGGATGATTTATCAAAATATGCGTGTTCAGGTCTGAGACGCTAAATAAAATGCGCTAAAATAGTGCTGATTTGGTTTTTTTGCAGACTTATCGGGAACGCACTTTTACGACATTGAAAGATGTCCGACTATTTTCAGCAAGAACGTACGCATTGTTGTTTTTACGCATCTGCACACACAATCCTCATGTCACGGCGGGGCTATAGGTGAGTGGTAAATTGATCTTGATATATTTTTGAGATGTGGTTAAATAGATCTGTTGAAAGTCAGGTAAAAATGCCTTAATCTCGTGGCCTGTGACAACCCCAAACTTCTGACACCTCGTATGAGTATTGATAAATCAGTACCTGATTTCTTTTTTTTCTTTGGGCTGAGGCTGCGTTTGTTAGGATTGGTGTTGAAATAGGAGGAGAATATGGCTAAAGATAATTGAGATAATTGTGTCCCTGTCTTCCTCTCCCGTGCTCGCTCTGTCTGCTTCCTAGCTGCCCCAGCCTTTCTCTCATGGCTGCCCCTCCCTTTCTCTCATGGCTGCCCCTCCCTCCCTCATCTCTACTCCTACCACCCTCCATGGTACTTGCTTCTCCTTTTACCCACTTGGTTATTCTTGATACCTAGCCATTCTCTTATGCTCCCTCTTTGCTGTCCTAGTTGCGACAATGCCCTGCCTCTCTCGTCATGCACCCTCTATGGTACCTTCCGTGCCCAAAGCCTTATTGCCTTCTTCTCTCAATACTGCTTCCGACTGCACTTCATCGAACTGTACTATAATGTGTTTTTTATGTCTCTGCCTTCCGTGATCGTTCAGTCTCCCTACCACCCCTCCACGCTCCTGCCTTCTGGAATCAGCCTCCCTCCCTCCTGATGTAGGGGTCGTGAGTGGTGGGTGCGGCACTAGAATCGGGGATTTCCGCAGGTCTCCCGCCCTGTGGCGTGTTTTTGTTGTGGGCTTTTTTTTTAGGGGGCGCTCTGCTGACTGCCAGGGTGGGCTGCTCCCAGTTGCCATTTGCACACAGCAGGGGCTGCCTCTCACTATCAGGTCTGAAGTTATCACGTACTCTTGCCCCAAAGACCCCTACCCCTTTGAGCCAAGCCATTTGCTTTTTAATTAGTCAGAAGGACCTTCCATTTTCGCCCCGTTTCCAGGTTTACATTTCAATGGGATCACACAGATCCCTTTTACAGGGATACATGCGAAGGGTTTCAGGTATACGGTAAGTAGTGGCGCCCACGAGTGTGTACATAATTAGTCTACGATGAAATATACAACGGTGCAACAAGGGTAAGGGGGAACAACCCTAAACCCCCCAAGTCGACCAAGGTCACAACTAGTAGAACATAGGATACCCATGCACACGTCAATGATTCAGTTCTGTCAGTACAGCAAGTAATGGAGAGAACATAAGTTCAAGAAACACTTAGTACGTTCAATGAAGTGAATTTTTCTTGATTTAATAGTGCTGGTATCTATATATTACGTTGTTCTGTACCATGCTTCCGGTATCACGTAGAAGGTGTTACTATCCTTTGCAGCGTTTGTCTTTTTCTGTGTCATTTGAAACAGTATCTCTTGCTCTTGGAATTTTGCTTTGTCTTTACCCTACTACTCACTGTCGCGGTGTCTGGTATTCTTTATGTTTACATGACCATTGTATGTTAAATTCTATAATTTACCCTTATATGTTTCTTGTAGCCCTGAAGAAGTCGTGGGTTTACACCCAGACGAAACAAGTGTTGGCTGGGCAACGGAACTCTATTAAATCAAGAAATATTCACTTCATTGAACGTACTAAGTGTTTCTTGAACTTGTGTTCTCTCCATTACTTGCTGTACTGACAGAACTGAATCATTGACGTGTGTTTGGGTATCCTATGTTCTCCCATTTACAGGGAGAACAGTAGGTGTGCTCCCACCCCTAGCAGTCGGAGCGCATCTTTCAAAATTTTAAAGTTATGTATTTAATGCGTTTTTTGGTGTTTGGGTCAGGAGGAGGCTGTAATTGTGTGACAGTTCTTACATCCCAACAAGCGTTTTTATTGAGATAGGGGTTCTGTTGTGCACCATTCAAAATCTGCACATGGTGTTGGGTTTCAGATCCCAACAAAGATTTCTGCGGGTAAACATTTCTTTGTTTAGCGACTTCTCAAACTTTGCTACACTTTATCATAGAACAGTTACGTTTGCTTGTTCCTAAAATGCCGGATCGAGGGCATTTGATAGGCTACAAAGTATTGGTGGGTTGGAAGGAGGGAAGGGAAGGGAAGTCGGTTGGAAACGAGATTTTTGACAGCAGTTTTCCATGACAGTCTTGCCTCGGTTATTTCATTTATTACCTACCGGCAAACATTGTTCCATGCAGTATTTTTTGGGGCGGTGAAAGGGGTGCTTTCACTGAAAGTTAATTACTCGAGGTGGAGCCATTTAGGTCGTTTCTTTACCTTTCACGTACTTGATTTACTCTTCCAGGTGATAAGTACTTGCGTCAGTCTCCCAAGGCTATACTTATTTTCTGAAACCGCAGGTTGCCCATCATTTTATCCCGATTGTGTTTAACGGTAGCTCTGATGTCACCGCCAGTGACAACATGGCGCCTACAAGTGATTTCATCACCCTTGCCGACCTTTTGACACTGCCCTCCTGCGTGCATTGCTTCTTGAATTTGATCTGATTGTCTGTTTTGCATCCTTGAACGTTTACTGTGTAACTGTTGGTGGTTGTTTTTATGGACAAGGCCTAAACGTTTTATGTTAATACTTAACATGTAAACCCATTTTTAAATGCTTTTTATTTACCACTACTTTATTATTTGTATTGTACTGCCACCACACTGGAGCAACTGAGCGATGTTTATCTGCTGGCACAGGTGTAGTACCCCTTTTTCTCATGTTTAACGTTTAATGATCATGAGGCAGCAATATTTGTCGCACAATAAATCCCATACTACTATTACTTTGTAAGCAGAAATGGTCACTTTTATTACGACAGGTATGTAACATAACTTTCCATAAATGCAAAACATTGTAAATAACTCAACCTCACTAATACATCGATCACACCTGCTTCTTGCCCTGTTTCTTCCCCATTTCTCTCCCACTGAGATCCACTCATCCCTTTTCCCCCATCATACTAACAAACTCCACGCCCACTCATTCCTTCACCCATTCTGTGTCCTTGATGTTGTATGTGTAGCACGGGTGATGTTGTTGCACCAAGGATATTGCGCTGCAAAACTAAATACTTATAAGGTCCCAAAAGCAAGACCTATTGGCTATGCCAATGCTTGTTAAAGGCATGGACAGAAGACTGAACGTTTAATGTTTTTGAGAAAGCAAATCTAATTGATAAGCTGGAATCTAATCCAGATATGGTCTACAGAAGACAAACAGATCAGTTGCTTAAAGCAACTCCCAATGGGAATTAACGAGCATTGGCAAAGCCAATAAGTCTGGCTTTAATGTGTTCATCCATGCAAACACAGGCATGCACAAACGTGCACAGACTACTTGTTCTGGGCCTTTGTACAACCTACATCTTTTTGCACTTCCTATGTTTGTACCCTATTTTGTATTGCCCACACCTACGATAATGCACTGTACCACAGCTGCTAGCTTGGGAATAAAGAAACAGTGTAAGTAAGGGAAGAAAGAAACATCATTAGGGAATGAAAAAACAGGGCATAGACAAGTAGGCAAATTCACTTTTAGGTGCAAAAGGATTTTTAGGTTCAAAATCACTCTTGGTGCAACTCAGTATGTCTGTGAAAACCCTTTTAGAAGCAAAAATCGCAAGCAGTTGAATGTCACATTAAGGTAAAACCAGATTAAGTTGCAAAAACAGAATATAAGTAGACACACATATTAAGGGCCCGATTCCGATGCTGGCAGGAAGAGCCCACCTGCTCGCATCTGAATGTGACGTTCGGATTCCTTTCCAACCGAGCCATTCTCATGGGCTCGGTCGGAAAGGAATCCGACTCGGTTTTCCGGATGGCTTACGACGGGCTCGGAGAGCCCGTCCGCCATCTGGAAACCCTTCAGTACTCCACCGGCCGCCTCTTTCCAGCCAAGGGAGTACGATGGTAGTTTCCCACTGCCTTTTAGTGCCGATCTTTCCGGCACAAAAAGGTAGTGGAAAACTGTCTTTGGGGGCCCCCAGTAGGGCCCCCATGGGTGCGAGAGCACCTATGGTGCCCCCCTGTTGATCCCTGCACCTGATGGCAGGCACCTTAATAGGGTGCAGAGATGAACTGCACCTCAGCAGTTAATAATGCGAACATGCATTCCGTTTAGAATGCATGCTCCTATTGTTAAGTATCGGATTGCATCCTACTTGCAGGTCTGTAACCGACGACAGGAGGTTGGTCGGTTACAGTTCCTGACCGATGTCGGATGGACTCCGGTCCGTCCAACATCAGAATGGGGCCCTAAATTGCAACATCACCAATGGTGCAAAAAAAAAGAAAAGCCTAATTCCTGCTAAAAAAAATTATTTGTGCTGAGTGAAGCCCAAATTAAGAAAAAGCCTCCAAGAATAAAAGCCTGAAGCAAATCCTTGTACCACAAAAATAAAAGCCCAAATCAAATACAATCCTAATGTACAGGAAACATAAAGAAACCTGGATCTACCTACAAAGCCCAGATTAAGTGCAATGCTCTTAAAAACATGAACTGTAACGTTTTCTGAAGCTTTGCATCCAAATGTGCTCTTATATCGTTGTAAGAGAGTAGTTGGTGATACAGTTCTTAAAAGATGTCAGCATTTCAAGATGGCTACAGGAAAAATATTGCAAAACAATATTTATCAAACGGTGTAGTATATGTCCATGCTAATTTAGGTGAAACTTAAAGTGTTTCTTTGTTTATCACATGGAATATGTTGCTTTCGAGTGTGTGTATTTGTGTTGTTGGGGGGGGAATGGTTTCTGCATTCATCGAATAGTCCCTGCAGCTGCTCCTGAAAATAACACGCCTCATGCATTGCAATGTAAGCATAGTCTATGTGGCATATTTATACACCTAACAGCCAGTAGGTGGTGTTCTCACAGCTATAGGAGAATCCAAAGAATCCAATGGGTGAGGAGCTTACCCAAAACCCCAGTCTATTATTTTTCCAAGGTATTTTCCTGCACCAGACCTAAAAAGGCATACATGATAACATAAAAACAAAGGAGAATAAAAATGAATCTATTTAGGTTCTGTGCTAAATGTACGTATGTAAGCAGTTTTATAAAGTGATATTTATCCCCAACGCAGCTTCTGAGCACTGGTTTTCTGACTGCGTACGTATCTGTATTGCCTTTTCTTTAAGGTGATGTTCAATCAAAAACTGGTAGATGAACTGGGACTTCTCTTTGAAGAGAAGATTACTATGCTATAACCTGTCTCCTCTTTATCAGCCTTTTGTCTCTCCTGTCTCTCCTTTCTCTCGCTGTGTCTCTCAGGTGCTTCTTTCTTACCATTCCATATCTTCTTATCACCCCTCTCACCTGCTCCCTCTCTTTCTCACCTTTCTGCCCCACCTCTCACTTGCCTCCCTTTCCCAGCTCTCTCTACGGTATCTCGCTCTCATCTGTCTCTTTATTACTACACTATCTTTTAACTGTCTCACCCTCCCGCTGTGTGAGGTGTCACTGGCTAAACTGCCTCTTTGTCAGACCATCTTTCTCTTGTCTTTGTATCTCTCCCTCTCTCTCAGCTATATATTTCTCACCTGTCTCTACCTTTTTATCTCCTCTGTCTCGCCTGACTTTTTCTTACCTTTATTTTTCTTTACCAACTCACTCTCACCTGTCCCCATCACAGACTCGACTGCCTTTTCTAGGCAGTGTCTCTTTATTACCACTTTTTCACCTCACACTCTCGGTTGCGCCTGTTCACCTGCCTCTGTGTTTTTACCACTTCTCCATCAATTATCTGTCTCTGTCTCCCATTCTCTTTAAGCTGCCACTGGCTAATCTGCCTGTCTTTTATCAGCCCTCTGTATCGCATGCCTTTTACTTTTCATGTGCCTCTCAGCAACTTCTGCCCCTGTCAATTGCTGCCCCATCTGTCTCTTTACCACGTGTTTTTTAATCGCCTCTCACTTGTCTCCCTCTCCCAACACCCTCCGCTGTCTCATACTTCTCTCTTTATTGCCACACATTCTTCGTCTGTCACACCCTCCCTCTATGTCAGGAGTCTGTTTAATTCTTTAATATGCATTTCTCTCTTGTCTCTGTAACTGTCTCTTTTTGTCTCATAGCTACTCTGTGTCACCTGTCTCCTCTTTATCGCCATATATGTTAAATGGTAGCGGCAGTTTCAGTCGATGATCTTTCAAGTATTTGCCCGGCGGTAATCGCCTCTCATACCATTCGATAATTTACCAATAAAAGAGGCAGGCGCCGGAGACTGGAAGGCAGGAAACAAAGTTTTATTCCGTCGGAGCAGAACACATCAGATCAGACAGCAAGGTATCGTCACGAGGTGCTCTCACTGCATCTCTGAGACCTGGTCTCTTATACACTGGTTTATTGCTTTATTACACATAGTACATTCTTGAGATTCCCTTGATGCCTGAAAGAACATCCCCTGAAGCCCCGGCTCAGATCCGATCCCACACATAGATACAGTAGAAGTTCCCACCCTACCCGCAGTGGGAGATGGCTATCGCGCAGCAGGGAATTCCGCTAATTCCCGGGGGTGTGTGCAACTGGCCGGGTCTCAGGGGGTAGGGGCTTTGATCTACTGTAATCCCTTTGATGTGGGGTGTTTCCCTTACAGTAGGGGCAGTAAACTGCATCCGCAGGGCTAGGTGATGGCCTGGGACCAGTTCAGACAATGGGGCGCAGAGGAAGGGGGTTATCAAAAGGAGAGGCATGACCATGTATGGGTTGTCGGTTGGAAGTGGTTCCGTAGCAGGGTCGCGCAGAAGGAGAGGGTTTATGGCCTGTATGAGAGAGCGGGGGTGGCCGGCGCGCGGGGGATGCTTGCAGCGCCAGGGGAACGCGCAGGCGGTCGAGAGTGAGCGGGGAGAGAGTGGGGTGCCTAAAATGGCGGCCGTGCAGTCGCTGTGCGTGGCGCTGGGGAGAGGCAAGATGGCGCAGATAATGTTCAGTTTGCACGCTAAATTTCCACAGTCCTCCCTTTTAACATGTCTCGCCAGCTTGCCTAGTTTGGATCTATCCCCATAATACCCCGTACCTCCACCTCGTTCAGAGCTTTCATCCGCTCAGTTTCAAAGTCCAAAGTCTTAGGGCAGATGCAGTTCATAAAAAGCGAACATAAAGGTGGCAGACACTGAATCCCCAAGCAACATCCACATAGTATCATGATTGGTATGAGGATGAATGAAAACAGCCTCCATCCCCAACCTTTAATAGCGTCCCAAAACCAACTCCCCAGTGACCATTCCTCTTGTTCTTGATGGACCTCTGTGGACAGTCTGTGGAGGTGTTCAATTGCTTTGTAGACTGAGGGTGAGTTGTCTGGTACGTAGGTACAACAGCTGGACCCAATGATGCGGCATGCTCCTCCACGATCAGCCAGGACCACATCTAGAACGAGGCGGTTCTGAAGGGCCACTAAGCGGACGGCCTGGAGCTCGGCGGTGTTGTTGGCGAGGGCGCCAGCCGTAATGTTCATTGCCGTTTCGACTGCCTGGGTTAAGTGGCGGATGGCACGGCTGTTTGCCATCGGACCCCAGAGCGGAACAAGACCCTTTACTGCATCCATGAACTGTGCTCCAGTGGAGTCGGCTTGCACAATGTCTTTGGCCCGTTTCTGTCGGTGATGGTTTGCTGGAGCCACATACGTTGGAGGAAGGACAAAGGCGATGTAGCAGGTGCCTCCCCAACCTTTTGGAAGCCAGGTGTAGGCCTTAGTACCACAGACGAAGTACATATTCGGGGAGGCAACAAAGGAGGGTGGGTCAACTGAATCCAATGTTCGGGTGATGAGGCAGGAGCTGTGGCCCACCAGCTGTGCCCCCAGGCCTTCGAGGCATACAGATCCAGTGATGTTGATGACGGACAGGGCCACTGTTAGGGTGGCGGCCGTCCGTTTTCGGAGGTAAGAGAAGGTGGGTCTGGCTGGATTGTTGAACACTTGCATTTCAACTCGTTCTTTGGCAGGGATGTCCATGTGAAAGGAAGTGTTCGATCTCAGAGGGCAGAAGAGGGCGGAAGTTCTACCAGTTTTGTTCAGCCAGAACCCATGGTAGAAGTGTGACATGGTTCTGCCGGAAGTGGCATTGTCCTTGTAGCTCTCCTGCAGGAGGATCAGCCAGGCGAGGCAGGAACCATGGACAGAAAAAGGTGAAGGGATGAAAGGGATTGAGTGCCCAGTGGCATGTGGTAGCAATCCACAGATCCAGCAGTTAGTGGCGTTAGTGGCAAGATTGTGTTGGTGGAGTAACTGCACAAAAGAGTTATTCCAGAACTCCTTACGCCTTTCTCGGAGTTGGGGTGAAAGTGAGATCAGATGGTGTTCTTTCGTGGTGGTAGGTTGAACGGTAGTCAGCAATGTCTTATGAGCGGGTGTGCTCTCCTCCATGATCCAGAAGGTGACCATGAGGAGAAGGCAAAAGAGAAGGGTAATAAAAAGTGTTATAGTCTTAAAGCTGTGCATTCGGTCAGTCTTTGGGTTTTTGTAGGGGATCTTCGGACGTCCGGTTGCTTCCATCACCTTCATGTCGGGCGCTTCCATCACCTTCGAGAGACTCGGTAGCGGGCAGAACCACAGACTTTGCTTAGTTTCTCTCCTGGTGGCCTTTTAGGTGACTAGGCTACCGCTCTGAGATTTCCACTTAGCCTGTGGTCTGCTTAGCCGAAGTCCTCTCCTTTCGTCGCAAGTTATACCCTTCTTTGGATGGCACAGTGGGATCGGGATATTCAATCAATTCAAGTGTCTCTGTATCCGGGCAGCGGCTCAGGGATGGTCGGTCTTTGTCCAGAAGATCCTCTTGGGCGGTGATGTTGTCCGTGGTTGTCAGGGTCGGTGATACCTTCTTGCAGTGGTGTGCGTGCAGCCAATTGCGTTTCCCCTCCACTCGAAGGGCTGTTCGGGTGGTGATCAGGACTTGCAGGGGGCCCGTCCACCGGGGCTCCAGACTCTTGGTGCGCTGGAAGTTACGCACTAAGACGAAGTCACCAGGTTGGATGTCGTGTCCGGGGCCCCTGGAAACATCGGGGATGGCGTGCAGCACCTGCTGATGGATGATAGACAACGTTTTAGTTAGATTGTACAGATAATCAGACATGAGGACGTCCGGGACGTCGTGGATGGATGTCGGTTTTGGTGCAGTCCAAAGGTTCATGGGCCGCCCGAAGACGACCTCGTAGGGGGTTAAGTGGTGTTTGGTGGGGGTGGAACGCATTGATAGCAATGCTAGTGGGAGAGCGTCTGGCCATCTTAGTCCTGTGGTGGCGACTATTTTTGCTATCTTAAGCTTCAATGTGGCATTGTGTCGCTCAACCAGGCCTGCAGATTGGGGATGGAAGACCGCATGGAACTTCTGTTTTACACCCAACCCTTTTAAGATGAGTTGGATAACTTCAGCTACGAAGTGGGGGCCATTGTCGCTCCACAAAATTCGACAAAGGCCGTATCGGGGGAAGAACTCCTTCAGTAGTACTTTTGCGGTAGTCATAGCGGTGTTATCATGGGTCGGGTAGGCTTCCACCCATTTGCTGAAGGCACACACAACGACAAGCACATACTTTAAACCTTGGCACCTTTCTAGCTGGACGTAGTCCATTTGTAGGACTTCAAAGGGGTGATTGGGGACCCCAAACCCTCCCCGGGGTACAGCAGTTCCTTTCCCAGGGTTGTGTTGGAGGCATACTAGGCATTGTTGGACCAGACGTTTGGCTGAGTCTGGTATTCTGTCGTTGTGCCAGACTTTGGAGATGAGTTCGATCATGGGGGCAGACCCTATGTGTGCGGGGGAGTGTGCCATGGTCAGCATGGGGATCAAGTATGAGTCGGGTAGCAACCATTTGTTCGAGTCTTTAGTTCGCCAACAACCGTCATCGTCCTTCAATCCTACCCGGGCCCATTCAGTTAATTCGTGTGGTGTGCTGGCTAGTTGGATATCCCTAATCGTTTCCCTAGCATCCTTCCATTTCTCAGTTTGTGACCTGGTCACGTACATGCGGGTCGTGGCCCTATTCTCGGCTGTGGTTCGGGCAGTAATGTCAGCTAGTGCATTTCCCTGACCTATAATGTCTGTCACCTTCTTGTGTGCCTGGCATTTGATCACAGCTATCCGTGTGGGGAGGAGGACTGCTTCGGTCAGGGCAGAGACTAGATCTCCATGCAGGATGGGTGTGCCATGAGAAGTCAAGAATCCCCTCTCTTTCCATAAGAGCCCGAAGTGGTGAACTACCCCAAAGGCATACTGACTGTCTGTGTAAATGTTTGCGGTTGTCCCTGCTGCCAGGATGCAGGCTCGTGTGAGGGCAATTAGTTCAGCCGCCTGTGCGGATCGCTGTGTGATGCGGGCTGTCTCAACAACTGTTCGAGCTGTGGTGACTGCATAGGCAGCTGAGGTGGTGCCATCAGGGAGCTTGATGCATGAGCCATCCACCCACAGTTCTCCGTCAGGGTCCGGGAAGGCAGTATCCCGGAGGTCAACCCTACTCTTGGTTTGTTCGTCGGTGAGGGTCACGCAGTCATGTATAGGGGATGCATTGGGGTCAGCGTCAGGGAGAGGTAGTAGAGTAGCTGGATTCAGAGTGGTGCATCGTTTCAATGTGATATGGGGTGCAAGCAGAGTCAGTTCATACCCAGTCAGTCGTGCACTAGTCAGGTGTTGAGTCTTGGTTTGGTTCAGGAGGGTATCAACAGCATGGGGTACCAATACCGTGAGGGGGTTCGAGAGCACGATCCCCTCACTTTGTCGGATAGAGACAGCAGCGGCGGCTACTGCTCGAAGGCAGGCGGGCAAAGCTCTGGCTACGGGGTCAAGAGTGGCAGAGAAGTAGGCACAAGGGCGTTGTTTAGGGCCTATGGACTGGGTTAGGACAGACAACGCACATCCCTCCCTTTCGTGGGTGTAGAGGGAGAAAGGTTTAGTGTAGTCTGGGGTTCCAAGGACTGGGGCCGAGCAGAGGGCGTTTCGTAATTCTTTGAAGGAGGATTGACATTCAGGTGTCCAGGGGAGGGGGAAGGGGACATCCTTAGCCAGCAGGGAAAGCAGAGGCTTTATGGTAAGACTGAAGTTTGGCAACCACTGTCGACAAAAGGAGGTGAGGCCCACTAGGGATCGTACCTGCTTCTGAGTTTTGGGAACAGGGGTTTCTAGGATGGTTTGAATTCGGTCAGGGGTAAGTTTCCTCCCGTCTTTGGATAGTAGGTGGCCTAGATACGTTACCTGGGGCTGGCAGAATTGCAATTTCTTTCTGGAGACCTTGTGACCGTTCTCCGCAAGGAAGCGGAGGAGGTGAATGGTGGCTGTGACGGCAAGAGGAGTGGTGTCGGCTGCCAAAAGAATGTCATCGACGTACTGTATCAACACCACTCCATCGGGTAGTTGGACTGCATCCAGTTGCCTCTTGAGGGCTTGGCTGTAAATACTGGGACTCTCAGTGTAGCCTTGGGGTGCCCTGCAGAACCTGTACGAACGGGCTTTTAAAGTGAAGCCGAACAGGTAGCGGCTGTCTGGGTGGATGGGGATGGAAAAGAATGCGTTCTTGAGGTCAATAACAGTAAAGATGGTGGCAGTGGATGGAATCAGGGTGAGGATGGTGGTGATGTCTGAGACTACGGGGTACTGGGGTATGACTACTTTGTTAACCTCTCGCAAGTCAACAATGAAACGGTAGGCTTTCTCATCCCCCTCGCCTTGCTTCTTTACAATGGGTAGGATAGGGCTGTTGCAAACATTACTCACTACTTCTTCTACCACTCCTGCCTCGACCAGGGACTCGATGATTTCCACCAATGCCTTCTCGCCTTCGGGTGATATCCGATACTGTGGAAGCCTTGGGAGCACTGCGTCCGGTCGGACGGTTATGTGTACCGGGTCGATCACCATGCGCCCTACATCTGAGTCGGTTTTAGCCCATAGATGTGAAGGTAATGTGTCGAGTAGGGACATATCAGCATCGGTTATAGAGAGCATACGCCGTGTGTGACAGGGTCTGGACAGATCTGGGTTATCGTGTAGGATGACTCGAACTCCGTCTGGGGAGCATCTGATAGTGGCTCGAAAATGTTTTAGCAAATCAAGTCCCATAATAGCATCAGGGGTGTTGGAGGAGAGCAGAAAGGTCGTGTCAGTGGTGTTATCTTCTAAGTCAAAGGAGATTGGTGCTGATAAGGGGTTAGTGGAGGGCGTTCCGTCAAAGCCTATTGAGGTTACGTGTGAGCCAGACAAGGGTGCCCTAGGAATCAGTCGTTTAGATAACGCACTACGTGTCGCCCCAGTATCTACCAGGAATGGAGATTTTGTGCCCAAGACCTTAGCGGTGACGTAAGGACCTTGCTGGTCAACACGGAGTTCGACTGGATCCCTCCCTTGCCCCTGGCGGTCCTATGCGAAGTCATGAGTGCTCTCATAGTCGGACTGCTGACACTGGGTTTGGCGGGGGCGATCAAAGGTGTTTGGTCTGCCTGGCCTGTCGTTGATGGTGTTGTTCGTGTGCCCTCGTCCCTGTCCTCTATTTCTGGGGTCATATACTGCGTCTCTGGGGTCCCTATTCTTGTTTATTTCCAGAAGGACCGGGCACTGGGATTTCCAGTGTCCGAACCCTCTACAGAACGCACATTGATTTCCATCTAAGTCTCTCCGTCCGTTGTAGGGTGTAGGTGTATGGTCTCTAGGGGGTAGCTTTCTAGGGGTGGTTGGTTGGTAATTCTCTTTTGGGGGTTCCCTTCCTATGGTCACCCCTTGCAACTGTGCTATCATCACCCTCTCCTTTAATTCCTTTTTCTTCTTCTCTGACGCCCTATCGTTCTCGTTCTTCTGGTTTTCGTAGTATTGGGCCATCTGGAGAATTGCTGCGGGTTTGGAGGCTGCCCAACTGCTCTCGCTGGTCTGTAGCTTCTGGGAAACTTCTTGAGACAGACCCTTTACATAATTCTGGACAAAGAGGTGGTGTCCGGTTGCGGTGGTCATGTCTTGGCCACTGTAATCGGAAAACACAGTCTCGAATCGGGAGAAATATTCAGACACATCCTCCTGGGGTTTCTGGCGGCAAGCCGTCACTATCGACCAGTCTACCTTTCTTTCTGGGATTAGAGTCTTCAGCTTTTGTACAATCTTGTCTGGGAGCTCTAAGATGGCTTTCGGGGGCTTCTGTCCTGGTTCTCGCTGTTTATCTATGGTATCGAGTTGTACCCAGGTATATCCGAACGGCTCAGCGTGGTCAACTTTCCGGATTTGTTTCCACACATCAGCCGGCAGGCATAGCCCAAAGAACAAGTCGATATCTGCTAACGTCATTATCGTTGAGCCTAAGGCTGTACCCAATTCAGTGTAGAAGGCAGTCGGGTTCTTTCTCAAGTCGGGTAGAGTCTTTCTAAAGGTCAAAATATCTTGCCGGTCCCACGGCTGGTAGACCCAGTTATATACAACCCTTCCCTTCGCATCTTGGTGGTTGATGTCGTCGTGCGTTCCCTGACCCCGTGGGGGGACCCAATAGGGGGCAGCTTCTTTAATGGGCATCATGGCATCGGTCCTTCCTCCCTGGGGCTTAGTTGCTATGGGGGTTTCTGTTTTGGGGGTCTGTCCATGTTCTTTAAGGTGTCGGTAGACCTCGAGTGTACGAGTGAAGAGGTTCGTTATATCGCCCTCTCCTTCTTCCCCAATGTCTACCTTCCTATATAGAGCCGCTAAGCCTTCGGGACCTTTATCGTGGTATCTGTCCTCATATGCATTCAGGGCGTGATAACAGAGCCGTACGACGAAGTGTCGTCTGCGGCTGTCGGCATACGAGCTATACACGTCTGTTATATACTCCTCACTTTCCTTTCGCTCCACCAGCGTCCCTACTATCCTATCGATTCCTGCTCGTTCATCCTTAGTTAATCGATTCATTCTGGTGGACTCTTTCTTTCCCATCTCATGGTCATCTAGCGTTGCAGTCGACATTGGGTTCAGTACAAGAGGCTCAGCCGGCGCGGAGGCCGTGAGGGCCGAGGCCCCTGCACTGCTTTCGCTCGTGTTCGGGGGTTGCGGGTGTTGCACTACTGATTGGGAGGGTGCATACGGAGGGGGCATGTAAATGATCGGGGGGCCTAACAGTAATTCGTCATTTGTTCGCTGCTTGGAGGACAACTCAGGGTAGAGCAAAGAAGGGGTCCTAACAGCGTACTGGCCTGAGGTTTCGGGCTCCTGTCTTAGTTTAGTTTCCCTTCTCTCCTTTATGTCTTCTTCTAACTTTTTAGCGGCAAGGTGAGCTGCCTTTCGTAATTCCTTTTCTGCTTTTACTTCTTCCCTCTTTTTCCGTTGCGTCGCTTCTTTGCGCCACATGCCAATACTGTCAAGCATAGTAGGCGTCGTCTTATTGCTACGCAGAGCTACTTCTAGCGCTTCTATCTGGCGGTCGTCGAAGGATCCCATCAGTGGCCACTGACTTTCGGGGTCCTTCTTGGTATATTTATGCCACAGCTTGCTATAAGCTACGGCGACTAGTCCATATTTAGTGAACATGTCCTTATTAGGGGTGCCTTCCAGTGGAGCCGGGTGGTTCACCTCTAATAAGCGGTCCGGGCAGAACCAACTACCAATCAGTGGGGAGAAGATAGGCATGACGGGTTTCAACGGGGACAAAAGTCAGCACTACCTATCTTTTCACTGCTTGCAAAGACTAGACAGAATATCTCTATTCCTCGTTATTTGTAAGCAGAGAATACCTCCAGAGAACCAATATCGAACAACTAGTGTTCGGACAATCAATCAATCAATCAATGGGGAGATAAAGATAGGCACGACGGGTTTCAACGGGGACAAAAGTCTGCGTTACCTACCCTTCACTATTTGCAAAGACTAGACAGAATATTCCTATTCTACGTTATTTGCAAACAGAGAATATCTCAAAAAGCACTATTCTTCAAAACAATCAATGTTCGGACAATCAATCAATGGGGAGATAAAGATAGGCACGACGGGTTTCAACGGGGACAAAAGTCTGCGTTACCTACCCTTCACTATCTGCAAAGGGAGAGAGAGAGAGTATTTCTACTCCTCCCCGTTTGTAGACAGCGAATATCTCAAAGAGAA
This sequence comes from Triturus cristatus, assembly GCF_964204655.1. Classification (NCBI taxonomy): domain Eukaryota; kingdom Metazoa; phylum Chordata; class Amphibia; order Caudata; family Salamandridae; genus Triturus; species Triturus cristatus. The sequence goes on from NC_140586.1 coordinate 249,930,135, forward strand.
CAATCAATGAGCAATACTAGTATTCAAACAATCAATCAATTATTTCGCACTTTTGTCGTATATCACGACCTTACCCGGACCGCGTGGACAGTTTCTCGTCTTCCGCCTCCAGCGCCCGATCGTCCTCTATTCTCCGTATTTGCCGCGGCACTCCTGATGGTTCCCAGTCAGGACCGTAGATCACTCGAGAGAGGTCTGCTCGGAACCAGTGAAGTTCGGATGATCGGCTGCCAGACGAGGGTCTATTGGGCAGGAGCTCTCCCGATCGTTGCAGTCGTTCACTCTGTCGTCGGGACCTCTCCCACTGGATCCACGTGTCGCTGATGGGCCCCACGTTTGGGACGCCAATTGTTAAATGGTAGCGGCAGTTTCAGTCGATGATCTTTCAAGTATTTGCCCGGCGGTAATCGCCTCTCATACCATTCGATAATTTACCAATAAAAGAGGCAGGCGCCGGAGACTGGAAGGCAGGAAACAAAGTTTTATTCCGTCGGAGCAGAACACATCAGATCAGACAGCAAGGTATCGTCACGAGGTGCTCTCACTGCATCTCTGAGACCTGGTCTCTTATACACTGGTTTATTGCTTTATTACACATAGTACATTCTTGAGATTCCCTTGATGCCTGAAAGAACATCCCCTGAAGCCCCGGCTCAGATCCGATCCCACACATAGATACAGTAGAAGTTCCCACCCTACCCGCAGTGGGAGATGGCTATCGCGCAGCAGGGAATTCCGCTAATTCCCGGGGGTGTGTGCAACTGGCCGGGTCTCAGGGGGTAGGGGCTTTGATCTACTGTAATCCCTTTGATGTGGGGTGTTTCCCTTACAGTAGGGGCAGTAAACTGCATCCTCAGGGCTAGGTGATGGCCTGGGACCAGTTCAGACAATGGGGCGCAGAGGAAGGGGGTTATCAAAAGGAGAGGCATGACCATGTATGGGTTGTCGGTTGGAAGTGGTTCCGTAGCAGGGTCGCGCAGAAGGAGAGGGTTTATGGCCTGTATGAGAGAGCGGGGGTGGCCGGCGCGCGGGGGATGCTTGCAGCGCCAGGGGAACGCGCTGGCGGTCGAGAGTGAGCGGGGAGAGAGTGGGGTGCCTAAAATGGCGGCCGTGCAGTCGCTGTGCGTGGCGCTGGGGAGAGGCAAGATGGCGCAGATAATGTTCAGTTTGCACGCTAAATTTCCACATATATCATTCACCTGTCTATTTGGTCTTTCTCAGCTGTTTCTTGCCTGTCTATCTCTTTTATCAACAAAGTAGGGACACAGGGGTAAGTTTAATGAGGTCCAGTGTACATACCCCGTCAACTAGTGATGCAAAAAGGTACAGAGTTCCTCTAACAAAGAAAAGAAGGGGAAAGATGTATTGTCATGTGTCAAAGAAAATAGGGCCTGGTCATCAGTGAAGCAGGTCGAGAACAGAAGGGGGAAATCCCTAGTTGGAACTAGGGCTCTCACACACCCAGCAAGCTAGGTGCCATGCTTCATCATTTGAGCATGCCCCTCGTCAGGTCGGCGGTGCAATACCTGACAGGCACCCAATATTGGGGCTCTTTGGCGGGGATCTTTTATTCCTGCCGAAGGGTGCAGTGGGGGTAAGGGGCACTAGAGTGTGTAGATGTGAGTGAAATGTAAAATAGGTGCTGTTAGTCCACACATGAATGTTATTAAAGTGGTAAACAGCCTAAGTAAAAGCAATAGGAGTTGAGGTGGGTATAGAAACTAGTGATTATGTAACTAGTTATGCATGCCGTACCCTCAAAAAGATCGACATGTTTCATGCCATGGTAGCCAGAATGGTCAGGGCACTTCCTCAGGATCAGTAATAGGAACTATCTACAACAATAGGTACGTGAGCAGGCTACATACCTAACAGGTTCAGTAAGGTAACCTAAAACAAAAAGACGAAAAAAGTGACAATGAACAACACATCGAGATGCACTCATATGATGAAACAGAATCTTGTCCTCAAGAGGCAAAAGGTGTCATTAAAGGTAATAAGGGGAACAAAAGGGGGGAAATTGGTTAAAACCAGGAAAGGCGGTGCGCAGATGTACCAGCCAAAAAAGGTGAGGGTATAAGGTATCTCACAATAAAAGGTGTAGTCAATGCAGTTGTAGGAACACTCACCTAAACTGCTATCAAAGGAATCTTGCAGCAGTGACTGGCGGGTATGCGAGGACTCCGATGTGGGTCCTGAAGGCAGATGCCGGTGGAGTGAGAACATGGGTTAAAAAATTGGTTAAAAGTTGCGCGGTACCGAGGACGGCAAATAAAAAACTGTATGTGGCTAATCAGCGAACCCCTAGGGGCAGAGAAAGACCAAAGGGAGTCAGGGCAAACCACCAACCAGTTATACACTATCAAGGGCGGTGTGGTGTGCAGCCATGGTTACCCGGCGACCAGAGGCGGACAGTCCGGTGGCCGAGCGCAAGGGAGGAGGTGTGGTAACATGACCGGGCTCTCCTCCTGTTGTCCAGCACCAGCGCCGTCCCCCCTCATGGCAGCAAGCAAAATCATGGACGGTGGCGCCCAAGTAGTATCGAACATGGAGTGAGTTCAAGGCCGCTCCTCAATAAAAGTCTACCCTCAATGGGGATCCGGATTGATGTAAGGGAAGCATATGGTACTCACCAGCGTCGTAAAACGCGTATATTCCTGAACCTACCCCTGCCGCCGGACCTGGGATGGTTAGAGGTAGGACGTGGTACAAGCCTGATATGCTGCAGGCTGATGACGTGTATGGCATCATGTGACCAAATGCGCGTATCCCAATGCACGGCAGTGCTGCTCCGGTCGCGGCGGCCATATTGGAACGGGGTGGATGTTAAAAAAAGTAATAAACAGGACCGGATGGATCCGTACCGGCACAGAACCGATCATGGAGAGCACAATGAAACTTGGAAAATCAAATACAGGGGGGACTGATAATAAATGTCCACAATAATACAAAAATTCATAAATAAAGGATCAGGTCAAAAAGGCGCGGGAACGCGCATAACATACCCTGGAGGGTTATGTAAAGGGGAAGGAGGGAATGAATGAAGCCAATTAGGCGCCTGATGGGGAAACCCTCCAAAAGGTATCTGAAAGTAGTATATGACAAAGGACACAGTACGTGTGTGGGAGGTGGTAGTATATCCCAACCCCGCCAAAGTTAAACACGGAGAGGATTGTCATTCAGTAGAGAATGGAGGATGAAAATAAAGCTAAGGGCGGGAGGATCTCATCCAGTGAGTGCACCCCATGGGATGTCGTCGTTCAAGCCCGTCAGGTGTGAAGATAATCTAAGGACCCATCTCTGCTCAAGCCTGAACAGTGCATGTTTAGAAATCTGTGGATGAGCCTCTAAGACTACCCAGCTCATCGAATCAGCGTGATGTTGCGCTTCCTTAAAATGTGTGTAAAGTCTAGTAGTAACTCTCTGACAGCGTATATTACTTCTATGTTCCGTTATCCTGGTCTTAATCGTGCGCGTGGTCATACCTACGTAATGTAGGTCACATGGACATGTAATCATGTAAATACAGTTTTTAGTGTTGCAGTTAGTGTGTCTGGTCAGGACCCAGTGGAAATCATTCTTGAAAGTGATGCCCTTGGTAATAGTGGTCGAGTTACAGGCCACTCATGAGCCACAGGGGAAGTGACCAGTTACTGTGGGTAGGTCCCACATAGTGCGTTGTTTGTTGGTCATATTAGGCTTTGGTCTTGTGTGGACCAGTAGGTCCTTGAGATTTTGTGTTCTTTTATAAGCAAACCTAGGCTTTGGTATGCTCAAACTGCCCATCTCTAGAATGTTCCAGTTTCTCAAAATAATCTTCTTAATTCTGGTAGAGTCCGGTGTAAAAGAAGTGACACAGGTGAGTATGTCAGTGTTGGGTTTTGTTCGTGTTTCGAGGAGTGCTTCTCGTGGGTTGTTCCTAGCTCTTTCATAGAGTTATGAACTTGTCTTTCGGGATATCCCCTGGCCTTCAGATTAGATGATAAAACTCTAGCCTCTGTGTTATAATCAGACAGCCTTGTGCAATTACGTCTAATGCGTAGAAACTGGCCAAACGGTAGATTGGCCCTCAACATTTTGGGATGATGGCTATCATAACGCAATAGACTGTTGCGATCGGTGTTTTTTTATATAGAGTTGTGCTAAGAGTACCATCAAGTAATGTGATGTTCAGGTCTAGGAATGGTATTGAACGTTCTGATATTGTGTGGGAAAATCTGAGAAATTCATTCTGCTCATTGATCCATTTGATGAAGTTTACACAGTCAGTGCGTGTACCATGCCAAAAGATCAGTATATCGTCAATAAATTGTTTCCAAAGTGTAATGTTACCATGGAAAGGATTCGAGGTGTTGAAAATCACGTCCTTTTCAAAAGCTGCCATATAGAGACACGCAACACTAGGAGCGAAGGTGCTCCCCATCGAAGTGCCCTGGCTTTGATGATAGAGTTGTTTATTAAATTCAAAGAAATTCTCAGTCAAAGCCAGGGTAGCACAATCAACAATAAATGTTATGGGTGTGGATGACGACCAGTTGAGTGCTCGTAGGGCTGACTCAATAACAGCCAGGGTGGCCCTCTGAGGAATATTAGTGTAGAGGGCCTCCACGTCCAGGGTGACAAGATAGTCAACATCACCTGTATCTGTGAAATGGTCAATGATCTTATGGACATCAGTAGTGTCTTTTATAAAAGAGGGGATGTCTCGTACCAAGGGTTGCAAGAAATGATCACAGAAATTAGAAAGGGGCTCGAGAAGCGAGCCAATGCCAGATACAATCGGCCGGCCTGGTACCGGGGTAGTCCCCTTGTGAATTTTAGGTAGGGTATAAAAGATCTTTCCGGCACAAAAAGGCAGTGGAAAACTGTCTTTGGGGGCCCCCAGTAGGGCCCCCATGGGTGCGAGAGCACCTATGGTGCCCCCCTGTTGATCCCTGCACCTGATGGCAGGCACCTTAATAGGGTGCAGAGATTAACTGCACCTCAGCAGTTAACAATGCGAACATGCATTCCGTTTAGAATGCATGCTCCTATTGTTAAGTATCGGATTGCATCCTACTTGCAGGTCTGTAACCGACGGCAGAAGGTTGGTCGGTTACAGTTCCTGACCGATGTCGGATGGACTCCAGTCCGTCCAACATCGGAATCGTGCCCTAAATTGCAACATCACCAATGGTGCAAAAAAAAGAAAAGCCTCATTCCTGCTAAAAAAAACAATCTGTGCTGAGTGAAGCCCAAATTAAGAATAAGCCTCCAAGAATAAAAGCCTGAAGCAAATCCTTGTACCACAAAAATAAAAGCCCAAATCAAATACAATCCTAATGTACAGGAAACATAAAGAAACCTGGATCAACCTACAAAGCCCAGATTAAGTGCAATGCTCTTAAAAACATGAACTGTAACGTTTTCTGAAGCTTTGCATCCAAATGTGCTCTGATATCGTTGTAAGAGAGTAGTTGGTGATGCAGTTCTTAAAAGATGTCAGCATTTCAAGATGGCTACAGGAAAAATATTGCAAAACAATATTTATCAAACGGTGTAGTATATGTCCATACTAATTTAGATGAAACTTAACCTCTTCTATGCCCATGACGAGATAGTCTCGTCATGGAGCGCGGTTGCGCTGTGCCCATGACGAGACTATCTCGTCATGGACCCCGCCCGCTAATACAATGCCCGGCACAGGAGGGGGAAAGGGCGGGGCACTGAAGGGGTTAAAGTGTTTCTTTGTTTATCACATGGAATATGTTGCTTTCGAGTGTCTGTATTTGTGTTGTTGGGGGGGAATGGTTTCTGCATTCATCGAATAGTCCCTGCAGCTGCTCCTGAAAATAACACGCCTCATGCATTGCAATGTAAGCATAGTCTATGTGGCATATTTATACACCTAACAGCCAGTAGGTGGTGTTCTCACAGCTATAAGGGGATCCAAAGAATCCAATGGGTGAGGAGCTTACCCAAAATCCCAGTCTGTTATTTTTCCAAGGTATTTTCCTGCACCAGACCTAAAAAGGCATACATGATAACATAAAAACAAAGGAGAATAAAAATGAATCTATTTAGGTTCTGTGCTAAATGTACGTATGTAAGCAGTTTTATAAAGTGATATTTATCCCCAACGCAGCTTCTGAGCACTGGTTTTCTGACCGCGTACGTATCTGTATTGCCTTTTCTTTAAGGTGATGTTCAATCAAAAACTGGTAGATGAACTGGGACTTCTCTTTGAAGAGAAGATTACTATGCTATAACCTGTCTCCTCTTTATCAGCCTTTTGTCTCTCCTGTCTCTCCTTTCTCTCGCTGTGTCTCTCAGGTGCTTCTTTCTTACCATTCGATATCTTCTTATCACCCCTCTCACCTGCTCCCTCTCTTTCTCACCTTTCTGCCCCACCTCTCACTTGCCTCCCTTTCCCAGCTCTCTCTACGGTACCTCGCTCTCATCTGTCTCTTTATTACTACACTATCTTTTAACTGTCTCACCCTCCCGCTGTGTGAGGTGTCACTGTCTAAACTGCCTCTTTATCAGACCATCTTTCTCTTGTCTTTGTATCTCTCCCTCTCTCTCAGCTATATATTTCTCACCTGTCTCTGCCTTTTTATCTCCTCTGTCTCGCCTGACTTTTTCTTACCTTTATTTTTCTTTACCAACTCACTCTCACCTGTCCCCTTCACAGACTCGACTGCCTTTTTCTAGGCAGTGTCTCTTTATTACCACTTTCTCACCTCACACTCTCGGTTGCGCCTGTTCACCTGCCTCTGTGTTTTTACCACTTCTCCATCACTTATCTGTCTCTGTCTCCCATTCTCTTTAAGCTGCCACTGGCTAATCTGCCTGTCTTTTATCAGCCCTCTGTATCGCATGCCTTTTACTTTTCATGTGCCTCTCAGCAACTTCTGCCCCTGTCAATTGCTGCCCCATCTGTCTCTTTACCACGTGTTTTTTAATCGCCTCACTTGTCTCCCTCTCCCAACACCCTCCGCTGTCTCATACTTCTCTCTTTATTGCCACACATTCTTCATCTGTCACACCCTCCCTCTATGTCAGGAGTCTGTGTCTAATCTGTTTAATTCTTTAATATGCATTTCTCTCTTGTCTCTGTAACTGTCTCTCTTTGTCTCATAGCTACCTATTTGTCACCTGTCTCCTTCTCTTTATCGCCATCTATCACTCACCTGTCTATTTGGTCTTTCTCAGCTGTTTCTCGCCTGTCTATTTCTTTACCTTTCTCTCCCACCTTTCACCCCCCTCCATCTTTCTCAGATGCCTCTTTATTACTCTCTCTCACCTTTCCAGTCTCTTTCTCAACTGTCTCTTTATCACTTCACTTTCATTCATTCTATCTATATCTGGGGTTCACAGTAAAAAACAGAGCTTCTCCGCTAGGCGGGCTCTCAAGTGCAGGGCCATGGACCATGTATGATGTCCTATAACATATTTGGTATCCTCATCTAATGGTGGCAGTGTGGTAAGGAGATCAAACTACACCTCTACTCTACCGCACTCAGCGGTGGGAAAAAGGAAAACCTTTTTTATACACCCCTCACCCACTCTAGTAGTGGGATGCTTCATCATCGGTTTTACCCTGACTCCTAAAGGTCAGGGTGGGCTCGACCGTATTCCAGGGGGCTCTTTGAAGAACAGTTTTTTTGGGGGACGGGGGTTATATACTAATAAATAAAAAATCCTTATCCACCCCAAGGTATCCCTTTATTCGTTGTGGTGATGGGAAAGATTAAAACTGTAAATACACTGTGCAAGCAGGATCTTGTGGTCCTATGACACTAGTTTTTAAAATGCCGACATGCTTATGCCCTACTCTACTGGACTAATATAGGTCATTCCTGGGCATTCCTCAGGGTGAAGAGAATGAAAGTGGTTCCCCCAATGGCTCACCACTGTAACAATATTTACAGAAGAATGCGTGGCATGCAAAATGTTAAGCGTATGCATGCAGGTAAAAAGTGATGACTTGCAGTATTTTGGAAATATCACAGACTCAGGTGAGTACTACTCATGAGGGGGTAGTCGGGGTAGGCCCTGTAGTCCAACTAACTTCAAGGGTCCCTGCCCTATATGAACTTATTTGGTGCTCCGCTGTCCCTCTCCCTGGCTGGTACCTATGTTAATACACTGCCACCAATAGAGGAGGATACCACTTATGTAATAGGATATTTAATAGGGAGTACATATCCCCTCTCCTTTCACGTACAAAATTATCTCTCTACCCTTCTAGGTCCAGGAGTCGCTCTCCTGCTCCTAATTTTTCAACCATGTATGACATCACGGGGTGTGACGAAACTCGAGGGGGCCACCCTGCAAAGTACTTACAACCCAGTAAGGTGCTCTTAGCTGCCACCCGTGCACAGTTCTAGAGGGGCCACCCACTGCACCGCGGGGCCTGCAGTGGCTTTTGTTACTATCGGGACTACCAACTTTCAAAGGCCCAGCATCTCTGTCTCCTCCCTAAGTAACACAGTCCAGATGTTCAACTCTGAATCAAAGATTGTCTGCCTCATCTCTTTTACGCTGTGGTATCACCAGATTAATATCAGGCCCCAAGAAAACTGGATCTTTGGTGCAGTGAGGAAAGAAGTCATAACCTTTCTGTTTCCTTCTATTTACAAACTTTTGTCATCAAGCAAAATTAACAGAGAGGACTTCTAAATGCCTTAGCTGAACACCTGCTGTTCCTCTCATCCACTATTTCCCACAGAATATTAAAAAGATGAACCTGTACTCCCTGATATAAACACTCTTTTGCTTTGCCTCGAACTTCAGGGATATACATGTGCTTATATCTGCCGCCCTAGAAATATCTCTATGCACTAAGGTACATTGAAGTGTGCTTCTCTGAAAGCATTGTTTCTAACATTTCCAATTCTCAGCAATAATCCAGATGCTAAATATCACATCAGGCAATGAATCACCAGAGGAAACCGAAACTAAATCAACACAAACCAAGCTAATACCTAAACAATTACTATTGCATCAAACTTAAATTGCATAATAATTAATGCAAGATGTCGACAGGCACTCACTTGTGAAAATTCAGATCTCCTAATCACCCATAACTTTGACCTTCGTTTCAGAATCAAGTCTGTGTTCAAAGTCACATTTCCAATGTCCTTAGATGTGCTACTACCATCAAACTACTCAATCATCCACAAACACAGACCTGCGGAAAAAAAGGCGACATCACAGTCATTTTAAAGAGCAAGAGCTGCTGGAAAATCTCCAATAGAATCCCCTTTCCTCCTGTCCTTCGAAGTCCTCTCACTCTTGATACATCTAATGCAAATTAAAAGATGCTATTTTCATACTATGTAAAGCATCCCTGTCTACAAGTAAACATTCCCGGAACTTTTTTCGGAACTGATATTTTTAATGAAAACTGACAAGCTAACAACTTTTTATCTTGGAAATCTTAACGTCTCTTGGAAAATTCTGAAAAATTCACTCCCAAGAAAAGAAACAAATGAACTTGACACAAACTTATACAATCAATTTCTCAAGGTACACACACAATATATCCAACTTTATTGACCTAATATTTCTCCACCAAACCTTAACTACCAGACAACCCATTCAATTGAAATTGGTCTAGGTATCTTGTTATTTCTTTCCACATAAAAATAAAGGTAAATAGAACATGGCAACCCCAAAAAACCTAGAGATGAACCTTAAAAGGAATATCAATCCAGCAACTATCAGAAGGTTTGAAAATTATAGCCATCTCTAATTATCTGGCAAACACGTGGCCTCCCTCGCAAATGTTTACAATGAATCACAAAAGCCATTCCATAACCTTTCTCAAATCCATTAGAGAGAAACCACGTGCCTCATGGCACTCCAAATATCTCAGTATCACAAAAGAACTACCAGGAAAGGGGAAAAGATCTGAAGGATAGAAATATCAGCAGGGTATCTGGTAGCCCCCACAGAACAAAGGATCACTTATAAAAAGCACAGTGGGTAAGACAAAAATGAATAAAGTTATAAATCCTCACACAATTCTTTTCAGTGCCATAAAACACTGCAATAACACCGCCAGGTGCCAGAACTCTGTTAAGAACATTGCCACCGTTTTTACCCAGAAATGTAACCAAAAATGCAAGGACCTTTCTAAAAAGCCTAAACTATACATCTCCTTTATTATTCACAAAAGCCCCACCGCCTAATGGTCCTCTTTTAACAACCATGACATTTAAATAATTATGCATGCCCTCTATCAACCTCGCCCCTTAGGCAAATGTCCCGGTTCCTGCACCTCTGCAAAAAAGCTGCTGACAAGACATCTCTCCTCTTATACTCACAACAGTCAATGCCTTTCTTGAAAGTGCTTTCCCATCAGTTCAGAAAATGAACCAAATCAATCCACTTCTCAAGAAGCCAGACCAATAAACCTTCATATTAAGGACATTTCAAAACCAGTATCTAAGCTCCCTTATCTTGTCAAAGTCATTGAGGATGTTTGGCATGCAGCTATCAAATCACATTTCCATCAATAACCTTCTACCAGTCTGGCTTCTGTCCAAATACTGCATAGAAACCGCTACAATACAGATAATAGAGGATGAAGAAGATACCTGCCTTTTATTAAGTCTCAACCTCTCAGCAATGTTCGACACACTTGATTATTACTCACTGCTTCAAATCCTGAAAGCTAGAATGGGAGTAAAAGGAATTGTCTTAAAGTGGTTTTAAATCATTTATCACCTCAAGATCTCAGTTTGTAAAAGTTAAATCTTTCAAATCAGATACATACCCAATAAGACTTAGTATTCCAATAAGCTAGATTTTCTCCCACTATTTATTTGACCTACAAGTAGACTCTCTTACTTTAATACTTCAAAATAGATCTATTAACCTGCACTAATATACCGATGATTCCTAGCTTTATCTTCATGTCTCACCCCCCACTAGCATAACAAACTTGAAAATCGTCAACGATAAACTAACCAAATGGATATATTCACGCTCTCTAAACCGTAATCCGACCAAAAGTGAATTAATTTGCCATTCTCAAATGATTATTCCCCTCCAATACAAAAATAGCTAAATTCTTTACATCCACTTGGCATTCCCCTTCTTTCTTTCGAGTCACATGTGAAATTCTCTTGGCTTCATTATCGACAAAAATCTGAACCTGGACAATCAGGTTGCCATACCAACCAACTGAACCTTTAATCAATAACACCTACAAAGGAAACTAAAGCCATCAATAACTCATTCAGACTTCAGAAACATAGTACTGTCTGTCACTTGTGCTTATGCACCTCGATAAAGGAAATGCAGTTATGGCAGGCCTCCAAAATCTTCAACTGTTCCTCTTGGGAGCTATACTGCATGCTGTTGCCTGGCTCTCTACATGCACCAAACATATCTCCATCCTTGCAAGTCCTTCACATGGGATGGAACTGTACTGGTGGAAAGAGAAGTTTGAGTGTTGGCAAATGAGGAAGGCATGGAGGTGAGAGAAGTAATGAAACATTACTTGAAAGCGTAACATCACGGAAAGGATGCGAAGAAGAGAGTTGGGAGCAGGATAGAAGGTAGGTAGACTTGACAGTAGGAATGAATGGGCAAAGAAAGGAAATAAAAGTACATTTCTTGATAAGCGTAGGAAAAACACCATACTCGTGATTTCTTACAGAACATATACAAAGTAAACGCTAATAACCACTGATTTGTGCAAGATTTGGAAACACTCAAAAACACTGAAAATACCCACCGGAATTTACAACAAAAATAAAATGAAAACAAGAAAGCCTAGACTTGAGTCTTTCATGATAGATTCTACTGTACCCAGTAACAAATTTCACTGTGGTATCAGTAGATACATAAGTATGCTAGATCAGAGACATCATTGTCTCAAAGGAAATGCATTACTGTGTCTACAGGGGAGGTGACATGATTGTACCAGACTGAATATGTTATTGAGTTATAACAAACATGTCATTTCACTAAGGGCAGGGACATCATTGGACCATGGCAGAGGCATGATTTGGCCACACATGAGTAGTTATTAAGGAACAGCAGGACATTATTGTGTCACTGGAAAGAAGTGATTATGCCACAGAAGAGGCATTTCAGAAACAAAAATGAGGACATTATTGGGGCAAAAAGGAGGAGTGATTTGCCACAGCAGAGTCATTATTGTGCCACATACTGGAATCAGTGGTCCCAGAAATGTGATAGGGCTGCACAATTTGAAATGATAATGCCCTAGAAGAGGTTTAATTGGGGTACACAAGGGAAGTGATAACGCTAGAAGCACAGACATCATCGGGGCAAACAAGAGAAGAGATAATACCACAGCACAGACATCAGTGAGGCACACAAGAGAAGTAATAATTCTACAGCAGAGACATCATGGATACACAAGAAAAGTAAAAGGGCTATCACCTGATTAGGTCTCACCATAAAATAATTATGCTAAACCAGACATGTGACTGGGCCACACAAGGGAAATCATCCCCCAGCAGATATGTAATTGAGTCATGCAAATCAGGTGATTCTTCAAAAACTTAACTTTCTTGGGCCAGGAAAAGGAAGTGATTGTTCCACAGGAGAGCCATTAGTAGGATATGGCAGAAATATGACTCTGACTGGAGATACGATTAGAGCAGTAACCTAAGCCTTTTTTAAACAACTACAAGATGTTTACATTATTACTGATTCCCTTGACACCAGGATTCAAACTGCAAATTAGGCAATGGACAATGAATAGAATGAGACACCCATCCTTACGAATACTACATCACAATAAAGTAATAGTCCACCTGATCTCTCGGGACCTATCTTTCCCTCCAATCACAAGTTGACTATATCTTTTGCCTTTGAAGTGGTACAGCACTACTCTTCCTTTTGGCTAGATACGCCCTACACAAATACCACATAGGTACATAAACACAAGTAAAATCTATCATACTCTCCCAGGCATAGTTCAGAGAACTTTGAATTACAAACCATAGACTTTCTATAATTTAGCGTCCTCTAAGCATTATCCGTGTAGAGAATTACCCCGGGCCTTTCGCCCTTAGAATCGAAATTCAAACCTACCCATCCAGATGTGTGACCGTCTGTGTTCTTCTACATGTGTATGTGATCTCCAACTAAAAGTAGGGAATGAATCCTTCTAAAAGTAGAGGATGTGTCTCTTTCCAGCTGAAGTCTGCAACAGTCCATGAGATGGTACCATGACAATGAAGACTGGATAGTGAGGTCTTAACCCAGAACAAGCAATCTGTTGTTGCTTGCAACCTCTGCAGTAGCTCATGGGAATGTAGCATATTCAGACAGAAGTGCGGCAGAGCATTTACTAACACCGAAAGATAGATCTGCTGCTGCATACACGCTCTGCAGGCGGCCATGACAAGGCCTGTATGAGATTAGTATTGGGCCCACCAAATGCTATATGAACAGAAAATGTCTGATTCAAACTAATTCCTCCCGGAGCTGTTCCCTTGTCTTAATTTTTCATGCCTTTAGCAAGCAAGATATGCCCTCGTGTTCAATGTTCACGTGAGATGCAGCAAAATGACGTTAGCATAAATTACCTGAAAATGTGCATAACAGCCTGCAATTTCACACACCCTTTCCTGTAAGATGGCATCATGTATAAGTCCTTACCCGGAGGGAGCCCCTGTCACAGTACTCAATCACAGCAAAGATCATGGCATCCATCTTCACTGTCCCATAGAACTTGGTCAAGTTGTAGTAGTCAATCTGCAAAATCTACAGAACAAGAAACCAAAATTTGAAAATTAGGAACTTTTTACAGCAGCAAATTGATAAATCTTGGGCTAAACATGTTGTTATAGGAAAACATCTATTACAACGCAGGCATTACAACGTAGTGCCTTTACAACACAGTCCGTACCACGACTGTGACATTACCACGAGTTCCATTACAATGCAAGTCATTACAACGACTTGCTTTAGGGAATGTGGTGTTGGACTGGTGTTGGATTGTAAGTCCAACACCGTCCCTACTGATACACTGACTGGAGTTGGAATATTAATTTAAACTATTACAAAGTCCAGCGCTTCCCTAAAGCAAGTTGTTGTAATGACTTGCGTTGTAATGGAACTCATGGTAACTACACAGTTGTGGTATTGATGCGTTGTTAAGCCACGCGTGGTTTTAGCATGCATGGTAACAGATGCTATTTGTCGTTATAGGCTGACAACTGACCAACTCCTCACATATTTGCAGGTCTGAAGTTGTTCCTGCCAATAATACTTGAAAGAGGAATTATTTGGGATTCATAATTTCACAGTACCATAATATGGCTTCAGGAAGCACGGCAGAAGTATGTGAAAAGTATTATTAAGAGTGATATGTTGTAACTTATGAACTGCAAGTAACCAAAGAATGTCTGAGACAAAAGTAGCAACTCACTGAGCTACCTACATAAACTACAAGTCTGTGATCTTCATGTTACACCTTGTGCTTTGCAGCAGACACCTTAACCCTGTTCTACTTTTTGTTGAGTCAAAACTGTTATTAGACAAAACTCCATCAAGTGCATTAACCACTAGAGTTAGCTTGACGTTATTATCATTGTGTTTTGATTTCCTTGTCCGAAGTCAATTCAATATGGAGCTCATTGGTGTGATTGCCTTGCATGGCACTTGCAGGTGGCTAAGTCAACCTTATGAGACTTTTTGCCTAAAAGTATAGGATTTCATGGGTGTCTTAACAAGCATTTTTCAGGTCTGTGTTCTGTATTAGGCCCAGCCATGTGACCCCATTTCCTAACTAAGACCAACGCAAGGCTTTTGTTTACCTTATTGAGGGCGATCTTCTGCCTCTCTGTGAAGTTACCGTCATTGTGTTTCAGGTCCTTCAAAATAATGACCTGTAAAAAGGGAACATGAGATGAGTCAATGAGGTACAGTGTTCGTCATCGAATGCCCTCTAAGATTATCAACATAGGTGCATAGGAGAACATGCACATTGGAGAACCCACCAAGGCACACCCGGACATGTGATCCATTAGAAAATAAAGTCACAGGAAGAGGAGGACGAGACATGAGAACAAGGCTTAGGACAAGCTTGTGAACAGGAATTGAAGGTACAGAAAAGGAAACCAGAATAAGAGTGACAAGAAAAAGGGCCGAGGAAATTGAGCCAAGAAGGACAGAGGGGAGTGATAATGTTGAAACAAAACTATTGTTGGGAAAGGAGAAGAGATCAAAAGAAAGAGAGTGAATGAAAGAGAGAAGATGAGTGCATGAGAAAGAGGGAAGAGACAGAAAAAAAGGAAATATATGAGATGAGAGAGAGAGTGAGATATGCGAGAAAGAAAGTAAGAGCGAACAAAAAGAGACTAAAAAGAACTTACGAAAGAGCGAGAGAGTGATTTAGAGTCTTAGCAATATAGACTGACAGTAACCAAACATCATTTTCTCCATCATTAGTTCCCATAGCAGAATTTAAGGTATAAGTGGAAATGTCAAGGTCGTTAGGATGACACAAATATCAGTAATCTAATGTGGGCTGGTATGAACACATTTTTTAGCGCCTCTTTTTGGAGGAGAACAGCATTACAAGATTTGAAATCACTACCTTGTAGTACATGGGGATCATGGGAGGGCTGCTGATAAATCCATGGTAGCCTAGAGCTGATGCCAGAGAGTAGAGTTGCCCTCTTTCTAAGAGACAAACATCACGTTTAATACTACAATGTATACCTATGTGTGAGGAGATCTCTGCAGAAGGATGTGGAGATCTCCACACATAAAAGAGGATAGACGGAGGTGTAGACCTCGCATGAAGGTTAATGACTACCATTTTGTGGAATGTTAGTAGTACTACAGTATTACTAGTAACATACCACAAAATGCAGTTTGTGCACAGGATCCCTACGATTATATTAGTCTGATGTACATCGAATGTGTTAAAAAACAGATCACATCCATCATAGGAGAACACTTAGCCAAGAGATCATATCTAACACAATAGAAAACGTGTAGATCGAGCACCGGCTACAGTGGTAACAGGAAGACTTCCTCAGACAGTCTGATTTGGCAATGGAAGAGTAACAAGTAAAGTATTAAGGGAAGGCCCATGAAGCTATTACCTGGGATATGGTTGTGTTGCAGTAAAAGTGGTCATTGGGGGAAATAGTTGTGCGCATCCAGTGGTGTAGCAAGGTTTGGTGGTACCCAGTGCGGAAAATTTCTTGTCAACCCCGGCTTGACAAAATGGCAAAAATTTGTGTTTAAAACACATATTTTTGCCATTTTGTCACCCCCCTCAGTGATAACACCCGGGGTAGCCCGCACCCACCGCACTCCCCTTCCTATGGCACTGTGCGCATCACTCCCATGGTTATTTTAGAGAAACAAAAGAAAGACGATGTAGAAACAAAAAAGTCTGAGTAGGAGGTTTAACATTAATCCAGTTCTTCTTCTAGAATGTATAGACTTGAAGACAGCGGTGGGGTGGGGGGAGGGGTACGGGGTTCGAAGCCATGCTAATGGGCAGCTTCACTGAAATGAAATCAATACAAGACCAAATTCAAATTATGCAGTACTTTATTTGGCATTCTAATTTTACAGATTTGTCGTTTTAACACACAATAACTCTGACTGGGCAAGAGCTTCGCCTTGTTAGGGCCAATTTATTAACTAAGTACAGTAGTCAGCATCTTAAAAGTGACTAGTTAGTCTTTTCGAAGGATCTGCCACTGCACGTCACCACACATGGCACCTTTTTTGAATTTTTGTTCTATGCTGAGTGTGGTAAAACCATCACAAAATGAAAAATACCACAGCCATTAAATTGCATAATGGCCCGGCTAATGGGTAATGCAATAAATAACCTGATGTGCATAAAGCAGCTTTACTATGATATGAGGTAAAAGGAGATAGATTCTCAGTGTAAAAGGTAAAAGCTGCCCTTGCCCATAGCCAAATAAAGAGAACAGAGATAATACTAGCATGAATCATTCTTCTTCTTTTGAAAGTAACGTCTTCAGACCTTATTCTTCCGCTCTATACCAATCACATTTATATGATTCCGTGAAACAAGATAAGGTACGTACCGAAATCTCTCACATGTCCGGCAAAAGAGCCCAATCAATCCAGATTCATAAAGCTGCGACAAGCCGATTATACTGCCCATTTAGCCTTCAATGTAGATGATAGGGTCGCCATGATAAATCGTGAATGATCTTTCTTATGCTGGATGAGTGGAAGGCGTTTGATGAGGGTAGCTGTGGCTTTGTTCAGAATACTACCTATTGGAAGGTCTGTTTAAAAATGCATGGAGGTGCTGATGAAATGTGGAAATTATGCCATTGTATTAGGAACATAGGAGCAGGGCCAGGACTGATTTGCATGAGGCTGGGTCCTAACTGAGGTGGCATGGTGGGCAAAAAATGAGGGATTGGGATGTGGCCCAGAATGATTGCCAGTGACTGAGATTATTTCAAGCATTCCACCCATCACCCTGTTATTGATGCCCTAAGTGTGGTGGGTATGCCCAGATGTTATTCCCATGCTCACTTTGCCACTGGAACCAAGCTATACCTGGCTGATGACCCCTTATAAGGGCAAACTCAGCCCTGTGTTGCTTGTGCTCTGGCTCAGGAAGAACCTGGCCTGGTACGTCGGGCTGGAATATTCCTGTTGGAGAATGGTCAAGACTGATTTGCATATGGCTGCGTCCGAAATGAGGTTGCATGGTGGGCGAATACAATGCATTGAGATGCAGCCCAGAGTGGTTGCCAGTGGCCTACTTTGATTTAAACATTCTATCCATCATCTTGTTTTTAAAGCCATAAGTGTGATGGGTATGCCCAGATGTGGGTCCCATACTCACTGTGCCACTGGAACAAAGCTATACCTGGCTGATGAACCATAATAAGACCAAATCAGTCTTGGGTTGCTTATGTTTCAGTGTAGATAGGACCTGGCCGGGCTGTTTCGGTTTGACTGCTCCCACTGGAGCAGGTTCAAGGCTGATTTGCATATGGCTGGGTCCAAACTGAGTTGACACAGTAGGTGAAAAACGATGCATCGGAATGCAGCCCAGAGTGCTTGCCAGTTGCTGAGATTAATTCAAGCATTCCATCCATCATCTTGTTTTTGCCCAGACGTGGGTCCCATGCTCACTGTGCCACTAGAAACAAGCTATACCTGGGTGATGACCCATAATCAGTGCGAAACCAGTCCTGGGCTGCTTGTGTTGTGGTTCAGATAGGACCTGGCCTGGCAGCTCGTCTAAACTGTTCCCTTTGAAGCAGGGTTATGAATGATTTGGATATGGCTGGGTCTAAACTGAGAGGGCATGGTGGGCAAAAAATAATTGTTTGCCAGTGGCTGAGATTAATTCAAGCATTCCATCCATTACTTTGTTTTTGATGCCCCCCTTTGTATTAGAAGCAATATTTCCTGGAAAAAATATTTTCTAGATTGTACCTAAGTTCATATAGAGGGGCAGAGAGAAAGGCATTTTCACTAATTATGCAATTCACTGCCTCCATTAAATTGGGTTCTACACCAGGCCCTACATACAATGAACTAACCCAGTGGGCAGAGATTTTACTGAACAAGAGCATTATGATCAAGGGCCCATGAGTTCTGTCACAACTGAGTTTGAGTCTGAGTCTTAGAGGGAATGAAAGATGTAATAATTTGGCATAGATATTTTACTCCATGCGCTGTCAACAAAGTTGTGAAAAATTCCAACCAGGGATTATTCTTTGACTCTTGCCACCGAGAGATGAAGCTCACGAGATGCCTTTTCAATGAGTCCTTTCCTGTGTTCGATGGCTTAATTTCAAAGAACCAATGCAGGTCAATCTTGCCAATCCAGACCTAATTTGTGACAGATTTTGCTTTGAATTGAACATTTAGGTAAATTAGATATGTTTCTAAATGCAGAGAACTTAATTTCCTCAAAGCTTGTATGGGTTCTAAAGTGAAATGTCTCAAAACTATGTGATAACGAAGGAATTAACTTAGTTGTATTTACTTGTGGCATGGGGGCCAGCTGAAGATCTTTATAAGTTTGACATACAGTCTGCATAATGCATAAGTTAGTGAAGTTCTTCCTCATTACCATGGACAAATGATAACAAGGGACCCTAATGAAATCAAACTCCTAGATAATTATAGGGGGAAGGTTAAACAGAGGTAAATTCCCCAAATATGCATCCTTTACCAAAGATCAATATATTTGCTTTTTCAAATTAAATTAAATATATGAGTCAAGGGTTTTAAATGAATGTAGGAGGCCTATTGAGGTAGAGCCTAAAATCCTTTTTTGGGGAGCGGGTTGGAGGAGAGGAGGGTTGCACTGTTTTAAGTGATCTACCCAAATCAACTATATATAACCTGAAAGGCATGGATGCCAGTACGCACCCCTGCTTAAGTCATTTGGGATCATATTATCAAGAACGGCGTTAAAAATGATCGCCGGTTTAGCAGCAGGAAACTGCCGCTAATACGGTGATAATGGGCTTGATAATATGCCCTTGAGAATTCCAATAGAAGTCCATGTTCTGGTGTGAACATGAGCTTCTATTGGAATTGGAATTTTCTGCCGCTGAACCGATGGTAATTTTAACGCCGTCCTTGATAATATAACCCTAGGGTGTTTCATTCTGTTCTGAACCGTGTTGACTCTTTCCCAACTGTACTGTTACCTGTTGCATTGCGCCTTTGACACAACAGGCGCACAACGTGGAGGTCATGTGACCTTGAATTAATAAAGAGGGTCGCGCACGTACGTAAGCCATTAGGGCTACGACGTCGCAACCAGTAAAGTAAACCACTCGGCTCCTGTGTGATTATTGCCCCCACGCCCTGCGTTACCGCACTAGTAGTAAGCCTGTTGCCGGTCGCGCTGCTGCCCCGGCAACACAACAACTGGCGACGAGGGTAGGCGTGCCCTCGCTGGTCGGTGGACGCTGGAGTGGCGGCCACGAGCTCTGTCATTGGCTCGCGGCACTCGTGCCCCGGCGTGTGCGCGTTGCCATCCACGACGGCGGTGTGACCCCCTGGAGCGCCCGCAACTCGGTGCGACGAGGGAGGAGGCGTGATACCACCGGCGTGTGCATCGGAGGTGAGGAGAGTTAGCGCTGCCCCTCCCCCTGCCCACAGGCGAGGCTCTGGCCTACCGGCCGCGTGTTGCATGCCCTGTTCTCCAGTACACAGGCTGCACACACAGTCTTCAGGCCCCCTGGACCCCTCTGGCATCAGAGCAGGACTGCCGGTAAGTGGGGTGCAGCCAATAAGCATTGGCAAAAACAAGGAAAAGACACACGCTCCAGGGGGAACCACATCTAAGAGGGACAGTGAACCTGCGTGGGAGGCCCAGCAAACAGCGTAGTCATTAGCTAAGGTGGCGACCATGGCCACGATATCCCCCAAAGAGCCCTTTATCGTTGAGGGGTCACCCTCAATGCTGGCACCCAAGTGGAAGGACTGGGTGGATCGCCTACTCATATTCTTTGAGGCCACCAAGGTCCATAAGGACCAGAAAAGAGCAATGCTGTTACACTTGGGGGGCAAAGATATCCACAATATCGCTAAAACTATAGTAGAAGCCGCGCCCAAGAACCACCACACACTGATAAATGCCCTCAACGGACATTTTGAACCCATGGCCAATCAAGATTAAGAAAGGTTCATATTCAGGCAAGCGCGCCAGCTCCCAGAAGAATCGCTGCACACGTACCATGCCAGGCTTAAAAACCTAGTGTCCACATTCGGTTTCCCCGATGAGACAGAAGAAATTAGGGGACAGATAATTCAAGGTTGCGCCTCTACCAAGCTCCGGGAACGGATACTTGAAGAATCCGGTAAGTCCCTCGTGGACATACTGACCCTGGGGCAGACCAAAGAATTGTCGAAAGCACGGGCGGCGCACATGGAAGCAGCCCTGCAAGTACCTGTGAAAGCTGAGCCAGTGAACGCCGTAACGACCAAACCCCCGACGAGGTGGGTTAAGAAGGGACCCGGGACATCCACATCAGGCCACCCGAGAACCTGCGGATATTGCGGAGGATCACCCCATCCAGCGGCTGAGTGTCCCGCCAAAGGCAAAAGATGCTCAGGGTGCGGACGGTTTAACCACTTCGAGAAAGTCTGCAGGTCCAAGAGATACCGCAAACCCCGCCAAGTGGTAAATGCCCTGCTCGAAGGAGAAACAGGACCCAGTGATATGGATGACGACGAAGAGGAAGAGCGGGTGGTGCACAAAGTCCACATGATCGACACCGCAGCCCGAAAAGCGCGACGTTTGCCCCAATGCAGCATCCGAGTGGGATCTCAAGACGCCATGGCCGTGGTCGACACCGGCGCTACTATCAACATCATGGCTTCGGCCCTACATCGCACCTTGGATCCGATGCCAGCACTATACCCCTCGAACATTACCGTATTCGGATACGGTCAAGACACACCCCTGAAGATAAGAGGCCGATTCCGAACGTCCATATCACATGGTGCCCAATCCGTCACCACCAACGTGTACATCACCGAAGATGGTCAAGGAATGCTCTTGGGGTGCAGAGCCGCCGAGGATCTGGGGGTAGTGACGTTTGCCTTTGGGGTCCACCAGGAGTCCGTCCAACATCTCCTAACTGAATTTGCGGAAGTATTTCAAGGGCTCGGAAGGTTCAAGGGGAAGGAGATACACCTCCACATTGACCCCACCGTCTAACCAGTGGCCCTGCGGCACCGGCGGATAGCCTTCCACCTGCATCCCCTGGTAGAGGAAGAGCTCAAGAAGTTGGAGGCCGCTGGTATAATTGAGAAGGTGACAGGTCCCACCCCGTGGGTGTCTCCAATCGTTGTCACCCGCAAGCCCAAACAGCCAGGTGTGGTGAAGATTTGTGTCGATATGAGGCTTCCCAATGTCGCCATCAAGAGAGAACGCCACATCACTCCCACGATAGACGATCTCATCGGGGAAATGGCCGGAGCCTGCTGGTTTTCCAAATTAGATCTGAGGTCCGGATACCATCAGTTGGTGCTAGACGAGGCGTCTCGCAACATCACAAGCTTTTCGACACATGTGGGGCTCCGGAGATACACCCGATTAAGCTTCGGAGTGTCCAGCGTGGCTGAAGTGTTCCAAAACATCATACAGGAACTCATTGCAGACATCCCTGGCGTCATTAATGTCAGTGACGACATCATGGTACATGCAAAAACCATTCCAGTACATAACACTCGCCTCACACAGGTGCTGCGGCGATTGAGGGATGCCGGCCTCACCCTTCACAGGGAGAAATGTGAGTTCCTACGAAGGAAGCTACAGTTCTTTGGTTACACGTTCTCCAGGGACGGAGTCAACCCCGACCCCGAAAAGGTCAGAGACATAAAGGATGCCATCGCCCCCACCAATGTCACCGAGGTCCGCAGCTTCCTCGGTATGGTGAACTACTGCAGGAGGTTCATCCGGGACCTTGCCTACTTGACCCTACCATTGAGAGAGCTCACCAAGGAGTCCACCCCCTGGAGATGCGGTCCTGACCAAGCCAAGGCATTCGAGGAAATTAAAGAGGCCCTATCTGAAGCCATCACACTCGCATTCTTTGATCCCAGAAAACTAACGCTGGCTGCAGTGGATGCGGGCCCCATGGGCCTAGGTGCAGTGCTGTTGCAGCGACGGAGCCAGGAGGAGGACTGGGCCCCTGTGGCTTTTGCTAGCCGATCACTCACCGAGACGGAGCAACGATACTCCCAAATTGAGAAAGAAGCCATTGCCATTCATTGGGGGTGCCGCCATTTCCACTTGTATGTATACGGAAAACCGTTTGTGGTAGCCATAGACCACAAGCCACTAGTAGCACTTTTCTTGGGAACCTACACTAAGCCTCCACCTCGAATCGAGAAGTAGATGTTGCAGCTCCAAAATTACAATTGCAAAGTGGAGTATCAGCCCGGCTCTCGGAATCCGGTCGATTACTTATCTCGACATCCCCGAGCTGCCACGGTCCGCGAAATGGAGGACGCGGCCGACACGGAAGAATATGTTAGGTGCGTCACTGCTCGCTCCTGCCCGATTCCCCTGTCCATGGAGAGCCTCTGTGAGGCCACCAGCAAAGATGAATGCCTACAACGAGCCAGAGCGGCTCTACAAAGTGTCAACTGGCACAAAGCCAAGGAAGAATGGAGAGGTCTGACAGCCAACGCACAACGGATCATGGACAGCCTACACCACGTTAGAGATGAGCTGACTGAAGATAACACTGGGTGGCTCCTAAGAGGACACAGGCTGGTAATCCCGACGTTGTTAACTGAGCAAGTTGTCCAACTGGCACACATCGGACATCAAGGCATAGTCAAGACTAAGTCCAGACTCCTAACCAAGGTGCGGTTCCCGCTAATGGACGAACTTGTAGAAGTCACGGTCCGGTCGTGTGCGGCCTGTCAAGTGACGGGAGAGACACCCTGACCTGCTCCGATCATGGTAGAACCACGTCCGGCAACTCCGTGGTCCTGAGTCAGCCTAGATTTTGGTAGCCTTCCTGACGGACGTCACACGTTTGTGGCTATTGATGACCATTCTAAATACTCGGAGGTCGAGATCATATCGGTGCCCAGTGCTGTGGAGGTAATACTAAAGCTTGAAAAGATCATGGCCACGCATGGCCTCATACAAGAACTAAGGACAGACAATGGACCCCCCTTCCAAGGGCAAGAATGTGCCTCTTATTTGAAGTCTCTTAGCATTCACCACAGAAGAATCACCCCGGTGGCCACAAGCAAATAGCGAGGCGGAAAGATTCATGCGGACTTTGAATAAAATAAACCGAATTGCGCATGATAAAGGACAGTCCATTGAGCTGGCCATTTTTACATTCTTGAGGAGTTATCGCCAAACACCCCACACCATGACTGGCGTCGCCCCAGCCCATCTTCTCATTGGGCGAGTGGTCACTGACTCGATCCCTCATCACCCCAAGTGGCAGCCGGAAGCCCTGGATGACCTCCAGATTGATGCCCGGCGATGCAAGGCACATGCACAGGTCAGTCACAGACGGAGGGCCCAAGTGCCCCAGCTGCGTAGAGGTGATGAGGTACTACTCAAGAATCGAATCACAAGCGGCAAGTTCAGGTTGACATACGAGAAGAACCCGTGGACTATAATCAATATCAAAGGAACTCGGATTGTCGCCAGGCGAGGAAGAGAAACCATAACTCGAAATGTGTCACACTTCAAGAAGTATCAACCAGAAAGGTTGATGCCTTCCCCAGCCCGGTCTGAAAACAGTACCCAAAGCACATCAGGGGTGGAGGCCGGCTCCAGTGAGGAAGCAGATGCACCGGTCACTGAAGATCTCTGGGAATCGATGAGTCCTGTGTCAAGCCCGGGGCCCGGAGCCCAGGGCGTGGCGCTGAATGACCGTGATCACCGTCCTGAGATCCAACACGACGGAGAGGCCTCGGGGGTTGGAGATCGTGACTCCCAGAACAGGTGACTATCTCAGCATCAGCTGCGGGGTAACCCAGCACCGTCCTGCCGATTGAAGGACTACTTTACGTAAGACTGTTATACTTGCTGAACATTGCAGCGCAAGCACTTTATAAAAGGAGCTGGAGATCAGCTCAGGGTGTTGCTGAGTGTTGTTGTTTTCATGTTTGTTGGGGAGGAATGTTGTGTTGCACCTGTGACGCAACAGGCGCACAACGTGGAGGTTATGTGACCTTGAATTAATAAAGAGGGTTGCGCACGTACATAAGCCATTAGGGCTACGACGTCGCAACCAGTAAAGTTCACCACTCGGCTCCTGTGTGATTATTGCCCCCACGCCCTGAGTTACCGCACTAGTAGTAAGCCTGTTGCCGGTCGTGCTGCTGCCCCGGCAACACAACAGTTACCCATGTTACCCATGTGCCTGTATATAATGATTCAATTTCCCTAAGTGAGGTGGTTGGGATATCCTAGGTCCAGAGTTTGCTCCAGAGTCAGCCTCGGTTCACCCCTTTGGATGCAGCTGCATAATTGGCAAAGCAGAAGAAGAGGCCAGTTTTCTGAATGTGTAAAGCCTGATGCACCAGAAAGGAAAGCACAGCCATGTTATCAAGGGTGCCATATTGAGGAATAAATCATGTCTGATAATAGGCAATGATTCCATCATCTTTGACCCATTCCTTTCACTACAGACAAACAGGGTAGTTCTATCCACATAGTCACAATGGCACAGGAAGAAAAGAAAGTTCCTCCATTATTCTCACATTTCTTTTATAGAAACCTTTCACTATGGCTAAATAAGAAACATCAAATCACATGGCTTTTTCAAATATGTATTTCTATATTTACTTGCCCCTTTCTTTTTATAGCTCCACCAATTAATCAGGGGAGCACAGATCGGCTGATGGGCTCCATGTTTCATTTCCTCTATTTATGTCTGCGACGCCAGCTTCCACTCAAATCTGCTTTTAGCAGGCAGAAGTCGTGCCTCACTTAAGACAGCCCCATGCAAGAGGCTGCCCTCTGAGGCCCTCTCGGCACCGTGGATAGTAGATGACTCACACTACCACAGGACTGACTCATTGCAGCTCTTTTCTTTTGATTCAAAAAATGACTCATTATTGTCTCCATCTGTCTGTGAGTGTTTTCACTGGAACATTCATACTGGGTTGTTTTAGTAGCCTCGGGTACACACAGCCTTGTTTTCTTTTTATTGCAGTGATGTGAAGAGGAGACTTGATTAGTGCTCCTACAACTATCAACTTTTTTGGCTGTGTACAACTGTAGAAAACACGCCGTAGAAATTGTCAGGCTCCCCCTCATTGGGGTAAGTAGCTCATTTGAGTTAAATATTACAACGGCATAAACGATAAAGATACAGCCATGCTTTTAACCCCTTCCCCGCTCATGACGGAACCGTTCCGTCATGAGCCACGGTTGGCGTGTGCTCATGACGGAACGGTTCCGTCATGACAATCCTGTTGGCGGCCGCTCCGCCTGCGCGGCGCTGTTTCCCCGCCTGTGCGGGGCGACAACGCAAATGGGCGGAGTCATGACGGAACCGTTCCGTCATGAGCACAGCTCAACTGTGGCTCATGACGGAGCGGCTCCGTCATGAGCACAGGCCCACCGCGCTGCCCCCCTGCCCCCCCCAGCGCTGCAGCGGAATGTCCGCAGCAGCGAAGGGGTTAAAATCTACCCTCCTTGTTTTTCTTCCCATAACTCTAACAGCACCCGGCTGGCCTCATGTGAGTAATCAACTCATTTGTTTTCACTCACATGACTGGTGTGCACAATTTTATGACAATTTAATATCCAGCTAATTTCAGGTAACATTCTATACAAGCAGAATATTCCTAGATGGAACCATTTTTTAATTGTTTGAATTATTTTGCTTAGCCCCCCCCCCCCTTTTTTTAGGTCGAGCATTCCAGACCTCTTGGATATACTTTAGTATATACTTATATGTGTATGTACTTTGTGGGCTATGGAGGTCAGCCCTTGGACTTGTCTGCTTACCTGTAGGGACTTTTCTATCTGTTCAACTGCCTCTATTTAACTGTCTTGATAGAATAAGACCAGTAGAGGTCAGTAAAATACGAGAATTGCTTTCTGCTGAGGGACTTTATTTTTCTGGCAACTGCCTCTATTTAACTTTCTTGAAAGAAAATGACCAGCAGAGGTCAGAAAAATACTAAAATCTCTTTAGCATTCTCTAGATTCCAGTCCATAGAAATTGTCTTCCACGAGCACCCGTACACAATAATACTTTTTTCAAATCTTGAATTTTCATTGATATGACCACGAAGGCCCTGATTTTATATGAAAAACAGAGCTTTGGACCATACCATTTCCCGCTGAATGGCACTATTTCTCTCCATGTGTTCCCATACCTGGCATGTCACACAGTTTGGTGCTTACTTTCCCTTCATGTTAAAGAACAGTAGATGTTTCAGCACCCAGGCAAATGTGCCGCATAGCTAAATACATATAAGGTCCCAAAGGCAAGTCCGATTGCATTGCAAATGCTTGTTTCATTACTTTTCAGATGTCCCTGATGAGACCCCTTACTGGCTGTGAGGTCGAAACACCTTCGGCACATATTTAAACAAACAAATTAACAGCCCTCCCAAATGTGGTAGAGGGCCAGGAACAATGACTATGTGTAGAACAAATGGTCGTTTCTGTTGATTGTGAAAACTCAATACATATTATAAATTGTCACTCTGGTGATATAGGTCCTAGTTCACTTGGGACACCGAGCGCTTTTGTTTCTACAGAACTACAAAACAAATATACTATTTGCACTAACATTATTGGCCTGTGTATTGCAGTCTGTATGATTGGTCTTCTTCTCCGGCATTTGTATAAAAATGGTAACTGCTATTGTGCACCAAGAATATTAAGTATCCTGTACATTGTACACATGAACTGCTGTCTCTTTAATGTGTGTTGTTTGCCCTGGTTCCTTGTGAGTAAGGCTGTGCTTGTTTTGAATAAACGTCAAACTCCTTTAGTAGCACCCTTGCATAGAGGTTAGACTCCACATCCAGAACAGCAATTTGGAGATAATTTGAAGGTTCCCCTCTTTAAAGAGGTGACAGATTCGACTTTTCCAGAAATATGGGACTGAGGTTGTATTGAATAAGATTTGAAACAGAGGAATCCTTATCCCACCTCACCCTGATCACAAAGACTACATCGCATTGGAATCCAAGGGAACGCTATCAAATGGATCACCTACTTCCTTTTCCGAAGAACCCAGAGAGTCCGGCTACCACCGTTCCCCCTGGAATCCAGGGACATTATATGCAGCATTCCTCGAGGCTCATCCCTCAGCTCCACTCTGTTCAACACCAACATGAACCCTTTGGTCAACATCGTCAGAGCCCATTGATTAAACATCAAATCCTATATAGCTCATTCTCTCGCTCTCAGAGGACCTCACCACCACAAGACCCAACTTCTGCAGGTGTATGACAAACGTAGCTGAATGGATGAAAATCAATTGCCTGAAACTCAACACAGACAAAACTGAAGTGCTGATCTTCAGCAATCATACCACCCCGTGGAATGGCACCTAGTGGCCTTCGGAACTAGGACCCTCAATGACAGCACAATGCTTGTAATCTCAGCATCAACCTGGACGGCTAATTCAGTCTCTCTACCTGCTTCCTCACTCTTTGCATGCTCTGGAAAATCTTCAAAAGGCTTCCCATCAATGCAAGACACACTGTTACTTAAGCCCTAGTCACCAGCTGCCTGGGCTATGGCAACGCACTCTAAGCAGAAATCGTCACTCACCACCTGAAGAGACTGCAAAATATACAGAACTCTGCGGTCAGTCCCAATCTTGACCTCCCCAAACAGGCCCACAACACCCCTCACCTCAAGAAACTCAACTGGCTCCCCATCCAGCAGAGATGCCAATTCAAGATGCTAATCCGCACTTACGAGGCCCTGCACAACCAAGGACCAGCCTACATCAACTACCGCTTGAACTTCCACCAACCCTCCAGACACCTGCGCTCTGCCTCCCTCTCTCTCATACACTCCCCACATCTGCCGAATCAACAGTGGAGGATGCTCCTTCTCCTGACTCATGGCTAAATCCTGGAACAACATCTCGCTGCACCTCTGGACCTCCACCTCTGTCCTAGAATTCCAGAAGGCACTCAAGACCTGGCTGTTCAACAGAACCTACTTAAACAACAAAACCCTTAGCATGGGTGATTTGCCTTGCCTCATCAATCCCGCTTGATTGATTGATGGAGGAATGAAGTGGATCGCTTAAAAAGGATATATGTTTTAAAAAGAGTGCCCAGTGTGCAATTCGGGCCTGGGGCACCACCATATCCCTTTATCTTCATTAAACTGCCCTGACTGAATTGGATAATATGTTGGAGCAGGTAAATATTTGTCAGGAAAGGATTTCTTACTCTCAAGTTCCTCACAACACAATAAATGAATAGCTTTGTCAATGATTTCTGCAGTATATATTGTTTTATACATGATATCCATGTGGTGGATTCAATTACATTACCCAAACAGTTGTACAACAGAATATTCAGGTCTGAAACAATGCTTATTGAGTTTGGCCTTGAGACATGATATAGAGCTGACATTGGTGTCTGTACAAGAGGGGGTGTGTACATTTTGAGATTTAAGTTTTGGATTTATCTACATTTCTACTCTCATGGTTTGATGGGAACAGCTCTTGCATATTGTCAAACGGAAGTTGAATCAATTTGGATCAGTCAATCAATCAAACAGAATTTGTATAGCGCAGCTTATCTTCCAATGGGGAATCCAGGCGCTGGGGCCCCGAGGGCCATTAGACCGAGAGACAAGTCTTGAGCCCGTCCCTGAAGTCAGGGAGGGAGGGAGAGGTTCGGAGGTCGTTCCAAGACTTGGCGGTGAGGTAGGAGAAGGAATGATCTCCACTGCGACTCCGGCCAGATGTTTGGGATGTGTGCAAATGCAATAGAGTCAGAAGCGGAGTTGTCTGGAGGGATGGTGGCAGGTCAGGCGGAGGTTGATGTAGGTGGGTGCGATGTGGAGGGCTTTGTAAGCATAGGTTAGCAGCTTGAACTGGCATCTTTTCTGGACATTGAGCAAGTGGAGACCTCTGAGGGGGGTATCATTTGGGAAAGTTGAGGATGAGTCTGTGGCGTTCTGTATGGTCTGAAGTCATTTTATGAGCTTTAAATTGGTTCTGGCGTAGAGTGTGTTTCCGTAGTCAAATCACTGGAGACAAGGACTTAACTGACTGTTTTCCTGGTGTGAGGAAAATAAAAATTATGAGGCCTATGTGTCCCCATGTGCCCCCCCCAACGCTTATGTGCACATACATGTAACCTATGTATTTCCCCTCCATGGCCTGTCTATCATGATGCTTATGCTATAACGTGGCCTGCCATCATCCAGTCTCTCATGAGAGAAACGACAAATCTGTATTGAGGCCTACACGTTTTGCATCATGTTTTCCTGCACCACATGAAAACCCGTGTTTTGTGTCTCAGCCAGACCCGAAAAGAGGTTTCAGGCCTCAGACGCTCAGAAAGCTGCAGCTGCATATCCTTGGCCTTGCACACTTGGGCCTCATCCAAAGGGGCCCTGTCAAAAGGTGCCGAGACAGTATTGAGCACGGTTATCTGCTTACTCCTACAGAGCCGCATTCCTGCCTGGAGAAGGAGGGATAAACATAACCCATCTGCAAAGGAGAAAGCCTAGCCTTTCTGTCTCTTTCTGTGAGATTGCAAAGCTCACGTCAGTAAAAAGCCCATAGCCCCCATGTAAGGCCTCTGCAGTAAATGAAGTAAATGAAGAAATAGATGCCACATCGGCTCTTGGCGGTGGGCAACCTATGTCACAAATCAGTCCCTGCTCCAGACATCGGATATCAAATAAAACAAGATGTGCTGGTCGTCCTGACACTGAAGGCTTCATTGAAGGCCTTACTTTTAGACTCCCCGGTTGCACAGCAACCCCTCCCCACGTCAGCTACACGTCATGCTCGGATTGAGCACAAAGTAAGGCAAAGTTCCAGTACAATTCCAGTACAATTCCAGCAGATCACGCAACCCCCTCCAGGTATCCACCCACCTATGACAAATTACCCATTATCACCAAGTGGACGCCCACATGGACGCCCACCTTCACGCCTACTTACACGCCCACATGTTCTTATCTCATTCTCTCTTGCTCTTCTGCTTACGTATATTATAGAAATGTATATATACTGTACTCTGTGAATAATGTTTTGAGAACACTTTTGAGACCCTTCCTGATCCCTTGTGGTGATGGTACTATTCTCCCTATGACTCGAGTTATTGGAATAAAGCCCTTTTTGAACCTGATACCACAGACTCAGCCTCTTGCTTTATGCATGATCTTATTGATATTATGAAATTATGAGAGCGTAATATTTTATTTACGACAGGTGTTGACGGGGATTCACCTGATGATCTTTAGGAACATGTGGGGGCTGTAGAAGCCGGAGGAAGACACTGCATTTGACCTGTCTTTCATGGTGAGTTGGCTGTCGAGGATGATGCAGAGGTTGCGGGCTTCATCCATGGGTGGTGGTGTTGATTGTCCCATGTTGAGGTGTTGTCCATGTTCAGATTCAGGCAGTTGGATCTCATCCAGTCGGCAATGCTGGTCATGGTGTTGCAGAAGTTGGATCTGGTGGTGGCTGGGTCTTTGATGAGGAGAGGATGAGTTGGGTGTCGTTAGTTGGGTGTCGTTAGCCTATGAGATGATGCTGAGTCCATGAGTGCAGACAATGTCGGGCATCATGTTGGTGTTGAAGAGGGTGGGGCTGAGGGAGAAGCCTTGTGCGAAGCCACAGATGATGCTGTTCGGATCGGAGGTGAAGGGTGAACGGCGGGTTCTTTGCGTGCACCCGGTGAGGAAGGATGTGATCCATTTGAGGGCATTGCCGCGGATGCCGATGTGGTGGAGTCTGGGGATGAGGGTGTCGAAAGCTGCTGAGAGGTTGGGGAGTATCCTTGGTGCTATGGCTGGATCAGAAGCTGATTTGGGAAGGGTCGAGCAGGGGTAGGGAAGAGGAGCAGCGATATGGGGTGGTAATTCCTGAGTTCAATGGGGTTGGCAAAGGGTTTCTTCAGGAGCAGTTTGACCTCTGCATGCTTCCATGCACTGGGAAAGGTGGCTGTGGTGATTGATGCTTTGAGGATGTTTGTGAGGGCACTGCTGATTTCTTTTTGTTCCAGGTTCAAAATGTGGTGGGGGAAGGGGCCTGTGGGTGCTCCAGAGTGGATCGAGTTCATGATGGTTGTGGCGTCCTGCATGGTGAGCTGCTTCTAGTCGCTGAGCAGGTGACTGTGTGCGACGTCAGCAGGTGTCAGGAGGTGAATGAGGAAGGTAGGTTGTTGGTCGAAGTAGCTGTAGACGTCAGATATCTTGTCATGGAAGTAGTCTGGGAGGGTGTCGCAGATGATCTGGGAGGGGTGGATCGTGTTCTGGATGGCCGGCGGTCAGAAGAACTCTCTGGCGATTCTGAAGAGTTCTTTGTGTGGTTGGTGCTTGTCTCGATGTGGTTGGTTAGGGCATCCTTCTTGGCCTTCCTAAGGCAGTGGTGGTATTTGCTGAGGGCTGATTTGAAGGTGGTGAGGTCTGAGGGATTCCTGCTGGAGCACCAGCATCTCTTGAGTCACTTGCATTTACGCTTGAGGGGTTGGAGCGTGGGCGTGAACCAGCTAGCGTGCCTGCTGGATCTGCTGGTGCTGGCTGTCCTCATGGGGGCGACTGTGTCAGCGGGCTTGGAGATCCAGTTGGAGAGGTTCTGGAAGACTAGTTCAAGGTTGGTGATGGGGACCTGTCTAGTGGAGTTGAAGAAAGTGGTCCAATGGACCTCGGAAACTCTGCTCCATCTGTGATGAGAGGGGATGCTGGTTTGGTGGTGGGTGTCGATGAGCCTGCGATGGTGAAGTGGATGATACTGTAGTCTGTGCAGGTTAGCTCAGTTACATGGGAGAACTTGATTCTGTTTCTGAAGATGAGATACAAGGTGTGTCCTGCGCTGTGTATAGGGCTGGTGACCAGCCATTTGAGGCCTATGTTACTCATGCTCTCCAGGAGGTTGGCGGAGTTGGTGTTTTTGGAGTAGTCAAGGTGGTAGCTGAGGTCTGTGGGGAAGATGTAGTGTTTGAAGTCGATTGCCAGGAGAGAGAGGAAGTCAGTGATGGTGTTGCAGTAGCTGGGGCGAGGGACCGGGGTTTTGTAGATGGGGTTCCTCAGATGGTAATTTTAGTGTCTCTTCTGATTTAGAACTTGAGAGGTTTCAGGATAGAAGAGATGTTGTTTGTGGAGGTGGCGCATTGGAGAATGTCTTTGTGGATGATAGTGATGCCTCCCCCGTGCTCATTGGGGCGGTCTCTGTGTATCATCTTGTGGCTGTGGGGTATTGCGGTCGTGATGTCTGACGTCGATAAGAGGGTGAGCCAGGCCTTCATGATGAATGTCACGCCAGTTGTGGGTTGATATGGTGTCCCAGATTTCCGTGGTGTGTTTGCAGAAGGATTGGATATTGAGCAGCAAAAGCTGGAATTGTACATCTGCGTCAAGATCAGCTGTGAGGGAGCAGAAGGGGCTTCCACATTGTAGGTGAAATGGCAGCGGTGGCAGGTGAGGAGTCCTTCCATGGATTGTGGCGAGGCGATACAGCAGTTGTTGTTCCAGCTACTAGGGGCCGGGGACAGCAGCTCAGTGGAGGTGTACCGCTGGATTGCAGGAGGTCCAGGGATCCTGGCGCTGGGCACGGTCGAGGCATGGACGGGCTCAGACAGGCTTGCCTTCGGCATGCCCACTGCTCGTCCACTGCGCTGCTGTGCTATGGCCTCCATTAAGTAGGTCCTGGGGGAAGGAGGGGCGCTGGGTGGAGGGATGCATCTGGTGGCTAAAGTGGCGGGAAAAAGGAGTGGAGCGAGGGGGCAAGGGATGACTAATGCAGAAACCAAGAGGCTAACTAACTAACAACAATATAGTATCAACGGTGAGGATCTGGGGGGAAAACAACACAATACTGAACAACAAGAAAGGGGTACAAAATACTGACCAACAAGAAATACAGTGAGACAAACACACAAGTAGGGACAAGAGGAAGTCAGGTGCAGTAACGGGCAGAGCACTATGTGACACTGGGTTGAATCACCTGGATAAGTTCTCTGATTTAGTGGAATTGATGTATATAAGTGTTTTTAACAAGCAGTTTGTTTTTATTCAACTTTCTATTGAGATGCGGTATACTATGAAATCAATTGCTTTCAACGTGATTATAAGTTATGCTCCAAGATTCAAACAGGGGAGCTGTTAGCTTTAAATGTTGAGCTCCTACTCCTCTTTTTGTTACTATAGGTTGCTTTCAACCAGTGGACTCATTAGGCACTTATTTCTTCTGCACTGGAGAGATTTTTATGTTGCCTGACTTCTGGACTCATTGATGTTCCTCACACTTGTGATTGTTGAACGAGGTGTGACTTTAACTCCCAGTTGTGTTTATTAATCCGGTGTGCAATAGACTGATTAGCCATGTATATATATCCCATCACACATCATCAAAACATTTGCCACCACCGTGGCACATTTTTTCTTCTGCTTGTCTCCTTGTGTGCCTCACTAAAGTCCCTTCCCTTATTCTTGGTCTAGGATGATTGATAAGTCTCCAAGCTCGGAACCATTCTTTAGTGTCAGACAGTGAGAAGCCATTAAAGTCCAGTCAGTTCCAAACATAATCCGGAATCAAAATGATATGTTTTGTAGGAAATTTTATCTCCCTGACCTTTGAGGAGAACAGCAAAGCATATTTGATGCCCATATGGCTCAGATCTGCTTTAACCTCTAAGAAGGAGTTTCTCAGTTTTGGTGTTCTCTTTGTGTAATCTGGAAAAATGTAGAGTTTGCTGCCTTCAACAGACCATGGAGGATATTTACAAGAAAATGCCGGAGCACGGTGTCACGCCAAACTTGGCAATGCTGCGCTCCGACATTTTCAAAATGCAGGGATGCGCCGTTATGCAAAAATATGGTGCCTACCTGCATTTCCCCTAGCGCCAGCACTAAAACAGCTGCCTTGCACCAGTGCAGGCACCCTTGCAACATATTGCAAGGGTGTCTGTGCTGCAGGGGGATTGTTTATATGCAGAAAGGTACACCTTCCTGCACATAAACAATCAATGATAATGATGTGCTGTTTCTATGTGTGCTGCAGAATGCAGCTCACATAGAGCAAAAACCAAGGAGAAATTAATAATTTCTCCTCATATCAACATTCTAAGACCAGGTATTACGGGCCCTTAGTTGTTGGTGCTGCCCCAGCCTTGTAAATCTGGGGCAGCGTCAAAAAGCAATGGGTGTTGTGATGGAACGCCCACAGCAACACCCATTGCATGCCCCTTTGCCGCAGCAGACTACAATGGAAAGGGGCATATTTACAAGGTGGCTTTAAGCCACATTAAGTGGCTTAGCACCACTGTGTAAATATGGGGAATTGTACAAATTCACCGGAGCATCAAAAAATGACACTCATCCCAGACAGAACACGACAGGCACTGCATGTCTGGAGGGGTTCGCTGAGGCTCTCGGGCTTACAGATGTGTGGAGATACAGGCATCCAGAGTCTAGACAATATACTTTTCAGTCGGGGGTACATAATAACTTGTCACGTATTGATTACTTTTTTGCAGCCGCAGAAGATCTCGCGAATGTGGTGGATGTTGAGATTCGCCCGAGGGGCATTTCAGATCACTCCCCCATAATGTTAAAATATACGCGTCATCACAAAGCACGGAGGCGTGTTTACCCTGTGTATCCGGGATATTTACAAATCCCTAAGATATCAGAAGAAGTAATCACAACAACGCTGCATTATTTCCAGGAGAATGCTTCCTCAGTCAAGTCCCCGGGTACTCTTTGGGAAGCATATAAAACGGTGATTCGTGGTCAGATCATTTCCTCGGTTGCGGGGCATAGGAGGGCGGCGCAAGCCGAATTAGATAACATCGAATCGGACCTACGCGCTGCTACAGAGCAGCACACACAGAATCCGTCCTTAGAGACATCACAGGCACTGCATGCTAAACAATGTGAATTTAGGGATTACCAGATGGAGACGACTAGGGCACGAATCCAAGCCACGCGCCACACAGTATATGAACTGGGTGATAAGACTAATAAACTCCTAGCCTGGCTCGATAAAAAGGAACGTGCACAGAGAACGATAGCTCGGCTGCGGACGCCAGATGCCTCATTGGTGGATGCGCCGGACGAGATAGTGACCACGTTAGCCGGGCATTTTCAGCAGGTATACGCATCGCAGACGACTATAGACACGACAGAGGCACAGGCGTACATCAAGGACATTAAGTTGCCTAGATTATCCCCAGAAGAAGCCCTCATCCTGGAAGCTGACCTAACGGTCGAGGAAGTGCAATTGGCCATAGGTTCTCTACAATCGGGTAAGGCTGCGGGTCCTAATGGTTTGCCCATCGAACTGTATAAAAAGACAGCCGTCTTGACGGCCCCTTTTCTTTTGAATATGTATCTCGGAAGCCTGGCGACGGGGGAGCTTCCCCGAGATCAACGAACGGCCACCATTGTGGCGATCCCAAAGCCGGGAAAACCTCCTGAGGAGTGCTTCTCTTACCATTTCATTAATTAACGCTAAAGCCAAAATATAAGCCAAGGTATTGGCAGCACGGTTGACCCCCCCACCTGGCAACCTTAATACACCCAGATCAGTCTGGATTCATGCCAAATAGGAGCACAGCTCTGAACTTGCGGCGGTCACAGGGAGTAATAGCACGCATGTCCCACATTCAGGAACCGGCAGCCATCCTTTCTCTTGATGCGCGAATGGCGTTTGATATGGTAGAGTGGGCGTATCTTTTTGCAGTCCTCAGGCATTTTGGCTTTAGCCCCAAATTCTGTGCGTGGATAAAGATGCTCTATACTAAACCTATAGCACATGTGGCTGTCAATGGGCACATCTCCGGAGACTTCCCGCTGGCGAGGGGAACGCGCCAGGGATGTCCGCTGTCTCCGCTGCTCTTCGCATTAGTGTTGGAGCCGCTGGCGGCATGGATCAGATGGGAACCGATGATTCGTGTACTTAGATGAGCACCACACTGGGAGGACCGTATTTCCCTCTATGCGGATGATGTGCTGCTATACCTGGCATCCCCCGAACATTCTATCCGGGCGCTCTTAAATATTTGTGAAGTATTCGGGAGATAGTCAGGGTACTCAATTAACTGGTCCAAATCGGTCGTATTTGTATTGCATGGCCCGACACCATTGCTCCCTGGGGATTTCCCGTTGCAGGTCGCAGAGACGACCTTCAAATATTTAGGCATTCATATTACATCTACACCTGAGGAATTCATGCAGCGCAATCTTAGACCTCCCTTGGAACGGTTTCAGCGCGACACGTTAGTGTGGCGCGGTCTGCCGTTATCAATGCTGGGGAGAGCGGCACTTTTTAAAATGATGGCACTCCCACGGTTTTTGTACGTTTTGGAGAACACCCCGTTTCGAGTACCGCTAAGCTATTTTAAAGCAATCGCGTCGGAGGTTTCAGGGCTGGTCTGGGGGAATAAACCGGCGCGCATTGGACAGGAAAAGTTGGTCAGAGGCTGGTATGACGGGGGTATAGCCCTCCCTAATATACAGTTATATTACTGGGCGGCCCAATTGAAAGTAATTAATAGCTGGCTGCACGCTCCTCATAATGACCCAGCGCTTCAGGCGGATAGGCAGGGCCTAGGAGAAGATGGAGTCATGGCGGTGCTGTATAATAGAGCAAAATCCAAACAACTGATTGGATCAACAGCAAACACGGTTCATATATGGTACGAGGCACATACCAGGTTGGGTTGGAGAGGGGTTATTACGCAAATGACACCACTCTGGACATCTCAGGGTCTTGGACGACTGAAGAATAGTAAAGGCTTTGATAAATGGGATGTGATAGGCATATCCACGGTGGGGGATCTCTGGAAAAAGGGCGCGGTGATACAGTTTGAACACTTACAGGCCAAGTATAAACTTGCTGCGTCGGAATTATACAGATATATGCAGGTGAGACACGCGCTACAGGCAACTATACCTGCAGGTACCATCCTGGCTGAGGCCACACCCTTGGAGGATAGATTATTAACTGAATATATGCATAAAAGGGCCACCTCATTCACCTATCATAAGCTAGTAAACAATTTGCCGGACCCTATTTTGGCACTTAAACGGAAATGGGCCGTAGACCTGGGAGAGTTGGATGATGGAGAGTGGCAGGAGGCGCTGTCATCCCCTCAGGAGGTGGCAATACCGGCACGCCTGCGGTTGATACAATTGAAAGTACTTCATCGTACATATTACACTGGAGTGACCCTCTTTAAAATAGGAATGGCAGCACACCAATTTTGTCCGAGGGATTGTGGGGAAGAGGGCACCTTCTATCACACGATATGGGAATGTCCGAAAATTAGGGCATATTGGATCAAGATAATGAGGACTATGTCACAAACCGTGGCGGAATCAGTGCTTCCAGAACCGAAACAATGCTTATTAAACATATG
This sequence comes from Triturus cristatus, assembly GCF_964204655.1. Lineage (NCBI taxonomy): Eukaryota > Metazoa > Chordata > Amphibia > Caudata > Salamandridae > Triturus > Triturus cristatus. Next base: position 249,968,172 of record NC_140586.1, read on the forward strand.
GGAGCCGACTGATCTAACCCACCCAGCGCAGGACTGGGTAACGATGGGAACCGTGGTTGCTAAAAGAAATATTGCAAGGAGGTGGGGATCGAATGAGGTACCTACACTGCGAGACTGGTGTAAGGACATGGATGAAGCCATGGTAGCAGAAAGGGCGGTGTATGTGCATCGGGGGTGCCCCCAGAAATGGGCAAGAGTCTGGGGAGATTGGAATAAATTCAGAGGGTACATTTGTGACCCACCAGGATTAGACAATGTACAAAGGTCAGATTAGAGATGTTGGAGGACAGGGGATGGGGGCGGTAGGAGGGAATGTTGTTGGAAGTTCACTGGAGTTGTGTCCACATAATGCTTTCATACAGGTAAAAATGTATTGGTGTGGCCAGGAAATAATGTTGTAAAGATCATGCGAATTGTTGATGCCCTATGTTTCTAATAAAAATAATAAAAAATAAAAAAAATGACACTCATACTTGGTGAGCCCTGCAATATTCTGTCTCAACTCAATCTCTGTATTAATGCAACCTGTGCTCAACAGGTCTCAGAGGTGCCCCTGTGCAGGGGTGTGCCCCAGGACCTGATATGCCCTTCCACCGCAAAGAAAGGCAGAGTAGTGCTGTCCAACACATTGACAGCCAGTCAACTTTCCAAAAATTGTTCAGCCTTCTGGCACTCTAGCCTTTCAGAGAGTTGTATGTTGCAGACATTGTTCTGCCGAGAAGGGCTTTCGTCATCCTCAGCTCTCTCCTGCAGATGTGTCACTTTCTCAGACAGTGCTTTAACCTGTTTCTGTAGCTCCTGCACTGATGGCCAGACTGATGACAGTGTGGATTCATTGTCTGTAACCCTATCATATAACTTTCTGTGATCTGCCCTCTGGAGGTGAACATACAAATTCACTGCATCAATTTTAGTTTTCAACAAGCCGTTCAGGTCAGATATTTCCCTCAGTATCTTTTCAAATTGCTAAGTGTGCCCCTCAAGTGCAGACTCAACTTTTTTGAGGGGATTGGCTTCCTCAGGCAACCCCAAACTCATAGGCTGCTGAATGTCCCTCATGTGATTTCACCAAGTGTGTATGATTCCAGAGCCTTTACCACTGTAACTCCTCAAGGCCCATGTCTCTCGACAATAAGGCTCGCCTCAAGCCGCACCCACTGCTTGTAGAAGGAGCTAACACATCAATCAGTCTGGGTCCACCACTGCCCCCAGAATAAGGGGGGACAGTCCAGACCCTGCATCAGAGGTGACCTGTTCCAACTATGTTGTTTGGCCCCAGCCAAGAGGGACCCACCTCCTTCAAGAATGCTATGTGAAAATCACATCCAGTTTGAGCATCAGATGCAAGACCAAGGAGTGCAGCAATTCCCAGTCAGGCAATGCCACACAGTTCAGGGGGCATCACAGAGTATGTACTCTGCCTCCTGCCCCTCGCCCAGCCCACCACAGTCTAAAGAAACAGGCTGTGAAGAGCATCAGGTGAGTCCTGTACTGCGGCAAATACCACTGTAGTCCAATGGCCCCAGTTTCAGTGTCCAGCTGGGGGAGAAGCTTCTGTGACCACAGGACCCTGACAGAGCAATCTACAACCAGTCAGGCTGTGCACTCACCCTCCGAGGGTCTCCAACAGGCTCCAGAGTCAGACAGACCTCAGTCCAGAATGCTGCGCCTCTCTGCAGCAAGCTCAGGTACATCTGTTTGTAAAACACAGGAGCATGTTTAAAAGCCCCTTTCGCCACAGGAACATCACTTTTTGTGACGTTCCTGTGGCAATTATCCGTTCACCTTATTTACATGGCGGCATTAAGCCACTTAACGTGGCTTAATGCTGCCTTGTAAATAAGGCCCCCTTTCATGCTATACTGTTTCTATATATAGTGCATTGTGCAGCACATATAGAAACAGCAAATCGTCATGAATGATTGTGTATGTGTAGGAAGGTGTCCCTTCCTGCACATAAACAATCATTAAAAAAATTACAAGTTTCAATTCGGCATTCTGGATCGTTTATGTGGAGGAAGGGACACATTCCTGCACATACACAATCGTTCCCCCTAAAGCAGACACCCTTGCACTGTGGTGCAGGGTGCTTGTGTTGGCGCTAGGCTGCTAGATTTAGCTCCAGTGCTAGGGGAAAAGCAGGGGTGCGCTGTATTCTTGTGAAAATGGCACATTCCTGCATTTTCATAATGCCGAAACTTGCCGTTTGCAATTTTTGCTTAATGCCACACTGTTGTAAATATGCCCCACAGTGAGATAACCCTTAAGGCCCTCTCCCTACCTCACAGTATCGAAAGTGACTGTTACTCTGACAGGGCAGATCCCAAGGATGCAGGGTCAGGCAGGATACTAGTCCTGTTCCAGGAGCAACCCCGAAACATGTCTCATACCATATCAACATGGCCACACACCACAGGTCAAGGGTGTCACAAATTACTGCTAGTGTCCCAGGACACAGTTATCCTCCCTTATGCCAATAATTACTTCCAATGAGCAGGCAACCCATATGCCAATGCCAAGATTTTCCTCTAATATGTCTGTTTCAGTATTTTACCATAGATGACCACTATGCCAAGAAGGACCTTCAGTGTGCCAGTGCAAATATTTTGTCTTGGGTGTCCCATACACCAAGTATTACCTCTAGTATGCCAATGCCAAAGTTTGTCACAGGTGCCTGTCATCCTAAGTATTGCCGCCAGTATGCCAGTGCCAGCATTTTGCCATGGCTGCTTCTATAAGCCAAGATGTACATTCAGTATGCCAAGGCCAATGGTGGACTCATAAACAAAGCACCGCTTTCTCACCAATGCACACTTATATTCACTCATTCGTACTGGTTCTCACTTATACTCATTCATTCTCAGCCTCTTGTTCATTACTGCTCATTCTTTTACACTCACTCTTATTCTCAGTTACTCTTACCCATGCGTTCTCCCTCACTCACACTCATGTGAACGCTGTTACTCTCACACTCCTATTCTCAATCAGTATCACATATTCTCATTTGAATCACTCATTCCCATCCATTCATTCATACTCTCCCCTACTCACTATCAATCTTACTCATACTTTTTTAGTCACACTTATATGCACTAATTCTTACAGTCAGTCATTCTCACTCACTCTCGTTCACTACTCGTGTCCCTAACATACTTACTAACTTTTTTTACTCACACACACACGCTCACACATAAGCATGGCCTGCATTCAACATACATTCAAGAACATTTTTTTGCCTCAGGTACCATCAAAGGTACTTTTCGATCTCCCACTGCTCCATTTTTATTACACAAATAGTGAGTAATTGATCGTTATACACCATTATTATAATAAACTATTATTGGTAAAGCCAATAGGTCTGTCTTTGTCAATGCTTGCTTTGTTTTGTCATGGTTTTTGCAAAACTTTATTGTTGAGGAAGCTCCTAGGACCTTCCTTCATCTAAAAAAAAAAAAATAGCTAAAATCTCAAATATATTTTTATTCTGAAAAACACACATTGCCATAGTAGTCCCTGGCACTGAAAGGAGCTAGTTTATCCGTATGGCTAAACTCATTGCGAAAGGGCAGAATAACATCACTCACAGTGAAGTTAGCCAATGTCTGAAATCGGCTGACCATTGCCCCACGTGATATGCTATGGCAGCTGGAAGAAAAATGTAAATGACACAATAACAAACTAATGGAATGATTGAAAGTCCCTATAAGTGAGAATGAAATACATATCATTTTAGTAAATCACAACGGTCTGGACTAACAAAAGAATTATAAATGTGTAGAAAAAGGGGACACTGGAGCACCGACACCCCTAAAGGCAAGCCGCCAAAGTGTTCCTAGCCCTGATTTTGCCACCTCTGAAACAAGGGGTCACAAAGGCAGTGCAAGGGGATTCAAGTGTAAACCAGAGGTCACAACTGCAACCCCTGGCAACCCCAAATGACATTTAAGTCTGCATTACCATGAGACAGGCCTAGGTTATGTTACACACACACACACGTATGATCCGTGTTCACTCCTGCCCAAAAATCAGTACCAGGGATCCAGATATTGTTGCATAAGGGGTTTAGAGAGACAGAGTGAAGGAAACAAGACGACACGTGGGTGAGAGCCAGAAATCTTGAGATAGACCTGCATTCAAAGTGAGGTCTGAAAGGAAAAAGACTAGTGAATGTAGCTTACCTTTTTGTCATATTTGCCTCTTCGGAGCCTCTGAGCCGTGTCTCGTCTCTTATCCTCGTCAATCTAAAAGAACAGAACATATTATTGTATTTCTATCTTCACACGGTCCCTGGAATGCCCCACTCTTTTATTGCTTGCAATATAGAAGTAAAGAAATTGCATTTTGGGTGCCAAGACTTTAATTTAGGAGGTATCACCATTTTCAGGATATTTTAGTGACCCATATACAATTCAGTGTTCTTGCAGTGATTTCCATGATCTGAGCGGTACTGATGAAAAAGATACTGTCAACACATTCATTTTATGGTATGATGAAGTAGACCAGGTTTGCTTAAAGGAGTGAATGAACCGTTTCACTGAACATGTTTCCTAAGTAGACAAGAATTACTGGTCAAGGTTGTAACAACAGTAAGTAAGAGGCGAAAACTGTTTCAAGCAAGGGGTGAAAACCTTTTGGGAATCTATTTCAACTATGCTTGGGTGGGTTTGGAATAGGACAAGCTAAGGTGTTAGTCTCACCTGACACGTTTCTAGCATTAGTCAGAAAGGTACAAAAATATTTTCTAATTCACACAAGATGTCCTGAATCTGTGCTGTGAAGTGAAATACAGTCACAGTCTTGCTGTTCATCCAGAGGACCAATCAACAGAAATTAGTTGCATAACTACAACTAAGTAAGGGTATGAAGGACATCAAAGTCACAGAAACTGCATCGACAGTGAAATGTGTATTTATAAAGGGGTGGTTTCTTGCAACACTTCAAATTAAACTGGTACAACCATATATTTTTCGCTTTGAATATAATTGAACCATAACTTGTCACTTTAGATTTCGGGAGATTTATCAAAGTACCTTTCTCGTTTATGCCATTTTATGCACACTCTGGGGACTTCTGGCTGCTAAAAATTATGTCACTACAGCAAACAGCATGTTCTCATCTAAGTATCTGTGCCCTGTCGCCTTGCCTGTCAGTGCATTCCACTAAATGCCGATGGACTGTCCATGCAGTTTTGACATATATCTTGCATGCAATTAAAAGAAGAAAATCTATCACACACCTGGAAAGATGATCATACGAGATAGAATTATGGAGTCAAGTTTGGATGGTCCTAACATTTTAGGGCCCGATTCCGATGCGTTTAGGAAAGCCTCAAAACGGCATTTGCTCCGTCCAGATAGGGAACGTGCCTTTCTGACCGAATACGATGCGAGTTAGGCGTTAGCATTATACCAATCCGAACCCGACAGCATTTGGAATGACCAAGCCGAACGGAGCAGAATCATACGTCTCTATGGGGCGCGTTTTCGAACGACCGATTACGATGCTGGAGTCAGACAGCCTTTCCGAATTGTGCAGTTGAACTTGAATCGACAGTCGGAATCAGACCTTGGGGGCCCAAAGCAGGCCCCCCTGCACCCAGAGCCTTCCCAGTTGGGCCCGTGAGGGTACCCATGGGTCCAGCCTTACCAGCCATGCACAGTGTGGCAGGCACCAGGGGCTGCCCGCCTCAGGGTGCCCGAGTTTCCTCAGCCACCTCTTTCTTCAATGGCAGCCTATGTATTCGGTCGTAATATAGGCTCCCATTGAAGTCAATGGGAGTCCAACCAAATCGTATCTGGTCCCATCCAGATGCATGGTATTCGGTTGGTCGGACTCTCCCGAGCCAAGTCAGTCGGAAACCATTCCTAAACCGATTTGGACGGAATGATTTTCCTAACCGCATCGCAATCAGGCCCATAGAGTTTTAATTTTAAAACCGACAGATTTTGTCTTAACCTAGTACCGTATAACGTTTCATACTATCATTTTTTATAAATTAATTTTTCTCTATTTCGACTGCTTCTCAATATTATGGTCCCCAAAAATGTGTTTTCTTATAATTAACATCCGCTTTCAATTTGCACAATGTGTATTGCAGTTTGATTAGGTGCCTGTATCTAACATGGATATGATATGACACTGTTGAGATGATGGTTTTAAATAATGAATGTTTTATCCTCTTTTTATAACTGCGATTTTTGCACATCTGATAGTTTGCTCTACAGGACTTTTATGCACTTTCAGATTGAGAAGGTAAATTGTTTTTAATCTTGTTCATGCTATGATGATGTCCTTAATACTGAGTGATAAGGTCATGTAATATATGTATTGTATCTTTGTGTTCTACTCTTTTGTGGATTTTTATTAATCCGAATAAAGATTTATGATGATGATTATCCATCATTGACTCACTTGACAGTCACGATAAATATGATGGGTTTGCTCTATTGGTCAATTACTCACAGCACATCCAACATGCGTCCAGGGCTCGGATCTATGCCAGGTGTTTAGGGTAAATATTGACTATGTGAATAGTCTTTGGAAACAGTTCTCAGTGCAACAGAGGATGAGGGAGGGCCCTTGGGGACAACAGCAGGGCTTTAAGCCAAGCACTGCCTCAGAGCCACTCCTATCCATGGAGTAGCCAGACCTACTACTACCCGGGGTGGCTCCTAAGGTGCCCACAGGTGCAAGTAAGGTGGGGGTGGCAGCCGGCAGATGGCTTATTCCAGAGGGAGCAGAGTGTGGCATTCAACAGAGCACTTGTTTGCGGGGGGATGGTGGGAGTCGACATACATGACTTGCTCACCACTACGGCCCCCAAAAACAGTGCCACCTGGGGTGAAAAACCCCCACCCCTCTTCCCCCTAGCTACGCCACTGACCTATATCTTCCTCCAAAATACAAACAAAGGCTTCTAAGGCTGCAACCAATGTCTTGGGTGGATGCAAAATCCTTGATGGACATCAGCTGCACCTAGCCACCATTCATGAGGTGGAAACCCTCTCTTAGCAAGGGTTTCCTGCTCACCTTGTGCAGCAATGTGTGATATGTGCCTGACACTGGGTGACTGTGTGAAGAGAGATAATATTATGTGACCCACGGCTGTGCCATGTGAGTTGCCTGATCTGAAGCAAGCTTCATTTAAATTCATTGTATATGAAGTTATCTCAGGTGGATATCCAGAAAATGTAGTGCACATAATAGCCCTCCTAGATCAACTTTGGATTCTTCTGATTTAGACATTTGCATTCAGACTAAACTCTTGGGGATCAGCATGCTACAATGTCTCATGTCCAACAGGACAGTGCAGAAGGAAAAGGCTGCTATGCAATGTGGATTGGATGTATAACATGCAAACAGGATAGGCAAAAAGGATAGACATAATCAGTATACAAGGCAGCCAGGCAGCTCCAAGGACGCACACTCAAAAAGTGCAGTTAGTCAAGCTTCGGTCCTCTGGTGAACAAGTCTTGTTGACATCAGCATCCTGACAAATGCTGCAACTCAAAGGGCACATTACAGTAGTTAGGGGGCATTAAAGTCCTCGGTGATCTTGTCAGTCAGACATTACAACCTTCAATATGGTCAGCCACGAATTGTTGATGGACCCCATGGAAACTGCTGACTTTTGGGGGTCTGCCCTCGATTCAGTTCGACAGTAACTGATTCGCAACACTGCCATTGGCAAGGATCCCAACAGATGCAGCATTCGTGCACGGTACAGTTCCACGTGATAGGGGTTGTGCATGTGCCCGGGAATGCCTGCCATTGCGTTTGTTGGGCTTATGGCAGCGGCACTCCTCAGACCGGCAGAAGTTAGTTGGACGATATGCCACAGCTCTGGGCAATGAGTAGTATGTGTGTGTGAAGTTTGGACGTATGGGTAGTTTTTGACTTATGTGTCATGCAGGGACAAGTGTGTGTGGGGTGTGGGCACGTTGATGTTTCATTAGCGCAGTTCATGGTGTGAGACTCGTCAGAGGCTGGTATGGTATCTCACGCAGGGTGTGCCAGCCGCATTCAGGACCAAGGTCGGGGGTTGGCTCGGCCTTCAGCCTTGTGTGTTGGGACAAAGGGGCTTTCATTCCAGATATCAGTCTGACTACTGCTTGCATTTCATGAATGTGATGTGGACTTCGCGCTGACTTTGATGCCAGGCCTGTGATTTGGGGTGCACAGATTTCGAGACACACGCAGCTGTTGGCATGTTTGCATGAGCCGATTGGCCTTGCACTCCTTGTTCAGTCTCTCTCTTTCTCTCTCTTTCTTTCTCTCTCTCTTTCTCTCTCTACCTGTCCTTTGATGAGTGCCTGACACACCTTCTTATCGTGGATATTGTCTTGCAGGCTGTGAGTCACAGATTGTCCAGGGATGCCCCGCCATGACTCTTGAGAATAGTTGTTTGGTGACAAATTAGGATGTGACATTTTGTTTGGTCTTTCAATGGTGAATGTATGAATCAGGATTTCAGAACTCACATGTATGTTTATTGTTGTAATTGTGCGAGATCAGGCGGGTGCTTTTGTTCATGTTTTTGTGCCGTTGATGTGCAGTGTTTTGGTCCGGGGGAGGTGGGGGGTACCGTGGCTGCGGCCGGGGGGAGGGGGTGTGGTCCTGGGGGTGGTGGCAGTGGGTGTTGTGGCCCTCTTGCGTGTCCGGCACGCATGTTCAGTGGCTCCATGGCATCTGTTGTTCTTCAGGTGTGGCTCTGGGCTGGGCTCCCTTTTGTGGTGCAGGTTGTAGTCCGACTTTGCACCAGGTTGGAGCAGGTATTAGTTTCCTGGTGCTAACGCGCCTTATCGCATGTTCTGTGTTCTTATCACCAATCAAATGTTGTGGAGTGGTGTTGTCGCGTATTTTTGCTCGGGAACGCCCACTCTGCATCTCATTAGAGATAGTTGCCGGGGTCATCTGTGGCGATGTTTTTTGCGGATGCTTTCACAGGAAAACTGGTGGTATTGGCTGTTAGCACCAGCTTGTGAATGGGGAGATAAATTTATCGCAACTTTGGCTGCGATAAGGTGCCGTTAACTCGGCGATAGCTCCTTGAGAATATGGCCTCCAGTTTATTAGACTTGATGGCTCCCTTGCTTCCCAAAAGGAATTTTCAATCTATATTGTGTTTTATCTGCGACTGGATGGGTAGTAACTTTTTAAAACTTAACATGGAAAAACAGAAATTGTTTTAGTGAACAACAAAGCACAGCTAAGGACTTCTTTCATCTGGCCAACAGCAATGGGCCTTCTCCTAAAAAATATGCAAGAAGCCTGGGAGTGATTATAGACAATGAGCTGATTTTAAATCCAAGATAGTATCAGTGATTCTAATTGTGTTTTATGCTCCAAAACATTGAGATGATGGCTAGGTTCCTGACTAAAGAGGATGTTATCATGGTGCTGATGGCCTTAACCCCTTCGCTGCGGCGTGAATTCCGCCGCAGCGCTGGGGGGGTTTGGGGGGTTTGCGGAGCCGCCATGCTCATGACGGAACCACGCCGTCATGAGTCACGGGCGAGCTGTGCTCATGACGGCGTGGTTCCGTCATGACTCCACCCACTTGCGCTAATCGCCCGCACAGGCGGGGAATCCGCGCCGCTTGGGCGGAGCGGCCGCCAACGGCCGCAGCATGACGGAACCACTCCGTCATGAGCACACGGCGCCCGTGGCTCATGACGGAGTGGTTCCGTCAGAAGCATGCAAGGGGTTAATCACGTCCCACCTGGATTATGCTAACTCCGTTTACTTGGGTATTCCTATAGCCCAAGTGCGTAGATTGCAGATTATAAGGAATCAGGCTGTTAGACCTATTTCTAATCAATCTAGATATTGTCATATCACTCCTCTCTTGCTAGACCTTTACTGGCTTCTGGTGGAACCGAAGATTATACTTAAGGTATATTGCATTACCTTTAAGGCCCTCTATGATCTGGGGCCCCAAATTATTCAACTAGAAATCTTTCCTAAGTGACCATATGCAATCACTTTACAATCCCCAAAGGACTCTGGTTGGCCCACCACTGGGCTTCCATGTTATGTGGGCTTGGATGGTCATGTACAGCTCCAGCTTCGTCATTCACCAGAATGTGAATAAAACATTCTAAATCACACAGATGTGTCATGAATATGTTCACTCATGTATGGAAGTATGGCTGGATGTAGGGACAATGATTGCACAAGAAGGTACACCTTGGTGAATTACATCACTGCACATGTTTATCCCTGAGACACATGGCCAATTGGATGACTGTGAAGGTGAGTACTAGCTGTGTCCGCATTGCACATCAACAGCAATCTCACAACCCCCCCAACGAAGGCACACATCCATGTATTGAATAGGGCTGTGTGTAGGAATTACCACATCAGTAGCAGGCCGGGAGTGGTGTCCTACATCACATGTGACAACAGAACATTAAGTTGCATACCTACTCACACACATCTGTGTGGACACTTTCTGTTCTGATTAATGACATTGCTCCACATGGTCAGAGGTTGGACACCATACTCACATTGCTGAAGGCACGTAATTGCACTGGTCTGCCAGCAACTATCCCAAAACAATGTCTGGCTCACAGAGGTGGAGCTGTCAAAATGGACCCACCCCCATTGTACATGCGTCAGTCAGACCCTCCCTGTGTAGGGACAATGCTCATTGTGGCACACGAGTGGTTATTCTCATCAACACTCATCACAATTAGACACCAGTGAAGTTGCGTAGACTTTATTGGCATGTGCGTGTCAGTACGGACAAGGCAAGGGCCACACTAGGCAGGGACATACTTAAGACACTTGCACGCAGCATGGGAATCTTTCGAGGTGCAGGAAATGGGGAGGCAGAGATGAACACCAATCATTACGGATGGCAACGGTCTCAGCCCACCTTGTCTTGCTGGACGAGTCATGTGTTGTTTGGCGTCTGTCCATTGCCCCATGTGAGGGGGCACAACTTACAGCCCATGGGGTCTGCATAGTGCTCTGCCACCAGACTGCACCAACTGGCTGCTTATCTGACAGTGATCAGGTGAAAGGGTCCGACAAGATCACATGTCGTGCTACATTGCCATGTGTGTGCTCTCCCCCACAAGTGTGTCCGAATTGGTAACATTGTCAAACGACGCTGTGCTGCTCCGACCATGGAACAGCATCACCCTGCACAGGTGTGTGTACACACGTAGTTCCACGCACATGCATTCAGAGTCCAGACAAAGGCAGACATGTCCTCTGTGGTGGTGGGATATGTGAGCATTCCCCATGATACAACAAGGTTTTGGAACCTGTGCTGTGGGTGACAATCCGATGTGGCTGCAGGAACGTAGTTACTTGTCCATGAATGACAGCGCAGCCTCATGTGCAATGTGTTCCAATAGTACGTCATTGTCGGGTTCAAGGAACACCAGTGTGAGCCAATCCATTAACTGGTCCGGGCAGATGTGCTCCGTCCATGCCGTTTCCCCAATCCACAACACAGCCCAATAGGGGAGCGCCTCGATGTGGTCACTGCACACAAGGAGTTGTGCAATCTCCCATGCCCAACTGCCAGCACATACGCCAAAGATCAGTGTATCCCATGCATGGCTATCCCGGTGACACTCCTGTTCGTGGGCCAACAGGGGGCGCAGTGTTATGTCATAATCCAATTCAGCTACCGTTTCGTTGGATAGGCAGACCTCCATGGGCCACTCGAATGTGCATGATCGACAGTGGAACCTGGGCTGGACGCAGGTGACATAGGCAAGACGGAAACTCCGACAGTAACTGATTCGCAACACTGCCATTGGCAAGGATCCCAACAGATGCAGCATTCGTGCACGGTACAGTTCCACGTGATAGGGGTTGTGCATGTGCCCGGGAATGCCTGCCATTGCGTTTGTTGGGCTTATGGCAGCGGCACTCCTCAGACCGGCAGAAGTTAGTTGGACGATATGCCACAGCTCTGGGCAATGAGTAGTATGTGTGTGTGAAGTTTGGACGTATGGGTAGTTTTTGACTTATGTGTCATGCAGGGACAAGTGTGTGTGGGGTGTGGGCACGTTGATGTTTCATTAGCGCAGTTCATGGTGTGAGACTCGTCAGAGGCTGGTATGGTATCTCACGCAGGGTGTGCCAGCCGCATTCAGGACCAAGGTCGGGGGTTGGCTCGGCCTTCAGCCTTGTGTGTTGGGACAAAGGGGCTTTCATTCCAGATATCAGTCTGACTACTGCTTGCATTTCATGAATGTGATGTGGACTTCGCGCTGACTTTGATGCCAGGCCTGTGATTTGGGGTGCACAGATTTCGAGACACACGCAGCTGTTGGCATGTTTGCATGAGCCGATTGGCCTTGCACTCCTTGTTCAGTCTCTCTCTTTCTCTCTCTTTCTTTCTCTCTCTCTTTCTCTCTCTACCTGTCCTTTGATGAGTGCCTGACACACCTTCTTATCGTGGATATTGTCTTGCAGGCTGTGAGTCACAGATTGTCCAGGGATGCCCCGCCATGACTCTTGAGAATAGTTGTTTGGTGACAAATTAGGATGTGACATTTTGTTTGGTCTTTCAATGGTGAATGTATGAATCAGGATTTCAGAACTCACATGTATGTTTATTGTTGTAATTGTGCGAGATCAGGCGGGTGCTTTTGTTCATGTTTTTGTGCCGTTGATGTGCAGTGTTTTGGTCCGGGGGAGGTGGGGGGTACCGTGGCTGCGGCCGGGGGGAGGGGGTGTGGTCCTGGGGGTGGTGGCAGTGGGTGTTGTGGCCCTCTTGCGTGTCCGGCACGCATGTTCAGTGGCTCCATGGCATCTGTTGTTCTTCAGGTGTGGCTCTGGGCTGGGCTCCCTTTTGTGGTGCAGGTTGTAGTCCGACTTTGCACCAGGTTGGAGCAGGTATTAGTTTCCTGGTGCTAACGCGCCTTATCGCATGTTCTGTGTTCTTATCACCAATCAAATGTTGTGGAGTGGTGTTGTCGCGTATTTTTGCTCGGGAACGCCCACTCTGCATCTCATTAGAGATAGTTGCCGGGGTCATCTGTGGCGATGTTTTTTGCGGATGCTTTCACAGGAAAACTGGTGGTATTGGCTGTTAGCACCAGCTTGTGAATGGGGAGATAAATTTATCGCAACTTTGGCTGCGATAAGGTGCCGTTAACTCGGCGATAGCTCCTTGAGAATATGGCCTCCAGTTTATTAGACTTGATGGCTCCCTTGCTTCCCAAAAGGAATTTTCAATCTATATTGTGTTTTATCTGCGACTGGATGGGTAGTAACTTTTTAAAACTTAACATGGAAAAACAGAAATTGTTTTAGTGAACAACAAAGCACAGCTAAGGACTTCTTTCATCTGGCCAACAGCAATGGGCCTTCTCCTAAAAAATATGCAAGAAGCCTGGGAGTGATTATAGACAATGAGCTGATTTTAAATCCAAGATAGTATCAGTGATTCTAATTGTGTTTTATGCTCCAAAACATTGAGATGATGGCTAGGTTCCTGACTAAAGAGGATGTTATCATGGTGCTGATGGCCTTAACCCCTTCGCTGCGGCGTGAATTCCGCCGCAGCGCTGGGGGGGTTTGGGGGGTTTGCGGAGCCGCCATGCTCATGACGGAACCACGCCGTCATGAGTCACGGGCGAGCTGTGCTCATGACGGCGTGGTTCCGTCATGACTCCACCCACTTGCGCTAATCGCCCGCACAGGCGGGGAATCCGCGCCGCTTGGGCGGAGCGGCCGCCAACGGCCGCAGCATGACGGAACCACTCCGTCATGAGCACACGGCGCCCGTGGCTCATGACGGAGTGGTTCCGTCAGAAGCATGCAAGGGGTTAATCACGTCCCACCTGGATTATGCTAACTCCGTTTACTTGGGTATTCCTATAGCCCAAGTGCGTAGATTGCAGATTATAAGGAATCAGGCTGTTAGACCTATTTCTAATCAATCTAGATATTGTCATATCACTCCTCTCTTGCTAGACCTTTACTGGCTTCTGGTGGAACCGAAGATTATACTTAAGGTATATTGCATTACCTTTAAGGCCCTCTATGATCTGGGGCCCTAAATTATTCAAACTAGAATCAGGATTTATACTTCTGGTCGGTAACTGTGTTCCTCTTCATCCAACTTGCTGACCTATCTCGACATTTAAAAAGAAAAGGATGGGTGGTATTAGGTTTTCAGGACTAGCACTATCCCTTTGGAACTCTTCCCCTCCTGTCCTGTGCCTTACTAAAGACTTTATGAAGTTTGGGAAATATTTAAAAACTTGTGGCCATATTTACCATTATTTCGGACAGCAAGCCCACTTGCTGCACTGTGTGAAAAGGAAAGGGCAGGAATGAGCGGTATTTAACAAGATGCAGCACATTCCTGTCCTTTCCTTGTGCAGGCACCCTTTTAGCTGCCTGCGCCAACGCCCCTGAATTGTAAGCAGGATTGTACAGTAAGGGACACCTTCCTGCACAAAAACAATGGTCAGAGGCATGGATGAGTGTGAACAACCATGCTCCACCCTTGGAACCGTCCCTGGGGCAGAGTAAAGCAACACATCGATTTGTGCTGCATTGCGTTACTCAAGATTTATAAAGCCATGCAGGGCCATACAAAGTGGCCTTGCGTGACTTGATAAATCTGACTTTGGTTGGGGTGATGTAAAACCCTTGATAAATATGCCCCTTTCATCTGTAAACTAATACAACAGTGCCTCTTCCGGCTTTTACTATTGTCACCTTTTAGCACCAAGAAACCTTAGGGAGCATGCACGCTGCATAAATAATATTAACATAACATTACTATTCCCACACCTACTGCCGCCATAAATGACAGACTCGACATTAAATCAGTAAGTGGCATCAAATTGCACTGGAGATATTTGTGGCTACGGACTGCAAATGTGATAGGCCTGATTTAGCGACTATCATGCTTCCTTCCTGAAATATCAAACAGCAGGGTATTTAAGCATCTATGGAGCAGCGAACGCGTACATGTTGATATTTTTGCACCTTGAGAAAGGCCCAGGCGTGTAAGCCAAAAAAGGGGGCGAAACATGTGTAGGCTTTTCTGGTTCGTCTTTTTTCCCAACACTAGTGATTCTGACCACAATGAATCACTGGTGACTATGGGATTTTGTAGAAATAAATGGACTATGAACGAAAATTAAATGAAATTTTCTGTAGATTTATAATGTTATCAGATGTACCTTGGTATACTTCAACATATTTCCTTATGTATCAGAAATGTTCCCCATATTTCCTCTTTGTAATTATCAGTCTGCTTGACCTACCTTGGGAAAACTGCAGGGGTTTTGTTAATTACCGCTTTACACACAACTGAGATCCCTGCACAAACTTTACGGATTGCATCTTTAGCTCCACCCTTAATCGAGGATTTGCAGTTGTATGTGTGTGCTGAAATTCAAAATTTTAATTACTGCTAGAACCCTCTTAGATGATGCTTCATTTTGATTGGTCTTGGTGTGGACCCAACTAGAGGCTCACCCGGGCATACCTTGAGGCTGATGTGGCTGGTCTCATTGGTGTCCAGTGGAAGAATCTTATCACTTGGGATGTGGGTCCACTTCTTCAGGCGCAGCTGACTGTCCTTGCGGTACTTTCTGTCTCCAAGAAAAGAAAATAAGTGTCACTGAGAGGGTAGAACGAGGGCCAAAGTGTGAACTTCCTGACTACTCTGGTAGGGAAGTAAGACACTAAGGGGGAGATATACAAACATTTTGCGGAGGGTTAGCATCACAAAAGTGATGCTAACCAGCGCAAATTATATTTTTTTTGCTTTTCACTTCCCAGGGTAAACCTTGTTTTGCACTGGAAAGCACCCTCAAAGTAGCGCAAAGCAGCGCAGGGCACTGCTTTGCGTTACTTAGCGCCGAAGGGGCGTTTCATGGGTGGAACATGGGCATTCCATGCAACCACCCATGCCTTTTGACGTAAAACCATATTTACAAAGATTTGTAGACATGGTTTTGCGCCAAAAGTTAACGCCCCTTCAAAGGAGGTGCTAACAGGAGAAATGCTTTAATTTCTCCGTGCTTTTCCAACTTAGCATGCACGCTGCACTGTGCAGCACACATACAAAGTAGGAAAAGCTTTCCGTTGTGTCTAGGCGTAGTATTTTGTACAAAAACTGTACCCTTCCTGTACAAGACCTATGCTAGACTCATGCACACACACTAGTGCTATGGCGCTAAGGTATGTGCATGGCGCACGGCCGCTGAAATCAGCGCCAGTGGTAGGGAAAGGGGAAGACGAGAGCCGTATCTCTGCAGATAGGGCGCTCTCCTGCTCCCTCCCTGTCACGCAGCGCAGCCTCGCAGGGGGCTGCACTGCATTGCGTGACTTTTTTGTAAATATCCCCCTTAGGGACTCCTGGACAGGACACCAAAGGAGTGCCGGTGGAAACCCATTTAGTCAGCTGTTAGATCCCGCTCCCGTATGCTTTGAGTATTCTGCCATGGAGGCATGCTTTTCACATGGGAGACTATCCTGACTGCATGGAAGGGGGGCCTCTAGAGGGAAAAAACCCTGGGGCTTATTTACAAGCCCCTTGCGCCGCCGGTACATCACTTTTTCCCATATTAAAAGTGATGCACCGGTGACACAAGGTGCTTGTAAATAAGCCCCCCTGTGACGGCAATTGAACTATGACTGAACTTTCATCTAACGTGTGTGTACTAAATATATATCCACAAAGTGGGAGTGCATTTTTAGTTCCCACATTAATACAGTGCCTTGATGAACAGATTCTCTCAACATTAGTGGTGTAACGAAACTTGAGCCCCACCCCACCTGCAAGGTACATGGAGGGCCCCCCTTCAGACTTAAGCAGAGTCTAGTGAACTTCCCACCATTAGTCTTTCGCGTCCATTTGTAGTCCTGGAACACCAAAAACCAAGCTTTTCAGAAAAACACAGCAGCTGCCCCTTTAACAAAACCACAAATTACCAACAGCAGAATTCTTAACACATACTATCTATATGAAAAGCATGCCAGCACGTTTCTTTATTCTGAAACCTGCTAAAAGGGCAGTCGAAGATTTGTAAGTTTTAGACCACCTTTGGCACTCATTACACAATAGCTCCGAGACACCAAAGAGTTGTCCTTCAGACAAACACTGAAAAGCCTCCTTGAAAAGCAGTGGCGGCTGGTGACATTTCAAAGTGGAGAGGCGTAAAAGTTGTGAATGAGTTTGAAGTAGTGGGTAGCAAAGCAAGAAAACTCAACTGACATTTTGAAAAAAAAGCAAAGGGGTATTTTTGAGCTAATTTCAATAAAGACTTTTGTGGAAAGCAAGACTTATAACTCAGTTCTGAACATGTGGTCTTGAAATGTTTAAAATTATTAAAGAATGCCCAATATCTTACTACTTTAAATGTGTTCAACAGTTCCTGCTTCAAAATGTCTATTGGTGTGAGTTCAGGTTGGCGGGGGTGTTTGTGACAGGGCAGTATTGAGAACACTGGAGCAGAGTGCCTGTCAGTGCATCGTAGAGGTGTTCACACTACAGTCACATTCAATCCTTGGCGTCTCTGCTGAGCTGTTTCAAAATGGTAACATGTGCCACATTTGGGAAAGCAAATGAAGGAGATCACACCTGTCAATATATGTACAGCAAAATGTTTCTTGTCTTATTTGGTGGGTATCTCATGCGGCCATCCTGTGTAGCCACCATGAGGCTTTTTACAGTATTTATGGCATGCAATGCACAAATAAATAAACAGAATGGGGCTGATATACAAAAGCATGTATGAGTACAGGAAGTAGTATTGAAGTAGTAGTCTTGTATGTACTCTCACATGCCTTTGTGAATTGGGCACAAAACTTCCACTTCCCTATTAGTAAAAGTGCACAAAAGCCCAGTCCTTTCATCTATGAATATTTCAATTTTATTCATGTTTTAGAAGTTTATGGCTAAAAAAAGAGAACTACATGAGTCCTCTTTTACATGCCTTTTTGAATCGGGCCCAATGTACTTTCTCATTGACACTGATCCATGAAGGGTGCAGGAGCATGACATTTATTATAACTATGTGCAGTTGGCACACCCTGTGGGCACACAGTGGGGCATATTTACAAGCCCCCATCGCCACCACAACGTCACTTGATGTGGCTTAACGCTGCCTTGTGAATAAGGCACCCTTTCACGCTGTGTTCAGCGTAAAAGGGGAGGGCAATGGGTGTTGCGGTGGGCGTTCCATCGTAAAACCTATTGATTTTGATGCTGCTCTTTACAAGGGCAGTGTAAATAGGAGGCAGCGCCAAAATTAAGCCCAGGGATAACCTGGTCTTAAACAGGCAAAAAGGGGAGAAATGCTTTATTTCTCCTCATTTTTGCTGTTTCCCTGTGTGCTGACTTGTGCAGCACACATAGAAACAGCAAATTGCCTGTGATTGTTTATGCGCAGGAAGGTCCCCCTTCCTGCACATAAAAAATAATTTTTCAAAAAATGCTGTTTTGCACCTTCTATGTGTGCGCATTAAGCAGCACACATAGAAGTTACAAAACAACATTTAAGATTGTTTATGTGCAGGAAGGGACACCTTCCTGCACATAAACAATCCTCCCCCTCAAAGCAGGCACCCTTGCACTATGGTGCAAGGGTGCCTCATAGCTGCCAAGGTTTCAGATTGGTATATATGACATTTTCATAATTTTAGTGTAATTATGAGTGACTTTTCAGCGACTATGCGTGACACTTTCTCACAAGCAAAATAAAGCAATAAAGATGAGAGAAGCATATAATTATTAGAACATACACTCATTTTGGCAACGAGAGACACTAAGATCTTAAAATTAAACACCGCACCAGGAATGGAAGGGCAGCACTAACCTAGTACACTGACATTCGTTTGGGGGTGGCAAGTTGTAACTACTTTACTTGCTAAATGTTCTTGGTCTGGTGAACAGATCTTCAGCCAGGCAGCCGCATCGCTACATGACTTGCCTCGGTGACTGACTGCAGCAGGCAGGCAGAAGGCTCAGGCTGCCTCGAGCCACCCCTAATGGCAATAATTTTTCGTTTGGCAGCGGTGCCCGGTTAGTTCAGGCAGCCTGCCTGTGTCCTCTCCTGGCAGCCGCTGCAACCGAACCGGACGGTCATTGAGTGTGGCAGTCAGTCACAGGTCATGACTCCGACGACATCCTGCACTGCACTCTCCCGACCTGGCTCGGCTATATTGAATTGTCCACGGGTGGCCGGCCTGTACTAGCAGCAGTCAGTCAGCACTGCTCGAGGCAGCACTCAGCCACAGCGAGCAAAGCCAGGAGTGTCATAATGATTGCGGCCGGTGGCCTTCATACTCCTGGACCCCGTGGCACACTGCCTACTAGGAGGCAGGACATGACGTCCCTCTGCGGTGCCACAGCCAATGTATTAAACAGCCTGACAGTCTTAGTAGTAGCTCTTGGGCATACTACTGGGCCAGCCGTGACGTCAGGCTGTCTTCAAGCTCAGCTGCCCCAAGCGACTCAGGCAGCACAGCACTGCGGGAGTTGAATAACTATAATACATTTAGCGCTGACTGTGAACTTGGCACGTCCTTAGCTCTCAGCATGCAGTCCTGCCAAGTGCCACGGAGCACCCCAAGCCTGGGTGAGCAGCCGCCTGACAGCTGCCACACACAGATTTCCAGCGTTTCAGTGACAGAAAGGTATCATGCAAACATGCGTGACAATACATTTCGGTGCAGTGATGCGGAGCACCACACTGAAATGCGTTTGTCTAAAGCCTGATGCATGGTACTTGGCAGGACCGGTGCCTGCGTTGGCACTAGGCAGCTAATGTTAGCGCCAGTGCAAGGGGAAACACAGGGTTGCACCATATTATAATAAATAGGGTGCAGCCCTGCTTTTCCAAAGTGACAGAGCTTGTTAGTCTTCTTGGCTTAACGGCATGTTTCACCACTTTGGGGCCGATTCCGATCCGGGTCGGAAAGCACTCCGAGCTGGACTCCTACAGTCCGACCGAGCGAGTACGATGCGCACGTATGCTGTCGGACTCGGTTCGGTCGGACTCCCATAGAAGTCAATGGGAGCCAGTTGTACCACGCGTACATGCGCTCCCATTGACTGAATGGGTACGTCTCGAACAACTGCGCCCCTGTTGGACTTGGCCCTTCTGGCAGGTTCACCCCTAAAACTTTTTTGCTTTGTATGGTGACCTGGTGTAGTGATTTTTGGTTTCTGCGCTATTGACCGCTGTGTCCCAGGGTAAAGTGCGTGCATGTAGTGAGGTTGGCCTGCCCTCCCATAGGAATGCATGGGGGAATGTCCCTGGTAGTTCCTGATGCGTGGGGAGTGCAGGTGCGAGTTTGGTATGTGCAGACTCGTGTGATGAAATGCTGCGCGATGATGTGTGCGGTGTCCATGTAGCTAGTATGGAAGTGCCACTTCTAGACGCTGGCATAAATGTGCAGTGACTGCCTGTCGCGTGATTGGCTGGCTGAGGTCATGTGATGGGCTAGGGAATCCCCAGAGTCAGGAGGAGTCACCCAGTGGTGAATGGGGAGATCAGCAGCCAGATGGGTGGGAGGAGTACACCTAGGACCTGAATAGGGCTGGGCTTTCCCCACACAATGCTGGCTCCACCCCCTGTGGTGCGACTGATGACCCTAGCCCTGCCAGTGAATAGAGTGAGGGGCTGAGCACATCAAGGGTGCTCCCCAACCAGCTACGACTGGTTTTCCCCCTCACCCTGAACCAAGAACAAAGGGAAAAGGTGTATAAAAATGGGGCTGTGTCCCCACAGAAGGTTGTTCTCTTCCAGGATCCTGCCTGACGGGGCTGCTGCTGTTGCTGGGCCAGAGGACCGCCACTTGGACTACCTCCCTGCCTGGAGGCCCAGTGAGCTAGCTCTGGGCCCAGCCCCCCCCCTGCCTTGCTGCAGATAGAGGAGAGCTTTGCCGGAGCTCTTCTATTTGATTTATAGAGCTAGGAGCGCTTTTATTTCTGAGGGCCGGTGCCCACGTGGCATTTGCCCCGTTCTTGGCCGATCCAGAAGTCCCCTGGCAGGTGCCCACCCTACCGGGGACATTGCCGCCCATGTCGAGTGCCCACCTCGATTTATTGTATTTTGAAAGAGACGGTGCCCACCCAGCATTTGCCCGCAAATCGCCCCTCCGGCGCCCGACCAGGAAGTCAGGCAGGCCGGGGCCGGGCCTCCGGGACAACCAGAACCGGAAGTAGGAGGGCGGGAGCCTACCCAGCCTCCCACCGAAGACTCGCTGCTGTTTTGGGCACCAGAGCCGGCAGGCGCCTACCCCGTGCCGCCGGTCCTGCCGAAAGACGAAGTCCCGGTCCCGCTACGAGGGACCGGGTGAAGCCAGGCCACGAGGAGGAGTCCCCCGCCGCGAGGAGGCCCGCGTCGGTCCGGTGAGTGGGGCTCTGGCCTGGAGGGTGCACGGAGCAGCCTGGTTGGCTGCAGAGTGCGAGTGCGCTCCGACGGGGCCAGCATTATTTGTGTCGAGCGCTGGTGTGCTCCAACGGCCCGCATTTGTTTCCTCGAGCGCTGGTGCGCTCCAATGGCCCGCATTGTTTCTTCGAGCGCCAGTGCGCTCCAACGGCCTGCCTTGTTGTCTAAGAGCGCGAGTGCGCTCCAACGGTTGGGGGCATTGTTGCTTACGAGTCCAGAGGGACTCCCAACAACGGGGCCTATTTGTTTAAGAGCCTGCGAGGCTCCAACGCGGCCCACAGTGTTCACAGAGCCGGAAAGGCTCCTTCTGGGCATATTGTGTAAAGAGCCTGTGAGGCTCAACGCCTGGCCCCCTCATTTCTTTAAGAGCCCAGGGAGGCTCCACGCAGGTGATATGTTTTAAAAAGGAACAGTGGTGCCCCAGCCTTTTTCCAGCTGCCCAGCACTTAGTGGGCAGCTGCAACGTGTAGGCTGTGCCCAGTTGCTCCTGCCTTGACTGCGTGCGCAGTCTTGCCCTGACTCTGCTGGACACAGGGTGTTTGAACCCCTGCAAGGCCACTTGGCCTAGGGACAGTCACAGGTGGTGACTTATGTGAGTTGGGCGCAATTGTGTTTTCCTGCACCGCTGAATGTGTTTTTATGCGTCATGTGCCTTGTTTCTACACCGCTGAATGTATATTATGCATCATGTGTTTTCCTTCCCTACACCTCTGAATGTGTTGTGATGCATCATGTGTAATGTGCTTATACCCCTACAGGTATTGTGATACTTAGGTGGTTGTTTTTCTCCTAGTACAGGTGGTGCTAGTGAGGTCCTGGTTCCCTGCGTAATATTTTCCTAAGGTGGTTAGGGTTGCGTAGGTGGTATTTACCTGTTACCAGTGGTTACTGGTTGTGCGCTGCATTTTCTCATTGGTGCTACAGTGATTATATGTGCTATGTTCTAAAGTGATATTCTAAGTGCTAGTTCTAAAAGTGCTGATTCCTGACAGTGGTCCAGGTGGCCCTGTCTTGTACCTATCCCCCTGTAAATTCTGCCCGTGCCTGTTGGTACATTGTAAAGTGTGTGTTTTTATCTAATGTGTTTTGTTATAATACAAAGGCTATTTTTATATAATACCTTGTGTGGAGTTTCTTTTGTGGTGGGCCTTGGGTGTTGTTGCTGGGTGCGCGCGCAAACGCTT
The DNA here is from genome assembly GCF_964204655.1 of Triturus cristatus. Taxonomy (NCBI): domain Eukaryota; kingdom Metazoa; phylum Chordata; class Amphibia; order Caudata; family Salamandridae; genus Triturus; species Triturus cristatus. The sequence continues at coordinate 249,990,748 of NC_140586.1, forward strand.
TACACATTGCCTCCGGGATAAGCCTGACTGCTCGTGCCAAGCTACCAAGGGGGTGAGCAGGGGTTATCTTTGGCGTGTAACTCCCCAGCCCTGACTAGAGTGGTGGTTTCTGCCTGGCTTTGGCGCAAGCCCTAGCCAACCAGAAATCGCCATTTCTAACAGCCCCCTACAGTGGGTACGCGTCAGTGCCATCCGCGCCGTACATGCCTGTGCGGGGGAGACCCAATGGGATCTCCCCCTGTGTGCGAGTCGTACGGCTGCTGGTGTCGGGGGGGCCGACGCGGACCCCCGAAGTCCGACTCTGGGAGCTTTTGCGAGCCGGACACTCCGGCTTGCACAGGCTGTCCGACGCATGCATCGTACTGGCTTGGTCTTGAATCGCATCCATTGCACGCCACGGTTAGCTTACGACCGAGACGTACGGAGCGGTTCGGACCCGGAAACGACTCGGTCGGTGATTTTCATGTAGCTCGCATCGTACTGGCTCGCTTGTACAGCTATACGAGTCGGGCGGAAAACATGCGGAATCGGCCCCTTTATTGTAAATATGCCTGTGTGCCTTAGTAGGTATTTGCATTTCAAACCGAAGATGGGCCCAATGTAGGCTCCTTTGCTTTGTTTTTCTCTGCTCATACTGTTCCGATGGCTGCCCCACATGTTGGACATACATGCATCTCCAGAGCTCTCATGTTTTGGAAATTCTTAGGAAGCAGAACTAATTAGCATATTTCATTACATCACGGAAAGTGATGTAATTTACCCCTTGATGACAAAGACAACAGGAGAAGTATTGTCAGTGAAATGACACCAAAACCCCGCTAAAGTAGTCGGGTGCCTTCCAGGATTAGGCGGCGCACTTAGAAGTTGTTTGCTGAAATCTAAGCCTGATCATTTCACAATGTGAAGCAACGCATGGGGAAATATTTGAGAATTCTGCCAAGGTTCTGATGCCGATTGTTGCGGGAGTAAGACTGGTCACACTTGCAGTTTCTAGACAAACGAGGGGCTGACTCATACATGCTAACGTTTAGTAGTAGAAAGGAAGGTGATTTTGAAAATAAGATCGGGGGAATTTAATTTCCTCATTTACTTGCATTTAAGTGGAGTACGTTTTCAGCGTCAGAAACGTGCACTAAAGCATTTATTGACTTGAAATATAGGGAGCTCTGCCACACTTGAATTATTTGAATATTTGTGATATTATGATTATTCAACAGATTTTAATTGTTGTCCTTCTCTGGAGGCTGGTTTACTTTGGTTGTGTACTTTTTATATTGGAGAGGAGCACTCCCTTGTAATCTGATTAAACTGTTTAAACTAAAATATCTTTTTTAATTTAGCGTGCCGCAGTGGTAGACATACTGTCCTGTTATGCCTTCATTCTACTCATCAGTGTTCAAGTACTATTACTTGACCTCTGCGTACTGCATCTGACGTGCTTTTGCTAGCATATATTCACTGTACACTCAATTTCAAAACTCGCTTTGTCAATATAACACTCTTAATTATACTCTGTTCTAACAAATTATTGTCACAAAACCATTGCTCTACAACATAATTTAATCTGTTGTAATCACAGAAATCAAATTCTTAATCTGTACAATGTGTAGCAGTAATTCCAATTCATGCTTGTTGGTTAGAAATCTTTGTTTACAATAATGTTTCCCTGCACACTAAATTAAATTGTAATAAATTAACATTTATGTTGTTTATAGACTCAGCCCCCGAAGAAGGGCCAGAAGGGCCCGAAATGCATTGGGCACAAGCAAGAATATGTCGACAGCATGAATTGGAATTACTGCTACACATTGTACATATTAAGAATGTGATTTCTGTGATTACAACAGATTAAATTATGTTGTAGAGCAATGGTTTTGTGACAATAATTTGTTAGAACAGAGTATAATTAAGAGTGTTAAATTCACAAAGCGAGTTTTGAAATTGAGTGTACAGTGGATATATGCTAGCAAAAGCACGCCAGATACAGTGCGCAGAGGTCGAGGTCAAGTAGTATTTTTACGGGAGGTCACCCCCCAGATTCCTGGTCAAGGGTGAAAATAATTATCTTTCCGAAAAAAAAAAAAACCCCGAGCAACTCGGGTCATATCGTCCCATTACACTTATTAATGCAGACTCTAAGATCTACTCGAAAGTCCTGTCTACTAGACTTGCTCCCTTAATTCACAGGGTGGTTTCTCCGAGTCAACATGGCTTCATCCCAGGTAGATCAACTATCAATCATATACACCGAGTAATTGCCCTGTTTGATGGTATGGAGGTGTCAGGGGACCCTATGGCGCTGGTTCTGCTTGATGCGGAGAAAGCTTTCGATAGGGTCTCCTGGCACTTCCTATGGGCTGCGATGTCTAGAATAGAGATCCAGGCAGGGTTTATTCAGGCAATGCAAAAACTATATGTGAAGCCAAGGGCCATAGTGATGGTAAATGGTAGCCCAACTGAAGAGTTGATAATATCGTGAGGAACACGGCAGGGCTGTCCTTGCTCACCGTTGCTCTTCGCGATCTACATAGATCCGTTTATTAGGCGCTTAGAAAAGGACAGAGCAATTAAACCTATAGTTTCGCAAGGATACCTTACCAAAACATTGGCCTATGCCGACGATATTGCGATTGTGAACGCTGATCCAATTGCGGCCATGATCGCAATAGAGAAAGAAGCAAAGCAATTTGGGATAGTGGCCGGGTATGCGCTGAATCAAGGGAAAACTCAGATTGTTCTCAACAAAAAGTACGTAATGAGGGATGTCCGGGTGGTGGAACATGCCATTTATTTAGGTGTCTGTATTACAGCTGATTTGGATAAATTGGTAAATTTGAATGTAAAATCAACAACAGCCGTAATGCAGAAAGATCTTAAACGTCTAGACAATTTACACCTCTCTATTATAGGCAGAGTAATTGCGATCAAAATGGTGTTCTTCCTCAAAATCCTGTATTTGTTTAGAGCAATATGCTTACAATTTTCTGTACCATGGCTTAAATCAATGGAACGGATATTTTCTAGTTTTATTTGGGCGTACTCACAGCCGCGTCGGGCTTATAAGCTACTTACCCTCCAGAAAGATCGGGGGGGCTTAGCTCTCCCAAATCTCCCGGCGTATTATTCGGCAATGGTACTTTTGTACAGTAAGGAACTTCTACAGAGTAACTGGGAAAATATAGCGGGGGAGGCCTATACACCAACTACATTTCAACTATTGTTAGGTAGGGATAGTGGAGGGTATTGGTTGAGACACTTGCATGATAGCCACTACAAAAAAGGTAAAATTTAAAACAGTACTTAGTGGATATAGGGTTTGGAAAACCGTTAGGAAAATGTTGGGGATAGGGAGATTATCTTTCTATACCCCCATTAAGAATAACCCAAATCTGCCTGAAATTTTTAACGATAATTACATCCATAGATGGTACGAGGCAGGTATTAATCAGATAGGCCACCTTATGTCTTCTAACGGGATTCAATCCTTTGAGGAACTTAAGAATAGTTTTGATTTGCAGTGGTGGGACTTTTTTAAGTACCTTCAAGTGAGAGATTTTTTGCAACGTAAGTTAGGAGGGAGGGGGGGATTGTTAAAGTTAATCTAATAGACATACTATTATTAGACACAAAAAACTCAATTGGGAATATCTATTCGCATATCATTGCGATGTTTCCTGATGATATGGAGAAAGTTTCTCAGAAATGGCTAGAGAAAGCAGAGATTTCTGAAGATGAGTTCAACTACGCCTACGGAATGTCACAAACTATACTAATGTCAACCAAACTTCAAGCCCAATTTTTTAAAACTTGTTTTTTTTTATATTACACTCCGGATAGAATAGCCAAGTGGGGTAGTGGGGTGTGCACGTGCTGCCCAAGGTGTTATTTGTATAAGGCTGACTGTATACACATTTTCTCCACCTGTGAAGGCTTAAAACTGATTAAACAAGCGATTGGGGAATTTTTATCTACTATGTTACACAATAACACAGTACTATCTAGCGGGGTTATCCTACTAGGGGCTGTAGACCCCGGAAATTCTAGTGTAGGACACAAACTTATTTTTATTGCAATGGCTGTCTTTAGGTTATGCATTGCCTCTGCTTGGAGAGATTCTGTCGCCCCCACCTTCCAACAATGGCTCTCCAGATTCCTTGCTATAGCTAATATTGAAATTTCGGTTTACAAACGCAAGGGCAGAAGGAGACGTAAAATGGGCTTAAAAATATGGGCCCCATTTATAGAGTGGCGCCAAACTGTAGGCCAGGAATGAACTTTAAGTGTAAATTATAATTGTTTTCTTTCCTCTCCTTATGCTCTGATTGTGTTGAAAAATGTTGTTTTTTCTTTTTTTTTCTTCTTCTTTTTTTGGGTTTTTGCTTTGTCAGTTATATAACCGTATGTATACCTGTCTGTCTGAATGGGAGGGGGTGGGGGGTAACATGTCTTTGTCAAAAAATATGGTTTGAATAAAGATATTTAAAAAAAAAACAATCAGGAATAAAACACAATAGGTTAAGAGCATTATTTGTTGCCGATAAAATATTCAACTGTATACTTAAATGTTAGCAGCAGTAATAGAAAGCAGCAATGAATAATGTGCATTTGTGCTAATGGCTGGAAGACAATTCTACAGACTATTAGAAAAATATTTTTTATTTTATTTAATATAATATTTGTAGGTATTTGTGATATGTATTTAACATTATATGTTTTTTATATTAAATATATATATTTTTTAACATATTTATATAATTATCATTTTTTTTTTTAAAGATTTATTTTGTTGATGATATTTTGTTTGATTTTAAGTGTGAACTTACTGGAGTGAGAATAGTAAATTTTACCCCTCCGCAATCCAACACTTTCTCTATTGATGCACTGAATGGAGTGGGAATAGTAAATTTTGTCCCTCCGCTATCCAGGACTTTCACTATTGATGCTCTGACTGGAGTGGGAATAGTACATTTTATCACTCAGCTATCCAACACTTTCCCTACTGTTGCACTCATTGGAGTGGGAATAGTAATTTTTACTCCTCTGCTATCCAACACTTTCCCTACCGTTGCACTCACTGGAGTGGGAATAGTAAATTGTATCCCTCCGCTATCCAACACTTTCCCTACTGTTGCACTCACTGGATTGGGAATAGTAATTTGTACCCCTCCGCTATCCAACACTTTACCTACTGTTGCACTCACTGGAGTGGGAATAGTAAATTGTATCCCTCCGCTATCCAACACTTTCCCTACTGTTGCACACACTGGAGTGGGAATAGTCATTTTTACCCCTCCACTATCCAACACTTTCCCAACTGTTGCACTCATTGGTGTGGGAATTGTAATTTTTACCCCTCTGCTATCCAACACTTACCCTACTGTTGCACTCACTGGAGTGGAAATAGTAAATTGTATCCCTCCGCTACCCAACACTTTCCCTACTGTTGCACTCACTGGAGTGGGAATAGTAATTTTTAACCCTCCGCTATCCAACACTTTCCCTGCTGTTGCATTCACTGGAGTGGGAAATGTAAGTTTAAAGATTTTTAAATAGTTTAATGTTTAGTTTGATAATAGAAAGTTTAAAAAAAAATAGAATTTATGTTATTGGTATATGTATATATATATTTATTTGTTAAATTTTTATATAATTTTAAAATTATAAAATAGATTAAACGTATTAGTTTAATAATTTGTTTTAAAGTGAATATTCATATATATATATATACATATATATTATTATATCAGGAAATTGCTGGTGCATGGAAGACGTATTTGACATCTAGATCTCCAAAAAACACTCGCTGACACGGACCTTCGGTAAGTGCTTGATTTAATTAAATCGTGAGGCTGTCGTCATAACGTTTCGGCTCCGTGGAGCCTTGATTATTATATATGTGCATTTAACTTTTTTAAATTAGGTTTTTTGTTATATTTGATAAAATGTATATTAAATCTAATTTATTTTTTTTAATTTATATTTTCTTTAATATATTTAATTTTTATTAATTTATTTTATATACATATAAAAAACGATATTCTGGTCAACAAAATTTATGACATCGATATTCCCCCCCCCCCCACGCTATTTTTGTAGTTAACATTATGGGGCCGATTCCGATCAGGGTCGGAAAGCACTCCGACCGAGTCGGATCCGGAGTGTTTTCTGACCGAGCCGGACCCCTACAGTCCGACCGAGCGAGTACGATGCGCACGTATGCTGTCGGACTCGATTCGGTTGGACTCCCATAGAAGTCAATGGGAGCCGGTCGTACAACGCGTACATGGGCTCCCATTGACTGAATGGGTACGTCTCGAATAAGTGCGCCCCCTACAGTGGGTACGCGTCGGTGCCACCCGCACCGTACATGCCTGTGTTGGGGAGACCCATAGGTCTCCCCCTTTGTCAGAGGCGTAGGGCTGCGGGTGACAGGGGGTCTTACGCGGACCCCCAAAGTCCGACTCCGGGAGCTTTTGTGAGCCGGACACTCCGGCTCGCACAGGCTGTCCGAAGCGTGCATCGTACTGGCTCGGTTGTAAATCGCATCCATTGCACGACGCGGTTAGCTTCCGATCGGGACGTACGGAGCGGTTCAGACCCAGAAACGACTCGGTCGGTGAATTTCATGTAGCTCGCATCGTACTTGCTCGCTCGTACAGCTGTACGAGTCCGTCGGAAAACACGCGTACGGCTCGTAGTTTTTCCGGCCGAACCCGATTCGGTGCCCTTCCGACCGATATCGGAATCGGCCCCTATATGTATAGGATGTGGATATTTTTGACATCGATATTTTGGTCACTATATCTTTGGTACGGGGATATTTTGGGTGTCGATATTTTGTCAGTGTTCCAAACAATCCATAACAAATACACCTAGATAAACATGGCTTTATACCCTGTACATGTAAAGAATCACTTAGCAAACATTCAGCAATATGCAGTCCCACATTATGTTCCATAGAGAAAGAGTCCATTCTTTATTTCCAGCAAAAGGTTGCATTTCCACGCAACAAGTAGGCCTACTGGCCTGTGGCAAATAGAGCGGCTAGTATGGTAGCAAGGAGAACTTCCTAGCTTAGACAAGTGGCAGTGAGGAAAATGTAGCAGGTTGGAACAGCTGCACTGTGGTTGCCAGTGGATGATAAGCCAACAGAGCTCTAGCCACAGAGAGTAAGTGTACAGGAGGTTGGGGGCTACGTGTAGCAGGCTGTCACCCAATCACAGCCTTATTCTACGTACTTGGTGCTCCTAATACTGCACCCCTCTCTGTGCAATACCAGAAGGTGCAGAAAGGGGAAACAGCCATCACATTGCATTCGTTACAATGCATGCGATTATAACGCGGTCATTACAACGACCGCATTGTTACATCGCAGTACCATTACAACGCAAGTCGTTGCAACAACTTGCTGTAGGGGGCACTCTAAACTAAGGAAGAGTATAATTTACTATTCCAACACCTTCCCTACTGTTGCACACACTGGAGATGGAATAGTAAATTATACTATTTCTAAGTCCAGCGCGCCCCCTACAGCAAGTCGGTGTAACAGCTTGCTTTGTAATGGTACTGCAAAGTAACAACGTGGTCGTTGTAGCAACCGCGTTGTAATTGGATGTGTTGTAAAGGCATGCGATGTAAACACCTATATTCGCAGAAAGCGATGCAAGGTGACAGAAACCACAGAAAAAGTGTCTCTCCCCTCAGCATAGACAAGGGTCCATATTTACAAACCCACACAGAGTTCTTCTAAGGGCTACCTTCTTATATAAATACAGGCAAGGCCTATCTGAGGGCTCTGCAGACACAGAACAGTATGAAAGGGGAAGCACCTGCCTAGGGTGCCCTATGTGGCATTTATTGTAAATAACATATGATGGGGCATAGCTAGAGAAATGACATAGACTGTCATGTGGTAGGGTGTAGCTGGGAACATGATGGCATTGGCTTGTCGTATACTTGAAACCTAGGAACAAAATGGTATGGACTGGTACATTAAGGAGAACATCGTGCAACATGATGACAATGACTGGGAACATAATGACATGATGGCAACGACAAGCGCATAAGATGAACTAAAAATATAAAAATAGTATTTGGAGTATAACATTTGTGTAATTAATAGAAATACTACACTTATGTTGGACAAAATGTGTGCATTCCAAAAATATTAAATGGGATTTTTTATAGTGAATTGTTGACATTGATTAATGATGTTGTATCATAATTCCATACTTGGTACTAGTAGAGAGCCCTTTCCTCCACATGTGATGGTTATTTTTTATCTATATTTGCGACACTTGGCCCTACACCTTGCACTGTTTGTCTGGATTTGGCATTAAACTGCTCAGAAGCAGTTACAATTCCATGGTCCAGTGTTTTAATGTAGTTCTTCTAGAAAAGTGCCTCCTGTTGTTTTGCAGCGTCTGGTAAACCCTACACACACAACGACCTCGCTCATTGAAGAACAACACATATTCAGAAGGCTAGGTTCCATACTCTACTAGAGTATTGCACATCCTCTATGTCTGTCATAGTAGGGCATAAGCATTCTCAATTTAATTTTTTTCCACCGACATCTGGAATAACCCTGCATATATAAATCCGACTCATTTAGAGAATCACCTTGGCTGTCGATCCCTCAATAAAGCCATTGAGTGTGACGTTCACACGGGTGAGGTAACATTTGCAACTTCTATCCCGTCCCCTCAAATAGGGGTACGTACCGCCTATTGTTGACACATATCCAAAAAATGCCCTAGTCTTGCTGAGGCAGTAGCTCAATAAGGAGTGGAGTAGGGTGGAACATGCAGGCAGGTGTCAGGAGCCTTCCGCCAGAGCTCCCAATGGTCCAACTAAATGAAAGCTTTGCTGAAGTCTCTTTATGGAAAGCATGAGGCCTTCTGGCATGGCTGTGGGCCAATATCCGGAGCTGATCATACTCTTGGGACATAGACGAAGTTGAATAATTTCTGATGCCCCAGATGTCACCGGCCAGGATTAGCAGCCCGAACACTGGTGACTTGCAGATCAACACCTTCTATGCTGCCTACACAGGCATCAGAGGGTCTGCCTTCTGGTGACTCGTCGGAAAACTCTGCACCTCACAGCTGTTGAGCATGGTTTGAGCCCTGGGTATCTATCTGCGACAGGACCTCACCTAGTGCTAGACTATGGGGCTTATTTACAACAAAATAATGCAGTGCAGCGCCACAAGCCATTTCGCTGCGCTGAGCTGCATCATTTTAAAAGCCCAGGGATGCGTCATATTTACAAAAAATTAACGCAGCCCTGTGCTGGTGCACAATTGACTGCTTTCTATGTTTTCAGAATGCAGGTCTCGCATTTGTGAGATTTAGAGCTATTGGCGTTGTAAACGACAATATCTTTTACTTTTGTGTTTTGGTTTGGAGTGGATGTATATGGTGTGGTGTCAAATTATGTGGGTTGCATTGGAATTGTTAGTTGTAAAATTGTGTGGTGTGTAGTGTATTTGTATATTTGAAATATGTGGTGTGGTGGATAGATGGATTGAGAGCTGCACAGAATAGATAGAAAGGAAGATAGAGAGGCATAGGTCGCTTGTGCAGGAAATGATGAATGAGCTCGAGACAGAGAGGTGCAGAAAGAGTGTATGAGAAAGAGAAAGAAGTGTAGAGCAGGTCACAGACGCATAAAGAGGGAGCGCAAAATAAATGTCACGTCAAAATCAAACCAATATGCTGATTTACCAGCTGAGTGAGGTTTTGCAACGCTGCGTGCCTTCAGATGTGTTATATGAGTTTTAATAAAGATTACACCCTCTGCAATCCTTGTCAAATTAAAGTTCATAGAAAACAATAGATTCTGTATCCTCCAGGAGAATTGCGCCCAGGGCCAGACTGCCCGTAGCGGGCACCGGGCAATCCCCCGGTGCGCCGCACCGGTGGGGGCCGGTTTTGGGCCCTTGGGGGCCGTTTTTGTTACAGCATAGCTGCAAAATCGGCCCTGAAACAAAATCGCCCGAAAACCGGCCCTGGCAAAGAGCTCGGCGGCACCCCCAACCCCCTGCGGGAGGAGGGGAGGGGCGGCCGAGCACTTTGCCAGGGCCGGTTTTGGTTCCCAGTCCGGCCCTGATTGCGCCCATCCCATGCATTGAACTAAGAACATAAATGAATTGCCGTTTACATGGTGTGGGACACTGGCTCCCCGATGTTGTTAGCTTTTGACACCCATGTTGTTTTCTGCAGGGAGCTCCTTCCACCATCAACAAACAATAATGAGGAAAAACAGCGCTGAGCAGCCGGCACAGCAGTGCTCCTCGCGTTTCAGATGAGGGGGCCACTGCACTATGCAAAAATCAGCCCCCTTGCGAGGTCTGTCAGCCTGACACGCAGGTCCCACATCTGGCTACTTACATGCCTTACAGCTGCTGACCAACTTCTAAAAAGAAAAAAGTCCAAGTATCGTGATTTCTGCCGGCTGCCCTGTGTTTGTCTAGTGTATTATGAAATACAAGCCTCAATTTTGGACAGTTTATGAATATTTTTATATTTTCAGGGACGTATGACTTTTTATATGCCAAGTGTTTTATTTCTGTGGATAATTGCGAGATCTGATTAATATTCTCGGGCTCTAGAAGTGACAAAGTGACAGGTGCTATAATCTTCTCCATAGTAGAGTCAGACCGCTGCACAGAGTAACTCTTTTTGGTTGAAAGGGCTAATCCGCTCCTAATGAACAATAAATTACGATTGATCATGAAGTGTCAGGCCAATCACTTCTCCGTTCTGCCCCTCGGAGGCCAGCTCTCTGCTCACTTGGTCGGTGCTGCTGAGCGCGTCGCTCCCTTACTCAAAAGTCCACCCACACATTTGAAGTGCCAAAACTACCAAGAAACAAACAAAAGCCCTTAAAACTCCCGCTTTTACAGCGAAAACAAACTACTGTTCTAACTAACCCATGTGGCTTCAGTGTATGCTGGGTTTCCCAGTTTGAAAATAAAACACAAGAGCGTGAACTAATGCTGGGAGACTCTTCCCCTGTCTGCAAAACGTTGGTTAGGGTTTATTTATTTTGCACTTTAATACAGCAAAAGCGCTTTACAAGAACACATGCTACATTGCACAAGGACAAATTCATTTTACGGAACAGGGAGATAACGTGACTTGCCCAGAATCACAGGATGTTTGAGCAAAAAAACTGTTTGAAGCGTTAACATTCGGCACTAAATGCAAGTGCAAGCACAAAGGGGCAGATTTACAAGCCCCTTGCGCCTCATTTACGCCGCTGTCGCGTCACTTTTGTGATGCAGCTGCGGCGCAACTCCTGTGCCATGGTGCGGGGTACTTACACCGTGACGCATCTGGGAGACGCGTCACGTTGTAAAGCCCTGCGCCACATGTAGGCGTTCCTGCGTGGGGGGGGGGCGTTCCGGCGCAGGAACGCCTCCTAAAAGTGGCTGAGTGAAATCTACAAGATTTCACTCAGTCACTTTTAGGCCCATGCTGCGTCAAAACCCTGCGCCTGCCTGAAGCAGGCGTAAGGATTGTCGCAGCATTAACAAGATAGGGCCCCTCGGAGCATTGCTGGAGCTACGTCGTGCTTGCAACACAACTCCAGCAATGCGCCACTTTTATGGCACAGATGCGTCACGCATCTGTGCCGTTTTTGCCCCATGGTGCGCCGCATGATAAATGCGGTGCATCCATGGTGGCGGAGGTGTGGCGCACAATAACTGGCGCATCCCTGCTAATATGCAGGGATGCGCCAGTTATTGTAAATATGCCCCGAAGTGTCTTGGTGTTTAGAAACGAGTGCCGGTTCGGCACACCGTCACAAATAAAGCACTGCTTCCTCCCCCGAAAGAGGCCCTCGGGTGCCTGGAACCGTGAGGCTTGTGTTATGAACTCTTTCTGTAGCAGGTGTGCTGCTTTCCGTCTGCCTTGTGCGTGCGCTGACGAACAAGACTATCCGCACTGTGATCGCCGCTTGACATCTGAGATGTCTCCTCAGTGCCATGACCCATCTGTGGGATGCAAGGCCTACTTCCGCAGAGTGAGACCGACATCTACTGGCTGGGACGCCCAGGGGATGTAAGGACATTGTCAAACTGGCCAGGGCTGTCTGTGAGGTACGCAGGCCTCGACGGAGTGAAGGCAATGCCAGGGCCCAGCACTCAGTAGAGAGTACTGTTCAGACTAACATAAACTGGCCGTGGTTTGCACGCGGAAGCAGGTATTGTCAACCACGGCGAAAACTGCCTGCAGATCGCAGAGTAATAAAGGGATGAGGGATTCAAACTTGCAGCGTGATGTCTCCTTTCAAGAAGTGTTGAAAATCCATGGAGGTTCAAGTTTCAGGAATGGAAAACATTACGAGTCAAGCAGTTGCAGTCACGATCCCGTTTTAGTAAGGAAGGAAGGGCTCATCCACAGCATGGAGGGGTGGAAATAAAAGAAAGACTATATCATAGGATGGTTGCACTCCTTTGGTATTATGGAAACTGGTCTGAATAAGTGATGTGCGTATTGTTTGCTGGTTTGTTACTGTGTGGCAGTCGCAGGGGTAATGTTAAAACATTATTCCGTATCTATTTGCCATTAAAATTGCATCCTTTCAGATAATCTTCAGTGGTAGAGACCGAAGCCCGTGATGTGTGCTAAGGCAAGCACAGCTTGCAGACAGAATAGAGGTTGTGAGGTACTTGCAGAGATGTTGCACATCGGGTCTCCTACTTCTCAGTGGTGCAGGGAAAGCATGGGTTTGGCAGGAGCAGCAATCCTCCCTCTCCGCCAGACCCCAAATGGGCCTTTAAAGGCCTTCCTTGGAGCCCATTAATTAGGCACTGACTTCTCTTCTATTGTGTGTATAAAGGCGCAGAGAAACCAAGCCAAAGCTCAGTTTGAAATGCACCAGTTTATCCGTGACCTCCTTTGGTAGCCTCGGGCTTTGTTTACTCTACCTCTGTCTATACAATATTTACCAGGTGCAAAATCCCGGCAGAAAAATATGAAAAGAAAACCACTTTGTCAAAGGTTATTTCCCCCAATGCCTGCATCTGGCGTCTCCCGCTCCTCAACCATCCCTGCATCTGTTTTACCCAATGGGGGCTTGGGGGGCAGCCGAGCACAGCGAGGTCTGCCCCCTGGGCAGGTTGGGAGGGGGGGAGATGGCCGGCGAGCGGCCATTTTGTAAGGTTTGGGCTACATTGGGACTAGCCCAATTGTAGCCCAATTTTCGTTAGGTAGCCCAAAGGTTATTTAGCCAGTTTTCGCGCCTCCCCAGCCACCATTTTAGGTTTGGTGACCTAGTGGCTGGGAGCGCTTGTCAGTCAGGTTTTTTGTCAGGCCTAGTTAGGTTTGGTTAGTGCTAGTGTCATTTGCATAGCGACGATGTCGAACAGCGATTATCGTGTGATTGAAGCAATGAGGCTTCTTAATGAGGCGGGTCGTCTGGATTTATTGATTCCCAAGGCTTTGCCGTCATCGCGCCCGGTGAGACGCACGTCGGCCGGGGTGGCGGCCGCCGTCGCAGCTTGTTCGCCCCCCCGGAAGATTGGTGGGCAAAAGGTGAGTGGCGGGGGCCACGCGAATGTCAGGAGCGCGGCCCCGGTTATGTCGACATGGGCGGGGAAGTGCGGGGGTGAGGCGCGAGGCAGCGGTGTCGCCCGGAGGGGGAGCGTGTCTCGCGTCTCCCCACCGGGATCGCACTCCATTGAGGGCCGCTCAAATGTCAGTGGAGCGGCCCCGTGCGTTAGTAGGTTAGATGAGCGGCAGGGCAGCGCGCAGCTGAAGCGCGCTGCCCAGGGGATGGAGGAAGGCGGGGGGACGGGGAAAAGCCTCACTGACAGGAGCTTTTAGTGCAAATGGAGCGCAGCGGTGGAGCGCGTCTCGTAGCTCCCCCGGGCACTCTCAGAATGACAGGGGCCGCTCGCGTGTGAGGAGAGCGGCCCTGCTGTCTGAGGTAGGGCAATTTTCTGGCGCTGGGGCAGTGGGGGAGGCCTCAATAAAACTGGCAGAAAAGGGGCAGGTATCTTCAGGGATTGGGGGCACTCTAGCTTCAGGTATTGAGGAGAGAGGGGGGAGGAGTGCTAGTATGGGAGAGCAGGCCCATTTAAGTGGGGTGGTAGGGTTGGGGAGGCAGGTAGGCGCTGTTGGGGACCTGGTACTCTCTGGTATCGATCAAGAGGGAGGTGGGGTGGGCAAAGGGGGGTTTTGCCTCTCTTAATAGAATCGGAGGGGAGCGAGCGCAATTGGGCTGGTTTGGATATTTTTGAGTCATGGACTGAGGGGTGTCTGGGGCTCAGGGGGGTATGGGGTCGGATGGGGTTCGGTGGGGGGGCGGGGGTTTTGGGGGAGGATGGTGGGGGGGTGTCTGGGCAGTTGTCTAGTGGGGGGGTGCAAAGACAGTTGGTTGCTGTTCTGGGTGAGGAGGAGGCTGGGCCAAGTTTTCGGGGGGGGGTCTGGGGCCAGGGGTTTGGAATGGAGCGACGGTGAGGGGTATGGGGGGGAGCAGGAGGAGGGGGTGGACCTGAGTGCAGTAGGGCAGGCGTGGGTAGCGAGCACTTTAGGGGCCGCAAGTAACAGGGGTTGGGATGGGAGAGAGAAGAGAGGTAGGCCCAGCACACCAGACCATACTTTTTTGTTTCAGGCGGGGGAGCAACGCACTGAGCATCGCGGGGTGCCAGACTTGGTAGGCCTGGGAGCGGCCCATTGGCACCAAGGAGAAGGGATGGTGGCCGGCAGAAGTAGGTGCGGGACGGGCTCGCCGGCCCCAACACCCACGGGGTTGCAACGCCCCGGGGGACAACGCAGCAGACCGAATGCCGAGGAGGAGGAATTTTGTTTTCCACGACGAGTGCATTCTGTGCCTCCAGCGGGGAGCGCTGGGGGTGTGAGGCAGGTAGAGTTGGATTATGACGATGAGAGTATGGAGGAAGGAGAGGTGCGGGAAATTGATGAAGGGGGTGAGGGGGGCCGAGTAATGTTGTGCCTAGTATGTTGCAGGTGTCACAACGCCAGGCGCAGCCCACGGTCGGACATCGCGTTGGGAGGAGAGGTCGGCCCCTTTGCCAGGACACAGGGTGGAGCGGCGGACGGAGTCTTTGGCGACAGGTAAACAGTCATTGCGCCCGCGTCCTGTGATGGTATCTGTGGGTGTGGGTGGAACGGACAAGGGGGAAGGGACGGGAGGTAGGTTGAACAAGGGTGCTTACGTGGTAGATGTCGGGGTAGGAACTGAGGACTCAGGTAAGGGTTTGGACACAGGTAAGACGTCCATGGACATTGGAGGTGTGACGGACAAGAAGGTGACAGGTGAGATTAAGACGGGGGAGGTAGAGACTAAATTGGAGAGCAAGGAGGTGAAAATTAAACGTTTGCCATATATGGGCGTGACAAAGCCCTTGGGCGCTCATTTAATGTTGGCCACGAAGGAGCGGATATGGAAGGGAGAATATGTAGAAATGCTTAAATTACTTCACAGGGAGGTGCGGGCAAAGGAGGGATCAAAGGAGGAAGAATTTGAATTGGCAAAACGACCGAAGGTGCCATTGACTATTGAGAACTGGACGGCGGCGTTTCTTATTTATGCCAGCGTTTATTGTGAAAAATACCCTAAAAGGTCTGTGGCCATGTTTAAATACATGGATGTGATCAGGAAGGCTCAGATTACGGGGGGCGGGTATGCCTGGGCGCAATACGATGAGGAGTTTCGGGCACGCATGGCGTGGGACCCGGAGGCAAAATGGGGAGAGCTGGATACGGATTTGTGGCAGCACACAATGGGTTTAGCGGGGTCTGGTAAAACCATTTTTACAGCAAGCGGGCTCCCGATTGATTATCGGCCCTTTCGAGGTGGCCCCACCCGAGGAGGGGTAGGGGGAGCAAGCAGAGGTCAGCCAGGGGCGAAAGGTGCTTGCTGGGACTATAACAAAGGTTTGTGCACCCAGGAGTACTGCCGTTTCCGGCACGATTGCTCAGGGTGCGACGGCAGACATTCGCTGGTCAATTGTTGGGGCGGACAGGGTCAGCAGGGCTCCCAACAGTGGCAGGCAGGGGGGTTTAAGGCAGGGGGTCAGCAGCAGCAGTTGGGAGGGGGGCGAGGAGCAAAGGGGCCTGGGCCAAAGGGCTTGTGCTCCAGTTAACGTAGCTAATTTGGTGGCAGCTTTACAAGGGTATCCTGATGGGGTGGCGGCTGAGCGTTTGCGGTTGGGTTTTTTGGAGGGCTTCAGACTGGGGTACGACGGACCATGGACGAGACGGTGGACGGTCAATTTGAAATCGGCAAAAGAGCACTCGCAGGTAGTGCAAGACAAACTGGATAAAGAGGTGCGTGAGGGCCGCATGGCAGGTCCCTTTCAAGATTGGCCTATACCTAATTTGATTGTGTCACCCATTGGAGTGGTACCTAAAAAAGATCAGGGTCAGTTTCGTCTCATTCAACATTTGTCGTCGCCGGAAGGAGGTTCAGTGAACGATTTCATTGACGAGTGGGCGGCCTCAGTCTCTTATTCATCTGTTGACGTAGCCATGTCACTGGTAGTGACCGCGGGCGCAACAGCAATGATGGCAAAGTGCGACATAAAGTCGGCTTTCCGGCTGCTTCCAGTTCACCCGGATGACTGGGATCTTTTGGGCATCCAGTTTGGCGGTCACTGGTACGTGGACAAAGCATTACCGATGGGCTGCTCTATGTCATGCGCGCTTTTTGAGTGTTTCAGCACGTTCCTACAATGGTTGTTTATGGAACGGACGGGTCACCAAGGAGTTACACACTACCTGGATGACTTTTTTTTTGTTGGCACCTCAGGCTCCGCGGACTGCCAGAGGTCTCTGGACAGTTTCCATGAGCTCATGAGGGAACTGGGCGTGCCATTGGCACCAGAGAAGACTATGGGACCCAGCACGGCCCTGTCCTTCTTAGGAATTGAATTGGACTCACGGATGAAGGAGGCACGACTTCCGGCAGACAAAAAGCAGCAAATGTTGGGGCTGCTGGAAATAATGTTGGCAAAACATAAGGTCACGGTTAAAGACATTCAGGTGCTGCTGGGTCACCTCAATTTTGCTTGTCGGGTAGTCAGAGTAGGGAGGACTTTTTGTAGGCGACTGTGCAGGGCTTTTGCGGGGCAGAGGCCTCCGCGTCATCATGTACGACTGAGTGCGGGAGGACTTGAGGATGTGGCATTTTTTCTTGCAACATTTCAATGGCATACCTTTGATGAGGGAGGCAGACATGGTATGGGATGTTCACAATTTTTATGACGCGGCGGGGAATACTGGATTTGGTTTGTACTGGCAAGGGAGGTGGTGTGCCGAGCAGTGGCCTGAGGAGTGGTTGGAGGGGGGTATGAGCATTGCTTTCTTGGAGTTTTTCCTTTTGGTGGTGGCAATCACATTATGGGGGCAACTTTTGGCGCACAAGAAAATCTCTTTCAGAATTGATAACATGGCAGTGGTGCACATTGTGAACTGCCAGTCTGCCAGAGATGAACAGGTCCTGAAGTTGTTGAGAGTCTTTGTTTTAGGGTGCTTGAAGCATGATATTGCTTTTCGCAGGGTGCATGTGCCAGGTGTGGACAATGACATTGTGGATGTTTTGTCTCGTTCACAGTGGGGGAGATTCCGTGGACAAGACCCCGACCAGAATGCCGCAGCATTTGTGGTACGTAGGCAACACAGAATGTTGCAATTGGTTTTAGATTCCCTGGCTCAGTCCACGAAGGTGGGATATCGGGCGGCTTGGGAGGAATTTTTGCGCTCCGGCGCACGGCGGCGGGACTCTCTGGCTGCTAGACAAGAGGATGTGATTCAGTTTATTTTGGACTTGGTTGAGAAGGGTCTTACGAGGGTCACAATAGCGGGTAAGCTGGCGGGGATTGCTTTTGTTGGGAAATTATTGTGAGGCTATGCCCCATCTGCGGGGGTACTGGGAGTCGCGCATTTTGGAAGGTTGGGGGCGCGAATGCGGCCGCGTCAGCAGAGTGCGGAATCCTTTGTCTTGGGAGCTGTTGGAGAGGGTGATCTGGGTGCTGCCTGCGATTTGTTTTGACGTGGGGGAAGTCGTGCTTTTCTCCACACTGATGTCTTGGATGTTTTTCAAGGCTTTTTTTCGGGTATCGGAGCTGTTGGGTACAAAAAATGCACCGGGACTGTCTTGGAGGGAGGTGTCTTTTAGTTGCGATAGGGTCAACATATGGCTGAGGAAAGCAAAGACGGATCAGAGGGGTAAGGGAAAATGGGTTTCTTTGCAAAAAGGGGTTGATTCGCAGGTTTGCCCTTATCAGTGGGGTTTGAGGTGGAGGTCTGTTGCAGGGGTTTTTGGGGGTTTGGTCTTTGGGCATGGGGACGGAAGGTGTGTCAAGGCTTCACAGCTTTTAGCTGTGTTTCGGAAAGCACTGGGTAGGTTGGGGATTGAAGGGAGGGAATTTAGGCCGCTTTCATTTCGGATTGGGGCGGCTTCGGAAGCGCACACTAGAGGTTGGGGTCGAGGGGACATTATCCGGTTGGGCAGGTGGTCGTCTTGTAGTGAGGACTGCTATTTATATACGTACATTGCTAAGTTAGCACAACCGCGTTAGATGTTAGAAAGCCATCTTGCCACTTTTGCTGCTTTTGCACACGACACTGCAGTTACATGTTATTATTTGAGAAATGCTTGCTCGTCTTTGCTTCACATGAGAACTGTCTGTTGTTCACATCCCTAACAGTGAGCCGCGACCTTGGTCTGAACATTGTGTAAAGAAACAGTCTGGGTCGCTAGACGGTGCATGTTGTTGGGTTCAGGTTGATCGGCCCACTATTTAGCCATAACACGCACAGAGCTGCAAATACCTGAAAGTCGAGTGCTTTTAATATTGCAGGCTGCATGCTTTATACACATTCGGAAGAAGAGCTTTCCCAGGAGCAGAGTATACCAGATCCTGTGATGTGATTCCACTAAGCTGATCTTTACGGTATGGGGTTCCCCATTCAAGCCTAGAGACCTTCTATTAGTCTAATAATAATAATATTAGTTTACTAGCGAAAGGAAGGTGGCTGTAATCCACTGTCATTTTATTATGATTTCTCCTTTCATTTTCTATGGTATTGTAACTATGCTGATGGTTTTGATCTTAATCATTTGTCTGCTTATGTTAGCCAAAGTACTGCATCTTAGGACACGAGGTTTATAAAATAAACTCTTTAAACTTTACCGTGTCTCTGTTGACTCTTGTTGTGGACTGGTATGAGAATAATTATGAACAGGTATTTCTGATTCCCACCATTCCTGAGAATACACTAAGTCGCTTATTCTGGGTTGTCTATAAATTGGGACCGCCGAGATAAACTCGGATAACGAATGGGACACTGATGCTGGTCGGATAAGGGGTTCTGGGTTCTGAGGTGAGTGTTTGGTACACCACAATTCACTGAGGTCCTGGTTTCCTGTGCATAGTTCTGTGCATAAGCAGAATCCCTGCAACAGTCTAATTGCTATCAGCGGTATGTGCGCAGCGTACCTGGGGGGATGTAGCGCGGTTGTCCCTTTTTTCCTGTTGTTCATTTCTGTTTTTCGTTTCAGGTTCGGTGATGGGTCCCCTCACCAGGGAGATGTCCATTTGGATTGTCGGCCATTCTTTTGTGAAGCGGGCGCTATTCCAGGCCCGCTCCAGCTATTTTGGGTGGAGTTTGGGGCTTAATAAAGAACTGTTTTCTGTATGCTGGCGGGGCAGGGGCGGCATGCGTTGGAAAGAGTTGTTGCAGGTTCTCAATGGGATTTTGGTGGCTGATAGGTGCCCCGATGTTTTGGTGCTGCATTTAGGGGAGAACGACATGGTAAGAGAGACGGGCCTGGCACTCATGAGATGTATGAAGCGGGATTTGGCTTTGATTAAGGCTCAATGAGCGGGTTGCACAATTGTCTGGACGGAGTTTGTTCCGCGCAGGGTTTGGAGAAGGGCGGTTAATCAGGGTGTGGTTGATAAAGCACGGTGCAAGCTGAATACAGAAATGGTGAGGTTTTGTCGGCAGGCGGGAATTTGTAGGATTGTGCATAAGGATTTCAGGAATGATACGCCGGAATTTTTCAGAGATGACGGGGTCCATTTATCCCGGCTGGGTATGGAATTCTACTTATTGGAATTGAGGGAGGTGTTGGCCAGGTTGCTGGGCATTCATAGGCATTGAGCAGGGGGCGGGGTTCTTGTTGTGGGGGGGCAGAAAAAGGGGGAGGCGGCGTTCCCGCCTACCCTCCTGCCTTTTTCTGGGTGGCGGGGTGGTTGTCAGTTGGCCGGGATTGGGTGTAGTTTGTTGTTATATGTTGCTAGTTTGTGAGCAGGACCAGGGAAAGGATAACCAGGTAGAATAAGTTTAGATTAGAGGTTGGTTAGTTACAGTAGCACAAAGGCAGGTAGGGTTTACGGTCAGGGGAGGTTAGGATTGGTAAATACTAGATTGTGTAGGATTGGGTAATATTATTGTTATGGAATGTTAGGTTGTATTTTGTGGGGTGGGGAATATGATGTGGGGATCGTAGGGGTGGGGGGGGAACAAGGGGTCAGGTAATTCATGTTTAGTGAGGTTTTAGTTTGTAAGGCAGTTGCCAAGGTGATGAAATTGTGATATGCACCTGTTTCAATAAGGCGGCCTTTTACACACACAAAAAAAGGTGTCGTGTCAGCTTGCCCCTCCCCTCTTTCCCAACGCTGCTGTTTCCGGAGTGAGTGATCCCACATTTCACGGCATCCTTTAGTGATTGCAACTATTACCTCGAAATGGTTGAAGTGAGCCTGTCCTGTCCTAGTAAAAGGCTGTAGTGGCCCCGCCTTGCCTATAGTAGTGGTAACGGGTTTTCAATGAACTGTGTGCAGACACACCCATGCTCTGAGGTCTCAGCTTTACTCTTCCCTACTGCGTGTGTCGCCGCTTCGTCTTGTTGTTTGGTGAGTTTATTAATACAAATGCTGTTCAGACGAGTTATTGCTGCTCGTGTTTCTAGGCCTTTAGTTTGAAACGATTCACCCACCAGACCTCGCAATGCACAAAGGTGGAAATCCTTCCGCAGCTCTGTGAAATCCTTGTGTAGCGCTGTATTGTCCGGCCCTGTTGTGCGGTGAGGGCAGGCCCTGTGTCCTGCTCGGTGCTAAGGGTCTACACCCCACCCCGCTCGCGCCGACCTGCAGAGGCCAGCTGGGTTCAATGGAAGCTCACAACAAAGGGGCAGGGGAGGGGATCCACGTATTTTAAGTTTTTATAAAAGGTATCGTTGGGTGTTGTCATGGAAGCCCCGCGCGTCTTAAACTGTGTGCGTGGAGCTGGTGCAGAGAACAAAACAGCCAACAGCGTTCAAGTCTACAAAGCATGCGCATTGGTTCTCCCCCCTCCCGCGACCCGTCTTCACGCCCCTCCCCCAGCACCCCGAGAGCCACTGACCCAAGATGAAACACAATAATGGAGTCACTCAGCTGAATGTTGCTGTATGTGGTGTAGTTAACAGTACCCAGGTGAAGCTAACTGGTTGGGTTACATAGCTCTCTCCCCCATCCCCCCAGACAGAGCGAGGCCCTCCGTGCAAGCCGCCCCTGCTCCACAGAGAGGGGCCTAGACCATGAGATTGTTAACTTGCTTTAGTGTCCCAGGACCCTGCCTCTTTCTTTTGGGCGCCTGGAGGGATACAACCAGTGGTGCGCGCGCACTACAAAGGAGCCGACGCCGGAATCGAAACCAGTGGTGCGCGCGCACCACAGAGGAGCCGGGGGTGAGGCAGCCTGTCGTCTGTGCCGCGCGCTGATGCGCGTCCTAGATACGGACGGAGTAAAGGCGGGACATGCGCCCGCCTTTGCCCAATTGCGTGCCGTTTTATTATAAATTATAATTTATTATTTAATTATAAATCTTTGTTTTTTATTTCTGTGCAATTTAGACAGAGTATTGCATTCCGTATGTTTGAAAGCTGAATTTCTACTACAGGTCTGCAGGTAGAACATATGACATGGGTCTGGTTGGCAGCTTTGGGCATGCATTGCTGCCTCTGAGCAGCAGCAAACAATGATGTCTGAGGTTACTTACAGATATTTCATATGCTAACTCTAATTGAGCGCATTTAACTGGAGGTGGAGAGTTCGCTTATCATACCTTAGCACCAACAAGGCAACGACGAGCACAAATATCACTGTAATTGTCAAAGTAAAGATGGCGATCGTCAGTATGTGAGGTCCTGAAAAGGAGAAATAACAAACTGTGAACATCATAGGAATACAGTGAGTCTAATCGCGAAAGGTCTGAAGCAGACATCTGGTATCATTTCACATAAACATTCGAGTCACATTATAACACCTTGCTCCTGCTGGTGTTACCGATATAGGGACCATAATATTGGCTTTTGAAATATCATCATTGCGGAGTTCATGCTAGAAGATGTACATTCCCTAATGAGGGAATCGCTTTGCCTCTGTGGCTGCACCGTATTACAGATGCGGGTGCAGAGGCAAAGAAGCTCTCAGGAGGCACACTGACTGTGACTGTCTGTGCACCCCCTGATGGTAGCCCTCTGGAGGGGGCAAAGATATTTTCAAAAAGGTCTCCCAAAACAGCACAGCAGCCAAAAAGGCTGCATTGCGTTGTGTGACAGAGAGGGAGCAGGACAGCACCAGATCTACAGAGATATGGTTCTCTCCTTTCCTCTCTCTAGTGCCGGCGCTGTTTTCAGCTGCCGTGCGCCTGGCACACACATTTAGCGCCATATCGCTAGGGTGCAGCCTGAGCCTACCATAGAGTACAAAATACTATTCCCAGACAACTTTGAATATTTTTTCTTCTTTGTATGTGTGCTGCACAGTGCAGCATACATGCTAAGTCGGAAAAGAAAGGAGACATAAAAACGCCTCCTTTGAAATGGCTTTAACGTTTGGCGCTAAACCCTGTATACTATTATTTGTAGATAAGGCTTTACGTCAAAAGGCATAGGTGAATGAATGGGAACACCCATATACCACCCATGTAATGCCCCCTTGGTGCTAAATAACGTAAAGCAGTGCTTTGTGCTGCTTTGCGTTACATTCAGGGAACTTTCCAACGCAAAAGAAGTTTTGCGCTAGAAAGTGAATTAGGAGAAAAAAAATGTCTGCTGGTTAGCGTCACTTTTTCGAATCTAACTCAGTACAAAATGTTTGTAAATCTACCCCATGTATGGTATAAAAATAGGATTCAAAGCGGGATAAGGAATACAGTACAAATATTAATGTGGACAGTAAAAATAAAAATAGTTGAGATGTGTCTAGGTGCACAGTTTTGAACATCAATCAAAAGTTTAAAGAAATAAAGTGACAGAGAGAGGAGGGACAAGTTGTTTCTCTACGAGCCCGGAGGACAAGGAAAGCAAATGTGATGACAGGGGCCTCTAAAGCACAATGCTTTACCAGTATCTCTTACAATACCATATTAATTGTAATGACAAAAAGTACCAACTAAAGTGCAAAACTGGTGTACACCCTGTCATCCCATGTGCATGATCAAGAATCCAAGGAGAATCATTGGCCGATACGGAGAATCATTGGCCGGTGCATAAATTCTAACAATGCCATCCGCTGCACATCCCATCAGTCACAGTTCAAGTATCTTCTTCAGTATCAGTTGTACTTCAATACAGTTCACTGTCCACTGATAGGAACAGCGTGAGTTACAAGTGGACTCCTTCATGGCTCACATGACTATGTGGTAGCCAATAGTTATGTTCTATCTCGGTCTGTGAGAAATTTTAATTACGCTTGTGAAATTTCCACATTTCAATTTGTCTAGGCTAAGCCTAGCATATTATGCGTTAATTCCTAAAATGTATAATTCCACAATTTTACAACATTTTTGCGTGAGGGACATTGGTTTTAACATAAAATGTCTTGCCAAGATACATTTTATACTTGAAGCACTCTCCTGCCAGTATATTGCATGATTTTGTTATGCACGATAATCCAACGCATGAAGATTTGATGGAAATTATTTTTGCAACATTTCACAAAAGTTCACAAAAAGAATGGCACAACCTCTAGTTCTAGCGTGTTATGATGAGTAGTCGTGAGAAATACAAAAAAGTGATGGATGGAATGATTGAATTTATCTTGGGGGCGCGTACTCAAGCAGCCCATGACAAGTTCAGTGAGGACCTTGCTTGACAGTTCAAGCTGGACTATTACTATTGGAGGAGGACCGGGGCTGATTTGCATATTTCTGGGTCTTCTTTGAGGTGCCACCGTCGGCAATAAACAATGAACTGGGATGTGGCCTAAATAATTACTATTGGCTGAGATTAATTCAAGCATTCCAGCCATCACTTTTTTGTATTCTTCATTGCTCTATATGCAACGGTGATATCCAGAGTTGGATCCCTTGCTCGCTGTGCTATTGGAACCAAGCTGCACCTGACTGAAGAGGCCGAAAAAGGCTGAAACCGCTCTTGAGTTTCTTGTTGTGCAGCTGAGAGAGGACCTGGCTTGGCATTATGAGCTGAATTGCCCCCATCGGAGCAGGACTGACTTGCATATGGCTGGGTCTAATCTGAGGTGGCATGGTAAGCAAAAAAACAATGGACTGGAATGTGGCCTAATTAATTACCTGTGCAAAACCAAAGGGGATGATGGACGGAGCGTTTGAGCAAATCAAACACTCACCCCCAGTCAACTGATCTGGGTTTAATCCATCATCATTCTTTAGCTCACTCCGCCACCCCAGTTCAGACATGGCCCTATGCAAATCAGTCTGACCCCGTGCCTCATGGGAACAGTCCAGCCCGAACTGCCAAGCCATGTCTTCCCTGGACCGGAAACAAGCATCCTGGGATCGGTTTCTGGCTAATCAGCCATTATCAGCCAGGCTAGCTTGAATCCAGTGGCAAAGTGAGCAAGGGACCCACATCTGGGCATACCCTGCCAATTTAGGGCGAACAAAGCAAAACCAAAGGGGATGATGGACGGAAGGGGTTAAACAATGAAAGCACTCACCCCCAGTCAACTGATCTGGGTTTAATCCATCATCATTCTTTTAGCTCACTCCGTCACCCCAGTTCAGACATGGCCCTATGCAAATCAGTCCTATGATGATTGATTCCAGTCCAGGGAGGACCTAGCCTGGAAGTTCGGCTGGACTGTTCCCATTGGGCGCAGGGTCAAGACTGATTTGCATACGGCTGGGTACAAATTGGAATGGCATGGTGAGCAAATAAACTATGGATTTAGGCCCAGATCTCTGTACTGGGGTGAATGTATGACACTGTTCTGCATTCTGTCCATCAATTGTTCTTTTTGTGTTAATTAATTACCAGTGGCTGAAAATAATTCATGCATTTCATCATCACTCTTTTGGATTCTTCATGATGAGTAGTAAGTCACTTCGAAAGTAATGTAGTTTTTACAAGTATTTTTTAAGATACATCTGAGAATCCCTTCCCAATATGATGGTCTGTAACTCATCTTGTGCTGAGTAAATGTGTCAAACACTTATTGAACCTACAATAACTTAGTAATGACTTATTGCTTGACAAAATCCTAGATTGTATAGGCTGTATCAGTGCACAGCTGACTGCATAGAGTACAAATGACACCAAAAAAAGAGTAGAAAGAGACTAATTTTAATGTGCCCTAAAAATGAACTACATTTGTTATATATATATGATGTGCAATGGGTGTCTTTGTTAGAACTTCAATGAATTACATCATCCCAGCATAAGTTACATAGTGGATCAACACATCCTGCCCAGTGATGGGTCTTATTCCAAAATTAATTACATTTAAAGGTCAAGATCCGTCATATGACGACTTAGTACTAGTTGAACATATTTAATCCCTCGTAGGAGTCAAAACTGATATTGTGCATATTTCCATAATGTATATGTGTTTTCGGAGGTTGAGATGGTTGTCTTGGACTGAACCAAAGGGCTTGGAGCTTTTAATAATGGCGGGGTTGTAATCAAGGATGTTTGCACAGGAATGTTGGAAAGGTTAGCAGCAATGGGCAGGAGCACGGTTTTAAGGGGATTGAGTTTTAGTGGATACCAATTAATCTTGTCCTGGATGTCAGCCAGAGTTTCAGCTAGGTGGGAGATAGCCTCCAGGGAGGAGAATTTAAGATAAAAGTTAAGTGTCATCAACTTTTTGATCAGGCGCTATGATGGAATTATTTGGAAGACAAAATGGGGGTCTAGGACTAGTTGAAGAGTGGGTGGGATAGTATGGAACGCCAGGATATGGGAGTGCAGCGTCAGAGAGATATTGATAGGTGAGGTATGAGGTGAACCAGTGCAATACCATACCCTCTATACCCATGCAAACCTCAAAAAATACTAGTGGGGTATCATGACTGACTAAATCTGGTCTGAAGTAGATTAGACAATTTAAAACACAATTTAGGTCAATTTTTGGTGGGGTGACTTTGAGCTTTGATGTAATTGGTCCTAACTTCTAAAATATGTTATTTACACTTATTTCTGTCACGGCAGCGATTTTCAAAGTTGAGTGTATGTGATTTTGGTCACTGCCAACATTAGTTGAGATATTTCTCGCTCCTTGGAGTGTTAAAGGGAAGAATATTTGGTTTTAACATCTTTTTTTTCAACACCATTAAAATGATCAAACTGCATCTCATTATATTGAGCTCTTTGATCATTGGCCTCCTGATTGACACAAGTGGATGGAATTTGAAAGCTATGCGATAGGCTGGGTTATGTCAGGTTTAGGTTTTTGGTGTCACAGGCCCAAGTCATCGCAGGTTTGGGTTGGGCAGATGTTCTTGGTTTACAAAGTGCAAACAAAAAAGGCATTTGGGGAGAGGGTTTGACCTGTTCAACAGGGGCATTGATAGTCCACCATGAAGCTATCCTTTTTGCACAATTGCCATGGGTAAGTTTCAGACAATGTTAAATCAAGTCATTGTTTAGTAGGAAAGTGGGTAGGTGCTAGCAGTGCAGACTGAACTCTACTGGGAATATGTTGTTTTTCGATTGAATCTGCTGAGCGCGGCAACATGTTTAATGCATTGATCGGTGAAAAGGTGGTTAACTGAGGAAGGGTGACAAATAATGTGAATTTAAGAGGATGTGTAGAGGTCTACACAAGTTCCACCACCAGTAGCCAGGTTTGGTGAGGAGGAAGGAGGCTCTGAGGTGGACGGGCATGATTGTGAGGCATAGCAGTCACACGCAGTTCCAAGGGGAGGGGCGGATGTTCAGGAGAGTAAGTATAACAAGCCGTTATTCCTACTGTATTTTTTGTGTTCACTATGGTCCCTTTGCATGTAAGTGCTCCTGCTTCATGACATGTCTGAGATGTCGACTCTTTTACTCAGATTAATTATTGGTACAATGTTTGCAATGTACGTTTTGACGAAACAAATAAATAAATCTCTTTAAAAAAAAAAAAACGTTCTACCACCGTACACTGGAATGTCAAAAAACGATAATCTCACAGAGTCTCCTAAATAGAGGGGTCTCATCAGGGTGTTTACAGTAGATGTGAAGGATGCAGAGGTTACCTCATAAAACGTACTGAGGAGAACTAAGGCGAAAGTACAAAAAAATATTTTGCATTTGTTCCCTCTATATCGAAAATACACTAATGTCTACTGAAGGAGTCAGAGGACACCCCTCAATGACAATTAAAGACCAGTTATCATCCCAGAATCCACACGAAATGAGTGATACCAGGGCTCCTCTGGTGGTACTAAATGAATAACAGGAGGGGTTCTTGCCGTCACCTGCTAAAGAAATGAGGTATTAACCAAACACCTCAAGCTGTGTCTGACCACACCTATCAAACAGGTCACAACGCGGCTCGCAGTACCAGCTAAGTGACTGACGGAGTGTCTGTTGACAACTAATGAAGAGGCCAAGGGTCATCTGATAGCAGTAACTGACTATCTCTAGTGATCTCTGGCCGTTCCTATAGAGGAAACAAGGGTGTATTCCATAATCACAACAAAGAGAAAGAATAAACCCCATTTTCATGGACCTGCGCTCTTCGACGCACAGGAATGAAACTTCCATAGACCAAAGACCTTTCTTTGACCGCCCTAGTGCTACTCTATCACAAAGGTAACTGGACTGGCCTGTTTCATTAGGAATGTAGTGGTTTGAGCACAATAGGCCACTGGTATGCGAACGGGCAACTACAGAGTTTTCATGACCTGATGGAGGATTACACCCTCGATATTTTCTGCTTTACGGCAAGGTGGCTGCTGCAATTCGAAGAACATGGGGTGGTGAAGGTTTGACCCAGCTGAACTTGCCTGTCTGAAGGATATCTGCCCAACATCAGGCCAGACGTGGGTGATCAATCTCTTTTATGGATCCCTTCTCTCCCAGGCTAAGTGCGCACAATTTTGCCTTCGGGAGTGACGGGCCTCTGGCATGAGCCTGGAACTCTCAGACGATTAATGTGCATACATCCTGACCAAAACCCCTCACAATTCCAGCAATACCCAATTCAAGCTGATTCAATGTTATCACCCACATAGGGTGTACTTATCCACTAGAGATTAATAGTTTGTCCCCAAGGGCGCAAGTGGTCTGTCCGAGATATTAGCTGAAGGGGGTGGACTTCTATCACATGGTTTGAGACTGCCCAATTCTCACACCTTACTGTGGCACAATACTGAACCTTGTTAACATTGAAACAGGATGAAACTTCAACTGGGCCCGCCAGTCTACCTCCTAAGCCCAAAGCTAAGCTGACTACCACTATATTTGCTGGCTTGGCCTTTGTCCTACCCCGGCAGCACTTATCCATGTTTTGGAAATCTCCGGAGGGACCATCCCTGCACGGATGGAGGTGGGAGTTGTCCAAATAGTCTGACTGCCAAGGGGCTTTATTGAAGAGGGCCTCATTGAGGGTGGAGACTCTTAGAGGTTGTTGCAGCCCCAAGCACACACAAGCATGGGGCGAGAGACTTCAAGGTCACTCGCCCATTGCCAAAGACAGCAGGTTACTGTCTCTCTGAAAAGGGATTTCCACGGACGAGGGATGAGGCGATGGAGCCCAAAGCGCGGGCATTGGCTCCATCGCCTCAATACAATGCTTCTCGGCGGATGTCACAACAGCAGGTGTACACCGGGACCTGACCACACCCTCTCCCCACCCCACCACACCACACTGACAATACAACTAAGTTTGAAATGGCCTCTCCATGGCAGTTTTGTTCATGTTTTTAGGTCTCGCGTAGGCAGTGTGCATGCGCTGTCTCTCTGAGACATCTAGTAATCCGTACAGCGAGGGTAATCCCGCCTGCTGCTTGCCTCCTACCTCCTGCTTCCAATTGTCTTATTTAGCATTACTGTGATTGGTTGCTGGTCCGATGCGTCACTTCCGTTTTCATCGGAAGCAGCACCGACCAACTACAGTTCTATAGGGCTTTGTCAGTTTCCTTTTTGGACTATTTGGGCCTTTTTTTTTAATACCTACACTTCGCCACAGCGCCCTCTTCATGGGCTGTCGGGATTTACGGCACCCGCTTCATTCTACAATGCGACGACAATGATACGCAGTTCTCAGCAAACACATCTCTTCTGTGTGAGGCACATGAGATCAAAACCATAATTTGCCAAGAGAAGTTATTCACTATGTGCTCTGCGCAGAAATGAGCTGTGAGCCTCCCTTTGTTTGTTCCACCCCCTCCCCGGCGTCTCTCCTGCCCTGCTTTCATGCTGTGCTCAGCCATAACAGTAAATGCCTCGCAAACGCATCACTCGTTTTTACAGCCCCTTTATTTTTCAAAGGGGGCAGAAGTGGGGATAAAGTTTGTTTATAATGTATTGAAGGCAGCGTCTATGCCTTCACCCCTGCGACGCCGTAAAAACGTACAACTAAAGCTGCATGCTTAATTCACGCCAATAAGCAGAATAATCACGTGGTAGGCAGGGCATTACAAAGCAGAGAAAGTTATTTGTTTGCACGTTATTTTTATTTTTAGATTTGTTACCTTTCTTTGCCCACAGTTGTTGCAGGATTAACACGTCCACAATACTAAGTACCTCATCAGAGTGGTATTTGTCAGACAGCAGCATGTTGCACCAAAACCGTACACATGAGTTAGGTTTTTATATGGAGTGCCGGTGGGAGGCCTTGCACAGCAACGTGTGGATTAACACGGAACCCCTGAATCGGCAAACAGCCTCAGTCTTTGTGTGGGCGATGGTGAGGCTACAATGATACCTTTAGCTATCCGAATATTGTCTGAGTTTTCATACTAATAGTCCTGTCTTATTCGTTCCCTGGATAAAGGTGAACTGCCCATTGATATTTTGTAGCTTTGCTCGACTGGCTTAATTTCCCTTAAGAAAACAGACCCTGGCCACCTCTCTGAAACATGTCTTGAGAAAAACACAAAGGCGGCGTCCCCATTCGGTCAATATCCTCATTCTGCAAAGTTCGTAGCAAAATGCGGAATAACTACTGGGCTATTCCTATAATGATCTGGGCTTTGTTACGTGGTATGGTTTGTTGTATAGTGCTTGCTGTGCTGTCGGCTCAAAGCTCTCTGAAGTAGTTGTGATTGTATATGCCCGCTTCTGTCCTTCCTCAAGGGCAGTAGTGTAGCTTTGACCCAAAGAGACTGTGACTCCAGAGCCATAACGTTGTAAACTTCCAACTTCTGTTTCAAATAAGTGTTTATTTTTTTTAAACTACAAGACTAAGTACAAACTTATTTGGTACAACGCAAAACAGCAGAAATCGGCCTGCACTCACTTTTATAGTGTTCATTTGCAGTCCGTTAAACTGACTGTCAACTCTGTTCAACCGTGCTTTCTCTAGACATCCCCTCTCATCAGTTGCAAAATAATGAAATGTCACCATCAGGCACATGCATCAAGCTAGGATTTTGCGAGTCCTTAATTGCGAATATTAAGGATTCGCAATTAAGGACTTCGCAAAATCCTATGCATGTAGGAATCGCTATAATAATAGCGATTCCTACACATTCCTTATTTGCGACTCTCAAATAGCGAGTCGCAAATAAGGAATAGCTTCCCATTCATTCCTATGGGCCTAAAGGCACATAGGAATTAATGGGAAATTGCCAGCGCAATTTGCGAGTACTAATTAGTACTCGCAAATTGCTCATGCAATTTCAAGGGTGCAAGTGTGTCAAAAGGACACCCTGTTGCACCCCTGAAATTAATCTGTGCACAAATGTTGCGCACACGCATGTCCCAAGGACATGTGTGTGTGTAACCTACAACTTTGAAAAATGCACTTTAGTGCATTTTTCAAAGTTTTTGCAAATTACCATGAAGTTCAACTTCATGGTAATTTGCGCCCCCAGTAGCGAAATCGCTACTTCAAAGTGGTTCTTGCATTGCATTTAAGGAATCGCAAAATGCGATTCCTTAAATGCAATCACAATTTGGGAACTCGCAATTAATTGCGAATTCTGAAATTGCGAGGGCCTTGACCCTTGATGCATCGCAAAAGCTTATTTTGCGATCGCAAACAGCCGATTTTTGCGAATCGTATGGTTTGCGATCGTAAAAAGCTTTTATGCATGTGCCAGCATGTGCCTAACAGGCACATGCATCAAGCTAGGATTTTGCGAGTCCTTAATTGCGAATATTGAGGATTCGCAATTAAGGACTTTGCAAAATCCTATGCATGTAGGAATCGCTATAATAATAGCGATTCCTACACATTCCTTATTTGCGACTCTCAAATAGCGAGTCGCAAATAAGGAATAGCTCCCCATTCATTCCTATGGGCCTACAGGCACATAGGAATGAATGGGTAATTGCCAGCGCAATTTGTGAGTACTAATTAGTACTCGCAAATTGCTCATGCAATTTCAAAGGTGCAAGTGTGTCAAAAGGACACCCTGTTGCACCCCTGAAATTGATCTGTGCACAAATGTTGCGCACACACATGTCCCGAGGACATGTGTGTGTGTGTAACCTACAACTTTGAAAAATGCACTTTAGTGCATCTTTCAAAGTTTTTGCAAATTACCATGAAGTTCAACTTCATGGTAATTTGCGCCCCCTAGTAGCGAAATCGCTACTTCAAAGTGGTTCTTGCATTGCATTTAAGGAATCGCAAAATGTGATTCCTTAAATGCAATCACAATTTGGGAACTCGCAATTAATTGCGAATTCTGAAATTGCGAGGGCCTTGACCCTTGCTGCATCGCAAAAGCTAATTTTGCGATCGCAAATGGACGATTTTTGTGAATCGCACGGTTTGCGATCGCAAAAAGCTTTGATGCATGTGCCAGCATGTGCCTAACAGGCATATGCATCAAGCTAGGATTTTGCGAGTCCTTAATTGCGAATATTAAGGATTCGCAATTAAGGACTCACAAAATCCTATGCATGTAGGAATCGCTATAATAATAGCGATTCCTACACATTCCTTATTTGCTACTCTCAGATAGCGAATCGCAAATAAGGAATAGCTTCCCATTCATTCCTATGGGCCTACAGGCACATAGGAATGAATGGGAAATTGCAAGTGCAATTTGCGAGTACCAATTGAAGGGTGCAAGTGTGTCAAAAGGACACCCTGTTGCACCCCCTGAAATTGATCTGTGCAGAAATGTTCACCCTTGATGCATTGAAAAGCTAATTTTGCTATCGCAAACGGCCGATTTTTGCGAATCGCACCGTTTGCGATCGCAAAAAGCATTGATGCATGTGCCAGATAGTTTACGCGCGTTACACTTAAAACATGCACTCGCCCACACCCAGAAGGGTTTCAGAAGAGCAATAACTTATTGCCCCTTACATCTTGTCATAATCTCTGGTACTGTCTTCGTACTGGCTTCACACCACATACAATTTATGATTAGTTGGAAACTCTCGATAAGAAAAACATCGCAAATTTAGCTTCTGGAAATATGAAATACAATTATGGTGAAAACACTCTACCTGTTTAATCCAGTGCTTGCATGTCCGAGGCTCTTTTGCAGGAAAACGGGTACAATAACATAATCAACTTTCCACACATTTCCCCAATATTGTCTTATTCACATTGTGGTACTGAATGTGGGCTGAAAATCATCAAATTAGAACAACACTGACATGTGCAACTAATGCACCCTACATATCAGACTCAATAGAAATGGTGTCTCCTTGCTCCTCTCTTGGATGTTGTACATTGAGAATAATATCCTTAAACGTGCTTCAATTGTGACCAATTTGGTATTTCACACACTTTAGCACAATGTTGTTACTCTTTGAGAAGCTGAAAGAGATATAGGATTTCATGGTAGCATTTGGGGCACGGTTGGGGGGAGAGGTTTCCACCTGAATTTACATAACATTAGAAGTTAAATGAAGAATGGTGACCAGACACAGTGCATAATTCATTTTCCTGTTTCCCAATGAACTTAAGTGCTTGACTGTAAAATGTGACTCCTCATACACTGTGTAAATAGAGCAAAGACGGATCTTAAATTCAGAAGAACACCAGGCCTCAAGTTTAGCCTCCACTCAAGCAAATGCGAGACCTATTGCATTGTTATGTTCTGTTATGTTATGTTATGTTATTTTAATTTATTCAGCGCGCAGATACTCGTAAGTGTCCCGGCGCTAGCATCAGAAAGGCGGCCGAACCTCAGAGGTCCATCAAAACAGCAATGTCTTCAAGGACTTTCTAAACAGGCGCGGATCACAGATAGCCCTCAGAGTCAAGGGAAGAGAGTTCCAGGCAAGGCAGGCTCTGCGGGCAAACGAGTTGCCCCCCAACCGTTGACGCTTGAATTTGGGGGTCTGACTAAGCAGCAGAGAGTATGACATCAGCTGTCTCCTAGGGATATAAAAGGAGAATCTATCCTGCAAATACTTGGGGCCGCGACCATACAGGGCCTGATGTACGATAGACAACATTTTATTTAAGGCGTGATTCCACGGGAATCCAGTGAAGTGACCGAAGTTGAGCCCGAGCACTGTGCCAAGGGGACAGGCCGCCTAGAAGTCTGGCTGCCGAATTTTGGACCACCTGCAGTTTCTTTACAAGGTAGCCCGGGCACCCCACCAGGAGGGCTTTAGCGTAATCTAGGCGGGAGAGAAGCAGAGCTCGCACCACCGTCTCTCTGTCCCTGTCTGGCAGCAAAGGAAGAAACTTCTTCAGACTCCTCAGTAGCCCAAAGCATGTGCCGGCAAGTTTTTTTACATGCGAAGCAAAGTCCAGGTTTTCATCGAACCAAACGCCGAGATTTTTAACAGCCCCATTGATCGCTGGGGGACATGGAAAGCCCGAGGGCCAAAGTCTTGCTCTGAACTCAGAGGAAAAAGAGCCGAACAACAGGACTTCCGACTTTGCCTCATTGCATTTCAGCTGTGCATTGGCCAGCCACTGAAAGACAGAGGACAAGCACTGATGTGGTCTGAACACCGAGTCGTCTTCTTTGTTCCAAGTGAACAGCAGTTGGGTGTCATACGCGTAAGCCATCACTTTAGCCCCCCGAGACTCCGCCAAAAAAATCAGCGGAGTCACATAGATGTTAAAAAGCAGAGGGCTAAGTGACGACTCTTGTGGGACACCCGTAATAACCCTCAAGGGGACCGAGGCACAAGGAGGGAGCCAAACCTGCTGCATCCTTCCCTCCAGAAAGGAGCTGATCCAAAGCAGAGCTTTCCCAGATACTCCAATATCCGAGAGGCGGTCAAGGAGCATGGCGTGAGGCACCGTGTCGAATGCCGCCGAGATATCAAGCATAATAAATGCCGCTCTCCCGCCGGCATCCAAACACTCCCGAATCGACTCCGAAACCTCCAACAGAGCGGATTCGGTACTGTGGGAGGCACGGAAACCAGATTGCGCCGGATGGAGCACGCCCGCTCCCTCGACAAAATTAGTCAGTTGAAACGTGACCGCCTTCTCGCAAACTTTGGCCAGGCTAGGCAAAAGTGAGATGGGTCGATAGTTTTCTGGGAGCAAAGGATCAAGGGATGGCTTTTTGAGGAGTGGCAAAATTAAGGCATGTTTCCATGCCATGGGCACATGCGCTTCCCTTAGTGATTGATTAACCAAGTGATTAACCTCAACATTGATGGTATCTGCCACATCCGAAAGTAATCTAGCAGCACACGGATCGATCGGCGAGCCAGACTTGAGGGCTTTAAGAATTCTCAGGGAGCCAGACAAGTCGATCGGACAAAACTCAGGGAAGCTGGAGATGGGTAGAACCCTAGGCAGGGAGGGAACCTGCTCAGGACTGCCTGACTTCGTCGAAGGCCGAAATGTCTCCTGGATGCTAATAATTTTATCTTTAAAGAAAGATGCCAAAGTGTTACACCAGGTGTCCGAGACAGGGGCAATTGCCACCTGAGCACTAGGTGCAAGGAAACTCTGCACTATGGCGAAGATCTCTTTGGCGTTGTTATTAGCACGTTCAATACGGGCTGCATAGTACAGACCCTTGGCCTCCCCAATCGCTCTATAGTAGAGTTTTTGTTTAGATCTAAGAATCACTTTGTCATGGTGCTGGCATCCACCGGATCGCCAGGTCCTCTCTGCAACTTTGCAGATATGCTTAAGACTCCGCAGCGTGGGAGTAAACCATGGCTTAGAAGGGGCGTCTCTTCTCAGCCTGGGCAGCCCTGAAGCAGACACCGCAGCCACTGAACCAGTGATCCATTGCAAATGCTTGTTTACTTAGTTACTGTTAAACTAGGTCTCCTCTCCTCCTCTTCAGCCGCCTACTCTAGTTGATTTCTTAGTTTTAGCTTATGTACTTTGTTTATACCAATCAATATGATAACACCCTTGATTGTGGATCGACCTTTCTGCCATGTATAAATAATACCTACTTATGCAACCTTCTATTGCAGGGATACCACTGGCAGCTTTTCTGTACTTTGTGCTAACATTTGGCCAAACACTGTTCCTATAGTACGGTTGCAAGATATACATAACAGCAAGATATACATAACATTTCAATAAAATATGGTATAAAAAAACTTTTTTTTAAAACAGAAAGAATAGGCGTGTAAGCAGGGCTAACTGAAATAAGATCTTTAGAAAATGGCAGAATCTTTAAATGCTGTAACGTGTGTTCACAGGCTGTACAAACAGCGTTTGGAAAAGCTCACCTGTATCTGGAAGGTCGTTTGGAAGTCGATGGTTCTTCCAGATGAAGGAAGGACTCTCAGCTAACACTGTTGTTGTGTTCTTACTGGTGTCAAACTGCAGAAGGGGCATGTACTGTAAGGAGGAAAAGCAACATCATTTACAGTAATAAGCCGCACCAGTGCCCTATCTCTGTCTTAAAGTTTAGGAGCCAGATGGAGTCAACTACAGGTGCCCACAAGACTCTCAAAGGTCCTCGACACACAAGATGGTTGTAAATATTAAACAAGCATTGATTGGAGAGTCAACAAATTCACACAGAAGTAAAAGAATCAAAATCATTTGATATACTTGTATATTTCATGCCTGTTAGGATTTGCTCAATAGTGAACAAAGCAATGTGTCCACATCTTTCAATGTTTGATGCTGCATAAACTACTCATATTTTATTTACTGCCCTCTCTGGAGCACCACAAACAGAATATTCAAATTATAAGTGCCTAGGGCTTCTGGTGCACACTACTTAACACTAACTAAGCATTAATTTAGAAATATGTACAAGTAAGCAGGTGGAAATACCTATGATGACACCCTCCTAACTGTCCACACCCCTGGTGAGCCCTGAATCCTAAGACCGTGAATCCCCCACACAAAGTAGACACAATGTAAGGGGTTTTAGTTATCAGAAAGGCAGCCCTACTGGCTTTGTCAAGGTGTCATCACATTCATAAAAGCGGGCATGCATCACAACAGCCCAAAACAACATCAGTATAACTACTAGTGATGATACCATCTTCCAATGACAATCATTAGAACGTGTGATGACTCACTGTTAACTTGGTGATAATCAATAAAACATTCCCATAATCTTCATTAAGATGTATAAAACATCAATATACATTTTATCATTATCAATAAAGCACTACCATTCCAATAAAACATAAGCATGATTTTTTCTTACACTTTCGAAATGCTGTAAGCACATCCTTAATAACTACCAACAGGTGTCGCCCCACACTGGAGCATCAGTACAAACGCTCAAGCTCTAGACATATTTGAAACCTTTCAAAAACTCTCCTAGGGTCACAAATGTACCCCCCCACCCCCACCCCCCAGGAGACTTTGGATGGCTTTGAAAAAAAGTTCAGAGGGGTCCCTGTGGGGGACAGACACACTCCTGGAAGCCACACAAACATGTAGGAACATACTTGTGATGCACCACCCTCTCTAGGGCACCACAAGGGGAATATGCAAATTATAAAATAACCTTCACAAGGGCTTATGGGGGTGCTCAAGGCCCTAGCTGATAATATCTCCGTGGCAGCCCCTTGATGCAGGGAAATAATGTATATTTGTTGTTTTATTTACACTGGGATGGGTGCTCTGCTCCCTCTCGGGGAACCCATAGCATTTGTTCTGGGGCGCTACTTGGGGAGCCCAAAACCCCCAAGACTACTGCCGGCTCCCCACATACAATGGATCACTCATCCCGCGTGCAGAGCGGTTGGGAGGTTAGAGGCCCGGTGCTTCCAGTCTCCCACAAACATGGGAGGTGTGGGGGAAGTAGCGCCTCACTAATGTACTTCTTGGTCCCCAGGGAGTTAGGAGATCCCAGGGGCAGATATTGAAATAGTGTGGCATCGCTCATTTGCGCTTCCGCTTCTCCTAGGATGGTAGAAGCTTCCGGGAGCTAAAGATCACATGGGGAGGAAGCTCCACATACGCATGGACGTGGCAAAAATACCAGGGGTAGCCTAAGTGACCTCACACACATGTGACCCCATGATGACATCAATGGAAGTGACATCACATGCCCTTTGATCTTGTTGACATAACATGTGTCACCATGGGATCTTTGAACCTGACATCATAGAAGTAAAAAACAGCAGTGAGTGCAATTTGAAACAATAGGTGCAAAATGGCTATAATAAGTTTCTTAAAGAGGTAATGGCCTATTTTAGTTAACACACAAATATTAATTAGGCTGCTACTCTGATATGCTGGGAGTGCAGCCGTCGTATGTCAGAGAGAGAGCAATCACATTTAAAGATTGAGCCATCAAGCCTCAGATACAATTGCAAGCCCAATTATAACTGTAAAAGCCAAATCACAGCCACAAAAGCTCACTCACAACTCCAAACTGTGCATTCCTGTTCTTTCCCCCTGCGCTGGCACCATTGCGGCAGCCTAATGCCAATGCAGGCACCCTTTCACCATGGTGCAAGGGTGCCTGTGCTGTAGGCAGGATTGTTTTAGTGCAAAAAGGGGCACCTTCCTGCACAAAAACAATCCATAGAGGTGTTTCCTGTTTCGACGTGCGCTGCAGAATCAAGCACACATAGAAAAAGGAAAAACAAAGAGAAAGAAAGATATTTCTCCTTCTTACGCCTTACCTGGGGAGGCGTAACTTTTTGGCGCATTCCCAGGTTTAGCAGGTTTGGTAAATCTGGGAATGCATCAAAAACCATGGGATTTCCATGGGAATACCCACTGCAATGCCCATGAAACGCCTCCCTTGTGCAGAGTAATGCAACACAGTGGTTCTTACTCCATACATACAAAGCCATTCCAATCCACGCAAAGCATATGACTTGGAGCTTTGTGTCGTGCTTGTACCACATTGCATAGTGCAAGCATGACCCAAGGCCCTTGTAAATATGCCTGTGTGTGTTTATTTGCCTAGACAAGAAGATACTCTTTTTTGAAACATGCATTCTTGTTTGCGCTATTGTGAATTTGTGCCCTTTATATCATAACTTGAGATACGGAGTGGTTTATGTGCCTCTATGACACCACAAATTACATGCATAGGGTGGTTTGTGTGATTATCTCAGTGTTTTACAAGCACTGAATACCAATCTTAATTTAATAAGAAAAATAAACGTGGAAATATTGTTGTGTTCAATGTAATAGTGAAACTGTGTGCTTTGTCGCCATTCTGCTTGGGTCAAAAAAAATATGCCTCCCTTCCAAAACCAGCCGACTATTTTAGTTAGGTTATATATTTGTTACTGGAAAATATTTTTATTATAAAATGTGTAGATACTCATTTTATCTGCCTTTGAAAATGAACATTTCTTCCTGTCCTCCTCACCATTCACTTATTACGTTTGCCCCCTTTCATCCTGCTGCCTGACTTAAAGCTATGCAACCAGTAACACTGCTAGCCTTGACCTAGCAGTGGCCCATCTCCTCATTCCTGTGGCACAGACTGAATGAATGAATGAAATTATACTTATATAGCGCATGGCTACCCTGAGGCCTCCCAGCGCTATTTAATAGAAGAGCAGAAAACCAGAAGGCCGTGATGTTAAGGGAATGTCTTAAATAGGTGAGTTTTCAAGAGCTTCCGGAAGGCCAGGAGATTATTATCCTTTCGTAGAGTGAGGGGGAGAGTGTTCCAGATCTTTGCTGCATTAAACGAAAAGGAGAGTCCACCCCATCTGGATCTTCGTATTTTCTTGGGGGTGGCCAGACATAACGAACTGGAGCGCAGGGTTCTGTGGCACAGACAGGCCTCAAGGAAACCCCAGGGATACCTCACAAGCCCATCTGTCACTCAAGTTTGACATGGCAGAACACTAATCACTCCCCTCATCTTCCACACGCTGGTCATAGACTTGGCGCTATAGCTGGTAAAAAGGAGAGGGGTTCTCACTTTTATGGTCGGTGGGGATCACCGACCTTAGGGCCACATGTATCATTATTTCAAATAGCAATTACCTAATTGCGATTTGCAGCGAATTGCAATTAGGTAATTGCTATTTAAATGTATGAAACTCCATGAGTTTCATTTAGCGTTTCCTAATGGGTCGCAATTCGACCTACCTCATTAATATTAATGAGGCAGGTCGCAATTTGCGATCCATTAGGAATCGCTAAAATCATAGGGATGGTGGCCTGGTGGGGTCAGCAAACCACCATGTCTGTGATTGTTTTTAAATAAAAAGTTATTTTTTTATATGCAGCCAGTTTTTCTTAAAGGCAAACAGGTTGCATTTAAAAAAGAGAAAGGAAAAGCTTCCTTTTCATTTTTCAAGAGCAGGCAGTGGTCCGTGGGACCACTGCCTGCTCTTAAAAAACATTTTTATGAACATTCAAAAAGGAGAAGGGGTCCCATTTGCGAATGGGTTACCGCATACTTGAAGTAGGGGGTAAAATGCAAATAATTTGCGACCTCATTTTGGTCACAAAACATTCCTACATATGCTGTGATTCGGGATTAGGAAGGAATGCCCTAAACACGCTCCTTCCTAATACTAAATCTGAATGCATTTGTAATTCTAAATTGCTATTCACTACCATGTTACCAAATCAGAAATTGGAATTCATACATACCAAAATGTACCGATCGCAAATGACCTGATCCTGTGAATCGGGTGTTTACGATTGATAAAATCCATGATACATGTCGCCCTTAATTCTTTAGAAGAGAGATACTCTTGGGTGCTAGCGGCACTGAGTACCAGGGAGGTATCCTGTAACGTTGTCTTTGACTAACTCTCGCACCATCTTGGTAAGCATCATAATTCCTCTCATTTAATGCAACTGGCTCGATTCTGCCTAACATCAGTTCGAGGATGGGCTGAGTAATCTCCATTTCACCAACAGAGGGCAGCCTTGGACAAAAATGTGTCCACATGTTCTTTCGGTGCACTTTACTCCATGTTACTACTTAACATTTAACATATCTACAAAATACTAACAGCCTCTTTCTCTTGCTGCTACACTGTCTGTCACATCATTAACAAATTACATGTCTGTTCACGTGTTAAAAAAGGTCAATAAAGAACCCAGTGCATACTCAGCCTTCCATGCTCCCTCAAGGAGTTGCAACCGGACTTGGTCACTGGTTTCATATCTTAGCAGAGGAGTATGAATAGACCAATAACAGGAGGATTCCAGATTATTTGGGGGATGGCTACCTAGGAGCCGGCAGAGGCGGGGGGGGGGGGGGGGGGTTAAGGTTGCTGCTTCTACTTCCCTCAGTGCTCCAGTGCCATTAAACCTGATTTAAATTACGTATGACTGGACTCATACTTTACCGTCCTGAGGGGGTTCCAGACCATGAGGCCTTTTGTCACTGTCGCCATCACTTCCGCCAAACACTCTCCCTCTTCCTGAGCCTAGCTTTGACTGTACCCTGCTTCTACTCATGTTTGGGATTTCAACATTCATAGACAGCACAGATGCGCCTCATTATGCCTGAGTTAGATGAATTTCTCTCCCATTCCTAATCGATGTGGGGCCTCCCTTCTGTCACCTCAGTGACACACTGTGTCACTGCAGCTGTGGGCCCATTAACACTCTCTCTTTCACCCTGTTTTTCTGGGGGTACACAGTTATCTGTAGGATGGGAACGCGTCCCTCCTTCCAGGGCCTACTGGATGTGACATGCGTCTCTCCCTTCAGTGAGGAGTCCTTAATTCCAATCACAGGCTCTGGGGAGCTACCTAGGTCTCGCTCCGATGGAGACAAGGGACTGCGGTCCTTCCATACACACTCAGAAATCATTCACCCTTCATTTTGCTGTCCTACCTTCAGCCAGTCTCATGTCAGTCACCGGGAGCACATTGAAGGTGTAGCGCCAAGAGGGATCATACAAGTTCACCTCATGCTTCTGGGTCCCCCCTCCCACCTGCAGTGATTTAAGATCCCAAGCTCTACGAGTCCAGAGGGTCCCTCCCATGACTGTTGAGGGAGGGGTCCAGGCTTGGCTCTGAACATGCTGTATCCCAGGCCTTCGCTTCTGAAGGAAGGTTCCAGCTCGGATCTCTAACAGGACAGGTCGTCAGGGAACTGGCTCTTACCAGCCTGGACACCCTATTGTGAAGTCACAGACACGCAGCCCTGCGTGCTGCGTCATATGATCAGCCTAATGTAAACCTACATCTTCAGCACACTCATTCTTGCCCACACATTACAAAGTACATGTTGGACAGGCCACACGAAGGGCTTGCTCCCTCCCCGCACGACAGGGCCCGAGCTCCGGCCCACCAGGCATAATCCACGAAAAGCACCTGTACCCCGTCTCCCGACGGATCTTCTGCCCTCGGACCTCTACTCATCACGGGGCCCAGCCCCACCGGCTCCCCCGGCCGGTTCAAGCCGCCATCTTGGGCCCTGCACCACGAGGCCGCGTGGCCTCGCCCCGACCCTAACCCCGGGCCTGGCCGGCCCCGACATCCCGGCACCACCATCCACCCGGGAGGTGAGCGGACCACTTGGCAGGTCAATGGGAGGACGAAGTGTCAAGAGCTCTTCCCCCGCCAGGTGCCGATCGCCTCCAGCTCCCCCAGGCGCAGGCTCCACCCCCTGCTGGGTGTCTGGACACCTTCATCCCGGGACCTCCGACCTCCAAGTGCGAGGGTCCGGACATCAAAGGGCGGCTGCCCTATAACTGGGGCAACTCCGGAGCAGGAAGGCAGTTGTATCCTGGAGTCGAGAGACACCGAGAGAACTCAGCCTTGACGGACTACTGGCGCTGCCGTAGCCCGCTCTTGTGAACCATCGTCCTGCCTGCTGGCGCTGCCGCGGCCTTCTACAACATCCATCCTCGTCGGGACCTGCTGGCGCTGCCGCGGCCCGTTGTAACGACCATCCTCACCGGGACCTGCTGGCGCTGCCGCGGACCGTACATCGACCATCTTTTCCGGGACCTGCTGGCGCTGCCGCGGCCCGTTGTAACGACCATCCTCACCGGGACCTGCTGGCGCTGCCGCGGACCGTACATCGACCATCTTTCCGGGACCTGCTGGCGCTGCCGCGGCCCGTACCAACTAAGCTCGAGGATTGTGAGCTAATCATCATCTCATCCAAACTACCTGACTGGTAGACAGACTGTCCCGCTACCCCTTACCCTGCTTTGAGAGACTTGAATCGAGGGGACCCCTGAGTCCAGACCTCCTTGTACCATTCAACCGTACTTTAAGAAGAGCTTATAAAGAACACTGAACCTTATCCGTGTGTGGTATCTGTCTGTGGGGGGGAAGTTACTTGTCTGTACGATCGCTGGAGACGGCTCTCCCCGGAGACCTCTCCTCCTGACCCCGGCCGACCCTCCCGGTCCGTCCATCCTTTCTAACATTGGTGGCCAGCGGCGCGATCCGAATCAACGCGTAATCGTACAGAGAGTAGCTCACCCCACGACAACAACACGATGTCAGCCAAAGATAGCAACTCCACCGAGAAATTCCAAATGGATAAATTAGAAGAATACAACCACCGCGAACTGAGACAATTCTGCATAGAACTTGGCATTGCTACCACCGGCCTGAGTACCAAAGATGATCTAAAGCACGCCCTAGAGTCGTGGACAGAAACTGGGGTCGCCGGACCCTCCGACCAAAGCAGCATCACACCAGAGGGGAACGCCACGGCTCCCGAGGAGCGGGGAACGGGCCTCTCGCAGGAGGAGATCCGAGAAAGAGAAAGAACCAGATTGCACGAGTTGGAAATGGCACGACTCAAGATGGATGGGGAACTCAAGTTAGCTGAACAGAAACTCAACCTCGAGCACATGCGGCTCCGAGATGAACGAGAAGAGAAGCAGAGACAGAGAGAGCTGGAGGAGAAAAAAATAACGCTCGAGCACGAGCGCAAACTGGCGGAAATAGAACTTCGGAAACAGAATAAAGAACTGGGGGTGCCTGAGCGACCACACACCCCGGGGCCAATCGAGAAAAAAGTCCACATCCCCAAGGATGTTGTCCGCGAGTATGTCCGAGAAGACGACATACAACAGTGGTTTAAAGCCTACGAGATCGCCATGACCTCCCACCGGATCGACCGGAGTGATTGGGGAGCCGGACTCTGGGGGAGGTTTATCAACGAGGGGCGCGATGCCCTACTGCAGCTCCCAGACCACCAAATGTCGTCCTACGACCACATGAAGGCTGCCCTCCTCACCCGCTACGGCCTCACACCCGAGATGTACCGCCAGA
This sequence comes from Triturus cristatus, assembly GCF_964204655.1. Lineage (NCBI taxonomy): Eukaryota > Metazoa > Chordata > Amphibia > Caudata > Salamandridae > Triturus > Triturus cristatus. The sequence continues at coordinate 250,034,689 of NC_140586.1, forward strand.
GGTTCAGAGATTGCACCCGGATCCCAGGTACAACTTGGGTAGAATACGTGAACTATTTCAGCCGTGCCTTCGAGGGTTGGATAAAGGGGAGCCAGGTCACCACCTACGAACAACTCTTTAACCTGATGGTATGGGAGCACCTGTCGAACAACTGCTTCGTCGAGCTCAGGCAGCACCTCCTCGACAGTAAGCTGACTGACCCCCGGCAGCTCGCCGCCGAAGCTGACCGATGGGAAAGCACCCGAGTGGGCCGGAGGGGGCCACACGAACAGAACAGAAACAACCAAGGCCAGCACCGTCCTCGGGGAGGAGGAGGGGGCCAGGGGCGAGGGAGAGACGCCTTGCCCGCAACACCCGTGGCCAGCACCCCGGCTCCGGCCGGTCGGGGCAACCCCCCGTGGCGTCCTGGGGTCCGAGCCAACGTCACGTGCCACCGATGCCAGCGAGTCGGCCACTACGCCAATGACCCGAGCTGCCCGCAGAACCAAACACCCAAGCCCCGCCAGGTAGCTGCCGCCGCCCTGGGGGAAGAGCGATCATTGGAGGAACCAGAGGAGTATGAGCCGGCCCAGCAAGAGTGGGAACCGGCCGCCATGGTCCTGGCGTGCTTAGGGGGAAGAGACATGGTCCCGCGGGCTCCCCTACCCGCTAACACCAGGAAATACGGTCAGTGGGTGACCATTAATGGACAGCGAGCCGAGGCCTTGCGTGACACAGGCGCCAGTGTGACGGCCGTCCGCTGTCACCTGGTGAAGCCCGAGCAGATCCTGCCGAACATTCTCTGCCCCGTCCGCTCGGCAGACAACTCTGAAAGTATGTGTCAAATGGCCTGCGTTCCATTCGAATGGGGAGGGGTCTCCGGCCTGTTGAAGGTGACGGTCCGGGACGATGCCCCCGTGGACTGCCTCCTGGGGAATGACCTCGAGAGTTCCCCGTGGGCCACCGTTGAGAGAAGAGAGCACCTGGGGATGCTGGGCCTCCCGGACTGGGCCTGCATAACCACCCGGTCCATGGCCGCCCGTGCCGTCCCTCGATCAGAAGAACCAGAATGGCCAGCACCTCCGCCCCCAGTCGCCCCAGTAGAAGACAACGACGAGGCCAGCCTCCCAGACCCGACGGCCGAAGGGGACGCGCAACCCCAGGACCTTCCTGACCTGGCTCAGTGGCGTCAAGAGGGGGGGCCCACCCAAGCACAGTTCCGCCAGGAACAAAAGACCTGTCCCTCCCTCGAGGGACTCCGCCAACAAGCCAGCGCCCAGAACGCAGGGGACTCCACCGGAACTCACTGGGTCTACTGGGATAACGACCTGCTATACAGCGAGCAAAGAATCGCCGAGCTGGGGGCCGGTCGAGTACTGGTGGTACCCCTCCGCTTCAGAGACTTTCTGCTCAACCTGGCCCACGATGTCCCCCTGGCTGGACACCTGGGCCAAGATAAAACGTACAACCGCCTAGTGACCCACTTTTTCTGGCCGAAGATGAGGAACGACGTCCTGAACCACTGCCGATCTTGCCCCACATGCCAAGCCAGCGGGAAGAGTGGTCGGAAGCTGAAAGCCCCTCTGCAACCCTTCCCTGTGGTCACCACCCCGTTCGAGAGGGTGGGGATAGACATCGTGGGGCCTCTGGACCCCCGCACGGCACAAGGACACAGGTTCATCTTAGTACTGGTGGACCATGCCACCCGCTACCCCGAGGCGGTGCCCCTACGGACCGTGACAGCTCCGGTGGTTGGCCGGGCCCTAATGGGGATCTTCTCCCGGGTAGGCTTCCCCCGAGAAGTCGTCAGCGACCGAGGCACGAACTTTATATCCAAATACATGAAGTCCCTCTGGCAACAATGCGGGGTCACCTACAGATTCACGACCCCCTATCACCCCCAAGGGAACGGACTAGTGGAGCGTTTTAACCGCACCCTCAAGGGGATGATTGGGGGATTGGAAGAGCCCCTCCGTCGCCAGTGGGATGTACTACTCCCGTGCCTCCTCTTCGCCTACCGCGAAGTTCCCCAGAAGTCCCTCGGTTTTAGCCCTTTCGAACTCCTGTACGGGCACCCTGTGCGAGGGCCCCTCAGCCTAGTAAAAGAAGGTTGGGAGATGGCCCCACTAAAGACCCCTCCAGACGTCTTCAAATACCTCCTGGCCCTACGCAATCAGACCCGGCGCTTCAGAGAGATGGCCAAGGCGAACCTCGAGGCCAGCCAGGAGGACATGAAGAAGTGGTATGATCACAATGCCTCCTCCGTTGAGTTCGAGCCTGGACAACAAGTATGGGTGATGTCCCCCACCGAACCATGTGCCTTGCAAGATAAGTGGACGGGGCCCTTCAAAGTGGTCGAGCGCAAAAGCCCCGTCACTTACCTCATCGACCTGGGGACCTCCCGGAACCCCCTTCGGGTCCTCCACACCAACCGACTCAAACCACACTTTGTGCGCTCAGAACTCAGCCTCCTGATGGCTACGGACAGTGGGGCAGAGGAAGACTCCGAACCCCTCCCGGATCTTCTGAAGACTCAGGAGAATGACGGCTCCGTGGACGGGGTCCGGCTCTCTGACGCCCTCACTTCGGAGCAACGCCAGGGCTGCCGGAACCTCCTGCTGCAGTTCGCTACCCTGTTCTCCCTCACCCCCGGGGTCACCCCTTGGTGTTTGCACGACGTGGACACCGGGGACAGTCCCCCTGTCCGACACCGGGCCTACCGCGTACCAGATCGGGTACGGGCCTGCATACAGGAGGAGGTGGCCAAGATGCTCACAATCGGGGTCATCGAGCCCTCGGACAGTCCCTGGGCCAGTCCGGTTGTATTGGTCCCCAAAGCCGCTGCCCCCGGCACCGCACCTGAACTGAGATTCTGCGTCGACTACCGGGGCTTGAACGCTGTCACCCGGACCGACGCTCATCCGATCCCCCGAGCAGACGAGCTGATCGACCGGCTGGGGGCCGCCCGCTACCTCAGTATCTTCGACCTAACAGCGGGCTACTGGCAGATCGGCCTCACACCCAGGGCTCAGGAACGGTCAGCCTTCTCTACCCCCGATGGCCACTACCAATTCAAGGTCATGCCCTTCGGCATGAAGAATGCCCCCGCCACGTTTCAACGCCTCGTGAACCAGGTCTTGGCGGGGCTCGAAGAGTTCAGCGCTGCCTACCTGGACGATATCGCTGTATACAGCCGCCACTGGCCCGACCACCTCCGTCACCTCCAAGAGGTCCTACAGGCCCTCCAGCGGGCCGGCCTCACAATTAAGGCCGGCAAGTGCCAAATTGGCCAAGGGTCTGTGACCTACCTTGGGCACCAAGTGGGAAGCGGGCTGGTGGCCCCGCTACAACTTAAGATTGCTGCCATCCAGTCCTGGCAGCCCCCCGTCACCCAGACCGAGGTCCGAGCCTTCTTGGGGCTCACCGGCTACTACCGGCGGTTCGTGAAGGACTACGGCAGCATCGTGGGGCCCCTCACGGGTCTCACGTCCAAGAACCAACCGAAGCGAATTAACTGGACCCCCGATTGTCAAGCGGCCTTCGAGAAGCTGAAGGCCGCCCTGTGCACCGCCCCTGTGCTCCAGGCCCCCGATTACGGTCGGGAATTCGTGGTACAGACCGACGCCTCCGACCACGGCATCGGAGCCGTCCTTTCTCAGATAAACCCCGAAGGTCATGACCAGCCTGTGGCCTTCATCAGTCGACGTCTCCTGGCCCGAGAACAGCGCTGGAGCACCATCGAGAGGGAGGCCTTCGCAGTGGTGTGGGCCCTCAAAAAGCTCCGGCCCTATCTCTTCGGTACCCACTTCCGGGTACAAACCGACCATCGACCCCTGCAGTGGCTGATGCAGATGCGGGGGGAGAACCCAAAACTCTTGCGCTGGTCCATTTCCCTGCAGGGAATGGACTTCACTGTGGAGCACCGACCAGGCCAAGACCACGCCAACGCGGATGGCCTGTCCCGCTTTTTCCGCCTCGACGAAGAGAGTCCCCAAGGAGATGGGTGACTCTCCCCGCCTTCAGCTGGGGGGGACGCATGTTGGACAGGCCACACGAAGGGCTTGCTCCCTCCCCGCACGACAGGGCCCGAGCTCCGGCCCACCAGGCATAATCCACGAAAAGCACCTGTACCCCGTCTCCCGACGGATCTTCTGCCCTCGGACCTCTACTCATCACGGGGCCCAGCCCCACCGGCTCCCCCGGCCGGTTCAAGCCGCCATCTTGGGCCCTGCACCACGAGGCCGCGTGGCCTCGCCCCGACCCTAACCCCGGGCCTGGCCGGCCCCGACATCCCGGCACCACCATCCACCCGGGAGGTGAGCGGACCACTTGGCAGGTCAATGGGAGGACGAAGTGTCAAGAGCTCTTCCCCCGCCAGGTGCCGATCGCCTCCAGCTCCCCCAGGCGCAGGCTCCACCCCCTGCTGGGTGTCTGGACACCTTCATCCCGGGACCTCCGACCTCCAAGTGCGAGGGTCCGGACATCAAAGGGCGGCTGCCCTATAACTGGGGCAACTCCGGAGCAGGAAGGCAGTTGTATCCTGGAGTCGAGAGACACCGAGAGAACTCAGCCTTGACGGACTACTGGCGCTGCCGTAGCCCGCTCTTGTGAACCATCGTCCTGCCTGCTGGCGCTGCCGCGGCCTTCTACAACATCCATCCTCGTCGGGACCTGCTGGCGCTGCCGCGGCCCGTTGTAACGACCATCCTCACCGGGACCTGCTGGCGCTGCCGCGGACCGTACATCGACCATCTTTTCCGGGACCTGCTGGCGCTGCCGCGGCCCGTTGTAACGACCATCCTCACCGGGACCTGCTGGCGCTGCCGCGGACCGTACATCGACCATCTTTCCGGGACCTGCTGGCGCTGCCGCGGCCCGTACCAACTAAGCTCGAGGATTGTGAGCTAATCATCATCTCATCCAAACTACCTGACTGGTAGACAGACTGTCCCGCTACCCCTTACCCTGCTTTGAGAGACTTGAATCGAGGGGACCCCTGAGTCCAGACCTCCTTGTACCATTCAACCGTACTTTAAGAAGAGCTTATAAAGAACACTGAACCTTATCCGTGTGTGGTATCTGTCTGTGGAGGGGAAGTTACTTGTCTGTACGATCGCTGGAGACGGCTCTCCCCGGAGACCTCTCCTCCTGACCCCGGCCGACCCTCCCGGTCCGTCCATCCTTTCTAACAGTACAATATTACAAAGGAGAGGCACAGACCAGCTGTAGCCCACCTGGGATCCCAACAGGATACAAACCCTGGTAACATGCTGTACAAATACCCCTTATAATAGGAAACTCTGGGACCAGCTAGAAAATCCTACTGGTTTCCATGATCACCGGCTCCTATAGGCCCTAGGAAAAGCCCAGATGCATGGTGGTGAAGGGGATCTTGGAAATTCTCCACGGCTGGGGGTTGCTTTCCAGGTATAGGGTCTGCCTGGAGGCCCTGGCCTCCAGTTACAGCTGCGACATGACCATGGCGGTGAAATCTGCCATTGCCTGCTATTGCCCTACATTGGTCTGGGCGCTACTGTAACACAGAAGCATGCCACAGGCGGCTGTGGTAGACAGTAGTAAGGTGGTGGGGGAATTAGGCCTATATGGAGGTGGGGTCTGTTTTAGGACTAGTAGGCCCATAAATATATTTTATTCTGTGGCACGTCAGATTCTGAACCTGTGCAAATAGGTACTTTCTTTTCTTTTATATTTGGTTTTAAAGGGAAATGGTGTTTAAAGTTAAGCATTTTTTATCTCTGTATCAGCTTTTTCACATATGGGAGCTTATTATGTCACCTGATTTACCGGAAAGATGCTGAACTTACGCATAAAATACTCCCTTGACTAAGCAATAAGAATTATCAATTCAGGACTGAGATGTTGTAAGTAATGTCCTCTGCAGCTCCATGATGGAATCCGGTGGCATCATTTACATTCCTGTTCATGTGAAGGGAAGCTATTGTAGTTGGTCTGTAGTTATCTATCCCTGGTAAGGAGGGTAGCTGGTTTGTTAGGTGTCTCCAAAGTGACATTTTTTGGTCTGGCCTCATTTTGTTCAATTTGATGTATAATCAAATGCAAACTCTGCTCCACTTTAAGAAAGACCGATTAATCCTCCCTACTGGCCTCAGTGGATCAGTATAGCCCTCTATAAGTGAAATCTAGCTCCACCTCCTTCCTGTCCTATGGCTCTCAGTCCATCAGGATAGAGCTAGAGAAGTGAACCCTGCTGTAGGTCTCACTGCAGACAGTTCTAGCTGTCTGGAAGACCTCACACTATCCTTTCTTCTAAAAACTACAAAACGCTGAGCAAAAGAGAGAATGAACTTTTGATAATCCCCTAAAGCCATTCATTTGTATGAGTTTTTCAGGGTTTGCCATTGCTTCGACGGGCTGTCCTTGGAGGACATGGCATGTTATGGATGCTTACATTCTCTCATTTGTGTACCAATTAGATTTGTTAGACTGCAAATTGAACATGATGTGTAATTTATATTTTAGAGTGGGTGTTTGTTCTTTTATGTATTTACTTTGATGATGTAACAATATTATAATATGCTCATGTGTGGATCTTTTGTTTAGAAAGTGTGTGCTGTCTTGATGCCATAGCTTGTTGCAATGACACAATGTGTTTCACAAATTGGGGGGAGGGGTGGGGGGATATAGCCTCCCTTATAGATACAAAAATAGTAATGTCCCCTTGTCAAAAGTACCTACTATGCAGCTTAACTTTGCTAACGTGGACCTTTCAGCAAGGGGGCAACACAAACAAACTTGAGATACTATTATCTGACGCTTCCACTAACTAAAAAGCCAGGCCTATAATCTTTGACAATGTTTATGTCCCTCTTCCTGTCCTCCTACTCTCAGCTAATCAGAACAAAGCTGCATACGTGAAACCTTGGGTCTATGACCTCCAGGTTTGCAAAAGACTATGGCATGTTCAGTTTGGAAGAGATGCTGAAGTGACTGCACCTCTATTAGTTTGTAATTATACATGACTGTCTACGCCTATATTAGTGCACGGAGTACAGCAAGCTCTAGAATGTGCATAATGTGCGTCCTTTGAACTTAGCGGTATCCTGCCACAACTTGTGATTTTTTCCTTACCTGGTCCCGGTGCTGTTGCTGGCCATCTACGCAGCCCTCCTGCCGCCGCCGCACTCCCATCTCACCGCGGCCACAGAGCGTAGGAGGGACTACAGCCCCCAGGAGCCTCAGCGCCGGAAGTCCGCTTTCGTCATTATCGCGCACGGAGGCGCTTAAATTCGAACTCAGCCCCCGCGTCGCGGGACGCGCGCGGGCAGCGCCGGGCGAAGCCCGGGCAAAGGGCGGGCCGTCTGTGGCCGTCAGGGGCCAAAGGAGGCCGGGCTGGGCCGCACCTCTTAGCTGTGGATTTGGGGTCAGTCTGAACTAACCTTCATTGGTCATTGACATTTTTATTATGTATTTGTCAGTCTTATGCTGTGCATAGAGTGTGTTTCTTTTATCCTATACTGTTTGGATTTTAGGTATTTGTGTTAGGGGTTTTTCATTGAAATATACTCGCTGTTGGTTTCACTGGAATCATGGGGAAGCATTCTAAACCTACTGCAAGCCGCCCTATGACTAGACAGCTAGCCAATTCCAACCCGCAGATCCCCAGTCTCACTGCGATAGATAAAATGCTGCAGAAGACAATTGGGGTGGTGGCTACAGCCATTGAAAACACCGAAAGACGGTTGTCGATTACCCCGGCATTTAATATGGCCCCCCCTCCTGATGGATTGGCTGACTTTTCTTCATACCAGGTGGATCCTGATGCTATGTCATCAATGTTGCCCTCATTTACCCAATTACCGTGTGCCCAGGCACAAATAGATGAGCCTGAACAAGAGGAAGCTGGCCCATCATCATCCTCTTTCGTTTCTATAGTGGCCCCCACGAAGCAGGTAAAGCCAAGAAAAAAAAAAAAAGAAATTCAGAAAAAGGAGTTTTTTACCAGCCCCCCCTGCAGACAGCCCTGCTCTCTCGGCCTTGACCCATCACTCTCCTACTTCTATCCCTCCGACCTGGGTGACTACTTTACTAACTGACCTACAGTCACACATAGATCAGTCCCTAAACCTCCTTTTAAAAACCCTGTCATCCAAAATTGATAGGTTGGTATCTCTAGTTAATACCAAAGGTATCGGGAAGAAGCAGATAAATCACGATCTACTGCATAACTCGGGTAGTACGGAGGGTGCCGGTATTCAAGTAACGCCTAATAACCCTACCCCCCTAAGCCAGATAATTTCACCCTCGAACCATACAGCTACGGTCTCAGTCCAGCCTCCATTGGTGCAGCCAACTGCCCCTTCCCTCCCTGCTGGTCCCCGTATGCCCCCGACTTTGCTCCGAGCCCCTATTGTTGTTTCATCACGAGAACAGTCCCTTAGTTGCAGGGACTCAGCCCTTCGGAGTTCGGACGGGGATAGGATCCTTCCTCCTGGGGGGGGGGAACCGAGCCCTACGGAGCCTGGAAGGTTCCCTTCCTCTTGTACAGCTTCCCCCCGAGGCAGCACCCTATGTGACTGTGCTAACTGGAGTTCCTCCTCTAACGAATGGTAGGGGGGAATCTTACTTTGAATTAAAAAACAAAGTCATCCACTGGTTGTCCAAAAATAGACCATTGGAGGGAGCTGGGAGAGGGGAGATCCTCTTTGTTCGGAGGGTTAGCTGGCTGGGGACCTGCCTAAAGGACATTGGTGGGGATTGTGTCCTGATTAATTTTAGGGACCCTAGAGTAGTTGGACACATACTGGAGCAGGGTGGGCACCACAAATCAGGAACCATTGATACATCGCATTTGGGGTACTTTTACTCCATCCCCAATACTTTGAATCCGGTGGAATTACCGTATTTTCATCAGGCCTCTCACAACACTTACTTTAATATCCCGGTTGAAAACCGTTTCGACGTGCTCAACTCTGTGGACTGACCATCACCCCTGAGGCTCAGCAAGGGAGGGTATCCGCCTTCGGGGGGGAATCAGGCTAGGGACGATACTGGTGTGGAGACGGCTCTCCCTTCGGCTGCATTTGGCACGGAGAGTGGTTCTGGGCCCACTCCTCCTCCATCTATGAGCTCCAGCGCTATGGAGGGAAGCCCTGTGTTGGGCCCCCTTGAGCATTCTGCTTCCCACTGCCCCCCCTCCTCCCTCCCCCTGGCTGATAGCCCTCCCCGTATACTCACTCGAAGACCTCTAGTTGGGTCTTGGAATGTGGCTGGACTGGAGTCCAAACTCTCTGACCCCGAGTGGGGAGAGCTAATGGACAATTACGACATCTGCATATTCCAAGAAACATGGTTACGGTCCATACCATGGAGGGTGGGCTATGCATCGTTTTCGGCCCCAGCAGTCCAAGGGGCGAGAGGCAGACCTTCGGGGGGGTTAGTAGTATGGGTTGCAACACACTTGGGGTGCTCAGTAAAGTTATTAGACTCAAAGTCACCCGACATTTTGTGTCTGATACTCACTTTCCCTGCTAGTTATTCGCTGGTAGTAATAAATGTCTATCTGCGTCCTCACCCGGTACAGTTGGGTCTGTCGATTTTGGGCGCCCTTCGTGATGTATTACATTCTCTTCCACCTGCGTCCCATAAACTAATTGGTGCAGATCTTAACTGCCACTTCGAACCCCTTTCTGGGATCCCCTCCCCCACCTGTGACGAGGATGAAAGTTATTTAATCCCAGACCCTATTATTTATCCCGCCAAACGTCTTTCCCCTCTAGCCCTCGAGATCAATAAGTTTACCATTGCACACTCCCTGAGGGCTTGCAATGGTAGACTCTGCCCGGACGTGCCGGGGTCTTTTACTTTTAATAGACCCGGGAGCTGTTCGACTATCGACTATCTTCTGGTGAACGTGGAATTTTGGGGCCATCTGGCAGCCTTTTCTGTTATTCCACTGGTCGATAGTGATCACAACCTACTGTCACTGGAATTGGTCAACAAGATCGGTGGCAGTGGAATTCATAAGCTCCAATCACCAACAAATAGTGAGAATCTGGTGTTAGCGGCAGGTGGTAGACGGATTAGGTGGGCAAGGGTAGTGTCCGATGACCTAAAGCTTGCAGCTATATATAGCAGTGTGACCTGCTCTTTGGAAGCAGTCTCCCACCTTCTGAGCCCCACTGGGGACATTCCGCAGACCCGCCTCCTCGACTTTCAGAACATTCATGAGGATCTCCTTGGCACCTTGGCTGGCTTCTTTTATAGTCCTACTGCCTCAAAACCAAGGCCCCTTAGGCCCGAGCACTGGTTTAATGGTTCTTGTAGGCGGGCCAAGACTGCCCTGATAAAAGAAGTAAAAGTGGGCACTCAGTTTAGTATCCGGGCGGCGAGGGCCACCTACAAAAACCTGATCAAGGAGGCAAAATCCGAGTGGGAGGATCAAAGGTGGCAAAATTTATTGCAAGCTTTAGTAGACCGCGACTCGAGGGCGTTTTGGAACATTGTTCGAACGGGCACGGTAGCCAGCAGCCCTGCAATTATTCCTAATCTCAGCGAGGAGGTCTGGCTTGCCCATTTCCAACCCCTCTTTTCGGTCAGTAATTCCAGGGGTGGCCCCGATCCGGGCACCTCGTGGATTGATATTGCAATGGACCAGTCGGGCCAGGAAGAACTTGAGAGCCGATCCTTTTCTCTTTCAGAAATAGAATTGGCCCTCAACTCCCTATCAGTAGGGAAAGCCCCGGGGCTTGACAGGATCCCTGGTGACCTGTACAGAAGTGATGTAAAAATCTGGGCCCCTTATATTTGTGTGTATTTTAATGCCATTTTGCAGGGCCTTAGAATCCCGGAGACCTGGTTGGGTGCAGAAATTATACCCATTTACAAAAAATCTTCCCCGTTGGATCCAGCCAATTACCGCCCCATAAGCTTGATTGATGTTCTACAGAAGCTGTTTGCCCGAGTCCTTTTATCCAGATTGCAGTCCTGGATGGATCAACAAATTCTAACCTCCCTCCAGGCGGGGTTCCGTGCAAAGGTTTCCACCATCGATCAATTATTTAGATTACTATTGATCTACTGGAAGTCAGTCAGCATGGGTGCTGGTAATCTTTATTTGATTTTTGTGGACCTTCGGTCCGCTTTTGATATGGTCCAAAGGGAAAAACTATGGGCCCTTTTGTTAGAGATGGGCGCTCCCCCTACCTTTGCCACTTATTTAAACGCCTCCACTCTGGCACTTATGCAAGGATGAGATATGGGAGATGTGGGGAAATTTCTGGGCCAGTCCCGGTTGAAAAGGGTGTGAGACAGGGCTGTGTCCTGGCCCCCACTCTTTTCTCCCTTTTTATCAATGGGTTGATTGAGTATCTCTTGTGCACCGCTAACTTGGACTCCCCTGTACTGGCGGGGCGTAAGGTCCCGGCCCTAATGTTCGCGGATGATACGCTTTTGTTATCTAAATCTTACATGGGCATCCAGCGTACATTAGAGGCCTTCTGCTCCTTCTGTAAAATCAGGGATTTGGAACTGAATCTTTCCAAAACTAAATTTATGGTTTTCGGTTCCAATTCATTTAATTGCCCCCACCCTAAGCTGGGAGATGTTGAGCTGGATAGGGTTGCCACTTTTGAGTATCTGGGGGTGACCCTTAATGATCAAATGAATTGGGGGTCCCATTTGGCGAAGGCCAATTTGAAACTATCTCAATCAGTGGGGGGTATCCTGAAGGTGTTTAACAATACCTCCTTTAAACCTTTGGGCCCCCCATGGAAATTTATAAATCTCAAGCTAGAGGAGGAGCGCTCTATGGCGCTGAACTATGGGGATATTCCATTCCCGCTTCCCTCTCTACTATTGAGAATTCCTTTATTAGGAGATTGCTGAAACTACCTGTCAGCACTCCATTAACCCCTTTGAGATGGGATCTGGGTCTGGTTCCCATAGAAGAGATTGCCCTGAACCGTCCTCTCCAGTTCTGGAGGCGTCTTTGGTCAACGCCTGAGTTGGTAAGCTATAGGTATGATCTTGGTGATATATTGGCAAGGGGAAAATCGGATAAGATCCCTTGGCTTACCTATATAAAGAACCTCTGCTACTCAATTGGGATGGGGAACCTATGGTCCGCCCCGGAAGAGACCTGCCGTGCACTTTCGAAGAAATCACTGCGGGAGGTCTTGAAATCATATCGGAAGGGAATTTTATTCCACTCCTCTCTGGGTAGGCTTACTGACACCTTTCTGGATATTAAGTTTAGTCCCCAGTTTGAAGTTTTCCTGGACGTTATCCAACCACCTCTGGCAAAGAAACTCTACATCCAGTTCAGACACGGCTCGCTACCGCTGAGGGATCTCACACATAGATGGTCCAACGTTTCGGATCCCGTAAGCACGTGTCCTTTATGTACTGTTACCTGTGAAACAGAGTTGCATGTTGTCCTTTTCTGCCCTTTATATATCATTGCAAGAAAAAAGTGGATCGTCCAGTTATGCAAGTCTAGGGGTCTCAGGGACCACAAGGAGGTGTTTAGAATTTTGAAATATGATACTACTCCATTGATAGTGTTTGCAATGGCCAAATTTCTTCTCTCAATGTGGTTCACAAGGTCCAAATTTATGATTTCTGCCACTCATTTACCCTGATTATAGCATTACCTATATTGCCACTACAGTACTTTGAGGTGTAGTGAGTATATCTCTGGCCCTGGATACAATTTTAACAATTTGTCTTTGTGGAAAAACCACGTTCCTTCACTGTATATTTTTTATGAAATAATTTTAATGTTTTAATGGATCACACTCTACACAATGTTTATTTAATCATGTTTTAATGTATATTACTATTTATGTCTTTTTATGGTATTTTACCGAAATAAAAGCTTTGACTGACTGACTGACTGGCATAATGTGCTCACTACAGTGGATGGCTGTGCATCTTCTCAAATACCAGCAAAGATACAGGTCTTAGAATGAGCAGGATGGCACTGGAACTTGTTAGCCCAGTCTTTGCCCCAACAACTAACTCAGCTGGATGGTCCAAATGCCTCTCTGTCTTTGTCAGCAAGATCTTATGGATCCATCCTGGACTCAGGACTATCCATAGCTCAGCAGCCGCACCTGCATCTTAGTTCTGGATAACCTGCAGGCCAGAGGTGGATGCAGCCCAATCGGAGTGATTAGTGGGCTAATACATCCACTCCAGGAATCTGTGTTTGACTTTATAGTCACAAGTTCGAATTCTGGTGAATTCGCCCAGCCTTTCATCCTTCTCAGATCACTAAAAGGAGTGCATTGAGTTAGGTGACAATAAGCATTTATTATTCAATGATAAAATCCCTCACGGGGAGAAAGTGGGCTTTACTAATACACAAAGGGGCAAATATTACAAAGGGATAGCGCCATCAGAACATCAATTTTAGCGACGTTTTGGTGGCAATATCCCCTTCTTATTTACAAAGCGGTGTTCAGACCCCATTACACGCATCACTTAGTGTGAAAGGGGCGTGCAATGGGTGTTACTGTGAGCCTTCCACCGCAACACCCATTGCTTTTGACGCTGCCCCAGATTTACAAGGAGGTGTAGATCTGAGGCAGCGTAAAAAACTAACGCCATGCAAGAGAATTCCTTAGAATGGCGCAGAAAGACAAATGCTTTTATTTCTCCTCATTTTTGCTTTTTCTATGTGTGCTGCAACACACATAGAAATAGCAAAATGCTCTTAATGAATGTTTGTGTGCACCAAGGTGTCCCTTCATGCACATAAACAAACAGTAAAAAAATTGCAATTTGCTACATCTATCTTGCTGCATTCTACAGCACACATAGAAGATGCAAATCACCATTAGTGATTGTTTATGTGCAGGAAGGGACACCTTCCTGCTCATAAACATTCATTTCCTGCAACACAGGCACACTTGCACTATGGCGCAAGGGTGCCTGCCTGCACTAGGCAGCTAGTTTTTAGTACCAGCGCTAGGGAAAACACAGGCGTGCGCCGTATTCTTGTGAATATAGCTCATCACTGCGTTTTGAAATGTGGGCCGCGGTGCTCCCAATCCCAATGGGCGTATTAACAAGCGTTAACAGCCATATTGGAATTATAAAATCCACAGGAACACCACAAATCTGCTTGGTTTTACACAAAGAGATTTTGACGACTGAAAGCAAATAACGTTTATGGTTGAAATTCTGGCATAAAATAAGGAATCATTAGGGAAATAAAATCCCAGAATTACGGACCCCCCTGGTAATTCTCTATGTCTCATGGGAACGTCGGGTTTCCATGTGTAAGCTCGTCTCCAGGAGTTAACTGAACCACCTCACCCCCATGTATCCGTAACGCCCGGAGGGTAGGGGGCAGATTTAACAATGAGATATGGGGTCACCAGTGTCATAACGATAAATCATGGGGCCTCCTGCATAATGTGACGAGGGGCCCTTGAGTCTCCCACATCTCACAGACATTCAATGACCTTAGGCTGATTGGGGCCCCTTGAAGGGTTGGGTCATCCCTGAAGGGTCGGTGGTCCTCTGCACTGCAGGGGCTGCAGGGGCCTGCATTTCTCCCCTGAAGGTCATTCATATTGAGGCCTAAGTATCCTTAAATGCAACTGATTCATTTGAGCTGGTGGTTTCTGGTGCTCAACACCAGCATTTAATTGTCAACACCGGCACTTGCTGCCGTCTGCCACATGGTGGTGCTATTTTTCTTATTTGGAGATGAGCACAACCACAGTTGTTTATTAATTCAATATATATATCAAAAATGACTAATACCTGCCGTCCAAGCCATTCTTATAGCTTTGGGAGCCTGCAATAGTCTGAATGATCACACTTGTAGGAGTATGATGGTTAGTACATGTGTTTGTAGTGTTGTTGGCAGTGTTGGCAGAGGCAATGGCTGGTGCAACCTGCAGTGCATCCTGGCGAGGGTCCTGGCCCTTATTCTTTTTACAAATTAAGCACTGTTTACAAATTAGTAAACTCTTAAATCTGACCTGTCGGTTAAAGTGAACAACGGGTGCAATGCATGCCTCCACTTGAAAAATATGCCCATATCTCTTTGGTGTCTGATGGAGTGTTCATGAAGATGATGTTCATGGCACACAAAGACTGCATGCATTCATTATTGATGAACCAACTGTACAAAATTCTGAAACGTATGCATGTCTCCTCTACAAAAATCCACATGATGGTGCAGTTCGCCATCTCCTCCGGGGTGATACAGAGTACGAACACCTGATCAGTGCCTCTCGAGGTATAAAAGTACATCTGCTTCACCTAGATTGTTGCCGGCACCTGTTTTGCTCCTGTCAGTGTCTGTAAGAATGTGTCCCTTATGATGTGTTCGCACCATGGGCCGTATTACGCATTTTCATTGTTTGCGCCCAGTGCAAACAAGGAAAATGCACCCTATTACGATGAATGCACTGCCCCAGTGCAGCCGCGAACTTGCACTGCCGTGGGGGTAGCGCTTTCCTGTGAAAACACGGAGTGGTTGCTCTGTGTTTTCACAGTGCAGGCGGCAACCCGTCTGCACTTTTGAAGAGGATTAAAGATCCCCTTGTAGCCGGGTGCAGTCAGTGACTGCACCCGCCTGCAAGGGGATGTCTGAGGGGCGCATTAGACCCCTTTCCCACCTCCAAAGGGCTGCTCTCAGGGGGCGCACTCACAGTCCACCACCTTCTACGTGGCGCACCGTGACTGCACCCCTTGAGAGCCTCTTTTCCTCTGCGCCCGCGTCTCTAATATGGCGTGGGCGTAGAGGCAGAGGAATTCCCTCATTTGCATAGGGGCATGCCCCTATGCAAATGAGGGAACGCCCCCTGAAGGTAGCACTGGCGCTTTAAGTTCACCTGCACTATCGGTATTACTGAAGGGGACGCACAAGCACCTGCGCCCCCTTCTGTAATACCAAAGTGCCCCGGGGCGCCCCAAGTGGGCGCAAACGCCCCTTGCACCCCCAGGGCACTGACTGTAATACGGCCCCATATGTTTCTGAATGGAGAACCCCAAGTTGCTCTTAACAGTTCTCAGTGACAAAACCAGTATGTCGTGGGCTCTAGTAAAAAAAAGAAAGGTAATGCCCCCACTAACCACTTTTGAACAGTGAAATACAGCAATACTCAGGGTTTAGAGGGCCCCTCTGCCCACAGCTCACTTGGTTCTGAGAAAGGAATTTCCCTGCTACACTAGTTACCCAAGGAGCCCCAAATGCTGTGTCCCAATGCCTCAGGGAAGCAGATGAGGATGCACCTCTTGAGCTGGTCTGAAAACTCTGATGGTTGGGAGAGTAGATCTGCACCTCTCCTTAAAGTTGACAAGGTTGAGAGGAGCCCATGTGTCATCGCTCACCAAGCTAAGGGTCTGCCATTGCTCTGTGAAGGTCTGGTCACCTTATAGAAGATCTGGACTGACTTGCGTCGTAGGATAGCTCCCTGGAAAGGTAAAGTATTTTCTTGAGCCTATAGTATGGAAAATGGCTAGGTCAAGAGGAGGCCTTACTTCAAAGTATAAAGTTATGGAACCTGGACAGGACACTAGGCCCTGATAGGCTCCCAATGTCAGGTAGCTCCCCTGACATCACTAAAAGACAACAGACTACTCAAGCCTCTTGCTCAGAGATTTTTGAGGTGCGGTTGTGTTGAGACACTCGCCCTCCCCGAGGGTTGAATGTGACCAGTGGTAATCACCATGTCGATGGGGTGGCACAAACAGCGCTGCATAGTTTGTGCACACTTTTAGTATTCTTTCAGAGAAAGCTCCATGTTCCTGCTCGGCTCCCTGTAGGCCCATAGGACTACCTCTAACTACCAGCCTAAAGCTTGAAGAGCACTTCCACTTAAAAGAGCCTCGCTGAGATTTCAGTCGCATGACTGCCATTACATCCAGCTCAACGGGAAGCCCAGAACCAGCTGTCTTCATTCAGCATGTGCAGCTGTGAATGCTACCTTGCAACCAGAGAAGGCATCACACTGCAGATCAACCAAAGGCAGTAATTCTTTTCTAGTCTGATCGTGTGCCGGGGAAAACGTTTAAGTTAGCCTCTTTTATTAGGAGCAATGGGGACAGGCCTTCCACATTGGAAGGGATTCCCTACATCAAAACGTGTGACGATCAGTCTGTTTCCTCTCAAAGAGAGCACACATACTTGATTGATGTCTTTCTAAGTGTGCTTCAGTGTGAAGCGCATTCATGTCTCTATTCTTCCAAAGAATGTGTTGTGCTTGAGTGGTGGCTGTCGAAGAGTACATGATGGTGTGTAAGGAAACTGTTTTTTTGCAGGTTTCCTCCAATGTTTTGTCCCCATTTGGACTATTAGCTGCTGGTTTTTTCTACTTTTACTTTGAGAGTGCACTGAGGCCTGCTAACCAGACCCCAGTCCCAGTGTTCTGACCCATTATCTATGCTATGTTGAATTGGCTTTACCCAATTGGCAAGTGCTCATTTACTTATATATAATCCCTAGTATTTGGTACCTAGGGTACCAAGGGCATGTAAGGTAGAGTGTCCACGCAGGGCTGCGGCACTGTTTGTGCCACACTGAGTGTGGCAAATTACAATATGGCTACCAGCCTGCCACTGCAGACTGGAAGAGCAGAGTGTACACTGCTTGTTTGACTTTGCCATTAAAACCAATGGCAAAGCCATCTTTCCCTTAATAATATTTGTTTAGTAGCCCCATTGGCTAACATGGGGTTACTGGCTGGCATCTCAGCCTGGCTAACTTCTGAATGGGACTACCTAAGAGAGTATTGTAAGGCATCAAATTAAACGTGACATTACATCCGTATTTATGCCCAAGTCGAGATTAATGTCACTTTTAAAGTTCAGCAACTTTTAGAAAGCTGCCACTTTGTGCCCCAGCTAGTCCAGTGGCCTCACAAAGGTTCTGCCACACAGACAGCTGTCTGCCCACCTGGGGAGATGTGTAAATGACTCCCAGGGTCAGGAACAAAGGCAATTGCTGCAGAGTGAGGTGTGACCCCCTCTACTCCAGGGAGGCTGCAAGGGGTGTTAGCCCAAAAGGCTAGCTTCAAAGGGCACAACACACTTGAATTGGCTGCCGTTTGTACCTGTAAACAAGCTGGAGACAGGGGCCAGTTAGGGAAAACCCATCTCCAAACCAGTTTTCCCGTTGGCAATTAGCCTTTAGGTAGCCACACCTCTGGGGTGGGCTACCAAGCTCCCCACTGTTTAAGAAACGTCCAGATCTCGAGAATGCCAAGAATATTGCGCTCTGGGATTGCCAAATGCAACACATCGAAAGAACCTTGTCACCAAAGAGGAGGGACCTACTAGCCCATTGTCTATTAATCATGCTCTCCACTCTGGCATTTTCTTGGGATATAATGGGCACCCCAGGCACCCTGAAATTCAGTATACTGTGGATTTGGAGAAAGGACCAAGAGAGGAGTATCCTGCTGCATTTTAAGCTGCATGAAGAGAGGCTGCACTGTTAGAAGGACTGCGCCTGCCGCACTTTGGGCTAGTGCCTCCTGATCTGGGGAAAACTTGATTCCCAGCCCCAGACTGAAGCAGTGATTTCAAGGGTCAGTCGGCTGACCCCCTGGAAAAGCACCAGGGACATCAATGCTGTGGAAGCCCAAACCAACAAAGCAGTAGTCACTACTGAGGGATCAACGCTGGTTGCCGCTGGGCATGCTAAGCGACAAATCTGAGACAGCCAAAAATTGTACCCATGTCTGCCAGAACCAGGGGAGCTGTCAGAGATGAGGTTTGTTGCCCAAGAGGGACACTAGCCCTCGCCAAGCATATTCAATGTTACAGCTGTGTCGCGAGATAGGAAGCCCCACAGCAGCTGGCTTTCTACTGTTGCAGAGAGGACGTCGTGAGATCCCCAAGTGCCATGGTAAAAGTTGCTTCAACCCACCTGTGGACCCGAGGGATCAACAGCACCTCACCCCAGCACTAGGAGCGTCTTTGAGCATAATTTCTGCCTGCATCCCCAGCATCAGTACCACTTCATTATCGTCTATGGCGGTCGGATCCTAAAGGCTGAAACTGGATTGCAAAAGGCACTGGTGGTCAGGTAACTGTCCAAAGTAACCTTACTAAACTCCTAGACCTCTGCTTTGTCGGATTTGGTTGCACAATACAAGTTGGAGTCGCCAAACTAACTGTTTGAAACTATTCAAAAGTTTGCAAAGTTTTTGTTGATCAATGCTTGTTTGCTGTTGGATTTTAAAGTATTTATTTCTTCTACCATCTGTATCTCTGAAACACTACGGTGGATTTTGATGATCAAGGACTCTAAAAACTCATAAAAAATATGCTCTATTTTTATAATTTGTTGTGTCTCTTTTTTGTTGTTTGGCTGTCTTATTCCGTTGCTTGGTGCTGCTAAATGCTCTACACATTGTTCCTTTGCTAAGCCTTGCTGCTCAAAGCCACAGCTACTCAAGAGTGAGCTTAAGGTTTGCAAACAAGCCTGACTTGACCCAAGACAGTTTTTGCGAGTGTATTGTAAGATAAGGCCCCTCAGCCATATCATATAATACACCCAAATTCTCACATGGTGGATTTCAAGCACAGCTTGCTGCAGAGCAGGCCTGCAGACTCAAACTTGGTTGGTGCCTGTCAAACTATAGAGAGTGCACTCCTACCCAGTTGGTGTCTGCCAAACTATACAAGTAGGATCTTCTTCTTGCCTCGACCACACATAGAGTAGTATTATATTATACCTGATTGGTGTCTGTCAAAAAGTACATGCACCCACAGAGTGCGCTCATACCTGATTGGTGTCTTTTGAAGTATACAAGAGCGTCAAGTTCCAGTCTCGGTCTCCAGCATTGTCCAGGATCAGAGGCCTCCAAACACCTAAGAAACGGAAACACTGATGTGAGTACAAGGCAGCAGCAATCTTAGGGCCGGACTGGCCTTTCAATCCATCATTGGGCAGTTCCCTGGTGGGCTGGAGCCACTGGAGGCTAATTTTGAAAGCCTGGGTCGCTGCTGGTGCCTGTGTCAATTTTCCCAACTTTCTGAGATTAACTGCAGCAGGTAAAGGGGTTGTCAATAGAGATGGAGAGATATCAGAGAGGGGAGAGAGTGGATGGATGGAAAGAGAGAGAGCAGAGAGGAATGGAGACAGGACTGATTTGACCATTTTTGCCAGGGGTGCTTTTGGTTCCACAGCCTAACCATAAACAAACTGCAACTGCTGCAACTCAGCAACATTGCTGCAACCTATACTCTACTGGTGAATGAATGAAACTGTATATAAGTGGGGTTTTAGCTCTTGAGCACTGCGGGTGCGAGTAAGGAGATGTCATATTCTGCTACGGTGTTTGTGAAGTGAAAGCTGGCGGTGCAGGGGTCTGCCACACTCTGCACTCCCGTTACGACATGTTAAATTGCAGTTAGGGACACCTCAATACTTCAGCATTTAAAAGTGGTGTCATACACCCATGTTTGTGAGATATTAAAATAGACCTCGAGAGTATCTGTCAGCTCCTCCTGTTGAGGAGATGTGTGGTGAAGCATTAGATTACAGCAAAGATCACATTGGAGCTTCCTGAGAAGACAATGATTTCCTGTGGCTTCTATTGTGAGAACTTGAAGTTACAGTTCAGAGGATAGTTAAAGGCGCTTCTGCAATAGCAAGAGAAGTGCAATTGCGCCTTCTAGTGGTAAAATGATGGATTACAGCTACCTAATATCTTTGCCTCCTCATTTAAAGGTGAGTTGCAGTACATGTATACAATTCAAAAACTGCTGTATATATAACTCACAAATCCTCGAACAAAATAACAAATTGCATGAACTGTCCTCCAGTGGTTAGAAGTGCAGGTACAAGGGGCGGAGTCTGGCCACCGACTGAAATGGCCGCCTCTGTGTAGAGCTCTGGGGCTCTGGAGGGGAGAATTCTTCAATTCAGCTGTCAACAGGTGTCCTTGGAGCCAGAATGAAAGCAACATGAATGAGACAACAGTGCCATAACTTTAAGGCTATTTTTCACATGAGAAATTTCAGTTAACCAGCTCTTCAATGAAAATGAAATCTGTCTTTCCTTCAGCTGAGATTCACAAATCATTCTGTCAGGAAGCAGTCAGCTGCTCAAGAGATAAGTGAATTTCCTTGCTAACTCTGAGGCAACTTCAGGGGAATTTAATTACTCTTGAACTTTGGTTGACCTCTTCACACTGGCAGAGGGGAAGAGCAGGTGTTTTCCTGTCAGGGAGAGTGTGGAGGGAAAATTAGAGCACCATTTCTGTAGCTGAGAGAGTCTGTGAAAAACAACTCATTCAGTCAGGAAACAGCTTGATTCTAAAGAGTTAAGAGAAATTCCCTTTTTGAAGTGGAAAGACTGCTGTGTGTTTTTGAATTGTCTTTGAATTGCAGTTGTATTTCTCACAGATACAGGAGAAGCATAGACTTTGTTAAATAACATGGGAATTCCTATCAGCAGAGTGTGTAGAGGGAATTTGGCTAAAAAGGGGAAAGCTGTGTGGCATTTCTGACACACTGTTTTTCAGCAACCCCTGTTTGAAAATATGCAGCCATAATTTTTAGAATCCCAGAAGTCTGTGAAAAAAGGACTCATTCTGTCAGGAAACAGTCTGATTCTAAAGAGTTAAGAGAAATTCCCCTTCTTGAAGTGGAAAGGCTGCTGCCTGTTTTTTAATCGTTTTTGAATTGCTCACATTACACAGGAGAAGCATATAAGAACTTTAAACTCTGAGGTATTTATCTCTCTATTTGACAGCTTAGTTTCTGCCATGTAACAAGGGGATTCCTATTAGCAGAGAGTATAGAGGGAATTTGGCTAGGCAGGGGAAAGCTGTGTGGCATTTCTGATACCCTGTTTTTAGCACCCCTTGTTTGAAAACATGAATAATTTTTTAGAATTCCAGAAGTCTGTGGAAAAAACAACTCATTCTGTCAGGAAACACAGCAGGGGAAAGTCGTGTGACATTTCTGATTGCCCGGTGACTGTTTTTCAGCAACCCTTGTTTTAAAGACATGCAGTCATAATTTGCTAGAATCCCAATAGTCTGTGAAAAATTACTCATTCTGTCAGGAAACACAACCTGATTCTGAAGAGTTAAGTGGAATTCCCTTTCTTGAAGTGGAAAGTCTGCTGTGTGTTTTTGCATTACTCTTGTACTTCTCACAGGGCGCAGGGGAAGCATATGAGAACTTTCAAACCTAAGGTATTTCTCTTCATTTGACAGCTTAGCCTCTTCTACATATTTAAGAAGACAAGGTAAATCCTACCAGCAAAGGGTGCAAAGCGAACTTAGATAAACATGGGAAAGCAGAGTGGCATTTCTAATAGACTGTTTTTCAGCACCCCTTGTTTGAAGACATGCAGCCATAATTTTTGAGAATCCCAGAAGTCTGTCCATATCCAAATATGTATTTGTGCTTATAGTGTTACTACCCAACTGCTTTGTGAGACGACTGGATATCATATTTGGTTAGTAGGCAGCACTTCTTTCTTGTTTTCTCTAACATTGAAGTATAACAGAATGGCCAGTCGAAAACCTAATAGAAAGCCTTTGTTTACACAAGTAGTAGGGAACACTCTACCTTCGGGCACTTCTACTTCTGTCCCACAAGATACTGCTTCTATGGACCTTATTTTAAAAGAGATCTCTGCTGTGGGACAACGATTGGGATCTATTGGGATCTATGGATGTCAAAATCTCAGATCTCGCGACAGAAATGAAGTCTATGAGGATGGACCTAAATTCTTTTCATACCAAAGTGGAAACTCTAGATAAACAAACCACCCTTTTGGAAGAAAGATTAGATAATGCAGTGTGTTGGGGTCCAGATATCTGGCATTTAAAACAAAAAGTAATAGATTTGGAAGACAGGGCCCGAAGAAATAATGTTCGCTTTTATGGAATTCCAGAAAAAATAGAAATGAATAATGATGTGAAGAGCTTGCTACTAACCTTGATACCGCTGCTACTGAACATATCTTTTGAGCATCCCCTTGAGTTGCAGAGAGCTCACAGGATTCGGTCAAGAACTTCAACTTCAACCCTTGAATCTAGACCTAGACCAATAATTGCGTGTCTCCTGCATCATGAACAGGTCCGTCAAATACTAATAGCTGCTCGCAAACATGGTCCTTATGACTTAGAAGGCCATAAAGTATTTATTGCTGCAGACTTTTCCACTGAAACCAATGTCAAATGAAAAGCGCTCCTGCAACTTAGGCCAAGACTTCGGAAATGGGATATTAAATATGGTCTTTTAGAACCTGCTACAATGTGGATCACAATGGATGGGAAATCAAGAGATTACATAGAGCCTAAAGATCTGGTACGCTTTCTGGACAGTTTATAGGTCCAACACATGTACTTAACACCGCCACCCCTGACCGAAACAATTATGAACAGTCAACTTCAATTACAGAATGATCCTCAAACCCACCGTACTGGTAGATTACACCTCCGTACCTTTAAGAAACAGTCTGACAGGGATAAAGTGGTCCACTGTGTAGAAGTACTCACACAGGAAAATACCAGAGACAAATCGAGATCACCTCTGAAGTCATCCACGTCTTTTGATAAAGTATCTGATGCTAAACCTTCCACTGTTGCTTCTTCCAGCTAGATGAGTATATATGCATGCTATGTAGTAATATAATTTTATTACTGTTTTACTCCAGTTATTACCTCTGATGGATATGATTCATTTCTTTTTCTCCTACATTGTTGTTCAATACAACATGTATATCTCATACTGTATTTGTATATACAAATCTCCTAGATGGACTTTATAACTCCATGGCTTGGTTCGTTGCATAATCTGTTTACCACGTGTGGTTTTCGCCCCTGAGGAGTCTGCGTCTCGCATTGAGGTTTAGACCCACCGACGAAAGATATTAATTGTTTGTAGTGTTCTTTTCCTTTCTAGCAGGTAGATAGATGTACTTACACCAATTGAAGTTTAGTATTAACAATATTTTGTGATCATATTTGCACATATTGGTTTCAGGTTAATTATCCTTTTTTTTTCTCTCCTCCTCGCTTCAGTAATTTTCCATTACCATATTCCCACATCATTTATCAACCTTCCTTTCCCTTTTATCCTCTTTGATACATTCTTACACAATACAAACATACTCTAACATTTCCAATTAGCATCATGACAATTAGTCCTATGCACATTGTGTCTATCAATGTCAATGGCTTTACTAATTACATTAAAAGGAAGAAATTTCTTCCTATTTAACCTCCAAACATACAGATATTGCTCTCATTCAAGAGACACATCTATCCGGTATAGAATCAGAAAAATTCAAAGGAGATTGGGTAGGCCAGATTCTTTACAGCTGCAAACCTTCTTCTCACACATCAGGAGATCTTATGTTCCATACTATTACTATTGTAGCCATTCTGATACGGAAAACACTGCAATGTCAAATACTACAGTCCTGGTCAGATGAAGATGGTCAGTTTGTTTTAGCCAAGCTTAAAATCGGTAATAATATATTAGGAGTGGGGTCCATTTATGCCCCCGTTGGAAACAAAGCTCTTTTTTTCCTTCATCTAAACAGAATTCCAACAGAGATGGGAATTTACAAAATAGCTCTGGGGGGTGACTGGAATCTTGCCCCAGATGTGATCTTAGACAGAACGGGCCCCATAGACACAACACATGGCAGAGATAGAGCGATACTGGGAGACATCCGAGAAGATCATGGGTTGACTGACATTTGGCGTTTATTACATCCTTCAGATAAGGGGTTTACATATCACTCTGCAGTACATGATTCCTATTCTAGAATAGACTATCTCCTTATTTCACATTCTATCATACCACATGTACTTGATTGTGATATTTTAGAAATTGCACTTTCAGACCATGCTCCTATCAGTCTACCGCTTGATTTGGGTCTGAAACGTCCTTGTAGGAAACCATGGCGTTTAAACATATCCCGATACAAACTACTGACAGAAAAAGCACAATTACAATCACATTTGACTACTTATATGAAAGACAACAAAGGTTCAGTTTCTTCACCACAATATTTATGGGCAGCTGCAAAAGCCACCATTAGGGGGCAAATTATGAGAGATTCTGCCATAGCAAATAAACGTAGAACAGAACAACAGACTATTTTAGAAAATGATATCAAAACCCTGACACATGCTCATTTTACCAATCCAACCGAAGCTTCCAGATGTAGATTGGAAAAGGCTAAAATGGAGCTTAATACACTATATACTTCGTAAGCAGAATATATGTTATATAGACTTAAGGCTCGAAATTACGAACAAGGAGAAAAAGCCGGTCGTTTACTAGCGGCACGATTAAAACAGAGAGAAGCTATCACAGATATTCCAGCTATTTATAATTCTGAAGGTAAGCTAATAACTGAGACCCAGGAAATAGCTAATACATTTGCAGATTATTATGAGAAGTTATATAGCTCAGAGTTTGATGATGATCACCACAGAGATCAGGAATTTTTTGATAAAATAACACTTCCCCACCTCAATGAACAGGATCGGCTCATACTGACAGGCCAAATAACAAAAGATGAAATTGCCCAAGCAATCTCTAATCTTCCATACAATAAAGCACCGGAAGAAAATGGTTTTCCTGGGGAATTTTACCGTTGGGTAAGACCAGAAGCAATAGACGCCCTTTATGAGGCCTATAAAGAAGCAGAGGAAACTGGTAGCCTCTCCTCTCTCACAAATAAAGCTATCATAACGGTCCTTCCCAAACCTGAGAAAGATCCATTATACTGCAGTAACTATCGTCCAATTTCCATTCTGAATACAGATTCAAAGATATTAGCCACCATTCTCGCCAAAAGACTCAAACAAGTTATCGCTAAACTCATACATAATTCTCAAGTGGGATTCATGCCAGGCAGAAATTCTTGTAACCATCTACGCACTTTGGCTCACATACTCTGGCTTTCCAAGGATGCTGGAGAAGACAGAGTAGCCTTATCCTTAGATGCCAAGAAGGCCTTTAACCGAATTGAATGGAGCTATATGTTCCGTACACTACATAGGCTGGGGTTAGGCAATGAATATATCTCTAAGGTCAAATGGTTATATGAGACACCATCCGCACAAGTGAATTGTGGGGGTTTCCTTTCAAAATCTTTTTTAGTGCAAAGAGGTACCCGCCAGGGTTGCCCTTTATCGCCCCTTTTGTTCCTTCTTGCACTTGAACCGCTGGCTGCGGCAATAAGACAGTGTTCACAAATAGCAGGCATTTCTACACCAGCAGGGATCTCAAAAAAACTTCTTTATGCAGATGACATATTGCTCACACTTACTGATCTGCCTACTTCACTCCCTAGACTCATGTCTACCATTTCGTGCTTCTCGATCATTTCTGGCTACAAAGTCAATTGGAATAAGAGTGAAGCTCTACCATTGTCCAGGGGTACAACATAAGCAGCTATTTTGGGCTATAATTTCCAATGGAAAGTGGACCGCCTGAAGTATTTAGGTATTTACATCAACACAGGCTTGAACGTATGATTCAAGATAACTTAGATCCGCTTATTGCCAAAACAAAGTCAGAGTATGAAAAATGGTCCAATCTTAACTTGTCTTTTTGGGGTAGAGTACAGGCAGTGAAAATGATTATAGTGCCCTGTTTCACTTATGTTATAGGTATGTTGCCTTTGACAGTTATAATATCAATATTGCGAGATATTGACAAAGGTATTAAAACCTTTATTTGGGGATCCCTGAGACCTAGACTTAAAATCTAAAAATTGATTGCTCACAGGCGATATGGGGGTCTTAGTTTACCGTGTATTGAGCATTACTAGACAGCCCTCCATTTATCTCAATTGGTTTATCTTTGGCCCAGACAGGATGATCCCCCACTATGGGTTCTCATTGAAAGACAAACTGTACAGGCAACTTCAGGTTTGCATATGTCTTACACCCATAAATCACCTGCTTTACAAACTTCCATCCATATTGTTCAATCTATGCTTAAGATGTGGATGCATGCCCACAAACTCCTTAAGAGTGACCCAAGACTGCTTGGAAAGGCTCCCATATGGCATAACACTGATATTAGAATAGGTAAACAGACTATATCCTGGGATATATGGGAGAGAGAAGGTATTCAAATGTTGGATCACTTACTCACTTTAGAAGGTGAGCTTCAAACCTTTGAAATGCTTAAGATAGAATTTCAACTCCCTGCCTCCCAAGAGGGGAATACTTACAACTAAAACAAGCCCTATTTCGTAGACTAGGACCCTTTCCTTGGATAGTTGAGGATTCCCCAGTGTTACAATACTTAAAAATTTGGGGGAAATTCAAAGGCGTAGTCTCTGGATTTTATAATCTCATAGTGCATAAATTACACTCATACCCATTACTTGCACAGCTTCATGTCATATGGGAAGGGTTAATTACTGTAGCTTATTCTGTTGAGGAATGGGAGGATGTTATTATGAACATGGATAAGGGAATCAGAGAGGCCAGTATGAAATGTACTCTTTTCAAAATTCTTCATAACTGGTCACCACAAAAACTCAAGTCAGCAGGTTTACTACACCGATCTACCTGTTGGAGGTGCCCACAGGAGGACTGTGATATACTACACATTTTATTCCGATGCCCAATTTTGAAGGAATATTGGTCTTCCATAACTGCCTCTACACACAGAGCTATACAAGTGTCCATTCCTTTAATGGAAAAATTAGTTCTATTACATGATGTTACTGATCTCCCAAATCTCACAAACCAAACAAGACGATTGATAGCTATTGCACTCACTGTAGGAAAAATTTGTATATTAAGACATTGGAGAACACCACAATGGCCTACATATAATGAATGGCATATTGAAATGTATAAAATAGCATCATATGAAAAACTCATTTATAGATTGCAGGACAATGTTGGAACATTCATCCAAATTTGGAACCCCTTTCTAGCTAACAAATGCTCTATTTCTGGTAATATTTCAGATTTTTCTTCTAATTAGGAACTACAATAAGGGAATTACTTCTGTTTTCATTTCCTTATTAATTCATTACCATCATTATTTATATTCATACTGTTGATGTTACCATTAGGACTGTTGATGCTTTAGCCAGTAACACTGTTATTTGAATTAGGACTTACTGTTCACCTATTTGAAATTGTTGAGTTAGTGGGAATATCTTCACTTGAAATATTATATTTGTATTATATTATCGCTACTATCTTCCAACTATCTATAATACATGGTTTACTACATATTGTATACTATCTTTATCATCTCCTCCCTAGTCCACCTTTCCTATTTCTTACTTTCCAAGTTTTATGAGTACCTCAACTATTGTATCTTATGATATCTGTATTATATTTTTTATATTTAAAAATCTGAGAAGGTAACATTTCATAGTAGTTTATTGTGTGGCCATAATTTGATTTGTTTATTTTCCTTTTTTAATGTATTGTTTATAAACTTTCATGCACTTCTCAATAAACATATACCAAAACAAAAAACAAGTGCAAGTACAAATGATATAAGAGCTCACTCTGCTGTAAGAGAAAGAGACTATGCTTTATTTACATTTGTCAGTTTGAAGTGGGAATATCATTTACAGACGATGCCCCCACTCTCCCAGCACCATCGTTCCGCCATAGCTCATTGTGTAAAGTCCAACCCAAGTCAAGGACATGATGAATCTATGTGTTTTTTCCAACTATACTTTTGCACTATTGTTTGTCTGAATCCTTTTCCTTTGAAAACAACTTACATGTTCTTGACTTTTTTCGCATTTTGTTCCCCCTTCTCTCTTTCCTCCCCTGCCTCCCCTCCTCTCTGCTTCCTCTGCTCCTTGGTACTTAATGATGTGCTGCTGCATCTGACTTCGTTTCTTCTACAAAAGTATTTTTAAGCTACAATGGCACTTGTCAGAATGGTAGCTGTGCCAGCATTTTTCTACAAAAAAATGTTTGGATCAATCTGTGTTCCTGACAGTAGTGCCTTTTGCATTGGGAGTGGGACATGCACGTAATTAAATCGGAAATCTCTGGTACTTCTGTGGTTGTGGTGTCCACAAAAGATATATTGACAAGTGGCTGTCAACCCCATGATGGCTTCTTGGACCAGGCAACCGACTTTACAGTATATCAACTGCATGGTGGTCGTTTGGGTTTGGAGGCAGAGAAAAATCGGGCAGATTGAGCAAAATAAATCCGTCTCAATAAGTCAAGCCACTGGTGCCCCTGCCGTCCCTCTCATCTTTTCTATGGTGTTTCTGAAAACCCTTGTGCTTCACCCTATCACCTCACCTTCTATAGATAGGTTACGAAACTGATTAAGGAAGGCCTCAGGTGTGATCTGGATGTTGTTTTCCAAAAGGTTCTGGAGCACAAATCCAAAGAGCAGGACGCTCTCTAGGTACCCCAAGACGTAGTCATTCTGGAGCTGGAAGAGAAAAAATCTGGTGAGCAAAATCTCAGGGTTGGGGCTCAGTTAAAATTGCAACTATATTCAAATGCCACAGGATACTGTTGTTCTTCACCCATAACATGTCCAAAACCAGTGTTCTGTGAACCATCTGGATAACATTTTTTTGTCATATAATTTTATTGCATTTAAACAGTGCATACAGTGCATCTCATTACCATCTGGTCTTCTGCATATACGACAAATAAAGAACTCTCCCCAACTCCCCCCAACTGCCCTCCATGATCTTCTGAACCATCTGGAGAATAGAGGATGATTGGCGGATGACAAGGGATGTTCATTACAGCAGCTGACCTCTTTCTGCTGAGAAGGCTTCTAATTTTACCTTTACATTTTTAATAAACGTGTGTCGTCATCAAATGTTGAATTATATATTTAATTCATCTAATCATATACTTTGCTGCCGTTTCCGATCCTGTATTTTCTTTTCCCGTACGACTCGTATCCGTATTTTTTTACGTACGAATCGTACAAGTACCGTACAAACGGTGAAGTACGATTCGTACGTGAGAAATACATACGAATCGCGTCGGGAAAAGTCTACGAGACGTCCCCGACAGTTTTACGTACAAATCGTAAACCTTAAGTCCGAGGGCGCAAGTACGATCCGTACCGCCCTTCCGAAGCCACAAGCACATGGGAAAAGCCCCGTACGGGGCGAACACCGTACCACTCGTATCCGGGGACAGTTGTGCCCGGGATACGAGTCGTACAGGCCCCCCAACCCCAGCCCCGTATGTATGCGCCGTACCCCCATCCCAGCCCCGTATGTACGCGCCGTACCCCCAGCGCATAGCACTGGGGGTCCGGCGCGTACATACGGGGCTGGGGTGGGGGTACGGCACGTACATACGGGGCTGGGGTGGGGGTACGGCGCGTGCATACGGGGCTGGGGGTACGGCGCGTACATACGGGGCTGGGGTGGGGGTACGGCACGTACATATGTGGCTGGGGGTACGGCACGTACATACGGGGCTGGGGTGGGGGTACAGCGCGTATATACGGGGCTGGGGGTACGGCATGTACATACGGGGCTGGGGTGGGGGTACGGCGCGTAAATACGGGGCTGGGGGTATGGCGCGTACAAACTGGGGTGGGGGTACGGCGCGTACATACGAGCCTGGGGGTACGGTGCGTACATACGGGGCTGGGGTGGGGGGACCTGTACGACTCGTACCCCTGGGGAATCAGCTTTTTTGGCAGTTTTTGGTTCCCGTAAAAAAAGAGCCCTACGGAGTGCCGTAGGGACGGATCGTACTTGCCGGTCCGTAAAACGCTGCTTACATTCGTACGGACGGCGCGTACAGGCTGTTGCGGAGAGGATTCGTAAGGTAATTTTCCCCGTACGGTCTTTTCTACGATTCGTACGGAAATCGCCTTTCTGTACGAATCGTACTTCCTGGGTTGCAATGACAGTTTACCAGATACGCGTCGTACGGAGAAAACGCTCCATACGATGATTCATAGGGCCTTTTTACCGGATCGGAATCGGCACCTTAATGTCACAGAAGATGTTACTATAGCCAGAGTTCTAAAGCCTGGTCTATGTTTTGGGTGAGAACACAAAAAATCTGCACTTGGTTTTCAATGGAAATCATATACTTTGCCCAAAGCTTCAGCTGTCACCCCTGGGATTTGGAAAGAATAAGCTGTCCTCTGGGCAGCCATAGTCTGTGCATGTAACAGCGGTGGGGCAGTGGGGCCACGTAAGGGGGGATTTCGAGGGACGATGCTGAGGGAAAATTCGTTATTTATTTAATTTTCCCTCTGCATCGTCCCTCGAAATCCCCCCATACCTCGCCCCACCGCTGTTACCTGCACGGACCGCGGCTGCCTCTGGGTTTTCCTCAAAAGACAGTGGAACGCCTTCTTTTAAGGATCTCAAAGCACCTGTCAAACAGAGGATCCAGTTTAATGTTTTAGAGTCCTCTGTATGGTTTTTTGAGCTTTACGCAATAAGGGCCTCGGCTGTTACAACACCTGATACGACCTTATATCCCCAACAGGACTCTGCGACCTACTGCTTCATGTCAACTGGTGACAGCGAAGGTTCAGACGGTGAAAAGTGGTGGTCAGTCTTTTGCTTATATTGTCCCTAGACTACGGAATTCCTTGCCTGTCAGGATATGCAAGATCGAAGAGGAACCAAGGGGCTTATTTACACGCCCCTTGCGCCACTCATGCATCACTTTTAATATGGAAAAAGGAGATGTACCGGTGACACAAAGGGCTTGTAAATAATCCCCCAGATTTCTGAAAATAATTGAAATCCTTGTTATTTCTCTAACCCGAGGCTAAATTAGGGTGTGAACATTTTCCTTAGTGTTCAGAGGCCTGTTCAAGTAGCTATACGCTTTAACAATGCATAGAATAGAATAGAACAGTGGCGGTTCCCCCCCAAAGGGCGGAGGAGCGTTGCCCCGCCTGCTGCAAGCACTGCAGGCTCATTTAAATAAAATTATGGAAATTTACATTACCACTTGCAGACACACACTGTTCTATCCTAGCGAAAAGAGGGCGGGGCTGATGGCAGCAGCAGGATCAGGATGACTTGAGGCTGCAAGTGCAGTCTAAAGTGCGCATGTCAGATTGGCCGATTGTCATCCAACGGCCAGCCCGACATGCGCACTTCTAACCCCACCAATCCCTGCAGTGTTCAAATGCCCCGGGATTGCAGGCACAGGCACCTAGTCTCAAGAGGAGCACTGGGTTAGTCTGCTCAAACCAATTGTGGCGCTTCTCTCATGCTGAGAGAAGCAGCAGGATTGGTTAGGTTCACGTTGCTTTGGTGCTTGGCTATTCGGAGCACTGGGTCAGGTTTTATACGTTGGAGAGGAGTTGATTAGGACTTCAGTTTCCTGATTAGGGTTGTGGCGGTTCTTTTTTACAGCGGCAGTTGACTTCGGGGTTCACTGTATTGTGCTTGGTGCAGAGGTCTTGTCCTGTCCTAAACTAAGGTGGATAGAGTCCTGGTGGAAATCCCGGAAGATGCGGACTTCAACTCGTTGACAAGCAGACGCAGTGCAACAAAGGTGGCGGCGTGATGTAAGTAAACACAGAAGGGAGATTTAAGGGTGTGGGTTATGTGCAGTTTAAAGGTGCAGCCTGCAGGCTACAGAACTGCTGACTAAGCCGGAAGGTAAGTATGAAGGCCTTATTTACAGCACAGCAAGAGCTTTCCATTACCTATCCTTCTCGGAGGATCTAAGAGCCGTAATTCGGAATTTTAATAATGCAGGAACATAGGGGGATATGTACAAGGAAGTTGCAGAGCGCGGCGTTAGCCTCCTGGGCTTAATGCCGCGCTCTGCCACTTCTGAAACACAAGGCTGCACCATATTTGCAAGAATGTGGTGCAGCCTTGCGTTAGCCCCTGCAAAACGATAAGTTTAGCAACTTAGCCAACGCAGGCACCCTTGCACCAAAGTGCAAGGGTGTCTGCGGGCAGGGAAGGATTGTTTATCTGTAGGAAGGTATCATGGCGGTAAGCCCACAATGAAAACTGTGGCGGTGAGGAAACAAAGGGCCCCTTGGTGCCACAGGGCTATGAGGATGCATCAAAGGGGGCACATGGTGTGCCTTCCCCCTGTATGCATGCAGCCCCAGTATCTGAATGGCATGGACTTAACAGTCCATGCCGTGAAGGAACTTGCTTTGGCATTCCCATTGCAGTGCCTTTCTAAGGCTCACCACCTGGGACCACCAAAGCACTGCCCGTCAGACCTGGAGAAAACTCCTAATCTGCATCCAGTCTCAGTACAGCTGTGGCAGTGTGGCAGTGTGGCAGCAGGGCACTGGCATGGCAGCCCACTGCCACACCACCAAAGTCATAATCAGGCCCTTAGTTATCAATGTTTCTTCAAAACCAATTTCTGACTGTTTGAACTTAGCACTACAAAAGGGCTATCATTTGCAATTATATATGATTCTAATCTATTTGAGACATAGATACAAGCATGTAAATGTACCAGAAAAGTTCAAGGGTAGGCTTTTTCGCCTAACAAGAAAGTGAAGCTCATTTACCTTCGGAATCTCATTTACAATTTCACACAAAAAGCACAGCTAAAGCACTGTGGAAACATTTCAAGCAGCAATAAGGAATGAGGTTCAAAAAATGCCCTTTAAAATGAAAGTTGTTAATTACGTCAGCAATTGAGCTCTATTTCACATCTTCTGATAGACCTTGCTGTCTTGTTATTGAAACCTCAAACAGTACAATTTAGTAAAGATGACATTTTATTTACATGTGATATTTCAATTCTGTACCACTGTGTATCCCATTTGGAAGGTTTAGCTTCTGTGGTTCTGTGGAAACATTTCTTCATGCGATGGAGTACAACAAAATGGAGCATGGGTTTTTACTAAGATTGTGAAATCTGATATTATTAATCAAGACTCTTTAATTAATTGAAATGGAAGGGCCCCCACAAGCAATATGTCCAAGTTTTAAAACCAAGATAGTCTTACCATCAAGGATTATGGCACTTGCAGTACCAACGGGGTGATATACCTTTTGAAATGTTTGTAAGGACTAATGAACACAAATCAAGGTTTACTGACAGCTCGAAAATACATTTTCATCATCAAAAATTAAAAAAATAGCAGAATAAATATCTCATAAAACAACAATTGATTAATTAATCAATGGTAAAAACAAATACAATATATTACATAAATAATAAAAACAGGTATATTACACCACAACATCTTCCCCTATACCTCAATTTACTGAAGTTGTGCTAATAATATTTGCCTAACAGACCATGCCACATAGCGAATTTTAGAAACTGCTACCACAACCACAGATAAAGAACCGGTCTTGCAAATTCTAAGGGTGTTTACTCGAATTGTAAGAGATAAACACCTCCAGAAGGAAGCAATCCATCTGCGCCTAGGAGTTGTACACAAATCAAATATATGAAGTCTTTATAACAGATTATTGGTTGAAAAACACTTTATGGAAGCAGGACAGGTAAGGCTTCAAATGTGTGAAATTGGTAAATCATCACTGAGAGGTGTGTACTGTATGAGAATATAGCTACAGAGAGTGGTTTGGTGTATATGTAAATTGCAAACCTTTTACCCAAATGGAAAAATGAAATTATGAATATGAATTAGTTTCTTTAAAATTGTTAGAACTACTATGGAAAAGAAATAGATTTGAGTACAGGTCACAGGTATAAGAAAAACAATTTAATTTGCAAATGATCTGAATGAATGACTAAGGTATGGTTTGCAAGAACATGGAAGAGAGGAATAAAGTTATTGGAAATTTAAGATAGCAAAGGGAATGTGATGTGGAAACTATGAATTACAAACAATAGGAGAGGCAGTATGCTATGACCTAGTGTGAGAGAAAGTAGAAATTGTAATGTGCAATATTTAGAATGTTATAATGTTTCTCTGTATTGAACCTTATTTGAATTTGTTCATGTTAATTTTTCTTTTCTAGCACCTTTTTTTAAATTCTTTCCCATGAAGAGACTTGTTCCCAAAACACACACAAGATAATTTTATAAACTCACTAAGGATTGATGAACATCAATTGTTTCAAGAGTGAATTGGATTTTAATAGCTATGTATAGCATTGGCTTTTGAATTATTCAGACGTAAATCAGAATATATATCTATATAGTGTGCTTCACCTATTCAATTCAAAGAGACAATCAGTATTAACATGCATGGACCTATTATGGAATACAGACTAAGATGAATGCACCATAAACATTAAAGCCATATCTAAAAGGAGAGATGAATTGATAGTTATTATTTAAACAAAATCGTCTTCACTAAATACACCTGTAAACATTGTCTCAAACTAAGGGAATATTTAAACTTTTCAAAGTATGTATCAACACAACCAGGATTAAAAACAGTCCCACCATGGCAAAACATTACTAGAGTAATAAACTAATACCTAATTCAAATTGTCCGTATCCCAGCAAATGTTTATAAAAAGATGTAACAAAACAATTACAAGACCACATTGAACAAAATACTGTCCTACACAATAAGCAGGTGGGGATCATTTGGCATTCAGAAGACTATAAACCAACCTTGCAATTTAAGGAAATAACTTCTGACTGCTGGGGTGGAAAAAATCAGGCCACCCTCATAAACCAGCTTGAAATATAGTAGACCAAGCCATTCTGCCAAAAAATATTTAGATAATGAGCAGAAGTTACTGAAACAGCACTAAAATTGATCAACTCCTTCCACTTCAATCACAGCAAACTAGAGCAAATTAGTTCAATAGTTTAATTGACACGTTATGGTAATTTGTGGATTGCCACAAGATCCTCTCCCTCCCATTTCTGCTCAACCTTTAGTTGCTGACATTGATGCACGTTCTGGAAAATTAGCATATCCACTTTTTGAGGGATGCAGATGACACCCAAATTCTAAACAAACTAGAGAACAATTAACATACTCAGCCTAACATTACCAATTACCTTGAATATATGTACCATGGGATAAAAGAAATTACCCTCTACCTGAATGGAGCCAAAACTGAAATACTAACAATCAGTGGATCCTATATCATGGATATGGTACCTGAATGCCACATTCAAAATATTGTTCAATCAGAATATCTGGAGAAAATATTATGAGTACAAAAATATCATAAGACATTATATCAGTTGTGAGTAAATTGTTTCTTGTCTTTGTTAATAATATATATATGTTTCAAATATTTTGACAGACATATCGTGGTATTCAAATAGTTGTAATGCTATAATTGTAATGTTTAGTGATAGTTCTTTACATTTAAATAATTGTTTTGTTATGTTATATTTTTGTTACATATTCTTTTTGTTGTAACCTTGCAATGTTTGATTATTTTTTGGTTGTGGGTATTTTGGAGATTAGGGTGTTGTTTTGTTATTGAAAGTTTTTTTTTTATTATTATTATTTTTATATACAATTATACAATGAAGACATTTGTTTTTTATTTGGGGTGTATAAATCAACATTAATTGATACATTTCAGGTTATGGAGTACATTGGGGGAGTGATCATTTTTTAATATTATGGTAATATTAGGAATTTTTGTGGGTTCAAATATATTATTTCTTTTTTATGCTTAATAATGGGGCACTTTTGAAGGGTGTGTATTTGAATGGCTGGTGTTTTTATGACTAATTTAAAATATGTGTATTAATTTAAAAATATTAAATTACGCTTTTCTTTAATTTAATTAGCATAGCCAAAAATGCTTCATTTATTCAAATGTGGAAGTTTATGTATTTTAGGCAGCATAATTTTAATGTATTTTTCAAATGACAAATTGAAAGTTTATCAGTGGCTTGGATGGATGGCATTTTAATGTGAAATAAAACAGTTATTACTTATATGTTTGGGATGGTTTTTAAGGGTTGTGTCTATTGTTTTAATTTAAAATCTATTTAAAATAGGGTACATTTGTTTGGAGTGCTGAAATTTTGATTTAAGTTGAAAATCTACATTTTCGTAAAGATATGTAAGATTTTATGTGTTTCATTCATTCTAATTAAATGTGTAGATGTGACAGGAGACATTGATGACTGACTTTCCAGGCATGCCTGTGCAATGGCATTTAACTTGCTATGAGTGATCCTGCATTGGGGTCAAATGTGCTCCATGTACCCCATTGTGGCATTGACTATCAGGACATGAGAACATCATAGTGTGTTTTGCTGGTATGCATCACAAGCATGTGAAATGAGACTCTGGCCATCCCTTCTTCATGACACCTGTCCTGAGTCAGTGGCAAGAGATGTGATGTGTGTATAGTGACAAACTCCTACATGTTCACTTGCATGTGTGGGTGGTGCATGTCTGCACATTGGGGTATTCTCATCCACCATGCAACAGACATATGGGTGCAAGTTCAGGAGGGATATGAGTGCCATGGTTGATGGTGAGACTGACAATTGGCTTATTCAAAACAGTGTGAGCACTTTGAGCATTGTTCAGCTGATGATGCCAGGGCTTGCCCTGTGATGTGCTTTACTCACTGTGGTGTGTGCGGTCAGTGCAGGTGACTGATGTTGTTCTGTTTTTCCTAATTCTATCCAGATACATCCACGGCCACAGGAGGGGACAGCGCCATGGACCAGGAGGAGCCACAGAACCAGACCGGGACAGAAAGCGAGGAGTTGGAGGGATCCAGTGGCAGGGAGGGCGAGTGGAACCACCCCGAGGAGTCCTCAGCACCATCCAACCCGGAAGAGAAAGACCCCACCCCTGCCCCGCAGCTCCACGATACAGTCCCCGTCCTCCATCCCCCAGGCCACCAATTCACAGGTTCCCCCGCCACACCCTGCCCCAGGTTCCCCCACCCACAGATACACCAGCCCCAAAATGCTCAGGCCCTCCCCCCTACCACTTGTTCTTCCACCCCCACCCCCCTGGTCATACTGTTTGTGCCACTGTTGTGGGGACCGTGGCCCCCCCTCTGTCCTGCTGACCTCACCTGAAACCCATTTCGCTCCCATGGAGTTGGGCACTGCAGTGGAGTCCACGACCACCCCGTCTGACTTGGGCATTGCAGTGGGGACCCAGTCCACTCCATCTGACTTGCCCACTGCAGTTGTGCTGGCACCCACCCCATCTGACTTGTGCCCCACACTTGTGACTGCACCCACAATGTCAGTCACCTCCACTGCAGTTGCCAGTGACTCTCCTGCATCCACCACCCCTTCACTGCCTCCTTCTGCTGAGCCCTGATCCTGTCCCTGCGGTGCCTGGCCTGCCCCCATGTATGCCCCTCAGAGTGGATGTCCCCTGTCCTTAGCAGTGCAGGCAAGCAATGTGTGACAGTTGTCACTCACATCACATTTTTGACATTTGGATATGGACTGGCCATTGGCCTTTGGTTCGAAAGGACTTTGCATTTGCATTTCAAATTTGCTGAATAAAGCATTTGTATTTATCCTTGTGAATTTGATTTAGCTGCACATTATGTTGATGATGTTTACCATGACCCTGCTGTTATGATGCTGAATTTTCAATGTTGAATACTGAGGTGTTGATGTGATGTACTCCATGTGGTCCATTAGATATGTATCCTATTCTGGTTGGTATTCATGTCATCCTTTGCAGCTAACTGGGTGTGTCATGATTAACAAATTGTTAACATCTCTGTAAACATTTCATTTGCATGGTCACATCTGTGGCTTGCACACATGCACATATGATGTGCTTCCCATTGTCCAATTTATCTATCTCCCTGACTGTGGGCGCATCTCCACTGGACCTGCAGGTGTGGGCATCATTGGTGTAGGAGCAACTGGTTCATCTGTGCCACTTGCTGGATATATGTATTGAGTATGTGCAGATAAGTTAAGGGACACTCCTGTACCCTGGCTGATGTGACCAGAGCCTTCATTGGGTGGTAACTGATGGCTCATTGACCAAGTGTTCTGCTGACATGACTGAGACCTGCTGGGACTATGTTTCGCACAGCTGGGCTTCCACAGGAGTTGAGTCCACTCAAGTAAGAGTGTTGTGCTGTGACATTGCCTGGGCCCATGGTGTGTGTTGTGTGAGCATGTGTGTGTGTGTCCACATCCGTTTTTATACACAGGCTGTGTTCCCTTGATATTTTCCTGTTGTTGATGCTTGCTGAGTTGTCCTGGGTTCATCCCACATCTTTGTCCTGGGCTACCAGATGTGTGGGTGCATGACACACTAATGTTAATAGATGTTTCATCATTGGGATTTGTCAGTTCTGAGTGGTGATGATGTGGTCAGATGCAGATGGGACACAGTCAGGGGTCCCCAAGGCACTTGTTTGTTCGCAATATCATGTAGTTGTCCCTAGGTGGTACCTTTCGGTGGTTGAGACATGTGTATGTGTGTGTGACTGCTCCCACTCGTCAGCTTCAGAGCTGCAATGTTTGCAGGTGTCAGCATGTGTTCCTTGTGGTTCTCCTTCGCTTCTGCATTGTCCTGGGACTGTGGCAGGGATTCCGAAGGTTACGTGAGCTTTGACGTCATGGCCATGTACCGCATACTGTGCAGTATGTCTGTCATTCACCAGGGTTGTAGACTGTCCTTGTGTGATGAGTCTGTGCACCTTAGTTCCTCCCAACATTACTGTATTTGTCATGGGTGCATGTGCAATGTCACATGTCCATGTGGGCTTCACTGATGCACATTGGTGCAGTTCAGGGTGTGTGGTGTTGAGGGTGGACAGATGTGAATGTTTCCATGGCTCGGCCCCTACCTCCCTTTTGTCCCTGGATGACGGGCCAGTGATTTGTGTTTGTGTAGGTGTGATGTACGTTTGTGGCACAGGACACATGTCTGAGTTTCACAGTTTGTATGACATCTACCATTGTCATCACAGTGGACGTATCATGCATGCTTGCGTCACCCCAATGTATGGTCCCTGGGGGTAGTGCTGTTGTGTGTCAGTCTCTTGCTGTTTTAGTTGCTGTTCATTACAGCTTGTGTCACATGTGTCTGTTGGGATCCCTCTCATCTCACAATGCCTGTTTGCCCACTAAGGGGGGCCCAATGATGGGTTACTTTTGTATGGCACTGTGTCCACATCTGTGTCACTGTGGTTCAGCCCCCCTCATGTGTTGTGTAGTTGCCTGTGGATACAGAGACACACACACATGTTGTGTCAGATGTGCAGTGTGAGGTTGCCTGTTTGTGTTTGTGCATCTGCACCAGTGCATTGGTATTGCTGTTGTGGGC
Organism: Triturus cristatus; assembly: GCF_964204655.1. Classification (NCBI taxonomy): domain Eukaryota; kingdom Metazoa; phylum Chordata; class Amphibia; order Caudata; family Salamandridae; genus Triturus; species Triturus cristatus. Next base: position 250,074,772 of record NC_140586.1, read on the forward strand.
CATTGTCTGAATGTTGTTTGGGTGATTTGCCCTGCTGTCCCTGTGAGTCATATCACATCATTCTGCACATTCATCCTGGTTGTTAGGTCCCATTGCTGCCATGGAATGGGAGTTTGTGACCTGACACCTACAGTCTACACAGGATGTATTGATTTGTGTGTCTGTTTTCGAGATGTGTGTATGCATTATGATAGTCACTTCTGCTTTTGTGTCATTGTACACTATGCAATGTCAGCCCCCATGGGTGGTGCTTGTCTGCACATGGCCGAGAGTAAGTTTGATTTTCACAGCACTGTTAGTCTCACCACATCTCTATGGGTATGGGACACAACCACTACTTTGCCACAAAAGTGTTTCATGTGGTGGGACCAGGAATCATACATGCTGTTTGGTATTTGCATCTTTTACCATGATGACACTTACCTTTGTGTCACTGTGATGAGGGGGGCCTTAGACCCCATCACCACAATGCTCAACATTTGCTGCAGTTTGGAACCCCACACTTAACTTTTGTTCTACACAGTGAGGGGGGGTGGGGGTTAGTGCACATTGACACAGTGATATTGTGACGCTTGACTTGTGTAGGCCACATTCAGTTTTTGGTCACACATGTGATGGGAGTTACAATGTATGTTCGAAGTCATATTCACTGTTGTGGGCATTTTTCACAGACTACACACTGTTGTCATGATGTTAGGGGGATGTATTTTGCTGACATACCTAATGTTGGTGTATGATGGATGTGTGGCGCATCACCAATCCTACGGGTGGAGGTGTTGATATTGATAGTCACACAGCACCCTATGAGTGGGGGTGGCAGGAGTGATGGGCAACAGGTCCCCTAGGGGTGGAGGTGGCAGTAGTGATAGGCAACATAGTACCTATGAGTCGGGGTGGCAGTAGTGATAGGCAACATAACCCCTATGAGTGGGGGTGGCAGGAGTGATGGGCAACAGGTCTCCTATGAGTAGGGGTGGCAGGAGTGATGGGCAACATAACCCCTATGAGTGGTGGTGGCAGTAGTGATAGGCAACATAACCCCTATGAGTGGGGGTGGCAGGAGAGATAGGCAACAGGTCCCCTATGAGTGGGGGAGGCAGTAATGATAGGCAACATAACCCCTATGAGTGGGGGTGGCAGTAGTGATGGGCAACAGGTCCCCTATGAGTAGGGGTGGCAGTAGTGATGGGGAACATAACCCCTGTGAGTGTGGGTGGCAGGAGTGATGGGCAACAGGTCCCCTATGGGTGGGGGTAGCAGTAGTGATGGGCAACATAACCCTATGAGTGGGGGTGACAGTAGTGATGGGCAACATAACCCCTATGGGTGGGGGCGGCAGTAGTGATGGGAAACATAACCCCTATGAGTGGGGGTGGCAGTAGTGATGGGCAACATAACCCCTATGGGTGGGGGTGGCAATAGTGATGGGCAACATAATGCCTATGAGTGGGGGTGGCAGTAGTGATAGGCAACATAACCCCTATGAGTGGGGGTGGTGGTAGTGATGGGCAACAGGTCCCCTATGAGTGGGGGTGGCAGTAGTGATGGGCAACATAACCCCTATGGGTGGGGGTGGCAGTAGTGATGGGCAACATAACCCCTATGAGTGGGGGTGGCAGTAGTGATGGGCAACATAGTGCCTATGAGTGGGGGTGGCACAAGTGATAGGCAACATAGTGCCTATGAGTGGGGTTGGCACAAGTGATAGACAACATAACCCCTATGAGTGGGGGTGGCAGTAGTGATGGGCAATATAACCCCTATGAGTGGGGGTGGCAGTAGTGATGGGCAACAGGTCCCCTATGGCTGGGGGTGGCAGTAGTGATGGGCAACATAGTGCCCATGAGTGGGGGTGGCAGTAGTGATAGGCAACATAACCCCTATGAGTGGGGGTGGTGGTAGTGATGGGCAACAGGTCCCCTATGAGTGGGGGTGGCAGTAGTGATGGGCAACATAACCCCTATGAGTGGGGGTGGCAGTAGTGATGGGCAACAGGTCCCCTATGGGTGGGGGTGGCAGTAGTGATGGGCAACATAACCCCTATGAGTGGGGGTAGCAGTAGTGATGGGCAACATAACCCCTATGAGTGGGGGTGGCAGTAGTGATGGGCAACAGGTCCCCTATGAGTGGGGGTGGCAGTAGTGATGGGCAACATAATCCCTATGAGTGGGGGTGACAGGAGTGACGGACAACATGTCCCCTATGGGTGGGGGTGGCAGTAGTGATGGGCAACATAACCCCTATGAGTGGGGGTGGCAGTAGTGATGGGCAACATAGTGCCTATGAGTGGGGGTGGCAGTAGTGATAGACAACATAACCCCTATGAGTGGGGGTGGCAGAAGTGATGGGCAACAGGTCCCCTATGGGTGGGGGTGGCAGTAGTGATGGGCAACATAACCCCCATGAGTGGGGGTGGCAGTAGTGATGGGCAACAGGTCCCCTATGAGTGGGGGTGGCAGGAGTGATGGGCAACATAACCCCTATGAGTGGGGGTGGCAGTAGTGATGGGCAACATGTCCCTTAAGAGTGGGGGCGGCAGTAGTAATGGGCAACATAACCCCTATGAGTGGGGGTGTCAGGAGTGATGGGCAACATAACCCCTATGAGTGGGGGTGGCAGTAGTGATGGGCAACAGGTCCCCTATGAGTGGGGGCGGCAGTAGTGATGGGCAACATAACCCCTATGAGGGGCGGTGGCAGGAGTGATGGGCAAGAGGTCCCCTATGGGTGGGGGTGGCAGTAGTGATGGGCAACATAACCCCTATGAGTGGGGGTGGCAGTAGTGATGGGCAACATAACCCCTATGAGTGGGGCTGGTAGTGGTGATGGCCATGCGACCCCTATGGTGGCCTGTTGCTAGTGGACAGGATATGGATCCCCTGGGTGTGTGTGACATTTGGTGTGTACATGTCGTTTGTTTGTGTGGTGGGTGTCTGACTTACTGTCTGCGCCATCCGCGTCTGTTCCTGATCCGGTCATAGATGTGCAATACTGGTATGACCTGCGCGATGGGATTCATGATGTGTTTGTCTCGTACATGCTGCTTGTTGATCAGTCTCGTACCCATTGCTAGCTGGTCCGTCTCGTAGCCATGGATTGTCTTCTGGCGCGAATCGTACCTGATATGCTACTTTCCTGGATGCTGTGATGTGCTGTACGTGGCGACCCGTTCGGCGCGTATGATTTGCACATCGTACTTGTCCGGCCAGAAACTGCTGTGGGAACTGCTTCCAGGCGACTCGGATGGGTGATCGGAGGTACGGCTCGTACGGGAAATGCTGCTGGAATCGCAGCCTACGTGTCGTCGGAATTATGTCAGTTATGCGCATCGTACTTCATTGCCCAGACGGACCGGCTCCCAGAACGTGTCGGTCGCAAGGTAAGGCTACAAACAGCTCTCAGAGAGCTGTCCGACCCGGATCGGAATCGACCCCTTAGTGGTAGATTTTCAAACCTTTTGCGCTAGTTTTGCATCATAAAATTTATGCTAACCAGCGCACATTTTTTTTGCTATTTTCTTTCCAGCGCAAAACAAGTTTTGCACCTGAAAGCACCCTAAAAGTAGCGCAAAGCAGTTCAAAGCGCTGCTTTGCATTACTTTGCACCAAGGGGGGCGTTACATGGGTGTTCCCATGCATTCACCAATCCCATTTGATGCAAAACGATATTTACAAAGATTTGTAAACATGGTTTCGCGCCAAAAGTTAATGCCCCTTCAAAGGTGGTGCTAACAGGAGAAATGCTCTGTGCTTTTCCAGCTTTGCGTGCGTGCTGCACCGTGCAGCACTTATGCATCGTGCCTAGCATAGTATTTTGTACAGGAAGGGCACCCTTCCTGTACAAAACCTATGCTACACTCATGCACACACCCTAGCGCTACAGCAGCTGAAATCAGCGCCGGCACAAGTGAAAGGGGGAAGAGAGCCATATTTCTGAAGATACGGCGCTCTCCTGCTCCCTCCCTGTCTTACAAATCAGCACAGCCTCGCAAGGGGCTGCGCTGCGCTGCATGACTTTTTGGCAAATCTCTGCCGTAATTGTATTAGGTTTTGTATTGGGCTCCTTTGTTCTCATTTGAATTTCACAATTATTTTGTAACTGTTTATGTGATTTATAAAAGATCCTTAAAATGTTTAAATATACCATATATATTTAAATTATTTGTAATGCTTGAATGAATACTGTATATATTTTGTATGTATATTTTTATTTCAAATTGTCATTTTTATGAAGTATAACTTTTCACAATGTTATTGATCTGAATTATGCACAGTTATCAAAAAGTATTTTATTAATATTATTATTAAGTTTAAATAAAGGGTGTATGTGTAACTTTTTTTAAACTATAATTTCTTCAAAGATTTTTTTTAAATATTCTACATGTAATTTAATTTATAGATAATGTTTATATAACTTGAAATGTGAGGGACATTATTTGCATGGGAAAAAATATGATATGTGTATTAAAAAAATAACACTTAATTTAATGTAATATTGTAGAAATATTGTTTTATTGTTTTGTGTAAATTTATATAATATAATATGTTTAGTAATAGATAGTTTGGTTACGTCTATTGTTCTTTTTAGATACTATTTCTGTAGTCAAGATTTTGGTAAGAGATATATTTCTACTGTATTTTTTGGTTGATAGCCAATATAGTTGACATTTATATTTAAAGGTATATAATGTCAATATTTTTTTATCAGTATCATTACATCAATATTTTTATGTTACAATCTTTTTCTAGCTTTTATTGTGACATATAATCAGTCCCAAGTAATGACCTTCGAGCCTTAGACCAGCTCGCTAACACTACACAGGTACTCTTGTCTTCCCAAGAAATGTACAGATTGCAGAGAGTAAAATAAAGAGACTATCTTATAAGCATTATAAGCATTGTGTTAAATGTGGCGGGTTGGCTGCCATAAGATAGCTGAGGTTGAGACTGCACCACCACCACCCCTGCTGGGGCTGTCCCACCAAATGTAATGTTGTCCCCTAACATGGACTATTGGTGGCATTGTGGACATGGACAGGAAGTGTGGAGGTGGGAATGTGTTGGGAAGGTATGCCATTATCTGCAGATGTTGTGCATACTACTTGGATATCCCTCATGGTGGACTGCCAAGTTGTAGACATAGATCATGGAATTTGAGTTATGGAGATTACTACAGATAATCCATCTATTCCCTTCTGTCAGTTCCTGGAAGATTCCTGGCTAAATATTACAATGTTCTGAAAGAGTTTAAAGAGGGGAAGCAGAAGCCAACCTCTGCACCCTTCTTCATGGAGCCAAGATACAAATCATTCAGCAGAGAAGAATCAATAAATCAGCATATAACAGTTATTGATTAATTAACTGAAAGTGTGTAATAGGAGCACAATTTAAATGTGAGAGCTTCTATTTTACACTGAATTCGATGTGCATGTGACATACAATTGTCAACTGCTAGCAAACAGTACTTCCTGCAACTACCTTTTCCGTTGACTATTTTTAAAGTTAAGAGCAATTTTAAAGTTAGTCCACACACAACTGAATTTTGTTGATTTCTCCGACCTAAACGGCAGTAAATTTGACACTCACTGCCATTCCTAACTTTTTAAGATATACGTGTTAGATGGATTTTTCTACCAATTACTTTAATATTACTTGAACATTTGGTTATGAGTATGTCAAGAGCTGCATATATATATATATTTATGGAGTTTTGAAAGCTTATTTTATGTCACACCTGTAGCTTTGTAACTTTGATTGCCTGTAGAATGAAAGGGACATGTTATTGCATTCATAAAGACAAATGTGTGAATCATATAGTATAACTCTATGACTGAACACTTTTATAGATTTCTCTATTTATCCTGATCTACCTGAAAGGTGGAGGAAATGATAGAAAATATGTATGTTTAGTTATATGTCATATATAGTCTTCCTTGGCGTGGGTTGTATTGCCTAAACTGGACTAAGTGCATGTCAAAATAATGAGAAAGAATACATGCTTTGAGGCCTAAATATCGAGAACCAAAATTTTGTAAAATTAAATGCATATAGGTAAATATAGATTCATTATTCTTTACTACCACATTTTCGTAGGTTGGAGATGTGTATATTGTAACTTTTGTTTTTCAACTTTCGTCTACCCACTGGGGCTTGAGAATTTTAATGATAATATGTATTCGCACCACCGACTTGGGTTTGATTTTGTATTTTGGAACTGCTAATACCATGATGCAATGCAACAAATAAAGATACGCCCACTGAGGAGGGATTTTGACAGTTATAAGCAGTTGTCCAACTTACTGGGGAGCCATTTCCTACGGCTTGTGAACAAGAGCGAGTAGCTTGAAACGAGTAGAGCCAGAGTTATTAACTTTGATGAGAGCTTGCAAACTAAATCTGCTGCAGCCCTCTTGTTTAGAAGGACGCACTCCTGGAGGCCATCCTTACACTCACCTTGTCAGTATGTTGCTCTTCACTACTTTGGCCACAATGTTTTGGCCCCACTATGTGTTTTCCTTGATGTTCCGGTGGAAAACTATCTGCGAGTAGGTCTGTAGGTCTCCCAGAGTTCAGTGCACTTACCCTAGATGGGAAACAGGGTACATCTAACTTATGTTAAAGCCTTAGCTCCATATACACAAAAAGGGAAAGGAATAGTGAGATGGCTATCCTTAATCTTGTCACATTCTGCAAACAAAAATACTGGAGAAACTGCAAAGCTCAGATTTTGTGCTTTTGAGGAAACCACCAAACTTGTGTTTCAGTGGAAACACTACACTCTGCTGTGGGCTTTGGGTGATAAAATCAAACTCTGCTTTGGACTTTGGATAAAAATACAAGACTCTGCTATGGACTTTCCTAGAAACACAAACACTGTTCTTCTGTTTTGGATGAGGACCCAAAACTCTGTTTTTTGTTGAGGATGGATACAGCAAGTGCTGTTCTTAGAGGTAAATGTAATCACCAAACTCTGCTCTGGAAGTTGGATGCGAGGCGGTGTTTGGCATTGATTAGATGGGCAAGCAGCAGTTTGCTGCTTCCTTTCATCTAGGGACCTGGCGCATTGCCTGCAGAGATGAATGTTAGGCTGCAGCCTACACACACCAGCAAGAACAGTCCCTTTCACCACACACAGTTCCAAACAAGTTAACAAGAAAACACCTGCTTATTCCGAGCTACAAGGCAAAAATAATTAAAGAGCAAACAACCTCTAGGCTCTTTGTAGCCAGGAGGGTCGAGGAGTTAAGAAAGGCTGAATGGCTATCACAGTGGGCACGCTGAGTTCAGGGAGATGGTAGGAACAAAGAAAAGAGACAGACATCTGGGATATTGGTTTAAGTGCAGTGATCTAGCAATAGCAAGCACTGCTCCCTTGACAGAAGTCTGTTCCTCCATGAGCCAAGAGAGAAGACAATTATTTGAGTCCCTGCTATAACTGAAGAAGGGAAATAAATGTTCCTGTGGTTCTAACAATCAGCAGCAGAATGGCAGAATGCTACCTGGGTACCAAGAGCAGCCTAAGTTAGAAGGAGGCTGGTTCCTTGTTTTCTGGGTTGAAGAGGCTGGAGCAGAAGGCAGCCCACCACAATCTTATGGAGAGACACACTTCAGGCTATGCACCCTCTACGCTGGCACCACTGCTAAACTCCAGAAAAGACTCCAGCGCATTCAGAACGCCTCAGCACGACTCATCCTAGACATCCCGCGCCGAAGCCAAATCTCCGGCCACCTGAAAGACCTGCACTGGCTCCCCGTCAACAAAAGGATCACGTTCAGACTCCTCACCCACACACACAAGGCTCTCCACGACACGGGCCCGAAGTACCTCAACAGCCGCCTCACATTCTACACACCCACCCGCCAGCTCCGTTCCGCCAGCCTCGACCTCGCCTCCGTCCCACGATTTCGGAAATCCACCATCGGAGGAAGATCCTTCTCCTACCTGGCAGCCAAGACATGGAACTCCCTTCCCACCCACCTTCGGCAGACCCAGGACCATCTCTCCTTCAGGAAACAACTCAAGACCTGGCTATTAGAGCAGTAGCTCCTCCCCCCCCTCCCCCTCAGCGCCTTGAGACCCTTATGGGTGAGTAGCGCGCTATACAAATGCCGATGATTGATATGCTCACAAGCACACATCTCAACACATAAGCTAGGGGATAGGCAGAATCTTTAGCCAGTTTATGAAGTAGGCAGATCTCAGGCACAAAGAGCTCTGAACTCAACACAGGCAGTTCTCACTATCCGGATGGCATGTTCTCAAAGATGTCGGTCATCTGACACTGCGAGCAAATCAGGGCTATCTCATACCATTTCCTTGTCAGCATAAGTGACTGTGAGGCCTATCCAGTCTGAGTCTCATTTAGTCAAGCTACCAGCAGAGTCACTACTCTCATTAGCGATCAGGTCACTCTATCTGTAGACTGTGAGTAAGAGAAAGAGAGGGAGAGAGGGTGAGCCTGCGTTAATAAGGAATAATGACTGCCACAAAAAACTCTGGTGTTAAATATGGATGAAGACAGCAAAAAACAGCAAATTATTTGGTGGATGTTGGACTGATGCACTAATCTCTGTTCTAAAAATGTCATGGAAACACCAGACTCTACTCTGGGTTTGAGACACCAAACTGTGCTCTGAGTTTAGGGTAGGGATGCCAAACTCTACACTAGGCTTGGTCTGGAAAAAACCCTTCTCTGGAGTTTGGGATAAATCCACCAAACTCTGCTCTGAGGTTTGGATGGAAGAAACAAACTGCTTTTGTGCTTATGTGAAAACGTCAATCTTTTCTTTGGGCTTCAAATGGAAAAAACACATGCTGAGGTTTGAATGTAAACAACAAACTCCACTCAGACCTTTGTCTGAAGTCACCAAACCCTTGATCTGGGCTTTGTTCAGAAAAAACAGTCTCTACTCTAGGCCTTTCTGCTGTCACCAAACTCTGGCTGTCATTTGAATGGACCTCTCCCTCATGGACAAAATACCTAGTACCCGGATCAAGTTCAATGCCTACATGTCTGAAATTGCCCACTGGATGAAGACCAACTGTCTGAAGCTGAACACCGACTTTATCCAAATCATGATCTTTAAAAAGGGAACTTCACTATGGCACTCACCTGGTGGACAACAAAGCTATGACAGACCTCCACTACCCACTCTAGGAACCTCGGGATCGCCATTGACAGAAAACTCGAAATGACCGTCCAAGTCAACACCGTCACCACCACGTTTCCATACCTTGAAGCTACTTAGGGAGATTTTCAAATGACTCCCTATCAGCACCCTGAAAACTGTCACGCATGCGCTTGTCACAATCAAGCTGGACTACTGGAATGCCCTTGGAGCAGTGTAATTTCGAGTCCCTCCTGAGATACTATAGGAATGCATCATAATCATGCGTAGTCAGCACTTGAATATATTATGTGTGAATAATGTTACTAAGAAAAGATGGAATATTGCATATTTGCAGTACTTCACATGAAAATTAATGAAACGTATAACTGTATGCATAGAAACATGACTGATAAAGGTTTTTGTAATATTTACATGTTAATGTGTTAACGTTTTGATGTGTCTCATTGTGAAGTTAACAATATGTTCAGATTAATGTTTTAACATTCATACGCATGACAAACAATTATATAGATGTGTGTGTATTTGAAATGACATTTCATACTTCTTTGCAATTTATTAATGTATTTAGAAGCGGTGTTTGTTATTTGTGTCGAAATTTGCACGTATTTGTAACCCTGTGCACTGCTAAATTGACATGAATTTGGGACTCAAGAACCATCCAGTTCAAGATCACGTTTAAAGCCTAGCATGTAATTTTAAACACATATTTTTGCCATTTCGTCAAGCAGGGGGTGACAAGAAATCACTGGGGGGGGGGACAAAATGGCAAAAATATGTGTTTTTTTAAACACATATTTTTGCCATTTCGTCAAGCGGGGGGTGACAATACTTCACTGAGGGGGGGTGACAAAATGGCAAAAATATGTGTTTTAAACACATATTGTTGCCTTTTTTTCGAGCCCGGGGTGACAAGAAATTTTCCGCACACAGTACCACCTGACCTTGCTTTGCTACTGCGCTCTATGTGCCGACCACACAACATTGTGAAACCAGCCCCACTCTTTGAGACACATCTTGTGCTAATACAGGTTCCTACTCACCTCGAACCACAATAGGAGGGGTGATGAGAACATCTCGCCTACGTTATTGTACCATATACCTAATGGTATGGCTTGGAATATTGTGACCTAAACATCATCTGACAAAACATAGCATTCTAAATATCGCTCACTAAAATATTGCCTCATTTGAGATAATAAAACATCCATAACCAAAAGAGTGAGACTTTTGTGAGCAATATTTAGACCAAGATGTTTATGTGAGACAATATTTTTGTTATTGATGTTCGGAAATGCAATCCACCTCATAGGGAACATTATATCGATTGGGAGTACCGTGGAAATATGGAGCGAAGGTGGTACGCATTGCTTACTTACCATTAATGTATGTTCTGCGGTAAGTTCGAGAGAACTAGAGTTCGACTTTGGTGGCATTGTCAGGACCAGCACGTGCTGCATGGAGCTGTAAGAGGTCTTGTTCTTGAAGTAGTCCTCGCTGGAGAAGGAAGAAAATAGGAGAATTAGGAAACTGGATAGGGCCGGATTCGTCTAGAGAATTAAAACAGACCATTCATTTATACAGAATACCACTGCAGAGCAGAGTAAAACTTAAAACGATTACCTCATCACATAGCCACAGGTTCACAAGCCATGAATGCTGCAGGCCACAAATGTATGTACAATCCACTTTTGATCGTATGGTGGGCACACTGCACTAGTTCTAAAAACACCGATTTGTATCCAACATATTGAAAACTGGCCAGCGCCTATTGCCTTAAAATATTTATACTGATTGTAGGTTAATGGGTTTCACTTAAATTTGTTTTTTCTGGGGTGTAACATAGGCTTTCTTTTATATATGTTTCTGGGCGCAAGCAAGGTCTGACCGAACTTCCCCAAGTCTGTGCATGCATTGAAACCAAAAAAGTCCTGTCTCTAGGAGAGAGGACAGACCAATAACAAATTGGGAGAGGATGTGGTCTGATGGCTTCATTGCCGACTTTGGTGCTGGAAACTAAGGTTCGAGCCTCGGGGTCGTGTCCACATCCTGTGATTCTGGGCAAATCACTTAGGGGCATATTATTAAGAAACAGAGTTAAAATTATTGCCGTTTTAGCGGCAGAAAACTGCAGCTAAAGCGGCAATAATGGGCTTGATAATATGCCCTTGAGAATTCCCATAGAAGCCCATGTTTTGGAAACAACATGGGCTTCTATTGGAATTCTCAAGTGCATATTATCAAGCCCATTATTGCCGCTTTAGCGGCAGCGGCGATAATTTCAACTCCATGCTTGATAATATGCCCCTTAATGTCCCCGTGCCTGAATGTGTAATGTAAATACGGTGCTCATGTAAAGCGCTCCAATACCTTCGGGTCGAGTTCCCGCTATATAAATCTGAATTAACAAATAAAAAACTGTATAGAGCGTGTAAATCACAGGATTTCACACATTAGTCAACTGTGGAAGGGACACAGTAATCAGATTTGGACGTGGTCATGGTGCCTAAAAGATGGTGCGATATACATGGTTTTCGACTCTAGGGGACTTTTTTATCAAAATGTAACACAGTACAGTTCAGCAAGTCAGCTTGCTGCTCTGCATTACAGTGTAAGGGCAGGAATGCAGCATATTTATGACAATACGCCAAATTCCTGCCTTTTCCCAGTGCTGGTGCACAATGTTTTGCCTAGCGCCAGCACAGGCACCCTTGAACCATGGCATAAGGGTGCCTGCATTGCATGCAGGATTGTTTTTGTGCAGGATGGGTCATCTTTCTGCATAAAAACAATCCCCATAAGCATTTTCCACTTTCTATGTGTGCTGCAGAATACAGCACACAACATAGAAAGAGGAAATAACAAGTAGAAATTAAGGTATTTCTCCTTGTTACGCCTCCTCTGGGAAGGCGTAGCATTTTGGAGCATCCTCAGGTCTACCAGTAATGGTAAATCTGGGAATGCGCCAAATTTCATGGGTTTTGCATGGGAACACCCAAGCACCACCCATGGAACATCTCCTTGGGGAAGAGTAACACAACACAGCGATTTGCACTATGTTGCATTATTCTGGCTATATCAAGCCACTCAGGGCTACGCAAGGTGGCCTTGCTTGGCTTGATGAATCACATTTCAAGGGTTGCGTTGGTTTTGCACTACGTAATATGGTGCAAAAGCGATGCAACCCTTGATAAATATGGCCCTCAGTTTCTAGGAATGCCAGAATCATGTTAATTCACTACAAATGTATTGCATATATCTTCCCCCCAGCTGTTACACAAGATAAAGTTTACACGGATATACGGCCATACTGTACTACTGAAGTGGACACTTTGTATATATGTGGTTGTCCAACTGCATTGGTGGGAGGTAGTTGGGGAATTAAATGAACTGACGGGGTGGAATACCGGGGTTGACATCCCCGGTGTGTCTGATGGGTGATATACACCTGTCAAATGGCTTGTACTTTCTCAAGTAAAACTGTGCGTTTGGACTGGTGCGAGACTGATTCTGAACACCCTTTAGGATATGTTGCACTATAGTCCTGCTAGCTCACATTGCACCCTCTGCAACCTTAACCCTACAGGGTAACAAATGAGTGTGCAACCTCAGAACATGACACCCCTGATCCACCAAGGAAATTGTGATAACAGATATAGAACCCTTTCGCTCAGTCACTTATGCATACCCCAAGAAATACACAACATGCAGTTTCGTTATTTATTGAAGCTTTGTGATTCTTGAGTAAAATACGTTCACTGCAATGATTAATAGAAGGAAACGTAAAATAATGTTATTAGCATTACAAGCATGGTGAAAAAGATGAACAATTCAACCATTTTGCAGATTACAGAAAACTAGATGCTTGCAAGCAAGAACTGTAATATAGTGTATTCCTACCTAATGCATTCTACCCTATCATGTCTAAGGTGAGTGGATCTGTCAAATTTGTGTTGGGTGGTTTAACTCCCCTTTATCTGTGAGTAAGTATGAGCAAGCTACCCATCTTGGTGTAGAGTAGGACAGCATCCCTTGCATGAGGTGACAGGAATCAACTGAGTTGGAATTCCAGCATAGACCGACCTCTCAGTGCCAGCGAAATTCTCCTCTGAATAAACAAACACTTGATGTCATGTATATATTAACATCCTCCATGATCTCATGCCGAAGCTCCTGTGAAACTGCTACTATTTATTCTATTGTGATAGCTTAGTCGCCGAGCAGCCAAAAGCAAATAACATCGTGGGTGCTGAACTTAGCCCATGTATTGATTGTTCATGATGGTCTGCTATAGTGCCTATGAAATGGTTTTGTAAGCAAACTGAGTTGGAGGAATATTATCCTGTGTATGTGTATGCACACAAATCAATGTGTGTCAAATGTTATCGTCTTAAAGGGGAGAGAAGGCAATTTAAGAAAGTGAGCATGTAAAGATGGCATTTCTTAATCAGGCCTAATGCATTCACGTGACACCTATTTCTTGGAAGTACGACGACAAAACTAAAGCTATCTAAATACAATGCTAAACCTATGTAAAAGCATAAAAACTCTTAAAACTCTAAAAAGGTAAAATACAAGTTTTGAGAATACAAGCACACAGAAAGCTATATTTAGAAAGCCTAACAGCATTTTTAAAAAATACATTAAAAGTCGGTGCATAAAACAATTTAGAATGTTAAAAACAAGTTCAATTTAAAACAAATTCCCGCAATTCGAAACTGCCAGATTATTTGTGTTCCAAGAAGTAGACGAAACATTGCTGCTCTCAGCAACCGCAGATGATGATCCCAGAGGCACCCAAAGCATTAGGTCTATAGACGAAAGATGTTCCAGTCCATCCACCTCAGCATCTGCCAAGGAAGGAAGAGCCAGTGCTGATTCTACCGATGAAGAGTAAGGATCCACATCATCAGGAGCTGAAGCATTGCAGGAGGGCTCATAATATGCATTCAGGAGCAATGGTGAGCGCAAGGGACAACAGAACAAGTGAGCCGTTAACGGGCCCACCAGGTAGGGCAATGTCCAGGAGTTGAACCAATTGTGATCCCAAGCATATGTCCAGGACGCACTCGAAAGTGCACAGCAGACAGTGGAAAATGGGCTGCACACAGTGTAGCCAGCTAGGCCGAAAGGACAGGAACCAATGGTCATTCAGTTTCTGAAGTAAGGGTGCACCAAAGCACTGTTTCATGTGTTCATGACACAGGAGCACATGTGGTAGTGCTATACCTATTTTGCCTCGTAGTGGAACATCCATTGAGATGCAGAAATATTAAAAGCACAGTCCCAATAGGAACAGGACAAGCAGTAAGCCTCCAAAAATGCTTCCAAGCACGGAATGTATGCAAGGTAACCAACTCGAAGCCAATTGATTTAAAAAAGAATGCAACTCCCAACATATTAGACATGTTAAAAATACAGTGCGCTAGCTCCCCAAAATGGTGTGGGAAGTTAGTGCAGAGTAGCGACTAGATCTCAGAAGAGAACCTTGCAACTTGAAGATCAAATGTCTCCCTTGCAGATATTAAGGTGACATCTTTCTGGAACAGTAAGGCTTTCAGTCTGCTTAAAGCATCAAAGTACACATTTGTAAGCTTTAACGAAGGCCAAAGCATCGCATCACTAACTGTGCAGGCAGGTGGAAACAGTACTTGTGTACATCATCTCACAACCGCAGAGACCGCTACCAGATAGGCAACTCCTGGTCTTATCCCACAGCAGCCTAGATCATTCAGCATCAAGTAACTTCCATTTGAGAGTAATCTTAAAGCCGGGCGGATCACAGCAGCCAGGGAACCTTTCAAGAAGCATGACAAGTTTGCCTTAGCTGGATTACATGCGCCATGAAGCAAAACTTCCCTGCAAACTATGGAATGTCCCAAAGTACTCTCGTAGTCAGTTCCACTAAGAAAATCCTCAGTCTCCCTATTCCGACAATAAGACTTAAAAAGTAAAATCCATGACTTATGTAAATAGCCCTCTCCTAGCACTTCATATCTGCCCACTTGACTGTGTTGTAAGCAGTATTGGAAGTGAAATGTTGAAGTGGGCAGAGAAATAGATTTGTGGATTATCCAATCCGCAGAAGGTGTTTCAGCAACAGTGAATGGTAATTTTCCGGCTTCTCTATGTGTAACATGGTATAGGTTGTGTCTTTCTTTGCCATGACTGTTGGTTCTTTGGTAAGATTATATGTCAAAAATAAGCTACAGGCATTAAGGCCATAGAACACAAACAGCTCGAAGTGTCTGCACTCTTCAACTCAGTAACATTATAGCTCTAATCTGAGATTGCCCATGTTGAAAAGAAGACATGTCACTATGTTACCCAGAGAGTACATTCTGGTAAATAGAGTAGTCATACCATTATCTACTACTGCCAGAGCCCTTTCTAAATTTGCCCTGTCAATTTTGCATAATCTGTCAGCAGCTTCCTGCTACAAAATGTTCCACACTTCATTGTATATTGCTAGGCAATCAAAAGGGCGTCAGCACAGGGGAATGGACAGGAATATGCTGTATTGCCATAAATACAATGCATTTCTGCCCTCTCCCTGTCACGCAGTGCAGCGCAGCATAATGACTTACAACACTGCTCTGCGTGACTTCCTCATAAATGAGCCCCTTTCTCTTTAACCCTCATCAACTGCAGTGGCGTAGCAAATAATATGACGAAGAGCTTCTGAGACTCCCGTACCTCACAGATATTCATAGATCTTAGGCTGAATGGGGGCCCCAGTGCTGCAGAGTCTGCAAGGACCTGCGTTTTGCCCATGATTTACCCTCTAGCCTCTGTACTGTTCACTACATATGTGCATGAATCAGCTTTCTTTAGTTTGTTAGTTATGAAGGCTACAATGCCATACATTGTAAGCTTTCAGGTGCACACAGGAACAATGAGATCTTGGGCAAAATGTACAAACATTTTGCGCTGGGTTTGCGTCATGTGCGCAAAATGTTTTTTATTAGATTAATTTTGTCTACGACGCTGCTTTGTGTTACTCTGCGTCAAAGGGGGATTACATACGTGGTACATGGACATTTCCGTGCTGCCATTCATGCTTTTTGATGCGAAACCCTATTTACTAGCAATAGCAGACAAGGTTTTGCATAAAAAATATAACGCCACTTTGAAGCAGCCGTTAAACGGAGAAATATTTTTCTTTTTCCTCTCTTTTCCGACTTTGCATGTCTGCTGCACTGTACAGTATGTTGCAAATGTGTATGGGTGGCGCTCAGCCGCCCGAATGTGCGCCGGTGCTAGAAAGAGAAAAGTGCCATATCGCAGTAGATTTGGCACTTTCCTATTCCCCCCCGTCACATAGCGAAGCACAGTAACTTTGGGTGCTGCAATACGTTGCGTCACAGAGTCGTAAATCTGGCCCTTTGTGTCAAGGTGAAGAGGAGCGCAAATGAAACTTTATAGCCATACAGGGTCCACAGGCAGCATTTTTCACATAGGCATCGAAGCAGTATGGAAACTTGTGCAGGGCATTTCCCAGGACAACAACTGAATGAGGGTTATTGGCTCTATCTGAACGGTACAAAAACTAAAATCCTGCTCCTGGTTGTCAGTTCTGCCACCTTCCTGTTACCTTGGCCTAACATACTGGGCACACTGCCTCAAATCCCTCATATCTTGTGAATCAGGCATACAACTTAAGAGTTAATGTAAGATATAAAATGTATAAGACAAGCTACCACCCAAACAGGGCCTCTTGTCACTGGGGGCTTGACCACCAGAGGAAGAGTGAGAGATGAAGTACTTATCCTGAAATAGCCAGGTTTTCTGACAACTGACTTCTTTTTGAGGTGGCATAAAACAGAGGACAGGAATTTCCAGATTCCAACAGTGAGGAAATTAAATGAGTGTCCTCCCACTCGCTCACGTCTGGTTCTGGGAATGCGTAGCAGATAGGAGCTGGCGGATCTCAGAGCTCTGGAGAGAATATAGAAATAGTCAGGCAATCTTGTATATTCAGGTCCGATTTTGTTTAAGATGTGAAAGACCATACAGCCTGCATTAAAAAAAAGCATATTTTCCTGACTGGACCCCAATGTAGATTTTTCAAGTGGTTCAATATCGAATGACATAGTGGTACATTCAGAGCAAGGTGAGACACTATATTTTGGATTCTTTGCAAGCATTGTATTCTGTAGTTCATAAACCCAAATATAGAGATTTTCCATAGTCTAATCCTGAAGTCGCTAATGCATGAGCAATGGACTTCCTGGAAAAATCAGAGTGAAGAGGAAGACATTTTTCAGCACTCTTAAGATGACAAAACAGGATTTAGCCGTAAAGTCAATTTGGCCCATCCATGAGAGATTGGAGTATAACCAAATGCTAGGATTCTGGTGCTGTCAGAAGGGGCAGGCTCAATTCAGTTGGCCACCATTCATTGGACGGGCATGCTTTTCCTAAACTGTAAGATCTCAATTTTGCACAATTGCATTTTAAATAATTTCTGTTCATCGATTTGGCTACCTCTGATAGACAAGATTAAAAGGTAGTGCATGTGATGGTTCAATTATCTACAACGGATATAATCAGCTGCGTATGATCCACAGAAGAAATGATTTGAAATCCAAAGGACTTGACCAGAATGGATTCCCTCATTGAAAGTCTTGGGCATGGAAGTGGGGAAGACAGACCGACTGGAAACCTCTGTGCCAGAAAGTAGGCCGGTTAATTCAAGGCTAGGTTTCAGTCACCAATGTCTTCGAAACTTTGCAGTGACATATGCTACAAGACTTTGTCGAAGGCAGTCAACAGGTCTAAAAGTTGCTAACATACCATGATCCAAAAGGGCTCTGAGATATTCCATGACTGCCAGAAGGACAGTTTGTGTACAGAAGGAGGGTCTGAGGCCCAACTGAGTGGAATCGAAGAATATTATTGGTTTCAATAAATTCTACGAAATGGTGCTTGGTTCGTTGTTTCTACAGTCAGCCGCGGCCGCTGCAGGTAAGAGAGGTGGGGCGGTGGGGCCAGTTGAGGGGGGATTTCGAGAGAAGACCATGAGGGAAAAGTAAATAAATAATTAATTTCCCCTTGTGGTCATCGATCGAAATCCCCCCTCACCTGGCCCCACCACTCTTACCCTCAGCGGCTGTGGCTGTCTACAGTTTTGGCAGGTAGCTGTAGTAAGGAGATAAGATGGTAACTTTTTAGGTTAAATAGGTCTGTACTAGCTTGTCTGGAGCATGCTTCCATGCTGGTGGTACTATAGCTATAGTTGGGGAGAGTTTGCAGAGGTGTCTGAGAGGTGGCCCAATAGCGTGCCTATTAGAGTCATAATTTAAGGAGGGCACAGGTCTTTTGGAGAGCCAGATCTACAAGCCTATGAAGTGAAAACAGTGTCCTCCAATGTAATCAAGGGGTACTCTCCTAAAGGGGGACTAAGTTTGGTTGCCATCAGTACCTACCCAGAATCAGGGGATGAGGGTACCAAAGATCTGCCGTCAATCTTTATTTTATTGTGGAAAACGTCTGCAAGCTCGTTGCACCAGCCCAGGGGTGGTAGGTTTTTCTCAATTCAGGCCTCAGAGCGAAAAGATTTGCTCACAATATCAAAAACTCCTCCTGCCCCATTATTAGAAGTGTCTATTCTAATGGGCAAATGGGAGTCGTGGGTTAAGCAAAACTGTTTGGGGTTTTTTTTAGCACTAGTTTAAAATCCATTTTTTCCTGCAGGAGATAGTTGTGTCACCACATCCGCTTGAGTGCCTTGTATTTCTTTTCTTCCTGAGGGGGAGAGCCT
The DNA here is from genome assembly GCF_964204655.1 of Triturus cristatus. Lineage (NCBI taxonomy): Eukaryota > Metazoa > Chordata > Amphibia > Caudata > Salamandridae > Triturus > Triturus cristatus. The sequence goes on from NC_140586.1 coordinate 250,093,662, forward strand.
CTGAATGCCAAAGGGTGGAGGCTCAATGGTGCTGCTTACACGGACAGAAAAAGGAGACTATCTGATCGAGTGCCTCACCTATCCATCTATGTAAATTGATGATTTGCATCACTGAATGAGAGTCATCATCATCATCAACTTTATTCTATCAGTTTGCATACCAATCCTAAAAGTTCAAATAACAAAATCGAATCCACATTTACAAGGTATTAGATCAATAGGAACAGTTTTTTTAAAGAATAAAATCAACATTAAGGGCCTCATGTAGGTAAATAAATTTTACCGGTTCTAAAATACCGAGCCGTACCGAATCGGTAAATAAGAATCGGTAAGTTACATGTAGGTAAAAATTCGGTAACAGTTACCGAATCGGTAACATTCGGTAATTAAGAATCGGAAATGACCGAATCGGTAAATACCGAGGTGGTATATACCGAATCGGAAAATACCGAGGTGGTATATACCGACTCGGAAAATACCGAGGTGGTATATACCGACTCGGAAAATACCGAGGTGGTATATACCGAATCGGAAAATACCGAATCGGCATGTACGGATTCGGTAAAGAAAATCACATGACTTGACGAAACAGCTAATCAAGTGCAACGACAGCCCACCCAACAAGGAACAGGCCACACCCAGGCAGGTGTACAAAATTAGCCGAAGTGGCCACACCCAGGCAGGTGTACATAATCAGCCGACCCTGGAGAGGCTTGGAGTGCAGAGGAGAGGCAAGGAGCCGTTGCATGTGCGAGCGGGTAAACGAACAGCATGTCCAGCCAGAGAACACAGAAAGACGGAGGGGAAAGGAGGAGGAAGCTGAAATTTAGCCCCAAGGAACTCCAGGTGCTGGTGGAGGAGGTGGTGAAGCAGCACCACAAGCTGTTCGGAAGGCAATCCCTGCAAGTGCCTGAGGTGGAAAAGCGCAACATATGGCTGGCCATCCAGGCGCAGGTCAATGCTGTGGGAGTGACCCACAGGGACATTGAGGTACTCAAAAAGCACTGGTATGACCTCCGGATTGTAACCAAGAGGAAGATGGGCGACATCCAGAAGGAGGCCAGCCAGACCGGAGGTGGAACCAACAGGGCACCTGCCCTCACCGAACTGGAGGAGCTGGTGGCGGCCACAATCGAGCAAGAGAGCGTCGTGGGACTTGGGGATGCCGACAGCTCTGCCAGAGCCGCAACACACCAAGGTAAGACGAAAGCACAGCAATGTAGCCCCCCCAACCCCTATCCCACATCCCCCAATTGTGAATCGAGAATCACACTGCAGTCCACACGTGTCAGTGCAGACAGGCAATGCATTCCGGGAGATGTAGTCAGGGCAACACTAACCATGACGTAAATGTTACAGGGCAACAAGGCATGTCACGCACTCGAGGCACAAGGAGACAGGGGACATATTGGAATGTGAAATGATTTATTGTGACGCATGCAATGCAGCCCTTCGGGGACACTGAGCCAATGTTGTATTTCTGTCCACAGATGTGACACCATGCAGGACAGGGCATGCTGCAGGAGAGACGGCACACCGGCCACATATATCGCCGCAAGCCAGCACATGTTCAGACCAGGGAGCAGGCCCACTGGCAGCCGCACCACCTACACAGCCAGCCTCGCCGCACACAGAGCCAGCATCACCTCACCCAGAGCCAGCATCACCACCACCAGAGCCAGCATCGCCACTCATGTTCGAATCACCAGCCACATCCCCGCTTGCAGGCGTGAGAATGAGGAGGCGTCCAGCAGCCAGGCTACGAGCCTTAGACACCTCGTCAGACGACAGCATGGGACCAGAAGACCGCACCGGGCCCCAGGAAGGGAGCCATGCCACTGTGCCCCACACCTCACAGGCAGCACAGACGGAAGCAAGAGGGCGCCGCAGGTCGCGTGTCCAGAGTCCACCAGCACCCACTGACGGCCATGGTGTCTTCTTGGGGCTCGAGGGCCAAATGTTAAAGCAACAGCGCCTGCAATCAAAGGCAGTCATGTCAGTCCAGAGGCACATGCGGGTGATGACGACAACATTAGTCAACATGGACACTAACATTAGCGGCATGGCTGCGGGCATTCGGGACATGTCCCAGTCTATCCAGCAGTTGTGCAGCAAACTAGATGCTGACATCGAAGCACGGCGCCGGGAACGCCAGAGAAGGGACACCACCAGCAGGGCACTCAACCGTCTGGCAACTGCGACTTCTCTACTGTGCCGGCGCTCTGTGACGATGCAGGAGGGCCTCACACAGTGCTGCAGCGACCTGTCTCGGGGGATGGTGCAGGTGACAAGTGCACTAGGGGTGCTATTGCCTAGTCAGGCGTCGACAACTGCTGCAGGGGATGCTGCGGAGAGCATCGACACCAGCAGCAGCATCACACCCCCCGTCCCAGAAGCACGCAGGAGCAGCAGGCGGCTTGGGGTTGGCTCTAGTGAGGATGCACAGGCCGTGCAACCCACCACTGCAGCGCGTATGCGCAAACATTGATGTTGCCCTGCTTTGCCACTTCCCATTGGGTGACGTAACCCTGGACATACTACTTGTATAGATGGTATATTGCCAGATTGGCCTGTTCATGTGTTCATGGCGTGGTGCCACATTAAAACTACGTCATGACTTCTCACAACTCGCTGTGTCCCCTTACTTACTCAGAAATAGTTGGCTGTGATCTCTGCCCGTCTCTCTCTCCCATCGATTGCAGTTGGCACTCTAGCTGCGTTGCCCTCTGGCTGGCCTGACTCATCCTCGTTGTCCTCATGATATGTTAGTTCCACATCTGTCCCTTTTTTCGTGGCAAGGTTGTGCAGCATTGCACAAGTGGCAATAATCTTGCAGCAGGTGATGGGTTTGTACTGGCGTGCGCCTCCGCTCTTGTGCAGGCAGCGGAACCTGCTCTTCAGTAGTCCAAACGTGCGCTCCACCACATTGCGTGTTGTTTTGTGTGCCACGTTGTATCGTCTCTCACTCTGGGTTGCTGGGTGTAGGTAGGGAGTGAGGATGAATGACCGGCATGCATATGCACTGTCGCCTGGATGAGTGAAAGGGAACCATCAGTAACATGCCTCATGACACTATGATTTGCAGGTTTCAAGGGGCGTCACTGTTACTTACCTAGCAGGTATCCCTCTCCAAATTCTCCGGCACTCAGTCGTGTGTATATCCCACTATTCTGGAAGATGTAAGAGTCGTGGGTGCTCCCAGGAAACTTTGCAACAATATCTGTGATGATGTTCCCTGCATCACAGATCACCTGCACATTGATGGAGTGGGTGGACTTCCTGTTCCTGTAGATGTGCTCTGTATCAGCTGGTGGACAGATTGGGATGTGTGTACCATCAATACAGCCGATGACATGGGGGAACTGTGCCATGTGATAAAAGTCTGTTTTTGTTTTCTGCAGTGCAGCCTGTGTGTTGGGGAAGCTGATGTAGTGGTGCATTCTCTGCATCATGGCATCCAGAAACTTCCTGAAGAAACGTGACAGGCAACTCTGGGATACCCCACCCACCGCAGCTATCACCACCTGATAACTGCCGGATGCCAGCAGATGTAGGCTGCAGAGCACCTGCACATGTGGGGGTATGGCGTGCGCCCTTCTTATTGGCTGGTCCAGGCGTGGGTGTAGGTCCCTGATTAAGTCCATGATGGTTTCGGGGTCTAGCCTGTACCTCTCATGTATCTCTGCATCAGTCAGCTGGAATAGTGTGATGCGCTGTCTGTAGATTTGTTCCTCCCGTCGCCACACCCTCAGTCCTGCTGCCTGTAGACGTAGGCGCCTTGCAATGACGTACATAGCGGCCATGTTGTCCACGCTGTAGCATTTTGGGTTTGCATTTATCCATTGTTGATGGTTACCACCTGCTTTTCATCCGTGTTAATTACCGACTCTTATTTAACGAATTTACAGGATTTCTTAATTACCGAGTGCTCCTACATGTCATTTTAAAATTTTACCACTTCATATTTACCACTTCATGTTTACCGATTCGTTAATTTTGTATTCGGTAAATTTGAATCGGTATTTTAGAATTCGGAATATATGAATCGGTATTTACCGCCTCATATTTACCGAAAAGTGGTTTTTGGACTCCTACATCTCACTTGTCTGAATACCGGTCGGTAACGGCATATTTACCGAAAATCGGCCGTTACCGACCGGTATTTGGCTACCTACATGAGGCCCTAAAAGAGAAAAGAGAAAAGGAAATAATTCATTATAAACAGGTCTGCAAGTTCCTAGTCTTTAGAAAATATGTTAAAACGAAACGATAAAACAATCATAGTAATTCATTTTGATCAAGTGTGCATTTTCCTAGTCTTTAGAGAAAGGCATAAAAACATAACCACACAGTAACAGACCAAATGATCAGGCAACATTCTTAGGAAAAACAAACCCAGTCAACATTGTTTAAATTTATACTTGCTCATGATTGGAAGTGAAAAGAAATTCTGGTGATCAATATAAAATTTATTAAAGAAGTATATGTGGTAATCAGATTGCGGGGAGATACCGTCGCAGGCTCAACAAGATAGAGCTTGGGGAGAAAAAGTCTTTGATGGGTAGCCCAGCATACAGGGGATGAGATTCAATCGAAACTGTGTTAAAATGAATCTGTCACGTGGATTTTTCACCATCGACAGATATGTTGATTGTCCCACTGTAAACTGCGGGCCATCAAGATGTGCTTGAACTGTATATTTGCTACTATTGGTTTTGAGCCTATTTTTACCCATGAGGGATAGGAAACAAGTTTTTATATTTTTTTTCGATATACTCGAGCAATTACTTGGTGTTACATATAAGGTTCCCAATCCCAGAGCAAATAAAATCTTTTTTATATACATGTTCCACGGGATCCGCTGTACGTGTTCTAAAGTAAAGAATTCAATGATGAACTGCTTTGTCGAGTTAACGGATTCCCTTCACCATATAGAATGCCACAAGAAGATTGGCACTATTCCTATCCGATCAGATATGTAGAGGACATCCAGTTCAAGGTGGCAGTTAAAATTTTAACTATGAGAGAGACCAACCATTTTTTTCCAGAAGGCATCTTCCGTCGTTTGTATGGCCACTGAATAAGCATGACCCCATACTACGGCTCCATAAGAGGCTACCGAAGAGGATTTTTCCTGGTATGATTTATTTTACAATATCAATCTGTTTTGATCCTAGTTTTTTTTGTAAAAGAAACTATAAGCGCTGTTACTTTTTTCAAGCATCAGCCCTCTGTTATTCACCATTGGGGATCATGGCCAGTGAGAAATGGGCCCCATAGATCAGGGTTTTCAATAAAGAGATCAATCGTGGTTCCATCCAGTCCCGGAACCTTCTTACTAGCACACTGGGAAAGGGCGTCTTTACTCTTAGTTAAGTTAAAGGCAAGTAGAGTGATGGTGATAAATGTTGTATTTTTGGGGGTAATAGAATTCCTTGTGTCTTTCCTTCGAATATTTTTGTAAAATTAACCACCCAGGATCCCCCATCCACACAACTGTCCAGATTGGGATCTGTTGATGGCTTAAGGAATGGCGCATTAACTACTGCCCAAAAATCCCTAGAGTTCTTTGAGACAGAGGCGTGATATGATTGTTCCCGCGATTCTTCCCTTAATATATTTAGTCTGTTCTTTCTTGCTAGTTTATATTGGTGTTGAGCGAACTTAACATCTACTGCATCTCTTGGGTCCTTTGTCAGGCCTTGGTGAAGAATTGCTAATGATTTTGTGCAGTGTTTGTCGAACCAACCCTCTGCCTTTTTATTTGCACTATGCCAGTTTTTGTGATCATCTCAAAACCTGCTACCACTCCAGCAGGCTCACTATGTATATTAAGGCATGTCATAATTTTGTTTTGCTTAATTGCTACAACTCTGAGGATCAACTCTTCTTTATTAATTTTCACGCACTTCAAGAGGATCCCATTTGTCCTCGCTTTAGTGGGGGTTACTTGTATAGTCTGTTTGGCAGCAATCCCTTCTTAGAACCATTGGCATGATATGTTGGCATGATCACTGAACCACAAGAAATGTGTTTTAATATCTCTAAAGGTACCTTTTAAAGATGCTGACACTATTAAAAAATCAATGATAGAAGCATTGGAGGTAGAGCCAAGGTTTCTTTGGAGCTGAACTGTGATCTCAGAAAAAGGATTCATGATCTCTAGATCCCTGGTGATAATGAATCTATTAGTGTGTAGCCATAGTAATTGTCTGAAAAATGGGAAGAACCGTCTCCGATCTCATCCGCTAAACCACATGTCATGTTTGATGAAAGATAACAGATATGCACATTAAAATCATCCACCCATAAAACACTAGGGACATTCTTGTGGTTGTCAAGTAAGGTATTCAATTTTCATTCAAGTACATCCACAATCTTATACATCCCACCCCCAGAATGATTGTTAAAATAATTTATAACAAGTACAGTGCTACCGTCTGGGCCTTTAAGATCCACCATGTTATAATATTGAGAGTCGTTGTGGGAAGATAGTACTTCAAATCTTAGAGTGTTTTTTATAAGTGTCAGGATGCCGCTCCTGGCTCGGCCCGAATTTGATGCAATAGCCGGAGAGTAGAATGAGTAGTAACTGTTTATATAAATGGGCCTGTTTCCCAAGTTTCTTTAAGGAAAATAAGATCAAAGTAAGTGATAAACTTGTTGCATTCGTGGTCTGTCAATTTATGGCCAAGACCTGCAATGTTCCATGTAATGGTTGAATGCCAGTCATCACTCCTCGTTGTCATTAAAGATCTCAGTCTTATTAAGTGCATCTGGAAAGTTCAAATCCACTTTAAACCAAGCACCGTAGAGTCGACTGGGTTGTGGGAGCGGGTTCCTGAAGGAATCTAACCTTACTTTAAAAAAAAGAATGGTGGAATGATCCAACCAGTGAAAAGGAGAGGGAGAGTAACATGTTAAGGATGTTAAATTGGTAATGATATGCACCAGCACAGGGCCCACGTTGAGTAGGAGGATGAATTATCTGCTCTTGTCTAATGACATAAACAAAGTCTCTAAAAAAGACTTGAGTTACGAATTTTTAATGTGTATATTAACGTGTTAAAGTTGGCATATTAGGGGCGAAAGAGGTCGCTCTGGCAATAACGTTTTCCAAGGGTCCTAGTGGAGGGTAAATGAGCAGCCCAGAAAATGAGGAATTGTTGAGATTAAGTGAAGACATCAAGAAATCTGTTGGGGCCAGTTCTAGAAGAGCGATAGTTAGCCAGGTGATTTGATTAGAGTGGATGATGGCTATGCCCCCACTCTAGACTTACAAGACCTTTTTATGGGATTGGTTGCGATAGGCTGCTGGAATAGCCTGCGAGAGCGCTATTTGATAGCAAGTTATTGTCCATTCCACACACAAGAGTGGTTTACAGTGTACGTTTTCCCACCATCTACGGTTGCTTAAAAGGAATTCTACCATTGATTCATTGCTCCCAAAAAATGTAATACCTTCAACCAATTTCTTTAACAGCGCATTCACTGGCCTCTCCAATGTACCTCTCTCAAAACTATGCAACCCACTTTGCAGCTCACTTGTTGTTTGGCCTAACAAAATTAAATGCTAGCAAGCCGGCCCTGAAATACTGCCACTGGCATTCTGCAAAAAAAACCATTGACTTTTAAAGCCCTTTGTATGCATGGAGGTCAATGGCAGTTTATCGAAAATCTGATTGTCTTCCTGAATCAGTAGATGAAGTGGGCTTCCTTCATCTTTAAAGGTGGTTTACTGGTTCCCACCACCAGAGTCCTGCTTTTGCATTATTTTCCTCTTATATGTCTCATACTGCAAAGCACTGTGAGGCTCCTGTATACTGGTTACGAGAGCTTTACAAAACCGCAAATAAAAATATATAAACTGCTTCCAGGTGGACAGAGAAGCCACACAAAGATCTCTGTTATGGTGCTCCTCATGTGAATAATTGTAACACTGCAAACCCAGAGAAGTCAGTGTGCTAAATTAATTACTGTACTGTTAAATATTAAAGCGAACACAAGTCTTACACTTTCTGCAAAGTCCGACCATAACACAATATTCGAATTTGTGTGTACCATTTAAGTATTTTTGTTATCTGCAACACACACAGAAAGAGGAAAATACCTCAGGGGATTGGTTTTGTGCAGGAAGGTGTCCCTTCCTGCACGAAAACAATCCTGATAACACTGCAGGCATCCTTGCACCTGCCTTTGCGCTCGGCAGCACGTTCTGCACTAGCACTGGGAAAAGACAGGAATGCGTAGTATTATGTTAAATACGGCACAGCCCTGCCCTTTCTGTGTCACGTAGTGCAACACTGCAAGGTGGCTTGCTGCGCTGCGAGACTTTTTGATAAATATGGCCCTCTGTTTCTGAAGGTTTCACATCCAGAAGATGTCTTGTATCCATTGTTGGAGTTAGTGTAATAAGAGCAAGAGGTTATCATTTAAGGATGAAGTTTTCAAATGTAATTAATTGTGTCGGCCGCCAATTAATGAATAGAGAACCTGCACATAAGCAGATAATATTTCAGCAGAGGAAACCTTTGTTAATTATAAAAGAAATAAGAATGCAGGAAAAACAAATTGAGTACTTACTTAAAAATATCAATCAGAATGATGACAATTTCTGAAGAAACTTTGCTTACTTCCAAGATATTTCTGAGATTCTCAGGGTCTCCACACAAGAGTATCACTGGGGAGAAGCAAGAAAACATGTAACATACAGGTTGGGGAGAATAGAAAGGAGAGTGACATGAAGACAGAATACAAAGCTGACTGTGACAATCCTAACAGAACAACCACAGCATCAAAGTATTTGCCGCTATACCTGGCTAAGCCTACACAAACTCAACATTCTAATAGCTCACGCTACAACTGACAGAGCCTACACAAAGATGCCATGCAAATATCTGACAGAGCTACCAATGGAGCTTATAAAAACAAATCATATTGATATCTGATATAACAAGAGACAGGGCCAATAAACATAATGCAACAGTACGTACACAAACACACCATTCGTATGTCTGACACTATTCGTGCCACATGATCCAGTAAATACCATATGTTTCCCCTGTTTGTCGAAATTTAATGAAGGTTACGTTATTTAATGCATCCGATAAATATCAGATGCGTTAAATATCTTCAAACTCGTAATTCCGACCCATGTGTAAACACATGGGTCGGAATATTATGAGCAACTCGTAAACAGGCCCTTAGAGTCTCGAAGCCAACACGCAAACGGCGTGCATGTATCTGTCCGTTTTAGCGTCAGATCCTAAACAAACACACTTTGCAAATATCTGTTATTACTAACAAAAGCCCTATCCAAATGTCTAACACTACAGGCATCAAAGTCTATACAAACACACCTTCCAACTATCTGACACTATGACTGTTAGACCCATCACAAATACGCCTTCCAAAGATTTGAAAAATTTGCATCAACACCTACAGAAGCACACCATCTGAATATTTGATATTTCTAGCAATAAAGCCTACACATTACAGTGTTCAATTATCTGACTCTGCTAGAGTCAGAGTCTGGGGTAACGCTCAGGTACGCCCTCACGTCAGGCTTCTCCATGTCTCACTCTGTGTAGGTGGATAATATAAAAAACAAGCATTGGCATAGCCAATAGGCCTCGCCTTTGGGACCTTATAAGTGTTTAGCTATGCAACAGTTGCATAACTAAATACTTATAAGGTCCCAAAAGCGAGACCTATTGGCTATGCAAAGCGGCCGTGAAAATGAAAGTAATCGCGGTAAAGCGCGGTAAAGCGCACCCGCGCACATGCACTGTAGCTCTAGGCTGGCCTGGTAGCACTTTTTGGAGCCCTTTCAATAAGTCTCGCCAGACCAGTGCATGCGCTGGGTCAGGCGAGACCTAACAAGGAGGCTGTCTGCTTTGTGATTTGAATAGGGGAGTAAAAATGGTGAGCTGAATAACAGTACCGCTCAAATAAGAACCATTTATAGCGTTATATATTTACTTGAATTTATCTTGGTTATTTAGTGTTAAAGAACTGCACAGTACTCCTGCTCGCTACAAGGATCCATGTCTATCTAACCAACATGTTTTCAGATAAGAAAAGGTAGTTGTGGATACACGGGTCGCACCTCAAGGTTGCTATACGTATGGGCTTACAGAGTAAATATAAATAATAACCTTTGAATAGAAAAGTAGGATCGGTGCCACTAAGGGTAAAACACCCCACTACCTAAGGTGTAGAAAACACAAGGAACAGCAGTAACTAGTGAAATGCTTACAAACAAAGAAACCCTGGCACTCACAGTATTTCAGATTAAACTAATGACAGTATTCTGTCAATCTATCCCAAAGAAAAAGGAAAAGGGAAATTCCTCATGACACAGGAAACACAGAAAGTGTATTCATCTAAACAGTCATTGATTTATTTAATAATGACAATGTATCAAACTTAGTACAAAAAGTTGCAAGGACTGGAACATTTCGGTCTTGTCAATACAATCATAAAATATCTTCAATGATGTGAATAGTAGTCCAGTCCTTGTTGTGAAGAACATGAGAAACAGCCAGCACGCGTTTCGTCACCACAGTGACTTTCTCAAGGCTCAATATCGTACAAATTGTGCGGAGAAGTGAGACGGCTCATAGGACGTAGGTCAAAGTCGTTCTGTAAATTCAGCATACAAAGTTTCATAATAATGTTCCAATCATCTTCGGTCTCCGTGACCGCAAAAAATAGATTAGGTCGTTGCCCGAATAGATCGTATTTAGAGCTTTGTGTAAAACAGTATTCCTAGTAATCCTGAGGTTAGTTAATACGGCATCTGGGGCGCTATGATAAGTCCCTCATTTCCTCACCGAACTCTCTTTGAAACAACTGTCTCCTCCCGTCTCTGCCGTCGTAACGTTTTTTTCCGGATAAGCCAGTTTTTGGGGGGAAACATAACTACTCAATGCATGAAAGGGTGTTCACATGTGTACAGGTATTGTCTTTCTTTTTTTCCGGCTTACGCAGCATGAGCTATGACGCAGCCCGAGTTGACTTTTATGATAGATATATGATTGACATAAGAATAGCATGTATGTTACTTGTAACCCTTTTGGAGCCCAGCTCTGGCACCCACAAGGGATTGTCTCCTCTTTTAAATTACTTGATGTTCTGTTTTCTGTACAGTCTGCCTTGCATAGTGGATGAATATTCCACTGTCAACATACAGAAATTCTGGTTCTGTATTTCACACATCTCACAACAACACCATGGCCTTAGGGATACCTGTGCATAAAGCAGAACACATAGAAGTTACAAATCGCCATTGCTGGTTGTTTATGTCCCTTCCTGCAGGAAGGAACACCTTTCTGCACATAAACAATAATGTCCCACAATACAGACACCCTTGCACTATGGTTCAGGGGTGCCTGCATTGTCGCTAAGCAGCTAAATGTAGTGCCAATGCAGTGGGAAACACAGGGGTGCACCACATTCTTGTGAATGAGACGCATCCCTGCGTTTTCAGAATGGCAGAGCGCTGCATTTTTAGCTTAATGCTGCGCTCTGCCATTCTTTTGTAAATATTCCCCTCAGAATTCACCAGCCAGTATGGAACTACATGAACACCTGACCTCATGAGCAAAGTCCCTACCTGGGACAGCACTTTGGCAAACATTTGCAGAGCTGTCATCACACCAAAATCTAGAACTGGAAGTTGAAAGTGCTGGGACCCCACAGTGATTTGGAGGTATCACCTGTGAGCAGAAAGGATTGGCACATGAAACTTGATGCCGAGGAGACCTAACCATTCCCCTGGGTCAGGGGTAGCATCTTGAACATTTATTGCCAAATGAAAAGAGTCACGAGACTTAGGATGGGTCCGAGACCCATGCCCTTTTTGGGACCAAGAGCTAAAGAGGCTAAGATCCTGGTCCCCTTGCCTCCATGTGCACTACTTCTTTGTCTCCTTTGATCAGCGGGGCAAGAACTTCCAACATCAAGGCATGTGTTGGAGAGCGCATCGAGGCAGAGGGAGGGGGTTAACTGGTGGAGAGCAGAGAAGGGGAAGGGTATAGATTTTTACGGATACACTGGAACTTATAGCACTTGACTGCGAACCTCTTCAAATTCACTGTAAAGTAAAAGACCCTGCTCTCCAAAAGCATTTGATAGAATTGGAGTAGTCAAAGAGGTACTGAGGCATCAGATTCAGTGGAAGATGGAAAAGATTGGAGGATGTTGCAATTTATGGAGCTTGCATTCCTTGGGTCCACCCATAACATGTAAAGAGCAATATAGTTGCAGGGGGGTGCCTGAGCCAGCGAGGAAATGTGCAGTTGCAATGAGGATTGCCTTCTTGAGAAGCCCCAGAGACAACATTACTGTTGGTGGAACTGTTTATGAAGGCTGTTCTTAATACTCTCCAGGAAGGAGTCGGCCTTCTCTGCAATAAAGACTCTTGAGATGGAAGGGTCTGCCCATTTACCTCTTCTGTGCCCATGACGAGATAGTCTCGTCATGGAGCACGGTCGCGATGTGCCCATGAATAGACTATCTAGTCATGAAACCCGCCCACTAATGAAACGCCCGGCACAGGAGGGGGAAAGGGCGTGGCACAGAAGGGGTTAAGAGAACCGCCGGGAATAGATTCTTCAGATGGAGTCCAAGACATGCCAATCAGGAGTTTGGCGGATGCAGCCTCACATGGCTGGTCACAGATTTTGCAGATGCAGCCCCACATCAGCTGATCAGGAATTTGGAATATATAATTCCACAAAGTAAGAAATGTGGCAAATAGTGCCCTTCATGGGCTGATTGGCAACACACCAGCACAGCAGTGACTGGGCCATGACAATCACATTGTAGTGAAGTCACAGTTTCCACCTGGAACTGTTGGGAGAGTCTCTCTCCACCAGTCCGCTTCTTCTGGGCAACCTACAGCCACGGGAGACGGGCTGGACTATGCTCCTTCCCAGACAGTCTTTTCTCCTGCAGTGTCGGCAAGCACCTTCCCTCTCTCTCATCACTAGGCAGGCTTCTACACACCTCCGGACAGGTACATAGCTTCTCCAGCAAGAGATCCAGATTTCAGGCAATGTCCTCTAACCTCTGGGTAATTGGATGCTAGGCAAACACTAGCCCAGATAGCACAGCAACCCTATGACTATTCCTTGGCAATAGAAGACTTTAAACTGGGACAAAGTGGGGTTGTTGGGACCCTCTTTTATAAACAATTGGCAGACAGGTGACAAGGATTCACTGTCTAAAACTCTAGAACTGGTTTAGCATAGTTTAGTTTTTCAAGTGTTCTTTCCAAGCTGTTGTCCAAACACAGCCTTGGTGTAGAGTAACGCTTGACACAGAAGGTTTGCCTCCACCGTGAAGCACCCACAACAGAGCCTTAAAGAGTTGTGAGGTTTCTGCACCTGGCTGTCATCAAAAGGAGCAATCAGGGGGAAAAAAGGGCAAGCTTCACCGAAAGGTTTCCTCACCTTTCACAATAGAGACAGCAGATCCCATCCCTCAACCAAAAGGCAGTGCTCAGGAGGTAATCAACAGCTACATGCTGACCAAAAAGCCTCATAGAATAACAAAAAACAAATAGCTGTTTCTCGTCCCTTCACTTCAGTGTCTAGATGTCCTTCCTGCAGCCACAGGAATGTGAAAAATACACTTTTGGCTATCTAGAAACACAGTCCTCACTCCCCCTCTTGTGCAAGGCCAGGTACGGGGCATCCAAAATGGATCCCACTGACCACCATTATTCCTGCTCATTCAAACACACCATGCATGTACCACATAGGCTACAGACATCAACATGCTTAATACGCTCTCTGAAGGTTTGTTCGAGGGAACTCGACAAGTGCATAGGAGCAGAACTTTTCCCAAATTGGCCAGTAGACCTCCACGCAATTGATCCAGTTTAAAGGTGTGGTCACACTACTGATCCTTAAAAACGAGTATGCTGCCACCACCACTCTATGTGATATACTTAATGGCAGGAACAGTACTCCTCTATCTGAAATGAGGTAATGCATGGTGCACTCCTACAGGCCACAGAACAAAACCAGACCTCTAACAGACAGGGCCAGGCCTAGACACAAGCTAGATTTGCATGCCTCCAGGGCCAAAAATTAAAAGTCAGGATAACAGATACTCGCAGTTTAGTACTCAGGGTTGGGGTACTTGCCCATTTACAATGCAGGAGACATTTCTACTCCAATGCTTTCACGAGGAGAGCCATAGGGAAAGTATTGAGGTTCAGTTTACGAGATAAGACTTGAACCACCAAGCTCTCAGCTGCTGAGTGGACTGACAATAATTTCAAATCAAAATGAGTAAGATAGGGGACATTTAGTTTGTCTGTGAACCTTTGACCCCTAACTGTTCTCTCCTTGGCAGCCGAAAGAGGCTCCAAGATTGCCCATTAAACAGCAACAATGGTTCTAAGGCAACCTCAAACAGCTACATAATCTGAGTTAAGATTATGGATTTTATTTGGCTGCAGCGAGAAGCAGTTCTAGCACTTCAGCTGTGTTTTATGCCACTGCGGTCGTCCGGTAGAATATCAGACTTCCTCTGAAGGGCGTGCAGACGGATAAGGGATATTCCCTTCAGGAGAGGTATTCATGCCACTAGCATTCTAGAGGACTACGTTTAGGGCAGTATCTTTCTCTGTGTACCCATAATGTCTGCTACATATAAAACATTAGTAGTTGCTCATCAAGGGATAACAATTTAGTTATAGAAAATAGTGACATCAGCCATGATTGGTTTCTTTGCATACATGAAATTTAATGCATCTTGACAGTGCTCAAGTGATCACACAGTGAGAGAAAATTAAAAGAAACATACAAGTGTCTGTAATACAGACAGGCAAAGGAACTATAACATTTTGTTGATGTTTGCTCTGTTTGAGTCATTAATATCAATGCAAACAAAGCAATCAAGAAAATGCCCAAGTGCCCCAAGCGTCGACAGTGTTTTAACCTACAGTAATAAGAAGGGTTCATCCTCAGGATATAATGTTTAATGAACATAAGCCATACTCTGTGATCATAGAAATGAGTGGGTAAGATGTATGTATTCAAAAAACAAAGGCGAGAGCTAGGACTGGTGGACGGCCGTCTTTGTCCCTAAATGTAATTTCAAACCAACTAAGACAGCCACGTTAAATGACTGTCTGACACAGTAGTGTCTGGCACCTCAAAAGTTTGTCTAGAAAACCCTCACACACCAACCTGGTTGGTGTCATGCTTCATCATCGGGTCCCAGCTGAGTAGCCGAATGCTACTCAGCTGTGCTGCAACACCTGTTTACAGTGGAGCAGGTTTGTGGTGTCAGTGAGTGTGATGAAGTGAGTGTGAATTTAAAAATACCTCTGGAATTCTACCTGTTAATTACTTTTATTCCTGGTGATCCAGGGTATGTTAAAAACAAGAGAGTGGATAATGTGTTAAGGATACTGTGTGTAACCTACTATTATCCTTTGATAGTCGACATGTTTCAGCCCACTGGAAATTATTGGGGCTTTCTTCAGGATCTCTCAAATTAAGTGAGTGAAGTGAAAAAAGTGAGTGGTAAAAATAAACCACGTGTTAAAGCATTTTTAGTACTCGTGCTGTATATGCTTAGAGGACTGACCGTGCTTAGGGTCCTCAAATGGGCTAGTACACTAATCGTATGACTGGCTCATGCATCTGATCCTGGGAGGGGGGAGCCTTTTAAGTCACATATTGGTGTAGAGGTCTCTCCCGCTGCATGACCTATTTTGGTGTCCTCAGGATCCTACCAGCCTGCTTTGTTGGCTGGGGTCGAAGGAGGTAAGGAAGTGACAGCCTTTGGAGGTTCCTGATCACTGAAACTTTGTTCTGTTAACCAAGAGAAGCCGATTCTGAGCCTGTGTCTGGAATGATAAATCTACTGAAGGCAAAGACTGGAAATAAGTACTTTGGTCAATACAGACTTAAGCGGATGTTGGTGGGTTATTTACCGCACTCGGCAAAACACCGCCACCCTCTGCACCACTTGGAGCAACTGTACCCACTCATACCGAATCTAAAAATCAGCATTATCCAAATTACTCTCATTCTAAAGCAACCATCATATGTCATACGTATAGTAGAACAACTAAAAGTCTAGATTTTCAACATCCACAGAAGATTAGGTCATAGTTATATTTTGGTCACCTTTGGGCCACCATGGCATCTGAAACATTTCCAAAATGTATAAGCAACAATCCTTCCTCATGCTGATAATTTATGAGGAAGGTAGGACCTCCCCAGCCAAAGTGCTAGTTTGTATACATTTCCTTCTTAATTTGGCACCATCTTTTGGTGATGCCTTAATATTGCTGTCTTACTTCGCCTATGGAAGCACTGGCTCTTTTGGCAACAAGGTCTATATAAAAATAAGTTGTTAATATATAGGGAGAATGCATAAATGCATAAACAAAGCTTTCCTCTTTGCAATCGTGGTAGTTGCATGGTTGTACCGTATGTAGCAGATTTGCATATTCCTTTGCCCAAAACCCATGTATTATGCATGTGTGCACACCGCTAACATGCCATGTAAAATATCACTGATGCACCCATATTTTAGCCACACACTCATATTTAAGCCTTACTTATCTAAGCTTGTACCACAAATGGTCTAGAGCTGTAATTAGAAAGTTAAATAATCCTAAATTAGGAACATCTTTGGTGTGCTAGTTATATGGAACAGAGGGGCATATTTACCAGCACTTGTCTCCACAGGAATGTCACTGTGGCGATAGAGGATTTGCCTTATTTACAAGGCGGCTTTACGTGGCTTAACGCCTCCTTGTAAATAAGGCACCCTTTTACTATACTTAGCGCGAAAGGGGTGGGCAAAGCGGTGGGAATTTTCACTGCAACACCCATTAATTTTGACTCTGCCCCCTATTTACAAGGGTGCCAAAACCTGGTCCTACCATGGCATTGTGCAGCACACATAGAAACAGTGAATTGACATGAATGATTGCAGCACACTTACGGGAAAATTTACTAAGATTTTGCATTGTGTTTGCATCACAAGAGTGACGCAAATTGGCACAAATTGTTTTCCAATTTACTATCCAGTGCTAAACTTGTTTAGCGCTGGAAATAATGAAAAAGTAACGTGAAGTAGCGCATAGCGCTGCCTTGCATTACTTTGCGCCATGGGGGCGTGCCAAGAGTGGGGCATGGGCATTCCCATGCAACCACCCAAGGTTTCACACGCTAAACCCAATTTACTAAGTAAAGTAGATTGGGTTTAGCGTGAGAAAACGGCACCCTTTTCAAGAAGGCGCAAAGAAGGAGAAATGCTTTCATTTCTCCTTCTTTTTCCGACTTTGCTTGTGTGCTGCACTGCACAGCACGCATACAAAGAGGGAAAAGGTTTGAAGTGAGTCTCAGTATAGTATTTTGTACTGGAAGGGTACCCTTCCAGTACAAAACCTATGCTAGACTCACAGAGAAACCCTTGCACCATGGCGCAAAGGTGTCTCTGTGGCGCACGGCAGCTGTTTTCAGTGCTGGCGTTAGTGAGAGGGAGGAGAGTGCCTTATTATAGTACATAGGGTGCTCTCCTCCTCTCTCCTTTTCACTTAGCACAGCATTTATGGCTGATGCAGTGCGCTACGTGAAATATAGGTAAATCTTCCCCTTAGGAGTTACAAATTGCCATTCTGGATTGTTTATGTGTAGAAAGGGACACGTTCCTGCACATAAGCAATCAATTATTAATTCAATTATCCAATCTTTATTTGATCAAGTAAAAATGATCATAAAAGCACAAATAAATACATAGTCATAAATATTTTTCTTATTTAAAACAACAAATAATCATCATAGATTTCCGAATAAAGAGGCCAAACAATAAAATTCTTTCATATGTTAAAACTATACAATTTAGTAGTCATGTAACAGATTCGCAGATCTTAGCAACCCCCCCCCCCCCACCCCCTTCCTCTTTCTCATGCAAGCCCATAGGTATGTCGCTACCGAATAGCAAATCAGAGGGTCGGGTAATGATTTAAAAAAATATAGTGCCATCCGACACTGGTTAATATTCCCTTGTTTTAAAATTGGGTTAAGGTAGTCACTCCTTTCTTTTTCGTAGAGCTTGCAGAATAAAACTAGATGCAATTCTGTTTGTGGTTAGAGGTTATCGCATGGACTCACACTTAGATCCGAGTGGTTATATCTTTTTTCAGGGTACCCTAACATCAAAGGGATCATGTTCATGCAGAACCTCAGTAATATAAATCTGTGTTGTGGCCAGGTGACATTTACTAAATAGGAATACCCCTCCTCTATTAGTGGAGGAATTTGGCGGTATATGCAGACCGCTTGTTTCTCTTTGTTGTATTCCTTTCGCTTGTACTCAGACATCAGTAAGAACATGTTGGTGTCCTTTTGTTTAGAAACCTTTCTACAAGCCAGTGGGTCCTTAAACAGTTCATGGAGACCAATTTCCTTTAGAACTGGCTCCACGTAGCTAAGCCATCTAGACATCTTCCACTTGTCCATGCTTAAGCAACTATTTATTATTGTTTGTGTAAGTGTCACTGTATCTCTCCGCCAGATTGAATGCCAAAGGGGAATTGGGGCTTGCTGTATTGAATCTGAAATGTAAGGCAAGACCAATTCCAAATGTAAAATATAATTTGAAGAAGAAAGACGGAGTCCCACTATAGATTTGAAAAAGGTGTTCTCCATGGTTTGCAGTGATGTTGGCGCCACCACACCCCACACACCAGCCCCATAAGTCGCTGCTGCCTTTACCTTAGCCTGGTAGATATTTTTTATAGGTAGGAGGGGTTTGACGCCCAATTTCCGAGCAAAGGATTTAACAGCAGGGATACCTCTCTCCATTACCAGCTTCCTTCCTTCCACCAACTTTGACCACGATAGGTCTTTATAAAAAAAAAAACAAGTAGGGGAAAGAATCCACCACCTCTGTTCTTTCAGCATCCGCGTACAGATGCGGCATTTTATCTCTTTTATTTCGCCCCCGCTATTATTACAAAGGACTTAGTTTGATTTACCTTCAGTTGTAATGACTCCATAAAGGAAATGTATGCGGTTATTAGTCGTTGTAAACCAAGCCCTGTTCTGACGATTAACACCGCGTCGTCTGCGTAAGCCAATATTGGTAGCGGTTGTGAGTCAAAGACAGGGACATCTCAGGAAGCCACAGTGAGTGCTTTCTCGACTCCGTTCGTGTATAAGGAGAAGAGAAATGGGGCAAGGACACAGCCCTGCCTAACTCCCCTTGCAATTTTAAAAGGGCGCGTGCATCCTCCATCCTTGGTATAACGGAATGGAGCCGCAGCATTAAGGTACAATTGTCTAATAAAGTTTAGTATGGGTTGATCAACCCCCATCGCCTCCATTATGTTCCATAGTTTAACATGGACCACACAGTCGAATGCGTCCGTTAAGTCCATGAAAGCCATGTAAATCTTTTTGTCCTTCAGTCTGGTGTATTTTTCTATGGTCAGTGCTAAATTCAAGCACTGGTCCACGGTGCCCCTACCCTGCTGAAACCCATACTGGGCCTGGATTAAGATGTTGTTTTCCTTAGCCCACCCCTCTAACCTTGAGAGGAGGAGGCGGCCCATCAGCTTTGATGATGTATCCAGCAAGGAAATTGGTCTATAATTCTTTGGGTTGGCCCTGTCTCCTTTTTTGTGAATTGGGACGATGACGCCCTTTGACCATGATGGGGGAGGACCTACCAGAGCTATGCTGTTCAGGACATTCATTAGAAGCGGTACCCATAAGTGTGGATTTTCTTGAAAGAAATCTATTGGGCCACCGTCCGGTCCAGGGGCCTTTCCCATACTACAGGATTCTAGTCCTTCTCTAACTTCATGAAGTGAAAATTAGAGGGGAGCATGGCGCTTTTGCTCTATGGTTGTGGACAGGTTTGGGGTGTGGGAGCTTAAAGCAAAAATATTCTCATCTACATTTGTGTCTGTTGTGGGGTCGCTAGAATTTTTAAAATATGGTGTGTTTACCAGCTTCCAAAAATCACGACTGTTTCCCGTCCTGGCTGCCTTATCAAGAGCCACCCATTGATCTTCCTTAATGGCTTTTTCTCTATTTTTCTGTGCCAGTTTATATGAAGCCCGCAGTAGTTTTATTTGTTCCGGAATTCTAGGCCTAATTTTCAAGGCATGGATCAGAGCCTTCCTCGCTTTAGTGCACGGTGAGTCGAACCAGCCCCTACCTTTTACATTGTGTGGCATTTTTGTTCGAGTAAGGGCCGATTTTACCTTCTCTAAAATGTCACAAAAGGCCAGCACCACTTCCCCTGCATCAGTTTCTGGCTCTAAGCACAATAGTATCTTATCTCATATATTAAGTATAACTTCTGGGATCATCTTTATTTTATCGATATGGGCCCATTTCAGTTGGACTCCGATTTTCCTTGCCAAAATCGGAGTTGGAACTCGCTTATGGCTATGTATGTCCCATATAGATACCTTCAGCTCCATAGATAAAAAGGCATGGTCACTAAAATTTGAAAAATAATTTCCTGCCTTGGAAGACCTTAAGCTAAGGGGAGTTGATAAAAGTATGTGATCAATAGTTGACTCCACCTCGTTTCGGTGGAAAGTTCCCAATGAATTTCATATAACGGGGTATGGATCACAAATGACTCCCATGTTAAAGGAGGCTAAGAACCTATTTAGGCAATTGCCATACTCATTGTGTGCGAAGTGATATACTGGATGTCCCCCCATTTCCTCTAGTCCGCAGACAGGCAGTTCATTATAGTTACAAGGATGTATATTGAAATCGCCCATCCAGATAACACTGACGTTCACGTCCTTAATGTTGCATACAATGTTATCTATTGACTTGCATACCTCACCTCCAATTAAATGCATATTTGGGCCAAATCTATTATTATAAAAATGTATTAGTAGCCATATCCCTTCCTGTTGTACCTCCATCATACGTTTGTGGAAGTTTGAATTTGTGCGGTCACACTTTTTAACTTTTACCGGTAAATCATTTCGAATTAGGGTCAGGATACCCCCCTTGGCCCTCCCCGAAATTGACGGCATAGCTTCAGTCTGAAAGGAGTGATATCCATTTATAAATACTGGCCCCACAGCCCACGTTTCCTGAAAACATACTATTTCATAATCTTGCCATACATTTAACAAGTTGTTTTCGCTCAATTTTGGGATAATGCCAGCCACGTTCCATGAAGCTATTTTTAGAGCCGCTTTTTGTGTCCCCTGTTGTATTATAAGTGACTGTGGACTCTCGCCAGCAACTGGGGCCGAAATGAGCTGACTCTCACAGGTCTCTGGGGAGTTTGGTTTCACTGACTGTAGTCAGTCGTACGCTTCTAGGTCAGATAAGGGTGCAAATCTGTTCTCAAGCCTCAAATCTGTTAGGCTAGAGTTGCCCCATAATGGCCCCCGTGTCTGTCCCTCCCTATACTGAGGAAAGCCCCCTGTTGCTTGTGGGAAAGTAGGTTTGTAGAAAAAGCCCAATGGTAACACGGTAATATACGAATTTCTATAAAAGCCATTACCTAGATTCTCTAGGAGAAATCTGACAACAAATTAATTTTTGAAATTTAGGACCACACAATCTCCCTGCATTTCTTTCCTTGTGGGGCCTACCCAGGGTACTCTTCTAGCCATGATCAATTGGCTAGGTAGGTTCCTGCCTATGCCCCCCCCCATTCAAGTTTTTGGGTTATCCAGTGCAAAGCCTTAAACATTAATTAAGTTGTTGATTCTTCCTGGCCCTCCCGCAATGAGGATACATTGCCCAATACCATGACTAGGGGGGCTGCTGCTGGAGGTAGGTGTAAAGTCTGAATTCCAGTCATCGATGGTCCGTAGACCAATCTTTCATCCTTCTGGTGTTCTCATTGGCTGCCCTTGACCAGTAGTTGCTCTATTAGTATTTTCCATTTGCTGGTTTATATTATCCCCCAGTTTGTTCAAGTCATTAGCGCTAGGTTGACTTGGATGGGTTTGGGCAGCTTCACTGGATATGCCGGCTGTTATACTGCAGGTCACGCCAGTGCAAATACCAGCATTGTTGCATGTGGGGTGTGCCAAATCATGGGGAGCAGACATCGTCTTTGTGGGCATTATGATCAAGTCTATTCTGCTTGACGCTTGATGAATTTGTGACTCCCTGGCAGACGTTCAACCTGCCTTTAATAATAGTGCCTCTAATGCACGAAAAGTTGTTCTTAGCCTGGGATTCAAGGCCATTTAATTTCTCTTCAATCCGGCTTAGTCTCAGTGAAATTGGGCTCAGAATAGTAGCAGCCAGGGTTTCTAATCTGTGCCACATGGCCTCATCTATCCATCTTAGGGCATGGAGCAGAGGACAGATTTTCCGTGTAACTTGGGCCACAATGATCTAGTTCGATTGGGTCCCTCCCCCATTTTTGTTCGATCTTGGGGCCTTCTCTGGTTTCGGTCTCTGTGAGCCCACACCCCTCTTCCTCTTTAGAGCAGGGTCAGGAGTGAGTCTCAAAGGTTTTTTCAAAGGTGCAGCCCTAGTGGATGCCCTTTGTGCGGTACAAGTCAATACCGGTTCATGGGATATAGATCCCGTAAATGTTTCTGAATCTGTTTCTGTTACTTTGTCTGATGGCAGAGGTTGATCAGGGATGATACGTGGTACCGTGTCCCCCATAGAAGATCTTTTTGGGAGAAAAGGTTCCAAAGATAGGTGCCGCTCCGTCCTTTCGATCTCATGTACTAGGACTGAAGTCACCCTGGTTAACAATTGGTCAAGTGTCCCCACAATACTTCTGCCCAATTGGGCACTCTGTCCCTCTCGCTTTCTCATCTTGGTAAGGTACCTAATACTGTGTAATCATGCAAAAAGATTTGTGCCAAGGGCGCAAAGTTGCTAATAACGATAGTCAATATAAATTGCACACTGTAGCTTAGATTGTCACAGATCTCAGGGGGGTGACCCAGCCCAGCCTCCTCCGGGCTCTGGCGGGCGTGGACAGGCCTGCCCTTGGCTCGGGCTTCGCACGGATATGGCACGGGCGTGTCCCGTGCCGTGGGCTGGTGTCTTGTATAAATGGAGCATCCCCGCGCTAAGGCTGCTGGTATTTGTGGTTCCCCCTTCCAGGAGTCCGTGTATCAGGGCAAGCTGCAGGACACCAGGAAACAGGTTAGGCGGCTACAAGGGGCCACGGGCCGGCGTCTTGTTTAAATAGAGTGCCCGCGCGCTAAGGCTGCTGGTATTTGTGGTCTCCCTTCCAGGAGTCCGTGTATCAGGGCGAGCTGCAGGGCACCAGGAAACAGATTAGGCGGCAACCCCCTATTTACAGGGGTGCCAAAACCTGGTCCTACCATGGCATTGTGCAGCACACATAGAAACAGCGAATTGCCATGAATGACTGCAGCACACTTATGGGGAAATTTACTAAGATTTAGCATTGTGTTTGCATCACAAGAGTGACGCAAATTGGCACAAATTGTTTTCCAATTTACTATCCAGTGCTAAACTTGTTTAGCGCTGAAAATAATGAAAAAGTAACGTGAAGTAGCGCATAGCGCTGCCTTGCATTACTTTGCGCCATGAGGCGTGCCAAGAGTGGGGCATGGGCATTCCCATGAGGCGTGCCAAGAGTGGGGCATGGGCATTCCCATGCAACCACCCAAGGTTTCTCACGCTAAACCCAATTTACTAAGTAAAGTAGATTGGGTTTAGCGTGAGAAAACTGCACCCTTTTCAAGAAGGCGCAAAGAAGGAGAAATGCTTTAATTTCTCCTTCTTTTTCCGACTTTGCTTGTGTGCTGCACTGTACAGCAGGCATACAAATAGGGAAAAGGTTTGAAGTGAGTCTCAGTATAGTATTTTGTACTGGAAGGGTACTCTTCCAGTACAAAACCTATGCTAGACTCACAGAGACACCCTTGCACCATGGCGCAAAGGTGTCTCTGTGGAGCACAGCAGCTGTTTTCAGTGCTGGCGTTAGTGAGAGGGAGGAGAGTCCCTTATTATAGTAAATAGGGTGCTCTCCTCCTCTCTCCTTTTCACTTAGCACAGCATTTATGGCTGATGCAGTGCGCTATGTGAAATATAGGTAAATCTTCCCCTTAGGAGTTACAAATTGCCATTCTGGATTGTTTATGTGCAGAAAGGGACACGTTCCTGCACATAAGCAATCAATTATTAATTCAATCCATCTTTATTCGATCAAGTAAAAATGATCATAAAAGCACAAATAAATACATAGTCATAAATGTTTTTCTTTTTTAAAACAACAAATAATCATCATAGATTTCAGAATAAAGAGGCCAAACAATAACATTCTTTCATATGTTAAAACTTCCTGCACATAAGCAATCATTTCCTCAACATAGGCACCCTTGCATTATGGTGCAAGGGTTCCTGCATTGTCGCTAGGCAGCTGAATTTACCACCAGTGCCTGAAGAGACGCAGAGGTGCACTTTATTTTTATTTAATTTTATTTTTTTTATTTTTTTGCACTGTATTATTGTAAATACGGCGCATCCCAGCGTTACTAAAGTGAATGAGTGCGGCTTTAAAATTTTTAGAGCTAACCTGCGCTCTGCCACTTTCTTATACATATGCCCCAGAGTTTCTATACATTCAAGGGGGTGGGCAAAGTAAGGGGCAGACATAGGGCCAACCAGAATCCTCTGATAGTTATAGTATTTTAACCTTGAATGTTCACTCCCTGGATGCGTGAAAATATGGGGGATCCAGAAAGGATGGAATCCTGGAACTCATCTTAGACCTTGGCACTTACCGTTGCTTTTACGTTCTGGGGCTGAAAGTATCTTCTGAAAATCTTCCTCCGATCTCAGAATCTCCCTGAAATTCAACGCTTTACTGAAATGGGCGACATCCGCTTCCAATGCGTTGATGTACCTGAAACAGCGAACACGGTGTCAGTCGATCAGAGTGCAGCTGTTTAGGGAACCTACAAAAGTGCAGCATTAAAAGGAGAAGGACTGCAACCTACCGACAGGTTAGTTGTGATAAAGTGAAGAGCAGGGCTAACAACAGGACTTGGATACAGGCAACCATAAGACGGCAATAAGGTAAATAAACACAGTGCTGTAATGTTGTCTACAGTATAGAAAGAAACTGAGCTGCGGTATGGGAAAAGACAAGACTGTGATAAAGGAAATAAAAGATTCACAAGAAAGGAATCAGCAGAAACGTGATAGGAAACAGCAGGGCTTCAGCATAGGAAACAAAAAGACTGCGATGTAGGAACCACAATAGAGGAAGCATCAGGAAAACAATACAGGAAACAGCAGGGCCTCAATGTAGTTAAGAGCTGTTTCATACACAGGTAACAGCAGGACTGCAATACAGGGAGCAACAGGACTGCAATACAGGGAGCAACAGGACTGCAATACAGGGAGCAACAGGACTGCAATACAGGGAGAAACAGGACTGCAATACAGGGAGCAGCAGGACTGCAATACTGAAAACAAAAGAATCACAACACATTGACCAGCAGTGCTGCAATAAAGGAAACAACAGAACAACAATGTGGAAAATAGCAATACCATAATAAAGGTAAAAGCAGGTCTGCAAAATATGTGACAGCAAGACTACAGTATAAGAAACAGCATAGCTTTATTATAGGAAACATCAGGACAGCAATATAGGAAACACTGGGGTTGCCATATAGGAAACAGCAGGATTGCCATATAGGAGAGAGCATGAAAGCACTATATGAATCAATAGGACTGCAATATATAAAATAACACGAGTGCAAATTGGGAAACAAAAGGACTGCGATTAAGGACACAGCAAGACCACAATATAGAGTCAGTGGGACTGCAAAAAAGGAAACATCAGATTTGCAATATAGGAAACAAGAGGACTGAAATATAGGAAAGAACTGTCTGCAATTTAGAAAACCAATGAACTGTTAGCTAGGACACCAAAGGCCTGCAAGCCAGGACTCAGAATGCTGTATCATAGGAAAGGTCAGTACTGCACTATAGGAAACAGCAAGGTTCATGGTTAGGGGACAGCAGTGCTGCAATCCTGGAAATGCAGGGGTGTAATATAAAGAATGACAGGACCAACATTCAGGAAACTTCAGTGCTGCAGAAGAGAAAACAGAGGCTTGCAACAGAGGACGGTGCAGGACTGCCAAATGGAAAAGACGGGAGTGTAAACTGCAGGAAATCACAATGCTCTCTGTCAGGAAAGCAAGGGTGAAATACAAAAAACAGCTTAGCAGTCGGATTTCAATGTACGACATAGCAGGGATGCAATGTAGACAGCAACACGCCTGCAATAGTGAAAAGGGCAGGATTGTAATATAGGAAACATGGGGCTGCAAGCAGCTGCGGCCCGTGCAGGTAAGAGCAGTGGGACGGTAGGGCTGTGTGGGGGGGATTTCGGCAGACAACCACGAGGGGAAATTAAATAAATCATTCATTTTCCTTCATTATCGTCTCTCGAAATACCCCCCCACCCGGCCCTACCGCTCTTACCTGCAAGGCCGCGGCTGGCTGCAAGACTAGACATAGCAGCACTGCAATATAAGAAAAAGAATGATGGCAATGTATAAAGGTAAAAGCTGTATGTTTGGATATTAGAGTGCTGCAATATATGAAATATCAGTGCTGCAGTTCAAAAGAAAAGTACTGACAAATGCATTTAGTCTGGTGTTTACCGCCAGCCTTTTGGCTTTGTCAATGTTTGTTTTGTTATGTCATGGTTTTTGCAAAACGTTCTTTATGAAGCAGCTGCTGGGCCCTCATCAATCCCAAAATAAAACACTGACTGAAAGTTACATTTTTTGGGGGTCTCAAGGACACATTGCCATGGTAGCCTTTGGCACTTACGGGAACTACTTTGTGTTTGGATGCGCTCCTTGTAAAAGGGCAGAATGCTGTCACCAAAATTAGGCAATCGCTGAAGTGGGCTGACCCATTGTCCCATACTGTATGCTGTAGTGGGAGGAAGGAAAATGTGAATGTCACAATAACAGACCAATGGAGGAAGAAGACTGGCAGAAAACCCTTGTATGTAAAATGTAGCATACATACAATTTCAGTAAAATCAAAAGGTCTTGTCTAATTCCAGACCAACAAATAGGTTAAAATAACTGAATGAATTTATTTGCTATAACTTGACCTCAGACAGAATATGTGATATTACAACGCATGCCATTACATGGCATGCCGTTGCAACGCCAAACTTTACCCCGACTTTCTGTCAGTGGAGCGCTGGAAGTTGGAATAGATTAATTTTCCAGTGCTTAATTTGTGCCGGTGCTTTCCGGTGCTTAGCACCAGCACTTATTTCTTAGGGCCGGGTCTACAAGTTAAAGTGCATTTGATCATAGCATATGCTTTGTAGTGCAAGATAAGGGTCCTCTTCTCCCCGCACACGGACCACCAAAAACAGCTGGTGAGGTGAGATGACGTCCTTGCTGAAGCTCAGCATACGTAAATCATAGTAGAGTTAGTGCCCTATGTCCGCTACCAATCAAATGCTGCATTCATGCTGTATGATGGATTATTAGCCCGGGCCCCGTCATCCTCATTGATGTTGAACCGGAAGTATTTCCTCCTGAGTCAGAGTCGGACTGACCAATGCACATTAAAGTCCTGACTTTTCACCCGCCCCAGCATACTGCGCAGCTGCAATAATTGAACGAAGCAAGCAGCGTGTCACGCAGTACCAGGCCTATAATTTAAAAAAACAAAATGCAGTAAGTAATTGGTAATTATTTCATGTTTGTTTTTTTGGTAACATGTGCTATTGTTGTCCGTCTGGTACTTTAATGTTTGAGGTATGTCACATGCTAGTAAAAGTGTCTGACGCTAGGAAAAGTGTCCAATCATATGTCAGGGTTTATTTGCAAAATGCCACTGCAGATCAGTAGTCGAAGTGGGCGGGATCGGCAGGGCACGGCGTGCTCATACTTCTTTAATTCATTACATCCCGTGCCCCTACTTTTCTCATTTTAATAATGTGTCCCAGGACGGCAGAAATCGCCAAGGCCTGCAGAGAAGGCTCGTCGTTCTCGCCGTTCGGGGACGGGCGATGGGCAGAGAAAGAAAAGGACTCTCAGGCACATGCATCAAGCACAATACCGGTCGCAAACGGGCAGATTCTCAGAATCTGCCCCTTTGCGACCGGTATATTTGCATTTGGGATGCATCATCCCAAATGCACAAATCGCTATTTAAGGAATCTCAAAATAGCGATTCCTTAAATAGCGATAGCATTTAAGGAATCGCTAATAGAGATTTCTTAAATGCAATGCATTACAGTTTTAATAATAGCGATTTCGCTATTAGCGTGAGCAAATTACCATGAAGCTGGACTTCATGGTAATTTGCGAAAACTTAGAAAAATGCACTTATTTGCATTTTTTTAAGTTTCATGTTGCACACACACATGCCCTTAGAGCATGTGTGTATGCAACATATGTGCAGAGTTAACATACATGGGTGCAATAGGGTGTCATTTTGACACCCTTGCACCATCGAAATTGCGGGAGCAATTTGCGAGTACCTACTGGTACTCGCAAATTGTTCCCGCAATCTCTAATTCATTCCTATGGGCCTGGAGGCCCATAGGAATGAATGGGAAGACATTCCTTAATTGCGACTCGCAATTTGCTAGTCGCAATTAAGGAATTTGTGGGAATCGCTATTTCTTTAGCGATTCCTACATGCATAGGGTTTTGCTATTCCTTAATTGCGATTCCTTAATAATCGCAATTAAGGAATCGCAAAACCCTATGATGATGCATGTGCCTGTCTGTCTTTTCTTTCTTGCCAGAGAAGGAAAGGACAGTGTCCACTTCTGCTCCGTCGCTGGCAGCTGATCCCCCCTCCCTTTCTTCCTCTTGAAATCCGTGACTTCAAGAAAGGGTGCTCATCCTCTCTTTCCTCCTTTCGTCTATTTGTTCCCCTTTGAAATGGATCCAAAAAAGAAAAATACTTTTGCTGCAAGCGTTGTCTTTTTCTGACCTTATTCTATTCCAGAGTACAGCTTCGGGAGGGAGACAAATAAAAGGTTCAAAATATGAAAAATAAAGAAAAAACTAAATAAAGCATGACAGTGTTCACAAAGTGGCCAGATTGAGTTTCCCAGTGAAGTGCTACTTGTGTTTTATCTTTTCTTTGAAAAAGCATTGTTTTCCCTGAGTGAGGAAGTGCAAGACTCCTGGAGATACTGCAATGCCGGATTGATAGGTGGATTGGAAAACAAAATGCGTACCGCGGCTCAGTGTTCATGGATGTGGTCTTTTTACCATACTCCTTGCGTTTTGCAAGGACATAAGCAATGGACATTGAAGAGGGTCCCTTCCGGGCCCTGTAGTCATGTCCTTAACTTTTCAGGCACAATCACTCACTGATTTCTGCATAGTGAGTGTAAATGCATTACGTTAACCATGTTGTTACTGCTTATATTTCACATGCTTAAGTTAATCTTGCATTCCCTATGAGTGTTTGCTTTTTTGAGGATGTTGTTACGTTTTTTTAGGCAGCAAATTGCTCTTGTCTAGTGCGTAATTTGAACTGAGTCACATCCAGGTATTTCTAGCAGGGCACAATTGGGTTGTAGTTGAAGGCCATGCAAGTTTCTCTCAGTGGGGCAGTATGGTGTTCAGTGGGGGAGAGGATGTGGTACTATGGTCAGAGCTGCCGAATTGAAATTGGGGAACCAGGTTCAGCCTTCATGACCAGTCCACCAGACCACTCACCTGCGGGAGCACATTCCCATGCTAGGCCTAAGAAGGCCTCCACAAGACCATAGAAGCCCTGGTGTCTTAGCACCAGCAGGTTTACCCTAGTGGGGGCAAGTGTGGGTTTGGAGGCCTGTCCCCTGCAATCCATACTGAAGTTCACCTCTAGTGTTGCGGGTAGGCTTATTAAGCAGCACACCCTGGAGCGAGGTCACAGGACCCTTGAGAAGTGCCAGCTCTAGGGCGGTGCGACCTGTGTGTTCCCACCGGGTGCTGACTTTAGATGGCCCTTTGTCTTCTGTAATATTTCCTATACAGTGATTTACTCACGTATAATTGATTGTCTCTGTGTAGTGTGTGTGATGTAAAGTGCTCTGAAACCCTACACTGGTATGAGTGGTGCTGTGAATCAAATTAAATGCATCGGAGAGAGAGTGTGATTATGGAGATATTCGGGGCACTGTTAAAGGGTGGAATTGAGGGAATCCGTGGTGAAGGTGGTCATTGCGGGGCACCAACAAACATTGTTACACAGGGCGCCACCAGCGCTAAAGCCTGCCCTGCCCTTGAGGCCAGTCCGCCTCACCCATTGGTACCTCCATTGGCCTTGTTTCAGCTGTAGTAGCTGCAACACACCAGGGATTGGCAAAGCATGATTTGCACGCACACCAAACTATGTCCACAAACTTCACATTTCTCTGCTTCATGCACAAGCACTTTTAAGACGTGCGGCCTGCTTTGGAGCCACTGGAATTATGCAGCAAAAGAAGACAAAATGACGCTGCATTGTTGACTAGATTATGCAGCAAAAAAAAGCTGCAACATAATGCAGTATATTTTCTGACACTTTATTATTTTGACATTTTTACACATGCTAACAGTCTCTGGAAAGATTTTGACTTATTAGTACCAGTTTATCATACAAATGCAGCAGTGAGAACGGTGATCAGTCAATCTTTGCAAAGGGCCGTCCTCTTCGCAGCAACACACGTCACATTTTTTTTAGTACCTTTTGATCCGTTTGAGCTACAAGCAGTTTATTAGTTCCATTTGTCGGATTATGTAGCAGATGTTGCATTATGTGGCAAATATGCAGAGCCATAATTATTTAGTAAACTTTTGCAAACTAGGATATTGTTCCCATTTAAGTTTGAACTGCTCTTCTGGAAAAAAGGGAGGAGAAGTGCTGATGACAGAAACTCCATGGATCAGAGCCAAATGGTTTGTGCTTCCACTTTTAAGCGTATTTGAGACATTCCGTGATTGGAAACATATCCCACTTTGTGTTTGTATTTTAATGTCAGTAACTCATATTAAACCTTAAATAATTATGTTTATCCATTCATTGAATTAAATAACATAAAAAGATGTAACTGGTCAGTGAAATGTCAAACAAATACAAAAATTTGGGATGTTTTGCGCATTCTGGCCACACCTCTGACTCCGCCCACTGATCCAGTTCTCGGGTTATTCCCGCCCATTGATTCTCCACCCACAGTTCCCCTACTGTTTTTTATCCCACTTAGACCACTGCTGCAGATGATGAACTGCTGCCCTACAATCTCGTGTGATAATACTTACTGTGTCTATATTGCTTAGCACATTAATTCAACTAGAATTCAGAAAGGGATATCTCACTTGTCCTGAAAAGAAAAAAATCGGTTTTAAATGGCGCAGTGAAAGCTCATGATAGAAGCCCTGCTGACAGTGCTGAGAGCAGTTTAACGGAGACCTAACGTAAATATTCTGAGGTAGAAAAAGAAATGAAAACTGAACTAACCACATCAGTCTTCACAGGGGTAAAAAACGACTTGCACACCAATGTTTCTTAAACTTTTATTACCAGAGGAAAGAACAAATACACAGTCAGCCTGCAAGACATACGAGGAACAAATACATTTAAAGAACATTTTTTTCAAAGAAGGCAGCTGCGTATTTCCCTAACACAAATGTCACTATTAAATCTTGCACTATTTAAAAAATACATTTTGACCTATAGCAATGTTCCTTTTTTAGTACACAAACTGTGATCTACGTAATGCTCAGATGTAAATCATACATCTGCTCCTTTAGGCTTACACTTAGTTCAGGATAGATGACACATAATTCGAATTGGACAAAACATCTGAGAGCACTCCAGGGACAGGATGACGGATGCGTGAAATGGAAAAGTGTGGGTATTTACTATTCCAGAGTACCTTCTTGCTGCAGCGAAGTGCTGGTACTCTCCCATTAAACATATTAGACTTCTGCTGAGAAGTGCAGGTACTCTCATTGGAAAATGAAAGACGTGCAGGTACTCGGTCCCTGAAAGTACCAGCCCATTTAAAGTACTGATTATTATTACAGTAGCTTTACAGGAATACACACACATTTGTCAATGTGCATTGTGCACAGTTACACATTTGTTAACATATAAGAAAATGGGCTTCACACAACTTTTTCTTTCAGGGGAATGCTGATTTTCCCGTAAACAATCCCCTTCTCCTACACCTCACAAATGTTGAGATTATTCCCACTGCACTGCGTCCTTGTGAAAGTAATTTACTTTTCCCTCAACAAGAATAAATACATGTTTAAATGTACCTTTATGAATGCCTGCAAACTTGCAAGTTTATGGGTCTTCACATCGTTTACAAGGCACTCTTGCAATTGAACATCCACTCTCCATGGTTCTCCCCTAGATTAGGGGAGACGGTGTGGCATAACAGCCAACGCTGCCAATTTTGGAACTGGGGAACCAAGTTCTGGTCTCGGCATCGGCTCACCATCCTGTGATTCTGGGCAAATTACTTAATCTTCCTATGCCTAACATAATGAATGTGTCTTTGTGTAATGTGACTAGTGCTCATGTAAAGTGTTCCAATACCTTTGAGTCGAGGTTGCGCTATATAAAACTGCAAAAAAACAAAAAAGAGCAGATTTACTCACAAATCATATTATAGGTCCTAATAATATTACTAGTCAATGTTTGAAGAAATAATTTAGATATTCTTTCTAGAAGTGATATTATTGAGATAATACTGTGGGGTAAGACTGTTATTGTTTGTCAGTGTGAGTTTTCTGTGCTACTGACGTTGAGACTTGTTGGTGCTTATTTTGTCCGTGAAGTACTGTTGTTGATCAATTTGTAAGTATAGTGAGGAATTTTGGCTATGAGGGCCTTTAGAGAGTACATGACAGCCTCGGCAGTAGCATTGAGAATTGAGTTCAGAGTATGGTCTGACTCTACCACTGTGACATAAGCTTGCCACACTCTGGGCTACTTTGAGTATCACAAGATTTTATGGTCCTAGGAGATTCCTTCAGGTCTTTTAAAGCTTAAGGATTAACAATGGGGAGTAACTGTCTTTAGTGTTCAAGATGCTTGATTCACAATAGGCCATCACCCCAACTTTTGTTTAGCCAGCATGGTGGCTTGTATAACACTACTAGAACTCTTTAGGGGTGCATGTTACGTTTTCTAAAGATCAAATGATGGATTACAGAGTCACATATTAACACTAGAATAATTGTTTTGTGTAGAAAAGAAGACTGGTGACCTGGATGCATATAGGCCCAAAAATACTCAGGATATGTGTTCAAATATATTATTTGTGGATCTTGGGAAAGTTTCAGAAACAGATTATTTAAAATAGAGTTCTTCAGTTTAATCAAGCTGGCTTTTGGCAGGGATTCTATATTAAACGAGAAGAAAGAAAAATCTACATCTTTATTTTGATTCCTTGAGCTTGTCCAGGTTTTAGATTCTGTGACTCAAAACAACTGTTGTCAAAATATTGAAAAGTTGAGTATTGACATGGGTTTGATATCTTTAATTGGGAATGTGTACAACCATACCTCAATAACTGTACACCTGCCTGGATAGGGGCTTTAGTTATTCTCAATATGACAAGGAAGGGGGTGGGATAGTGCTGCTCATGGGCTTCTGTTCTATTTTTTTCTGCATCACTGAATTTTCCTATGGGGAGAATGACTGGGTTAAGGATGTGTCCACGGAAAGTAAAAGTGATGCCCTAGTCCATGCAGATTATACAGCCCAGGGTCTGCATTATGGATATGGTGCACTGTTCTATTCTGTGCCAAAATGCACAATTAAATCTATATGCAGAACAGAACAGATTCAGAAGAGGCACATTTCTACAGTGGGTAACATTGTCAGGTGTGTGAGATGTAGGCAGAGAGGATTTAAAGCGATACTATATTATTATACATTATTCCGTTGTAATATTGCTTCTGAAAATATCTTTCGGGATTGGTGGGTACCTCAATAGCTGTTTTACGCCAGTTGAGGATGTGTGTGGAGCCAATAGAGTGAGTGGGTGGGGCCAATGGAGGAAGTGGGTGGAGTCACGGTAAGTGGGTGTGACCTCCTACAAAAATTTTAGCACCTGGACTTAATATTTTACAAATTAAGCACTGGTTACCAAATCACAAAATGTGTTTGGTAGATTTAGAAAAAACATTCTGTAGTCACAAACCCTGTGAATCAAAGGCTTTGTACCCCAGGCCCTAAATTGCTGCTCTGCTGTTTCCTGTATAGTACGCTTGCTGTTTTCAAAAGACCCCCACCCCCCACCTGCAGCACAGCTATTTTCTTTATTTCAGCACTGCGATTTCCTAACCTACAGCAGTCCTGCTGTGTCCTGTCTTAACAGGTCTCCTGGTTTCTATATTGCAATCCTGTTGCTTCGTAATGATTCTTCTTATGGCGCAATTCTGCTCTGTTTCATATTGCAATTCTGCACTTTCTGATATTGCACACCTTCTGTTTCTTTATTGTAATCTTTTTGTTTCCTATATTGCGATCCTAACTTTTTCTGCATTGGAGTCATACTCTTTTCTATATTGCAGACACACTGTTTGCTGTCTTGCAATCCTGCTGTTTCTAATATTGTGATATTGCTTTTTTCGTGTGTTGCATTTATGCTGGTTTCTTTATTGCATTTCTGTTGTTTCCCTTCCTGCAACCCTGTTGGTTCTCATACTGCAGCAGTGCAGGCTTCTAGATTGAGAACCACCGTATATTTCTAGTACTGTAGGTGTGCTGTTGCCCATGTTGCAGTTCTGTAGCCTTCCAACATGTTTCATAGCCTGCAACCATGCTGTTTCTGTATTGTGGCCTTGATGTTTCCTAATGTGGAGCCTTGAGATTTCCTATTTTTTGCAGTCTTGCCTTTTTTGTATTGCACTCCTTATTGTAACCAGGAAGATAGTTTTAATGAAAGAAGTTAAACATTCTTTCCTGGGAAAAATCAATATAGTAAAAAAAAATTTTTTGATTCAGACCTCTTCTGTGGGGGACACAGCCTTTACAACGCAACTGTTACAACACATGCCATTACATTGCATTCCGTTGCAACAAAAAAGGTGTGCAGCAGTGGGTAGAAGGTGTTGGATTTAACTCCAACACCTGCCCTACGGTTGTACACACTGGCGTTGGAATAGAAAATTACAGTGCTTAATTTGTAAAATATTAAGTCCAGGTGCTCAAATTTTTGTAGGAGGTCACACCCACTTACCGTGACTCCACCCACTTCATCCATTGGCCCCACCCACTCACTCTATTGGCTCCACCCACATCCTCAACTGGCATAGAACAGCTATTGAGGTACCCACCAATCCTGAAAGATATTTTCAGAAGCAATATTACAACGGAATAATGTATAATAATATAGTATCGCTTTAAATCCTCTCTGCCTACATCTCACACACCTGACAATGTTACCCACTGTAGAAATGTGCCTCTTCTGAATCTGTTCTGTTCTGCATATAGATTTAATTGTGCATTTTGGCACAGAATAGAACAGTGCACCATATCCATAATGCAGACCCTGGGCTGTATAATCTGCATGGACTAGGGCATCACTTTTACTTTACATGGACACATCCTTAACCCAGTCATTCTCCCCATAGGAAAATTCAGTGATGCAGAAAAAAATAGAACAGAAGCCCATGAGCAGCACTATCCCACCCCCTTCCTTGTCATATTGAGAATAACTAAAGCCCCTATCCAGGCAGGTGTACAGTTATTGAGGTATGATTGTACACATTCCCAATTAAAGATATCAAACCCATGTCAATACTCAACTTTTCAATATTTTGACAACAGTTGTTTTGAGTCACAGGATCTAAAGCCTGGACAAGCTCAAGGAATCAAAATAAAGGTGTAGATTTTTCTTTCTTCTTGTTTAGTATAGAATCCCTGCCAAAAGCCAGCTTGATTAAACTGAAGAACTCTATTTTAAACAATCTGTTTCTGAATCCTTCCCAAGATCCACAAATAATATATTTGAACACATATCCTCAGTATTTTTGGGCCTATATGCATCCAGGTCACCAGTCTTCTTTTCTACATGAAACAGATTAATCTAGTGTTAATATGTGACTCTGTAATCCATCATTTGATCTTTAGAAAACGTAACATGTGCCCCTAAAGAGTTCTAGTAGTGTTATACAAGCCACCATGCTGGCTAAACAAAAGTAGGGGTGATGGCCTATTGTGAATCAAGCACCTTGAACACTAAAGACAGTTACTCCCCATTGTTAATCCTTAAGCTTTAAAAGACCTGAAGGAATCTCCTAGGACCATAAAATCTTGTGATACTCAAAGTAGCCCAGAGTGTGGCAAGCTTATGTCACAGTGGCAGAGTCAGACCATACTCTGAACTCAATTCTCAATGCTACTGCCGAGGCTGTCATGTACTCTCTAAAGGCCCTCATAGCCAAAATTCCTCACTATACTTACAAATTGATCAACAACAGTACTTCACGGACAAAATAAGCACCAACAAGTCTCAACGTCAGTAGCACAGAAAACTCACACTGACAAACAATAACAGTCTTACCCCACAGTATTATCTCAATAATATCACTTCTAGAAAGAATATCTAAATTATTTCTTCAAACATTGACTAGTAATATTACTAGGATCTATAATATGATTTGTGAGTAAATCTGCTCTTTTTTGTTTTTTTGCAGTTTTATATAGCGCAACCTCGACTCAAAGGTATTGGAACACTTTACATGAGCACCAGTCACATTACACAAAGACACATTCATTATGTTAGGCATAGGAAGATTAAGTAATTTGCCCAGAATCACAGGATGGTGAGCCGATGTCGAGACCAGAACTTGGTTCCCCAGTTCCAAAATTGGCAGTGTTGGCTGTTATGCCACACTGTCTCCCCTAATCTAGGGGAGAACCATGGAGAGTGGATGTTCAATTGCAAGAGTGCCTTGTAAACGATGTGAAGACCCATAAACTTGCAAGTTTGCAGGCATTCATAAAGGTACATTTAAACATGTATTTATTCTTGTTGAGGGAAAAGTAAATTACTTTCACAAGGACGCAGTGCAGTGGGAATAATCTCAACATTTGTGAGGTGTAGGAGAAGGGGATTGTTTACGGGAAAATCAGCATTCCCCTGAAAGAAAAAGTTGTGTGAAGCCCATTTTCTTATATTTTAACAAATGTGTAACAGTGCACAATGCACATTGACAAATGTGTGTGTATTCCTGTAAAGCTACTGTAATAATAATCAGTACTTTAAATGGGCTGGTACTTTCCGGGACCGAGTACCTGCATGTCTTTCATTTTCCAATGAGAGTACCTGCACTTCTCAGCAGAAGTCTAATATGTTAAATGGGAGAGTACCAGCACTTCGCTGCAGCAAGAAGGTACTCTGGAATAGTAAATACCCACACTTTTCCATTTCACGCATCCGTCATCCTGTCCCTGGAGTGCTCTCAGATGTTTTGTCCAATTCGAATTATGTGTCATCTATCCTGAACTAAGTGTAAGCCTAAAGGAGCAGATGTATGATTTACATCTGAGCATTACGTAGATCACAGTTTGTGTACTAAAAAAGGAATATTGCTATAGGTCAAAATGTATTTTTTAAATAGTGCAAGATTTAATAGTGACATTTGTGTTAGGGAAATACGCAGCTGCCTTCTTTGAAAAAAATGTTCTTTAAATGTATTTGTTCCTCGTATGTCTTGCAGGCTGACTGTGTATTTGTTCTTTCCTCTGGTAATAAAAGTTTAAGAAACATTGGTGTGCAAGTTTTTTACCCCTGTGAAGACTGATGTGGTTAGTTCAGTTTTCATTTCTTTTTCTACCTCAGAATTTTTACGTTAGGTCTCCGTTAAACTGCTCTCAGCACTGTCAGCAGGGCTTCTATCATGAGCTTTCACTGCGCCATTTAAAACCGATTTTTTTCTTTTCAGGACAAGTGAGATATCCCTTTCTGAATTCTAGTTGAATTAATGTGCTAAGCAATATAGACACAGTAAGTATTATCACACGAGATTGTAGGGCAGCAGTTCATCATCTGCAGCAGTGGTCTAAGTGGGATAAAAAACAGTAGGGGAACTGTGGGTGGAGAATCAATGGGCGGGAATAACCCGAGAACTGGATCAGTGGGCGGAGTCAGAGGTGTGGCCAGAATGCGCAAAACATCCCAATTTTTTGTATTTGTTTGACATTTCAATGAATGGATAAACATAATTATTTAAGGTTTAATATGAGTTACTGACATTAAAATACAAACACAAAGTGGGATATGTTTCCAATCACGGAATGTCTCAAATACACTTAAAAGTGGAAGCACAAACCATTTGGCTCTGATCCATGGAGTTTCTGTCATCAGCACTTCTCCTCCCTTTTTTCCAGAAGAGCAGTTCAAACTTAAATGGGAACAATATCCTAGTTTGCAAAAGTTTACTAAATAATTATGGCTCTGCATATTTGCCACATAATGCAACATCTGCTACATAATCTGACAATTTGAACTAATAAACTGTTTGTAGCTCAAATGGATCAAAAGGTACTAAAAAAATGTGACGTGTGTTGCTGCGAAGAGGACGGCCCTTTGCAAAGATTGACTGATCACCGTTCTCACTGCTGCATTTGTATGTTAAACTGGTACTAATAAGGCAAAATCTTTCCAGAGACTGTTGGCATGTGTAAAAATGTCAAAATAATAAAGTGTCAGAAAATATACTGCATTATGTTGCAGCCTTTTTTTGCTGCATAATCTAGTCAACAATGCGGCGTAATTTTGTCTTCTTTTGCTGCATAATTCCAGTGGCTCCAAAGCAGGCCGCACGTCTTAAAAGTGCTTGTGCATGAAGCAGAGAAATGTGAAGTTTGCGGACATAGTTTGGTGTGCGTGCAAATCCTGGTTTGCCAATCCCTGGTGAGTTGCAGCTACTACAGCTGAAACAAGGCCAATGGAGGTACCAATGGGTGAGGCGGACTGGCCTCAAGGGCAGGACCGGCTTTAGCGCTGGTGGCGCCCTGTGCAACAATGTTTGTTGGTGCCCCGCAATGACCACCTTCACCACGGATTCCCTCAATTCCACCCTTTAACAGTGCCCTGAATATCTCCATAATCACACTCTCTCTCCGATGCATTTAATTTGATTCACAGCACCACTCATAGCAGTGTAGGGTTTCTGAGCACTTTACATCACACACACTACACAGAGACAATCAATTATCCGTGTGTAAATCACTGTATAGGAAATATTACAGAAGACAAAGGGCCACCTAAAGTCAGCACCCGTGGGAACACACAGGTCGCACAGCCCTAGAGCTGGCACTTCTCAAG
Source organism: Triturus cristatus (assembly GCF_964204655.1). Classification (NCBI taxonomy): domain Eukaryota; kingdom Metazoa; phylum Chordata; class Amphibia; order Caudata; family Salamandridae; genus Triturus; species Triturus cristatus. The sequence goes on from NC_140586.1 coordinate 250,132,965, forward strand.
GGTCCTGTGACCTCGCTCTAGGGTGTGCTGCTTAATAAGGCTGCCCGCAACACTAGAGGTGAACTTCAGTATGGATTGGAGGGAACAGGCCTCCAAACCCACACTTGCCCCCACTAGGGTAAACCTGCTGGTGCTAAGACACCAGGGCTTCTATGGTCTTGTGGGGCCTTCTTAGGCCTAGCATGGGAATGTGCTCCCTCAGGTGAGTGGTCTGGTGGACTGGTCATGAAGGCTGAACCTGGTTCCCCAATTTCAATTCGGCAGCTCTGACCATAGTGCCACATCCTCTCCCCCACTGAACACCATACTGCCCCACTGAGAGAAACTTGCATGGCCTTCAACTACAACCTAATTGTGCCCCTGCTAGAAATACCTGGATGTGACTCAGTTCAAATTACGCACTAGACAAGAGCAATTTGCTGCCTAAAAAAATGTAACAACATCCTGAAAAAAGCAAACACTCATAGGGAATGCAAGATTAAGTTAAGCATGTGAAATGTAAGCAGTAACAACATGGTTAACGTAATGCATTTACACTCACTATGCAGAAATCAGTGAGTGATTGTGCCTGAAAAGTTAAGGACATGACTACAGGGCCCGGAAGGGACCCTCTTCAATGTCCATTGCTTATGTCCTTGCAAAACGCAAGGAGTATTGTAAAAAGACCACATCCATGAACACTGAGCCGCGGTACGCATTTTGTTTTCCAATCCACCTATCAATCCGGCATTGCAGTATCTCCAGGAGTCTCGCACTTCCTCACTCAGGGAAAACAATGCTTTTTCAAAGAAAAGATAAAACAAAAGTAGCACTTCACTGGGAAACTCATTCTGGCCGCTTTGTGAACACTGTCATGCTTTATTTAGTTTTTTCTTTATTTTTCATATTTTGAACCTTTTATTTGTCTCCCTCCCGAAGCTGTACTCTGGAATAGAATAAGGTCAGAAAAAGACAATGCTTGCAGCAAAAGTATTTTTCTTTTTTGGATCTATTTCAAAGGGGAACAAATAGACGAAAGGAGGAAAGAGAGGATGAGCACCCTTTCTTGAAGTCACGGATTTCAAGAGGAAGAAAGGGAGGGGGGATCAGCTGCCAGCGAAGGAGCAGAAGTGGACACTGTCCTTTCCTTCTCTGGCAAGAAAGAAAAGACAGAGTCCTTTTCTTTCTCTGCCCATCGCCTGTCCCCGAACGGCGAGAACGACGAGCCTTCTCTGCAGGCCTTGGCGATTTCTGCCGTCCTGGGACACATTATCAAAACGAGAAAAGTAGGGGCACGGGATCTAATTAATTAAAGAAGTAGGGGCACGCCGTGCCCTGCCGATTCCGCCCACTTCGACTACTGATCTGCAGTGACATTTTGCAAATAAACCCTGACATATGATTGGACACTTTTCCTAGCATCGGACACTTTTACTAGCATGTGACATACCTCAAACATTAAAGTACCAGACGGACGACAATAGCACATGTTACCAAAAAAACAAACATGAAATAATTACCAATTACTTACTACATTTTGTTTTTTTAAATTATAGGCCTGGTACTGCGTGACACGCTGCTTGCTTCGTTCAATTATTGCAGCTGCGCAGTATGCTGGGGCGGGTGAAAAGTCGTGACTTTAATGTGCATTGGTCAGTCCAACTCTGACTCAGGAGGAAATACTTCCGGTTCAACATCAATGAGGACCTTGAGGGGGCAAGATGGCGGCTGTGATCTCAGCCGAGTGAGGCAGCGTCTCGTTCCGCTGGACCGTATCGGACCCCTCACCGATGGCGTCTACTCCGAAGAATTAATATGCTGGGAAAATTAAAATATAATAAGAAAAGGAAACTATAATTGCTCATGGCCTTTGTCTCTCACCTGGACACTGTTAGACTTGCTCTTTCATCGAGATTGCAGTGGCTCCGGCGGGTTGCTTGGCGTTCGGACCTTTGTGTATCCTGCACGGCGTCCCCAACGCAGCTTTCTCTTTCCAAGACTTGTGTGCTCTCCTTAATTCCCTTTCTGACGTTGGGGATGCCACCGAAAGCTGTTTCTAAAGCAGCGAAACCTCGCAGCTCCACTCGCAATCCGCTGGATGCGGATACGAAAGGCTCCGGGACCTCCCGGAAAGGTCGAGTGCCGATGGCGGACAAAACCTCTCTTCATGATTAGGCAGCTCCAATTGCTATCTCTCCGTTTTTTGGTAAGGGGCAGACACTGCCCGATATTTTCGTTAAGCTTGGAGCCAGGGGAAAGACCGTACCTCTCAGCCCGCCTGCTGCTACTGTTGCTATTCCGGTTTCTGCTACATTTTCCGACACTTCACAAAGCTCCTCCTCGCTGAATGCATATGCTTCTCTCTCTCATGCTGCGACAAGCCCTGTGCACATAGCGGCTCCTGCGGACCCGTCCGGACCTATAAAATTAAATAATTTTCAAAAAGAAATGCTGATTCCAAGTCCTCTTGCTGCTGTACCTGCTTCTGCTCCGGGCCAGTGCATTTTGGGTAATGTAGTACAACCTTCCAATACATATCCACCTGCTGCTACTCTGGGGCTTTCTACAGAATACTCTCATAATGCTGGGGGGTCCGTAGTCAGTGAGTCAACAGAGAAGTTTTACTCCGTATCCGACCATTCACTGTCTGGCGAGGAGGACGACCCCGATTTTCAATGGTCAGACTATGATAGCGATGCGGCTGATTGGCGATCGAGCGAGCCCTCAAAGGATATGGTCGCTGGCACGGTCCGCAAAGCTCCTGGCTCTAAGGCTTCTTTTCAGCAAAGATCACAGGATAATCCTCGAGAGGACCAATCCCAGTCTAATTTGCAGGCACCCCCTAATTACAGCGGAGCGGATCCTTTTGAGACACCAGAAGAAGTCTCTTTGGTGACAATATACCGTACGATAATGCAGCACAGAGAGGCGACCAAGCAAGAGAACTTACGTACACAATCTGTTTGCCGCAAACTGCAAAACTCCCTCCGCCGTGTCATTAAGTCATCTGCTGAGACTACCGCAAGGGTTGCGGAAGCTGAGGAACGAATTTCAGCCCTTGAAGATGCTGTAGTAGCACCAAAAGATCTAGTTACTGAGGTCAAAGAACAGCGTAAAGATATTATATGGAAACTCTCAGACCTCGAGAACCGTGCCAGAAGAAATAATCTGCGCGTTTTGGGGATAGAGGAAAATTTGGAGGGTGATGACGTCTGAAAGTTTATAGTGGAGCTTTTTACAGATGCTTTTCCAGAGGTCACACAATGGAACTGGAACTTAGAGATTCAGAGAGCGCATCGTTTTCCACTTACAAAGAAGAAACAACCCTCTGCTAGCGCCAATAATTCTTACCCTCGTGCTATTTAGGTCTGCTTTAACAACTTTCTTGCCCGCGAACGTATATTTGACTTAGCCAGACCTAATAAAAAGCGATCTGCCAAGGGCTGTCAATTCTTTGTTCGTCCTGATCTCGCCGCAGAGACAGTCGACCGCCGCTGGCATTTACGACAGCAGATTTCTCTGTTCCAGGCAAAGGAGGCTCAGGCATTCCTGCTTTTTCCGGCAAAGATCAAAGTGATATACAAAGGTCAAACGAAGTTTTTTTTCTCTGAAATAACTGGCAAGTAATTTTTGGACTCAATCTAGTTTTATCTCTTTAGTTATGTTGTGGTATCTCTTTAACATTTGGGGTAGCTGTTACTCAGAATGGGAGCTTTTTTCTTTTTTGGGGATGATCTGCTTCATATACATGAACTCTTGAAATCTCCTTTTTTTCAATGATATTAGGATCACTCCCCATCTGTTATTCATAAGGGAGAAATTACAGGCCCAGCGGAGCGTGGGGTGACGCTTACTCAACCATCACAAGGACTCTGGTCCTGAGCTCCGAATGGAGGGAGAGGGGTAGGGGGGGGAAATGGGTGGGTGGGTGTGTTCAGCAGGGGGTGGGGAGGGCGGGAAGGTGGGTGCACTGGGTGGTGTCGTGGTGGTGGGTTGAAGAGGTGATTGGTTTCATTGATAGTATATTTGGTAGGACGATCTTAAATGTATTCAAGATGTCGATTATTTGTTTATTTTTCAAGATAAACAGTAGCAATATATTCTATAATCTCTCAAATTGTTTGTCAGATATATCTTTCTTTTATTATAATCAATGGTAGGCCCTAGACTGACGTGCGCAACCTGGAATATTTGTGGACTAAACGACCCTAAGAAGCTTAGGATTTTTCATAAGATGCTACAGATGATGCAAGTGGACTTAATCTGCCTGCAGGAAACTCATATTCCCTGGGGCAGTCGTCACCATCTTAAATTTCTGGGTTATGATTTAGTTGCTTCCACACGACAAACCTCCACTATTAGGGGTGTGGCTATTATTTCAAAAATTGGGGTCGTGCGGGTTAAAAGGCTTAAGCAGGATAATTCAGGCAGATGGTTAATTGTTGAATTGCTGGTTAATAAATCCCTGCTTTCAATATGCTCGATTTATGCATCTAATTTAGATGACCCGCAGACCTTGATGGATTTAAGTGTAGAATTAGCTACTTGGGCACACCCGTTAATTTTTTGTGGAGACTTTAATATTAATATTCCCAGCCGGTTAGATATTATAAAGCATAGTGTTTATGTTGGGCGAAAACCCCAGGTTTATAAAGCACTTCGTACCTTACTCTCTGAACATGGGCTGGTAGACTTATGGCATGTTAATCATCCAAATCATGATGGGTTCACTTTTTATTCAATACCTCATCAAAAGATGGTCCGCATTGATTTTGTTTTTATCTCCTCTGAAGTTTTGGGGTCCACTAAGGTTCAAATCGATCCTCGGACTATATCTGATCACAATCCCATTGTTTTTAGTTTTCCATGGGATCGTCCTGTTAACCAAATCAGATCATGGACCTTTGATAGGAAGCTACTGCTTGATAAACTATATCAGGAACGGATGTCGGTTTGGATTCCAGAGTTTTTTTAAATTAATAGCTCCACTGCACCGGTTGGCTTAGTCTGGGACACTTTCAAAGCTGCCTTGCGCGGCGAAACGAAGAGAACTGCATCCTATCGCTGGCAAACTGAACAACAGACTCACAAAAACAGAGTAGCAGCACTCCAACAAGCTGAGTTAGATTTGAGCACTAACATTCGCAGTGGCGAGGACGCAACAATCAGTCAGAAAGCGGTTGCCCTCGCCAAGGCTAATCTTTTGGATCCTCTTTATGAGGATATAGCAGTTAAATATTTTCATTTTCGATCTTCAATGTATGAGGTGGGTGAAGCTGCTGGAAAGGTCTTAGCAAAACGTTTACAACAAAGGGCAATAGCTAGTCAAATTTTAAAGGTTAAGGATCGGTTTGGTATAACTCAAGATTCATTTAGAGGTGTTTTAAACACCTTTGTTGAGTTTTACTCAATCTTATACACCGAGGAATCAAATATACTCGAGCAGCAACAAAGCCAGCTGGAGCATTTCTTTAAATCTCTCGACACCCAGATGGTCACTGCTGACCAGAATCTAATTCTCGCAGAACCTATTAGCTGGGAAGAAATTGCGGCTGCTATAAAATCCCTTTCTACCAGTAAAGCAGCGGGGCCCGACCTTATTCATCTTGAATTTTATAAGACTTTTTCACATCTATTTAAGCAGCAGATGCTAGAAGTCTTTCAACTTGCCCAGACGGGGGCTATCCCTGATTCTTGGCGGCAGTCGACAATAATATTATTTAAAAAGAAGGGTAAGGATGAATTAAATCCTGCATCATATCGGCCTATAGCATTAATAAACACCGACAGTAAAATTTACTCAAGGATCTTGGCGTTTCGACTTGCGCAAATAATCTCTCCCTTAGTTTCTATCCGTCAGCATGGGTTTATCCCTGGCAGGGATACGACCGACCATATTAGGCGGGTTATTGCCCTTCTAGATTGGGCCCAGGTGACAAATTCTCCCCTCGGGGTGATCCTGCTGGACGCCGAGAAGGCGTTCAACAGGGTCTCCTGGGGGTATCTATGGGCTGTCCTGCATTGGAAAGGCATAGCGCCCGAATTTATTCTGGCTTTACAATCCCTGTATATATCTCCAATCGCTAAAATCCGTATCTCAGGGAATTAATCAAGTTATTTCTCTATCAGCAGGGGCACCTGGCAAGGATGCCCCTGCTCTCCCCTTCTTTTTGCCCTATTTATTGATCCCTTTCTGTCTCTGATAGAAAAATCTCAAAATATCTCTCCAATTATAGCCCACGGCATTGAATATAAGGCACTGGCATATGCCGACGATATAGTGGTATTGACAGACAATCTCGCTGGTTCCTTTCCGGCATTGGAGACTCTAGCAGCTCAATTTGGCTCAATTTCGGGCTATAAGCTAAACGTTGCAAAAACACAAATCCTACAAACATCGGCTATGCCAACATCTTTGGTTCCTATTAGTACACAAGCAACATATCTAGGTATTCAGATTTCGGTCGAAGTTGATCAGATCCCTGATTTGAATTACTTACCTGTTATTGATTTGCTTCACAACAAGTTAGAACGGCTGAACCATCTTCACCTTTCTTTAGTTGGGCGCTGCAACGTCCTTAAAATGCTTGTCCTCCCAAAATTTTTATATTTTTTTAGATCTATTCCATTATTAATTTCTAACTCTATCTTAATAAAAGCACAAAGGATCTGTCAAAGGTTTTTATGGGCATACCGTAAGCCAAGAAGGGCCACCAAATGGACCTGCCTTCCGCAGGAACGTGGGGGCTGGTCAGTTCCGAATTTAGTTAATTACTATCTGGCAGCTATGATCCAGCAATTCGCCTTTCCACTATCCGGGGAGACTGCGGAGTTATCACTGCACTTGGCGCCATCAATATATTCAATCGCATTAGGAGATGCCACAAAAGGGATATTAACACGCATCCTTGAGCCAAGTTATTTTAAAAAAACGAGATTCAAGGTGGCATGGGCTTTATTTATGATCTGGCAAAAAGTCTGCCGTCTCTTTTCTATTCCTAAGCTCAACTATTATACACCATTAAATGCCTCTGGATTACTTCCAGTAATATTTCAAGAGGGTGTAGTCTCCATCTGGGCTTCTCAGGGCCTGAGGGATATTGGAGACCTCACTGACTCTGGCCTGTTGGCCTCTTTTTTGTTTTTGAAACATACATTTCAATTACAGTCTAATCATTTTTTAAATATTTACAAATTAGAAGTTTTTTTTATAAAAAACTTTTATCGAATCAAATTCTTTTTGACAAAATTATGATTTTTGAATTAGTCAAAAGGAAAGCAAAAATTGGTACTTTATACCAAACTCTCTTGTCTCAACTCCCAGATGATTTACTTGATTATAATAACAAATGGGCGATCAAATTCGGAGTATCCTCCATTGATTTAAAACTTCCATTGAAGTTAGCCAGGACTGTTTTGGTTTCCGGTACTCTCCGCACTCAAAGCTACATGGCCATGTTTAACCTTTATTATACTCCTGCAAAACTCGTCAGATGGGGGACCGCTATTGGGGGCAAAAGTTCATCATGTCCAAGATGTAAATTTCCATCCGCCGATTCTCTTCATATGTTTTATGATTGTCCTGAGCTGTCGCTTTTTATCAATCAAATTGAATTTTTTCTCACACAGATCACTCAGTCTTCAATTAAAATTTCTGCAGAAATGGTAATTACTGGTTATCAATACTCCATGACCTCTGAGAGACCAAGACATATACACTCTTTCCTGTTTATTGCAATGGCAATGGTTAGACTCTGTATCACCTCCCTCTGGATAAATTCCGAGCCCCCTACTTTCTTTCATTGGCAGGCTAGGATGTTGGCATGGTTTAAATTAGAAATTGCTGTACAAAAGTTTAAAGGAAGGAGACGACGTCTAATTGCCTCTAAGAACTGGGCCCCTTTTCAAGATTGGTTAGCAAATTAATAATGTATCTTAGCTCATGTATTGTCTCTGTGTATATACCTTCATATGTTCTTGTTTTCAATCCTTTATCCACAATGTATTCTTGTTTTGTAAATTTTTATGGAATTTGTTTGTATGAATATTTCTATCACCAATCCCTCCCCCACCACCACGGGGGGAATGTAATTTCAAAACTAAAATAAAATAAAAAATAAATAAAAAAACAACATCAATGAGGACGACGGGGCCCGGGCTAATAATCCATCATACAGCATGAATGCAGCATTTGATTGGTAGCGTACTTAGGGCACTAACGCTACTATGATTTACGTATGCTGAGCTTCAGCAAGGACGTCATCTCACCTCACCAGCTGTTTTTGGTGGTCCGTGTGCGGGGAGAAGAACCCTTATCTTGCACTACAAAGCATATGCTATTATCAAGTGCACTTTAACTTTTAGACCTGGCCCTAAGAAATAAGTGCCGGTGCTAAGCACCGGAAAGCACCGGCACAAATTAAGCACTGTTGGTAACATGTTACAGAGTCACAAAATGGGTTTGTCAACTCTCAAACTTTAAAAAAAAAATCTTTTCTTTTTAAGTGAACCCCAGTTTTATTTAGTGATCACAGACATGGTGGTCAGCTGACCATAGCAGGCAATCTACCCTGTGATGGTATCCAATTGTAGTGAGTAGCAATTTTGTGGAATGACTCATAACTATAAAAATTGGTTCACAAAATTCTTGTCCATTTTCTAAAAGTCAGTGCGCAATTTGCAACCACTTTTTGCTAATGGAAATTTCATACACCAGGTCAGACCTTAATTTCCTTATTTAGGTATTTGTTGATAATTGTTAGAGACCTGGCCTTTTAGAGGGTTTATCTCTAGGCCTTTTGCTTTTTGGCCTTACGTTTTTGACCCATTTTTCGTTGACATTAGGACTCTGGGCACTTTATCACTGCTGATCAATGCTAAAGTGCATAAGCTCTCTGTGTAAATTGTGATTCTGATTGGTTTTTCATGATTGGCATATTTGATTTACTGATAAGTCCCTAGTAAAGTGCACTGAGTGTGGCAGGGCCTGTAAATCAAATGCTACTATTGGGCCTGCACACTGATTGTGCCACCCACACCAGTAGTCTTTCAAACGTGTCTCAAATCTGCTACTGCAGTGTCTGCACGTGCAATCTCAGACTGCCATTTTGACCTGGCAAGTGCACCCACTTGCCAGGCCCCAACCTTCCCTTTTCTTACATGTAAGACAACCCTAAGCTAGGGCCAAGATGCCCCCATTGGCAGGGTGCTGTGTATGTGAAAGGTAGGACATGTACTGGTGTTACATGTCCTGATAGTGAAATACTGTGTATTGTGTTTCACTGTTGGAAGGCTGTCTGTCCCATAGGCTATCATTGGAGATGCACTGTAACATTTTACATGTGTAACTTTCAATTGAGGACAGCTAGAGATTTGGAGTTTAGGCTCTCTGTACTCAGAATCCAATAACACACCTTTTAGTAAAAGTGGTTTTTAAACTGTGTGTTTGAAAGTGGATATTTTCTGGATTAAGCATCCTGTGTGCCTCTGCCTGTTTGTGTATTCACTGTCTGGTTTTGAAGTGACAGAAGCTGGGGATGTACATTCTCTCTAGACAGTAAGAAGGGGGGTTGAGGAGTGTCCTTCCTTTCCTGGGCAACTCATAACCAGGCTGAATAGTCCTTTCTGCATTTAGAGTGCTGAAGGGAGTTTTCACTAGCACCTGAATAGACTGTGTCTGCTCTGCACAATGCTGTATCCACCTCCTGTAGTGATGCTGGACCAGGGAGGACAGAACTGTTTTTTACTGAGCTCAGAGACTCTTGCAAAAAAGACTACACAGAGAAAATGGGGTATAAATATTAGCCCTTGAAAGAGCAGAAATGTGTATCCTACATGGGGTACCTGTTAGGAGTGTAATGTAAACCGCCTATAGTATGCACTCACATATTATTCAGTGCTATTGGTGAGACTAGATTTTGGAGGAAATTTGAACCAAGTAACATGTTCTTGTGAAATTAACACTGATTCAATGTGAAGTTTAACAAATGATTCTTATAATTGTACTGTCAACGTATGAACGATGTAACATACTAATATAGGGCTCATTAGTGATGTGACGCATTGACACATTAAATGTATTTTGAATGTTTATTATGCCAATGATGTTAATGCTATAGATGTACTAATATAGTTTAGTGAACGTTTCTATTGAACATGGTAATGACTTTATGGAAATACTAAACACGAAATACATGGTACATTTATTATTTTAGTGTACGTTGTAGGCCTAAATCCGCAACATGTTTGGAATGTTCTAATTTCTGAAATTAATGCTTAGATTCCCATGCGAGTCTTGTACAATGTTACTAGTTTCCATATCTTGCATTGCAACTTGACAAATGCTTTGTTAGTGAAGAATAAGGGTGATTGTTTTCATTAGAGAGTAGAGAAATGAAGGAGTTACAGTTAGCTCAGTTAGCTGACAAAGATAAGGTGAAGGGAGGTGCGTTCACACAGGAGAAGGAGAAGAGGCCAAGGACGAACTGTTGCAGAGGGGCTTACACGAAGGAGGCAGTGAAAGGAATCAACGTCATGGAAAATTGTGTTGTTGAAGCCTACTGTAGAGTATGTGTGAGGTAAGCATTATGGGACATTTGCTGAATGCAATTTTGAATATATGATTCATTGGCGAGAGAGACAGATGCCCATTTTCCAACTTGCCTTTCCAACAGATAGCACCTGAGTGCTAGCTTGCTTCTCTACTGCTTGTGGCTTTATGCTGCTTGACCCATCTGATGGTGGAGTGACTTCTTAGGAAGGCTCTCACTGCTGACACCTTTTCCTCTTTCAAACCTTTTGCTTAAATGCTAAATTAGGGATGCCACTTCTAGAGTTAGAGTAGGGATAGATAGAACTAAATGTTTTTCTCCAGTGCTGATGAAGGGGAAACTTAACTCTTGCTTTCTGATTATATGCATAATAGTCATAGAACTAGTTGTTCTTTTCTTTCTGCACCAAGTGAATCTCTTCAGGAGATTTGAATTTCTTCTGTTTCCACTGTATCTTTATACTCTAATGCTGAGATTCGCATATGTCCCACTATTTTGTAATTTATAATAAAGCTTGACTAACCTTCATTTGCTTGTAGACCTGAGTTATTGTGTAGCCATATTGAGCTACCCAGTATAATAAACTGATTTACACATTTTTGCTTCCCTTTACACTTTCATACTGCTAAAAAGAACCATCACAGGATCGACATCGGAGGAGTACTGAGCAAATGGGCCAAGGCCCTTTCAGCCTAAAACCCGAGAACTTTAGATCACTTCTGGAATGAAGAGGAACCTCTGCCAAGGAGAAGAGCTGAAGAGCTGTATGGAGGAGTACTGCCCCTTTGCTGTGTGCTGCTTTGTTAGGTTGGACTGCAGTTGCTGCTTCTACCAAGCAGGGGACAAAGACTTGAACTTTTGCTGTGAACCTGCTTATGAAGAATCTCCAAGGGCTTGTGTGTGCTTGCCTCCTGTTCTGAAGTCTCAAGGACACAAACACTTCACCAGCAGCTTCCTTGAGCTCCACTTTCGACACTCCACTGCCCCGCGGCTGAAGAATCAATGCATCGCCTAAAATATCTACATGTGGAGTCCTGTGCACCGGTCTCCGAAGTTCGTAATCACTGCACCGACTTTAAAGCAGGCTCTGCTGTGCGGCTGAAAGAATCAACACATCATGGGACCGTGGCTGAAGAAACTAACGCAGCACCTGCTTGCCACCACCGTATTGACCTCCAGTAAGTCCCGAATTTCCACACATTGCACCTGTGTGGCAAGTTTTCTAACGCATCACCCACAGACCAGAACCATCTTGTAATCGGTGCATTACTTCCCTCTACAGTCCGGATTCGATGTATCACTTCTCCTGCGTGCAGCAGAACTGTTCCATTGCCTCCCCAAGGACTCAGGAACTGACGCATCACTGTGTTTTCCGACACTTCCCTCCTCTGCGGCTGTTTTGCCTTGTGGAGTTTGATGCATTTGAGGTACTTTGTGTAAAAGTCACGCATCCATAGTTTTCTATAGACAGAATTGCGTGAAACCTATTAAAACTCATATTTTGTATTGCGTATGTTGGATTTTTGTTGTTTTAGTCTTGTTTGGTTTAGATAAAGATACTTTATTTCTCTAAACTGGTGTGGTGTCCATTTGTAGTGTTTTCACTGTTTTACTGTGTATCTGGGTGCAAATAGTTTACACATTGTCTTTGGAATACGCCTGTCTGCTAGAGCCTAGCTACCAAGGGGGTGAGCAGCGGTTATCTTAACTCCCTTATCTTGACTAGAAGCAAGTTTCCACACTTGGACAAAGTGCATACCTCTGCTAACTAGAGACCCCCATTCCTAACAATAATGAAATCATTCCTATGCTGCTTCTAAGATCAAACAATCTAGGATGGGAGCCCGGGGACTTAAGGGAAGAGAAAGAAAGAGCCAGAAAGAAGGAGGAAGGAAGAAGGATGGTACCAAACTGCAAAACACATCAGCAGTGGAGAGGCTAGGTTAATATTCATTGAAGTTTCTGATAATAAGATTCATTTTATTGTTGAAGCTAATGAAGTCGGAATTTTGTCTACGTTTCCTTGGAAGGTCGCTCAATAACTGAGCTTCTAAGTAGCAAAAAATAGAGCCATCAAATTATGTTCTCTTTATGTTACGTAGGTAGACTTGGGCAGTGCTGCTTGGCCTCCATCATCTTTCAGTAGGTAATTTGTTAGTAGATGTAGTTCTTGCTGGTTTTACAGAAAGCATGATGGAAGAAGCATTGTATTGGCTTTTACTCCACAGATGGGTAGAGTAGTGCTTGGCCATAATCGGCCTCATTCAACTAGTCACAGTCACACGTGTGTGTGTGTGTAGCGGAAATAATAATTCCTTCATGCAGAAGGAGGGCACAGCAGCAGGATCGAAGAGTCACTCCCTCAGATAGTGAGATCAGGAAAGGCCTTCAGATCCTGAGAGCTCTGGGTAAGATACTTGTGGCACTGGAAGGGGTCCTTGAAGCATGTCTTTCTGTACAGAGATGGCGCTGTCTATGAGAGAGGCCATAGAATTCAAATGAATGAAAGGGTCTGCATGGAGATGCTACCCTGGCAGCTATTCCTGGAAGGGTAAAATTGGGTAACAATGTGGTTGCCAGATGACTTTGTGTCCTGGAGGGTAAAAATATCCTCAGGTGTGTTGGGGACAAAAGATTTCAGCGACACTTTAAAGGACAAATATGCACAGAACACTCACTAGACTCCTGGAATGAGTGGAAACATAGCATCGCCTTCTTAGAATTTTTCCCAGTAGACTTTGCAATGTGTCTTGTGTGGTGAGGAAGTGACCAATGAAAAGTGACGTTCATGGTGGACAGTGAGGTCATTTGGGGGTAATCAGCAATATGATGACTGCACCCTCCTATGGTGGTATTTGAATAGGAGGCAGAGTGGAGTCCAATGCAATGACATGACAACCCCTCAGCCATCAGAGATTTTCATTATTCATTCAACCTGTCTCGTGAATGCTCACTGGGAATAATCTTTCCCTCATGCAATGATTTCCACCTCTCACCGCAACACAGTAGGCCGGGTTTTCAAACATTTTGCGCTGTGTTTGTGTAACAAATGTGATGCAAACCAGCACAAAATGCTTTTTTTGTTATTTTTTTTTTCCGGAAAGTTGCCTATAAGTAATGCAAAGCAGCACAAAGCGTCAAGGAGACGTTACATGTGTGGTACATGGGCGTTCCTATGAACGCCTGTTAACCACAGAAAATATTGTGCTGCAAAAGTATTGTAGCAAGAATATTATCAACAAAAATATTGTGTCCCATTCCCCTTTCCTTATTGGTGTTTGCTTTGTTGATCTCAACCGTAGGATGATACTGTGGCACAATGTTGTGTTTCTGAGTAAACATTTCCTACACCTTAAACTTTGCATATTCTGTACCGTATGGGGATTCTTTTGTACCTTGGTTATTACAACCCTATTGTTTTTATTTACTTCTGTTTTAAAACAATAAAAAATGGTTAACATATTGTGAAGGTATCTATATATAAATATATACTTGCTATTCTAACTCCGCATCTATGCAGCCTGAAGACATATAGTGTCAATGTGCGTATATGTTGAATTAAGTTAAGTATAGTAAGTTTAAAGTTAACTATACATATTTATCTTTATTATATGTTTGTTCTCAATATTGTTGCTATATTTATGTAGCACAAGTTATAGGATTAAATAATGACCCAGTATTTGTAAAGCGCAAACTAATCACCCCTAAGGGTCTCTAGGCGCTGGGGGCAGTCGAGGAGATTAAGCGAGCTATTGCCCAGAGTCACATGGTGCTGGGCTGAGCTGCCGTCGGCGATCGAACCGTAATTCCCGTGCTCCGGAGTCAGGAGCCCTGGCCACTGCGCCACACGACTCGCACAATATGCTAGTAATAAACCCTGTTACGGTTAACGATAAAATAACTGGAAATTGAAGTTGGGGAAATGTGCAAGGAGGGCATTACAACGAAGTATTTTAGGTTGATTTTTCTTTAGAGGGTTAGGGGAATTGAGATGAAGTTAGCATAATTAAAGAGAATTTTAGAGTGTACAACAGGAGCCATGTGTGCTTAATATTGGCTTGTCCTGCTTCTACATAAAGGTGACCTTCAGTGCCTTTAATAAGAGTATCTGGATAATCTGCTACCCAAGGAGCAGCAGCTGCACATAAAGCCAGGAAGCCGGAGGACCTCAGTTTAGAAGAAAAAAGTGGATATTGGGTGAAGCTGCTGTTTAGGTGACTGCGGGTCTGTGAATTGGATCTTGTGAACAGCAGTGGAGCAGGTTAAATGACTATGTAGATATGGGACAGGGACAGAAACCATAGGACAGAGGACAAAACACTTTGGGTAATGGGGTCACCAGCTGCAGGTCAAAGGAGGATGGTGATAATGAGGCTGTGGTTCAGGTTGCAGTAAGGGTACAGTAGGGTGCAGGTTAGATGAATATAGAAGGCAGTGAGTCACAAAATAGAAGACATAGGGGCTGTGGGACAGAGGATATGGCACCTGCAAATTTAGTAGGAAGGCTGTGGGGCTTTGGGGCTGGGCCAGTGGCTGAAGATTAAACAACTGTATGGCTGTCTGGGTGGGAGGCAGCAGCTGAAAGCTAGAAGAGTGAGAAACGTATTATTAGTGGGCAACAGGCCAGTGAGAGGTCTGTGCAATTGTGGGTGTAGGGACAGGGCCTGTATATTAAAGGTTTTTAAGAATGAGGACCTTGCATCAGACAGCAGAGGACATAAGTTTAGAGAACTATGTACGAATATCTGGTCACAAAATACTGTTCATAAATTGCCACTAGTGTTTTTGTGACCAGTAAATATTTTTAAGAACCGTTCTATATGTTAGACTTGGCATCTTTTGGCGTGTTTCCCCAGAGTTTTTGCTTTCTGACCTCCCGGTTTGACTCTGTTTGTGCTGGCTTAGTGTTTCTCCGTACAGGGAGTGGACTTTACGGTGGAACACGATCCTGGCACAGAACACGCCAATGCAGATGGTCTGTCCCGGTTCTTCTGCCTTAGAGAAGAGAACTCCCAGGAGGGTGGGTAGTTCTCCCTACTTTCAGCTTGAGGGGATATGTGTTGGACTTGGCAGCTTTTGGCGTGTTTCCCATTGAGTTTTTGCTTTCTGACCTCCCAGTTTTGACTCTGTTTGTGCTGGCTTGGTGTTTCTGCGCACTTTTCTCACTGCTGATCAGTGGTAAAGTGCAAGTTCTCCTCTGGTAAAATGTGTTGTGGATTGGTGTTTCCATGATTGGCCTGTTTGATTTATGTGCCAGTCCCTAGTATAGTGCACTGCGTGTGCCAGGGCCTGTAAATCAAATGCTGTTGATGGGATGCAGCACTGGATTGTGCCACCCACCCAAACAGTCCGTAAATGTAACTCCGGCCTGCCATTGCAGAGCCTGTGTGCGGTCTGGTACTGCCATGTCGACTTGGCAAGTGCACCCAATTGCCAGGCCCTAACCTTCCCTTTTCGTACATGTCAGTCACCCCTAAGGTAGGCCCAAGGTACCCCTGTGGGCAGGGTGCAATGCATGTGAAAGGTAGGACATGCCCTGGTGTGTGTGGCATGTCCTGATAGTGAATTACTGCCAATTTCGTTTTTCACTATTGCAAGGCTACCTGTTCCCCATAGGACAGAATGGGGAGTTTGTTTATAACATCTTATAAACATAACTGGCCCTGTGAACTAGGTAGGAAAATAAAATTTAGTATGCCTTAACTCAGAACCTAAAGTTGCATCTTTTAGTGAAGGTGATTTTTTTTTTACATTCTGTGTTTGCAAATACTACTTTTAGAAAGTAGGTATTTTCTTGCCTAACCATCCAGTGTGTCTCTTGGCTGGGTTTGTGGATTGACTGTCTGGGTTTTGGACGACAAGGGCTGGGGAGCAGGAGTGGCTCCGGATAGTCTAGGTGGATCAGGAAAGGGCTGAATAGACCTGGGTTGCATTTAGAGTAGGGGGAGGAGATTTCCTTGCAACTGAATGGGCCAGGTCTGCCTCTGACAATGCCGTCACCACCTCCTGCCAGGAAGCCACCACAGAGAAGGCAGAACTGGTTCTGTCTGGGCACAGACAATCTCTGCCTAAGAGATCAAAGGATTTTGGGATATAAATATTGGGGCACAGACCCCTGAACTAACTTTAGAACTCTTTTGGACCTAGAAGACTGCCAAGAAGAAGAGCTGGAGAAGCTGTGAGGAGTAACTACCACATCGCTGTGTGCTTTGCTGTGTTGGCCTGAAGTGGCTGCTTCTGTCTTGGGTAGTGAAAGGACTGGACTGAACTTTCTGCAATCTACTTTTGTGAGCTTCTCCAAGGGCTTGAGGTAGAGCTTGCCCCCTGTTCAAGAAGTCTCAAAAACAGCAAAGACTTCAAGCTCATCTGCCCTCAGCGCTGGGAACTGTGTGTTTTATGCTGCAACAGAAGAAAAAGCAACCTGACGACGGGGATGCCGCCGCTGTCGACTCCGTGTCCTGACGGCACCGCAGAGGGCACCGCCGCACCGCGGCCCTGGTCTCACCGATGACACCTGCTGACGCCGCCACCGAGCCGCTGCTCGCACAGCGACCTGTGGGCACCACACTCGCTTAACAAGGACGCCTTGGTATCCCCTATGACGCCGCTCCACGCCGAAATCTACGCTGCTGCTTGCACCGTGGTTCGAGGGCACCACTCGTAAAGTTACACAATGCACCGCCCTCATCCCGCACCGCAGCCTTGGACTACCGACGCTGGCACCATAGACTACAGTTCGTCAACCGACGACAGCGCTTTAGCAACCACGACGACGCTGCATGCAACGCAACCTTCCAGCACCACAACGAGCACCGCATTCACTTTGCACCGCGACCCTAGTCTCACCGCCGCTGCCATGTGATGCCGCCACTGAGCCGTTGTTCGCACTGCAACCTGAAGGCACCGCATGCTGCACCGCTGCACTTCGCACCGCAGCACCCAACGTCTACCGAAGCCAGCGCTCCTGACTTCAACAGAGAGGAGTTCGATCTGCAACGCATGTGACTTCGAGGGCCCCTACGACTCCTGCACCGACCTCTGGAAAAGACACCTACGGACGCCGTGCTTTCGAAAACTCAACGAGAGGTCGCCGATGCCCTGCATTTCTAAAAGGTACTGTTTGCGGGTCTTCCCGACACCGTAGCTGGCCCGCGACATAGCGGTCAGCCAGAACTGTTTGAATTTCTTTGTTCACGATGCCGTGACAGCCCCGGACGGACCTATCAACATCAAGGAACTGTTTTTCAAGCATATTTTGATAACTGAAGATTTTTGAGTACTGTATAGTTTATCGTTTTTGGTCTTGTCTTAAGTATATCAAAATATTGGATATTTTTCTAAAACTGGTGTGGTGTTCTTTTGTAGTGCTTACTCTGTATTACTGTTGGTTATGTGTAAATGCTTCATACACTGCCTCTAAGATAAGCCTGACTGCTCATGCCAAGCTACCAAGGGGGTGAGCAGGGGTTATTTTAGGAGCGTAACTTCCTTATCCTGACTAAGAAGAAGGGTTTCTACTTGGACAAAGGTCTGGCGTGTAATTGCTGTGAGGAGAAAGGGCCTCGTCCTACATCTTATTCTGGGTGGGTACATGACTATGACAGCCTTCGCCACATTGAGGAAAAACGAACTGAACTGAAGTTGGACCTACTTACTGTAAAGGATAACCTCCAGACCCTCATACACTGCTCACTGAAAAAAGAGAAATTGTGCAAACCACACCCTCCGCCGTGGTACGATCTCCCTAAGCCCCTAACAACCACTTTAAGGGGTGGAATGGAAAGGTCCTTTGACACTTACCCTAGTAAGCCACGCTGGCCCTCTTACCAACCTCCAGGATAGACCTCTTAGATTCCAGCCCCAGTTGTCTGAGGAGGACACGCTCACACTCTCACTATCTTATGATGACTATACGGTCTCTACGAACATCATCCCCACTATCACTTCTGATCCAGATAAAGAACCTAGCGTTAACTCTAGATCCTTGAATAAGGATAACTTACTTCAGATCACCACAGCACACCGAGTGGAAGCAACTACAAACTCTCATATGAAATCGATGCTTCTCATCTGCAGATCAGCAGTGAAACACACAGCGGATATCTCCGAACTCATCATATCACAAGAACTGGATCTCCTGATTCTTACGGAAACTTGGCTTAATGACTCCTCCTCCCCTATATCGGACATCCTAATTCCTCCTGGCTATGACATTATTAGATGCGATAGACCTATAAAACCTGTGGGGGCATCGCCTGCATCCATCGTTCTAGCCTCATTCTGAAGCAGACTCATAGGGATCTCATGTCATCCTGTGAGATTCTAATCACTGAAATTTGGAACAAGGGCAAGATTGTCTGTGTGCTACACTCGATCTATCACCCCCCTGGGGATAACTTACGTTTTGTAGAGCAACTTATTGAATCCATCTCTGCCAGCTCAGGTCTCCACCCTAACCATATCTTCCTCGGTGTCTTCAACCTTCACTGGAATGACACTAATGATCAACTAGTTTGCTCTTTTAAGACGTTCCTCTCTGACCTCAACTATATACAGGCCTGCAACAGACCCACTCACTCCAAGGGCGCTACCCTTGACCTTATCATAGCTAGAGATCACATCATTCAACTGGATGACATAGTACCATGTGATTGGTAAGATCATGACCAAATCTCTTTTCACATTCAAGAAAAGGTATGGCTCAGACAAGGTCAACGGCTCAAAAACAAGCAACTGACCCGTAATCTGAGAGACGTCAACATCCCTAACCTCTCCAACTTGAGCAACAATCTTCTAGAACCTCCCACTAACATGAATAATTTGGAACAGTTGACGGATCACTACTTCAACAACATGTCAAACATTCTCGACTCAGCAGCCCCGAAGCAACTCAAAAGGATCCCTTGCAAACAATCCAAACCTTGGTTCAATGGTGCCCTTAATGATGAATGACACAATCGAAGGCTCTTTGAGAGACGCTGGAGAAATGCCCCCTCTACCTCCAGTCTCAAACAGTTAAGGAAAATGAGAAGCTCTTATAACAAACACATTCGCATTGCTAAATCAGATCATTTTAGAGATCAGCTTGACAGCGCTAAAAACCGCCCCAAAAAACTGTTTGATATCATGAAACAACAGGCTAATCCTACTCTAGCAATCAAATCTGCTGGACCCAGTGAGGAGGACTTCTCAGAGCACTTTTCTGAAAAGTCTAGGAGTATTGATCAGGAGCTGCAATGTGTCGCTGCAAACCTTTTGTCGATGAACCCCTCGGGTTTGACAGTACTTGCAGCAGTGAGTGCTCCGCCCTACCCTACAGAGTACACACCAAAAACAATGCATGCTGGAATACCTTTCTACTCCCGGACTGGGAGAAGTTATCACATTCCTTGGCTTCTCTTTAAACATCCAACCATTTCAGTGATCCACTCCCCGCTAAGTTGCTCAAAGACTTCAACCTGGCCGTTCTGCCTCTCTGTTACAAGATCATCCAACAATCTCTCATACAGGGGAGGATTCCAGATTGCCTCAAAACGGGGCAAGTCACACCCATCCCCAAGAAGCCCAATGCAGGCCTAACAGACCCCAATAACTACCGGCCGATCACCAGCATCATGTCTCTTGCGAAGTTTCTTGAGAAATGCGTTCACACACAGCTCTGAGACCACATCGAGAAATTTCAGCTCCTTGACCGACATCAGTCAGGCTTTAGAACAGGTCATAGTACAGAAACAGCGCTAACTCACATTGTTGATAACGCCTTGAGAGCTCTGGACCAAGATACGCCTTATCTTCTAATTCTTCTTGACCTGTCCTCTGCTTTCGACACCATCAAACATGATAACTTAATTAAACTTCTGCAATACAGGATGGGGTTATCTGGCCCTGTCCTAAATTGGTTCTCCTTCCTGCAGAACCGAAGACAAAGAATCAAAGTCAACCAATCTTTGGCTGACAGTTCCACGGTCACTATTGGGGTACCTCAAGGATCTGTACTCTCGACAACGCTCTTCAATTTCTTCATGGAACCGCTACCTGGTATTCTGAAAGGATCAAACATTCAGTACCATATGTACGCGGACGATACTCAACTGTTTCTGAAGATCTCCTCTCCAGATGACATTAACCTCTTCAGTGCCCCGCCCTTTCCCCGCCCTGTGCCGGGCGTTGCATTAGCGGGCGGGGTTCATGACGAGATAGTCTCGTCATGGGCGCAGCGCAACCGCGCTCCATGACGAGACTATCTCGTCATGGGCACTGAAGGGGTTAAAACTAATAATGGAGCGCTCCACAGAACTCAACAGTGGCTAACACATAACCATCTGTTACTAAATTCCCTCAAAACAGAATTTATCTTGATTAGGCCCCGAAACCAAGAGTCCCCAAGATAAAATTGGATCAAAAAATCTCTGCACTTAACTGCACCCCGCATATGATGGACTCCGCCTGTTCTCTAGGTGTCAACCTGGCCAATTTCTAAACATGCAAGGACACATCAGTGCCACCATTAAGAGTGCCAATAATCAGCTCAACACTCTTAGGAAAATCAAACCTTTCCTACCTCCTGAGGACATTCAGGCAGTAGTCCAATCCCTTGTTATCTCGTGAGTTGAATATGGCTTGGTGACCCTAGCTGGGCTTCCTAAATCTAGGTTAGTTCGGCTAAGTCCTACTCTGAACGCCTCAACCAGACTAATCACAGGCTCCAGAAAGCATGATCATATTACACCTGACTTAATTCAACTTAACTGGCTTCCCGCTGAAGCAAGGATCCACTTTAAGATAGCCTCTCTGACACATAAAGCTATACACTTCAATTGCCCCGTTTACCTGGCAAAGAAACTCTAGCTCTCTGGTTCTGAGTAGGATACGATACTCCAGGGAACAGCTACTCGCCTTGGGTAAGAGGGATGTAGGGGGGAATTATCATTCTACTACTGCTCACAAGAGATGTGCAAGGAACACCCTAAACTGTGGGCTGATCAACTGTAGATCTCTCATAAAGCATTGCCAAGAGATATCCAACATGGTAGAGGATATGGATTTGGATGTTCTTTTTCTTACAGAGACTTGGACCAGCATGGCTTCCTTCGGTACAAATGGGCCTGGTGTGCCCAGACGGATATTTCATAAACCAAGGGCTGCTGGTAGAGGAGGTGGGTCGGATGATTTTTAAGGAAAAATGGAACTTTGCACCTCTACAGGTAGATGATGTCACAGGGATGGAGATACTGGGCTTCTCACTTCAGGAGACTAAGGTGTGGTACTGTAAATTTCGGAACCACGTATCTGGCATGATTCTAACATGACGATTTCTTTATCAACAGACCGAGAATGTTTAGGATACTATGCACAAGCATTTGCGTCACATTCGAGTGACGAGATCGCCTGAAATCAGAGTTTCTGTCCTAATACCTCGAGCTCCATTTTAGGACGACAGCCATTTTGTGATTGCCCTCTCATAGGCAACAGGACTACGGCCAAGCATGGGTCTGAAGGACACACACACCTTCGCTGACTCCTCGGTGACCTGGGTGAACTGACTCCGCTGCCTAAGGCCAAACCTGTTCAGTCAGTTCCCTTCCCGCGGCCGAATGAGATTAGTATCAGGGCCCAGCATATCACGAAACCTTTCATCACACACGAACCATGCCTAATCTTCTACACACCTGCCCTGTTTCCCTCTTTATGACCCGTTTTACGAGGAGGAGGTGCCCGTTTTTATTGGGTGTCCGTCGATATCTGATGAAGGCGCTAAGCTTCATCAGATATCGATGGAATGTTTGCCTAAAGCATAATATTTGGTATATAAGGAGAAGGCTGGTTTTCGTAAGGGAGCAGTCTCCTGAGAATATACACGTGTTGTACTTCTAGGATACCTGTTACTGGCTGCAGCCAATAAATACGATCTTTGACTTCACCAAGAAGACTCTGTGTTTCTGTAGTCTGAAACAGGAAGAACTCGAAGTCTTCGGGTGTGTTCCCTGGCACCGCTGGGTTCCGAAAAACCCAGTACTTCAGTTGGCGCCCAACGTGGGCCGATTTCAGCGGTACCGGTCCAAGTCAGAGGTTCGTGAGGAGCTTCGTGTGAAAATTCTGGAGGAAGGCCGCCACTTCATCGACCCCTGTATGTCGACGTGGTCCGAAAGTCTTTGATGCGAGGTTCTCCGCGTCCCAACGGCTACAAAGGACTGCTGCCCTGACTATCGCCCTGTTTTGGACCCTTGATGAATTGGTAGAGCGAAACGATAAACGAGTCTTCTGGTGACGTCATCGATACCTCAGTTAAGTATAAGTGGAGCGTCTCCCAGTCCTTAGTTTGATTACTTGGTTTGATATCCCCTTGGGATCTTTTGATTTGGAACTTGCAAGCGCCAAAACCAAGGGACTCGTGTATTCACGAGACTATCGTATTCGATAATCCTTTGAAGTTTGAAACTAGACCAGAGAGCGAAGATGCCTGTTTCTAGTAGACTTGGAAATTTGCTTTGTCTTGGTTATAATAGGGATTCCCGATTGGAGGACTTGTGTCCGGTTCCTCCGATTGGAACTCCGACCTATGAACTATATGTGAAACATGGCATAGGCCCCATCACATATAATGAAGTATGGATCCGATACACTAGGAAAGATGGTGATTTAAAATGGCCCCAATATGGTAGTTTTGACACAGAGATTCTGAATAACCTAGAGGTTAAACTTTTCGAGAAGAAAGCCCGGCCGGCAATGTTTGACTCTTTCCGCCTATGGCGTAAGGAAGCCAAACAGAAGGAAATTAAATTGGCAAAAAGAAATAAAAAAGAAAAGGGTATCTCGATAATGCAAGCTGCTTTGCAGTTTCAAGATAATGAAGAAGAACAGATGAGTGAGCAGTTGCACAGACAATGTAAACTAGTGATAGATAAATGTTATCCAGTGTTGCCGCTTCTTCAGCAAGACGCGTCAAAAGAAATAGAGAAAGATACTTTGATGTCACACTTGTTAAGTTCACCACCCCCTTATGCGCAGAGTGCTACAGCGCCTCCGCAACACCAAGTTGTGCAACATCCAGTTATTTTGCATCAAGCTCCTATACCACCAGTTCCTCCTCAGTTGGCCCCTGCTCCTATGGTGCAGCCCCCTCAGGGGCCGCCGACTTTGCTGCCTGCCCCCCCTTTACCTTCTACGACTTTGCCTACTCCATCGACTGCCTCTCTTGGCGCTGTTCCTGATACTGTCCTTGCATCTGCGTCTACGCCTACTGTGCTTCCCTCTGTTTTCTCCCCTGTTCTTTTGTCAGCTTCTCCTTCTGTCCGACAGAGAGTGACGGATACCGTTGCTAGTTTTATATTTCCTTTCTTCGGGTCGTCTAGTGTGACCCCTGATCCAAAGCGTAAGCAGACGCGTAGTCAACTGCCTAATTCTCATGAGAAAGAGATGTTTGACCGTATGGCGCGCAAATGGATTGTTCACCCATCAAGGTATAATTTGGAGTCTGTTATGGAGGTCTTTTGTCAATGGGAAGCACCGAAACAAAGATACGTTTTTGAACAGATGTGTGTTTTCCTTTGTGAGGAATTGGAGGATAATGATTTGGAAGCAAATCCGCAGGATTTGTGCCGTGTACGGTTTGAGTTTGAAAAGGGTACGATTGTGGGTCCCGAAGTCGAAAAAGCAGTTGCGACATTGTTATCTTTTAGGATTGAGGATCCTTCCCAGTCACTGTTTAAGCATGACTCCTCTGGTAAAAAGGTGCGGCAGTACCCTATGAGGGAAGTCCCTCCGGTATGGAAGGACGCTGTTGCGGCTGATGCCGCTTAAGGTATTGCTGCTGCTCCAGCTCATTTTCAGCGTGTTTGGGTACACGTCCCTTGGAAACGATCTGAAGTGTTAGCCCTTAAACAAACTTTACCCGACCCCCGTAAGAACCCTGCAGGATATTATAAGGAGCTATCACAGACTGCAGATTCATGTGTTATGAATTTGGCTGACATAGACATGTTATTTGGGAATGTAGTTCCACAGCCTTTGTGGGGATTGGTTCGCAATACAGATCACGTGCAAGAGTTAGGCGCCACATGGGCTAATATTAGAGCTGCTAACGATGGGCAAGTTGGTGGTGCCAAGCCTGATCCTGTAGTAGCAGAACTCCCTGCTAGGATCATCACTTACATGAAAACTTTAATGTCTGCGATGCGTGTTAATTGGGATAAGTTATCTGCGTGTAAGCAGAAGAAAGATGAAACAGTGTCTGATTTCTTTACTAGGTTTGAGGAAACGTTCATCGACCACAGCAGTCAAGATATGAGTACAGAAGGTGGTCAACGGTTGTTCGTTGACAAATTTGTGCATAATTTGCTTCCCGAGTTGTGTAAGAAATTGATAGATTCAGAAAGCTCTTGGGCTGTTTCCTCTTCAGCACAAATATTAGCTACTGCACAGTATTACGAAAACAGGGATAAAGATGAGAAAGATAGAGCAGACAAGAAAAATAAGGAATTAAAAACGAAAGTTCTTTTACAACAGGCTTACCCGCCACGTGGTGGTCAGAGTAATTATCAGCAACCTCAACAGTTTCAGAAAAACGTGCAAAGGTATGAGTTTACTCGACCGCGTGCACCTGTAGGTCCCAATCAGTGTTCATATTGTAAAGAAGAGGGTCATTTCAAGTATAGTTGTCCTATTTTGTTGCAGCGTGCTAATGGCGCATTTAGCGCAAGAGGTCGAGGTGTTCAACAAGCTCCCAGAGGTAGAGGACGCAGAAGTCTTACCCAGAACGCGCATACCCGTCCACCTCAAAATACACTGAATAGTTTTGACCAACAAACTAATGCGTCTGGTAGGACGGCTCAGTACTATAATGATGATTATTATGTGGAAGATGAGAATATGGAAGGTAATGATTGCTAGGACAGCCATAGACAAAGAGAGGGAGTTGTTTCAGTTCCAGTAGATCAAAGTGGACCGTATGTTAAGGTGACTACATCAGGTGTGTCAGAGCCTTTTCTGTTGGATACTGGTGCTGCAAAGAGTTCTATTATGCACTCAAAACTCCCTGGCGCGCCTTTGTCTGGCAAGATGAATGTTTCGGTAGGTTTTTCTGGCGCCCCGGTTAGGAATCCGATTTCTTGCCCTATGTCCCTTTCTGTTGGACCTTGTGAATTGGAAGCACCCCTAATTTTGACAACAGGTTGTGTTGAAAACTTGTTGGGATTGGATCTGTTGAAAAGATTGTATGCAACATTATATTGTTCTCCTTCGGGAGTACAACTTACACTGGGTAGGAAAGTGGTTTCTCCAATGTATTTGTCAAAGGATAAACTTCCGACAGAATTGTCGTTTCTTCCTGATGCCATTTGGGCTACTGGTCCTAATGATGTGGGTCTTTTGGAAATACCGCCATATGTTGTAACATTGAAAGCCAATGTTAAATTGCCACGCATTCCCCAATATAAGATCTCTAGTGAAGGTGAAAAAGCGTTGCTAGCGATCATTTATGATTTGATTGGAAAATATGTGATTGAAGAGACCAGAGGCAACGTTTGCAATAGTCCTGTTCTGCCTGTTTTGAAACGTACTGACCCTTCTCAGCCACCTGTTTACAGGCTCATGATTGATCTTAGAGAGGTCAATAAAATAGTTGTGCCACAGTTTCCAGTCGTTCCTGATATTACTGCCTTATTGACTATGATTCCAGCCTCCGCCGCCTGGTTCTTGGTGATTGACTTAAAGAATGCTTTCTTCAGCATCCTGATTGCCGAGGAGAGCAGAGATATTTTTGGTTTCAGCCTAGGAGGTCGAAGCTTTCGCTTCAAACGCGCTCCTCAGGGCTACTGTGAAAGTCCATCTATATACAGCCAAGCTTTAAAAATTCAGCTCGATGCGATTGTTTTACCTGATGGTGCTACCCTTATTCAGTACATTGACGATTTACTAATCGCCGACATGAAGACATTTGTAAAGAAGCAACATTGTCGTTGTTGCGTCATTTGTCTAATCTACATCACAAAGTGTCGCTTTCAAAACTGCAATATTGTCGACAAGAAGTGACCTACTTAGGTCATCTCTTATCGAAAGAGGGAAGGAAACTGACCCCAGAAAGAATTCAGGCAATAGCAAAATTGAGTGTGCCTAGGACACAGAGAGAAGTACGTGCTTTCTTGGGCATTACATCCTACTGTAGACAATGGATACCTGGGTTTTCTTTGCTGGCCAAACCTTTGATAGCATTAACATGTAAAGATACACCGAATCCCGTCCCATGGTCTGAAGATTGTCAGAAAAGTTTTTCCGAATTGCGTGAAGCATTATGTTCGGCTCCTGTGCTGGGTACTCCTGACTACAGCAAGCCTTTTACACTGTATGTGCATGAGAGGGAAGGTTGTGCATTGTCGGTGTTGACACAGTCTTTTGGAGACAAGCAGCGTCCATGCGCGTATTTTTCATCAATTTTGGATCCGGTAGCTAAAGCATTGCCGAGTTGCTTGAGAGCCACAGCGGCAGCAGCTGTTTCTATTCGACAGTCTGCTGGGTTAGTAATGAATAACACGTTGTTTGTGATGGTTCCACATGCAGTGGACACGTTGTTAAACAGAACCAAGACACAGCACTTAACTAGTGCTCGATTGTCAGGTTACGAGTTGACACTGCTAGCGAGTCATGTTCACATACAAAGGTGCAATACGTTGAATCCAGCCACGTTATTGCCGATTTCAGTGGAGCCAGATGATGTTGAGCAGCATGATTGTCTTTTTAGAACAGAAGAAGAAACAAAAGGGAGAGTGGATCTCAAGGATACTCCCCTGGTAGAAGCAGATGGTACCTTATGGGTGGATGGTTCATGTTTCAAGCTTTCGAATGGTGATACGACTGCAGCATATGCTGTCACGACTTTGCATACGATTGTTGAAACTGCACGTATACCACATAATTCAGCCCAAGCAGCAGAGTTAATTGCACTTACAAGAGCGTGTGTGCTATCAAAAGGAATGAAAGTGACCATATATACCGACAGTCAGTATGCTTTCGGTGTGGCCCATAGTTTTGGACGATTATGGAAGGAACGTGGGTTCCTGACTTCACATGGAGTTAAAATACAAAATGGTCAGTTGGTGAATGAGCTCCTTGAGTCACTGACATTGCCGCTACAAGTTGCGATTGTGAAATGCAGTGCACACAAGAAGGTTACTGATGATGTTGGTCGTGGTAATGCATTTGCGGATGAAATCGCAAAAGAAACAGCACAGAATGTGAAGAATCGGATGTATGTTGCAGGCCCTGCAAGATGGGTTGGTGATGTTGGAATGTGTGAAGATACGATAGAGAGTGTGAAGTCTCTTCAAGCTGAAGCTTCAGAGAAAGAGTTGAATGAATGGAGAGAAAGCAAGGGTAAATTGGATGAAAATGGTTGTTGGATTGATTTGTCAGAACATCGGCGATGGTTGTTACCCGATGCGTACGTGCTTGCAGTGGTGACAATGGCCCATGGGATGGCCCATATCAGCGTGAAAGGGATTTGTAAGTTGTTGGCCCCAGTATGGCAAAATACTGGAATTCCTAAATGTGCAGAGAATGTGGTCAAGAATTGCATGGTGTGTCTGAAATACAATCCTGGTAGGGGAACCCCAACTCCAGCTGGTCATTTTGCGCCTCCAACGTATCCGTTCGAGGTTTTGCAGCTAGATTTCATCCACATGGAAAGATGCAACAATTTGAAATATGTACTCGTTGTTGTTTGTGCCTTTTCAAGGTGGATAGAAGCATACCCTTTAAAAGACAACACTGCTCTGTCCACAGCTAAAGCCCTTGTCAAAGAATTTTTCCCTAGATTTGGAATGCCGAGAATGGTCTGGAGTGACAATGGGAGTGAATTTGTGGGTCGAGTGATGAAAACAGTATGTGATGGAATGGGTATCCGGCAAAAATTTCACGCTGCAAATCATCCCCAATCAGCTGGATTAGTAGAGTGCTATAATGGCACATTAAAAATGAAGTTGGCCAAGATTCAAGCAAGCTCTGGTCTTAAATGGCCTGACGCTCTGCCTTTAGCACTCCTGTCAACAAGAATGACTGCGCATTCACGAGTGGGACTTAGTCCCTATGAAATCGTGTTTGGCCGCCCGGCCAATATATGGGGAGTGCCAAGGCCTACAAAATTCAGCGAGATCGAACATCCAGTACTGCTTGATTATTTGTATGAATTGACGGCTAAATTGCGTGTTTTACACTAACAGGTGCATGATACTCTGCCTCAGGTCTCTGAAACTCCAGGACATCCTATCAATCCTGGATCATGGGTGCTGGTCAAAAACTTTCAACGGACAAAGAATGATGAGCCCCGTTGGACCGGCCCCCACCTCGTCCTTCTCTCAACGAGATCAGCTGTTCGAGTGAAAGGGAAAAAGAACTGGATCCACGGCGTCCATTGCAAGAGGGTCCCTTTGCCTCTGCCATATGACCGGTGGGTCCAGGAGGGGATCGCTGATTCTGAGACTGAAACCGTGCCTTGTTTTCTGCCGTTTAGCGATGCACGTGTGAAAGGAACAAGCTCTGAGCAGGAAAGCGATGACATTTTGCAAGAGGCTGTGCCACCGTCAATTCGATTGGACACTACAGAGCCTGAACTCTTGTTTCAAGACCAGACAGTACCTGGGAGAAATCGCTACAATTTGAGGCCAAGGACTATGGACAAATAAAATTCTTTTCCTTTCCCTTGCTATTTTTAATAATTTTGGGAAGTGCAGCTCTCTCTTTCATCTGAGAAACTTGCTTATTTTTGCTTTTTCGAACCGCCATCTGGGTTCAGCTGCAGAGTCGCGGTTGCCCAAGTCTTTGGAGTGCAACTGAAGACGTTAGGTCAGCAGTTCTGGTCGGTCCAAGGAGTTGCCCTGGACTGACAGAAGCATTTCCTTAGCATAGAACACCCTACCACCGCAAGCAGCAGAGTTTTTCGAGAATGAGAGACCTGCTAAACCAATGGACTGCAAAGACAAAACATGTATAATGATGACAAGAAAACGATTTTTGATGTTATGTATTTCCATGTTACTGAGTGTGATGACGATCTTCATAGGATATGTCTTATTCTCTTTCCAAGTAACATTCGCACCAACTGCACAGCCCATACCTCCTCCTACTGTTTCCCCGCATTCCCTTCATCCCCTGCCTGAACACGAGTCCGCTAGAAGATTGGAATTTGTCAATAATTTGTTCATTCAGCTCCTACACCAACACCAACTTGTAGTTAACACAACTAACTGTTGGGTGTGTGGCCTTATGCCCCATACTACTGATAAAGGTATCCCGTACCTACTCCTACCTTTCAGCCATAATGGTTCTGTGTGGGCATACAGAACAATGTTCATGTATGCTCATGAAGCCAACCCCCTACGTTCTGTGAAAGATAATCCCAAGAATAGTGCTCTAGTTAAGGGGATCGTGGATATGATTAGGGAAGAGATTTCCTATGAAACCATCCCAAGAGAAGAGACACTAGCATATATTGGCTGGAATATGACAGGATATGAAGTTACGCTGAGTGAGAACCAGCGAGCAAAGAAATCCTCACCGGTCTGGATTGTACCCCATCAGGGTCACCTATGTTTGCAAGGTTATGGCAAGAATCCCAGAGCTTAGTTAGGGAAAAGTATCTGCGCTGAAACTTACGTTTTTGCATCTCAGACTTCCCCTTCGTTCTTAGCAGCCAAGGGTACCTATTTCTACTGCCATGATAGAGCCTATACATGGTTGCCCCCGGACTTTTCGGGCACATGTTTTGTTTCGTTCCTGCTGCCTCCCACCTACACGACCGCGGCAGATTACCATAAGACAAGGATGGTTAGAGGCGTCAGCAGTCAAGATGACACTGCAGGACAAGAATTTGGAGATTTCGTAAAGGGTTCTCTGCCGTTTTGGGGTCCAATGGTTAACAGCAGGAACATAAGGCAATTGACAAGAGTGGTTGAATCCACGGTAGTTGAAACATCCGGTGCCCTTGGTAATTTGACTGCTGAGCTCCAGTCGGATCGTCTTATGACTCTTCAGAACAGGGTCGCGTTAGACGTCATACTTGCAGACCGGGGTGGGGTATGTAGAGTGATCCAATCTAGCTGCTGTGTTTTTATTCCAGATAACGCTCCAACTGTTTTCCAGGCCATTTCCAAACTGCATAGAATCTCCGAATCTATTCACGTAGATAGTGGGGAATGGTCATTGGCGGGGTGGTTCTGGGAACTGATATCCACCTGGGGTTGGAGGATCCTGATAATCATTGGAATGATCTTAGCCATTCTTTTCCTGCTCTGTCTATGTGTACAGTGTGCTCCTGTAATTTGTGGCATCTGTGCTACATCATGTATAAGGAAACCTGTAACACGAGACGAGCTAAGCAATAGGCTGATGCTACAGCAACATCTCCGCGACTTTATGGACATAGACCTGGATTCAGACTAGCGAGAGTATAGGTTATTGCCTATGTAAGGGCAAAAGGAGGGTCTGTGGTACTGTAAATTTCGGAACCACGTATCTGGCATGATTCTAACATGACGATTTCTTTATCAACAGACCGAGAATGTTTAGGATACTATGCACAAGCATTTGCGTCACATTCGAGTGACGAGATCGCCTGAAATCAGAGTTTCTGTCCTAATACCTCGAGCTCCATTTTAGGACGACAGCCATTTTGTGATTGCCCTCTCATAGGCAACAGGACTACGGCCAAGCATGGGTCTGAAGGACACACACACCTTCGCTGACTCCTCGGTGACCTGGGTGAACTGACTCCGCTGCCTAAGGCCAAACCTGTTCGGTCAGTTCCCTTCCCGCGGCCGAATGAGATTAGTATCAGGGCCCAGCATATCACGAACCCTTTCATCACACACGAACCATGCCTAATCTTCTACACACCTGCCCTGTTTCCCTCTTTATGACCCGTTTTACGAGGAGGAGGTACCCGTTTTTATTGGGTGTCCGTCGATATCTGATGAAGGCGCTAAGCTTTGCCGGGTAATTGATTAAGGGCTGAACGAACTGAAATATGTACTTGCCATTATGACTCTGTCTTTTCCTTTGTAATGAATGCATGTGAATGATCATACCGTAAAACAAGGAATGTTTGCCTAAAGCATAATATTTGGTATATAAGGAGAAGGCTGGTTTTCGTAAGGGAGCAGTCTCCTGAGAATATACACGTGTTGTACTTCTAGGATACCTGTTACTGGCTGCAGCCAATAAATACGATCTTTGACTTCACCAAGAAGACTCTGTGTTTCTGTAGTCTGAAACAGGAAGAACTCAAAGTCTTCGGGTGTGTTCCCTGGCACCGCTGGGTTCCGAAAAACCCAGTACTTCAAAGGGCAGATTACTTACGGGTGTGGTCTGTTATAGACCCCCAGGATCTAATACACAATTTCAAACACTGTTTGATAAAATTACTGACTTGAGTGTATCTCACTCTAGAATGATTTTACTAGGAGATTTTAACTTATGGGGCAATGGTAATTTAGATAATCACCTGAGAGATCTCGGACACCTATGTAAAAATCTCAAATTGCAACAATTGGTAACACAGCCAACTCACTTAGGAGGGCATACTTTTGACCTCTTGTTTGCAAACCAAGCAGAGACTGAATTGGTTGACATACTGCCTCAGAATTGGACCGACCACTCCCTAATTCATTTCCATATTTCGATATCTAGCCTAGAAGATAATAACAATCAGCCATTTTACCGCAAGGGAAGAGAGTGGTCCAAGTTAGTGAAAAATAGGACATATCTGATCTTCTCGAAACAGAATTTTTTTGCCTCCTCTGCCTCCATAGGTGAAAATTATCAACCGTATTGTGATTATATAACGGGAACCCTTGATTTAATAGCTCCAGTTAAACAACTTAAAAATAGGAGAAAAAAATCTGCTCCATGGTATAATGATGAATTAAGACAACTACGAGCAACTTGTGAAAAGGCCGAGAGGAAATGGAGGAGGGCATACTTAGAGCCAGCAAAGAAAGAACTGCAATTAATACAGGCCCAGAATAAGGAGTTAATTTTCAAGGCCAAAGCAGACTTTTATGCCAGCTCTATTTTGCAGGCAGCAAACAGCAGTTTCTGCGATGAGATTGCCATTTATTTTGAAGAGAAAATAACTAAAATTGTTGGCGATCTGCACCCCACTGTTACTGTCATTAGTGGTCAGGATGACTCCATATGGACGCCAGATGTAGGACCCCTGGTGGACTCTTCCCTGGAATACTTTCAGGCTCCCACAGAGAACTCTTTTAATCTCCTGGCACAAAGCGTGTCCTCAGGATCCCCTTTTGACCCCCTTCCACACAAAGTCTGGAAAATATTCGGGCAAGAAACCTTTCCTTGGTTATGGAAGATCTGCTGCCAGTCTCTGGAGGAAGGAGAAGTACCAGAGGCATGGAAACAGGCAGTGGCGACTCCCTTGCTAAAAAAAAACATTTTTGGACCCTACAATACCAGCAAATTTCAGACCAATTTCCCTCCTGCCATATTCGATTAAGACCTTAGAAAAGGCAGTTAGCAAAATCTCATCAGGCTACTTGGAGGAAAATTCCCTGCTGGATAGGGACCAATTTGGTTTCCGCCCAGGACATGGCACTGAGACTGCTTTGGCAACCGTAATGAACAATCTAAGAATGCGTGCTGACAATGGGAATTCATCTGTCCTGGTACTATTGGATATGTCAGCCGCATTTGACACGGTGAGCCATGCAGTATTAGTGGAAAGGCTGAAAGGTATAGGAATCAAAGGATTGGCCTTGCAATGGTTACAATCCTATCTGTCGCGAAGACAACAGGCTGTATCTCCGGCCCCGTTCACCTCCAATAAGTCTCGGGTACACCATGGGGTGCCACAGGGCTCGGCAATCAGCCCTGTTCTTTTCAACATCTATTTACGCCCTCTATTCCCCATTATCAAATCGTATGGAATTGATCTGGTCAACTATGCGGATGACACCCAACTGGTGTTTTCCCTTGAGGGGAAACAAGCAATATCCATGGACACTTTCCAGGAGTGTATGCACCAAACCGTGGGTTGGCTCAGAAAAAATTCCTTGCAGTTCAATGGGGGGAAAACAGAGGTAGTGGACTGTCCGGCCACCAGAATATCTCGACCTATACCGGTGGAGTTTAGGCTCACCCCTGAGGATGAACGCCTGATCCCTGTTAAAATGGTGCGCAATTTGGGGATCATGGTGGACAACAATCTCCAAATAGAATCACAGGCCAATAAAACTGCGGGTGTCTATTTTTCTCTACTACGCATGCTTCAGAAGGTCGTTCCGCTACTACCAGAGGACTCTCGCTCACTTGTAGTAAGAAGTACAATCTTGAGTTGACTGGACTACTGCAACTCCCTGTATTTGGGAGCACAGCAATATATTTTGCAGGGCCTGCAGAGAGTCCAGTCTACAGCAGCCAAGCTGGTACTAAATAGACAGCGTAGGTCCTCTACGACTTTGGCCCTGAGAGACCTACATTGGCTGCCCATTAAGAAGAGAATTTGTTTAAAATCTCTCTGTATTGTACACAAAGCAGTACATGACCTGGGTCCATCTTCCTTGCAGAAGATGTTCACTTGGTATACTCCTGGGAGGCATCTTCACTCCTCAAATACAAATTTGATCACAACCACCAAATTTAAAAAATCTAAGATTGGGGGGCAGAGCGTTAAGTGTGGCCGCTGCGCGTCTTTGGAATGAATTACCACAGAACCTTAGACAGGCTAGTTCTTTGACCTGTTTTAGGAAGGAGCTGAAAACCTGGTTATTTCCTAGGGGCAAGTGATAGATCCCTTTATTGACAACTGGTCTCTACTGTTATAGTGAGTAATCCTTCAACCGAAGCGCCAGGATACCCGTAGGGTGACAGTTCGCGCTATACAAATCTTTATTCCATTCCAGACAAAACTTAACAAGCTCTTATACCTTACTCCTGAAACCACCTAAATAAAAAAAAAAAGTACTTACAATTGCACCTTCTCAGGGCTGGCTCCAAGAATCTGGAATGCCCTACCGACGGAGATCAGAGCCAACCCCTCAGCTGCTTCATTCAAGAAACAGGTCAAATGGATACTTCTGGAAGAACTTCAGCAGCAATAACTTCTAGGCCATGTGATAGTCACTTCCCTCTAGAGCTTGACAATTATTTTTACTTTGTGTGTTGAAATGTATGCCTGACAATCTTTTCTCTTTATGTTTTGAAATATGTACTTGACAAGCACTTTTACTTTGGATCTGAAATGTATTTTGTCATTGGTTGGACATAGTTCGCTGCTTAAACTACACGGCCCTTCTAGTGGGGCTTTTACTTGTTTGTCCTCCTGCCACCACGTCCTCCCCTAGCACCCACATTTTCTTTAATGTCTCAGGCTCCTCTTATGCTGCTATTTGGTATTGTACGATTACTGTTTCTTCATGTCACGATTAATTTGCTTCTTTGTACAGCGCTCTGATACCCGTCTGGGTCTTGTTCGTGCTCTATAAATCTTTTCAAATAAATAAATAAAGGTGCAAACTTTTGCCAACTAGAGACCCCCACTTCTAACACTATGCATTAAGGAGCCGGTTCCTAAAAACTGAACTGTAGTGGGTCGCGATCTGATCTACCTCATGAATAGGTCTCAAAAAGTGACTCCCTAAAATTGCGAACATCACAGGGATGATGGCCTGCTGAGGCTAAAAGACATCCATGTCTGTGATTGTTTTTAAATAAAGCAAACTTTTCTTATTAATGCAGTCCATTTTCTTTAAAGGAAATGGATCTACATTTAAAAAGAAAGTGTTTTTTTTTTTTTGTAAAAAGTTTAAGAGTTGGCAGAGGTCCCATGTACCACTGCCTACACCTAAAGAAACTTTTTTAATACACAAAGGGGTGCCTTGGAACCCTTCCCTTTTGTGAATGCATTAACACCTCCTTTGAGGTGTCAGTAAATGTTAATAAGATACTGAGTTGGTGTTTGGAAAAAACGCCTGCAAAACGTCCCTTCAATATCCATTCTGAATCTTATTTTAGTAATCACCTTTGAGACTCATAAAATGGATATAGTATATAGGAAAAAGCATTTTTATGATGACTAATATGAATTTGAATGTTTAAGACTGCTAAAACTCTTTATTAATCTGGCCCAATGTGCCTTGGTACAAAGGGCTGTGGGCTTTAGGTTTAAGGACTAATGTGATGTAGGTCAAGATGCAACAGGACAAAGGTTAGAGAACTAGGGGGCATATTTATGAGAAAATGTCGGAGCGCAGAGCTGCGCCAAATTTAGCAGTGCCACACTCTGACATTTTCAAAACTCAGGGATGTATCATATTCATAAGAATATGGGGGAACCTCTGTGTTTTTCCTAGCACTGGCGCAAAAATTAGCTGCCTAGCCCCAAAGCAGGCAACCTTGCACCATAGTGCAAGGGTGCCTGCATTGCAGGGCAAGATTGGTTATGTGGAGGAAGGTCTCCCTTCCTGCACATAAACAATCACTAATGGCGATTTATTACTTCTATGTGTGTTGCATTCTGCAGCACACATAAAAATAGCAAATTGTCATTATTTAATGATTGTTTATGGGCAGGAACTGATACCTTCCTGCACCTAAACAACCATTAATGGCATTTTGCTCTTTCACTGTGTGCTGGAGAATGCAGCATACATAGAAACAGCAAAAGCGAGGAGAAATAAAAGTATTTCTCTTCGTTTTGGCATTTTAACACCTGCTGTTGTGTGGCATTAGTTTTTGGCGCTGCCTTTGGTTTACACCTCCTTGTAAATCTGGGGCAGCGTCAAAAGCAATGGGTGTTGCGGTGGAACGCCCACTGCAACACCCATTGCATGACCCTTTCATGCTTAGTGCTGCGTGTAAAGGGGCCTTAATTACAAGGAGTCGTTAAGCCATGAAAAGTGGCTTAACACCACTTTGTAAATATGGAGAAGGGCGTATCGCCACCAGAACGTCACTAAAAGGGATGTTCTGGTGGCAATAGCCCCTTGTAAATATCCCCCTATGTGTCAAGAGGCAGCGGATGCAGATTAAATGAAGACTATCAGTATGGGGCCCTTAAAGACACAGATTAGAAAGTCACAGTCACACAAATACCTTCAAGTAGTATGGATACCCCCACTTCATATCTTCTATAGCAACAGAGGTTAATTTGTAGAATGCCAAAGAGCCTTAAGTATTACATCTCTTGAGGAAAACAGAAAGGTGATGTGTGGAATGCCTGAATTCACCCCAGCCCCTGGTAATTACTCAGGGCCACATTCTAGTCCATTGTTGTATTTGCTCACCATGTAATTCCAGACAAAGACTATCCAATCACTGTTGGCCCTGCTCCAACAGAAACAGTCCAGCATGAACTGCCATGCCAGATTCCCTCCAGATAGGAGTACAAGCAAACTCAGACTGATTTCGCCCAACACAAACACCCCTGGCAAACATCCTCCCTTTCTATCATCTCCCCTTAAAAAGTTGAGGCCATACTGGCTCTAAAACCATGGCTGAGGTTCTCACCACATGCAATCCTCCGTGTTGTCGGGCTTCTTGTAAATGTAGATGGACTCCCACGTGTGAGGCTTTACTGAGTGGTCGTTGAACTTCCAGAGCTCGTGAAAGAAGTAGGTCAGTTTCCTGGCTGGGGTCATGACTCTGGTGAGATTAGTGTGGTAGTCACAGGACAATCCGAAGCTTCCGGCTGAGATTACGGGTAGGCCTTTGTTAGCGTTAAGCCTAATGAGAGGAATGAGAGTAAAGTTTAGGGAACTTGATGGTAACGGAAGGGCTGTCACAGAACCTGACATCACAGAACCTGACATCACAGAAGGAAGCGGGGTATTGAGGGAAAAAACAAGCTTAGTTGGCCCCTGAGTCGCAACAGGATTCTGAAGCACCAACCTCTAGACGTTGAAGGATCCTCATTGTGCATCACCTCATTGAAATTATCCCAATGCTTTCACTGTCCCCATCACAGAAGCCTGGGGTGCATTACCTCCATGTCACTCTCCATAGAACAGTAATATTACAAATGAGATCCCAACCCTTGCCTCACACGCCTTCGAAATCCCATGGTTGACCTTCAAATTCTCCAAGCTGACTATATAGCTAGAAGTAGGCAGCTTTTAGGCACATGAGGCGGGATGAGCAGATCTACAGCCTTATGCCAATCCAATTGAATCTTACAGCTGAACATCTGTGTAAAAATGTGCCACCCTATCAAATCAAACAGTCATACAGGTGTTTAACAGTATGTCCCTTACAAGATGGTTAAGGGGATCTGTGTAAGGGGCTACCTTACTTCCGGAGGGAGTGGGCGCCAGTTTTGCAGTTATTCCAGCACCTCTGCCTGTCCCAAAACCTATGGTGATTTGCAGCTTCTTGGGGTGCCATGGGGTATCAGGAAAGTCAAACACTCTCTTCCCTTGCAGGTCTCTCCCGCGAACGGGAAACACTTAGGTTTGTCCAGAAGGGGAAACATCCATTACAACGCAGTCATAACAACGCACTACCTTTACAATGCGGCTGTTATAACGCAACTGCCTTTACATCGCATGCCGTTACAACGCAGCCATTACATCGCATGTCCCTACAACACATGCCACTACAACGCATGTCACTACAACGCATGCCATTACAATGCATGATAAGGTAAGGAATGGGGAGTTTTTTTAAGTTTTAGGGTTTGAATGGGTTTTGGGGTACATGGGAATAGTATTTTTACCCCTACACTATCCAACACTTTCCCTACTGTTGCACTCACTGGAGTGGGAATAGTAATTTTTACTCCTACACTATCCAACACTTACCCTACTGTTGTACTCACTGGAGTGGGAATAGTAAATGTTACCCCTACACTATCCAACACTTACCCTCCTGTTGCCCTAAAAGTATTATGCATTGTAATGGTATGCATTGTAATGGAATGCGTTGTAAATGTAGTTTCTAAAAATGCGTTGTGATGGCACGCAATGTAAAATCATGCGTTGTAATGGATGCTGCAATGTAAAAACCACGTTGTAAAAGCATGCGTTGTAAATGTTTGTGTTGTAACACCATACATTTGTCCAGAAGGGACGCTGCAGTTCTCCAAACCTGACATTCCTGGTTCCTTCTATTTTCCAATCCTACACCCAATGCCGGAAGGCATTCCCTCCCATCCAGTCAGCAGCATTTGAGCTCATAAGACTAAATGGTGGTGCACTTTTGAGCCAGTGTGCTTCACCTGCGTTGCACGCACACAAGACTCCAACTCCCTTGCACACATGCATGTCCAGGCGTGCGGGGGGCTGGCAGCGAAGGGAGTGTCATGTGTTTGTGATCTTACTGCTAACTGGTGTCGCAAAAACATCCTGTACTGCACCCATAGTGCTTCCTGTAGAGAAGTACACAAAGGGCCTTATTTACAAGAAAGTAACGCAGTGTGGTGCCTCAAGCCCTTTGGATGCGCCGTGCTGCATAACTTTCAAAGCACAGGGATGTGTCACATTTCTAACAATATGACAGATCCCTGTGCTCGCCCCTGCACTGGCGCACAATTGGCTGCCATGCACCAACGCAGGCACTCTTGCACCATGGTGCAAGGGTGCCTGCATTGCGGGGATGATTGTTTTTGTGCAGGAAGGGACACCTCACTGTGCAAAAACAATTATGAGAGGTGTTTTCCTCTTTCTTTGTGTTTTGCAGAATGCAGCACGCATAGAAAGAGGAAACAACGAGGAGAAATAAAAGTATTTCTCCTCATTTTGCCTCCTTCCTCCTCCCCTGGGAGGCATAGGATTCTGACGCATTCCCGGGTTTACAAAACTTTGTAAATCTGGGAATACGGCAGAATACATGGGTGTTGCATGGGAACACCCAGAGCAACAGCCATGGCACACCCCTTTGACCCAAAGTGCTGTGTGAAATGGGGCCGTGTTTACAAGCCCACGAAAAGTCACACATTGTGGGCTTTACGTGACCTTGTAAATATGGAGCACCAAACAGCGCCGCCGGTGTGTTAAAAAAGTGACACACATGCGGCGCAAGGGGCTTGTAAATATGCCCCACAGTTCGCTGTGCCAAAGCGCCACCTTGTTTCATTGGGTCCTGGCACAGAGAAGAGGAATAATGCTACTGCTGCCTGCCAATACCATTTGAAAACACGGGAACCAAATGAAGCTGGGCCCTCCTCTCGGTGCTGTCAGTTTTACCACAGATGCACGTGGCACAGAGAGTCCAGCCTGACGGCCTCACAATGCCAATACTACAAACAAATGATCAAGCTCTGACAATCCTGTCACAGCCGCCTGGCTACAGCAGCACAGGCTATAGCCTCTGCCTGACACTGCAGCCTCCAGCCCTCCCTGCCTGCCATGACATTGAGGCTGCCCGCAGCCGACGCAGGGGGCCCTCATAGGAGGGCAGCCACCTTAGTGCCACATGAGGGCAAAAACCCGACAAAGCTAGTGTTTGGACTCCCCGGGGGTCCGGCACTACCTGTGTCATTTCCGGGGCACCAGTGGGCGGGGGGCCAGGTATATCTACCTCCCCCGCCCAGCTGGCGATCCTTTTCACACCGAGGCATCACGCCTACTCCCTCCCTAGCGCATACCTGGCGTGTCAGCTGGAAGGGTGGCTAGGGTAGGAAGACTATTAACTTGTTATTATGTGTTGCAGGCGGAGTTACAGGGCGATCCAGAGGCTGAATGGTACATAGGGGTACCCTCTTGAGGAGCAGAAGAAGGGTGCAAATGGCAAATAACCCCAGGAAGTCCTTACGGCAGGACCCTGGAGGAACAACGGCGCCCCGTTAGTCCTTCGGGCGGTTGTAAAGCTGAGCAACTGGGGGCTTGCCTGAATACACTCCACCCCCACAAGGGGCATGAGTAAATTAGTGGACTGGTGGTCCACAGGATGTAAGGGGTAATCCCCCAAAATGGTTAGCACCAATTGGTTAGGTCATGGTGCAATTTGACTCTTCAGGTGGGCAGGCCAGCATATTTGCTGCCTGCACTTGGATCGCCTGTAAGTTGACCCACCATGTTGGCATATTTCATATGCAAAATAAACCTGCAGCAATGTTTCCTCAAACAACCAATGTGTCTTGTGTGTGCTTTATTATGGTATTGCTGTATTTGCAGGTTGGGTGTGTTGCCAATATTGGCACCAGGCGCGCAACACCCATTGGACTCAAAGGGCTTCGACCCCCCCCCCCTGTCGTGTGTGGCAGCCCGGGATGAGAGAGCTTCCCGGGCACACACACAGCCGCACCCGAGCACTTCACAGGTCTTTTAAAGACCATTTGCATGTTAATGAGGCCTCGCTGTTGTTTCACCCCTTCTAAGAGCCCCTGCAGCTCCACTCTGCCTATTGCTTAAAGATTCAGCCCCCGCCCCCTAAATTTTTTCTTAGCCCCCTCCGAAATTTGGCTCTAGTTGCGCCTCTGATTGGCACTATGATGCTGTCTCATAATGAGAGTCTCGGACCGCCCTGCTGCAGTGCGACCGTAGCCGCGGTCACTTTGTACTACCTGTTTTTAGTTCACCCAGGCTCAGGGCGCAGCCGTCAGGGTGCTGAAAATGAGTGAAAATGCATTTTAATGCAGTGATGCGGACCGCCACATTAAAATGCGTTAGGCCAGATGCGGGGTATTTGCCAGCCAGGCATAAGCAGAACACAGGATTATATACTGCTATATGACTCCACAGGCTGATTATCGCCAGACAGGTGTGCACCTGAACATCATTGCCGCCACTGTACATCATTGCAGCCAAAAGTAAACCCAGGTCCCTTTCCTGGGAGGACGAGAGGCCCTGATGCACGTCAAGGGAGCTCTGCGTAGTTTTTAGACTGTGAACTGGCCTCGAGCAGGCCCAGATTAGGGCATCACCAGTGCTTAATTTGTAAACGATTGTGAGACCGGCCTCGTGGCGTGGGCCCTCCCGACCAGCCAGCCACCCTACAACCGCACCTGATCCCCGATGTCACAGACTTCCGGCCACCATGGCCCAACAACCCGATGGCCGGCCAAGGCCCCAGCAACACCCTAGACCCTACCACGCATGCCCGGCCGAGAGAGCGAGAAGCCCCCAAGCCAGACCAGGAGACGCCGTCCCTGTCACACCTCTGGTCTCCTCCCCCAGGAAGGTTTCGATCGGCCACCAGGCCCCCGGTGAGCGGGCGCCTCGCCTGCTGGGTGTCTGGAGTCCCTCCCAGACCCACCTGAACAGATCAAAGGGCCGAGCGACAGGAAATCCCGACACACCGCCCCAGGCACCAAGACCCCTCTCCGCGAGGACTCCGGACTTCAAAGAGGAGGGGGAGTATAACAAGGGGTGCTGAAGGGACGGGAGGCAGAGAAGACCTGGACCTACGAGAGCCCTGCTGACGCTGTCGTGGCTCCCCGAACTCTGAACCATCTGAGACCTGCTGATGCTGTCGCGGCTCCCCGAACTCTGAACCATCTGAGCCCTGCTGACGCTGTCGCGGCTCCCCGAACTCTGAACCATCTGAGCCCTGCTGACGCTGTCGCGTCTCCCCGAACTCTGAACCATCTGAGCCCTGCTGACGCTGTCGCGGCTCCCCGAACTCTGAACCATCTGAGCCCTGCTGACGCTGTCGCGGCTCCCCGAACTCTGAACCATCGGAGCCCTGCTGACGCTGTGGCGGCTCCCAGAACTCTGAACCATCTGAGCCCTACTGACGCCGTCGTGGCTCCCCGACTCCGAAACCACGTGCGCCTGCTGAGTGACTCGCGGCACTCTCCTCTAGAAGAATCGGCAGAAATTGCCAAGAGAAACAACATCCCCCAGCTCGAGGATTGAGAACTGTGCAAAGGATACTCCGCAGAGACACTGAACTCAGAGACTGTCCCGCTACCCCCATACCCCCATCACGAAATTATCGCTGCTTGTGGCGTTGCTTCAATACCTGCATTTGGGATCATAAAGGTCCCTAAAAGCTATCGATAAAGTACTGTCTTACGAAGAACTACTGTGTGGTGTCCCTCTGTCCGAGAGTGCAAGCTCCGCGTGTGCGATCCTAGGAACGAGACCCTTCCAGGAAGGGCCTCCCCGCCCTTGCTCGGCCTAACTCTGGGAGAGGTGGGTCTAAGGGTGGTCCGGAACGTATTCCGAAGCCCCCCGGAGAACGCCTTTCCAACATTTGGTGGCAGTGGTGGGATCCGAGCCGACACCTATAGATCGTGCAGTAAACGGCTGACGCACTACCGGAAAGAGATGGAAGGAGAAACCTCCATAGGTGCCGCAGGCACCTACACAAGCTCGACATTCCGAGAGGACCAGTTGGAATATTATACGCACCGAGAATTAAAACAATTCTGCAAAGACCTTGGAATCGCTACCACCGGATTAAGCACAAAAGAAGATTTCCAGGGAGCATTGAAGACCTGGGTCGAGGCAGGAGCTTCCCTGGCCCAAACAGAAAGAGAGCCGCCAAACGAACCACGAAGCATCCCGGTAAGGAGCAGTGCCCCAGAAGGGGGCCTATCCCCGGAGGAACTAGCAGACCGAGAAAGGGGCCGCAACCACGAACTAGAACTAGCGAAACTGAAAATCGAGGGAGAGCTAAAACTGGCCGAGAAAAAGTTGGCGGTAGAACAATTATGCCTACAAGGAGAACTTGAGGAAAAAAAACGCCAGAGAGAACACGAAGAAAGAAAACTCCAACTAGAAGACGAACGCAGCCTGAAGGAGATCGAGCTCAAGGCTAAAAGGGAAGAGTCCAGACTCTTGGGAAATCAACCATCCTCCTCCACCGTGGAACCAAAGGTCCAAATCCCAAGGATGTGGTGAAGGAATACTACAAAAACGACGACATCCAGCAATGGTTCAAGGCCTACGAAGTGGCCATGACCTCCCACCGAGTTCCGCAGAAAGACTGGGGGGCTGGTTTGTGGGGCCGGTTCCTGAGCGAGGGGAGAGATACCCTACTGGACCTGCCCTCCACGGTGCTGAACTCCTACAGCCACATGAAAGAGGCCCTAGTAGCCAGATATGGGCTCACCCCCGAGATGTACCGGCAACGGTTTCAAGACTGCAAGAAGATACCCGGTACCACATGGGTAGAGTATGTGAACTTTTACAGCCGGGCCTTGGACGGGTGGATCAAGGGCAGCGAGGTCTCCACCTTTGAGGAGTTGTTCGATCTAATCGCGTGGGAACACTTGTCCACCAATTGCTTTGTGGAGTTACGCCAGCACCTCCTGAACAGCAAGCTCACTTACCCGCGAAAACT
The DNA here is from genome assembly GCF_964204655.1 of Triturus cristatus. Taxonomy (NCBI): domain Eukaryota; kingdom Metazoa; phylum Chordata; class Amphibia; order Caudata; family Salamandridae; genus Triturus; species Triturus cristatus. The sequence goes on from NC_140586.1 coordinate 250,176,722, forward strand.
AGCCGTCGAGGCTGACCGATGGGTGAACACCCGGGCCTCCCGGGGTCCTGTGGGAGACTACGGTCGCCACAGTCAGGGACCCCCCCGCCAGAGGGGCGGAGGGAACCAGGGCCGACCGAGGGAATTCCCGGGGGGCTCCCAGCACAGTCCCCCCAGAGGCTAACCTCCGCACTTTCCAGCCCCACCTCCAGCCAGCACCGGGCCACCGGGGAGGTCAGGACCCTGAGTCAAGATCACCTGTTTCCACTGCCAACAGACCGGACACTATGCCAGTGACCCCCAGTGTCCCATGTACCAACGACCCGCAACGACAACCCCTCCGGCACGTCAAATGGCCTCCGTAGCCCTAGGAGAAGAGATGGAAGATTCCGAAGAGTGGGAACCAGCCGCCATGGCCCTGGTCTCCCTAGGGGACCGAGAGATGGTCCCCGGAACACCCCTACCCGCCAACACGAAGAAGTACCGACAGCAGGTGACGGTCAACGGTCACCGCATCGAGGGCCTCTGCGACACCGGGGCGAGTGTCACAGAGGTCCACTGCCACCTGGTCTCCGAAGACCAGATCCTGCCCGACGCCTTCTGTCCAGTCATATCTTCGGACAATTCCGAGAGCCTATGCCGAATGGCCCTGGTACCCTTCGAATGGGGGGGAGTCACCGGTAAATTGAGGGTGGCAGTCCGAACCTCCCAACCCGTAGACTGCCTCCTGGGCAACGACCTCGAGAGTTCCCCGTGGGGACAAGTGGAACGAAGAGCCCATCTAGAGATGATGGGCCTACCCGAATGGGTATGCGCCACCACGCGCTCTATGACTGCCGATTGCCTTCCTCCGAGGGAGTTGAGGCCATGCCGCTGAACACAGTCGCTGTCCCCGAGGTCCGGGACGCACTACCCGAGCCCGACGACCCTCTTCCGGAAGAAGAAACCGTTCACGATAATGGGTCGGTGCATCCAGATTCCGAGCCCCTGACCGAGCTCGGGGACCTGTCCGAGATGGCCCAGTGGCACTGCGAGGGAGGTCCCTCCCGAGAAGAATTCTGCCAGGAACAGGCCACCTGCCCTTCCCTCATTGGACCCCGACAGCAGGCTGAAGCCCAGGCAGCAGGCGACCAGTCCGGCACACACTGGATATATTGGGAAAACGGTCTCCTGTACAGCGAACAGAAGTCGGCTGAGCTGGGATCGGCCCGAGTACTGGTGGTACCCCTGCGCTTCCGAAGTCTCCTCCTGGGCCTAGCCCATGATGTACCCCTGGCAGGACACTTAGGCCAAGACAAGACCTACCAGCGACTAGTTATCCACTTCTACTGGCCCAAGATGCGAGCGAATGTGGAGACCCACTGCAAGTCATGCCTCACGTGCCAGGCCAGCGGAAAGAGTGGGGGGAAGCGCAAGGCTCCGCTACAACCCTTCCCCGTTGTTAGTACCCCTTTTGAGTGGGTGGGGATCGACATCGTGGGACCCCTGGATCCCAAGACCGCCCAGGGCCACCGATTCATCCTCGTCCTGGTGGACCATGCCACCCGCTACCCCGAGGCCATTCCCCACCGCACCGTGACGGCCCCTGTGGTAGGCCGGGCCTTGATGGGGATCTTCTCCCGCGTGGGGTTCCCTCGCGAAGTCGTGAGTGATCGTGGCACGAACTTTATCTCCAAATACATGAGGTCCCTATGGCAGCAGTGCGGGGTATCATACAAGTTCACCACCCCCAAGGGAATGGCCTAGTCGAGCGATTTAACAGGACCCTGAAGGGGATGATCATGGGCCTCGAAGAACCCCTACGCCGGAGATGGGACGTCCTCCTCCCGTGCCTCCTGTTCGCCTACCGGGAGGTTCCCCAAAAATCTCTGGGGTTCAGCCCGTTCGAATTGCTGTACGGACACCCCGTCCGGGGGCCCCTGAGCCTGGTCAAGGAGGGCTGGGAAACGACTCTCTCCGGGGGACCCCTCCTGACGTGTTCCGCTATATCCTGGCGCTTCGCAACCAGACCCGGAAATTCCGAGAACTCGCCGAGGCAAACCTCGAGGCTAGCCAAGAAGAGATGAAGCGCTGGTATGACCAGAATGCCACGCTGGTCGAGTTTCAGCCGGGCCAACAAGTCTGGGTCATGGCCCCGGTGAAACCCTGCGCCCTCCAAGACAAGTGGACTGGTCCCTTCAAGGTGGTCGAGCGGAAGAGCCAAGTTACATATCTAGTTGATGTGCAGTCCCCGCGGAACCCCCTCCGGGTCCTCCACGTGAACCGCCTCAAACCCCACTTTGTGAGGACGGAGTTGAGTTTGCTCCTGGCCACCGACGATGGGACTGAAGAAGACACAGAGCCCCTTCCAGACCCCCTGTGTGCTAAAGAGACAGATGGCTCCGTAGAGGGGGTGAGACTGTCAACCACCCTCACCCCCCAACAGTCCGACGACTGCCGCCGGCTACTAAGACAATTCACCGACCTCTTCTCCCTAACCCCTAGGGTCACCGACTGGTGTGTCCACGACGTAGACACCGAGCCTACCGGGTCCCTGATCGGGTCCGAACCTGCATCCAGACCGAAGTAACCAAGATGTTGGCCCTCGGGTTGATTGAACCCTCCGACAGCCCCCGGGCCAGCCCGGTAGTCCTGGTCCCGAAAGCGGCTGCCCCTGGTGTCGCCCCCGAGCTGAGGTTCTGTGTGGACTACAGGGGACTCAATGCGGTCACCCGAGCGGACGCTCACCCTATCCCCCGCGCAGACGAGCTCATCGACCGCCTTGGGGCCACTCGATACCTCAGCACTTTCGACCTAACCTGCGGATACTGGCAGATTGCGCTCACTGAGGGAGCCAAGGAGCGCTCCGCCTTCTCCACCCCGGATGGGCACTACCGCTTCAGGGTGATGCCGTTTGGAATGAAGAATGCCCCGGCCACCTTCCAGCGGCTGGTGAACAGGGTCCTGGCCGGGCTGGAGGGGCTCAGTGCAGCGTACCTAGACGACATAGCAGTATTCAGCTCCCAGTGGACCGAGCACCTCCAGCACCTCCGGCAAGTACTGCTGGCCCTGTGCCAGGCCGGCCTAACCATCAAAGCCAGTAAATGTCAAATTGGACAAGGCTCAGTGATCTATCTGGGGCACCAGGTGGGAAGCGGGCAGGTCGCCCCCCTCCAGCCGAAGATCGACGCCATCTTGTCCTGGGAACCCCCAACCGCCCAAACGGAAGTCCAGGCCTTCCTGGGCCTCACCGGTTACTACCGGAGGTTCATTAAGAACTATGGCAGCATCGCAGGCCCCCTCACAGAGTTAACCTCCAAAAAACACCCGAAGAAAATACAATGTACTCCCCCGTGCCAAAAAGCATTCGACGCCTTGAAAGCCGCTATATGTACCGCTCCGGTACTCAAAGCCCCCGACTACTCTCAGGAGTTTGTGGTCCAGACGGACGCCTCGGAGCACGGCATCGGGGCAGTCCTCTCACAGTTCAACGACGAGGGCATCGATCAGCCCATAGCCTTCATCAGCCGAAGGTTGCTACCTCGAGAACAGCGGTGGAGCACCATTGAAAGAGAGACCTTCGCAGTAGTCTGGGCACTCAAAACGCTACGGCCCTACTTGTTCGGAACCCACTTCCGGGTTCAAACGGATCATTGACCCTTGCGGTGGCTGATGCAGATGAGAGGAGAAAACCCCAAGCTGCTACGATGGTCAATCTCCCTCCAGGGGATGGACTTCACTGTGGAGCATCGCCCCGGGACTCCGCTTCACCGAGGAGAACCCCCAAGTGGATGGGTAGTTCTCCCCGCCTTTCAGCTGGGGGGGGGCACGTGTGAGACCGGCCTCGTGGCGTGGGCCCTCCCGACCAGCCAGCCACCCTACAACCGCACCTGATTCCCGATGTCACAGACTTCCGGTCACCATGGCCCAACAACCCGATGGCCGGCCAAGGCCCCAGCAACACTCTAGACCCTACCACGCATGCCCGGCAGAGAGAGCGAGAAGCCCCCAAGTCAAACCAGGAGACACCGTCCCTGTCACACCTCTGGTCTCCTCCCCCAGGAGGGTTTCGATCGGCCACCAGGCCCCCGGTGAGCGGGCGCCTCGCCTGCTGGGCGTCTGGAGGCCCTCCCAGACCCACCTGAACAGATCAAAGGGCCGAGCGACAGGAAATCCCGACACACCGCCCCAGGCACCAAGACCCCTCTCCGCGAGGACTCCGGACTTCAAAGAGGAGGGGGAGTATAACAAGGGGTGCTGAAGGGACGGGAGGCAGAGAAGACCTGGACCTACGAGAGCCCTGCTGACGCTGCCGCGGCTCCCCGAACTCTGAACCATCTGAGCCGTGCTGACACTGTCGCGGCTCCCCGAACTCTGAACCATCTGAGCCCTGCTGACGCTGTCGCGGCTCCCCGAACTCTGAACCATCTGAGCCCTGCTGACGCTGTCGCGGCTCCCCGAACTCTGAACCATCGGAGCCCTGCTGACGCTGTCGCGGCTCCCAGAACTCTGAACCATCTGAGCCCTGCTGACGCCGTCGCGGCTCCCCGACTCCGAAACCACCTGTGCCTGCTGAGTGACTCGCGGCACTCTCCTCTAGAGGAATCGGCAGAAATTGCCAAGAGAAACAACATCCCCCAGCTCGAGGATTGAGAGCTGTGCGAAGGATACTCCGCAGAGACACTGAACTCAGAGACTGTCCCGCTACCCCCATACCCCATCACGAAATTATCGCCGCTTGTGGCGTTGCTTCAATACCTGCATTTCGGATCATAAAGGTCCCTAAAAGCTATCGATAAAGTACTGTCTTACGAAGAACTACTGTGTGGTGTCCCTCTGTCCGAGAGTGCAAGCTCCGCGTGTGCGATCCTAGGAACGAGACCCTTCCAGGAAGGGCCTCCCCGCCCTTGCTCGGCCTAACTCTGGGAGAGGTGGGTCGAAGGGTGGTCCGGAACGTATTCCGAAGCCCCCCGGAGAACGCCTTTCCAACAACGATTAAGTGCAGGGGCCCACAGCTTTCCTCAGATGCCCACGGCTGACGCTGCCGAACGCTGGGGTTGCTATTCCCAAGGGTGCCTAGTCTGGATTCCAACACATACCTTTTTCATTCGCCACCATACATTCGCTGCCTATTTTCTCACCTTTCTTTTTCATCCATGCGTTCTCCTTTTGCTATCGTTTTCTGTCTTTTTCTTCCTCCTCCTTTCCCAATTTTCCGCCACTCTCTTTCCTGTTCTGGGTCAAAGTGTGATAATGAAAAATAAATTGCAGGTCCCCAAAAAAATAGTGCCGGACCTGCAACCACACCGCTCAAATTAAGCACTGGGCAGCTCTCGCAGTTAGAAACATAGACACATGGACGGAGAAACGGAGCAGGGTAAGTACTAGTCACTGAATAGTTTCAAGATTCCGGTGACTATGACGACATAATGAGACTGTTCCACGGGGAGGAGCTGAGCTCGTGCCCACCAGACTGAACCACCTTGAACACCGGGGGATCTGTCTTAGTAGTTGTCCAGAGAACAGAAGAATATAGAGCCCGAGCACAAGCGCCCACAGATGCTTTAAAGTGTCCTTTAAAGAGAAAGCCAATGCTGCTCTCTGTTCCTTCTATAGGCCTGGAGACCACGCTCGTGCTACGACCGAGAAGTCTGAAGGGTGCCTGGAACAGGACCTTTCTGGGTTTTAGGGGGGCTATCTGCCACTGCACCCCCACCGTGCAGCCTTCAAATGAGGCTCCAGGGTGCGCAGCATGTGTAACCGAGTCTGACTGAAACACTCCATTTCTACTTAGCATTGTTGTCTTATATCAGGAGCAGAACCCAGCTCTAGAGTTTCTGAAACCCCTACACAAACTCCCCAAGAGGCACACTGGTAACCCCATTAGCAGAACTCCGCCCTCCCTGGGTCAGACACCTCCCAGTAAGGACAGTGAACAGAAAGGTCATGTTTACTAGCCTGCCTTAGCATATGTTGCCCTCCTCTCACTAGAGATGAAAAGCGTGAATGTTTGTAGAAATACCAGAAGTTACCTAAACCCTTCACCAACACTGGATGTGAAAAGATGGCTCAACAAGGGACATATATAAATTCTCAAATAGGATCCATTGAAGAAGGTTGAATTTAGCAAAGAGGAAACGTATTTTGGAGGTATAACATCCTACTGCTTTTTGGGTTGTGCACTTTCATCTTCTCCAAAAGGGTACACCGTAGGACCGGTGCTCTGTCCATCTTTGTTTACCTACTAGTGACTGACGTCCAAAATATACTCTGGTACTTACGTCACCAGCTGAAAAGTGGCAAATGAACAGGTGGGACCCAGGATGATGCAGCCCAGTTTGTCAGACCTCTGTGAAAGGGAGAGAAAAAAAAATCTCAGAAATTGCATTTGCATGTTACGAAAAGTACACAGTGTCAGCAAGTTCAATTTATTTATTTTATTTTTATGTATGTGTGGCTTCATGTATCACGGGCTACGCCCCCATAGGCATCAATCAGAGTGCCGAAAGGCGAAATAAGGTAGTATTTTGAACCCAGGTGCAATTTTTACATTGCTGTTGTTATGTTATAGCCTTGTACCCCACTATAGTGGACTATACCGGCCAATAAAGGCCTGCTCCAGTGTTAAAGGGCGAGGGCCTTTAATAAGGGAGCTGGACTGGTATAGCCCAGCTACAGAGGGCTATAAATCTATTAGAAAAATCTGCCACTAGAGGGCAGAATGTTCTAACAAATAATACAAAGACTCAAAAGGAGCGAAATAAATTCTCAGCAAGCTGTGTGAGTCCTTTGGTTCACAGCAACAGCTGTGAACGGCAACATTGGAATGTTGGAGCTCCAGGCTTCTCACAGCCATTAGAAGCCAGGAGCACACCACTGTCTTCAGTGGAGTGCCCAACATTCCAATTTTCTAATACATATTACAAAATGAATATTTAGAACATGAGGACAATATTGAGTGGCAGGTCCACAGAGGAGAGAGAGGGTAAAAATCTGTTGGTCTGGCACTCAGTAGCATGATATGGTTTCAACAGCAGCCACTCTTGCAGAATGTATTTAGCATTATGACATGTAATGAGTGTATGCGACAGGTCACTCTTCTGTCACTCCCAAATGAACCCTAGCAAGCAAAGTCTGAAACCTGGGTGTCACTTCCAACTCTAGATAACAATGGGAATATGCCATTTACAAGCTGAATATTAGGCTATTACCTCAGCTCAACCTAATTTGTATGACAAATGTCTACAATATTGTAAGTATCCCACGTAGGAGTGTGCTATCTCTCCACAAACCACTTCAGCATGTAGAAACATCCCATGTAAACTCAAAAAACACAACAAATGTAACCTCCATATATAAGGAATTGCACAATAGATGTGCATGAGATGCTGTAGGAAAGTAGAATCTACTTTCATGGTTACCCCCATTGTTTTGCCTGGTGTAATGCTGTTTCAGACTAGTCTGACTGGGATCCTGCTAACCAGGACCCCAGTCTCTGTGCTTTGTCTCCAAAATTGGATGGCAAGTGTTAGAACCAGGGGTCTCTAGTTGGCAGAGGTAGGTACCTTTGACCAAATAGGGACCCTTGCTTCTAAGTCAGGGAAAGGGGATTACACTACTGGATAACCCCTGCTCACCCCCTTGGTAGCTTAGCACGAGCAGACACGCTTGTCTCAGTGGCAGTGTGTTAACCATTTGTGAACACATACAGCAATACAGTGAAAACACTACAGATGGACACCACAGAGGTTTTTATAAAAATAAGTATTCTTTATATAGACTTAACACAAGACCACAAACGACAAAAATCCACAATACTGTACTCAAAATTGACTTAAAGATGGTAGAATTAGCTTAGTTCAAGTTGGTGATAAATGCGACACAGTTCTCACAAAAGTACCTGGATGCGTAACGCAAAATAAACAAAAGGCTCACAGCGTTGGAGATTCGTCGGTTCCTTGCTTCGGGGGAGACGATGCGTCGTGCCTCAATGCTTGCGCAGAGTAGGGGATGCGTCTTGATCCTTACCGGAGAGGAGGTGATGCGTAGATTCTCGTGCTGCAGTCCGGTTGCGAAGCGGCAAGATGGCACCTCGATGCGATGCGACAATCCGGTGCGATGCGATAAGATGGCGCCCTTGATGCGATGATGTGAAAAGATGCGTACACGCCCTGGCAGCCTTGCGGTGACTCTGTACTTTGGAGCCGCGACAGGCCCCCGACACGCTTCTCCGGTGATGCGACGGTGACCCTCACGGTTGCGACACGCTTCTCCGGTGATGCGACAGCAGATAGCTGCGACGAAGACACCTTCTGGGAGATGCGGCGGCGGGACGCTTCTCCGGCGATGCGATGCCTACAGCTATGGTGGCGACACGCTTCTGCTTGTTGCGTCGCGCTTCCAGCTCCCAGCGACACGCAGGCTTCTGCAGATAGAATTCCCAGCAAGGAAATTCAGGGGGGAGCTGGTGGTGAAGTCTGTTGTCCCTGAGACTTCAGCAGGAGGCAAGCACAAGTTCAAGCCCTTGGAGAAATATTCTGCAAGATGATGAAGTACACACAAAAGTTCCTTCTCCTCTCCTTGGCGCTGAAGACATCACTGTAGGCCAACCCAGCAACACAGCGCACTAACAGGGGGCAGTCCACTCCTACAGCTTCCTTTGGTTCTTTGACTTGACAGAGGTTTCTTCTTGTTGTTCCAGAAGTGATCTAAAGTCTTGGGGTCTGGGTCCCTATATTTATACTACTTTTCTCTTTGTTCTCTGAAGGTAGAGAGGCCTTTGCCTAGTCCATGTCACGTCCGCTGTGAATCTTGTAGATTTGAGTGAAGCACAAGGGTTCCACCTCCAGACGTCCCCGGCTCTGGTTATAGAAACACAGAGTACCAGGGCAATCAGGCGAGGGAAAAGGAATAGGAAGGGTACAGCGGGGATTGGGGGTTCTGCAAGAAAAGAAAATGAGAAAACATATACAAATCAACCTACTCTCATTCAGGTCTCACTATTGGCATATGACTGATGTGTCATCTCAGACATACTGCTACACCTGCAGTGTAACCATCGACAAACCAACAACGAGAGGATCATCCCCCTTCAATACCAATTAGGAAAAAGAACAGTCTCGTCTCCCTCTCTTTCCCCTGTCTGCCTCCCCAAGTTTAATTTGCACTACTGAGCGTTTCCTTGGTTCCTGCTCAATGGCCTGCCTTACCCCAGTGCAACCTCCAGCATTATCTTCATTTAGAGATTCAGAGTTTCAAGACTAGCGTGAGCGAAGGCAAGACTAACGTGAGCAAAGGCGAGACTAACGTGAGCGAAGGCAAACCAAACGTCTTGCAACCCTAATACCTAACACTCGTTCTCGCAGCACTTCAGAGTCAGAGCTTCCGCTTCCAAATAATAATTAAAGTTACGGTAATACAAATGTCTCGCAGTCAAGTATACAGTACTGAACGGGGCCGCCCCTCTCGGGTTCCTGTGATACCTGTATCCGTCCGTACTTCCCACGGCGGCGATTTCGTAGTCCGTTTCGTGAATCAGTTCTCCGAACCTCTCCACAATCCTGAGGTTTTTGAACGCGGTGACGCTTACTTCAGCGTCCCGCGTTGGATTTCCGGGATTACCACGGCGGCGGTCTCGAAGTCCGCTGTGAAGCAGTTCTCTCCGCACCTCTCCCCAGTCCTGAAGTTTTAGAACGCGGCAACGCTTACTTCAGCGTCCCGCGTTGAAGTTCCGGGATTACCACGGCTGAATACCAGATCCCATCGATGTCGTGGACGCTAGCACCAGCGTCTTCCTCGCTCTGCGATGGGCGTCTGCACCAACGTGAATCCAAATTCCAGAATTACGCGCCTCGATTGGCTCTTGACGCGCGTATTTACCCGCTTAGGCCCCTCCTTGGCCCCTCCTTTGTGCAGCCGGGGATTCTGGTTATGGTAGTCTTCTTCCGACTGTATCCTCTGTAGGCGCCCTTGATCAGCGCCTGACAGTATGCCCCCCTTCCGTGCGCCTCCTAGGACCAGGCTTGTCTAGGAAACGGGCGTGGAACGAACGCACTGCCTCTGGAGCGTGGACGTCCGAAGCCGGGACCCAGGAATCCTCCTCCGCCGAGTAGCCCTTCCAGGCCAGGAGGTACCACAGCCGACCCCTCCGATAGCGTGAATCCAACACCCTTCGCACTTCGTATTCCACATGGCCGTCTCTGCAAATCGGTGGGGCAGCCACCCTCCGAGCCCCCCCCCCGCCGGATTTAATAAGCTGCAGTGGAACACCGGATGGATGCGCAAAGAGGCGGGCAACGCCAATCTATAAGCCACAGAGCCCACGCGGCGAACCACGGGATATGGACCTATGAATTGTGGATGGAAAACACTGCGCAACTTGAACCGGAGGTATTTTGTAGACAACCACACTCGTTCGCCTGGTTGATACACCGGTCCTTCCTGCCTGCGGCGGTCCGCCTAGGCCTTGTACCTGCCCTTAGCCCTCTCCAGAGCCGTCTTCAGGCACTCGTGCAGTTTCCCCAGAACCCGCAGCTGGGCAGCCAGGGCTGGCTGGTCTTGTGTTTCCGTGGGGAAGGACAAAGGAAGGACCTTGGCATGATACCCGTAGTTAGTCCGAAAGGGTGATTCTTTGATGGAACTATGCCACGCATTGTTATAAGAGATTTCAGCCAGCCATAGCATCGACACCCACGACGCACTTGCTTCCTTGGAGTAGCACCTAAGATACGTTTTGAGCGTTTGATTGAGACGCTCGGTCTGACCGCCCGTCTGTGGGTGGAAGCTGGTGGACGTGGCCACCTCTACTTGCAGCGCCGTGCACCATGTTTTCCAAAACCACGCGATGAACTGCGGGCCTCTGTCCGACACAATCACTCTTGGAAATCCATGAAGTCTTACCACATGCGACAACAACAGCTGGGCGGTCTGACTGGCCGAGGGTAGGTTTTTGCACGGTACGAAATGGCCCATCTTTGTGAGGCTGTCCACCACAACCATGATCGCATTGCATCCCTGGTCCATTGGCAGGCCCACCACGAAATCCATGCTGATGTTTTGCCAGGGTCCTGCGGGAGACGGCATCGGGACCAACTTGCCTTTGGCTTTCGAGCGGTCTCCCTTGGCTCGTGCGCACATGTCGCACTGTTGTATCCATCGTCGGACGTCCTCCTTCATGCGTTCCCACCAAAAGTGGCGTTGTAGCAGCTGAAGAGTTTTTGTGCACCCGGGGTGACCCACTATCAGTGACTCATGACACCACACGAAAGCCTGGTGCTGCAGCGCCACTGACGGAACGAACAGACGGCTGCGGAAAAAAGGCAATCCTCCTTTCATGAGCCGGTCCACCCCCTGTTCCTCCCAGTGAAGCCATTGCATCACGGTGTGGTGTGTTCTTACAGAGGTCAAAAACGTGTCCGCCCTGATAACACATATCACTTTCTCTGGGGGGATGATGGCCTCGGTGACTTCCCTGCGAGGCACATGTTCTCCATCTTGTCATGATAGCAAATCTGCTTTTTTGTTTTCCGAACCAGGTCGGAAAGTTATGACAAAGTCAAAGCCAGCAAAAAGCAGCATCCAGCGCATCTGTCTTTGCGTGAGATGCCTAGCAGTTTTTAGATATTGCAAATTCTGGTGGTCGGTGTATACAGTTACCGGATGTTTGGCCCCCCACAGGTAGTGTCTCCATTCCTGAAACGCCTTTCTAATTGCTAGTAACTCCTTTTCAGCTATGGTGTAGTTTGCTTCAGCCGGTGTTAATTTCCTCGATAGAAAGGCTACGGGATGCAGCTGTCCTGACTGTTCCTCACGTTGTGAGAGCACCGCCCCCACCGCAATGTCAGAAGCGTCTGCCTCCACTACGAAAGGTGCTTCGGATCGGGGATGGTGTAGGATCGGAGCTGTAGTGAACGCTTGTTTTAGCTCGCAGAACGCCCGCATAGCTTCCTGAGTCCATGAAAACGGGTGTCCTTTTCTCAACAAACGAGTAAGAGGAGAGACGAGCTGTGAGAAGTGAGAGATGAATCTCCTATAATAATTAGAAAAGCCCAGAAAACACTGTACATCTCTAACTGTTTTAGGGGTAGGCCACTCTTGTACTGCAGACACTTTTCTCTCAGCCATACTCAATCCAGAAGGACTTAAAATCACTCCCAGGAATTCCACCCTCTCGACATGAAATTCGCACTTGCTCAACTTGCAAAACAAATTGTTCTCTCTCAGCTTGTGCAAGATTTGTGACACGTGTGTGCTGTGAGCTCTGGGATCCTCAGAATAAATCAGGATATCATCTATGTAGACCACTGTGGTTTTATCTATGTGCTCCTTGAGTACATCATCCAGAAAGTATTGGAAAGCCGCTGGGGCGTTACACAGCCCGAACGGCATTACCCTGTATTCAAAAAGGCCATATCGCGTCTTGAACGCCGTCTTCCACTCATCTCCCTCCCTTATCCAAACCAGGTGATAGGCCCCTCTCAAGTCCAGTCGGGTGTAAATGGTTGCCTCCTCCACCTGGTCCAGCAAGACAGGGATGAGTGGAAGAGGGTAACGGTTCCGTACCGTGTTCTTATTCAAAACGCGATAATCGATGCATGTCCTCAAGTCGCCGTTAGCTTTCTTGATAAAGAAAAGGGGCGAAGCGGCGGGAGAACGGGAGGGCCTGATGAACCCTATGTCTACATAATGTTCTAAGTATTGTCGCAGATGTTCTGTCTCTGGTTCAGACAAGGCATACACTCTACAAGAAGGCATGAGCGCCCCAGGGATCAGGTCTATTTGGCAGTCGTAAACGCGGTGTGGTGGCAGGTGTTCTGCTTTGCTCTCGCTAAACACTTCCCTATACTTGTCATATACTGCGGGAAGGACTGTTTCTTTCTCTGCAGCAGTGAGAAGGTGATACCCCTGGGTGAGTGCAAGAAGATGGGTTCGGTGAGCGTTCGCACACTCCTCTTTGCAGTATTCGGTTTCAAACCCCACCATTTTCTTTTTCCAATCTATCGTGGGATTATGGGTTGTTAACCAAGGCATTCCTAATATTACCTCATACTGGGGTGACTCAATGATGTTGAAGGCTACCTCCTCCACATGATCCCAAAGAGATCCAGGTTTGGTCAGGGTCAAAGGTTCAGTGACTTCCGTGATGGGCCCTGATTTAAGTGGCTTTCCATCGACTGCCCATACCGTTTCCGGACTCGTTCTTGGAATGCGCCTCAACCCTAGCCGCTTCACCAACCCGCTATCCACGAAATTCCCTGTGGCCCCGGAGTCAACCATCACTCTGATCTCATGTTCTTGCGGTCCCACCATTAGGCGCATGGTTAACATAACGTGGGCTTCAGATGCGACCGAGTCTATTATCGCCAGAGAAGGCAACTGAAGCGCACGGATTTCAGGTCTCGTGACCCCCTCTTCTGTAGGCCGAGTGTCTGGGATAGATGCCTGCAACACGGCTACCACCACTTTCTTCACCCCGGCATACCCGCTCTTTTTGGGTTTTACGGGGCACTCCCGGACATAGTGCCCCTTTTTTCCGCAGTACATGCATAATCCTGCACTTCTGCGGGTTTCTCTTTCGGCCCTAGACAACGGGGCCCGGATCGCACCCACCTCCATAGGTTCGGCCTGGCCAGACGAAGCGGTCCTGGCGTTTCCGGATCCACTCTCGGTTTTATCGACCGGGACGTACACCCTCTCTCCCTTACGTTCGGACAATCTGTGATCTAGCCTTAACGTGAGGTTCATCAAATCTGTGTACGTGGAGGGCTGAGGGTCTATTTGAGCCAGCACATCCTTCATGTTGTCTCTTAAACCCTGGTAATAAAGGGACATTCTTTTTTCCTCTGACCATGCAGTTTCGGCAATGAGACGGTTGAAGTGGGTCAGGTAAGTCACTAGTTCCTGTTTACCTTGTCGAAGTTCCAACAATTCTCGGTCAGCCGAGAACGTGGTGGCCCTTCGATCGAACACCCGCTCGAACTCGCTTCGAAAGGCATTCCAATCCGACAACAGAGGATCGTCGTACTTGACCAAGGGCACGGCCCAATTGGCCGCGTCCCCCGTCATGCACGAAATCGCAAAAGCCACCCTCGAATGGTTAGACGGAAAGGAAGCGGGTTTGCACGAGAAGTGCAAGGCTATTTGCGTCAGAAAGGTTTGGATCTTGAGAGGATCCCCCGAGAACCTCTCCGGGCTAGCCAGGGGAATGGGAGGTGACACATTCACCTGTATGGGGGCCGAAGATGGCGTGGCGTCAAATGGATTCCTACCCTGTCTATCCACCCTTTCTTTCAGGGCGGCCGTTTCAGCCTTTGAGGCAGCCAGTTCCTGCTGCACCAACAGCAAGGCCTGCAGCACGTCGTCTAACAAGGCCATACTTGTGCTTTACTCGAACCCCAAGAATGAATTTCGTGGGCGCGTAATTCTGTCACGTCCGCTGTGAATCTTGTAGATTTGAGTGAAGCACAAGGGTTCCACCTCCAGACGTCCCCGGCTCTGGTTATAGAAACACAGAGTACCAGGGCAATCAGGCGAGGGAAAAGGAATAGGAAGGGTACAGCGGGGATTGGGGGTTCTGCAAGAAAAGAAAATGAGAAAACATATACAAATCAACCTACTCTCATTCAGGTCTCACTATTGGCATATGACTGATGTGTCACCTCAGACATACTGCTACACCTGCAGTGTAACCATCGACAAACCAACAACGAGAGGATCATCCCCCTTCAATACCAATTAGGAAAAAGAACAGTCTCGTCTCCCTCTCTTTCCCCTGTCTGCCTCCCCAAGTTTAATTTGCACTACTGAGCGTTTCCTTGGTTCCTGCTCAATGGCCTGCCTTACCCCAGTGCAACCTCCAGCATTATCTTCATGTAGAGATTCAGAGTTTCAAGACTAGCGTGAGCGAAGGCAAGACTAACGTGAGCAAAGGCGAGACTAACGTGAGCGAAGGCAAACCAAACGTCTTGCAACCCTAATACCTAACACTCGTTCTCGCAGCCCTTCAGAGTCAGAGCTTCCGCTTCCAAATAATAATTAAAGTTACGGTAATACAAATGTCTCGCAGTTAAGTATACAGTACTGAACGGGGCCGCCCCTCTCGGGTTCCTGTGATACCTGTATCCGTCCGTACTTCCCACGGCGGCGGTTTCGTAGTCCGTTTCGTGAATCAGTTCTTCGAACCTCTCCACAATCCTGAGGTTTTTGAACGCGGTGACGCTTACTTCAGCGTCCCGCGTTGGATTTCCGGGATTACCACGGCGGCGGTCTCGAAGTCCGCTGTGAAGCAGTTCTCTCTGCACCTCTCCCCAGTCCTGAAGTTTTAGAACGCGGCGACGCTTACTTCAGCGTTCCGTGTTGAAGTTCCGGGATTACCACGGCTGAATACCAGATCCCATCGATGTCGTGGACGCTAGCACCAGCGTCTTCCTCGCTCTGATTTGGGCGTCTGCACCAACGTGAATCCAAATTCCAGAATTACGCGCCTCGATTGGCTCTTGACGCGCGTATTTACCCGCTTAGGCCCCTCCTTTGTGCAGCCGGGGATTCTGGTTATGGTAGTCTTCTTCCGACTGTATCCTCTGTAGGCGCCCTTGATCAGTGCCTGACAGTCCAAACCAGTTCTGGTCAGTCCTGGAGCACTTTGTTGACAAGACTCCTTCTTTCCTTTCACAGTGCAGGCCAGGGACATCAGACGCACCACAGGAGGTGGAGCCAGCATTGTGGAGGGAAGGCACAGCCCTATTCAGGTCCCAGGTGCAGCTCCTCCCACCCATTTACATGCAGATCTCTTTATTCAGCCCTGTGATGACTCACCCTGTCTCCTGGAATCCCCCAGCCCCTATCACTCAAACTCCAGACACACAATACACAACCTAGCAGAGGCAGGCTTGGACAGTTAAGCAAGAAAATACCTACTTTCTAAAAGTGGTATTTTCGAACACAGAATGTTAAAACCAACTTCACTAAAGGATGTATTTTATCATTCTGAGTTCAGGCATACTAAACTTGAGTTTCTACCATGTTCCCTGGGTCAATTAGGATTATAGGATGTAATAATCAAACTGCCTATTCTGACCTATAGGCAACAGGGAGCCTTGCAATAGTGAAAAACGAAAATGGCTGTAATTCACTATTAGGACATGCCACACACAACAAGGGCATGTCCTACCTTATACTTACAATGCACCCTGCCCTTGGGCCTACCTAAGGGTTGTCTGATATGAAGATAAGGGAAGGTTTAGGGACTGGCAAGTGGGTGCACTTGCCAAAATGAACATGGCAGTTAGAGACTGCACACAGGCTCTGCAGTGGCAGGCCTGAGACACACTTTACAGGCTGCTTCTGTGGGTGGCACAACCAGTGCTGCAAGCCCACCAGCACCATTTGATTTACAAGTTCTGGGCACACATGGTGCACTGTACTAGGGTCTGACAAGTAAATCAAATAAGTCAATCATGGAGTCACTAATCCATACATCAATTTACCATAGGGAGAGCATATGCACTTTAGCACTGATCAGCAGTGGTAAAGTGCCCAGAGTCATAAAACTAACAAAAACAGGTCAGAGACAATACAGGAGGAAGGCAAAAAGTTCAGGGATGACCCTGCAAAAAGGGCCAAGTTCAACAGTAAGTACTTAGGTACATCCCAGATTGGCTACTAGTCACCCTTGTAAGTCCCTAGTGCATGGTACTGAGGTACCCAGGGCATAAGTGCACCAGGGGTTCCCCATGGACTGAAGCATGTATTATGCCACCCCTGTAAGACCACACAAACTGAGACTACAGGTCTGCTTTACAGCCTGTGTAAGCTGGTACTAGCTCCACTTGCAACAGATATAGTTTTTCCTATATCTAAGGTTACTTCACTTAAAACCTATAAGTCACCCCTAACGCAGGCCTTTTCAATCCTGAAGGCAGGGATGCTCGGTTCTAAGTGTAAGGGTGCCCCTGCATGAGAGGGACACCCCTGCAACCTTTGGAGTCCATTTTCCCGGGTTGTAAGTGCCTCAGCCATGATGATATAGAGAGTGGCCAAGCGTCACTATGCAATGACCATCTCTAATCTGGCTGTAATGAACCCTGTCATTTTTGGTTTCAAACATGTTGGAATCATACCCTCACACCGTAGCAGGTGTGGGAGGTATGATTCCATGCACTGTAAATCTCCTCCGGGAGGTCCTCAGTGCTCCCGGTACCAGTATTCCCGAATCGTACAGGGAGCTGGGGCTGCTGCTGACCAAAGACATGATTCTGTCCTCCTGCTTCTGAGCCAAGCTCAAGCAGGGGAAGGCAGGACCATAGATATCCTGTCACAGGGAGGTGTGACCACCTCCCATACAGGGTTTCGTTTATTGGAGAAGGGTGGGGGTGCTTGCCAGTGCCACTGAGACTGCTTCAAGGGCACACTTGGTGCCCTCCTTGCATACTCCAGTTCAAAACAGTTCAGGGAGCTGTTGGCTCCCGTTCTGGTGCAAAACTGGACAAAGGACATGGGAGTATCCTCCTCACTGTCCAGCCCCATCTCTGCGAGGGACCTCTCAATCATCCAAACCCTTTCCTTAGGGTACTTAAGGGATTACATATGGGTAGGTCCCTAGATTTATAGTGGGATTCGATTCAGATTCAACTCTGTGTCATCTTCAACCGTCTGGACACTCTGAATACCTTGTGCTGACCGAGTCAGACTGACAGCATCGAACTTTGCTTTGGGAAACCGAGACTGCAACAGGGAAGACTCCATCTGCTCCGAGTCTCATCGTCCTGCAAGTCAGCTGCATCAACCATGTCCGTGCTCTATACAGGTCTCTCACAGGGTCTGTGGACATCCAAGACATCTGAAGGAATCTCCCTTGGAGTGAAGGAGTCATTCCTCTGCATCTGCAGGGACCACAAATTAGCTGATCAGTTTGCTGATGCTGGGCTCCTATGGACTCCAACAGGTTCAATAACACAGTTGGCGGTTCTGCAATTCCCTCGAGGCCTGCCGTGTCTTCAGACCGAGTCTTCCGGAATTGAGCCCCTATGCACTGCATCGGCTGGCCGTTGCTAAGGCTGGACGACTCTTGCCTCCAGAGAGCTACAGGTCCTTTCAAGGGACTTCTTTGAATCCAGTGGGCTCCCCTGTTTGCTTGGAGTCTGCTCTGACTCCCTGCACTTGGTGAGTCCCTTGGACCTTGCTGGTCCCAATGTTGCACCTTTTTTGCTTGCCATGTCGTTTGTAGTTGCCAAGGCTTATTGGTGCTCCCAACAGACACCAACACCTCAGACTCTCGACATACGACATGGGACAGCTCAGGATCGGATCCTGGTCTTCCACAGCGTCTCCTGGTCCGCACAGCTGCAGCTCCAGGGTCATCGTCAACGCTCCTGCATCTCCCGACATCGGTGGGCCTTCGTCTCCTGTGCCTCCTGGGTGGTATAGACTCTGTCCCCTCTGCTTGCAGGTACTTCTCCTCCTGAATCCACCTTTGGGTTCCACCGGACACTTTCACCTTCGTCAACAGCGGCATCTTCCTGAAGTCCTCCATTAAGTTTGAAGGCGGTTTCTGATGTCACTTCACACCTGTGCACCTAGGTTCCCTGGTGTAGGTATCCTGGTTCCTAGGGTATCCATGGGTGGGGTGGTTCTCCAACCTTCTGTCTTCCACAAGGTCTTTTCAGGGTCCACTGGGAAGAGTCCTTCTTCTTTAAAATTGCAACCGCGACTTACCATTGACTTGAACAAAGCACGCAGTCGTGTTCCCACTCTGCACACAGCCTCCGTAAGGGTTCCTGGTTACTTACCTTGGGTGACACCTTGGGTCTTCAGCACTTCTACGTCTTCTGGGTATAGTGTTGACTAGGGTCGTGGTTCTCAACGCACTATTTTAGTATATGGTTTGGTCCCCCCCAGGTGACCACTGTGTATATCGTGTCGCTTACCTGTTTTCTTCGCAAAGTATTCTGTATATCTCCAGTTAGGAGATATTTGTATGTGTTAGTGAGTGTCTTATAATAAATATCTATTTTTATAAATATACTGTGTAGTTCCTTTTCGCTCAATTTATACCAATAAGATTAAGTTCTGGTAAAACAAGCTGCTTTACACTCCTTCTGGACTAAGCCTGAAGATTGCTCTCCACAGCTACCACTTAAAGAGCTTTCTAAGGTTGTCTAAGACCACTAAAATCACCATAAGGATTGTCTGGATTAGTACATGAGAAACATATACTAAGCCATCTTCTCACAGATGCATATTGTAAAATGCATGACTGATTGAAAACAACATGATAAACTGTGACTCTTGTGTATGACTAAATCACTAACAGTTGGCTTCCATGGAGTAGAGTGACGCCTATTCACAAAGTGCTTCAACTCCGCATCAGGAATATTAAGAGCTATATAAATACTCATACCATACTATAGATATCATTACATATTTTAAATACTAAGGGGCAGATTTACAAGCCCCTTGCGCCACGTTTGCCTCACATTTAACATGGGAAAAGTGACACAAAAGTGACGCAAGGGGCTTGTAAATCTGCCCCTAAGTTCACAAGTTCCAATGGAAAGCATGCTACTTAAGACCCCTAACAAGTTTCCCACTGGAACTAGTGACTTTCAGTAGGTGGAGTAGCCCCTTTGCATATGGCATGACTCTACAAAGCCATCGAAAGTGTTTCCACAGCTCTCCATGTAAGGCATAAGGGGCAGTTACCCACCAATCATCAAACCCTTTGCCAACCAGGAAATAAAAAAATGTCAGTCCCAAGGGCAGCAGAAGAGGTGCTTCTTTCACCACATATCAAGTAGGGAACTATTTTTAGCAGTAGAGGTGTGAGAACACTGTGTGGTAGGAATGTTGAGCATTCTCACAGATTCTGGAACTTTCCCCAAAGAAACATGAGGAACATGTGTGATTTTGGCCAATGTTTGAGGTTTACACTGCATTGTGGGCAAGAAAATGTAGTGAGATCAAAGCAAGTCACACCACCCTGGACTATCCTGGGTGTCACACTTGATTCACTCAATCCTATCAATGGACTTTATACACTCCATACTGGAACCACTCAATATCCTCTTGGCACATTGTTACCAACCATCAATGGGGTACTATACTCACACAATGTCATCCTTGGACATTGTACTCTCTCAATACCAACAATGACTGGAGCACCAGACTCAATATCACCTTTGGACATTAAACACTCTCAGTGCCACGCATCAATGGGACCCTAGACTCACCTGATACCATTCCTAGACACTTTACTCTCTAAATACTAACCATCACTAAGACAACAGACTAACTCAGCAGCATCAATGGACTTTATACTGTCTGAAAACCAGACACCAGTGATGCTGTAGTTGTCATCTGGAGTCAATATTGGTGTGGGTCACTATTCAAAATCAATATCGTTTGGCAACACTCTTCATCACACTAAGTTGCAGCAGCCTATGTTGACCTGCTGACTTTAGAAGACTGCTGTTCAAGTTGAAGAAGACTCATGACAGCCAGCCACAGTCAGATTTGTCATTTGCTCCCTGTGCTCATACATACTAGAATGTTGGGTTCCAGGGTCCACCTGACATCTAAGAGCTGAGCCACTCTCTCCTGCAAAGAACTAAGCAAGAGGAAGCATCCCCTCCCGGCGGCTCCTCAGCTAAGACGGAGGAGCATCACCCCACTGTTGTCAATGAGCAGTGCAACAAGGAAAAATAAAAGGATAATATCACATTGTTATTATCCTTTTATTTTTCTGCACTGAGTCAGGTCGGGGTGGGGCTGGGCTGGTTCACAGGAGGAGGAGTGGTATGGGCACTACTAAGTGCACATGACGGTTTGGCCGGCCATCTTGGGCCGGCCAAACCATCATGCACACTTAGCATTTCTCCACCTAGCTGTGTGGCATAGCCGGGTGGAGAACTGTCCCTAGGCTCTTTGGCACTGCCTGAGCAGCCAAACAGGCCACTCAGACCAATCAAGACGCTGCTGTCATGCTTGTGACAGCAGTCTTGTGATTGGCTTAGGGGAGCCTGGGAGCTTCCTGCTTCCGTGAGTCAGGACGAAGAGAAGAGGACGGTGGAGAGGCAGTGGCCGTAACAAGGTAAGTGATTTTTTTTCAACCCCCGCCTCACCACTCTCGTACCTTAGCAGCCACCACTGTCTGGAAGTGGATTAAAGATGCACAAGATGGATTCAAGACTGCACACTATGAATGCTAACTTTAAATCAGGAGCGTTTTAATGCATGAGCAAAGTGGGCAATTGCCCAGGGCTCCCACCAACCAAGGGGCTCCCAGAGAAAGTGAACTTTCTCTCTATTTTACCTCTGTTATTCAATTTTCTTATCTATACGTCTCTCCTTTTCTGCCTACCACTACCTTTGTCTGTCTATGCTGCGCCATTTTTAAGATTGCTGGGGTCCTTGGAAAGGCATATTTTACCTGTTTTTGGGAGATCCTGTTAAAGATGAGCACAATTTATCTTGAATTAGCAGAAAAGGTGTAATAAAATTCTAAGTTGTTCTGTACAGGGGCCTCAAAAATGCATTTCTCCCTGGCCCTCAAAATCCTTAAGAGGGCACTGCTTTTAATAGCACCGGCACTCATTTTTACAAACTAAGCACTGGTCTGGAGGCTGGTTTTTGAAGCACCAGTGCTACTTCTGGCACCTCTGCCACTTAATTGCAGCAGGCACAGTGGGGAGTCATTGCAGGAAGAGGACGGAAAAGAAGGTGAATGAAAAGAGTGGAAGGAAAGAGGAAAAGGGGCCGGAGAGAGCAGAGAAGAGAGAGAAGGATAAAGACAGAAAATGGATGGATGTAAAGAGTGAGAGAATGGGGAAGAAAAAGGCTGGGATGGTGTGAATTTTTTCCAGGGCTGCTTTTGGATCCTAATCCAGCTCTTTATCTGTTAGCACACATACATATTGCAAGAGCCATTCCTATTTCAGGGAGGTGAAATAGACAGAGGACTGGTGTTATGCAGACCAAAACCAGAAGAGTCAATGGATGCAGTGGCAGAGGGTACCAGACACACAGAAGCTACTCAGACCCCAGAAGATGCCTGTCACTGTTGCATTAGACTTTCTAAATACCATCCCTTTGACTATGACACTGTCTGAGCCCCAAGCCTGGGACACTGTACAATGATTGGAATGACTTGATTAATTGTAATATGTTCTTCTCTCTCTAGTCCACACATCAGTGGCACTTCAGTTGCCACTACCAACCCTGTTACTTACGGAGAGGTCCTTGAGCTGCTCCACGCCCTCACAAGTGGTGGAGACGCATCCTTTAGACGCATAGATAGAGATGTCAAAGCCATGGTAGGAGGCGTTTAAGCTGACATTTCTTCCTAAACAGAAACAAAAATGAGAATGGGATTAGGGTAACGAGTTCAGCGGAGTTCATAAATAGGTCTGAGTGTTGGTGTGAATCCCGTGAAATTACACGTAGTTGTGAGAGATGCCAAATCTCACATAGAAAAGTTGCTCAAGTTACCTTAGGAGACTGGTTTGAACAGAAAATGGCTTTTAGTCTGACTTTTCTGAGCAAACCTGTCACCAGTGGACCAAATTCATACAAAATTGGGCACACTTCGCAAAACTAGACATTTGGCAATTATGCAGGATTGTGCCCAAGTAATTAAACTTAGATCAGGACCTAGTCATTACCAAAAATTGTTTCTATCAAATCACTTCGTGTAGGGGACAGTGCCCGAGTGCAACTTGTGTATCTGTGTGTATTGGTCAAATCTGTGACAGCCGCAGAGGAGCTCTCTGAGATGTACTGGATCATTTCAATTTAAGTAAAGAGGATCTAAACAGACAGGAGCAAACCTCCCGCAGTGAAACAGATTAAACTGCAGAACAGGTGAATACAACAGCAATCCTTCCTTAGTGCCTGTTTCAGTTCTTCCTAGTGTAGTTGTTCCTCTATGATTTTGCTTCTCGTAAAATGGACATATTGAGAGCTTGGGATCTTTGTCCTTTTTAGGTCTCGCCTGGCTATCGCGTAAGCGATTGCACAGCGAGACTTATGTAGGGGCTTCAGAAAATGCTCCCAAAGGCTTCCCAGGCGGATCGGGTGGTGGTTACGCGCACAACCACGCGCATTCCATTTGCCACCAGCTACTTCCTGCGCATGCGCCGACTCACGCATTCAGAGAGATTTAGTAAGGGGCACAAGACCTAAGGAATGCGGTTTATGGCCAGTGCATGTGAGGCATTCAAGCGCGAAGCTGGCATCTGGCATCGGACTTGAAAGCAGCAGACTGCTTTCGCCAGCGCGCGCTCGGCCTCACTTCCTGCATCCCCTCTTACAACAATTAACTTTCGTTATAACTCACACCCCATATGCTCGTTCCCTCCCACCCTTCCTTTGATGTCCGCTTTTCTTGTTGTTTACAAACCACGCCACACACTGCTGCACGCCGCACACTGCTGCACGCCGCACACAGCTGCACGCCGCACACTGCCGCACACCACACACTGCTGCGCACACTGCTGCATTACCCACTGCTGCATTACACACTGCTGCACGCCTCACACTGCTGCACGCCACACACTGCTGCACGCCTCACACTCCTGAACGCCTCACACTGCTGCACGCCGCACACTGCTGCACGCCACACACTGCTGCATGCCGATGCACGCCGCACACTGCTGCACGCCGCACACTGCTGCACGCCACCCACTGCTGCACGTCACACACTGCTGCACGCCGCACACTGCTGCACGCCACACACTGCTGCACGCCGCACAATGCTACACAAAACACTGCTGCATGCCACACACTGCTGCACGCCACACACTGCTGCACACTGCTGCATTACTCACTGCTGCATGCTGCACGCAGCACACTGCTGCATGCAGCACACTGCTGCACGCCACACACTGCTGCACGCCGCACACTACCGCACGCCACACACTGCTGCGCACACTGCTGCATTACACACTGCTTCATGCCGCACACTGCTGCACGCCACACACTGCTGCATGTCACACATTGCTGCAGGCCACACACTGCTGCACGGCACACACAGCTGCACACCGCACACTGCTGCACGCCACACACTGCTGCACACTGCTGCATTACTCACTGCTGCATGCTGCACGACACTGCTGCACGCAGCACACTGCTGCACGCCGCACACTGCTTCACACCGCACACTGCTGCACGCCGCACACTGCTGCACGCCGCTGCACTCCACACAGTGCTGCATGCCTCACACTGCTACACAAAACACTGCTGCACGCCACACACTGCTGCACGCCTCACACTGCTACACGAAACACTGCTGCACGCCGCACACTGCTGCATGCCTCACACTGCTGCACGCCTCACACTGCTGCATGTCTCACACTGCTGCATGCCGCACACTGCTGCACGCCTCACACTGCTGCATGCCGCACACTGCTGCACGCCGCACACTGCTGCATGCCACACACTGCTACACGCCACACACTGCTGCACGCCACACTGCTGCATGCCGCTGCACGCCACACACTGCTGCATGCCACACACTGCTGCACGCAGCACACTGCTGCACACCGCACACTGCTACACGAAATACTGCTGCACGCCACACACTGCTGCACGCCACACACTGCTGCACGCCACACACTGCTGCACGCCGCACAATGCTACACGAAACACTGCTGCACGCCACACACTGCTGCATGCCACACACTGCTGCATGCTGCACACTGCTGCACGCCACACACTGCTGCACACTGCTGCATTACTCACTGCTGCATTGTTGGAAGGCGTTCTCCGGGGGGCTTCGGAATACGTTCCTGACCACCCGTTGACCCACCTCTCCCAGAGTTAGGCCGAGCAAGGGCGGGGAGGCCCTACCTGGAAGGGTCTCGTACCTAGGATCGCACACACTGCGCTTGCACTCTCTGACAGAGGGACACTACACAGTAGTTCTTCGTAAGACAGTATATTTTATCGTAGACGTAAAGGATCTTTATGATCCGAAATGCAGGTACGGAATCAGTGCCACAAGCAGCGGCGACCTCGTGATGGGGGTAAGGGGGTAGCGGGACAGTCTTTGCATCCAGGGCTCAGATGGTTCAGAGTCCGGGGAGCCGCGACAGCGTCAGCAGGACTCAGATGGTTCAGAGTTCGGGGAGCCGCGACAGCGTCAGCAGGGCTCAGATGGTTCTGAGTTCGGGTAGCTTTCTTCGGTTCGGGGAGCGATCGAGCCGCGACCAGGTCAGCAGGCTCTCGTCAGTCCAGGTCTTCTCTGTCTCCCGTCCCTTCAGCACCCCTTGTTATACTCGCCCTCCTCTTGAAGTCCGGAGTCCTCGCCGAGAGGGGTCTTGGTGCCTGGGGGCGGTGTGTCGGGACTTCCTGTCGCTCGGCCCTTTGATCTGCTCAGGTGGGTCTGGAAGGGACTCCAGACACCCAGCAGGCGAGGCGCCCGCTCACCGGGGGCCTGGTGGCCGATCGAAACCTTCCTTGGGGAAGAGACCAGAGGTGTGACAGGGACGGCGCCTCCCGGTCTGGCTTGGGGGGGTTTCTCTCTCCCTCGGCCGGGCATGCGGTTGGGGTCTGGCCGGCCATCGGGATGTTGGGCCATGGTGGCCGGAAGTCTGTGACATCGGGGATCGGTGCGGTTGCAGGGTGGCTTGCTGGTCGGGAGGGCTCATGCCACGAGGCTGGTCTCACATGCATGCTGCACGACACTGCTGCACGCAGCACGCTGCTGCACGCAGCTCATTGCTGCATGCCGCATACTGCTGCACGCCGCACACTGCTGCACGCCACTGCACGCCACACAGTGCTGCATGCCTCACACTGCTACACGAAACACTGCTGCATGCCACACACTGCTGCATGCCACACAATGCTGCATGCCGCACACTGCTGCATGCTACACACTGCTGCATGCTACACACTGCTGCATGCCACACACTGCTGCACACCAAACACTGCTGCACGCCGCACAATGCTACACGAAACACTGCTGCACGCCACACACTGCTGCACGCCACACACTGCTGCACGCATCACACTGCTGCATGCCTCACACTGCTGCACGCCGCACACTGCTGCACGCCACACACTGCTGCATGCCGCTGCATGCCACACACTGCTGCACGCCACACACTGCTGCATGCCACACACTGCTGCATGCCGCACACTGCTGCACGCCGCACACTGCTACACGAAACACTGCTGCATGCCACACACTGCTGCACGCCACACACTGCTGCACGCCACACACTGCTGCATGCCACACACTGCTGCATGCCGCTGCATGCCACACACTGCTGCACGCCACACACTGCTGCACGCCACACACTGCTGCACGCCGCACACTGCTGCACGCCGCACACTGCTGCACGCCGCACACTGCTGCACGCCGCACACTGCTGCACGCCGCACACTGCTACACGAAACCCTGCTGCACGCAACACACTGCTGCACGCCGCACACTGCTGCATGCCACACACTGCTGCACACTGCTGCATTACTCACTGCTGCATGCTGCACGACACTGCTGCACGCAGCACACTGCTGCACGCCGCACACTACTGCACGCCACACACTGCTGCACGCCGCTGCGCGCCACACAGTGCTGCATGCCTCACACTGCTACACGAAACACTGCTGCACGCCACACACTGCTGCACGCCGCACACTGCTGCACGCCACACACTGCTGCACGCCACCCACTGCTGCACGCCGCACACTGCTGCACACCACACACTACCGCATGCCGCACACTACCGCACGGCGCTGTGAGACCGGCCTTGTGGCGTGGACCCTCCCGACCAGTAAGCAACCCTGCAACCACACCTGATCCCCGGTATCACAGACTTCCGGCCACCATGGCCCAACAAACCCAATTGCCGGCCGGGGCCCCAGCAAAAACCAAGACACTACCACGCATGCCCGGCCGAGGGAGAGAGAAACCCCCAAGCAAGACCGGGAGACGCCGTCTCTGTCACACCTCTGATCCCCTCCCCAAGGAGGGTTTCGATCGGCCACCAGGCCCCCGGTGAGCGGGCGCCTAGCATGCTGGGCGTCTGGAGTCCCTCCCAGACCAACCTGCACAGATCAAAGGGCCGAGCGGCAGGAAATCCCGACACACCGCCCCCAGGCACCAAGACCCCTCTCTGCGAGGACTCCGGACTTCAAAGAGGTGGGGAAGTATAACAAGGGGTGCTGAAGGGACAGGAGGTAGAGAAGACCTGGACCTACAAGAGCCCTGCTGACCTGGTCGCGGCTCGACCGATCTCTGAACCCAAGGACGCTACCTGACCCACGAAACCATCTGAGCCCTGCTGACGCTGTCGCGGCTCCCCGAACTCTGAAACCACCTGAGCCCTGCTGAAGCTGTCGCGGCTCCCCGAACTCTGAAACCACCTGAGCCCTGCTGACGCTGTCGCGGCTCCCCGAACTCTGAAACCATCTGAGCCCTGCTGACGCTGTCGCGGCTCCCCGAACTCTGAACCATCTGAGCCCTGCTGACGCTGTCGTGGCTCCCCGAACTCTGAACCATCTGAGCCCTGCTGACGCTGTCACGGCTCCCCGAACTCTGAAACCATCTGAGCCCTGCTGACGCTGTCACGGCTCCCCGAACTCTGAACCATCTGAGCCCTGCTGACGCTGTCGCGGCTCCCCGAACTCTGAACCATCTGAGCTCTGCTGACGCCGTCGCGGCTCCCGAGAATCTGAAACCACCTGTGCCTGCTGATAGACTCGCGGCGCTCCCATCCAGGAGAATCGGCGGAGATTGCCGAGGGAACCCAAATCCCCCAGCTCGAGGATTGAGAGCTGTGCGAAGGATACTCCGCAGAGACACTGAGCTTAAAGACTGTCCCGCTACCCCAATACCCCCATCACGAAACCGCCACCGCTTGTGGCATTGATTCAACAGCTGCATCTCGGATCATAAAGATCCCCTGAAACTATCGATAAAGTATACTGTCTTACTAAGAACTACTGTGTGGTGTCCCTCTGTCAAATAGTGTAAGCTTAGCGTGTACGATCCTAGGAACGAGACCCTTCCAGGAAGGGCCTCCCCGCCATTGCTCGGCCTAACTCTGGGAGAGGTGGGTCAAAGGGTGGTCAGGAACGTATTCCGAGGCCCCCCGGAGAACGCCCCTCCAACAGGCGCACACTGCTGCATTACACACTGCTGCATTACACACTGCTGCATTAGACACTGCTGCACACCGCACACTGCTGCATGCCGCACACTGCTACACGAAACACTGCTGCACGCCTCACACTGCTGCACACCTCACACTGCTGCACGCCTCACACTGCTGCACGCCTCACACTGCTGCACGCCTCACTGCTGCACGCCGCACACTGCTGCACGCCGCACACTGCTGCACGCCGCACACTGCTGCACGCCACACACTGCTGCACGTCACACACTGCTGCATGCCGCTGCACGCCACACTGCTGCACGCCACACACTGCTGCACGCCGCACACTGCTGCATGCCGCACACTGCTGCACGCCGCACACTGCTGCATGCCGCACACTGCTGCACGCCACACACTGCTACACGAAACACTGCTGCACGCCACACGCTGCTGCACGCCACACACTGCTGCACGCCACTCACTGCTGGACGCCGCACAATGCTGCACGCCGCACAATGCTACACGAAACACTGCTGCACGCCACACACTGCTGCACGCCGCACACTGCTGCATGCCACACACTGCTGCACACTGCTGCATTACTCACTGCTGCATGCTGAACTACACTGCTGCACGCCGCACACTGCTGCACGCCACAGTTCTGCACGCCACACAGTTCTGCATGCCTCACACTGCTACACGAAACACTGCTGCACGCCACACACTGCTGCATGCCGCACACTGCTGCACACCACACTGCACGTCACACACTGCTGCACGCCGCACACTGCTGCACGCCTCACACTGCTGCACGCCTCACACCGCTGCACGCCTCACACTGCTGCACGCCACACACTGCTGCACGCCACACACTGCTGCATGCCGCACACTGCTGCACGCCGCACACTACCGCACGCCACACATTGCTGCGCACACTGCTTCATTACACACTGCTTCATGCCGCACACTGCTGCATGCCGCACACTGCTGCATGCCTCACACTGCTACACGAAACACTGCTGCACGCCTCACATTCTGCACGCCACACACTGCTGCACGCCGCACATGGCTGCACGCAGCACACTGCTGCACGCTGCACACTGCTACACACCACACACTGCTGCGCGCCACACACTGCTGCACACCACACACTGCTGCATGCCGCTGCACACCACACACTGCTGCACGCCACACACTGCTGCACGCCACACACTGCTGCACGCCGCACACTACTGCACGCCACACACTGCTGCACACCACACACTGCTGCACGCCGCACAATGCTACACGAAACACTGCTGCATGCCACACACTTCTGCACGGCACACACTGCTGCACGCCGTACACTGCTACATGCCAAACACTGCTGCACACTGCTGCATTACTCACTGCTGCATGCTGCACGGCACTGCTGCATGCTGCACACTGCTGCACGCCGCACACTGCTGCATGCCACACACTGCTGCACGCCACACACTGCTGCACGGCACACAATGCTGCATGCCACACACTGCTGCACGCCACACACTGCTACATTTCTCACTGCTGCATGCTGCACGACACTGCTGCACGCAGCACACTGCTGCATGCCGCACACTGCTGCATGCCGCACACTGCTGCACGCCGCACACTGCTGCACGCCACTGCACGCCACACAGTGCTGCATGCCTCACACTGCTACACGAAACACTGCTGCACGCCACACACTGCCCCACGCCGCACACTGCTGCACGCCGCACACTGCTGCACGCCGCACACTGCTGTACGCCACACACTGCTGCACACCACACACTGCTGCACGCCGCACACTGCTGCACTCCACACACTGCTTTTATGCGAGTTTATGCTACTGAAATTGTAAATGACAATGCCTTTTATTTGTTTTAAAACCAAAACATAAATAAAAGGCATTGTAATTTTACAATGCCAATAGCTCAAACTCTTAAAAATGCGAGACCTATTGCATTGCAAATGCTTGTTCCCAAAATGTGGTGATCAGACGCAACTCAAGCTTACAAATGTGGCACTACCAATGGTTCTCATAGGTTATCCATAAAAATGGCATTGTATCTTATTCATGAATGCCCTCCTACCATCACATCAACACATGACAAAAACGCGCATAGGATCTAAAACACGAAAAGACTCTGCGGATTGTACATAGAGAATTTACAGAGAAACACCAGTGCCCCTGTACTCCCTTCATATTTGTAATTCCTTTTATTTCTACCTCTATATTCTGGGTTTTCTATTTTTTACCACCCCTGTAGAAACCCGGGCTGGGATGGTGTTTCCAAGAATGCAATGCTACTGCTACTGGGACATGCAGAATTCATACGGTAGGCACCGAATCCCATATGTTATGCCCCATTTTTGAGTTTCAACTCAGAATAGGAGGTATTTACTGGACTCATTGAATACCATACCCGGTGTGTCGATGTTTGACAGGCCCGGTAAATGCCTCACGCCCCTCCACCACACTGCTGATCGAGGCCTACATATGCTGCCTCCCTCCACATTACCCGTAACTTTTCCGCATCCCCCTGTCCCTAACAGTGCAAAGATCTCTGGTTTATACCACGTCCGGAAACGCAGTGACATTTGAAGACAGCAGTTTTCCCTACCAGACCCAGAAGTTCTTAATAACCACATAATGTGCACTTGTAAATATTATGATGTGCATTAAAATTTGTAAAAAGTAACATCACAGGAAATAAGCGAAGCGTTGTCAGGGAGCCATATCCGCTCTGGTGTTGCAAGGCATGTGTGTAAATATTGTCTCGGCAGATGGCTGGCTTGCTTGTGTTTTATTAGTTTTGCTACTGCTCTGTCCTCATTCTCAGCTCTTCATATTGACATATTTGAAATCCTCACTGGAGATAAACTTCTCAAGAAATCAACTCCAGGCAGCAAGAGTCCAGTACTGCCCCTTCCTTATCTGTTGGCACAAATGTGTGCCACAAGATCCATTTCTTTTTCTATTTCTATTGTCCCAGCAGAGGGGGAAACAACCATTACAACGCATGCATTACAACGCATGCATTACAACGCATGCTTTTACCACGAAAATGTCTTGCTGTAGGGGGTATAAGGTGTTGGATTTAAATCCAACACCTTCCCTACTGTTGCACAGACTGGAGTTGGAATAGTAAATTATACTATTCCAAACTCCAGCGCACCCCCGACAGCAAATCGGGGTAAAGAATTTCGTTGTAATGGCATGCGGGGTAAAAGCATGGGTTGTGCCTTCATACAACTTAGCAGAGGCCGCCCTGAAGGGGGCCTTGCAGGCTGGCGCCATAACGACCGCCGGGGACCTGGAAAATCTGGTTTTGGCAGCAACATCGCGCCCAACAGCAAAGTGGGGGGTCTCTCCGATCCCTAACCCAAGTCAAGATTGCACACCAAATGTGGCGCAAAAATACCTGGCCAGCGGCTGGTCGGGTGATGTTTTAAACTCCCCAATAGGGGATGCTTCCGCATGCTGGAAGGAGACATTGGAAGATTATAAGCACACTGCTGCTTCATCACAATTTACTTTGGAAACCTGGGGCAGCATGCAGGTGGATGTTTGAAACCCACCCACCCACACCACACCAAGGAGCAGTATTGTTGCAGTGCTGGACGGAAGGCAAAACAGTGAAGAAGGGGTACATTTATTGGTTAAGGAGGCACACCATAAAACATAAAACGGCGTGTATGATGGCCTGAACAAACGAAGAGGGGGCACAAGGATGGCAAACAGATAACAGAAGGTGATTGTGATGTGTTAGAAATGATTTATGACTTGTCAGCCGTTGTGAGTTATGACCTGTCACAGGATTTACCAGCCTGGCAAAAATGATGGATGGCCTGGTAAATGGACTGATTAATGACCTGTCACGTTTATGATTTATGAGCTTGTCAAAAGTGATTTATGACCCCCATCACATTGATTGATGGCCTTGTTGTACTGATTTATGACCGGAGTTCGGTAATGCATATAAAAGTATGATGCATGTATTTCATACATGTTAACAGAATAAACAGCGGCCAACACCTACCACAAGAAACAAGACACGTGTTTGGCAAACTTTATTGAGATGTATGTGAGTAATGATATGCATGTACAGTTTGTAGTGTGCCCAGTGAGGGGGTTATTGGCATTTCTAAATAGACAAGGGACTTGTGGTATGCAGACCAAAACCAGAAGAGTCAACTGAGGCAATGGCCAGAGCTACCAGATACAAAGAAGCCACAGCGTTAGCTAGTGCACAACAGTGACTTCATGGCATACAAACAAGTTCTGTTGGAAATGGGAGGCAGGAAAGAGAGAGGCTGAGAAGCCCAGCTGTCACCTGAAGCAATGGCACCACATTTTCCGTAACTATATATATAGTCTGTAAGAAATTCGGAATGGTTTCTAGGTCACCCATGCTTTAAATTGGTTGGTTTGACTGACATTATAGTGAAATTCTAAAAAGGGCATACATGCCCTGTGGGGCAAGCCGCCCAAAACCTATGTAATTCAATGTTGGTAACTATGTTACTACTGGTATTTACAAATATTTGACCACACCTTTAATTCCTGCAGCAATACCTAGCTTTAATGATACCACTTGATGTGGGTGAATGCTTTTTCTCTCAGACCTGACCCTTCTAAAACCAAAATGTTTCTTCTTGTGTACTCACCAGTCTACCTCTTATTCAAACCTGACTCTCAAATTTTAATGCCCTGAGTTATACACCAACTGCAGCAAAATCTCTGGGCTTCACTCTGGATCAGAACAGTACCATGATAGCACATACATCTGAACAAGCCCCAAATGTCCTGTTTCAGCTCCTTCTTCTAAGGGAACTGAACCCATCCACCCCACCTGAAGACTTCAGATCCAGCATCAAAGCACAGGTCCTCACATATGCTGATGAGTGTAATACCTTTCTAGAATTGCCTAAACAACACACTCACTCTTCTAACATCCACCATGCACACAGCTCCCCACCTTGTCAGAGAAGCCAAGAAGTCAGATCACATCTTCCCCATGCTGAGAGATCTCTACTGGCTCGTCCCGGAGGTGAAAATCGATTTCAAGATTGCATGCTTAACCTATAAAGCGCTTCATTTTCATTTGAGAAGACCTCCATACCTAAAAGACAAACTGCTGCTCACTGAAGGACATGAAAACACCAGGATTAAATCTGGGATTATGCTGGAGATCCCACAAGTAAAAAAAATTAAAACTCTGAACCAAGACTTCTCTTTTCCAGCATTTAATATTTGGAATAATATCCCTAAATATCCCAAACTGAACAAATTGAAGACATGGCAATTTAAATTGTATGCATGATTGCCTTAGGTTTGAGAACCTTCTGAATGAGAGCCAGAACCTATCAGTGACCCCCATGACCACCTCTACTCTATCTTAACATCTATGCTAAGTGTCTGTATCTAATTACTTTATGAACCCCCCCTTTCTGCTGACATTAATCAAATTGGTACTATCGTATACCCCGCGCAATTCGTCATCTTTCCTGTTCATTGTAAAGCTCTCCATTGCCCACCTGGATTGATCTCTACCATACAAATATATTCAATAAATAAAACATTACCACTGAAAGGCATTGCCTCCATATTGACAGGCAAGTTGTGTATGAGAGCTCTGTTCTTTTTCAAAGGTGTAGTTCTGACTGGACATTGAGGCATTGAGTGTACGTCATTGTGCCATAAAGAATCTGAGTTCCAGACCCTCTCCCACCTCCTGGAGTAACCTTTGATAGCAGTCGTAAAAGACAGTACCCATCACAGACAAAGCTCAGCAGCCTCTGACTACCCCATGATCAATAGAAGGGCCTCACACCTCGTGCCACTGCAGATTAATATGCATGCCAGGCTCCTGCAGGACCAGCTGTGAAGCCTGGCACAGGGTTTCATAAGCATGCTGATAAGAGGCAAATGTTTAAAGCAGCCACAGGGATCAAGCGAAAAGCTGCACCCAACATAAACAAACATGTACTACTAGCGCACAAAGGCTACCTCCAGTTAACTCAACCTCAATAATTCTCAGACATTGCTGGTTCCTGTCTGGAAGAAAAGGCAATTTAAACAAAATAAAGTGAAACTCAAAGTTGACCACCTGCCGCAAAAAATATGTCAAACATGTTTTTTTTTCTTCTCAAACAAGAGACTGGAAGTGATTATCAGGAGCAGTTCCTATATTTGCTTCATTCTAGACTCATAAGCGTCTCTAAATAAGAATATTGAAATAGTTTTTCCGTATGTCTCAAAGAACATCATACATACAGGTCTCAGTGGTCAGAACTATGGTTAGTCCTTGTGGAATAGTCTTGAGAGTGATCATTCTGTTCATGTCCTGCCCCCCCCCCCCCCGCCGAGAGTGGGATGAAGGGCCACACGCTACCCATAACTATGGACCGGAGCTGCCTAGCATCCCAATGCCAACACAAGGTGCCATCAAGATGATGCAAGGCATGTATGACTCCTCACTACATGCCCAACGACCTGACTTTGCATGTAATATGTGGTGATGTCAGCAGAGGATGCATTGTGTGGGCATAGACGAGTTGCAGAATGTAAATGTAAAATGTCCAGCCTTTGTAAAGCGCGAACAATTACCCGAGGGTGTCAAGGGGCTGGGGGCCGCCGGGAAGATGAAGCGAGTTATTGTCCAGAGTCACATGGTGCTGGGCTGATCTGCCGCCAGCACCAGGGATCGAACCGTGAGTCCCCCCGACACCGGAGTCAGTTGCCGTGGCCGCTGCGCCATACCTCTACCTGTTCCAGAAGAAGGATGTCCAAGAGAAGAAGCCCATACAGGAAGAATATAGAGGGCACCCAGAAGCTGAGGTAAAACAGGAGATGAGGATGCCAAAGCTTCAGAGCAGGTCTTATCTGGGTTTTGCAATGAAGCGCGTGCAAAGAGTTACCCAGTCACCTTTTACAATTTCAAGGTGTCCTGAGAGCTGTCGCTGTTGTGCCCTTTTAATGTAGAAGCACCCACAATGAACTAGGAATTATATTTTTTGATAGCTTATCTATGTCGGGTGCAGGGTTTTCATACTTTCTGGTCACTCGTCCTCTCTTACATTCACCATCATTCGCTGTCTCTCTCTCTCTCTCTCTCTCTCATACTCATCCTCTCTTGCACTCACCCAATTTTTTCCTCACGCTCTCTTGTAGTCAGCTGATTTTATACCCAGCCTCGTTTGCGCTCACTCAGTTACTCTTACACTCGCCCACCCTGAATTTACCTAAACTACACTTACTCTCTCTCGTCCTCACTCTCTTCTATGCTCATCCTTACTAGCACATGCTCATTCATGTATTCCCTGTGCACTTACATCCACTCACTCTAGCACTCACTCATTCAACGTGCAGAGGTTCTTATAAACCTTGGGGCATATATACCAAGCAGTTGCGTCGCCCTTACGCTACACATTGGGGCGTAAGGACAATGCAACTTCTAAGGTTTATCAAGCCATGCAAGGCCACCTTGAGCGGCCTTGTATGGCTTGAGAAATCTAGAGTAACGAAACGCAGCGCAAATCGCTACCTTGTATAACATTACTCTGCCCCAGGGAGACGTTTCATGGGTGGAGCATGGGTGTTCCCACGCTCCAACCATGATTTTGGTGCATTCCCAGATTTACCTTTACTGGTAGACTTGGGAATGCATCAAAATGCTATGCCTGCCTAGGTTAGGAGTAATGAGGAGACATCTCTTGTTTCTCCTTGTTACTTCCTCTTTCTATGTGTGCTGCAGAAGCACACATAGAAAGAGGAAAATGCCCCAGATGATTGTTTTTGTGCAGGAAAGTGTCCCTTCCTGCACAAAAACAACCCTGCTTACATTGCATTCTGCAGCTCACATAGAAAGAGGAAAATGCCCCAGATGATTGTTTTTGTGCAGGAAGGTGTCCCTTCCTGCACAAAAACAACCCTGCTTACATTGCAGACACCCTGGCACCATGGTGCAAGGATGCCTGCCTTGGCACTAGGCAGCGCATTGTGCGCAAGGGCAGGGAAGAGGCAGGAATATGCTGTATAATGTTAAATACAGTGCATTCCTGCCCTTTCCCTATCACACAGCGCAGGTCAGCAAGGTGGCTTGCTGCACTGCATGATTTCTTTTATAAATGTGCCCCTGTGTCTTTAAATTTAAGTGTACTGCAGCATTATTCTTGAAGTAAAGACAGCAGGCACACCCAAGAACGGGAGCTCAACCAATCTTCACTCAGGGTTGTAGATAAGCAAAGGAAATGTACGTTTGGGATATGTCTTCTCATGATGTTTTAAAGGGAAATGGGCTCTCCAAGAAAGCATTCTTTAAAATGTGTCATTAGGTCTCGCCTGACCCAGCGCATGCGCTGGTCTGGCGAGACTTATTGAGAGGGCTCCAAAAAGTGCTACCAGGCCAGCCTAGAGCTACAGTGCATGTGCGCGGGAGCGCGCGCCGTGCTTTACCGCAATTACTTTCACTTTCGCGGTCGTACGGCCGCTTCGATGTTTGATCGTGATTGCGATTGCGATCACTTCCACTTTCGCGGCCGCATGGCCGCTTTGCATAGCCAATAGGTCTCGCTTTTGGGACCTTATAAGTATTTAGTTATGCAACTGTTGCATAGCTAAACACTTATAAGGTCCCAAAAGCGAGACCTATTGGCTATGCCAATGCTTGTTTTTTTGTCTCTATCAAGATCGTTGCTGTTTCCAGGAGCCTACCTGTTAACTCTACATTCTATTCCTGAGGGCTGCAAAGATAAATTTACAAGGTCTTCAACGAGCTAGTTCCAACAAGACCTGTAATCCTGTCTTCGGCATTTGACTACACTGTTCTTGGGAAAGTCACTTTGGGGCATATTTATGTGGGTTTTGCGAAGCTCTTGCTGTGCAACTACTAAGTTAGATTTATCAAGCTATGCAAGTGGCTTGAAAAATCCAGGGTAACGCAATGCAGCGCAAATCGCTGCGTTGCGTTACTCTGCACCAGGTTAGCGTTCCATGGATGGAGCGTGGGTATTCCCAAGCATCCACCCACTGATTTTGGTGCATTCCCAAATTCACCATTAGTGGTACACCTAGGAATGCGTCAGAAGGCTAGGCCTCCTCAGGTGAGGCGTAACAAAGAGAAATATATTTAATTCTCCTCGTCACTTCTTCTTTTTATGTATGCTGCATTCTGCAGCACACATAGAAAGTGGAAAATGCCACACAGAATTGTTTTTGTGCAGGAAGGTGTCCCTTCCTGCACAAAAACAATAATGCTTAAAACACAGGCATACTTGCACCATGGTGCAAGGGTGTCAGAGTTGGCGCTAGGCAGCACATTGTAATTTAGTCCTGTTGGATTACTTCAATGTCTGGAGTAAATTTTCAAATTTTCTGTGCTCTGCAAATAATCCTGGGAGTATTTTTGGAAGAATACACTGTCTTCAAGTTCCAAGAGTACCCCCATGTACAAAATTAGGACATGCAGAATTTCCAAGAAGTGGAAAATTCTGCATAAGGATAACTGCAGAAAAGTGTATGTGCACTCTGTTGACTCTAGGTTTTCTCCATCAGCAAAACACGTTTCCTTGTCGAGAAACACCTTCTACTCAGGGGTATCTCCTCCATTTGAATGGAGGAGTGTCGCCCCACAAACAAAAGCCCCATGTCAGAGCTGAAAAATGGCAATAAAGTTTATTTATTACCATTTTATTTTTCAGCAACCAGCCCGTACCGAACTGAGCATCAGGACGGGGCAAGGCCATTGCTGCTGAGTGGCAGCAGGGAGCATTGTGCTCTTGAGTTTAAAATGGGCATGTCTCTTTGGACGGCCATCTTGCAACAGCCAGCCAGACATGCACATTTTAAACCTCTCTAACTCAGCTGTCTTAAAACAGTTGGTTTAGAGAAAGCAAAGACCTCCAGTGCTCTTGTGAGACACTCCCTCCATTTCTAGGGCTGCTCTCATGCTGCATGAGGGCTGCTCTCATGCTGCATGAGAGCAGCACCAGGATTGGCTTGGGAGTCAGGTGCCTGTCTGCCTCTAGGAGAAGAGGATTTAAAGACCATTATTTCTCAATTTAAATGTTATAATTTTATTGGGACTGTCTCACAACTTCTATGCAAGACTACTGCACAGCTAATGTGATAGAGGGACAGAGGGTGAGAGATGGATGTATGAGAGGAAGAAAGATGTGAATATGAGAGAGCGCAAACTAACAAAGTGACAGAGAGGGAGAGGCAGATAAAGAAAGCAGAGGGAGGCCTTTACATGGTCCATCAAGAATGTAACTGGCCCCATATGTTTTCAAGCGTCCAATTTGGAACTCATTTCTTAAACAATTGATTAAGTCAAAAAACTAAAAATTCACCTGTTAACTGATCTTTTACGTCCTATTATGTTCTTTCTGTCTGCACATTGTTTCCTAGGGAATCACTTAATAATGGCATTCCACCATTGTCTAGTTTAGGATGCACCCTTGCTGAGAGATCTTGGTACTGCCCTATTAAATGTATGTCAGGCCTGACTAGAAGGATTGGAATTTTGAGGAGCCCTGGTTCTAGTATGGTTGTGTTATCATGGGGTCTTGAAGGATATTAACTGCTTGATACAAGGAAGCATCAGCTTCAGGCGCACTCCCTAAAAACCAGGCCTACAACCCCAAAAGTAAATCATTTCCATTTCTAGTACAGGCAGGAGCCCCCCCTGCGGAAGAAAGTCACAGTGCAGAAAGGAAGGGTCTAGCCGGGACTTGCCTGCGCATGTTTGTCCAGGAAGGCCTAGCCACCCAGATAGGTCCGCCATTATTAATCTACGCAATGACCACGTTGCTTGTGATGAAGAGGAGGACTTCTATGTTTCTTCTCAGTTGGGCTCGCTTCAGCAGTCAAATGGGAAGCAGCATGCTACAGGCAGATAAAGAGAGGCTGTCCTTTTGCAGGCTTCTGGATTTAACTTGATAACCACCAATCACCGCCAGAGCCTTCGGGACTGGCCTTTTGCCTGGCCAGCCACTGCCACTATGGCTGGGAATGGAGGTCAAGCTTGCAGCCAGCCCTGAGCCCCCAACTGGGCCCGTTGGGGGCTCTCTCTATGGCCTACCATGTGCCCCACCTTCTTTTCTTATTCACATTCAATTTTCGTTTAAGCTACTGTAAAATGTCAGTAGTTGAAATTCTACATTATTTTGAAACCTTTTTGCACGATGTCATGCATTTATGAGAACTCTAACTTTAGTTTGCATAATTTTCACACAGGTCTGCTTTTACCCCCACCTTTAGTGTTGACTGATGCTTGGGATCAAATGTAGTCTCAACAAACACCAATTGTAAAGCCGTTACTCGTACATAAATTTCGGTCATTCCCTAAACTCCTTTTTCCCCAAGGAGACCATTCTGTTTAATTGTTATCAATGATCCACCCCCAATATGCTTTACGACGTGCCACTTACCAATTGTTTTTCAAAAAAGTTTTTGGGGAGGGTCAGCTTAAGGGGTACACTAAAGTTTCCTTCGGATTCACTGTAAAACTGCACTTAGGAATTCTAGTGAATTTACCACTGATACAGACTAAGGGGCCGATTTATCAAGGTTTTCACGCAAGACAGCAAGACACCTTGCTGTGCTGCGATGCGTGAAAGGAAGAGGGCACAAATGCGCCATATTTAACATTATCTGGCGCATTCCTGTCCTTTCCTTGTGCTGGCGTGCAATGTGCTGACTTATGCCATCGCAAAGCACCCGTGCGCTACGATGCATGGGTGCCTCTGATGTAGGCAGGATTGTTTTTGTGCAGGAAGGGGCATCTTCCTGCACGAAAACAATCCTCAGAGGCATTTTCCTCTTTCTAAGTGTGCTGCTGAATGCAGTACACCTAGCAAGAGAAAACAATGAGGATGAATAAAGATTTTTGTCCTTGTTGCATCTCTGGTGGGAAGGTGTACAATATTGAAGCAATTCAAGGTCTACCAGTGTTGGAAAATCTGAGAGTGAGACTTACGCTGCCTAGCATTACACCAGTTTACCAAGCCACACAGGGCCCTTGACATGTGCCAACCCTACCCCACGCACGGCCCTTCACTTGCCAGTGTAGGGTTTGCTTTCGGGCCAAGGTGGCCCAATCTCCGAAGCATTTTTTCTTAAAGGGGAGGGTGGCGCATGGCCTCCTGCCCCAAGCCACTTCGGGGCCTGGGAACTACATTTCCCAGAGCCAAACAATATATGTAAATGGCAGGGGGCATGTGGCCCCTTACCCACGCCAAAAGGAGCCACGGGGACCCCATGCCCAAGGGCCTTTACTGGGTGGGGGCGCTCGGCCCCCTGTTCCCAGGCAAATATTGGACTCAGGGATCCCAAACCCCAGGACAAAAACATATATGTTAGGGGGAGGGAGCGCACTGACCCCAAACCAATACTGACCTTGGAGACGCCAACTCCCCAGGGTCAACGCATATATATTAAGGGTAGGGGGGACCCTGCCCCTCTCTCTGAGCCTGAATAAGCCCCAGGGCTGAATTCCAATAAAAGGAGGAAGGGCACCGCATGCCCCACCCCCAGGCTTAATAGGGCCCGGGGACCCAATCCCCATGGCCAAACTCCAATAAAAGGGAAGGCAACCCCACCCATTTTTTCATAGATGTAGCCCTCGGGGATGGGGTCCCTGGGGCCTAATAAGGCTCAGGAAGGGGGACCACACAGCCACCCTTTCCCTGTGGAATGGGGTCCCCAGGGCTTCGTAAGGCATGGGGAGAGGTGCCACGCACCAACCTCCCTTCATGTTATACCTCTTTTTTTTTTAAAGAAGCTCGGGAGCCCACATTTTTTGTTTTTTTTTGCTGCTGATTCATGGATGCTTTTGGAATTTGCCGGAAAGTTGAAAAAAAATGTTTTGACCCCATGCGATGTTTCTCTGTGACCCCACCACCAGGCCTAGGGGGGCATCGTATCACTGTCCTGTCTCGTTATATCTTTTTTACCTTCTTTGTTAGGACTCAGGACTGAGTCCCAAGTCCTAAAATAGCTGCAGGCACATCATTGTGGATGTGGTGGCAGCTAATCAATTCTCTCCATGAGATCTGTCGGCTTCACAGATCATCTGAGGCGTGATATGTACAGATTTTTCCAGCAATAATTGCTCAAAAAATTATTCGTACAATTGGGGTAACAGTTCCTAAGAAAAACAGTGCCGCTATGGTCTACTGTATGACAGGAAAGAGACAGAGCAAAGGAGAGTCTGAGGATAAGGTTCGTAGGTAAAGGTGTGATGAAGACCAGATACTCCTGGGTGGGTACTAGAAGTGCCCTCACACACCCTTGCGGGTGCAAAGCATCATCATAGGGCGAAGCTCCTCGTGGGGGTAGCGCTGCAGTCCCTCACTGGCCCTTCAAGAGGGCTCTCTGTCGGAGATCTTTTATTGGAGTAGCCGTAGTTGTGCATGCAGGTGTGTGGGGAGGATAGGTGTAGTGGTGAGGCTAAAAAAACCCTATGGTACCCCAACGGTTTATTAGTGGGTCCTTAGGGTCTGAGTAAAATCTAACGGGGAATAGTGCATAAATGACATTGTGGTGAGTAGGGGAGAAAGATGTCAAAAAATCCCACTGCTCTCAACCCGTGTGTGAAGGTTAAAGTGAGAGAGAGGGTGTGGAAGGGGTGGTCAACATGTTTCGCGCTGCCCGTGGTCCCTAATGGATCCTTAGCGCTTCGTCAGGACCTTGGTTAGAATGAAAAAATAGATGGCATTGAGGGATTCAGGATGAAAAGGAGAACATCCTATAATCCAATCTCAACCGGAGGGAAACACGTATTATTCGTGTCCCAAGCATCGGACCCGCAAAAGTCAGGGTCCAAGCTGTACCGGGTAAGGACCTTCTGGGGCGGGGGCTACAGATATGCCCCGGGAGTTCCGATCCGTGAACCTGGGTGCCTCCAGAGTCGTCAAAAAATTATTCAACATGTTTACACCAAATCACAAAAAGCACTCTTTCTAGACCAAGATCTAGCTTTCTGCCAAATTTAATGTAAATGCATTAAGAGGTTTGGACTGTAGCTGTGACTTGGGCAGGGAAATAAAGTGAATTGCTCCCACCCTGTGGGAGTAAAGTAAAAACCGCATCCGTGGGGTGGGCGCAAAGCCGGCTCCTACTGCACCCGCGTCAGTGCTGGCAGGGGAGCCGAAGGGACTGCGGATGCCCAGGGATCCCACTGCAGCCCCCAACAAGGAAGCAGCTGTGGGGTGCCACCTCTCTTCATCCATTTGGCCCGTTTCCATTCACATTTTGCTTTCGCCAATTTGCTGCCACTCACTGCAGCATACGGCATGGGGCAATAGATCAGCGTACTTAAGTCACTGGTTAACTTCCCTTTGAGTGACTGCATTTTGCTCTTTCACAAGGAGCACATGAGCACTCATGGTAGTTCTCTGCAGTGCCAGTGTTTTTGTTTTTACTTTGTCATTTCTTTATTATTTTAGTATTACTGGTGTGATAGCAGAACGCCTTTGAACTGAGAACAGGGCACATTCCAGCTTTATAAGTTCTTGTCTTTGCCAATAATGTTGTAAATTCCTTTTGAATGGCCTTTTTTAATCTGAATATTGCTATTTCACAGCATAACATATTGTGTTCCTGGACTTGGTATTCACCAATGGTTCTTTAATAAACTTCACCCTTCAAGAAAAGCAAACTTTATAGTGTTTAATGGGCAACACACGGTGGGGTGAGGTGGGGGAAGTCGGCAGACGGTGGAATGGGAATTTTTTTTTACCTATTCTGTCATCTATCGACTTTCCCCGTCCCTGCCCCCCCCTCCGCCTCCACTCCGCCCCACCACCCCTACCTGCAGGAGCTGCGACTGTCTTGCACCCACTCTTCAACTCATTGTCTCTTGCACACTTCCACTCTTGAACTCAACATTTCTTGCACACACCCACTCTTCAACTCACAGTCTCCTGCACACACCCACCTTTCAACTCATAGCCTCTTGCACACTTCCACTCCTGTACTCGCCATTTCTTACACACACCTGTTCTTCCACTTATAGTCTCTTGCACACACTCACTCTTGTACTCACCATCTCTTGTACACACCCACTCTTAAACTCATTGTCTTTTGCACACATCCACTCTTGTATTCTCCATCTGTTGCACACATACACTCTTCAATTTACAGTCTCTTGCACACATCCACTCGTGTACTCACCATCTCTTGCTCACACCCACTCTCCAACTCCTGCCTATTGTACATACCTACTCTTCAACTCATAGTGTCTTGCACACACCCACTGTTCAACTCACAGACTCTTTCACACTTCCACTCTTGTACTCATCATCTCTTGCACACACCCACTCTTCAACTCATAATCTCTTCACATACACACTCCTCAATTCACCATCTCTTGCACACATCCAGTCATGCACTCACCATCTCGTGCACACACCCAGTCCTGTACTCTCCATCTCTTGCACACATCCACTTTTCAACTTACAGTCTCTTGTACACATCCACACTTCTACTCACCATCTTTTGCACACACCCAGTCTTGTACTCTCCATCTTTTGCACACACCCACTGTTCAACTCACAGTTTCTTTCAAACGTCCACTCTTGTACCCAGCATCTCTTGCACTCACCTGTGCTTCAACTCATAGTTACTTGCATATATCCACTCTTCAACTCACAGTCCATTGCACACCTCCACTCTTGTACTCACCAGCTCCTGCTCAAACCCACTGTTCATCTCACAGTCTCTTTCACACTTCCACTCTTGTACTCATCATCTCTTGCACACACCCACTCTTCAACTCACAGTCTCCTGCACACACCCACTCCTCAACTCACCATCTCTTGCACACATCCAGTCAGGCACTCACCATCTCGTGCACACACCCAGTCTTGTACTCTCCATCTCTTGCACACATCCACTCTTCAACTTACAGTCTCTTGCACACATCCACTCTGGTATTCAGCATTTCTTGTACTCACCTGCCCTTCAACTCATAGTTTCTTGCACACACCCACGCTTCAACTCATAGTCTCTTGCACACTTCCACTCTTGTACTCACCATCTCTTGCTCACACCCACTCTTCAACTCACTGTCTCTTGCACACACCCACTATTCCATTATTAGCTGTTTTCACACTTCCACTCTTGGACTCACCATTTCTTGCACAAACCCACTCTTCAACTCACAGTCTCCTGCACACACCCACTTTTCAACTCATAGTCTCTTGCACACTTCCACTCTTGTACTCACCATCTCTTACACACACCTGTTCTTCCACTCATAGTCTCTTGCACACATCCATGCTTATACTCACGGTCTCCTACACACACCCACTCGTCAACTCACCATCTCTTGCACACATCCAGTCAGGCACTCACCATCTTGTGCACACACCCAGTCTTGTACTCTCCATCTCTTGTACACATCCACTCTTCAACTTACAGTCTCTTGCACACATCCACTCTTGTACTCACCATCTTTCGCACACATCCACTCTTGTATTCAGCATCTCTTGTACTCACCTGCGCTTCAACTCATGGTTTCTTGCACACACCCACACTTC
This sequence comes from Triturus cristatus, assembly GCF_964204655.1. Lineage (NCBI taxonomy): Eukaryota > Metazoa > Chordata > Amphibia > Caudata > Salamandridae > Triturus > Triturus cristatus. The sequence goes on from NC_140586.1 coordinate 250,221,322, forward strand.
AACTCATAGTCTCTTGCACACTTCCACTGTTGTACTCACCATCTCTTGCTCACCCCCACTCTTCAACTCACTGTCTCTTGCACACACCCACTATTCAATTATTAGCTGTTTTCACACTTCCACTCTTGGACTCACCATTTCTTGCACAAACCCACTCTTCAACTCACAGTCTCCTGCACACACCCACTTTTCAACTCATACTCTCTTGCACACTTCCACTCTTCAACTCACCATCTCTTGCATACACTTACTCTTCAACTCAGTCTCTTGCACACACCCACCCTACAACTCACAGTCTCTCTCACACTTCCACTCTTGTACTCACCATCTCTTGCACACACCTACTCTTCAATGTATATAGTCTCTTACACACACACACACACACACTCAACTCACCATCTCTAGCAAACATCCACTCATGCACTCACCATATCGTGCACCCACCCAGTCTTGTACTCTCCATCTCTTGCACACATCCACTGTTCAACTTACAGTCTCTTGCACACATCTACTCTTGTACTCACCATTTTTTGCAAACACCCACTTTGCAACTCATAGCCTCTTGCACATACACACTCTTCAACTCATAGCCTCTTGCACATACACACTCTTCAACTCACCGCCTCTTGAACACATCCAGTCATGCACTCACCGTCTTTCGCACACATCCTGTCATGCACTCACCATCTTGTGCACATATCCACTCTTGGACTCACCATATCTTGCATACACTTACTCACCAACACACAGTCTCTTGCACACACCCACTCTTCAACTCATAGTCTCTTGCACACTTCCACTCTTGTACTCACCAGCTCTTGCTCACACCCACTGTTCAACTCACAGTCTCGTGCACACACCCACTCTTCAACTAACAGTCTCTTTCACACTTCCACTCTTGTACCCAGCATCTCTTGCACTCACCTGCGCTTCAACTCATAGTCTCTTGCACATGCACATGCTTCAACTAGCCTTCTCTTGCACACACCCAGTCATGTACTCGCCCTCTCGTGCGCGCACCCGCTCTTGGACTCTTGGACAGAGGTTGGTCATCATGGTACCGTTTTTCTTGACCCGTGGCCATCCATCGTCTCTCCGTCGCACGCACTGGTTGGCCCTAGAAAGCTTTCCCTCGATCAAAGCCTGCCTTACATCTCCGATACCCCGGACTGGTCAGTCAGTCGCAGACTCAGTACCTTGCTCCGTCAGCCTTTGGTTCACGATCTCCATCCCCAGCTCGATGGCCGGCCGCACGGTGTGCAGGGTCCAATCAGACTCGTTGTCATCCAGAAGCACCACGTTGAGTGTCACCAGGCCGTTCTCCGGGCACCGACCCTCTCCGGGGGGCAGCAGCAACAGGAAGAGGATGGGGACGCAGAGCCATGGGAGTGGTCCTCCCGCGTCCATGTCCACTGAGATCTGTGGCTCGCCACCTCCTCGCTAGATGGAAAACTCCGTCAGGTGGGAGCGGCCGGGGTGGGGTGGAGGATGGGACACCACATGAAAGAAAAGGAGAAGTGGTCCTGTCCAGGGATCGATACAACTTCCCTTTTGTTCCATCTCTGCTCACCCTTCTGCGCCTTGAGCCCTCTGTGTAAACAGCCACCTGCAGCCGGTGCCCAAAGGTCGCGAGATGCTCTGTTTGCGCACAGAAACGTAAGTCGTAAAACCAGACACGATATTCACACCTCACACGTCACATGATCAGGATGTGGAAAATGGAGAAGGGCAAATGAGAGACTGGGAGAGGAGTGGAATAAATAAAGGCTCACGTGAATAAGGCGACACCTAAATGAAGTACTTACATAATGACACAGCACCGTCATTTGTTTCTGTTATTCATTTATGTTCCTCTGTATAGCATAGCACTTTGTTGGTGCTGTGTTGAGGGTCGGTTGGTGCTGTTTTTTAGAGTATGTGATTCTCACAAAGTTTAAATAGGGTACACATCAATAATTGGTCTTCAGCCTTTATTTTAAGGCCGCCATTTTAAGTGGGCCAGATGGCGGTGAAGTATTTACTGTCCCAGGTAAATAGAATTAACGACTGCTTGGGGGTTTAACAGGGCCCTGATTACTACTGTGGGGTTGAATTTGAAGTTGTATAGAAAACATTGCACCCTCCTTTTACCCCTGACAGACTGAGGCAGCTCAAACCTACCGAAATGTATCAGGGGAGAAGGACCAGAGAAATGCAAAAAGGCGGAATGTGAAATACTCGTTTATGAGTCACTACCAAGTAAATAAAATCGGATTATGAGGTATTTCGCACTCCTGGTAAATACCTCAGTTTGGAGTCTTTGCTTAGGGTACAGGATTTAAGCACTTGATCCTAGGCAGGACCTAAATGGCCATGTGAGGAAGGTGGCAAGGTCTTAACTACCAGCAAAGTACAGCTCAAGACCCTATCTCACAGTACCATGGAAAACAGGATGGAAAGGACTTCAACAAATGTGTGGGCTTTCTTGAAAGGATAACAACAATGTATGTTGGGCTCTTCCAGCCCCTTTGGTCATGGTACGGGGACGGGACATCTGCTTCTAGAATCCATGCCCATGGGGCAGGCATATCCGACCCTTCACAAAGCCTTCATTCACAAACATATCAGCCAAGGCTCTAGAAAAACATGTAAAAGCGACAACTTTTGAAAGCCTGGCTCGAAAGATTCAAACTGAAATGTTACTGATACTAGAGATTTCATCACAGGAAATACATTTTAAAAATGAGGAGCACGGCCTCTACGTGAAACTATCCAGGTTTATGGGGTTGGGAAAAAGTAGAACACCTTCCTAAGATTCTTCATTTTTTTGTTTTATCACTCGGTTGTTCAAAATGTTATAATAAGGAACTTAACATTTCAAACACGTCCATTTTTTTTATTCCACCTCTACCACTGGAAAGTGGGATAGGCCAAGTAGAAGATTTTGCACCCTTAATTTGAGTGAAAAGTTGAAAGTAAGCAAATAGAAAGAATAGAATAACCAGTAGCAGAAACCAAAGTGATTATGTAAATAGTTTGAGCTTCAGGGGAACTAAAGGCCACAGAGATGGACTGCTGTGAACCCCAAATACTTGCTAGAGGGAAGACGCACCACTGAGTGGAGCAGAGAGAGTGCAGGCGATAGGCAGAGTGAGGCAGTCCCAAGAAGTGTAGAATAGAAGATGGTATTCTCAGCACCTTGTAAGCATTACCCGAGAATGGGGTCATTACCAGGTGGGATAAATGCCCTCTACTCCAAGCTAGCTGTTTCATCAAGCGGCAGAACCAGCATTTCCTGCATCAAATTCTGCACGATTCACCTTTTCCTGGCTCATTCGCCAGGTTTTAACCGGCCTAGGTGGTGGGGTGGTGAATTACATATTACTTATGGTAAATACTCCACACTAGGGTAAAAACCCCATCAAGTAGTCAATGCACAACTTGAAATTACAATCCCTGGGCAACCTCCTGTCTGTGCACGGATAGGAATGTCGCTCAACAAAAAGATTTAAGACCTTATATTGCGGTCTGTCTACGAGTGCACCAGTTTGGGGGTCGATATTTCCCCCAGCAGTTAAAAAGCTGATACCCTGGGGTTTACCAGCTTAGGGAAACTGCAAATATTACATGTCCCCCAAGAAATGTAGAATTAGAGTCAAATGTTGATGCTTTGTGAACCAAAATTCCTATGTAACATTAGTTCGTATAGGAACACAGGACACCTGGCTGTTAACAGAAGGCGTGCACATAAACACGTGCAGACACAGCGTGACCATAAACATACACATATATGCTGTTACTCGGCTATTCTGCCTATTTGGAAATACTATGTTCATGAGATCACAAATATGTAATTCAACCTATTATTCGAAATTAATATTAATTATAATTAGGTAAAACACAAACATCTGTTGCGTAGACGTGGTTGACGTCACATTCTATGAATAGAGGGGTGAATGGATTTATCGTCTTGAACAAACAAAGGTGACAGTGGCCAAACAACACTGCTAGCACCTAAAAGTTTCAGGATAAATGTAAAAACGCAAAGAAACGTATATAGTGTGTGCTGCTCAAATGGACAAAGATACACTATGGGCCATATGTAGATAATTTTTATTTACCGATTCATAAAAAACGAATTTTACTGATTCGGTATTTATGAATCGGTAAATAGAATGTAGGTAAACATTCGGTAATTATTACCGAATCGGTAATATTCGGTATTTATGAATCGGTATTTACCGATTCGGTAATAATGCATCCCTTCCAATTCATTCCTATGGGCCTGGAGGCCCATAGAAATGAATGGGAAGCCATTCACTATTACCGATTCGGTAAATACCGAATCGGTAATAGGGGGAGCATATACATGGGTGGCAGGGTGTCACATTGACACCCTGTTGCACCCCTGAATCGTGCATGTGTGCACATGTGGCGCACATACAATGTCTGCCACATGGCACTTTTCAAAAAGCACGAAATTGCTTTTTAAAAGGTATTCGTCATTTACCATCAACTTGTAGTCGGTGGTAAATAACGAATCCAGAAACCAAAAATGCACTCACTTGAGTGCCCCCTACATAGGATTTCAGGATTCGGTCATTTACCGAATCGGTATTTTACCGATTTCTAAAAATTCCGATTCGGTAAATTACCGAATCCTGAAATCCAGCCACCTACATCTCAATTGCCTAAATACCAGTCGGTAACGGGACATTTACCGATTTTCAGCCATTACCGACCGGTATTTAGGTACCTCTGTCACCAAAAGAGTGTTACATAAATATCAGAAAGAAACTTTCAAATATTCATTATAAGATAAACATTTCCAGAGCACCACGAGGTTTAAATATGAGGTCTGTCAGTCCAACAGGTCCAAAGGCATTGTTCAATGAAACAACGAATGAAAATCAATCAATAACGGTCCAAAATATGAAAAACACCATGTGAGATTAACGTCAAAAAACATTTATTGTTTATCTAGGTGTTCAATTTCAATTAAATCCACGATTAGGACAGCTGACACACGTTTTGTCATATTAAATGACTTTTTCATGTCCGTAAGTTTAAAAGACATATATTTTTAGGACCACAATCCATATTACAAATGAATTCGTTTGGTTACAAAAGGTGAGTTTGGGAGATTAAGGGGGGAGAGGGGGGCAAGCCGACACCAAACCACTTTATTGTGTGTGAAAAAGGCCGCTTTATTGAAACAGGTGCATATCACAATTTAACTCCTTGCCCACTGCCTTACAAAACTAACGCCTCGCTATACAATAACCTCCTGACCCCTTGTGTTTTCCCCCCACCCCTACGATCCCCACATCATTTCCCCCATCCCCCCAAAATACAACATAACATTCCATAACCAACATATAACCCAATCCTACACCATGTAGCCTTTCCCAACTTCCCTGACCGTAACCCCTACCTGCCTTTAGTGCAACTGTAACTATCCAACCTCTAATCTAAACTTATCCAACCTGTCTACCCTTTACCTGTCCCTGGACCCACATTACCAAACCTCTAACAACAAACTCTAGCCAATCCCGGTCAACTGTCAACCACCCCGCTTGCACCTGCTCCAAGCGACAATACATCCGACCGCCCCTATGTACCTGTTCCAACAAATGCTGCCCCAAACCTGCAAAATGCAGCCCAAAACCCCCTGTACCAGGCCCCCTAAACCCTTTAACCATAGGGAGGGAGGGTGGGAAATCTTTAAACTAGTGCACCCAGCCACCAGGTCACCAAGCCTAAAATGGTGGCTGGGCTGGTGCGCGATTTACCTATATAACCCTTGGGCTACTATCCCTGGATTTGGGCTACATTTGGGCTATCCCCCAAATGTAGCCCAATTACTACAAAATGGCCGTTCGGCCACGCCCCCCCTCCCCCCTCCCAACCTGCCCGGGCGGCAGACCTCGCGGTGCTCGGCTGCCCCCCAGGCTCCCATTGGGTGATTAAGGGGGGAGAGGGGGGCAAGCCGACACCAAACCACTTTATTGTGTGTGAAAAAGGCCGCTTTATTGAAACAGGTGCATATCACAATTTAACTCCTTGGCCACTGCCTTACAAAACTAACGCCTCGCTATACAATAACCTCCTGACCCCTTGTGTTTTCCCCCACCCCTACGATCCCCACATCATTTCCCCCATCCCCCCAAAATACAACATAACATTCCATAACCAACATATAACCCAATCCTACACCATGTAGCCTTTCCCAACTCCCCAACTCCCCTGACCGTAACCCCTACCTGCCTTTAGTGCAACTGTAACTATCCAACCTCTAATCTAAACTTATCCAACCTGTCTACCCTTTACCTGTCCCTGGACCCACATTACCAAACCTCTAACAACAAACTCTAGCCAATCCCGGCCAACTGTCAACCACCCCGCCACCCAGGAAAATGGGGGAAGTGTCGGCGACTACGCCTCTTCCTCCCCTTTTTCTGCCCCCCCCCAAGCGCCACGACCCTGCACGACCTAACACCTGTAAACTCCCAGCAAACGCGCCAACACTTCTCTCAACTCCAAAAGGTACAGGTCCATTCCCATCCTGGACAGGTGCACCCCATCGTCCCTGAACATCTCCCGCGCATCGTAGCGAATGTCCCCATGTGCCACGCGGCCAATCCCCAAATGCAGACAAAACCTCACCATCTCCGTATTAAGCTTTCGCCGCGCCTTATCCACCGCACCTGGGTTAACCGCCCCCCTCCAACTCCTCCGGGGGACAAATTCCGTCCACACAATGGAACAACCCGCCCATCTCTCCTTAATCAAAGCCAGGTCCTTCTTCATTGCCCGCATCAGTGCCAAACCTGTCTCCTTCACCATGTCGTTCTCCCCCAAATGAAGAACCCATACATCTGGGCACCGACCTGCCCTTAAGATCCCGTTCAACACCGGCACCAATTCTTTCCATCGCATCCCCCCCCCTACCCCTCCACCCCACAGAGAACATATCTTTATTGAAACCCAACTGTTCCCCAAAATAGCTCTCCTGCGCCTGCAATTGCGCCCTCCTCACGAACGAGTGCCCCACAATCCATATGGACATTTCTCGGGCCAGGGGTCCCATGACCGAACCTGAAAAGAAAAACAAGAATGAAAACCTAGCCACACCCCTTGAAAAGCTCCGCGGTACTTTGTGAAGTCCCCCTTCTGACCTTTCTTTTTTTTTTTTTTTTTTTTTTTTTATTGTGTCACCCCACCCCCCCGGCTCGCTGCGCACATAACGCTGGTAGCAATTCGAAGACCACCTTCCCAACCTCATGATGTCTTCCCTGTCCCAACCCCTCGCATGCGCCTCTGACGCTGCCCCAATGCGAAAGGAATGCGTGCCAAAACCCTTTTCATCGACCCCCAGGTTCCTAAGCGCTTTCCTCGGTACTGCCAGCAATTGCGAAGCTTTAACGCCTCGCCCCTGCTGATGGGAAAAAACCAATCCCCCCAGTCCCCCAGAGCACGAATTCCACCGCCGACCCCAGCGGAACGGACAAACCCTCGGGGATCGCCCTTTCCTCAACGTAACCCACTTCCCCCGACTCTTCTGGTCCGTTTTCGCCTTCCTCAGCCAAATGCTCACTACCTGTTCCCCAAAGGATACCTCATCCCAGGTCAAACCCCGTTCCCCTTTCGACCCCAGCAACTCCGACACACGGTACGCCCCAAAAAACATCCAAGACATGAGCGTGGCGAACAGCAAGGCCTCCCCACTGTCCCAACATACCACGGGCAGAACCCCCAGCACCCTACCTAACAGCTCCCAGGACAGTGGCCTCCGCACCCCGGCCACCCTCCCACATTCCCGCGCCCAGCCCTCTAAGATCCGCGCCCCCAGCTCCCCCGCGGATGGCGCATAACCCCACAACAATTTCCCGATGAACGCAACCCCCGCCAACTTGCCCACAATCGTCACCCTCGTCAAACCTCTCTCCACCAAATCCAGAATAAATTGCACGACATCCTCCCGTCTCTCCGCCTCGGAAGCCCGCCATCTCGCCCCTGAGCGGACAAACTCTTCCCATGCCGCCCTGTATGCCAGTTTCGTTGACCGCGCTAATGAACCTAGAACCAATTGTAGCATCCGGTATTGCCTACTTCCCAGAGTTGGTTCGGCATCCTGGTCGGGTTCACGTCCGCGTCCTTGGCGAGCCCACGGAATCTCCCCCACTGTGAACGAGACAAGGCATCCGCAATGTCATTGTCCACTCCTGGCACATGCACCGCTCGAAACGCAATATCATGCCTCAAACACCCCAGCACAAAAACCCGCAACAGCTTAAGCACCTGCGCATCCCGTGCCGACTGCCTGTTCACCACCTGGACCACTACCATGTTGTCGAACAGAACCCCCCACAGTGTGACTGCCACCACTAACGGAAAGAATTCCAAAAACGCAATGCTCCTGCCTCCCTCCAACCATTCCATGGGCCAGGGCTCCGCACACCACCTCCCCTGCCAATACAGACCAAATCCCTTGCTCCCCGCTGCATCCGAGAAAATCTGTACATCCCACACCATGTCCACTTCCCTCATCAAAGGCACCCCATTAAACTGGTGCAGGAAAAACTGCCACATGCGCAAGTCCTCTCTCACCCCTGCTGACAGCCGCACATGATGGTGTGGAGGCCTCTGCCCCTCCAACGCACGCCCCAGTCGCCTACAGAAAGTCCGCCCTACTCTGACCACCCTACAGGCAAAATTGAGATGTCCCAGCAACACCTGTATGTCCCTGACCGTCACTTTCTGTCGTGCCAACACACTGGTCAGCAAGCTCAACATGTTTCGCTTCTTTTCCTCCGGGAGGCGCGCCTCCATTCGGACCGAATCCAATTCAATACCAAGGAAAGCCAGTGCCGTACTGGGACCCTGCGTTTTCTCCGGGGCCAGTGGCACGCCCATGTCCCCCATGATCTCATGGAAGCTGTCCGGACCCTGCTGGCAGTCCGCGGAGTCTGAGGTGCCGACAAAAAAGAAGTCATCCAAGTAATGTGTCACGCCTTGGTGACCCGTTCGTTCCGTAAACAGCCATTGTAGGAACGTGCTGAAACATTCAAAAAGTGCGCAGGACATGGAGCAGCCCATCGGCAATGCCTTGTCCACATACCAGTGACCGCCGAATTGGATGCCCAACAGATCCCAGTCATCTGGAAGAACTGGCAGCAACCGGAAAGCTGACTTGATGTCGCACTTTGCCATCTGTGCTGCTGCGCCCGCGGACACCACCAGTGCCATAGCCACGTCCACGGATGAGTAAGACACAGTGGCCGCGCTGTCCGCAATAAAGTCATTGACCGACCCACCTTCTGGCCATGACAAATGCTGAATAAGGCGAAACTGGCCCATCTCCTTTTTAGGTACCACGCCAATGGGTGACACAATCAAATTGGGCAAAGGCCACTCGCGAAAGGGTCCCGCCATGCGGCCCTCCTGTACCTCCTTGTCTAGTTTTGCCTGTACCACCTGTGGATGCTCCCTCGCTGATCGCAAATTGTCTGCCCATCTTCGGACCCTCGGCCCCTCGTACCCCAACCTGAACCCCTCTTGAAACCCCAATCTCAGCTTTTCCGCCGCCGCCCTGTCCGGAGAGTCCCCCAGCGCCCCCACCAACTGCTCTACCCTAACCGGAGTACGAGCCTTTTGCCCCAGTCCCCCTCGCCCCCCTCCCTCCACCTCCCTGCTGTGACTGCTGCTGGGCTCCAGCCTTAGGGGCTCCTGACTGCCATTGCTGACCGCTGTGCCCCGGACCTTGCGTCCCCCAACACTTGACCAGCGGATGTCGCTTGCCGCAGCCCGAGCATTCGTGCCGAAACTTACAGTACTCTCTCGTGCATAGGCCTTTGTTAAAGTCCCAGCAAGCACCCTTGTCTCCTGTCGTCCCTCTGCCGGCTCCCCCCACCCCCCCGCAGGTGGGACCCCCTCGAAAGGGCTGATGCACAAGCGGCAGCCCGCTGGCCGTAAAGATAGTCTTCCCCGACCCGGCCAGGCCCATGGTATGCTGCCACAGATCCGTATCCAACTCTCCCCACTTTGCCTCCGAATCCCACGCCATGCGCGCCCGGAATTCCTCATCATACTGAGCCCAGGCATATCCACCCCCGTAATCTGTGCCTTCCGAATGACGTCCATGTATTTAAACATGGCCACTGACCTCTCCGGAAACTTCTCGCAATACACGCTGGCATATATCAGAAAAGCCGCTGTCCAATTTTCTATTGTCAGCGGCACCTTAGGCCTCTTTGCTAGCTCAAATTCCTCCTCCTTAGAACCCTCTTTTGCCCTGACCTCTCTGTGCAGGAGTTTGAGCATCTCCACATACTCCCCTTTCCAGATCCTTTGTTTAGTTGCCAACATCAAATGCGCACCCAAGGGCTTGGTCACCCCCATATATGGTAACCTCTTTATCTTCAATTCCTTACTCTCCAGTTTTGTCTCCTCTGCCTTTGCGTCCCCTGTCCCCTTCTCGCTGGTCCCCTCCTTCTTGGTCTGCCCGCTGTCTCCCTGCCCTATGCCGTCCGTGCCCACAGCCACATCCACCACATACGTACCTTTGCGCAATCTTTCCCCTACCCCCCCCTCCACCCCCGCCCCCCCACCCCTCTCGACACCATCCTTGGCCGCCCGAGCAAATGTGTATTACCTGGCGCCAATGTCTCCGTCCGTCGCTCCTCCCGGCGTCCTGTCCTGGGGGCCGAGCTGCTTTCCCACCTCGATGTCCGACCCGTGGGCTGCGCCTGGCGTCGTGACACCTGTAAGAAACTAGCTACAACATTACTCGGCCCCCCGTCCCTACCGTCTCCCACCTCACGCAACCCTCCTTCCTCCATACTCTCCTCCTCATAGTCCAATGCCTCCTGCCCTGCACCCTCAGCGCTGCCCGCTGGTGGTGCCACCTGCCTCCGCGATACAAACACAGATTCCTCTCCGGCGTTCCTCTGGCGATGCCCCCCGGGGCGCTGTGACCCCGTAGGTGTTGGGGCTGGCGAGCCCGTCACGGGCCTACTTGTGCCAGCCGCGTCGGGATCCCTCGCAGGTACTGGGCACGCCGCCCGAGGCTCCACCCTCCCTTCTCCTTGGCGTCGCCGGGCCGCTCCTAGCCCTGCCAAGTCCGGTACCCCGCGCTGTTCCCGCTGTCGCTCCGCTACCTGCAAGGAAAAGGAATGGTCTGGTGTGCTGGGCCTACCTACTTTCCTCCTGCCATCTCATCCCCGCTTACTAGCCCCCGACGACTCCGCGACCCACGCCTTCCCCATCGTGCTCAAATCCGCCACTTCGTCGTCCTCCCCCTCCCCGTCGTCCCCGTCGCTCCAATCCCCCTGCCCGCTCCACCCTACCCCTTGCCCGCTCACCCCCACCCCGTCTGCACCACCCCCCACACACCTCTCCCCCTTCCCCTCCGTCTCCCCCGTTCCTTCGCCCCTAACCCCGACCCCCGACGCCCCCCCAACCCCTCCGCCCAGGACTCAAAGATAGCCAGGCCTCCCCAGTCCCTCTCACTACCCTCTGACTCAAATAGCACTGGGGATTCTCCCCCTGCTGTTTCCCCCCCCAGGACCCCCCCTACCTGGCCCCACCCTCCGTCGTCGCGCCCCGCCAAACCCCTGTCCCCTACGCTCCTCTCCAACACGCCCGCGTTACACCCCCCCGCCCCTCCCTGGCTCCACCTCGTCCGTCTCGTGTCCCGACGCGATCGCCACCCCACTGAAAGCCGCGCTCCCCCCCTCCTCGTCTGCCTACCCTGCCTATCAACGCTTCTCATACCCAGACCCGGGCCGCCCGCCCCCCCCGCCCCCGTCCCCCCACACTCCTCAACTCCGTAGCCTCCAACCACGGGGCCGCGCGCCTCCGCGCTGTGCCGGCCCCAGATATTTCCTCCAATGGTGCACTCTCCCCGGGCCCTTCCCCAAGCCCCTCATCCTCCTCTTCTCGCTCCTCCCGCCCCCGCGCGCTCCGCGATCCTCCCCTCGGCACTGCCCGGCCCTCTGCCGAGCGTCCCCGCGCCCCCGCCGTCACCCTGGCAACGGCCGCTCCCCGGCTCGAGGAGCGGCCCGCGTAAGACCTGGGCCTCTCCTGTGAGGCGTCCGGAGCCTTCCGCCGTCGCGCCGCTCGTCCCCGCCCCCTCCCCGCCTCCAACCCCTTCGCGCTCCCCTCCGCTACCGCCGAGGACCCAGAGGCAGCGCTCCTGATATACGCGCCGCCTCTGACACTCACCGCTCCTCCCAACGGACTCCCGGGTGGCGAACAAGCCGCGACGGCGGCTGCCACCCCCGCGGACGCGCGCCTCGCCGGGCGCCTCGTCCAATTTGCATCTTGGACCAGCAAGTCCATTCTCCCCGCCTCGCTCAACAGACGGATGGCCTCCAAGACACGATAGTCTCCTCCTGACATGACTCCAGGTACTTTTTTAACTCCTACTCTACACCTACACAAACCACCAAAACTTTAAACTAGCGCACCCAGCCACCAGGTCACCAAGCCTAAAATGGTGGCTGGGCTGGCGCGCGATTTACCTATATAACCCTTGGGCTACTATCCCTGGATTTGGGCTACATTTGGGCTATCCCCCAAATGTAGCCCAATTACTACAAAATGGCCGTTCGGCCACGCCCCCCCCTCCCCCTCCCAACCTGCCCGGGCGGCAGACCTCGCGGTGCTCGACTGCCCCCCAGGCTCCCATTGTGAACAAAAACAGCAACGAAGACAATATCGGTCTAGATGACAATTTTATGGGATCATGTTGCATGTTTACAACGAAAATGAAAGAAATCAAAGAAGGAGAAAAAGATTAATCAGCAAAAGAAGAAAGATCCCAAGGAGAAGAAAACCCTTTTTAGAATGTGATGATACTTATGATGTGATAACGATAATGAGAAGAATAGATCTAAGATTTTTGTCCCAAAGAAAATAAATTTAAAAAAAAAGATTTAAATAAAGAAGTGTGAAGACACACCCCTATTTGCAATACCTCAAAACACAAAACCATAAGTGATGGACTATATCACCCAAGTGCTACGCAAACAGACGGAAAATGCACTGTATCTACCTCGAGGATTCTTGAGTAGAAAGGTAGGCTTGATAAATGCATCTGGCAATCAAAGTGTCGATCAATCACTTATATCTCGGAGACCCGAGAACAAGAGTCAGAAGATTTGGACCAATTATAGAGAGCAAAGTAGTTCAATGAGAATCCAGTAATATCCAACACGCAATGTGGAAAGTTATGCTGGCAACAAAGGAAGAACAAGCATTGGCATGGCCAATAGGTCTCGCCTTTAGGACCTTATAAGTGTTTCGTTATCCAGCACAATATCCTTGGTGCAACAACATCAACTGTTGCATGGCTTATAAGGTCCCAAAGGCGAGACCTCTTGGCTATGCCAATGCTTGTTTTTTTACCTCTGGCGCAGTAGGTGCCAAATTCCTGCCCATTCTGATGCCATGAATATGAAATGAGTGACCATATAAAATGAGAAAACGGGATGCCCTCAACACATAGTGCAGTCACACCGGTGTGAACTATAAAAATAACGAGAACTATCAATGTAAGCGGATTCTGTATACAACAGATACACACCTTAGTGCAGCCAGACTGGCTTACAACCTGGTCTGAAGATTGGTGTACAAGAAAACAATAAAGCACGAATAACGAAGTGCGTGCCTGAACAGGAGCACGTGTGATATGCACCAAAACCAATCAGCAAAATGTACCGTTTTGGAAGCACTACTTTTGGTGAGAGAAAATATTTTGTGTAAAATCTGAACTAGTTAAACTCGAGCGAGAACTTGCAGGCTGAACAAATCATACTGACAGATGTTTTGTTAACAAGTCTTGTCTGCAATCCTACCACCAAGTGTAACATACTTTGCAACAGCAGCATTCTTATGTTAAAAACTAAAGACTTCCGAAAAAGGTAAACATGACAGTAGCATTTGAAAACAAAACTTAAATCCTTCGCTCTGCTCTACTTATCTTAGTGAGCAAGAAGAGTGCATTTATCGCCAACTCACTTCAGCACATTCTGACAGCACGCATGCATTTTAATGCTTTCTACCAAAGACTTGAAGGACACAAGATAGCGAGATGGAACAAGGGGCAGAAGAGAAAGAGAGTAACGCGAGCGGTTAGATGTTTGTAAGGTGACCAGATTTTAACAAGTTAAACACAAGCGCGCGTGCCTCGCGCTTAAAGGTAAACAAGAAGCGCAAGCAAAAAGTGAGTGGCCGGGAGAGAAGCGCGCGCTTGGGAGAGCAGCCTGCTAATTTTCAAAGCACATACTCGTGCTTGTGGCGCGGCGCTGCGCACTCCCGCAAGACGTATGCCGCCACAAGCACGAGTATATGCTTTGAAAAAGAGCTGCACGACGGCTAAAGGTCTCCTATGCAGTGCATGCACGCTGCGTAGGCGAGACCTAAAAAAGGGAGCAAATTTGAAGCAAAATGTCGTCCTGCACCACACACACTAAAAAGACTTGTATAAAAAAGTCTGACAAGTAATGTTATAACTGTCTCGCTTTATGCTCGTTTAGTATTGCACAGTGTGAGGATAACGCATTGCATACCCCTCTACAGATCCACATTAGTCAGCACAAGTTACACTTTAGCGTTTAAAATGATGGCTTATTGAATCAAGAGTCAATTGCACAAAAAAGTGCCTTATCATCAGCGTGAAATCCTGAAAAAAAAAATTTAACAGCAATGCGCATCTTAATTTTTTTCTTTTATTTATTTTATAGTTTATAAAGTTTTATATAGCGTGAACCAGATCCAGAGGGATATCAGAGCGCTTTACAAAAGGATGAAGGGAGAGTACTACTCCAGTAACGATATCAAGTAAAAATGCCAACCAATTGTAGTCACAAAAATCACATACAAGTGATACACAAAGGGAAGAGAGGGGGAATACAGCTCCAGTAACGATATCAGATAGGAATACCAAACAGTTATAGTCACAATAATCACAGACAGGTGGTACACAGCGAGTAATGAAATAAACAGGTCAATAAAAGGCTGCTATGGGGGGGCAAACCTTACATCCGAAGGGGTAGAGAGCAAAAACACAGGATGGTAAAAAGGATGCAGAGTCAATCAATACCTGTTGTAGGATCACTGGTTGCACGCGAATGCACATCGGCCAACTTAAGGTAAGAATTTGTTCATTAGGAAGCTTTTGGCTTCAAGTTTGAAAGCAGTTATTGATGATATTCTGCGCAAATCCGGTGGAAGAGGGATCCAGATCTTTGGTGCAGCACCTGAGAAGGCTTGACGACAAGTACTCTTTTTATTCATGATACGTGGTTTCAGGAGGAAGTTGTTAGCGCTTCTTGAAGCTCTCTCGCCACATGATAATTCAAGCTTTTGTGCTAGGTACCTGGGTGTGTTGTCGTGCAGGGCTTTGTGCGCTAGAACGATAATCTTTAACTGGATTCGGGCTTTGTTGGGCAGCCATTTAAGAGACTTTAGGATTGGGGAGATGTGCTCATTTCGTTTGGTACCAGTAACTAGCCTGGCCGCAACGTTCAGTGCTGACGTCAGTGGAGCCAGGGTGTATTTGGGAAGGCCACAGAGCGTAGCGCTGCCATAATCTAGCCTTGGCAAGACCAGTGCTTGGACCGCTTGTTTGAAGTCATTATGTGGAAGGAAGGGCTTGATATTTCTGAGTGTCCTCGTCAAGTGATTAGCTCCCTTACATATGTTGCTGATATGATTTTTCATATTCAGGTGCTTGTCCAAGGTGATTCTGAGGGATTTGACAGAGTCTATGTTGAGAGGGGTGCAATTGAAAGCAGTGAGGTGAGTCAACCAAAGGTCTAGCTTGAAGGAGTGGTTCGGAGGAGAGATGGGAAGGAATTCAGTTTTAGAAGTGTTGAGCAGGAGGTGGTTCTCAGTTAACCAATTTTGAGTAGACGTTAAGGTAGAGTTGAGTGAAATGATGTTATCCAGGGATGATATTTTCAGGTAAAGTTGTGTGTCGTCAGCGTACATATGGAAGGGAATGTTCATGTAATTTAGAGAATTAGCAAGAGGTTCCAAAAAGAGGTTGAAAAGGATAGGAGAGAGGGCGGACCCTTGGGGGACACCCATGAGTACTGGAGAGGGCTGGGAGAGGGAGTGGTTTGCCTTAATTCTTTGTGTTCTGTGGTGGAGGAAGGAGGAGAACTATTGTAGCAACAGACCCAAGAATCCCATTGTGTTCTTCAGAGTGGAAAGGGGGTTGTCGTGATTAACCATGTCGAATGCGGAGGAAGGATCAAGGAGGATCAGGAGGCAGGAATCATTTTGATCGAGTATATTTAATATGTCATCAATAACGGCCCCAAGATAAGTTTATAATAAGTCCTTTAAAAATGTATCTATTGTCATTCAGCTATTTTCCTCGTCTCCCTCTCCAGTTCAGCTGGGTCGAAAGAATAAACACCGTCAGGTTTATAGGCAGGCCCACTTGAATTATGCGCAATGGAGAATGGTTGATTAAATTATGACAGACCTTATGAAGTGTGGGGCAGCAATCCGCCCCACTCCCAGCCGCACTGCGGTTCCCTACATTTTTCACGCCAGTTCATTAATATTTTTCACAAGTAATCCATGTTTTCCACTTTTCAAATTACAAATTTTTACTTTCAAGCATTTAATCCGATTCACATGTAGACGTGCTTATGCCATTTCCCAAGCTTCTTATGTTACTGTAATGCCCAACCGGGCCTCATACTGAAACATGAATAGTGCATTGTTCGTTCCAGGCAGTGTTTATTAAAAACCCGAGGAATTTCAGGCCAAAGCCCCCCTTCAGGGGTAACTATAGGTGACAATAAAATATTTGTAAGGAGAAAAGGAGGCACTCCCTAAGTTGCTTTTAGGTCCTAGAGGAGGGAGTAATGAAAGAACAAATACAAATATAAACCTCTGTACTGACCTATTTAATTTATCAAATGACCAAACAAGGTTCTAAGTTACCAAGACCCTCTGCATGTTATACCTTTACATGAAAGCCACAATTATTTATTGAAAAGCAATTTGTTATACAATTTTATCTTTTTATGAAAGTTTTTTTTGTTTTATATAAATTTGAGTACAAATCTCTAAAGTTTCAAACAGTTATATATTGTTGTAACACATGTGAAATTTACAATTTTCACAATATTTCTTTTGTAAATGTTTATAACACTTATATAACATAAGACATCCCATAAACGTGCAAAAAAATATAAAAATACTAACTGTCATCATTCATTCATTACTACTGTCATGCTCACACATACTCTCATTCATGCAACACCACTTCAACAGCATACTATATAAAAAGAAGGAATTTAAGACCCTGTGATGGATCTCAAGATGTTTACAAGCGGACTTATACAGTTATTTCTCAAAACCATCAATTACAGGAGATAAGGATCTCCAGAACCACTTTTCTGAAATCAATTTGCGGTCTACGCGCGTTTCAGTGGAAAGTCACCTTCTTCAGGACCAGGTTTTTTGAAGATTCATTTAAAAAGATCAAGGGATGTCTGTGAAAAACTAACAGGGGCATTAACTAGCAGAAGGTTGTAACAAAATAATTTCAGTTGAAGATACTTTCTAGTATTTAAGTCATGCTTTAAGTGATTTAACTCTTTGCTCATCAAGGTGCTCAGATATCTGTGGATAAAGAAGATTTGTATATGGCATGTTAAGTTTAATTTTCCATGCAGAAGATGTAACAAAAGGATTAAAGTGGCCAAATATCCCAGCTTTTTGTTAAAAAAATAGATCAAAAAAAGAGATGAAGATAGAACCGGTGAGTTAGAACAGAAATAGATAATACGCCGACCAACCGTGACAAGAAATTACTAGCTAGGGTGGATACCTCAAGGTGTAGCGGTTTAGACCTAGTTATATATCAGGGTTATGGCTAACCTTAGAGTAATTTGTATAAACGGATTTCTCTCAAGAACGGGACCTTCTATATTGCGTCCAAAAGATACAGAGTTCTGAAAAAGAACAATTATAAATGTAAAAAACAAATCTATCCCAGACAATATGAGGTCTGGGTAAAGAAGAGATTTTTTGTATATAGGCTGTACCTCCAAAATATAATCACAAACAGTCTATTTGAATGGTTGCCAGACTGTAGTTCAGCAGTCGTTAGGCAGACAACTGCAAATATAATGGAATAAGTTTAAAATACACGAAGACATGAATTCCAATTGTCAATAAAGTTAATTTTCTGTTTTTAATTTTTATGAGTGCGCTTTATTTACACCTAATAGAAATGAAGCCTCATTTCTTAGGGTAGATCTAGAGCGATGAATCTCTCGACGATAGTCCTTATTCTCAAATTAGCAATGTGTATTCACAATCTTCTTTTTAGTTTGTTCGTTTCTCCGGGTATCTACTGCTGGGGGAAACAAGTAAAATGTGTTCAAAATAAAAGTCGATCATATTTTAGTCAATGGGCCCTAACTAGCATTAGTTCAATAGGTTCTGTGCGAGCTAATGGCTCAGTTCTTGTCTATTCTTCTACGCATACCTATACGGTGTCTAGAATTTTTTAATTTATCTTGCCGAGTGCGATAGAACTTGCAGTAATCGTTGTCGTATTTTAGTAAGCAGACCCCTAGCTAACATTCAGTAGGGGGACTCTATAGGAGCTAACAGCTTATTCCTTATCTGTCATCCTACGCATATACGAGAGATCGTATTCGTATGCGGTGTCAGGATTCAGGATGTGAATGGGATTATAACGGACGAAAGTAATGGTGTGGCGAATGAGCTTTTGAAGAGGTGAGATAGAGGGAGAGGACTTGGCTTTTAAACACCACGGCAGGTACGAATAATCTCCGGTGAGAGATCGAAAAATAGGACAAAGTGATGTTAAAATCTAAGGAGAAAGATAAAAATGGCGAGGAGGGAAGATAGTAGAAGGGAGGGATGAGAGAGGAGAGGAGTTTGAAAATAATGGAAGAAATCACATAGCGAATAGTGATGAAATCATTGTTATTTCAAAAGGAGGGGAGTAGTTTTTTGAGTTATTTAATACAGAGGTTTAGCATGGGTGCAACTGACTATGGCACAGGATATTTGTAATGAGGTGAGGAATTGAACAATGCATGGGTAACAGTTTACAGGCTATAGATAAAATTGATGTACTGTTTATACTTAAATGTACAATATGCTAATGGTAAATATTTTATTGTCACCTATAGTTATCCCTGAAGAAGGGCTTTGGCCTGAAATGCATCGGGTTTTTAATAAACACTGCCTGGAACGAACAATGCACTATTCGTGTTTCAGTATGAGGCCCGGTTGGGCACTACGGGTAACATAAGAAGCTTGGGAAATGGCATAAGCACGTCTACGTGTGAATCGGATTAAATGCTTGAAAGTAAAAACTGGTAATTGGAAAATTGGAAAACATGGATTACTTGTGAGAAACATTAATGAACTGGCGTGAAAAATGTAGCGCACCGCAGTGCGGCTGGTAGTGGGGTGGATTGCTGCCCCCACACTTCATAAGGTGTGTTAGAATCTGTAGTGTCAATTGGGCAAGGCACTTACTCCAGCAACGCACGCGCTAAGAGCAAATGAAAAATAACTTGGATGATACAAAAAGGAGTGCATCCTTTTTTCTTCATTGATGATTAAATTATGAGGCAAGGCAACATTTGTGGCATAATGCTGCACAATCTGCTATACGTACTATTAACACACAATATGCAGCAGATAGTGGTTTATATGACGATTGTGTTAAATCTAAAATTAAGCAGAAAATTTAAAAAAAAGAAATCATTCTGGGTCTGCTCTCCTGTTTGTCTGGACATGTTTCAATCGCTAGTTTGCAACCAGTGAGCCTGCAACCGGCAGGGGTCTGTGTTGTGGAATGTCAAGAAAGGTGAAGTGGTCCGCGGAACTGCCTATTTAAGTGATCTAGAACAGTAAACATTGGTGTTTATCTTTGTCGTGTGAGAGAGGAAGTCCACAGTTATCTTGTTCTCTGGAGCTGGCTGCTTGTTAGATCGAACATTCGAGACCTCTTGTATATACTTTAGTATATACTTATATATGTATGTACTTTGTGGGCTCTGGAGATCAGCCCTAGGACTCGTCTGCTTCCGCTTAGGGACTTTTTTTCTGTTCAACTGCCGCTATTTAACTGTCTTGATAGAAAACGACTACTAGAGGTCAGTAAAATACCAGAATTGCTTTCAGCTTAGGGTCTTTCATTTT
Source organism: Triturus cristatus (assembly GCF_964204655.1). Classification (NCBI taxonomy): domain Eukaryota; kingdom Metazoa; phylum Chordata; class Amphibia; order Caudata; family Salamandridae; genus Triturus; species Triturus cristatus. The sequence continues at coordinate 250,241,518 of NC_140586.1, forward strand.
TTTATTTTTCTTGCAACTGCCTCTATTTAACTTTGTTGATAGAAAACGACAAGCAGAGATCAGTAAAATACCAGAATCACTTTAGCATTCTGTAGATTCCAGTCCATAGAAATTGTCTTCCACGAGCACCTGTAGACAATCATAATTTTTTCAAATCTTGTATTTTCAGTGATATGACCACCGAAGGCCCTGATTTTATATTAAAATCACTATACCATTTCCAGCTGAAAAGCAATATTTCTCTCTATGTGTTCTCATACCTGGCGTGTCATGCAGTTTGGTGTTTACTTTCCTTCCATGTTAAAGAACAGTAGATGTTTCAGCACCCAGACTAATGTGGTGCATAGCTAAATACATATAACTCCCAAAGGCGAGACCGATCGCATTGCATGGCTTGTTTTCAGGCCTCTTTTCCCAGAGACCATCTGCACTCGGCGCCGGGTTGAAGAGCTGCATCTCGCATATAAAGTTGAAGCAGTTACCGCCTTGAAACCGTGGACTGACTTTCCCAACGCTGTCCCCAGCCCAGAGCTTCATCCGCCTACCGGACCGGTGAAGGAAGGCTCAAAGATGCTTACAGAGAGCCCACTAGCCCGGCCAGCAGTTGCGGAAATCGCACTCTCGAGAAAGCACAAACGTTCAGCTAATTTCCATTTTAAACATTTTATTCGTGCAATCGGAAAATCGATGGAAATAGATGCACGGTTCTGGTGGCCTAACTATGATTCAGCGGCGGTAATGAGTTGGACAGATATATACAGCTGTGTATGGTCTTGTGTAGACATCAGCAAGAACCTTCTGTCAGAAATAAATCCCAGATTACGAGTACCCCGAGTGGTTGGCGATAATTACCGCACGCAGTAAAATCCAATGTTTCAGGTTTTGGAATTTTCACATAAATACCACCTACTTTTAATTGCACCCTAAAATAGTGCACGACTTGAAGGGTTTTGGTGCATTCTGCATCGCAATCTGCACGTTCCTATATTTTCCAGGCATTGAAAATTAAACGGGGCGGGGTGTAGGATTTATTACAGCTGACAAGGCGGGCCCCGGGGGAAGTGAAGGTCGCAGACCAGTCTTCCCCCGGGGAATTCGCGCAACGACCGGAAGGACATGGTGGGGGTGGGATCATAGGAAGGAGAGGGGCGGGAGTTGGGAGGGTATATAGGTGTCAGGAGAGGAGTATCCGGCCTCTTCCTGACACCTGAGCACCACCGGGGAGGGAAAAGTTTGTCCGCCCACCCACCCTACAGACATTAGGCGAAGGGTGGGGATAGATTTGGGGCTGAGCGTGCCAGTTTAGGGCAGGGTTGCAGAGTAGAGGCGTCACGGTACTTTGGAGGGGTGGGTAGTCACATACGGGCGGATCCACCCCTCGGGAGGGGAGAACGGTACACAGGTGACTGATAGCGGGCGCGGGAAGCAATGACCAATGAAGGAAATTACACTGAGGATGCTTGGAGGGCAAGTGATGGGGAGAGGAAGGAGGTCACCGAGTGAATGGGGGAAGAGTCTAACAGGTGAGATGGTTTTGAGAGTGGATGAAAGGAGAATGAGTCGGTATGGGTTGGGGAAAGGATATTTATTGCATTTATGTACTGTCGAATAAAGTCTAAATGATTGCAACCATGTCCTAATAAAATGGCCTTTTACGCTTCAAGTAACAGCGTGGAGTGTGGTTCTTGCGCGATTATGTAAACTCCGCAAAATCCTGCACCAATCGGAGTTTTATACAGGGACTGGAAATATCTAGGGCACTCATAATAAGCCCTCGAGTATAATTGTATTTATTACTACTATAGGAAGTTCTGTCTCCCTCTTTCACCTCATGCTACTGAATTTCTCCGTTTGACCCTCAAGTATTTCGGGGTCACATCCATGGACGTCAATTCACCGAAATGCCAAGGGTAGCAGAAGTGACATCACACGCCCTTTGACCTCCAGTTTCACTCACACACATACTTACACATACAACACAAATTCACATATAAACACACTCACCCACAATCACGGACACAACATACATTTAAAAGCATTTCTTACTTACCTCAGCTGCCATAGAAGGGCATACACCAGCTTATTGTACTCCATTTTTATTACACTATTAGCGAACAATATATTTTATTTATTCACTATTAGTGTAATAAAAAATTGACAGATAATAAAGAGAGTGGAGCCCCAAACGCCCCTGTGTTCCTGGCACTGAATTTGCCGCCTCTGAGGCCACGGGTCACAAAGGCCCAAGCCAGGGGTCGCTGCTGCTGACCCCTGGCGACCCGTAAATGACCTTCATGGTCACATCTCAGAGATGCTTAGATCTGTTTAAACCTGTGTTTCTTCTGAGTATATTCATCACTGCGTGTTTTTCATGTTTGGTGATTAGAGGGGTATTTCCTATCTATGTACGTATTTATTTTCAGGTTCTATATATATTGACTGTTTTATTGCTGTGCCATGCTGTATCTCACTCCGCCCCAATCACATGCTGTGGGGATTGGCTTTTTATGTGCAGCTAGCACTATCCCAGGTAATCTAGAGGCTTAAGACTCCCGAGTTGCCTATCAGGGATTTGAAACTGTGTAGGCTGGGTTGCCAGGGAACTTGGACATTATCACCATTGGATGGTTGTTGGTGCGGAAATGTACCGAATATGGGATGGTTGTTGGTGCGGAAATGTACCGAATATGGCTTTAGAGAGCATGCACCTCTGCTCTGAGTGCCTTATGTAGGCAGTCTGGTTATTTCAGATTTCTGGTTTCAGCACACACAATTATGCATATGCGCTGAGGGCCTACCATGATAAGGATTGCGACCTACAGCTGGGTTCTCTGCTCTGGATTTATTATAATATGCTATGTGCAGCCTTGTAGGACGCTGGCTCCCCATATAGTGCATTCAAATGACATATACTGTGCAAGGATTCCAGTGTGTCCCCAGTAGGTGTGCACTTCCGGGTCAACATACACACGCAGGAAGCGTCAGCGGGAGAAGAAGCGTACACGCTGAGATACTGACAGGGGGCGGTAATTAGTCGAGAACAGATTGTGTTCGGAGACCACGCACTCAACCAATATTCACCACCCCAAGTAACGTGAGAAACACAATTAAATCTGGAAGAGTCTCAAATCGATATGAAAGGAAGGAACATAAATATATAGCCGAGACGGAAGTAGAACCGGCTGGGAGAACGGGACAAAGTCGTCCGCATTGGGGTCAGCCCTGAAGAAGTCGATTGGGATATTTCCCACGACGAAACACGTGTTGGCTGGGCAATCTTGCATGAAATAAAAGAACAACAGAACACCAATCGACTTATTATTGGATTATTAACTAAGAAGATTTGATCTCACTGTGTTTCTTTAAAGCATGATTGTGACAGAGCTATGCAATCTACAGACAGGCACTAAATGTCAATAATATCAGCGTGTGCATAGGACAAGTGTTACAGTGAAAGAGGGGATCATTTAGACGGTCCAGAAGGAGGGTTCAGGGTGTGTATTTCCCTCACCTTTTGCACCGCTTAGAGAGTGAACAATTAATCACGCACACTCAGGAGGCGCCATTACCCTACTTACGTAAAAACCACCCCACCTTTGTCTTTACAGGTGTGCAGAGGTAAAAGCAGATAATTCTAATGCTCTTTTTGTGGCAGTGTGGGCAGGCAGTTAAGCTTATCAGAGGGCAGTGCTAAGCATTTCTTGTCACACACAGAGGCAATAAAGGAGACACAGGCACAAGAATAAATCCGAGACCAATTAGGAAAATAAACTCGTATTTTTATATATATTTTTAGAAACCAAGAACGTTGTCCAACAGTTAATAATTGCTTTGTAGGTTGATTGTTAACCAAATGCAAATCAAGACACAAATGCTTACAGGTTTTAAGCAACAGTGGTCAATACCATCAGGCAGAGACCACCGCGGTCAGGGGGAAGAAAGCAGAGGGTTAGGTAGCTGAGTACCTGCAACACATTTACCGTCGTGGTCGATTGAAACAACACTCCATCATAGAGTTTTGGGGGACAACAGTTACCCAGAGATCAGAGGAAGTTCTACTCAAGGGAAGTCAGAGTTTTGGAAGTCCCAAGGCTAGGGCGCAGCAGGCAGTTCAGGGTTACCTGGGTCGGAGGTGCCGGAGGTCTTAGGATGCAGAATTGGTTCTTCACCAGTGTTTTTCAGCAGTCGACGTCACCAGAAAACGGGTACAGTTTCCGGAATTCGGCGCAGGTACTGTGAGGATCCCTCAGGTTGGTGGATAAATTGTAGAGGTTGGTTATCAGTCTGGTGGCCAACAAGCCTTGGCTGTTTCAACTTTTGGTTGGTGGGGGGAATTGCGTCTTCACCCCAGTGGTCTTTACCAGCGGTGTGCCGGGGACTAGTGCCACTAGTCCGAAGGGAGGTCCCAGGCAACTGGCGAAGGCTGACAGGGCTCTGAGGTTCTTGGAGGCTGCACAGATTTGAGGTAGGAATGGCAGGGCCACCGTTTAAAAAAACCACATACTTTATTGATTTTCTCCATGCACAAAGCTTCGTACAATTCCTGGTACCTAAGGATGTCAATTAACCCTGCGGGGTTAAGGCAAAGGTAAGGTTCGCTGTATGTACATTTACAAACAGAATAAAAACCATGAGCTAATGTGACAGTGTATATGCTAGTACGCACTCAATGCAATGTATCATATTCAGGCAGATATAGTGCAACAACAGTTAAACCGCTGAACTACCCCGGATCCCTCCTGGCTCACCCCAAAGTTGGCCCGTGGGGGGCCAGAATACAACTCTGTGGAATGGTATCTTCATGCTAAGTCATTTGGAATATGTGTGATCCTCCACAACCAGCCTTGCCCCTGGTAGGCAACAAAACGCCAGCTACAATTTCCAATTTGGGGTGGGTTAACGCCTTATTGTGTGTTATGGTGTTAAGGAGCTTTAAAAGTTTCGAGCTCTGAGTCCCACTCTTTGGAGATAGGTATTTTCTGTAAACCCCTGTATTCTTCCCTTAGATAACTGCACTCTCCGCTCTTCCCCATCTTATCACCTCTTCCTGCCACCTATGCACTGTTGGGGGACAGGCTGAATCCCACCTCATAGTAATGGAGCGCTTTGCAATTGGAATGGCAGGCCACAATTGTCGAGTCCTTTCGCAGTTGGCAGTGTGGCGTGACGGTTTCTTACAAGGCAGGGCTCAGTTCCTCATTCAGCAGCACATCTTCTTCCTTTGTCTTCTTTTGGTCCATGGACTTCCCAGTCAAGGTTTCAGGCAGCCACCTACATAGTAAATTTAGGGGCGTTACAAGGGGAGACAGGTAGTAGCCAATGGGCTACATACCTTTAGGGTGTCTACACCCTATAGTGCCTACTTACTGTGGGACGAGGCACTACCCTAGCCCCTATTGTAGTTTTTCTCACCATCCTAAGATGTTGAAATTTCAGAAGAGGGGTTCACCTCGCCTCCCCCGCCCTAGGGGTGGTGCAGCTGAGGGGGGAACCTCCTCCTCATCTAACTAATTTTCCACCTTGCCTCCCGCCAAAAGTGGAGCAGGCAGGGATCTTGGCCTCCCCCACTATCTGGGGGTTCCTGGGTTGGATATCAAAGGCCTCATCGACTTTGAAGCTTCCCACCAGGGAATGCCATACTGTCCTGGAGAAGGTGTGAAAACACCCATGACCAGAGCAGGCATTGTTTCTATCCTCTGAGAGCGCTGGCTCTACCTTCAAGAGGTCAGAAACATGTCTGGTGGCGGCAGGCCGGCATAAACCGACCAGAGAACCCACTAGTGTTTGGTTAGGTTTCAGGGGACCCTCTAAAAGGGTCTCCTGTGTGAATGTATTAATAAACCCAACACTGGCATCAGTGAGGATTTATTAAGACAAGACATTTGGTACTAAACATCTTAGAAATCATTGAAGCCATCATGGAGCCAGGAACCTCATGCTGATGAGTATCCAGCCCATGCATTCTTTTTGGCTTCCCTGTTCACTTACATCACAAAATGGACTGGACATTGTAGGGGCATATTTGCTCATGCTGATATGCCAACACATTAAGTATAGTGCACCCTGCCTTAGGACTAAAGGCCTAAAGTAGAGGTGGCTTTACTATATCTCATGCAGTGTAGGGGTGGCATTGCACACAGGGCTGTGTGCCATGTCGACTCTTCAGATCTTCCTACACCAAGACATGCAGGCTGTAGAGGCAGAGTGTGTAGCCTTGGTGGGGGGCCCTGAGGTGGCACAATCAGTGCTGCGGCCTGAGTAAGCTCTCTTCAGTACCCATGCCCTAGGTAGCAGTGGTACCCTTTCCTGGGACTTACAGGGGCAGTTGAAGTTGTGCCAATCATAGTACAGTGTTTTGGGAAAGAGCTCTGGTGCTAGGGACCTGTTTAGCAGGGCCCCAGTGCACATACAGTTTGAAATGACATCAGGCAAAAAATGGGGCTAAACATGCGAAAAGAAGCCCTTTCCTACAATCCTTCATTAACTGAGTGTGACTACCGTCACCACACCGGGGTGCTGACGACTGACAGCAGTGGGAACAACATATTACAGCAGTTGTATTGGTCTTTTCACCTATACCCTTGTAGAGAGAGAGCTAATAAGTGGCCTCTCCTGTTTTAAATAATCTGCCATTCCCTATAATCAGGAGCTTTGCTACATCTATATGTGAGGGGATGTTGCATGTATGAATGAAAAATATACATTTTGGAGGATAAGCATGGAGAGTGAGTGCCATGAGTGACTGTGGGTGCACTGCTGTCCATTTTGGATCTCCGATGTATAGATAATGCATACAGAGAATGGTGGAGGCAGCCTACCACATTGCAAAAGTTAAATGAAAGACTCCTCTAAATCATTCTTGAGGCCTTTGATGCAACACCAGACTGCTAGGTGTGGAGGATGGGAGACAGGTGGCCCACTGTATGTATAGGAACTGCCCTTGAACCCTTGCTTCCCCATTGTTCCCCAGAAGTATTACCCACAACAGGTTCAGAGGTAACCAAGTGAGGAAGTGTCTCTCCCTTTTGTGCCTTTGTCTTGGTTTTCTTTGACAGGGAGCTCACAGCCCTACCCCTACCTACTGACACTAAAGGACAAGGCTGTGGCTTGAACAGTCTGGAAGGAGTAGTCAAAAAGGCCTGAAACCAGTCCATATGGAAACTACAATATGTGTCTGTAAACTGAGAATAAGCACTTAGCAGAAACTCCCAGTAATTTTGCTAGGATTTCTCATCTCCCAGTGTAAACCAATGGAGACCATGAAACACATCTGAGATCCATGGTTAGTGTCACTGACTGCGAGCCAGGTTTAAGAACAGAATTTTGAAAGCTCCATTACCTGCTGGAAGGAGCTGCTTTGTGCCACCTTGAAGGAAGGAACTCTCTGACTGATGAGGCAAGTGCAAGGGGGGGTTTATAGTGCAAGCGGTAACAACCAGGCATAGTGCATACCGAACAAGGGGATCAAAAGCCAATCATCTTTCTTATCTCCCCAGAGTGTGGCTAAAGGGGTTGCACACCCCCACTGCCTTATGAAGCATAACTACAATTTTGGACATGTAGGTCACAGGAGAGACCTTTTTTATTTACACTTGTGTGTGCATGCCAGACACTGTCTTTCATTCTATTTTCCTTATATTGTCCAAACTTTTAAACTTATTTAAATGTATACATACATATAGGGTGAACCCAGTTGGTGTGGTGGAGGAATGACCACACATGTTTGCATGCCATGTTGCACACAATTGCGATACCAAAGGGGATGATGGACGGAGCATTTGAGCAAATCAAACACTCACCCCCAGTCAACTGATCTGGGTTTAATCCATCATCATTCTTTAGCTCACTCCACCACCCCAGTTCAGACATGGCCATATGCAAATCAGTCTGACCCTGTGCCTCATGGGAACAGTCCAGCCCGAACTGCCAAGCCATGTCTTCCCTGGACCAGAAACAAGCATCCTGGGACCGGTTTCGGGTTCATAACCCTCATCAGCCAGGCTATCTTGAATCCAGTGGCAAAGTGAGCAAGGGACCAACGTCTGTGCATACCCTGCCAACTTAGGGCGAACAAAGCGATACCAAAGGGGATGATGGACGGAGCGTTTGAGCAAATCAAACACTCGCCCCCAGTCAACAGATCTGGGTTTAATCCATCATCATTCTTTAGCTCACTTCACCACCCCAGTTCAGACATGGCCATATGCAAATCAGTCTGACCCTGTGCCTCATGGGAACAGTCCAGCCCGAACTGCCAAGCCATGTCTTCCCTGGACCAGAAACAAGCATCCTGGGACCGGTTTCGGGTTCATAACCCTCATCAGCCAGGCTATCTTGAATCCAGTGGCAAAGTGAGCAAGGGACCAACGTCTGTGCATACCCTGCCAACTTAGGGCTAACAAAGCAATACCAAAGGGGATGATGGACGGAGCGTTTGAGCAAATCAAACACTCACCCCCAGTCAACAGATCTGGGTTTAATCCATCATCATTCTTTAGCTCACTCCATCACCCCAGTTCAGACATGGCCATGTGCAAATCAGTCTGACCCTGTGCCTCATGGGAACAGTCCAGCCCGAACTGCCAAGCCATGTCTTTCCTGGACCAAAAACAAGCATCCTGGACCGGAAACAAGCATCCTGGGACCGGTTTCGGGTTCATAACCCTCATCAGCCAGGTTATCTTGAATCCAGTGGCAAAGTGAGCAATGGACCCACGTCTGGGCATACCCTGCCAACTTAGGGCGGACAAACCGATACCAAAGGGGATGATGGACGGAGCGTTTGAGCAAATCAAACACTCACCCCCAGTCAACTGATCTGGGTTTAATCCATCATCATCCTTTAGCTCACTCCACCACCCCAGTTCAGACATGGCCATATGCAAATCAGTCTGACCCTGTGCCTCATGGGAACAGTCCAGCTCGAACTGCCAAGCCATGTCTTCCCCGGAACCGGAAACAAGCATCCTGGGACCGGTTTCGGGTTCATAACCCTCATCAGTCAGGCTATCTTGAATCCAGTGGCAAAGTAAGCAAGGGACCCAGGTCTGGGCATACCCTGCCAACTTAGGGCGAACAAAGCGATACCAAAGGGGATGATGGACGGAGCGTTTGAGCAAATCAAACACTCACCCCCAGTCAACTGATCTGGGTTTAATCCATCATCATTCTTTAGCTCACTCCACCACCCCAGTTCAGACATGGCCATATGCAAATCAGTCTGACCCTGTGCCTCATGGAAACAGTCCAGCCCAAACTGCCAAGCCATGTCTTCCCTGGACCGGAAACAAGCATCCTGGGACCGGTTTCGGGTTCATAACCCTCATCAGCCAGGCTATCTTGAATCCAGTGGCAAAGTGAGCAAGGGACCCATGTCTCGGCATACCCTGCCAACTTAGGGCGAACAAAGCGATACCAAAGGGGATGATGGATGGAGCGTTTGAGCAAATCAAACACTCGCCCCCAGTCAACAGATCTGGGTTTAATCCATCATCATTCTTTAGCTCACTTCACCACCCCAGTTCAGACATGGCCATATGCAAATCAGTCTGACCCTGTGCCTCATGGGAACAGTCCAGCCCGAACTGCCAAGCCATGTCTTCCCTGGACCGGAAACAAGCATCCTGGGACCGGTTTCGGGTTCATAACCCTCATCAGCCAGGCGATCTTGAATACAGTGGCAAAGTGAGCAAGGGACCCACATCTGGGCATACCCTGCCAACTTAGGGCGAACAAAGCGATACCAAAGGGGATGATGGACGGAGCGTTTGAGCAAATCAAACACTCACCCCCAGTCAACAGATCTGGGTTTAATCCATCATCATTCTTTAGCTCACTCCATCACCCCAGTTCAGACATGGCCATATGCAAATCAGTCTGACCCTGTGCCTCATGGGAACAGTCCAGCCCGAACTGCCAAGCCATGTCTTTCCTGGACCAGAAACAAGCATCCTGGACCGGAAACAAGCATCCTGGGACCAGTTTCGGGTTCATAACCCTCATCAGCCAGGCTATCTTGAATCCAGTGGCAAAGTAAGCAAGGGACCCAGGTCTGGGCATACCCTGCCAACTTAGGGCGAACAAAGCGATACCAAAGGGGACGATGGACGGAGCGTTTGAGCAAATCAAACATTCACCCCCAGTCAACTGATCTGGGTTTAATCCATCATCATTCTTTAGCTCACTCCACCACCCCAGTTCAGACATGGCCATATGCAAATCAGTCTGACCCTGTGCCTCATGGGAACAGTCCAGCCCGAACTGCCAAGCCATGTCTTCCCTGGACCGGAAACAAGCATCCTGGGACCGGTTTCGGGTTCATAACCCTCATCAGTCAGGCTATCTTGAATCCAGTGGCAAAGTGAGCAAGCGACCCAGGTCTGGGCGGATCACTGACATAATATCGACTACAAAAATATAGACTTACAAAAATATCGATGCCAAAATATAGAATGCCAAAATATCGAAGTCCTATCTCCAAACAGGAAATTACAAAAATATCGAATCCAAAATATCGTTGTAAATAATATAGTTAGTCAAAATATCGAATTTTTTAAATGTTTTAAAAGTAATGTTAAATAAATGAAATAATACATATAATTAACTGACACATACTTATAAATACTTAAATAACAGTAAACTTAATGAATAATTAAAGTAAGTAAAAAAAAAAAATTAATACATATATCTTAACGTGATATTAATTAAAAATATTCAATATTTTCTGTGTAGGATAGCGGGCGCGTAATATTTACTATTACCACTCCAGTAAGTGCAATAGTAGGGAAAGCGTTGGATAGCGGGAGGGTAAAAATTACTATTCCCACTCCAGAGAATGCAACAGTAGGGAAAGCGTTGGATAGCGGGAGGGTAAAAATGACTATTCCCACTCCAGAGAGTGCAATAATAGAGAAAACATTGGATAGCGTAGGGGTAAAAATTACTATTCCCACTCCAGAGAGTGCAACAGTAGGGAAAGCATTGGATAGCGGGAGGGTAACATTTACTATTCCCACTCCAGTGAGTGCAACAGTAGGGAAAGCGTTGGATAGCGTAGGGGTAAAAATTACTATTCCCACTCCAGAGAGTGCAACAGTAGGGAAAGCGTTGGATAGCGGGAGGGTAAAAATTACTATTCCCACTCCAGAGAGTGCAATAATAGGGAAAACATTGGATAGTGTAGGGGTAAAAATTACTATTCCCACTCCAGAGAGTGCAACAGTAGGGAAAGCGTTGGATAGCGGGAGGGTAACATTTACTATTCCCACTCCAGTGAGTGCAACAGTAGGGAAAGCGTTGGATAGCGTAGGGGTAAAAATTACTATTCCCACTCCAGAGAGTGCAACAGTAGGGAAAACGTTGGATAGCGGGAGGGTAACATTTACTATTCCCACTCCAGTGAGTGCAACAGTAGGGAAAGCGTTGGATAGCGTAGGGGTAAAAATGACTATTCCCACTCCAGAGAGTGCAACAGTAGGGAAAGCGTTGGATAGCGGGAGGGTAAAAATTACTATTCCCACTCCAGTGAGTGCAACAGTAGGGAAAGCGTTGGATAGCGGGAGGGTAAAAATTACTATTCACACTCCAGAGAGTGCAATAATAAGGAAAGCATTGGATAGCGTAGGGGTAAAAATTACTATTCCCACTCAAGTAAGTGCAATAGTAGAGAAAATAATAAATGTATTTTTATTTTTAAATTAATTAATTATTAATACAAAAACAAGTATTACAATTAATTACCAATCACAAAAGAATTGATTATTTATAAATACCAATACATTTTTGTTTAATTAATTAACAATTAATGATTAATTAACAAACAATTGTTTTTCAATAACAAACATTAATAAATGCAAATGATACCAATTAATAATTAATTTATAATATATTAATTAAGGATATACACAAATTATTTAAATAATTATTTTTTTCCAATTATATTACTTCCCACCATATTCCCGTATAAACACAATACCCGCTACAAATATTAATTGAATACAATTAACATAATTATCAATTTACCTATTAATACTAATTAATTACCAATTAATACTAATTATTTACAAATTAATAATTAATCAACAACCAATTAATTTGCAATACCAATTAATAATTAACTAATAACAATTAAATTACTTCCCACCCTATTCCCCTATAAACCCACAACCCGCTACAGAAGTAAAATGCAAAATTAAATTAAAGATATATTAATTAACAATATACACAAATAAATTAAATAATTATTTATTTACAATTATATTACTTGCCACCATATTCCCCTATAAACACAATGCCCGCTACAAATATTAAATGAATACAATTAACATAATTATCAATTAAACAATTAATACAAATTAATTACCAATTAATACTAATTATTTACCAATTAATACTTAATCAACAACCAATTAATTTGCAATACCAATTAATAATTAACTAATAACAATTAAATTACTTCCCACCCTATTCCCCTATAAACCCACAACCCGCTACAGAAGTAAAACGCAAAATTAAATTAAAAATAATTAATAATTCCTATAAATTATTATTTAATAATCTATAATTAAATTACTTCCCACCCTATTCCCCTATAAACCCACAACCCGCTACAGAAGTAAAACACAAAATTAAATTAAAAATAATTAATAATTCCTATAAATTATTATTTAATGTACTATAATTAAATTACTTCCCACCCTACTCCCCTATAAACCCACAACCCGCTACGGAATTAAATTACAAAAAAATAAAAAAACATAAAATTCAATAATTTAAAAATATTCTAACATACATTCCAATATTAATACATACTTTTAACACATATACTAACACTTAAAACACTATAAAAAATTCGATATTTTTAACAACTATATTATGACTGTCGATATTACTTACTTCTATATTATTGCAATCAATATTTCTTACCTGTTTTTCGATATTCTTTACCACTATATTTTTGCAAGTCGATATTCTGTCCATTCGATATTAAAAACTCGATATTCTTGCTACTCGATATTTTTTTTTCGATATTATGTCTAGTTACCGGTCTGGGCATACCCTGCCAACTTAGGGCGAACAAAGCGATACAAAAGGGGATGATGGACGGAGCGTTTGAGCAAATCAAACACTCACCCCCAGTCAACTGATCTGGGTTTAATCCATCATCATTCTTTAGCTCACTCCACCACCCCAGTTCAGACATGGCCATATGCAAATCAGTCTGACCCTGTGCCTCATGGGAACAGTCCAGCCCGAACTGCCAAGCCATGTCTTCCCTGGACCGGAAACAAGCCACCTGGGACCGGTTTCGGGTTCATAACCCTCATCAGTCAGGCTATCTTGAATCCAGTGGCAAAGTGAGGAAAGGACCCACGTCTGGGCATACCCTGCCAACTTAGGGCAAACAAAGCGATACCAAAGGGGATGATGGACGGAGCATTCTGTCCATAAACTGTTGTTTTTGCATTTGTCACCCCGAGTGGGAAGGGTATGCCCAGACATGGGTCCCGTGCTCTCCATGCCACTGGAATCAAGCTATCCTGGCTGAAGAGGGGTGAAACCCCGAAACCGGTCCTAGGATGCTTGTTTCCAGTCTAGGGAGGACCGGGCTTGGCAGTTCGGGCTGGACTGTACCCATGAGGCACAGGGTCAAGACTGATTTGCATATGGCTGGGTTCAAACTGGAACGGCATGGTGAGCAAAAAAACGATGGATTTAGGTCCACATCTCTGTACTGGGATGAATGTATGACATTGTTCTGCATTCTGTCCATCAACTGTTGTTTTTGCATTTGTCACCCCGAGTGGGAAGGGTATGCCCAGACGTGGGTCCCGTGCTCTCATGCCACTGGAATCAAGCTCTCCTGGCTGAAGAGGGGCGAAACCCTGAAACCGGTCCTAGGATGCTTGTTTCCTGTCCAGGGAGGACCTGGCTTGGCAGTTCGGGCTGGACTGTACCCATGAGGCACATGGTCAAGACTGATTTGCATATGGCTGGGTTCAAACTGGAACGGCATGGTGAGCAAAAAAACTATGGATTTAGGCCCAGATCTCTGTACTGGGGTGAATGTATGACATTGTTCTGCATTCTGTCCATCAACTGTTGTTTTTGCATGTTTAACACAATAAGCATGTTGTGCCAAAGTGTGAGACAACAGAATGTTAACACTACCTGATAAGTCTCTTGAGCGGAGCTGGCACGCTGCGCTTGCAGAGCACCTTGGCCACGGCAGTTGGGTTGGATAATGACCTAGCATTCCTTATACACAGTTAAAGAACACGACTCCTGCAATAAGATACACTAGTGTCCATACACCAATACACAGGACAGATACGGCAACTCGCATTCACTACGGTTATACAAACATAGGCGTGACTGACCTCGGATGGCATTATACACACTGGCTACATATTCCAATTGATAATTGATGTCTTTTTTTTTCTTTTCGATTTTGGTGAGTTCCCACTGGTTGCGGTTTCACATTAGTAGATATAAGAGAGGAAGGAAAGAGAAAGAGAAAGAAAAACAGGGAACAGGGGAAAACACATAAGAGACGAAAAATAGCAGAAAAGACAGACAAGAAGAAACGAAATGTACGCAACTGGTAAACAGGTCGTGGTACTCACACACTTTCCTGTTCAGAAATAACTGTGTGAAGATTTCACTGTTGGAGCTGAGGCAGACAAGCTAAAGTACTATAGATTGCAATACGGAAGGGGCGCATTTGACTGATATGTCCAGCTACTTAAGGATGAGACGGCAGGACAGGGGGGCAGATACTGCCTATGAAACTTTACAAATGCACGACAATCCCTGCGAAGTTAATATGCACTATGTCATAATTCTGTGATTGAAATAATTGGATTGATGGAACTGCGACATAATATCAAGGATGTTGTTATAAATGGAATATGTGCTGATCCTTAGTACCTATGTAACAGGAAAGATAAAAATGCAATAAAGATATTTAAAAAAAAAAAACAGAATGTAAGGGGGCAAAAAACCCTTCCTAACAGATAGATAACCATATTTTCTCTTTTCAATTCAGAGACCATAAAGATGAAAAGGTCCCTTATGGTCGGCATGTTGCATGCATGCTTCATGTTGTTTGTCTGATTGAACTAGCCTAGAGATGGAAATACCAACCACAAATCGTAGGAATTCAATATTGTTCTTGGTTCTGAAGAAACCCAACTGATCCTTGGTGGCATACTATAGGCTGAAACATGTCGACCTATTCATGTTTTGGGTCATCATACCCATGTAACATATCACAGTTTTTATCTCTGCCAAAGGGCCTTTATATTAAAAGGAGCTAAGATCTGGAAGGCAATTTTAATTTACTGATAATCCCTCATTCTTAATATAAGAGCTTTGCTTATAAACTGCGTTGAACCCACTCACACACACTAGGTGTAGTGGGTGAGGATCCCATGATGAAGCATGCTACACGTGTTACCTGTGGGTGAGGATCTTACAAAAATATCCAAGCAATGCGAGGATTGCACTAATTCACCTGGGTGCGGATCCTTCACTTTCTAGAGATATACTAGGACTCTGCAACTGATCTCTCAGTCTGAAAAGATCACAACCCTCTTTTGTGTAGTTACTTGTACCCCAGGATAGGCCAGCGGTGCCTTGCTTCTGAAACCTTCCACCCCCACTTGAAAGGCCTTGCACAAGGGAGAGAGTTCTCTCTTGGTTGTGATCGTATGCTGGTAACTGGGACTGGAGGCGGCAGCTATGGACAACTGGAAGAAGGAACCCTCAGATATTCATCTCGACTAAAGACTCTAACTACAGTTGCCCCCAGAATCAGTGGGGATTCCCCCAGGACCAGGGAATCTTATACCCTTATACTTCCTAAGGACTAGTTGGGGGAATGAATGGAGTTCTGTGGCATGGAGGAATGAAGTTCCAGAAGAGAAAAAAGAGAAAGGCTGGCGCAGGGAGCCAGTGGAACAAGCTTCCTGCAAAGTTTGCTGGCTTAGAGGCTAGGAAGTCTAAAACAAGTACTCCTGGTGGCTAGGGCTTATCACCCAGAGCAAAACAGGCCCAAGAACAAGCAACATGGCCCAACAAGGCCTGTGTTATCAGCAGGAGAAGGGTGTGACCTTTGACCCCCTTCCCCCAGCAAGGTTGGAGAATGTGAAGCTCCGCTGCCGGAGTAATTCATTCTCCCCCAGAGTAGGCCAGGGCCCGGGGATCACCACGAGGAATACTTTTAATTTTCCAGTCCTGGGAGGGGGCATGTGTGGGGCCCCCTTTCCAGAGCTCAGGAGACCTGTGGACCCCAACTATCAGGCATGTTTATGGATTGGGGGTCCAGGGACACTGAACTCCAAGCCAGTCCCCCAATGATCATGGCAACAGTGGAGTGCCGCTGCACTTCTCCTAAGGAGAGCAGAAAAAGAGGCAGGTAACAGGAGAGGGCAGGGAAGGAAAAACTGCTGGGTCGCCAGCAGCCGCACGCGGTAGTGCAGACCGTGCAGGGAGCCAGATAGGGTAGCCCTGGCTAGGCTCCCAGGACCGCCCCCAACAAAGTGCAGCATTTGGGTGTCTGAGTGGGACCGGGCAGCCCAACCCTAAAGGAAAAGATAAAGGTGCGTGACGCAAGGCCACTCAGCAGTTAAAAAAATGGAGCAACTTAGGCAGCGGTTCTCCCCGGCGCAGCAGGAGAGCAGCTTATAAAATATGCACTAGCTCCCGGACGAGCGCACCGTAATGCCCTGCAAGGCTTGTAACTAACTGAGCCCTTGTTCGACTGCATGCAGTGGCCCAAAGATGGTGGGGCCACCACCAAAAGGAGAAAGAGTTTGGGAGAGCTGAACGAGCACTACAACTCCCACCCAAGGAATCTCTAAGGGGTTTTTGCTTTACAATAAGTAATGACCATAAGTTTGCAGGGTCGCCAAAAGAAGGCCCACGTTAGGATTTTCTCTCCAAGGTCAGGCCATCCCTAGGGTGGAGCAAGAGCTCTACAGTAGGGAGTGCAGTGCTCTCTAGAGGTTACGTCTTGGGCTGCAGTTATTATAGCTGGAACATGACTAAAAAAGAAGGTACATATGTACAGTCACCCTCTAGGGGCTAAGTCCATGGTTACATATAGTGTGATCAAAATGTGATGTCCTCTAAGAGCTTTTTTATGATTGCGTCTTCATGAATTCAATGTATATAAAAAGCACACAGACACATGTGATGTTTGTTTGTAAATGCTTTATTAATATAATAGTGCTGACAGTGATTAATGTTCATTTGTAAATGCTTTAATAATATAATAATGTTGACAGTGATTACTGATCAAAGTGAATATGCTTTATTAAGTACATTTACACAAGATTATTATTGATTGCTGCATTTACTCCTAAAATGATGATTTTATTGACATGTTGCTGCCTGGACCTTCTGCTACACGGACCTTTGCCTTTTGGAATCCTGTACTGGGCTGTTGTTTAGTTTGCTGCCCCACTGCTCGCTGGACCCGCTTCGCGGGTCCCGCATCGCAGAGGAAGTCGGCGGGGGACTTGTGCTTGTGCAGTGGCTGTGACGACTGGGGAGTCTTGGAGCATCGCTGCAGGGCTGCGAGCATCTCTGCAGGGACTCCATCTCCCAGGAGTCCCTGCCTGGCCAATCTGCATCACCTGGCCCGCTCTCCCGGCTAGCCCCGCCCCCTGCGCATAGGTCGTTGTTAAAGAGCTTTCCTACCCCTACATCTGTGGGACCTCTTGCTGCCTGGACCTTCTGCTACACGGACCTTTGCCTTTTGGAATCCTGTACTGGGCTGTTGTTTAGTTTGCTGCCCCACTGCTCGCCGGACCCGCTTCGCGGGTCCCGCATCGCAGAGGAAGTTGGCGGGGGACTTGTGCTTGTGCAGTGGCTGTGACGACTGGGGAGTCTTGGGGCATCGCTGCAGGACTGCGAGCGTCTCTGCAGGGACTCCATCTCCCAGGAGTCCCTGCCTGGCCAATCTGCATCACCTGGCCCGCTCTCCCGGCTAGCCCCGCCCCCTGCGCGTCACATACTTTCTATATTATTGGCGTCTGCTTCCGCTGCGTGGGAGCGCGCGGGAGCGTCCCGGGAGAAGCCCGGGACAAGGGCGGGACCGTCTGTGGCCGTCCGTGGTCGGTTGTGGTTGGGTTGGCCCACCCCCCTCGATCTGTTTTGTTGTGTTTGTACCATAGCCTCATTTTGTCTGTAGGGTGGTATTGTGGATTTTTGCTGGTTTTGTTTGTATTTTACCATCCTTGGGTGTTTTAGCCCCCCTATAAAACATGCCCTTACGTTCAGGGAAAGAACGTTCTGTGAATTTGCAGACATCTAGTGGGGTGGTAGCTGGCCCTCTAGATGCCTTTCTAATTAGAGCAACGGGCATTTTGGAAAAGGAGATAGCCTTTGCGGAGAAACAGCTTTCTCTAGATCTTATTACTGGGAAACGCTCATCTCTAGGTCGCATTGCCTTAGCGTCAAGCCCCCAAGCACCCGCTATGAGCGCCACCCAGTTATCGGTTCCCGTTCTGGTGGATGTTCATCCCGTGGTGGAGGGGGAGTTTTTGAATTCATCAGTTAGCAACTCCCACACCAGTGTTTCGCCTGGTAGTGGGGGAGGGGATAGTGTGCTATCAGCAAGCTCAGCCTTACTGGACTCTACTAACGGGGACTCACAGATGAACATACCTGGAAAGAGAAAGAGAAGGAAGGGCCGCCAGAGGGGGGGTGCAACTAAAAAAAAAATCCCGAAAGCAAATAGTACACCCCAGCCCACCAGTGCTCCGGAAACTATTACCTGTCATCAGTCCCCTATGATCATAAGCAATTCTCCTATTTCCCCCTATGAATCACCTAGGAACTTGGCTACCAGTTCCAGTAACAATTGTAAAGATGATGGCCTTATAAGCAAAATAGAAATATTATTAAAAACACTTATGCTTCCACTATTAGAGCGCACTAGACTTATGAACTCGAAACTGGACGCTCTTGAGAACTTGGTTAATGGTAATATGGGCATGTTAAACAAGCTAATAAATGCACAAAAGGTATCATCCACTTTATCTGATATTCTAAACCCCCAAGGAGCCGTAGGTACTATCAAGCAGTCCCTTCCAGCTACTGCTAAACAATCTAATACCCGAACTGTTTTAACCAACTTTGCAGGCGTGGCACCTAGGGAAGGGAGCTCAAATACTAATATAACATCTAATAGCAAAGCAGGTGTTGCTGCACAAGTCTTGCCCACCACGAAGCTCCAAACCTACCACATTGCCCAAACCAAGCACCTCCAAATCCACTGCTGCTGCCCCTGCTTTGAATTCTTCAAGGGGTGGTCCCAAGTCGATCTCACATACTAAGTCAAGCAATAGAGTACAGGGGAGTCATCATAACAATCAAACTAATCCCGCTGTGGCCCCACAGAAGCTTAACAAACAGGGTCCCCCCTGCACTGATTTACCCCCTGAGGCCACTCCTTATACGATTGTCTTAACAGGCGTCTCAACCCTAAGGGAAGATACAACTGAATCCTATGGGGATCTTAAAAACAAGGTGGTCTTTTGGTTAAATAAAAACAGACCCCTTCCCCCCTCCTCTGGCACAGAAATATTGAGTGTGAGGAGAGTACACTGGGTGGGGCACTGTCCGAAGGACCTGGAGGGGGATTGCATTGTGATAAATTTCAGGGACCCTTGGGTGGTGGACCATATACGTAGGGATGCTAGATTTGGGAGGATGGGCGATGTGCAGTCTTTAGGCCTCAGTTATTTTTATCCCAAAAGAAACACAGTGCCCTTTTTCAACCCCCTAATGTCCAGAAGAAATGTTGGGAGTGTACCGGTTGTTAGGCTTCCATACTCACCTTTTCTCCCCCAATTACACAACCGTTTCGAACCACTCTCTGGCCTGGAGGGTATCGATTGACTTAGTCCCGAACCTGGCAGAGGGAGTCATTGTAGCATCCCCACTATTGGGGTTGCATGCCTATCCAGTGAGGGTGATGGGCTTTATGAGCCGGTCAAGGTCCCCGAGTGAGTGCTAGGGGGTAGTTCGTCGGTTGGTTTTCCACCACCCGAGGGTGGGGAGACAATATCAGAGCATGGGAACATGAATCGAGCTGCTCCAACCATGCTGCACTCTTCACTTAAAATAGCCACATGGAATATCGCTGGCCTAAAGGGACAAATTGGCTCAGAAGACTGGACAGATTTCATAGACAACTATGATATCTTATTATTTCAAGAGAGTTGGGCCCCTGAACCGATATTTCGGGAAGGCTTTCTTAATTTTTTTAAACCAGCAATCAAGGGTACTAAGGGTAGAGCTTCCGGGGGCCTGGTAATCTGGGTTAAGCAGTCCATTAGTTATAGACTAGTGGAAATTTTGGTTAATAACCCCGATCTTCTGGGAATTAAGTTAATAAAGGAGAAACATCGGGAAATCATTGTTATTAATATATACGCTCGAGGACATCCCGGTGGGCGATGTCCTGTCATCTTAGAGGAGCTGGATTCTTACCTTGAACTTATTGGGAGGGATAAATTAATACTTATTGGGGGGGATCTAAACTGTACTTTCGAACCCCTGTTAAGTGATGATGAGGATTTGGGGTCTGAGGAGGATGCTGTGTGGAATATCCCATCCCTGTCATTAAATAATATCAAAAAGGCCACAGAAGCGGCTCTGCATTGGGCAGGGCTGTGTTTGGAGTGGGGTCTGAGAGCGGCTAATGGTTGCACGATATCTGACAAGGCTGGTAAATCCACATTTGATTACATTCTGGTTAAAATAGAGTACTGGTCTCTCTTGGAAGACATGGCTGTCATTGACCGTCCCGAGAGTGATCATAACCCCTTGTCCTTTAGTATAAAGCTCCCTGGTGGACTTGTTAGATCCCCTGTAGCCTCGTGCATCACTGCCGAGGCTATCCTAACCAATGATAGAAGAAGGGTTAAATGGAGCAGGGTTGTGGAGGACCCCACCCTGCTTAACGGCATATCATTGGAAGTATCATCTACCTTGAATGCCATAGCGAACCTATCTCCGAACGAGGGTGTTATCCACCAGATTAGTGATTTGCACAAGCAGTGTTTTATTAAACTCAAGGCCCTCCTTACCTTACCACCTAAGCTAGGGAAACTAAAAACTCCCAGTTCTAATAGGAAATGGTATAATAAAAAATGCAGGGAAGCTCATAGTGGGCTAATAAAAGCCATCAAGTCTAGGGTGACCACCAATATTAAAATGGCTCGCCAACGGTATAAAAAGGTCCAGTGGGAGGCGAAGAGGGAGTGGGACGAAGCCCACTGGACAAACTTGCTTGAGGCTTGCCTTTCGTCTAACCAGACTAAGTTTTGGGAAGTCGTGAAATGGGGCAGGAACGCCGACTCCCAAATCCCTGCAAATCATGTACCAGTAGAAGCATGGGTGGACTTTTATTCAACCCAGTTTAGGGACCCAGACTATAAACCTCTTGTTGACCCGGGGATCTGCGCGCCTTTGCTGCCCCCCCCTGTCATCCCCTGGTGTTTACGAATGATGACTCCAAGACTGGACTTTGTTTGGTTCAAGCGGGAAAAGCCCCTGGGATGGATTGCATCCCGGCAGACTTTCTTAAAATCGACCCCCACCTTTGGGTTCCCTACGTTACTCAGCTTGCAAATGCCATTGCTAAGGGGGCTAGGATCCCTGAGTCCTGGAAGGGGGCGGAAATTCTTCCTATATTTAAAAAGGGGGACCGCTCGGCTCCCGGAAACTACCGCCCCATCAGTCTCATTGACTCCCTCCAAAACATTGTTGCCAGGATGGTCCTCGCCAGGGTTCAGGGGTGGATGGAGTCGGAGAGCATCCTTTCTCCGATGCAGGCTGGCTTTAGATCAGGTACCAGCACCATTGACCAGGCCTTCAGATTTATTCTGATATACTGGAAGGTGGTGCTGTTGGGCGGCGGGTCTATCTACGCCGCCTTTGTGGACCTAAAGTCCGCCTTCGATCTGGTGCCCAGGGCAAAATTGTGGGCTGTTCTGGGCACCTTAGGAATGCCACAAGAACTCCTTGAACTCCTGGTAAGATTACACGAGGGCAATTTTGCTAGGGTCAGGTGGGGAGGTCAAGGGCAGGTGATGGATAGTTTCCCCGTAACACGGGGTGTCCGCCAGGGGGGCGTTTTAGCACCTACCCTCTTTTTACTGTTTATTGACCAGGTGGTGAAGTTCTTTGCAGACACTCCTACTGATGCACCGACCCTGGGTGGGACTAAATTTCCCTTGCTCATCTTTGCAGATGACACTTTAATCCTATCAAAGACGCGTAAGGGCCTCCGAACGGCCCTAAACAGATTTGAGGATTTTTGTAAATTAAACGATCTGCAAATAAATGTGAGCAAGACTAAATTTATGGTTCTAACAAAAAATCGCCCCATAAAGAGTTGTGTAAGCATGAATGGTGTGGGTCTGGAACAGGTGGAGGTTATGACTTATTTAGGAGTAACTCTAGACTCTCGGCTACGTTGGAAGCCCCAGGTTGATGTTCTTCGCTTAAAATTTGCACGCCTCACGGGCTGTTTGATCCAGGAGCAAAAAATGTCTCTTACCAAAAGGGTAATACCGGCACTTAAGATCTATGACGCAAAAATTAGTTCAGCTATACTGTATGGGGCTGACCTGTGGTTTTCCTTGGACCTATCCCCTTTGGTAACAGTCCAAAACAAATTTTTGCGTAATTTGGTAGGACTACCCCAATCCACCCCAATCAAACCTCTCTTGTTGGACATGGGTTGTAAGTCTATCAAAGAGATGGCACGATATCGGTTGGTTGCGTTGTGGAGACGGATTTGGATATCGCCGGATCTAAGTCTCTTTGCTACTGAACTTGCGGAAGTAAGATCTATCTTGGGTTCTAGCAACATCCCTTGGTTCCGTGAAATGAAAAAAATCCTGGATGAAATGGGTCTTATCCAACTGTGGGATTCCCCGGGGAGTTCTGTTTTCCCTTCCAAGCAAGCCTTCAAGTCACTGTACTGGGCATCAGTTAGACATCAATCCGTTGTGCGTTCCGATGGCGCTTCCCTTTCTGGCAGATTTCTGGTGCATAAATTAGATCCCTCTCTGGAAAATTACTGGGATGTTATCACCAAGAGTCTAGACAAAAAATTATACCACCAGTTTAGAGTAGGTTGTTTGCCAGTAAGGTCTTTTTCCCAAAAATGGGCTGGTAGTTCGAATGAGTACTGCCCCTGGTGTAACGATCAAAAGGAGAGTGTGGGCCACTTCTTCTTTGCTTGTCCCGCTTATCATGCCCCAGGGTACAAATGGATTAGGCCCATCTTCCAACGGATGAACATCAGTAGATGCATAGAGGCATTGTGGGCCCTAAGAACTAACACCTCAGAATTGGTTGTAATTGGGGTAGCAAAGTACCTAGGGTGGGCTTGGGTTATTAGAGCCAGACACTCTAAATTATCCTGGTTTTTCAATTTTAACATTGGGTTTTACTCCACTTTATACTGCGTCTTTAAATACTGTTTAATTCTTTCTTAAATCGTGCATTGCTATGCACTAATATGGTGTTTTAAATAATTTGCATGTATGATTGATTGATCTTAATATCTTTTTATGCAATTGTCTTTTATGATATAACAATCGAAATAAAGACGTATGAAACCTGACCTGACATGTTATTCATTGAGCTTGGACCCTTGATCAAGTCAATAGACTTACGGATGTGGTTATATGGCCCATTAGCGGGTCGGAGATGATTTTGCAATGTCATTAAAGGTATTTCCACCAACCTTGTGCATATTTGTAAATTACTGTGTAGTATTTAGTAGTGTGTGCATAATAGATGTACTTTTCCTTTTTCTAAAGAAAAAGCATGGACTGGACAATTTCTTTGAGTGTTAATATTGCATGCTAGCAAATGGTGATTACTAGCCCACATCACCTCCCTTGAGTAGGCCTTGGACTTCTCAACTCCGCTACCCTGAGAGTCAAGCACTACAATGGGGTGTTTGGTTCCCAGTGGTGGGCGATTTTGGACCCATTACTTGTGCAGGCCACACCACACATCTAATGGCTCATTTCCAAACAGGCTGACACCATGCTCTCCGTTAACGTTTACATTTAATTGGTTCCTTCTCTGTAGGAACCCGTACAAAGTATCTTTAGATGAAGTTTAATTGTGTGTTACAGATTTAAGTTAGTTAGACTTACTTCTGTTAAACTTCAGAGGCAGATGTCTCTTTCCTTGCTCTTGAGACCCCATGCTCCTTTTAACCCTGCTCATAGAGAGAATTTCTCGAGTAAGCACATTTCTTTTTGTCTTGATTGGAACCTTCAATTGGTTCTAGCTGAGATATTATATTTGCTGACACTGCCCAAAACTGTAGCTTAGCATTAGGGAGTTTCCCTTCGGGGGAATAGACTCTGTGATAATTTGCCAATTCAATCGTTAAATACCTTGAACTCGCATTTGCCTCTGATTTGTCTGGATTATATTCACATGTTGTGTTCAGGTGATTACTGACTTATGACTAACTGAACTGATTTGAATTGTAACTTTACTAATGTGTTAATAAACTTTCATGGTTTGCAATATTACTCCTCTCTGTCATTACAGTGGGGTCAAATCTGCATCACTGTTATTGATACGCTAATGAATTGATAATTTAGACCTCAGTTTGAGACCAAGATCCATTAGAGTAGGTATTGCGGAGTTTGGAATTTACACCGCGTTTGTGCAGTTCAAATACCATCCTTTTCTCTCGCTATCACCTCCTGGCAGCAGTGTGGTCACAATCAGAGCACCGCTCTGGCCTTTACTAGCATTGCCTAGCAGGATAAGCCTGCATTTTAAGACTTAAAGGTACTTTGTACAGCTAAGCTTCAAGGAGACCACAATAACTGTAACTGAGACAGGGGTAGCTAGAAAAATACCATACTAGATATTCTCACTTACTGTGTGGTTTAATTTCACATTGAATTTGCAGCAATACATGTAAAGAGTGGGGAACAGCCTGTAATTAATGCTGGCTGGCTCCCAACATGTATATTTACCTAGAGTTAATTATGTGGCTATATTTCCATCTGCATTTTCATGTGCAGTATTTAGCTGTGCCTTGTGTTTTGAGTAAATGTTTGCGTCAAACCAAAGGGGTGTACTAAGGGCCAGACTTACAAATTTGTCATGCAACACAGTGCAGCAGCCACAAATGCTGCTATGGACTGCGGGAGAAGGAGAGATCAGGCGAGGGCCATATTTACAGAAATATGGAACTCTCCTATCCTCTCCCTAACGCCAGCACAGAAATGTGCGGCCCTGCACCACAGACATACCTTTGCACCATAGTGCAAGGGTATCTCCGTGAGTCTAGCATAGGTTTTGCACTAGGAGGATACCCTTCCAGTACAAAATACTATGCTTAGACTAACTTTAACCCTTTTCCCACTTTGTATGTGAGCTGTACAGTGTAGTACACAAGCAAAGTTGGAAAAGAAAGGAGAAGTAAAAACATTTCTCTTTCATGGCACCTACCTGAATTTTCTGACACTAAACCTTCTAAGTATATAGGGCTTAGCGTCAGAAACCTTGGGTGGTTGCATGGGAAAGCCCATGCACCACCCATAGTATGCCCCCTTGGCGCTAAGTAATGCAAAGCACAGCATTTTGCTTTACTTTCAAGTCATTTTCCAGCGTAAAACAGGTTTTAACTTTTAAGCAGGAAAGTTAATACGTGAAAAAAGATTGTGCATCGTTTTCCGTCAAAAGCATAACATCTTAGTAAATAGGCCCATCAGTGTTAAGTTTTAGATGCACCAGCAAGGTAAGTCCCAGGAATGCAAAGGTAAAAGGCTGTCATTGTCACAATTTTGGCCCAGTAACCTATGATTTCCCTGGGAATGCTGAAAAAAACCCACATTGGTTGTATGTCACAATATCCAAGTCAAAAAAATCGACCTGTACATCTCTTGACTACACCACATTGACTACAACCATAAGGTAACATCACACAGAGTACCATGACTATTCTTAACTTCACAACTTCTGAAATCAGCAATATGTTGGGAGATGTTACTGTATATAAGTGCAGGTCTTAATTCTAACTTCGATATAATCGTAGCACACTATTTGCGGGTTTGCAATAGTTTCTTGAGTCTCGCCTCCTCCTCGGCTAGGTTCTAGAAGAATTTTGTCCAGAATTAAGACTAGTCCAGATAAATAACCTATATATGCCTCTATCTGAGTAGCAGTGGAAAAATCAAGCCATGCTTGGGTGCTCCAGCCCAGAAATTGTTTTAACAAAAGACACTGAATACTACTGAATAGCACTGAGCTGGTCACTAAAGTCACCCGTTATTGTAGATTTAATTGGGATGATCCTGTCAGAAAATGTAACATAAAAAATACATTTTTATTCGCATGGTAGTTAACTAATAGGAAAAAGCAAAGCAAGTGCCTCCTAGATGTCATTCTTGAACACTACTGATAGAGCGCTTATAGCACTCTAAATTGTATGGGTGGGCTATACTCATGGTTTAAACGCACTCACGTATTTTTATTGTTGCAGTGTTTCATGATTATTAAGATGCATTTATTGAAGTTATATTAGCTTCGAAATGTAGTGTGCACATTTAAGTAGGCTTAGTATGTATTAAAGAAACGTATAATTCCTGTATGTGTAATGTGCAGGATGAAATTATACTTGTGTAATGTAATTCGTATTTAGTTTAAGTTGACTGAATTGTAGGCCCAAATTGTAGGTTGTTTTGAGTTTCGTTTCTCCTTGGTTGCTCAAGAATTATAATTAAATGAATCCTTTTTGTGCTCGAAGACAGCATGTTCTCATTCTACTGCAGGTGCCGGAATTCGACCTTGTTATTTTTAGATTGAAGGAGATACTCGAAATGTCTTTGAAGAAGTCTGGAAGGCGAAAAGGGAGGACGCCTTTCGTGTCTGGCCTGTCTGGCAACCAAGGCCACTGGAAAAGAATCAATTTAATTAAAGGCTTCTGTGGAAACTTTCTGAAGGATGGTGCCAATGAATATGACGTATTGTGGGTTGAACATTGTCTTTTTGTATAATGCGCAGGGACAGATTCGGGAGACTTCTGCTTATTTTCGGAGGAGAAGGAGCATCTTAGAGCGAGCTCCGTAGCTTTAAGCTATCAGACCCATTTGACATGAGTACTTCTTAGGAAGTCAACACGTGCTGACACCTTTGGGATAGGATATTGGGGAAATAGGTAGGACTTCCATTTAGAGTAGAGTAGGGAAAGATACTTTTGTTTTTCTCTTAAATGAAAAGAGAATTGGACTCAGCTTCTATCCTTTGTTGCGTCTTGATTTTGGAGTTCATTATATTATGCCTCTTATGCCGAATGAATTATATACGTAGACTCAGCTCTGTATTGATTTTTATGTACCTATATACTCTGATACTGAGGTTTGTTTATATTCACTTGTTTTTGGCCTTATAATAAATCCACAAAACTGGAATTTGGAGTCTGCGGTCTTTTAAAGCATGTCTAATTGAAAGTATAATCTTGAATTGTTTTACTCCCCTCCACACTTTTTAGCATGCAATAAAAGATCATCTGCCTTGAACTTAGTAGGAAAGGTAAGGAGCAACATTAGCGTCACCACTACACAATGAATGTCTTACCATGTCCATTCTTCAGTCTTATTTTTTTTTAACTGCAGTGCACATAACAGCGTTCTCCTGTTTACTCCGGTTAAGCTGACAGCACCACTACTTGCCTCAGACTCGTAAGCGTTTAGCGCTGTTTTTAAAAACAAGAATTTTCCCGTTTTTCTATTTGCTTTGGTGTTGATTTGTTTCCCCTGATTTTACTTGTACTACTACCCTCTTACCCGCACTATAAAAAATCTGCATTTACACCGCTGCTTTGCGGATTACTTCATTGGGGAAGCGTGGGTGATTCTCTGGCGGACATCTTTGTTTGGGAACTGACCGGTGAATCTTGGGCGCCATTTTGGGGGAGTAGGCGGGCAGTGCAGGCATCGACGCTGCACTTAAGCTGGGCAGTTGCATGCGTCAGCCGGTTAAGCTGACAGCACCACTACTTGCCTCAGACTCGTAAGCGTTTAGCGCTGTTTTTAAAAACAAGAATTTTCCCGTTTTTCTATTTGCTTTGGTGTTGATTTGTTTCCCCTGATTTTACTTGTACTACTACCCTCTTACCCGCACTATAAAAAATCTGCATTTACACCGCTGCTTTGCGGATTACTTCATTGGGGAAGCGTGGGTGATTCTCTGGCGGACATCTTTGTTTGGGAACTGACCGGTGAATCTTGGGCGCCATTTTGGGGGAGTAGGCGGGCAGTGCAGGCATCGACGCTGCACTTAAGCTGGGCAGTTGCATGCGTCAGCCGGTTAAGCTGACAGCACCACTACTTGCCTCAGACTCGTAAGCGTTTAGCGCTGTTTTTAAAAACAAGAATTTTCCCGTTTTTCTATTTGCTTTGGTGTTGATTTGTTTCCCCTGATTTTACTTGTACTACTACCCTCTTACCCGCACTATAAAAAATCTGCATTTACACCGCTGCTTTGCGGATTACTTTATTGGGGAAGCGTGGGTGATTCTCTGGCGGACATCTTTGTTTGGGAACTGACCGGTGAATCTTGGGCGCCATTTTGGGGGAGTAGGCGGGCAGTGCAGACATCGACGCTGCACTTAAGCTGGGCAGTTGCATGCGTCAGCCGGTTAAGCTGACAGCACCACTACTTGCCTCAGACTCGTAAGCGTTTAGCGCTGTTTTTAAAAACAAGAATTTTCCCGTTTTTCTATTTGCTTTGGTGTTGATTTGTTTCCCCTGATTTTACTTGTACTACTACCCTCTTACCCGCACCATAAAAAATCTGCATTTACACCGCTGCTTTGCGGATTACTTCATTGGGGAAGCGTGGGTGATTCTCTGGCGGACATCTTTGTTTGGGAACTGACCGGTGAATCTTGGGCGCCATTTTGGGGGAGTAGGCGGGCAGTGCAGGCATCGACGCTGCACTTAAGCTGGGCAGTTGCATGCGTCAGCCGGTTAAGCTGACAGCACCACTACTTGCCTCAGATTCGTAAGCGTTTAGCGCTGTTTTTAAAAACAAGAATTTTCCCGTTTTTCTATTTGCTTTGGTGTTGATTTGTTTCCCCTGATTTTACTTGTACTACTACCCTCTTACCCGCACTATAAAAAATCTGCATTTACACCGCTGCTTTGCGGATTACTTCATTGGGGAAGCGTGGGTGATTCTCTGGCGGACATCTTTGTTTGGGAACTGACCGGTGAATCTTGGGCGCCATTTTGGGGGAGTAGGCGGGCAGTGCAGGCATCGACGCTGCACTTAAGCTGGGCAGTTGCATGCGTCAGCCGGTTAAGCTGACAGCACCACTACTTGCCTCAGACTCGTAAGCGTTTAGCGCTGTTTTTAAAAACAAGAATTTTCCCGTTTTTCTATTTGCTTTGGTGTTGATTTGTTTCCCCTGATTTTACTTGTACTACTACCCTCTTACCCGCACTATAAAAAATCTGCATTTACACCGCTGCTTTGCGGATTACTTCATTGGGGAAGCGTGGGTGATTCTCTGGCGGACATCTTTGTTTGGGAACTGACCGGTGAATCTTGGGCGCCATTTTGGGGGAGTAGGCGGGCAGTGCAGGCATCGACGCTGCATTTAACCCGGCCATTTGCACGCGCAGTGGTAACGCACAGTGGTGTGCGCCCTCCCTGCGCCGGAGTCGCGCCAGAGTCCTGCTCGTCCGCGCCTCGGCTGGGCCCGGCTAGGCTTCGCAAAATACTGACCATGCTTACCGCTACTATTTTACGTAGCTATAGAAGCAGGGTGAGTCCTTGTGGTCACGCTGCCCTGGACCCTCTATCCGGTCCTATGCACTGTGCTGGATGTAATTTCGAGCTCCCAACTCCCATGCCTATCAGGGCTTTACAGCCCCCACTAGGCGTTACTAACTCTGCAACCTGCACCCCGCTCTCTCATCGCCCAACCACTTTTAAAATATTACACCTAAATGTGAGGTCCCTTGTGTGTCACTACCTTGATGTGTTCACCCTGCTCACCGACGAACAACCAGATATACTGTTCCTAACAGAAACATGGTTACATGATAATGCCACGGCGGCGATCAATCTTGCCTTGCCTACGGACTACACTATGTTCACCTTACACCGTAATTCGAGAGGTGGAGGGATTGCGGCTGTGGTAAAAACATGTTATCCCTGTCTATGGAATGCCTTAAATATAGCGGGCTGTGAAAGCGCTCACTTCACAATTTCGATGACCTCTCAGTTCACTTTCTCTGGTCTGGTCATTTATAGACCTCCTGGTCCTGACGACGCCTTTCGTTCAGCTCTTCCAGAGGTAGTTTCTTCCCTAGCCCTTAGATCAGCTAATTTCAGCATAATAGGCGATCTGAATCTGCATATGGATGCTCCTCGATCCTCTGCGGTGTGCAGCTTTCTCACAGATCTGGAGGCATTAGGACTACATCAGTTAATTTGTGGTCCTACCCATGTAGGGGGTCATACTTTGGACCCCTTCCTGACGAATCTGGACAACACTAAAGCACTTTCACCTAAACCTATCAGTTGGACAGATCACCATCTGATTGACATTCGGATCAACTTGACAGCTCCACCCTTTAGAAATGTTGCACCTCTTGTTTTTAAACGACCTTGGAGGAATTTGAACCTGGAGGATTTTCATCAGCTCCTATCACAACATCCACCAGAGCTCTCCACTGAGGTTTCATCCGGGTATGATTCCTTTTGCAATTGGCTGACCCAGGCCTTAGACATTTTAATACCAGCAGGCTGGAGTAAGACCAGGCCTGGCCATTCTAGCCCATGGTATGATGAATCTCTTAGGCTCCTTAAGGTCACCTGTAAAAGGGCAGAAAGAGCCTGGCGCAAGGCCTATGACCCTATTTTAAAACAGGGGTATTTGGCCAGCATTAAGTTATACCATCGGGTCATTTGCAAAGCACGTGCCTCCTTCTACTCCTCGGAATTTAGGAACAGTTCTAACCCCACCAAACTAATCTTTAAGGTTCTTAAGGGTTTAACCACTAGGAAAACCACTGCACCGGGGAATGGCTCTCAGGCCCTTTGTGAAGAGCTGGCTTCCTTTTTTGTGGATAAAGTGGATACTATCTACAGATCCTTTCCTCCCCTCACTACTCCCACTGACAATGTTGAAGCTATGAATGTCATCACCAACCCACTGGCAGTGCTTCCTGCTCCATCTCAGGAAGAATTTGATTCTCTGGTGGTGAGGGTCAAATCGGGTTCTCCTATGGACCCTCTGAGACCAGCACAATTCAGGGAATCTGCTGAGCTCTGTCTTCCGTTTCTCCACAATTTAATTAAGCTATCTCTGAGTACTGGGACGGTGCCTATCCTATGGAAGCAAGCTATAGTTATGCCAATCCTGAAAAAGGCTACACTAGATCCAGCAAAGCCGGAACATTATCGGCCCATTTCCTTGCTTCCGTGGGCCTCTAAAATTACTGAGGCTCACGTTAACAATATTCTATCTGCCCACCTTCAACAAACAGGTACCCTCCATCCTTCCCAGAATGGCTTCAGAGCAGGCCATAGCACTGAGACAGCTCTGGTGGCTATGGTCGAGCAACTTCGAAGACTCTTAGACTCAGGTCAGACGGCGGCACTGATCCTTTTGGATCTCAGTGCCGCCTTTGACACTGTTTCACATCCTATTCTGCTTCAGAGACTCAGAGAAGCCGGAGTAGAGGGCACGGCGCTGGACTGGTTTCGCTCATTCCTGACTGAGCGTACTTTTAAAGTGCGTACTCCCCCATATGAGTCTTCTCCCCGCTCCATTTCTCAAGGAGTTCCACAGGGTTCAGCACTTAGCCCGACCCTGTTTAATCTGTATGTGAGACCATTGATGGAGGTGGCCAATAAATGGGGTTTAACCATAGTTTCATATGCTGATGACACGCAATTAGCGGTCACTCTAAACGGGAACACTACACTGGACGCCTCCAACTTTCAAAGCGCCCTTAGGGAGGTGGCAGGTTGGATGACCGATAACCGTCTCCAACTTAATGCCACTAAAACTGAAGTCCTGGTGTTGGGCAAAGAAACTCATCTCTGGGGAGACGACTGGTGGCCATCGGAGCTAGGTCCTACTCCTACGCCAGCAACTCAGGTGAAAAATCTTGGTGTCTTGCTCGACGCCAATCTTTCATTCATACCCCATACAAAGAAAGTGGCGGGCACCTGCTATGGCGTTCTTCAAAGCTTTAGGCCTATTTTTAAATTCTTCGATGCCCCCACTAGGCAACTTATAATGCAGGCAATGATTCTTTCCAGATTGGATTATGCCAGTGGCCTTCTATTGGGCACTAACCAAGCAGAGCTCACACGCCTTCAGCATGTGCAGAATGCGGCCGCCCGTATGCTGATTGGTTTGCCTAAGTTTTGCTAGGCTAGGCGTTCTATTTCCGATCTACATTGGTTGCCCGTCAGGCAGAGAATAAAATTCAAAGTGCTGTGCCTGACTTTTAAGATTCTAAAGTTTGCCTCCCCTCCCATTCTAGCCCAGACCATCTCCCTCTACACCCCTGCTAGAGCACTTCGCTCAGCGGGTCAATTTCTAGCTAAGGTTCCTCGCTTTAAAAGAGCCAGAATGGGCGGCCGCTCGTTTGGTGTTCTGGCGGCTGGCCTCTGGAATACACTGCCTGTCAGTATTCGGTCTATGTCAAATCTCCTTCTCTTCAGGAAAGCCGTGAAAACATTTTTGTTTCCCGAGGCTTAGTGGTCATGACTGGTTCGTGTTATCAGTTGTTGTGTTGCTTGTCCTTTACAGCGCCGGGACGCCGCTTGGCTGGGGCATCTGTGCGCTTTACAAATACAAAATAACATAACATAACATACTTCTCACTATCCTACTGTTTCTTTCTCAGTTTCTATTGTCACTGCCTCTCTGGCCTAGTGCGCGAGTCAGAGTTTCTCTGTCCCGGTATTTGCATCAATGTCTCTCTGCCTCAGCAATCAGTGTATGTCAGAAAGCCTAAGTCCTAAATATCATTAAAAAAAAGCATAGTCCTATTGGGTGTGGATTTCTTTTATTAACTCCAATAGGGCAATATTTTTGTTAAAGACATTTAGGCAGGGTCCTAGCTTCCAATGTTGCAGCCGGTGCAGTGGTGCGAGGGCATAGAGGCCAGAGGGGCCCACTGAACCCTAATTATTGCTGTATTTTATAATTCAACCAGCAGCCTGTGACCCATTTCCTTCCTTGCACTGTGGCCCACGAGACACTGGCTACGCTTCTGTATTTAGGAAACACTATTTATATCAAACAGTGTTCTGGCTATGATAATGAGGTACCACTGCCAGCGAAGCTCGCCCATGTCTGCCTACCCTGGCATCATTGTTAGTGTCTCCTTGGTCCTGTGGCAGGAGTCCTGAGGCCTAATGCGCATACCAGTTTCTCCATGTCCCAGTCAGAATGCCTGTGTGTACCTGGCCTAACACCACTGTTAGTGCTTCGGGTCACAGCATTAGTGTATTTACTGTTCATCATTAGTGTGACCCTTGTTCCAGTGCATTCGCTTTTTCAGTGTTTGTGTGTCCTCTATTGCAGTATCTGGGAATTCATTGTCTTTGTGTATTCCAGGTCTCAACGTTATTGTGTTTGGGTCTCAGTAATGAAGTATTCTCTTCCTAAGTGTCCCTTCCTCAGTGTCCCAGCTTCAGTGTATGTGTATATTTGTCTCCCTGCACTTTTTGTGCAGGAAGTTAACATGATGTGTTTGTTGCAGTATAGTGATATGTTGAAGGTGATCAAGTGTTAATTTCCACTATGCTGGAGTTTGATTCTTCCAGTGTTGTGTATAACAACACAAGCCACTTAAAAGTAAAGGGACATGCAAGTACGACTCACACTTCCTGACTACAAAGATGGAGTATATAAACTACAGCGTAAAGAACCAGCACCATTTGTTTAGTCCTGTTCTCTTTTTTAAAAATAAGTTATTAATGGCGCCTCAAATTGAAAAATGTAATTGCAAACAACTCAGGCCTCAATATAAGTGCATCAGGACCCCAGATGTATGAAGTTTGCCCTTGGAATTACTAACACCACAACTATCTGTAATTACAGTGTGCAAAATTAACATGGAATCATGCATAAACCAATGTGGAATGGGAACTAACAGTGGAACTGAGTGGTCTTACAAATATTTCCATATACCATTCCCAAATTTCTGGCTATTTTGCGTGGAGAAATTCCTTTCGCTTTAACTGGAAAACGTATCCACGGAAACCCCTGAAATACATCCGCAAGTGCTAATGCGGATTGTGAAATTACAGTATAAACTGTAATTCCACATTCGTCCAGTAACTTCTGATATTGGTTGAACTGAAAGTTACACGCTAGTCGGAATGCATGCTTAAACTTTGTCAATACTTGTGCCTGTACTCACATCATTAAAGTAGTGTTGTACTGTATTGTACGCCCAGGCAAGTGTTAGCGTCTTATTGGCGCAGTGAAATTGTCACTCTATCTCAGGGCATATGTACTGCTGCTCTTGTATAATAGCTTCCCTACTCCAAAAAAGAAAGCTTCCCCCAGTTTACTTTCAACATACATACATATATATATATATATATATATATATATATAAATATATATATATATTTTTTTTTTTAAGGAGTTATCTCAGATGTCACATCAGTCTATTCCATGTATGGATCTCCCAGAGTGGCTGTCTCTGTGTCTCTGTGTCATTGAATGACGCGTTCCAATGTTGGTGTGTTCAATAGAAGTAACCTAGGGGCATATGTATCAACATCTCCATTTGCGATTCTTAAATAGCGATTTTTTGAGAATCGCTATTTGAGAATTGCAAAACGGGATGTATTTAAAAAATCGCACAAATTTTGCGATTTCTTAAAATTCCTTAATTGCGATTAGCAAATTGCGAAATCGCAATTAAGGAATACCTTCCCATTCATTCCTATGGGCCAGGAGGCCCATAGCAATGAATGGGAAGTCCTTCTCAATTTGCGAATCGCTATTTGCTAATCGCAAATTGGGAATATTTTCTAAGGTGCAAGGGTGTCATGATGACACCCTGATGCACCCCTGAAATCAGCATGTGTGCACATATGGCGCACATACATGCCCTAAGGGCATGTATGTGCACCACATGGCACTGTGAAATATGCAAAAAAGTGCATATTTCAAAGAAATCGCAATTTACCACCAACTTGAAGTTGGTGGTAATTTGCGATTTCTTAAGGAGAAATCGCACAACTTGGGTGCGTGTTACATTGCATTTAAGAAATCGCAATTTGCGATTTCTTAAATGCTTACGCAAACGTAAGAAATCGCAAATTTAGCGATTCCTTAAGATTGCGAGGCTGAAATGCCTCATACATCTCCTTTTGCGAATTTCTATTCGCAAACGCTGTTTTTTTGCGATTCGCAGTGTTTGCGAATACAAAATCGTTTGATACATATGCCCCCTAGAGTCTTTCCAACCCCAGTGTTAGTGAGTTCCCTTGACTTAGTGTCCGAATAATCCATATGACAAAATTGGATGTATTATCTTCCCAGGCTGGTTCTCTCCCTTTCTCAGTGTTAGTGCATTTCTCTGTCCTGGTGTACATGTGCACACTGACTCAATGTTTTTAGGTCTCACCTAGGCAAAGCTTGCGCTATCTCTTCGAGACATGTTGTATTCAGAATATGGGCGTTAAACTCCACCAATTTTACCGTACATGTATTTTATTGGCTCCTTTGACTGTCCTTTTAAAATGTTTTTTTTGTCATTGGTTAATTTATTTAGTAGACCCTCCTTAGTACCGCCTTTTCTCTAGTGGTAACCTCCCATAAGGACTGCTCCTGTTAAATGTGTTATTACTTAGTATGTGTTATTTATAGTTTGTGAGCACTATTTTGTTAATGACTTTCTCCTAGCTGCTGTTGAAAGACGCTCCCTACCCTCCCCGCTCCACGGGCAGTGTCTACATGGTATCTTTGTATTTTTTTTAAAGCAGCGCAGCACGCCGCGCTTTAACTTTAACAATGGCAGCTGCGTGCCTTTCTTTTGTTATGCGGTGCGCACCAAAATCTTTGTTTTTAATATTATAGGTTTTTTAAAGCAGCACGGCACACTGCACTTAATCTTCAACAATGGTGGCTGCACATCTTTCTTTTATTTTGCACAGCTTGCCTGATTGCATTTTTTATATTATATTTTTTTCAAACCATCGCGGCACACCACACTTAATCTTGAACAATGGCAGCTGCGTGCCTTTCTTTTCTTTGGCGCAGCAGCTCGCCCAGCATATCTTTCACAGAAGTGCTGATCCTGAGAACCGGCACGTTACTGTACAGGATTACTGTTAGAAATGGCCTTTTTTTGCAGGGTTATCCCCAAACCTTTTGCTTCTTCCTCCTTTTTTTCCTGACCTGTGTTTGTTGGCTATTGGACTCTGGGCACTTTACCACTGATAATCAGTGCTAAAGTGAATATGTTCTCTGTGTAAATTGTTATTGTAATTGGTTCTCCCTGATTGGCATATTTGATTTACCGGTCAGTCCCTAGTAGTGTGCAATGAGTGTGCAAGGGCTGGTAAATCAAATACTACTAGTGGGCCTGCAGTACTGATTGTGCCACCCACACAAGTAGTCCTGAAACAGGAACTCAGTCCTGCCACAGCAGTGTCTGTGCGCAGTTGTTTACTGCCATGTTGACTTGGCAAGTGCACCCACTTGCCAGGCCCTAACCTTCTCTTTTCTTACATGTCAGTCACCCCTAAGGTAGGCCCAAGGTCCCCATGTGGGCAGGGTGTAGTGTATGTGAAAGGTAGGACATGTACTGGTGTGTGTAACATGTCCTGATAGTGAAATACTGCCGATATAATTTTTCACTATTGAAAGGCTATCTTGCCCTTTAGGACAGAATAGGGAATGCTTTGTAACATTTTCCAAGCATATCTTCCCATAACGATAAGATAGAAAAATGGAGTTTGGTATCAATGAACTCAGGATTTAATAACACATCTTTTAGTAAAGGTGGTTTTTAAATTGCGTGTTTGAAAATATCACTTTTAGAAAGTGTCCATTTTCTTGTTCAACCATCCTGTGTGCCTCTGCCTGTTTGTAGATTGACTGTCTGGCTTTGGAGTGACAGGTGCTGGGGAGGTGCAGAGTCTGGAGTGAGTCAGCACCAGGCTGAATAGACCTGATTTGCATTTGGAGTGGTGGGAGGAGCAGTACCTGTACCTGAATAGGGTTTTGCCTGCCTTCCACAATGCTGGCTCCGCCCCCTGTGGTGTGTCTGGAACCAAGCTTCACACTGACAATGGATGTTGTTGTGCACTTGCAGGGTGCCCCCCAGAACTGGTTTGAACTGGGCTCAGAGCCCCTTGCACAAAGAGAACAAAGACATTTTGGGGTATAAGTATCAGACCCATAACTCCAGACTTTAGACTACTTCTGGAATCAAGAGGAACCTTTGCTGAGGAGAAGATCTGGGGAAACTGAGGAGAAGTACTGCCCTTGCTGTGTGTCTGGGGTTGGCCTGCAGTTGCTGTTTCTGCCAAAGAAAGGAGAAGGACTTTGCTATGTGCTGTGTCCTCTGCTTGAGAAAATCTCAAAGGGCTTGAGTAGAGCTTGCCTCCTGTTTTGAAGTCTCAGGAACACAAAGACTTCACTCCCCTGCTCCTCTGAACTTCCTTGCTGGGAGTTCTGACCTGCCAGGCGTGCCTGTGACTGTGTGGGGCCTCTGGAGGTTGTTCCTGCTGCTGGGAGCTGGAAAGCAACGCAACAACAAGGAAATCGACACATCGCTATTCTTGCGACAGTGTGTCCAACGCAAAGCCGTGGTGCGAGAAGAATCTCCCCAAATCGCCGCAATCAACCCAGCAATTGTCGCCGCAGCAAGAATTGACGCATCGAGGGATCGCAGCTGAAAAGGTCGACGCAGCGATGCTGGCCGCCGCTTCACCGTTAGCTGACGCATCCCGGATTTCCACACATCGTCCCTGTGCGGCAGGTTTTCCCCAACGCATCACCCGCGGATCGGAGTCGTCTCAGAATCGATGCATCGCTTCCCCCTACAGACCGGACCCAACGCATCGCTCCCCTTTGTACAGCGGAACTGTCGCATCGCATCCACCAAGGTCTCAGGAACCGGCATATCTCTTTGCTTTTTGCCGCTTCACATCACTGCGGTTGTTTGGTTTGGTGAATTTTGTTGCAACAACAGGTACATTTCAAGAAATTACACGTCCATAGTTTTCTACGGACTCAGTTGCTAAAACCTTTTGAGAGTCATTTTTCTTAATACTTGTATGTTGGGTTTTTGTTGTTTTGGTCTTGTTAAGTTTAGATAAAGATACTTTATTTTTCTAAACCAGTGTGGTGTCCATTTGTGGTGTTATCATGTTACTGTGAGTGTTGGTACAAATACTTTACACATTGCCTTTGGGATAAGCCTGTCTGCTCGTGCCAAGTTACCAAGTGGGTGAGCAGGGGTTATCTAAAGTGTCTATCCCCCTTACCCTGACTAGAAGCAAGGGTCCCTATTTGGACAAAGGTACCTACCTCTGCAAACTAGAGACCCGCATTTCTAACAATTACACTTTATGTGATGAGTGTCCCTCAGCTCACTCCACACATGCTATAAAGTAAACAGAAACAATGGCGACCACACGCCTTTCTTTTAGTTTGTGCGGCTCGCCAAATGGTATTTTTTAATATTATATCTTTTTTTTAAAAGCGTAAAACAGCACACTTGTGGTTTGCAAAAGGATCAGTGCGGCATGCAGCGCTTCATTTTAAAGCATGGTCCTTTCAGGAGGGTGGCTTCCGCTTAATTTATTCTCCCCATGCCTTCCCCCAACAACACTTCCCAACCCAGCATGTGCATTTCATCCTGAAATGGCCGCAGGACTGTCAAACAGTCTGTGTAAAGGGAAGGAGCTACATGCTACAAGTAGGTGAGTTACTCATTACATAAGAGCACTGCTATTCAGCATGTTTGTTTTTATTTCATCCATCTCCTCCCCGCTGCGCACGGCGCTGCTTCCACTTCATTTAATCACCCCGACAACACTTCCCACCCCACACTGTGCATGTTATTGTAAAGTAGCCGCAGGTGTGTTCAGCTCTCTTTATAAATATCAGCCGCTACATGCTACAAGCTAATTACATTACTAACTAAAGAAGAGCACTGCTCTTCAGCATATCTGTTATTTATTTCCATCCTCTTTTGGTTCTCCAGTGCCACAAGGTCATAATAATAGCAATAGCGCTATGCAAATATAATCATTCCACTGCAAATAAAAAAAAAGTTGTCAACACCAACAACTCTAAATTTCACAAATTCGAGACCGATTGCATTGCAAATGCTTGTTTAAACTGTTTTTATACATTCTTTACTTTAAATTCTCTGAATATTTGACAATGCATTACTACTATGGCCTAATAGGTCCTCCAGCTGGCACTGCTGGAATAAAAAACAGTACCAGCAACTGTGAAAAACATTTGCACCAGCAGTAAGCATTACAAAGTCTCTTTGTTAGTATTTGTCATCGAATCATTGCAAGAATTGGAAATCCAACAAAACATGAAAGCCAAACAACTAGAATTCACCTCACCCAGCCAATATTCAAAACAATGCTCCAGTCGTAGGTCAGTGCCTCATGTCTAGTATGAGCAGCCGTTCTGAGCAGGCATGAGTCATTGAGTGTCTTATCACCACCTATGACATAATCTCCTGCCTCTGGTGGGCACAGCCTAGGCCAGCGAGAGTGTCCCAGGGTCACTTTTCTGTCTCTCAACAAAAGCTCCTAATACGGTAGCCAATTTGTCAGCCATTGGTCTTCTACGCATCTCCTTCTGTTCCTCCAATCTCAGTGCTGATTCCTCGGCTATCATCAATTTTTCCAATTCTGCCTTGCACCTGATATGCGGGTGTCCATTGCGATTGATCTTTTGGCAATGACCAATTCCAGATCTATGAATCTGGGGCATGTTTTCTATGATTACAGCCTTAACATACACGGCCCAAGCTCATAAAGGTGTGTATGATTCATTGATCACTCTACGTCCTCTATCACCTGGCACCAAAAGTCAGCTATAGTTAGGCATGCCGAGACCATATGTATGAAGTCTGCGTCTACTATTGAGCACCTGGGGCAGCCCTTATCCCCTGAGCTTCTCGTGAGTTGGGATGATGGACATATCTGTATAGGCATAGCTTCACACTGTTGCAGCAGCACAGTGCACTTGGACACAATTTGATGATGACGTAGCCGCATGGACTACTTGGGCTCAACTTCACTATGTTATTGCAGTGCTGACCACTCAACAGGAGAGGCTTTGCTCCAATTCTTCGAGCACACAGGTCAATTCATTTTTCTAGGTGGACAGACCTTCAAGTTCTGGGTTCAGTTGCTTCTGGGTCACCCTAAACAATCATACCTGCTGCAAGTCAGGCACTTCAAGTAAGGGAGACATCCTTTTCTGACTGGCCCAGACTCCAGATAATGTTCCTTCACCTCTGCAAAGCTGGCTGTCAGGCAGACACCAGCTTTGGTTGCACAGCAGTCCTCTGAGTACTCTGTGAAGCATGCCCTTCCTTTGGTAAAAGAGAAAATAGAACTAGAAAAACAAGTAGGTCAGAGAAAGTTAACGAAATGTGGATTCTCTGCTCTTTCAGATTCAGTCTGGGGTATCTTTCATTTAGCCTCTCCAGGCTGTTCTCCAAACACAGCCATTTTGTAGAATGATGTTCCTCACAGCAGGGTAGTCTCCAGCCGGGAGTATGCACAACAGAGGCACAAAGAGAGGTGATCTTCTGCACCAAGCTATCAACAGCCACGCTAATCAGTGATCAGAAGAGAGTCAAAAGGCTGCCCTCTCGTAAAGGACTGTTCACACTTTGAACAGAAAGACTGTAGTAACAAATGTACCCCCCACAATCTCCCAAATGGGAGTGACCAGTAAGTCTAATCAGCAGTCTCTGTCTCCTCTTTCCCCACTTCATTGGCTGGGCCTCCACCCTCCTGCTTCAGGAATGTCAGCAGTACAGTTCTACTGTCTGAGAAAGCCACTCCACCTCCACCGTATGCATATGAACAGGTCAGGGGCTTCCAAAATTGTACCTATAAACCTCCATTGCTCTGGTTACTCATACACGCAATGTATATACCACATGCAATTACAATACAAAGACCACACACGCACACTGTTTACATACACTTCGGACAATGGTGCTAGGAGTTGGTACATAGAAGCAGAACTTTACATGAGCAGTCCAGATGGCCTCCACTCTAGTGGCAAAGATCAAAAGATCTGGTCAAAACTACTGATTCACAAAACAATGTACACATATGTGCTTATTTTTTTCTTTTGCTATTTTTTCATTCAGTGAATTAAATGTGGAGATTCTGAGTTTTCCCTGTTCTCTGGAACCCACCCTTTCCCTTTCAGTTTCTTCCTTGTTATTTTCACCCATTTATTGTTGGTTGTAGATTGCATTGTAAAAAGCTGCTGGCAGCTTTAAGACAAATACTCAGAGGAATAGGTTTTACAGAAAAATGAACTCAGCTCTTTCAAAATAACTTTTTAGGTCGAACATTCGAGACCGCTTGTATATACTTTAGTATATACTTATATGTATAGTGGAGAAGTGTGGCTCAATGGTTAGAGCGGCAGACCCTGATGCAGAGGTCTGTCCCGAGACCAGGGTTCAATTCCCGCTTCGGTGGGTCTTGGGCTTAATTTCCTCGGACCTGATATTTCTCGCCTCGGTGCCTATTCTAATCATGGGTCCCACTCTGCAACTCTGGGCAATAGCTTGCTTAATCTCCACAACGGCCCCAACAGTGCAGGGGATGCCTGGTGCACCTTGGGGGTGCCCAGGAGTGGACACTTCACAGGGAAAGCCAGGATGGGTTCCTCTGTGGTATAAGTACAGCGCCGGGACACCTCTGTTGGTAAGTAGCTGCACGCTTTACAAATGCCAGATTATTATGTGTATGTACTTTGTGGGCTCTGGAGATCAGCCCTAGGACTTGAATGCTTCCGCTTAGGGACTTTTTTTCTGTTCAATTGCTTCTATTGAACTGTCTTGATAGAAAACGACCAGCAGAGGTCAGTAAAATACCAGAATTGCTTTCTGCTGAGGGACTTTCCTTTTTTAATTTTTCTGGCAACTGGCTTTATTTAACTTTCTTGATAGCAAACAACCAGCAGAGGTCAGTAAAATACCAGAATCACTTTAGCATTCTCTAGATTCCAGTCCATAGAAATGGTCTTCCACGAGCACCAGTAGACAATAATATTTTTTTCAAATCTTGTATTTTCAGTGATATGACCACAGAGGGCACTGATTTTATATTAAAAACAGAGCTTTGGGCTATACCATTTCCAGCTGAAAGGCAATATTTTATCTCCACGTGTTACCATACCTGGTGTGTCATGCAGTTTGGTGCTTACTTTCCCTCCATGTTAAAGAACAGTAGATGTTTCAGCACCCAGGCTAATGTGATGCATAGTTAAATACGTATAAGGTCCCAAAGGCAAGACCGATTGCATTGCAAATGCTTGTTTTTCCATTGCCTCTGAAAGTCCCACAACATAGCATAATATCCCGCTGCCAGGGGCTATGCAGACTATTAAAGACTCAATACCCAAGCTATATGATGGTACCACAACCAAAGGCCTCTAATGAGGGAAATGGCCTTTAATGACTGGTATAATCTCAGACAAAAGGGATATAATCCTATTAGAACATATCACACCAGGAGAGTAAAATATTCTAAATGAAATAGGGACTAATAGAAGAACAAACATTGGAATGTCAGAGCAGAAGGTCTATACCAGCCATTATTAGCCCTATGGCACTCTGACGTCTTCGGTGAAGCTCCCAATATTCTATTGTTATAATGTGCCATTATTGCCCACTATGGCCATATAAATGATTATAAACCATAGTCCAAGGCAAAGGCCTATAACGAAAGAGAGGGTGTTTAACGAGTAGAGTAGCCGGAGGCAGAAAGGCAATAATGCTATCAAAAGAGGTGACCTTCTGAGGGTAGAAATGTCTACATTAAATGGGAAGAAACCAAAAGGAAAGCATTGGAATGTTGGAACAGAAGGTTTATACCAACGATTATTGGCCCACAGCCATTCCATTATGTTTGATGGCGATCCAAACATTCAAACTTTATAAATTAGTGCCATTATTGCTCTTAATTCTTCTCCGTGCAGTTATGGGCCTGAGTCACAGGTGAGGTTTAGCATTGAGAGAGGGTAATTAACAAATAATATGCAACCTCCTTTAAAAAATATAGCACACAGTGCTTCAGAAGGAGCTGCTAGTTCACAGATGTCTGTCCGGGCTCCTTCCTTTGTTTTTGCTGGGAGAGAAGTCAAATTATCCAAAAACTGTTGAAAAATGTAAAGTTTTTAAAGTTTTCTACATTTTTTGAGTGATGGGTTCCTTCTCAGGAAAAGCAAAGGAAGGAGCCCAGACAGCCACCTATAAACCATCAGTTGCTTCAGAAGAAGCCAGAGGACAATGGAGCCATTTCTAAAAACGTATTCAGGTAAGAGCCAGTCCTTGTTCCTGTAGCGCTCCCAGAGCCCCATAGGGAAGTTGGAAGCTCGAAGCACAGAATGCTGACTTTTTGGGCCTTTCAGGGCTTTAACTGCGGTGGGTACCGCTGGGTATCAGACCCAGAAGTAATTAAAAAGTAACTTTGAAATGGGTTCTCCAGGCCCTATATTCATATCTGTACATTTACAGAAAATACACAGATTGATTTCAAAATGATGAATGTAAACATCCTTAAGGTAATTCATGAAATTGATGCAGTTCACGTTGACATATTTTAAGTCCCTAAGAATACTTGCTTTCCAGGTGTTTTGTTTCTGTAGGTTGACCCTTTGTTGGAAATGTGCCCTTTTTATAGGGTCATTTTTTTGCTTTTTGGCTGAACATTATTTTTGCTGTTTATAGAACTCTGTGCACTTTACCCATGATAACTATTATGTGCTTGTACTCCTCCTTTCAACATGATAAAATTGGTATACCCCTGATTGTCATTTTTAGCTTACCTATAAGTCCCTAAGATA
Source organism: Triturus cristatus (assembly GCF_964204655.1). Lineage (NCBI taxonomy): Eukaryota > Metazoa > Chordata > Amphibia > Caudata > Salamandridae > Triturus > Triturus cristatus. Next base: position 250,285,655 of record NC_140586.1, read on the forward strand.
TGGTACCCACAGTCTACCCAGGGCCTGTAAGGTAAATGTCACTAGTGGGCAGCAGCACTTTTTGCGCCACCCACTGTAGTGACAATGTAAATATTACTGCAGGCCTTCCACCAGTAGTTTGGTTGTTCAGGTTTAAACTGCAAATTTGACCATTCAAAATAACCCATTTTGGCAGGCCTGAGCCCCTCCTTTTAAATATGTACAAGTCACCTCTAAGAAAACCTTATGGCACATTAAGTCAGTGTGCATGACATGTAAAAGTAAGACATGTAAAGTTTAATGTTAAATATGTCCTTACAATGATTAGCACCTCAAAGTTATTTTCACAGTAGCAGGGTTGGCTGTTCCATGGAAAAGCTTTGGGATACAATATTTTTATTTTGAAGGTTTTATATAGCGCGAACAAGACTCTTGCGAGTAACAGAGCGCTTTACAAGTCATAAGAGTAAATCCTGCGCTAAGCATAGCGAGATCTAAGTGATAGAGTTGTACAGATCTGAAAGTCATAAAGATTAAGCTAAACAGAAGGACAACTGAAGAGATTAAAAACAGCATACGTCAGATACAAAATACAGAAAACCGTTACAGAGTTCAAGTGAATTTAGCCATGAGGATCGCTTTCACTTCTTTTTTTAATGCGGCAGAGGAGGGGTTAATTCTTGTTTCACTGGGTAAAGCATTCCAGATCCTAGGAGCCATACCAGAAAAGGTTCAGTTATAGGTTTTTTTTTTGGCAAATTTTTGTGGTTTCAGAAGAAGAGTCTTGGCACTCCTGGAGGCTCTGCTGCCAGATGAGAGCACCAATTTCTGAGCTAGGTAGTGGGGGGCATTGTGGTGGAGGGCCTTGTGTGTCATACAAGTGATTTTCAGATGTATTCTGGCCTCAAACGGAAGCCAGTTGAGTGCTCTCAGGTCTGGTGAAATGTGGGAGTTTCTCTTTGAGCCCGTGATGAGTCTCGCAGCAGAGTTGATCGTGGCTCTTAGCGGGGCTGTCGATGCCCTCGGGAGGCCGCATTGGGTAACCGCCCCATATTCCACACGAGGGATTACTAGGGCTTGAACCGCTAGTTTGAAATCTTGGGCCGGTAGAAAGGGTTTTAGTTTTCGAAGAGTCTTCAGATGGAAGTTAGCTCCTTTAGATATGTTTCTGCATCTTTAGGTTACTGTCAAGCGTGACCCCCAGCGATTTCGCTGAGTCCACGACTAGAGGATGTTCATTAAGAGCTGTTAGGTGTTTCATTCAGTCCAGTATAATTGTAGTTTTGTTGGGGGGAGCGATTAAGAGGAATTCAGTTTTGAGGGAGTTTAGTTTCAAGTGGTTTTCGGCCAGCCAAATTTGGGTTTTTTGTAGTGTGGAGTTGAGTGATTTGATGTCATCAAGAGAATGAATCTTGATGTAGATTTGGGTATCGTCAGCGTACATGTGGAAATGAATTTTGGCGAGGCTGAGAAGATCGGTGAGTGGTTCCATAAAGAGGTTGAAAAGGGTGGGAGAGAGAGAGGAGCCTTGAGGAACTCCTAACGTGACTGGCATGGGGTTGGACTGAGTTTGGTTGACCTTGAAGCTTTGGGATCTATTTTGCAGGAAAGAAGTGAACCAGTTAAGAACAGAACCAGAGACTCCCATTCTGTTTTTCAGGAGTATGAGCAGGTTGTCGTATTTGACGGTGTCAAAGGCTGAGGATAGATCGAGTAGAATTAGTAAACAGGCTTCGTTTTGGTCTAGGATTTTTAGCGCGTCGTCCAGGTTGAATTGAACAATGTGGCTGTTCAGCTGTAAGTTAACGCATTTTTCCAGGAGTTTGGCAAGCATTAGAATGTTGGAAATCGGGCGATAGTTGTTTGGGTCCGAGGGGTCAGCTGTAGGTTTCTTAAGGATCGGTGAGACCTGACCTGTTTTCAGGCTGTCTGGGATGGATCCTTGAAGAAGGGACATATTAATGATCATAGTCCAGAGGGGTAGAACTAGGGGAATGAAGTCTTTTAGGTAATTAGCTGGGAGCGGGTCGATGAAATGATTGGAGGGTTTCAGAGAGGTTAACATCTTTAATATGTGATCTTCACTGTAAGTGTTAAAGTGGGGCCAAGTTGCGTTGTTTTTTAGTTTAAATTTTGGGAGGTCATTTTCTTGAGCCTCTGCCTGGGGCAGAGATGGGTTCTGAGATGTCTAAGAGGTCTTTTCATAAGTCTGATTTAATGGATTCCGTCTTGGTCGCGAAGAAGGCGGCAAATTCGTCACAATTAGGAAGAGCAGGTGGGATCGTGTTAGGGAGACTGGGATGGTTTTTGGTCTGATCTTTGATAAGATCGAATAGTTTTTTGGGGCGGTTCTTGGCACGGTCTAGTTGTGACCTGAAGAAGACGGTTTTAGTTTTTCTGATCTTCCTAAAGTAAGTGTTTCTGGAGAATCTGAGAAGCTTGAGGTGATCAATAGAGGGGTCAGCTCTCCAACGACGTTTCAATATTATGAGAGAGTGTCTGTCATCATTTAGTCTCCCATCGTACCAAGGTTTTGATTCTTTTGTGGAAGTACTTTTCAGTTGAAGCGGGGCAATTTTGTCAAGTAAGTTGTTCATGGAGTGGAAGTAATGACTGGTCAGCTCCTGAACATCTTAAACATTAAGTTTAATAAATTTTTTCTCTGTTTAGGAAACTGCTAGGAAAATATTTCAAGGGCTCTTTTAATACTTAAACAAAATACAATTTAATGGTAAAGTTCAGTTTTCTTTAACTATTACAGAAAAAGCACTTTAGAAAAGTTACCTTGTGCCTGCCTAAAGCCTATAGAGGCCTTTCTGTAAGTATTCAACTGTCACCTTGCAGCTTGATGGCTCCCTTCTGTGAGGTGTGGGCTGCTACCAGGACAGGGACAATGGGCCTTGAGTGTGGGGAGGAGTTGACCTACCCCTGACAGGATGGTATGGGACCTGTGCCCAGACCCTTGGTACAATTTAAAGTTGCCTCCTCTGTCACACGCAGATGCAGCTCATACCTAGGCCTGCTTTTCCCTTTGTCCTTTTGATCAGCCAGAGACCACCCCCAGTGGGAGGGAGAACTGCCTCAGAACTGGTTTAGAGTGACCACCGGGGTGGGGGTGTGAACACAACTTTCACATTAAAATGACACGTCCTTGTTGACTCTCACATCCTACTTGACATGTCTGCTGGGGTGTTAATATGACACTTAGGGCACACTTCAAAGAGGCCTCCCCTGTCACAGGCAAATGTTAGCTGACAATGGACAGGGCCCTTCTTTTGGCCTGCCAGTCTGTCAGGCCCCAATCACAGTAGGACTCTCTTTGACATTACAGTGTCACAACCTGTTTGACTGACAGCTGGGTTTACATGTAACATTTGGGACACACTTTGAATGAGGGAAACAGAATGCCAAAACACTTTGGGGCAGATTTACAAGCCCCTTGCGCCACTTTTGCGTCATTTTTAACATGGGAAAAGTGACGCAAAAGTGGCGCAAGGGGCTTGTAAATAAGCCCCTTTGTGTGTATCCATTGTCTGGTTGCTGAAAGCTCAGCTTTGACTTTACCACACGTCTGACTTTGAGTTTGCTGGAGGCACAGGGACTGCCTAAAACTGGATTTTAGTGTTAGATGTCGGAGGACACTAGGATTACCATAGTACGCATCCCCACACAACACACACTCAGCCCTCAGAGTCAAAGTTTAGGCCGAAGACTTCGTCCATCTAAAAAATGCCCAAAGTGGGTAGGGGTAGCACTAGGAACCTGGATCCCATTGGTTAGGATGCCCTTTGTGGTAATTCCAACCAACTAACTTGTGCCAGGCATAAATGTAGCACCTCCAGGCACTCACTTCAGAACACTCCTGAGCCTGAGGAAAATCAGTAGAAGACTGACCCTGCTGTCTGTAACCGGAGACTAGCCATGGAGGGCTGGACTTGCTCCCTCTCTTGCACCCAGAAGAAAGAAGTGGACTCCAAGGGTCATAAGATTGACCTCCTGTTAAAGCTACAGGGATACAACAAACTGTAACAGGCCTTTTCCTGCAACTGCCCAGCTGACCAGTGGCAACTAGATCTGGATTGTACTCCCATGTTGGTATCTGCCTGAGACTGGTTGTGTAGCCGACCTGTGCTCCATTGCAGTCAGAATCAATTTACACCTATGTCCTTTTCTACCACGACCAATGACTATCATTGGCACTTCAGAACAGTCCTGAACCTGAGGAAGATATGAAGAGGACTGAAACTGCTGTCTGCAACCTGAGAATAGCCCTGGAGGATTGGACATTTCCCTCTCTTTTGTACACAAGACAAAGAAGTGGACTCCAAGGTTCATAAGTCTGACCTCCTGTTAAAGCACAGGGACACAATAAGCTACAAGAAGCCTTTTCCTGCAACTGCCCAGCTGACCAGTGGCAACTGAATCTCACCTGTGCTCTTAAGTTGGCCTTTGCCTGCCATCGTGTGAGTCTCTGGGTTCCTCCCCTGACATCTTGGGGGCTTTAGAAGCGTACTCGTCTGGTAGATTGGAGCTTAAAGGACTAAAGCCAGAAGGTAAAATCTTTGACCAGGAAAAACTTGGTTGTGTATCTGACCTGCGCTCTACTGCAGTCAGCCTCAAATTGCACCTGTGTCCTGTTCTACCAGGATCATTGACTATCATTAGCACTTATATATTCGGTTCCCCTTACTAGATTTATGTCATTTTGGTGTTGCTTTGTATATTTAATCTCATTCTAATTTGGTATGGGATTCTATTGTTTTGCATTTCAACTTTTTTACTTTTATAATACTGCTTAAGAACTTTAAACCTTGTCTCTAAGTTAGGCATGTCTGCTCTATGCCATAGCTGCAGGGGTGCTGAGCTCAGGTTATTTTAGTGACCTTGACGGTTCCTCCTGACAACAATTGTGGTTATTACCTGAGGTGGGCTTCTACACCCCCTCCTCAAATGTTACCCTAATTTCTTACAGTCTTGTACACTGTAAACTGAATCGTCTCTTTGTGTCTAGGCGAGTTCAGGCAGAGGGTGGGTGTTCATGACTAGGCAAGATTGCTAGCTGTTGTTTGAGGTTGGAAGCAGTGCAGAATTCTCACAGTCTCTGCCAGTGGGTCACAAAGGGATGACATGGTCATCCAATCCTTGCCCTGTTAACTAAGAGTACAGAGTGATGGCCGTTTATGTGCCAATTTTAATTTTGATTATTTAACAAGGAAATGTATGAAGGTGGTACACAGCCACTGAAATATAAACAATGTAAAAGGAAAACAAAATCCTGTGTTTACAGTTGGAAAGAGAGAGAACGTGTGAGAAAGAAAGAAAGAAAGAGAGTGAGAGAGGGGCAAGGTGATGGGGAGGTGACACACAGAAGTATATGCCGAAGGACAGACTGAAAAGACATTCATGAAGAGGAAGAATATAATATGGGATGTACAAGTGGTGGATTTCAGAAAGCTGTTTGGAGTGAGAGGCTGCAGAGGCAAATTATGTGAATGGGAGTGACCGGATATAACCTGATATGGCCATAAAGTTTAATTTGTAGTCTCATGTATTTAGAATGGAAGCATTTTCAAAATGATATTAGAATGCTAAATCAGTAACAACAATGAATGTGTTGTAGTTAGAAAACAAGCATGAACAAAGCCAACAGGTCTGGCTAGCTTTTGGTTTATATTCAATGTTGTGTGACATGGCTGGATGCAGTAACAGAAAACTTACAGAAGTACCCAAATACTGGTCAGATGTTAAACTGTGGGAAAAAGTAAAATATTTAAACTCACAGGCTTTAAGCCATGGCCTTAATTACATAGGCTACACCTCTTGGGAAGGTGTTTTTAGTTATGCTTCTTTGGCCATGCCCCTTTTAGAGGGCCCATACCTCTTTCATCCACATTAAAGTAATAAATAGTTGTAGTCTGCAAGGGAGCATTCTGATTGACTGTCCAGCTCTCAACATTCCATCCAGGGGAGCTCATATGTTCTTAGCTCTTCTTGAGAACTTCCTGTACATCCTATGGTGTTTTAACCAATATATTTAAAAAAGTGTGCTGTAATGTGCACTATTTTGACTCTGTTTTTAGGTCAAAGCCTACCAGACAGTGCAGTTGTCTGGTTGCTAAAGACTTTCTGAGGACATTCTGAAAGCTGACCTAAGAATACATTCCACCCATTGCTTACCATTGGCTATATGGCTTGTAACTCACATTTGCTTGCTTTCGATTTGCTGGCTTTATTTGTTTTAGGCTGTCCAGCATGTCTTTGTCCCTCCCGTGGAATATACTGTTTCCAATATTGTTCCACAAGTGCTCACTTCCAGTAAACATGCCTTTAAATTTTGCTATTATCTTATCACATTTGCTGTGCATTCAAAAACAGAGGTCAGATATCAGGCTCTGTCTCCCGAGAGAGATTTATTTGATAATCTGGGGTTGTGAAAGGAAAGGCTTTTTTCTAGCATACAACAACATTTAAATGTCTGTAAATGGACTGTACACATATTTCAAAATATATCAGAATTAGGAAAGCCCAAATAAAGCACTTTTTTGTAATTCTGAAGTGTGCTATAAACAAATATTCAAATCAATGCACTAGGTGATGCAATGTCCACACATTACTGTTTGTGCACTGTATAGTTTTGTCAGTAAAAATGTATGTCTGTATAAATGTACTGATCATTTCAATTGAAAATGTGTTATCTGAAATGGCAGTGCACTACCAGACCGTGCATACTCCACTCTATGCTACTTCACTGCACAACACTTTACTTCACTCTATACCACTCTACTACATTCTACACTACTCTACTCCACTCTACTGTATGCAACTCCACTTCTACACCACTCCAAACCACTCCACTCTACGATGCACTACTATACTCCACTGTATGATGCTCCACTTTATAACACTGTACCCCACTCTATGACACTCTACTCTTCACCACTATAAGCCACAACTCTCTACGACATTCTACGTCACTCTTATCTAAGCCACTCTATGCATCTCTATGCCACTCCACACTACAATACTTTACGCCACTTCACTCTAGGCCTCTCTACGACTCTCCACTCTATGCCTCTCCACTCCCCCTTCTATGACACTCTGTTCTACACCACTCTATGGCACTCTACTACACTCACACCACTTTACTCTGCTCTACAACACTCAACACTACACAACTCCATTCTACTCTATGTCAGTCCCCTGTATACCACTTCACTCTATGACAAATTTACTCCATTTTACTCCACTCCATGCTGTGCCACTATACAATGCTCTACTCTACACTCCTCCACTCTACGTCACTCCACTCTATGCCACTGCACTCTATGACAAATTGACTCCGTTTTACTCTACTCCATGCTGTGCCACTATATGATGCTCTACTCTACACCCTTCCACTTTACGTCACTCAACTCTATGACACTCTACGCCAATCCACTCTATAACACTCTACTCCACTCTTTGTCACTCTGTGCCACTCCGCTCTACAACACTATGCCACTTAACTCTAGGCCACTCTACTACACTCCACACCACTCCACTCTACGTCATTCCACTCTACGTCATTCCACTCTATGCCACTCCACTCTACGCCACTCCACAACACTCCACTCTACTTCACTCTATGTCACTCCACATTTCTTCACTCTATGTTACGCCACTCCACTCTTCTCTACAACACTTTACTCCGCTCTATACACCTCCACTCAACGCCCTACATCTTTACGACCCTCAGATCTACGACACTCCACTCCACACCACACCACTCCACTCCACAACATTTCACTCTATGGCCCTTTATTCCAACCTTCGACACTCTACACCCCTCCACTCTATGACACTTTACTCCACTCCACTCTATGCCCCATCACTCTGTGCCACTCTACGATACTCTACACCACTCTATGACATTCCACTGCATTCTATGCCACTCCATTCTATGCCCCTCTACTCTACTCTGTGGCAGTCTACGCTACGCCATTCAATTAATCTCTGCTCCACTCCACCCTACTCTACAACACGTTACTCCACTCTACACCACTCTTTTCTATGCCAGTCTACACCACACCACTCCATGTCACTCCACTTTATGACACTCTACTCTACCCTAAGCTCTTCCACTCCATGTCAATCCACTCCACTCTACACCACTCTACTCCACTTTACTCCACAATATTCTACTCTATGCTACTCCAATCTATGACAGTTTACTCCACTCTATGACACTCCACGCCACTCTCCTCTGCGCCACTAACTTTTAGCCATGCTGAACGGCAGCCACACAGGAGTACAACATGGTTAAGACACATCGGCAAAGCCAATAGCTCTGGCATAGGCAGGACCTATTGGCTTTGTTAATGCTTGTTCTGAAAATGGTCTTTCTGGGCAAACGCTGCCCAATACTCACTAAAAAGGGAAAGGCTTGCTTACAATGTGGAGCCAGATGATATATGTTTGTCAGGGCTTATTTGGTTACCAGGTCGGCCATTCCTAGAACATGTTGACAGCATGACTTATTTAGAGGAGATTTATGAGCGTGCACACACCTGTATCTGTTCCCAAATCAGGATCATCGCCTAATAAAGCAGTCTGTGTTAGGTACACAATAACATGCCAATGTCAAGCAAACTTCCTCTTTTTTGAAGAGAAGCAGACATTCCCCTGTTGAAAAGCATGACTTGAGCGCCCACTACTGTCGATCTTTATACGAATAAGTGTCATAGGCACAGAGGTGTCACTGTAGAACAACTTTAAAGGAGAGCTGCTTTTGGCTTTTGACAAAATAATGTTTCACTATCTTCCTCAGGAAAGGGTGTTGTTATGCTGCAGCATTGCAAGACGACTCAGCTGAGCATCCGTTAAAATGTCAATGTTATTTATGTGCAAAAGCATTTCATAGTTTTTCTTGTGTTTCGCATCAATTAAAAGTATAATTTATTCTGTATATCAAATTATGTATTTAACAGACAATGAACATGTTGTACAAAATTGGGTTATTTGAAAATAATATGATTGGTGCTGCGCACATAACATTTACCTGCCCATTATGTAATGTTGTGCTATGAAAATTATGTGCTTTCATTTTCCATAACATAATAAATGACATGCTTTTTGTGGAAGAGCCATATTGTTCTCACTTTATTACTGGACAGCCAGCTATCTGTTCCCTGCTGCTTGTTGATTAGAGCTGACTAGATGCTGTATTTAGGGTTATTTACTATTATTTGATTGATTGCCAGCGTGCATAGCTTGGTTCATTTCTTAAATGGTACATTGCATTATTTCATTTACATTGAGTTAAGGGTTATGCTAATTCCCTTTACTCTAATGTTCTTTTCGTTAGGTAATTATACTATTATTTGAATACATTTACAATTACTGAGAACTGGAAAGCCCTGTTGGGCAGGTTTTCTTAATGGTTTTGTCTGAGCATTAAAGTTGAAGATTTTCCCTTTCCTGCCTAACAACCCTCTTTAATTAATTAGGGGTGGGGCATCAACAGTTTTTGGTGAATAATGTGGGCAATGACTAATTGGTGCTAATTAGGAGGCTAATTATGGGGTAAACAGACCCTCAAGTGGAAGAATCCTTCTGCATTGAAGTGGTGGTTCAGACACTGCAAGTCTGATGAAAGAAACCTGGTGGTGAATTTCAGAAGACTGAATAAGGTACCATGTCTTGCGTGGTCACTTCCTAGTTTTGTGATGTGTCTAGCCACCTTTGCAAAACAGGTTGCTCGTTTGTTTTAGGGGTTGCATTCCTGTTGTGTAATGTTATTAAGTTTTGGTTATTGTGTCATGCGTGGTACACAGCATATTATGGCCAGTTGTTAATGAAGATGCACCATTTTATGCTGCTGATCATTTATTTGCTTACACACTGTGTATTTTATGTGAAGATGCTGGATTTTTTGAAGAATTAGATTTCATAATTAATGTGTGTGGAAGTTTAAAGGTGGCACTAAGATTTTTGAGTTCATGAATTCTTTAACCGTAGTTATTAGTGAGTACTAATTAAAAGTGATGTTTATTCTGTACTCAAGGATAGGTTACACGGATTCCAGGTTGGGTCATTGTTGGTTAAAACCTGGCTAAGTGTTCTACACGAGGTGTCTGAGCGATCCCTTGCCGGCTGGCTTGTGGGTCCCCTGAAGACTTTCTCATCAAACCAAAAAGCTCCCCTGGTTGCTCCAGGCCTGCCCTGACTTACCCTCACTGGGTGAGTCCCTCAGACCTTGCTGGTCTGCACCGCTGACTTTATTCAATTTCCACGAGACTTGCTGTTGCCAAGGCTTGTTGGCTCCAATCCGGTTGCCAACACCTCAGTGAGCTGCAGACTTCGTGGGACACTCCAAATCCAGCTCCTGGTCGTCGTCGACGCCTCCTGGACCTCGTGACTGAAGAGTCAAAACAACCTTGATCACCTGAAATCACCCGACTTCCGTGGGCATCCATCTTCCTGGCCCCGGGTTCACTGGCAAGTGACTGTGAACACTGTCCCTTCTGCTTTCAGGTCTTCTTCATCTTGAATCCAGCCTTGGATTCCACCGGACACTTCTCCAGTCTTCACAAGCAGCAAAACTTCTTCGGCTTCCCTTGAAAACGACGGCGCACCCGACACCAAAAGACACCTATGCACCCGGCTTCCCTGGGTGAGGTAACTCGTGCACTCCGGTGCTCCTGTGGGTGTTCGCCCTCGAACTACTTACCTTGTAAGTGGCTTGCTTGTAGACTCTCTAGAAATACCCTAAAACTTTAAAAATTCCAACCGCGACTTGCTCCATTGAAATCAATAGGGAACCCGCGGCTGTATTGTCACACTGCACGCGTCTCCCGTGGGTCCTTTACTTAACTGCTTTGGGTGGATTAGTGAGGCCCCAGCGATTCTACAGGCCCTAGGCCTTGTCCCCATGCAAGTCGCAATTCCTAAACCTCTTTTTAAGTCTCGCCTGACCCAGCGCATGCGCTGGTCTGGCGAGACTTATTGAGAGGGCTCCAAAAAGTGCTACCAGGCCAGCCTAGAGCTAGAGTGCATGTGCGCGGGCGCTTTACCGCGATTACTTGCACTTTCATGTTTTAATGTTTGATCGTGATCGCAATCACTTTCACGGCCGCTTTGCATAGCCAGTAGGTCTCGCTTTTGTGACCTTATAAGTATTAAGTTATGCAACTGTTGCATGGCTAAACACTTATAAGGTCCCAAAGGCGAGACCTATTGGCTATGCCAATGCTTTGTTTAGTATATGGTTTGGTACGCCCCTAGGGCCCCAGCCATATTTGTGCTTAACTTATTGTGAAACGTTGATATTTGCATATGTTCCTGACTTCTAATCTCATAAAGAGATTAGTAGAGTGTGTCTAGTAATAAATACATATATATTTGATATATATACCTGTGTGGTGTCCTTTCATTTGGTAATTCAAGAGATTATAAGGTAAAACAAACTGCTTTACATTCCTCTGAGACTTAGCCTGAAAGCTGCTCTCCACAGCTACCACTAGGATAGCTTTCTTTAAAAGGTTGTCTTAAACCTATCTACCATAAGAGTCGAATTGGACTGGTGCAAGGTGGCCACTATAACTAGTGACCAGCATATGCCAGGACAACTTCTCACAATGTCTTGTTCACCAAAGGTTTTTGAGTGAATGTCGGCTTTAGTCAGCGACCTTGTATCCCATTTTTCTATGAATAGTACATCCGAAATAATGGAGGAGATTGGTGCACGAGAATCTGCCATCATGTCTACAACTTCTTGTGCCACAATGGTCTTACAGCGGGGACTTTTCACTTCAGAGTGAGAAGTTTTGTCTTAAGAAATAGTTATAACGATTTTAGATAACTTTTGTGCTCGTGAATCCTTGGTGACGTCAACAGACCGTAATTGTGTTCTTTGAACTTCTGCAAAAAGACAGGAAATGGCCAAGCTAGCCGTATTTGTTGCAGTGCTTGTTGCTGGCACGACAATTTAGATTAGTTCCAATATGTGTCTTAGAGCCCCACCTAAAACATATACTGGATGTTTTACTGAATGAGCCTCTAGTAGATTTGTTCCTTGCATCAACCGGTCCAATTACTTCAGTTTCCCCTGACACACAAGATACAGAGGTTCTAGAAGTAGAAGATTCTGCGGACATCAACTTAGTGGATTTCATTGATCTCTCTATACTCTTTGCTATTTCAATTGTTTTCGGTTGACTGTAGTCTCTGCAGCTCAATAGTTTCTCTTCAATGTGTTGCACCTCATTACCTAGATGACCAGAAGAGTGCAAATTTGCTTTTAGTGTCAAATTCTATGGCATCATTAACAACCAAGTGGTTTTAAAACTATTTAAACCAGCGTTTACATTGCATAACTGGTTTGCCAGGAACAGTATTTAAATGTGAAATATGAAGAAGTTGAGCTTTGGATACCATGAAGATTTATACTGTGAGTAAACTGTATATGACTTCCAAGAATTAAATTAGCGATTCGAAATTGCAAATATTACAACAGTACTTGAGTGTGGCTTGCAAGTAAAAATAATGAATAAACAATTTAAAATTAGAAACTAACAAGGTAAATTTCGTGCATATGAAACAGGTAAAAGTCTTGACATTAAACTGTGCCAGGTGTGCCTGTCACCAAGTGTGCAGCCAATTCTACTGAATTACTGTATAGAATGCATACCTTTCATTGAGTGTGTAGGCAATACAAATGAAAACGTTATACATGATGTGTGCTTGTCACTGAACGTGAAGGCACTATATCTGAATATTGTGAATAAGGTGTGCTTGTCACCGAATTTGCAGCAAAAAATAGGAATTACTTTTTAAAAAGTTGTGCCTGTCACCAAATGTGCAGGCAACCTATGTAAAATACCTACCGTGAACCAAAAATTCAAATCCAAGATGGCCGCCTGGAGCGTAGCACAATGGGCTGATGCTCAGGATGCCTAGCAACAAAGACATGGGCAGATGATGACGAGTGTGTAGGGGTGCGCACACTCCCAAATCGTCTGGAACCTCCTCCTTCCCAGCAGGAAACGCCTGATTGTTCTGCAGCTCCAAGGACATTGTGAAGATGCTTCTGCGATTAACGCGGGGGGAGGGAAGCACAGCAGTACTCCATCAAATAAAATGAGCCTGTTGGTGGGCTCATTTCCAGCTCATCCTTGTCGCCAAATGTTGCAGTTGATAAATGAAGGATATCCAATCAAGGTAAGTGCTAGTGAGCACGTTTATTTAATAGAACGTGCAGCAGAACAGAGAGCCCACGACCGCTCCTCTGATGTCCTTGGTGCTACTGCTCCAACTGCAGAAGTTCGAGCAGATCACCCAGGACAGAGAAAGCAGAACGCAGGCCAGGGTTTAAACACATACAGTGTCCCAAGCAGGAGCATGGGACAATAATAAGTTGTCTTTAAAAGAGACAAAGGACAACTTGTTAACACAACAGAGAGGTAAATGGCTATCCTGTTTCATTTTTGGTTGATACTGGTGCTACCCATTCCACAGTTAGACACATGGAAGTTATTAACTTACTCCTCTCTGGAAAAGAAGTCCAAGCAGTAGGCATTTTAATTGAGCAGCACAACTAACTTTATCTGAGGAGTGTCTCCTGCCTTGTTCTTATTACAAAAAAGATATTAAAGTGAAGACTAGTTAATATGTGCTTTACACTTCACTGTAGCGAACATAACCTTTATGTTCAATCCATGCTGGAAATAAGGCAAGTCAACGTGTTGGCACATGCCAGAACAAAGTTTGTCATTTCAAGTCCCCAAAAGAAAACAACTTGTAAATCAGCAGTTATTTTAAAAGAAGATAATAGATTTTCAAAATAAAGGCTTCAACATCAATAGTAACGCCATCAATGACCTGCTTAGCACAATTGTCCAAAATATGGGTAGAACAGTTTTCTTGGTTGATACTGGTGCTACCCATTCCACAGTTAGACATATGGAAGTTCCTAACTTGCACCTCTCTGGAAAAGAAGTCCAAGCAGTAGGCATTTTAAATGAACGAGTGCATAGCGGGTTGTCAGCAAATGTGCCCATAAAAATCCATTCAGGCATAAATTAACATGAATTCATGATCTGTGAAACTAGTCCAGTATATTTGGTGGGTCGTGACCTATTGTGTAAAATGAAGTGTGTCATTTATTGTACACCGGATGGTATCTACATTCAAACAAAAGATCCTGATTTTGATTTCAAGATTGAAGAATACGAAGTGAGAAATTGCATATTCCTGGTATTCACAGATGAGGACTTAACTCCATATTTAAGAAACACAGAAAAATAAGAGTTTTGAGAATTTACTGAAAAAGATTTTGTTCGTATTAAAAGTGCAAAGCCAGTACAGTTTACCGTAAAGTAAGAAGCAGTTTATCCATGCATTCCCCAATATAGACTTTCTGGTGAAGCTGAGGAAATAAATAAATCAATGATTAAAAAGATGGTGCAGAAGGGTAAGATTTATTAGTCCCATTTTGTCCTGTGGTACTGTTTCAGATTCCAGCAGATCCAGAGTGGTTCACAATGACTGATTATCTCCATTCCTCTACATGAGGACAGCCAGAATCTTTGTAAGTTTAGATTTAAATGTAAGGTGTTGGTTTGGAAAGGAATCCCACAATGGTATACAGTGTCCTTCCATATTCTTTCAAGGACTCCCATTGACCCTATTCCCATTGATCCTAGTCACATTAATCCATTACTGTTGCAGGGGAACAGTGGTTGGTAGGAACTTTGTGGACTCCTGGGATTCTGGACGTTTATGTGAAAATATGTGGTAAGGCAAAGTCTGAGGTCTGCAGTGCATTGTGGGTAAAACAATGTCATGGGATCCACAAAAAATCGCATCACCCTGGACTCCCCCAAGTGTCTTGTTTTCAGAAATGTCTGGGTTAGGGAGGTTTTCCTAGTTGGCGGCAGAGCCTGGGCCCAATTACTGTAGCTACCCTATTGGCAATGTTCCCACATTAAGTTTTGGGGACTTTTATGTTGTGAGTGCTACGACAAACTACATAAGTGGGGCAGTGTTTTCTCAAGCTGAGTTTCTAAGGAAGATAAAGTCAGGTGTCTATGGCTGGTAATTTAATTCAGTACATATACCTTTACACTATGTTGGCATAACAGAAGACGGTTTTCCAAGGAGTGATGGCCCAACAGCAACTCCCCAATGCCAACTGAAGTCCACGGGAAAAATAAGGCTTGCTTGGAGGGTGAACAAATTAGTTCAAGGCAGGAGACACTCCTCAGATAAAGTTAGTTGGCTGCTCATTTGACAGAAGTTCTTATTACAAAAAAGATATTAAAGTGCACACTAGTGAATATGTGCTTTACACTTCACTGTAGCGAACATAACCTTTATGTTCAATCCATGCTGGAAATAAGGCAAGTCAACATTTTGGCACATGCCAGAACAAAGTTTGTCATTTCAGGTTCCCAAAAGAAAACAACTTGTAAATCAGAAGCTCTTTTAAAAGAAGATAATAGAGTTTCAAAATAAAGGCTTCAACATCAATAGTAACGCCATCAATGGCCTGCTTAGCACAATTGTCCAAGATATAGGCAGGACAGTTTTCTGGGAAATGTCTTCATTGACTTCTTTCAGTATCTGAAAAATAGAATGGTGTTTCCATTAACAACATTTACGTTCTCACCACAGTACAGGCAATATTCTTGAATTTCAAACCATGTTGCAATAATGCTGGTCTACTCTGCTCTGCAATTGTAGAAGCAGTCTTTACAGTATCATCACAGAAGTCTTACAAAGCACAGGTCACAGCAAAAGAGAAACTGTAGCATCTCAACAAAAGTGAATATAATTTAACATTCCTCTTGATGGAATCTTCTCTACTAAATGAGAAGTATCCATGTTGTAGATCTTTCTCTGCTTGCTGTGAGAAAATAGGTGGAAGCATGTTTTTAGTGATACACAATACCATCACAGTGCCATAAAAAGCCTTCACTGCAATTGATGTCTGGGATAATGACTTCTGACAGCTTGAACCCACAGTCCAAAGTGTGCTAGGAGATGTGATGGAAGACTGTCTTGGATGATCGTGCCCTGTGTGGTTTTGGCGCTCACTAGTGACGGTATTATTTCTGTTCCTCTCTATCGTTATGGTGCTCAAGGGAGGGGTAATCATCCAATCCCCCAAAGTTAAGATCCCTAGAGATCTATCTAGAAATTATCTGCAAGCCCGAACACACATAATGTGGTTATAAATTTTCATAGTTATGAATTACAAACATTGCACAGTACTGGTTATACAGAAATTCTTTTGATTTAATTTCTTTCGGTGGTTGATCCAGCCAACACGTGTTTCGTCGTCTGGGATTGAGACCCATGACTTCTTCAGGGCTGGAAAGACATGTACAAACAAATATACTATTGTACCTTGGAAAAAGAATTACATCACATATTGTTGAATTTAGGTGGCACCCAACCTCAATTGTTTATCAATGATCACCAATAATTTGGCTTGAATGTGAAACATTATGTGCTATAAACTTTCGCAACCTTACAAGACCATAAGACTAACAATATTGCATGCAGTTGTGGAGTGGAAATTACAGATGGCGAGAATTACATTCGGTTTTATAATATTTTCTGGGTGAGATTGTGGGACGTGGTGCACTGATCAATATCCACAATAGAAAAACCTCTATCTAGACCTATATTCCTTTCAATCAGACCTATTCAGGTTCTGCTCTGCCAACAGCTAATCAGTAGCACTAAATACATTAAAATAAATACAATGAACTACTTTAAGCTCATTTTTATTATTTATTTTTTTGTTTTTATTTAAATTAGCAAATAACACAATGATGTCATTTTGTATTATTCAAATGAATTCAATTGAGAAAATACAAATATATGCACATTCAATAACAACTAATAATTCATCAAAAATCAGAAATTACATATAACACATTATCATAAACAAAATGATCATTAATTGAACCAACCCCACAGCTACCAGCCAAAATCCATTCTCACCACATTCACTACTACAAACATTCTTCGTACATCCTGGTACTTATTAAAAACAACAGATCATAGGACTGTTTCTGATGACACTATGTCTCCAAGGACCACTCCTCAAAGATGATACTTGGTCTTGGTCTACGCGTGTTTCGGTGGAGAACCACCTTCCTCAGGACCGGAAATAGAAGGGAGGGAATCTCAGACCCATAAAAAGCTGGGGGTAATCTGTGGGGAATTTAAATACATAGTTTAAATCAAAATTTAAAGGCAGGAAATGGATGATTTTAAAATATTTGTAACTTCATAATGTTAAGGTGGATCCCATGTTCAATTATCTAAGAAAAATTTCTCCAATAGAAAAGCTGCACATCCAATGTGATTTATCAAAAGGAAGAATAAGTAGAAAAGGTTTACAGAAAAGCCTTCACCTTCATGTACAAATAAGCAATGTGTGCACCTGAACATGAAAGGTTTGTTAAAAAGAGGAAACAATCTATAGCCCAAAAGTATTAGTTACTGTCATGCTAATGCTATAGATATTCTACCATGATCTAAACAACAAACTTCATGGAGAGATGGTTCTAGTCGTCTTTACGGTTGGAAGGCCAAGGAAAGGGAATTTTAACCAGACCGGAAAACCTCACATTAGCCTCTAAAAGAAAGGGCAAATATGCATAATTATCACACATGGTTTGCCAATGATACATCAGTTATGCTGGTTGCATAAGGATACTGCTTACCCTTTTGGATGATATTTGGTTTAGATAAGTCCAAGGTCGACAAATCAAATAGTAGGTAATCTATATCGGTTTTATTATCCAAGAGTAGGTAAAAACTCTGTTATGCAAGGTAAGTCAGCCAGCTAAGGAAAAAGCAAACAAAGCGACTTGTAACTACAGCGCATGCTCATGTCGTGATTCCAATACAAAACATGAATTGTACCTTGTAAATCTACTATTATAGGGATAGCTGTTAACAATTGTAAAGTATTGGCCTCCACGATGTCTTTTTAGCTTTGAGATTGTCGCTATAAAGCCTATGGAATATGTGTGCAAACCAATCGTACCTTTATTTAGTCGACGCTCATATCGCAAACAGAAACGTATTTAATTATCTCAAGTTAACCAGCCAATACTGAATAGATGGCTATCACATATTTGTGTCCCTTAAAATATAAAGTTGCATTACTGGAAATGACAATCATGTCTCTCGAGTGTGCCATATAGAACATAGGTTGGAACTATTGAATTCTTATGTTGTTTTAAGCTAAGAGGTTGCAAAAACCATGACAACCATCATAAGCAATGCTATTACTATCTTGTGTTCTCCATCATGATTACAATTAAAAGAAAAGTATAACTGATAAAGGGAACTAACACCAACCTCACCTGCATATAGCAGTTTGCAATAAAGTCTCCGTATCACAAACGATAACTCAGGGACAGTATTTAGAGGTACTAAAGCTCAAACTGATATTTAAATACACTGCTGTATTACTATTGGACATCACAGAATGTAGGGCGCACACGTGGGTTCAAAGGCCCAATTATATAGGAAAGCTAACAAGCTGAAACTATAACAAAAACGGGCGCCATATTAAAGTGTTAAAGAGGAAAACCTTATCCTATTCAGAATAAAATAGTTATCCACGCAAACACTAACCTAACAAGCAAAAGAATATATATAGAATACCATACTTATCATGTTAATATCTCTTTAGTTTGCCCTCTCAAACACAATGTATAATTTTCAGATATTGCAGTCCTAATTACAAAAAAGAGGCAGTACCATTCTAATATAGCCCTCACTAATAACGGTAATGCGAAATCAATAATCAGCCCCATTACTATATTGGGGATTAACTCTGAATAGAAATTCAGAAACCGAAATATACAGAAAGGCTGCTAGTAAGGTCCTCAGACATGCTTACCTGCGTCTAGCAGTTTTCAACAGTCTCCGCACCGCGTTTAGTAAGTATGGGATGACAGTCGGAGATGCTAAAGCCTCGGCTGGTTCTTAAAACTAGTGGCATAATCCAATTGGACGCAGAAAGATCGCTAATAATACGGAAGAGCTTCTTTGTATGATTACACTGACATAGTCAACGAATGGTGAACGCAGACGCCATATTGGAATGTATATATATGGCGAAAAAACCTGATTATCTTTTTAAAGTGACTATTACAATGCCGCTAGTAAAAGAAATGGAATGAAAATATAATGTTATTCTGTAATAGAACAATGTACTCTTGCCAGCTAGTTACTCCCTGATGTTCCAATAGACATACAGAATTTATTTCATTACTGCAGATGTTAATCTTTAAAAGAGGAATATACGCGCATCCTAGTGCACGGTCTGCATCATAAGAGTATGCTAGACAGAAAACAACAAAATGTTCTACCAAATATTCACTATTAGAGACACGAGTATGTCTAATGTACTAAAACCAATACAGTGACTAATTATCTAAATTGACCCTGAAGATCACAAAGTATGGAAAAGATGAGATGAGAGCTCATAACACGACAATTATCATCTTACATTGTCGTATGATTGTACGAAAGTGCTCTTCTTAAAAATGTGTTAAAATTAGAAAGGCTCGATTTAGAGGCAGGAAAGTCACCTTAAACTAATAGCTGAAATGCTAAAATATTAAATAGTATGATGTTATCAAAAAATATATCAGGCTTAAGGGCTTCTTCCGCATAGTGGCAATTATGTCACTATCCATACTATTTCTTCGTTGAGACCGCTACGAAATGTTTCGCAATGAAAAATCCAAAAGGTTTCTCTGTCTTTCCTGACTTTATCTGTGTCCAGTCCTACTTTAGGGACAACTTTCTCTAAAATGAGCCATTTAAGCTAATTTTCACTATGTTTCATGTCCACAAAATGTCTTACCATAGGTGCCTGTATTTTACCAGTCCTAATGGCTGATTTATGTTCTGACAATCTAAACTCTCTCCCTGTCTCTCCTATATACCCCAATCCGCAAGGACAGAGTATCAGATAGACTATGTTGCTACCTCTACAGTTGGTATGGCTTTTCAATTTGCCTGTTTTGGTAACGTAGGTCCAAGTCTGAGTAGTAACTGCTGAAGAGCAAGCATGGCAGTTCCCACATCTGTGGTTGCCTAAAATGGGAGGGAGTCCGTCAATTGTCATTTGGTCCTCCTTCTTATGTAGGACTGGTCTACTGCGTACCAATTTGTCTCTCAGATTAGGATTTCTCCTAAAGGCCACAATTGGTTGGGTCAGAGTTTCCTCTTCTTCGTTGACATTAAGGATTTTCCAATTTTTCTGTAGCACCTGTTGGATTTTGTTATTCAGACTAGAGTGATTAACTACACAGACTATTTTCTCCAATGTTTTTTTGTCTCTCCCGGCAATCAACGCATCTCTGTTGTAATATTTGGCGCACTTCATAGATTGTCGGGCCAACCGTCTGGGGTAACCTCTCAAGAGAAGTCTCTTTTGGAGTTGTTCTGCATGTAGGTTAAACTCTTGCATGTTAGAACAATTACGCCGAATTCTTAAAAACATTCGCCAAAGGGGATAGAGTCTTTTTGGCATATTGGATGAAAGCTACTATGCGCTGTAGGATCGTATTTTTAGCCGTAGGTTTTCTATATAGGCTCACTTCCATATTGCCATTTCCATTAATAATCCAAATGTCTAAGAACTCTACTTTCTCAGATGAGTACTTAGCAGTAAACTTCAAATTACTGTCACTGAGGTTGAGCCACTCTATGAACTGCAGAAGATCTTGTTCATCACCTGACCAGAGGGGGCTACCTCATTAAAGATATGTTTAAGTTCGAACTCACCCATATAGATGTTCGCTACACTCGGCGCGCATGAAGTGCCCATACTAGTACCTTTGATCTGATGGAAAAGATTATCTTTAAATTCAAAGTAATTATGATGTAATACAATATCAAGGCACTCGAGAATAAAATCATTAGGTCTGTCACCTGGTGTTCTAGCTAGTAGGGTTGCCACTGTCTCTACTGCTTGGTCTTGAGGGATGTTAGTATATAATGATCCTATATCTAGAGTGACCAGGTATTGTGTTTTACTACCAAAAGGTTTATGCTCTATGGTCGCTATCATGTGTCCGGTGTCTTTTATGTAAGAAGCATAAAGTTTAGTCAATGGGCACAGAAATGAGTCCACGTAATGAGTGAGTGGTTCAGTACAGGAATTGATCGATGAAACAATAGGTCTCATAGGTGGATCTGTAGTATTTTTGTGTGTCTTAGGAAGTCCATATAAAGCAGGAACGACTATATGGTTTTTATTAAGAAAGTCAAATTCCTTTTGGCAGACGTACCCATCATTAAAAGCTTTAGCTGTACTAGTTTTGATGAGTGTTGACAAATTTGCTAAAACTGATCTGTGGGTACGTTGATAATGTACTGGTACTGCCAACATGGCTTCCATTTTTGCTGTGCAAGTATCACTATCCATTATAACTATACCACCAGCCTTATCACAAGGCTTGCTGGTGATACGTGAATTGTTTTGTAAGTTGTTAAGTGCTTTCCTCTCAGAGGCTGTCAAATTAGGTGTAGGCCTCGGGACATATTTGGTAATCCTTTCGATTTCCCTAAGAACAGATTTTTCAAAGACTGCCACTTCTGATCAATATCCACGCCATCGAATCATTAGGAACTGAGGGAAAGGGAGTGCTCATAATCAGTATTTTTATAGTGTCTCAGTGTGACTGTCATGTATTTGCAACGCTGAACTGGGTGGGGGAGTGGGCAGGCCTACCTGGGTTGATCTGAGAAAATACAATCTGCCTATAATATCAATAGAAGCTTAGTTAGGAAGAAGTATCAGCTTAAGACTGTAATTCAAGATATTTTTGTGTTATAGCACCCAAATTTATTATCTTGGGTCTACCTCCCTGCCAGTTATAATTCCGTCCTGGCCGTTATTTGGGCAGGGAATATATTGTAGGCTTCCAACTTTTAATTCTCAATTAGCTCTGTAAGTCAAATGGTATGAATGCTAATTATTTTTGAGCGAGATCTAAAAGCGCACATATATATTTCAATACCATGGCTCCTCTGTGTGTTAGCACCATGCTTTACATGACTATCTCATGATTTCCAGTGAGTGGTTTGAAGTTATAAGTGAGCATCCCGTGCTCGTATTGTATCTTAACTGTATCCGTGAGTCGTGTCCCCGTATTATATATAGGACTGTCACCGGTTCCTCTGTGAGCAGGCTTGAAAGTGCAGCACAGATATTACAGTCTTTCAACCACCCAGGATGGAACAGGGTGCTCGCCTCTCAGCTTGCATACCTGTCGACTCACTGCCAGAGGGCTGTCACTGGCTCACAAGGCCTTACGCCCATATGCCCATGCTGCCAATATTATGTACTAGACAATACTATTTGTAAAGTGTATGTCAATACATAACATGAGCGAGTACAAATGCCAGATAAGTACAAATGGTTGCAGAAATAACATCCAACAGGTGTCATCTAGACTATGTAAGGGTGTAGGACGGAGAAACGTAGTGCAGTAGATAGATGCCACTGCTTAATGTAATATTAAAAAATGAACTGCTCAAAATTACTTATGCATGTTTGCATATTTTCACCGAGATTGTGCTATCCGATTAAGACTCACAAACGATTGTGGCTGAAATCCATTGTTATCTTCCAGCCCTCAGTGATTAATATGGCCTTTCCTTTTGACTCTTGGTCCAACGTGTGCACCCTAATAGGAGAAGCCATCCTTTTGTGCTAAAGTTTTGGAGAAAAATATACTAAGCGAGTGATGTATGTAGTGAGCAGTGACGCGGTTTTTGGCTTGCAAAATGGGCAACTTCTGTTACTACTTATATTATCAAGCCTTCAGTTTACAACAATAAAGAAACCTACAAAATAAATTGGTATTTAAATGTGTTATTTTAACTTGTTACTGTAGATTAGTTTAATTTATTGTGTTAGAATGGTAGTCACAAACATGTTGCAGCCTTCATTAGTTTTGCTGGAAGCAGGTAAATCACGGTTACCTTGTAAACAATACAAAAAAAGATTGTTGACTCCTTTTTGACAGCCGTAGGGTGACAAATTCTTGCATTTAAGAAAATAAATTGTACTGCCAGATAATTTGGGAGTTAGAGAGATATAATAATTGTGCATGTGCCTGGATAAAATGGTGATGGAGAACCACATGATGTTTACGAAATGACAGTTTGGATACCACAAATGTATTTGGGATGTGGTGTTGGAGAAACACAAGTTCCAAGCCCAAATACAAGGCAAATAGGACCAAGTGGGCGATTTTGTATCTGTACTGAACTTGGATTATAAATTTAGAGAATTGACACACTCCCTTTTTAAGAATCATTTAATCTGCTGCATCAACAATCTCATTATGCAGGAAAATTACCTGCGAAAACTCTAGTTTGTAAGAAGCTGTAATTGTTGTTGATAGTATGAGGGAGATCACTGTAAATGAAGAGCAATTATAGAAATTACATTCGTGTAAAGAATAATTTTATGTAAAAAAAAAAAAAGGATGTGAAAATAAAGTAAAATGTTTTAAATGTGAGAACTGGAGGCACACATCAAATAACGCATAATGTTTTGTGAGGAACTTGGTGTGTAGAATTTGTGGGAAGAGGAGACACTATTCCAGAGTGCCCCGGATAAATAAAGATCAGTGAGAACAAAGGGGGGAATAATGAGGGAAAAGAAGACAAAAAGTCTGTCTTACAGGTAAAAGGTGTGGGAAGGGATGAGGGTGACGGGTGATTTCACCAAAGTGGAAATAAAAGTGGAAGAGAAAAGCATTGAATAAGAGATTCAGGATCAATGTACACAGAAGACAAGGGGCTTGAGAAAGACTAAGCACATGGGTACATTTTTAAAAGCAGATATTGATATAGAAGGATTTGGCAAAAGCAACATTGAACTAGTAGGCTTGCAATGTGTGGAAGTGATTTTTAACAGAATAAAAACAGCTAAGAAGAGGTTTATTGCCAAGAGGGGTGATAACTTGTTCAGCTACCAACATCAGTCAGAAGGTTGGGTAACACTGAACATGAATGCCAAGAAGCAGGTAATGTTAGTAGCAAGTTTTCAAGTATAAACACATGGAGAAGCAGTACCCTCTTCCAGACATTTCAGGGCCCATGGCTGTACTGGTAAATGCAAGTTTCTTTAGTGTGTTGAGCTTCTCATCTGCACACCATTAGGTGATGCCGGAATGAGCAGCTGTGTTTCAAAGAGAAATGAAAAATATATTGACATGAACAGACAATCTACTGTTCTTCCAAGAGTAGGTTAGTTTGCAGTACTAGTGTGGTTATATAATACAAAGTTGACGAAAGTCCTGAGAAGGTTGGATGGGTAAGGCTTGAATGTAAAGGCAGGGAAATGCCAACATACTCAGATAAATATCTGGGCCACACAATACGTGAGAGGGAATAAAACCAAGATCGAACTTGGGGGAGGTAGTATCAATAGTGCCATTGTCTTAAGCTAAAAAGGAAGCAAAATCAATTTTGGGTCTTGCGGAGTATTACTTTAGGTCTTTCAGGGATTTTGCGAATATTTTTAGTTCCCTACAAAGGTTGATGAAGAAATAGTTGGATTGAGTGGATAGAGGAATATCAGAAAGCCTTTGGCATTATTAACAAGCATTGGCATAGCCAATAGGCCTCGCCTTTGGGACCTTATAAGTGTTTAGCCATGCAACAGTTGCTTAACTAAATACTTATAAGGTCCCAAAAGCGACATCTAGTGGCTCTGCAAAGCGGCCATGCGGCCGCGAAAGTTAAAATGATCGCGATCACGATCAAACATCAAAGCGGCCGTGAAAGTGAAAGTAATCGCAGTAAAGCGCACATGCACTGTAGCTCCAGGCTGACCTGGTAGCACTTTTTGGAGCAATCTCAATAAGTCTCGCCAGACCAGCGCATGCGCTGGGTCAGGCGAGACCTAATAAAAATGAGTACTTTGAGTAGGTTTGAAGTGACAAAGAAGAGGTTACTAACTACTGATGGGCAACTGAAAGGGTTGGGAATTATTTTATTGCGGGTTACTACTAAACAGGTAAAGTAGTTATTGCTCATGCTTCAAGAGCACTGCGAGGATTTGACGCAAAATATTCATTCATAGAGGGTTTGCTGCAAGCAGCTGGGCAATTCAACAGTTCCAGTTATTTTCTAATAATGAGGAAAAAAACTGTAGGGGTAAAAGATTTTGCATTGAAGTGAATTTCACTTCAGTGATATTCATTATTTTATTATTATTTCTTGTGATATATTTTCCTAAATGCCTGTAATTTATTCCCACATTTATACATGCTTGCTTAGTATTATTTTCTTTTTGTGCAGACTTGTCTTGTGCCGGTACATAGGGGATGTTATAAATTATTATTGGTATGTATGTGGCTTTCTTAGAGATAGTTATACACTTAGTCTGTAAAAAAGCTGTTTGAATGCTATGCGTTAGTTCTACAGGTATTAAGTCAAGGACATATGGATTCCGTGTTAGTCTATTATTCAATTTATGTCAGCTAAAAACGAATTTATGACGTTACAACGCATACATTTGCAACGCATGCCTTTACACCGCAGTTTTTACATTGTAACATCCTTTACAACGCATACATTTACATCGCATGCCACTACAACAAATTTTTTTAAACTACATTTACAACGCATTCCATTACATTGCACTATACATTTACAACGCATGACATTACAACGCATACCATTACATTGCATTTAAGGTAAGTGTTGGATAGTGTAGGGGTAAAAATTACTATTCTAACTCCAGGGGGTGCAACAGTAGGGTAAGTTTTGGATAGTGTAGGGGTAAAAATTACTATTCTAACTCCAGGGGGTGCAACAGTAGGGTAAGTGTTGGCTAGTGTAGGGGTACTAAGCGTTGTAATGACATGCAATGTACTGCCTGCGTTGTAGTGTCATGCGTTGTAGAGACATGCAAAGGATTTTGCGATGTAGTGACTGCGTTGTAAATGTAGTGCGATGTAATGGCTGCGTTGTAAAGGTTGTTTCCCGCTAAAAACAGGCTGTTGGAAGGAAAGGACTTTACTGATGATGAACTATGTATACCATTAACAAATTGCGTACCTTTTGTGAAGCTGCGTGTGGTCTACCATTCACTTGTATAGAAGATAATCATGCTCTTCTATAAAAAGTCAGGGTTGCTACCAATTAGGGGTATTTAGACATCAATTGTACATTAATACAGTGACCTCAGTGGGCAGGAGAAGCGCTTCAATGTAGACTTCTTGATGGGTGGCTCTGCAGGCATATTAGACCAGTCCAGGTTAACAGGCTTCCAATTCAAGAACAGATCCTGGAGCTGTGGTTCTTGCCTAGTGTATGGACAAAGCATTGCTATTATGTCCACAGTCAGTGTTGCTGTTTCAAGATATGCAGTCATCAGCATTACCCAATCACCCTCTTGAAATGGTAATGCCAGCTGTCGGAATTTCTCAGACATCTATGTGCCTGTCGGAATTTCTCAGACATCTATGTGCCAACGGCTCGCTTCTCTATGTACACAGAGACATGCCACAGCCCGGCCAATAAAATATCTACAAAAAGCAATTTGAGAAAAGACAATTAAAAAACACACTAACCATTAAAAATATTGGATAACATGCCTATAGTGTGGATTGAGAATGGTTAATAGACAAAGGTTTTTGTACAGACCTGAATGTTTTACATATACTACTAATTTCTTATATACCAAATAATAAAAACAAGATAGGGCCTTCTTCACCTATAGCTATGCAGAATAAGGGCCAAAATCAAACTCAACATGGTAGAACCACAAAGGGTTGTAGTAAATTTGACCCGATACGACACCAACCCAACTGCGTTATATCTCTTCACTGAACCTAATGATATCCAAACCGAGCTGGACATGATGCATAGAAAGGGCACCATAGGGGAGGATACTGTTTGGTCCCGGGACTTCCCAGAGAAGAGTTTTTTGGAGGTAGCAAAACCCCTAGCTCAATGCACAAACACGTCCGCTCCTTGCATCCATCTGTGGAACGAAGGTGGCTCCGGGGCAGCCTTCTTTAATAACAAGTGGACTCCCTAAATGGAGTTCCGGTGTAGGGCTGTCCAGTTCGAGGACAGAATATGCAATGGGGCACCTCCATGCTGAAGGAAGTGTGGCGAATTTGCCTATACTCCGCTCATACCTGGATGGCACAGACTCTGTTCTCATGTCACCATACACACCCCAACCCTGGTCATTCCTGGAGAAGAACTATCAGACTTATAACAGCACCCGTTAAGGAATAAGACAACCTTGCTGCATCAGGCTCACGAGAAGTGAACTGCGGAATAATTTGGCTGAGCTCAGTACAAAGACATTCCAGAAGAATTCAGACTGTTTACTGATGAACATGTGTCAGCAGGAGTGTCGATGCTCTTCTTCATCCTGCAGAAAAAGCCAGTGCCCGCTGGTTACAGATAACCAGGTGGGAAAGGCTGAAAATGATGAACAGCACTGAGCTCAGCCTCAATTTGATCAAGGAAGAACTGCGAGCAATATGCCTCGTGGTAATTCAGCCCCGATATGTATTGGATTTAATGACTGCGATGGAGGGAGGGGTCTATAACAAGATCGGTGCGTCCTGCTGCACCTTTATTCCAGGGGATGATATGGATAATGGGACATTTACATTTGCCATAAAAGCACCGCACCACTTACAAAGAGAGATGCGTTCGGATGGAGGTGCCCCTGAGCAGGAGTGGTTTTTCAATTGGTTCTCCTGGCTCCCTCAGTGGATCTCAGGTTTGTGCAAATTGCTGTTGCCAGTTTTCATTGTGTTTCTATTTGTGTGCGGGTCTGTACAATTGGGGATTGCCCTGAGACCTAGGCCCGAGGCCACTGATTGATAGGTCACAGGTGAGGGGTTATGGTGCCAGCAGACAAACGCACAAACAGGAAACCTTAGATCAATCCCACAGTTAGGCGCAGTGAAACTGCAATGGTCAAGGGAGATTTGCCTCGATAAAGGACACGTGGCCAGAGGGGGTACACACATTCCTAAAAAAAACCATAAAGTCAGATACCACATGAGTTAGGAACTTATAGCCAATCAGGACACAGCCCACGCAGTGATCATGCACTCCCCATGCCGGACATCTGGACACTTTACCCACTTCCACACTGAGTCCATGCAAGGTCGCGGCCCATCTGTATTTTCAATTAGACAATTAATTTATGACTCCAAACGCAGCAACTTACATTCCTCAACATATACAGATCACCGGAAACTTTTATTACCAATGAAGAACTGTATGAAAAGAGTCCGCAGACTGATTGTAAATTGAGACAGTCCTCAGACCCTGCACCTGTAACTATTCTCCCGGCTGCTTTGTTAAATTAAACAAAATGTTCATGTTTTGTCAAACGCTCCTTGTTTTTTTCCAAGGTATTACATGTTCAAGTAACAATACAATCTGTCACAAATACTTTAAACTACGATGATGATATACTGGTATTTTGAGCAACAAAAATGGAGCATTGCAAGGCTCTTTCACAAGTGTGCCAGTTACTTGCTGATGCGATGCTTCTTAGGCATGGCCAGTTATTGTTCATTTGTGATTTTGACACTGTGAGTGCTCCATTGAGAGACCCGACAAAACAAAACGTCCTGTTCATATGGTCTGATAAATGTGATCAAAGCTTCAAAAGGATAAAACATGCAATTGAGAATGCAACCGTGATGGCCTACTTTGACTCAAAACTACAGGCTGAGATCAAAGTAGATGCAAGCCCGGTGGGCTGGACGCCATCCTTGCTCAATATAATGGTCATCCAAATGCCCAGAGACACATTATGGCCAATGCAAGTCAAAACTTGTTTGACACAAAACGCGCCTATTCTCAGACAGAGAAGGAGAGCCTGGGTGTAGTGTGGGCCTGTGAACATTTTCATGTGTTTCTATACATAAAGCGGTTCACTATCATAACAAACCATCACCATTTTTGGAATTCTAAAAGCCAAGATGCCATCTCACATTGAGATGTGGGGTTTGAGATTGCAAGATTACGACTATGCAATTGTGCACAAGCCGTGTAAACTCCAGAACCCTGCTGATTATTTTTCACGAGTACCGCTACATGATCACAGTTCAACATCCAAAACAGTTGAGGAGTACATAAACTCCACTGTGAAATCCAGTACGCTGGCAGCCATATCCACTGAACAGATTATTGCTGCTACCAATGCTGACAAGAACATGCTTATCCTCAAAGTCATCATTTCAACTGGAAAAGGAGTATTCAACCTCTTGCTGACGATGTTGAGTTTCAAAACATTTTAAATGTACAAGATAAACTGTCTGTGACCAATGAGGGTGTAGAATTGAGATGCTCAAAGATTGTCATACCTGACAGCCTAATAAAACAGGTCTTTGAACTAGCCCATGAAGAACAGCATGGCATTATAGCTACCAAAAGAGCCTTGAGAGACCGAGTGTGGTCCCGCGCGTAGACGAGGGAGTTGAGAGGGAACTAAAGGAGTGCCATCTCAGCAACTGCCTTTCCGCCAAAGTAACGCAACATTCATTCACAGTGTCTGACGTTACGACATAGGCTTGGAAAAGAGTAACAGTTGATTTCTTGGGCCCCTAGGAAACAGACATCATCTCATGGTAGTCACTGATAAGTATTCACGTTTCCCGTTGGTAGAGGAGCTGTCATCAGCAACCCACGACACGGTCATTGAGCGCCTAGATAACATCTCTGCAGCGTGGGGTATCCCGGCCATTCTTAAATCTAACAATGGTCTGTGGTTCAACTGCAAAGAATTCAGAGCTTCTAGTCAGAATGAACATCAAGTATCAAAAGAGTACACCTCTGTGGTCCCAAGCAAATGGTGCTGTGGAACAATTCATGGGTTCCCTCAAAAGAGTAATTTAGCAAGTCTCAAGGGAGGGGATTGAATTAAAGCAAGTCCTGTGTCAAGGCTCCGTGCTTGTTGTTCAACTTCTCACTCCACTATGGGTGAAAGTACAGCCACCCTGCTATTTGGGAGAACCAGAACCAAACTGCCACAATGGACAGTAGACGGCTCACTGAGTGCGGATAAGGTTTGTGTCACCGACAATTCTAGAAAGTGCAAAATGAAGAAGTACGCTGGTGAGGTTCATGAGTGGTGGGCTAGGATTCGTGGCCTGGGAGGGGAGCGAACTGCGCATTGTTTCGGGAGGTTAGTTACGCCATTTCCTTTGAAAATCGGATTTAACAAAAATGGGATAAAAGAGGAATAGTTTTCATAGGCCTGTCTTTGCACCCATGCCTGACTTGCTTTTTTAGTGATGCATGTGTGCAGCAGTCAAGACGTGTGAGTACATGTCAGGCTGACATATTAAGGATAATAGGACAGGTAGGGGCTAATAATCAAAATGTTAATGATGTTGCATAAATAAGCATTGTATTACATCACACAAATCTTTCATAGCCATGCCTCAGACAGCAGAACTATCACTCAGGATACACAGATCTTACAGATTCATGCCATAGAAAGCAATCTGCTAGTTATACAGATCGTAGACTCACAATTCAGAGAGCAGAGCTATGCCTTTAGTTAAACAGATCGAGTAGAATAAGTCTCAACCATGAGATCCATCCCTAAGGTTACACATATCTGCAAAAGCAGTCTCCCGTAGTGGCCAAAAATAACTAGAGTACTTCAAGTGACTCCCACTGCATTTATCTTCAACATCTCTGAATGCTTAGAAAGGCTGCTTGGTGAAATATGCATCAGTCTCACTCACACACATGTGAACCACAAGGCCTCTGCAAACTACGCCTACCACGCTTGTTTCAGCAGGGTGCCTGTGCAGTTATGAACGCAGCAGCGACTATTATATTCCACTGAAAAACTCACAGTGTCTCCTCTTTCATTGGCACCGACTTCTGTCATAATTTCGACAATTTTCAATATAACTTCTATAAAAATGTCAATTTCACATTTAAATGTCATCACCTCATATTCTGTGTGTTACCGAAAACACTGTCAAATATAGTATAAAGGTGAAAGGCAGAGAGGACAAAGCACGATTAGAGAAGAAAAGTACACCTTAAGAGCAGACAGGGGAAACCTGGCAAGACACAAAAGGAACAAATACGGCAGGTAGCGGAAATACTGGCTTAGAGGAGAACAGCAATAATCTCAAAGATGGTGCGTGAAGCCAGTTCACCAACCCCCCACTTGGTTCCCCCAACAGTCAGCAGCTTCTGCCTCCCTCTCATGCACTTGATTAATTGCTGCAAGTCCACTCCTACCTCCCCTACCCCCAGATGCAACAGGACAGGGGTGACCTGGTCAGCACAACCAGACGGATTACCTCCCTGAAGGTTCACCCAGAGTGGAATGAAGGGGTGGATGTGGGGCAAAGAGTATGACTGGGTTAAAGATGTTGTGAATTCTGCACCTATTACTCACAAGCAGGATGTGTGGGTTCTGCCTTCTCCTGCTCCCTGCATTCTGTCCCAATACTGCCCTGATGGGGTCACGGTCTCCAATATGTTGGCCCTAACAGTGCCTGTCCCTGACTCCTCTCGCACAAGTCATAGTAGGTGAGAGAGATGGAGAGGGAAGTGAGTGGGAGAGGCCCGGCAGGGGAGGAGGAGTGGCAGAATATAAGAAGTGACTCAGGAGAGTGAGATACAGGGGGGGCTGAGAGACATGTGAGAGTATAGTGAGTTTGCTCATTAGGCACTTGGAGCGAGTTAAGGGACATGGGAAAGGAGAGGAAAGAGTAGACAGGAGATGGAAAGAAACTTCATGGAAAAGGAATGAGACGTAAAAGAGGAGAGAGGCAGCAAGAGAAGTGGAGATAACCAGGTCAGAGGAAACGTGAGGAGCAAACGAGTGGAAAATAAAGTACTAAAAAATAAAGAGACACATTGGGCACAGGAAAAAAAAAAAGGTCTCTCTGGCGAAGTAGAATTCTTAATTCTTTAAGTTAGTTTCCTGCAAGCAAAAATGTTTTTACCACCAGTTTAGAATCGCATCTATTTCAGGGCAGGCACAGAGTTGGTTCAAAGAAATCATTATTCCACATCGAACCTTTGGAATTAAACTCAGACTTTTATTCTTGCCAGATGTTTGGAGGCTTGAATGTGATAAAACCACCTTATAAACTGCCAGGCTCTACCATGTTGCGCTTTCAGTTCTAGCTATCTTTTAGTTTGCATTCTGGTACTTGCAGATTTTGTCTTTCTCATATTGAAAAACAGAACTGAGGGTTGAATTAAAGAAAGATAAAAGGGCAAGAAATAAATGATCAATTCTGGTGATAATGATTGCCCAGATGCGTGTGCTTGTGTGTGTGTCTGTGCGTGCATGTGTGTGACTGTGAGTAGGTCTATTTGGTCACTGCATATTGCTGGTCATCTCATGTAAGTGGAAGCTGCTCTGTGTATGGAGGGATTTTACTGATGTGCAAAACTGTAAATCAAGTTGTCCTGAGAAGTGTTACTGAGAGTTGTATGTGTTTACCTCCTCTGTTTGGTGGAGGAGAGCAGGAGGTTTCGAAATTAGGTGTTTGTAAGGATAGATAACCCTCATGAACATGCAAGGCTTCCTTAAAATTAAAAGAGGCACCTCTCAGCAACATATCTGATGTACACTTCTTGGTCTCACGCACATCATTCTAATGTAATTTAAGATCTTTTCACTTTTTTTTTTTAACTCCAATCTGTCATTCTGCATGGGTATTGGCATGGAAGTCTTGAATGACAGAATGGTGGGAACCTGTTTAGCTCTTAACATTCACTCAAGCAGAACTCCTTAAGCACGTTGAAAAATATGTGTATCAAAAGAACTATAACAGTCTTGGGGGTCAGTCTGTCGACCCTGGAATATTGGAAGTGCAAATACTCCCTATTGATTTGATGCAGGTCTTTTACCTCGCTATACACATGGACTCCTACTACAGGCACACTAGCCAATGAAGCCACGTTATCTCCCACTGCGGCCTTAGAGCGCTCGCAACGTTAAAACAATAGTCCTAAAATGACGCCCACGCCCAGATAAGCTTGACCCAGACTGGGGGCCCTAAGAATGGGGGCAATCGGAACTGGGGATGGATGGACTGGTAGGCTGTGGTCGGAGAGAAGTGAGGTTTGAAACCTCAGGCTACCAGAGTAGAGGCAGTTTGCTTTGTCCAAGATCACACAAAAGTGTGTGTTTTTCAGTACAGGGATGGCAAAGGGGACTGTATGAACTGTGCACAAGCAGGAGTGCAAGGGGTGAAAGAATAAGCGAGGGTGCAGACCCTGAAACAGGCCCACTTAAAATAAAATGGCTTGGGCCTGTAGCTGCCACATTTTTTTTTGTTGCCTTACTCTGCCGCAGTTCCCAGTCTGCCGACTCCTTCACGAATCACTTCAGACACGACACACTTTTTTTAAACTCTATGTTATCAATCGTCACAGGTATTGGCATGGAAGTCATGAATGACAGCATGATGGGAACCGGTGTAGCTTTTAAAATCCTCGAGCATAACTCCTTAAGAACGTTATAAAATATGCGGGAAAACAACTATAACCCAACAGTCTTGGGGCTCAGTGTGTAGACCCTGAAATACTGAAAGTGCAAATGGTAGTCCCCCTATCGATGCACGTATTTACCCTCACATTACACAGACTCTGCTCTTCTACAGGTGCACCAGCATAAGCCATTTTATCTTATCTCCCACTGGGGCCTTAGAGCCCTTGTGACGGTGGAATAGGAAAGAGCACCAAAATGATCTAGATAAGCTTGCCCCAGACTGGCCAAGGCAAATGAGTAAGTGGGCAAACGGAGCTGCCTGATGATGGGTCAACAGGTAGGCTGTGGTCAGAAAGAATTGAGGTTTGAAACCTCACAGAGTAAAGAAGGAGATGAAGTAATTACTTTGCTTTGCCCAGATTACACACGTTAGGATTAAGTTTGTGTTTGTCAGTACAGGGAGGAGACTGTGTGATCTGAGAACAAGCAAGAGAGTGGCAGGGGTGAAACACTAAGCGAGGACAATAGCAGCATGACCAGACCCTGAAACAGGCCCAATTACAAACCAAATGATCCTGGCAGCTGTTATTTTTATTTTTTTACCTTACGCAGTGCCCAGTCTGCTGCAGACTCCTTCAGACATGACGTCGATGAGTCGGAGTGGAGTCACCGTGATCACACGAACCTGCAGTACTGTGCACAAGGTCGCTGCAGAAAATCAAATCATGTGTCTCAAACACAGTCACACATTGGAGCTAAAATGGCGTCCAGCTCCAAATCATGCATAGGAAGCAATGTGTCTCAGTCACACACCACACGTCTGCTCGAGTCCGCGCAGACTCGATTTACTGCCGGAGCCAGTCTACCCCACCTTTCCCCAATTCTATGTCAGTCCACGGAGGCTCTGATTATGCTTCTCTATTCTTTACTGACATACACAGCAGCCAATAAACAACTTTAAACTGGCATGAACCCGGAAGGACTACCCCCTTCCTGTATGTCTAGCAATCACAACACAGTCCATAACATAAGAGTGTCCGACAAAGTCTAAACTTCCTCTTTCTTTGCTGCTGCTGCTGCAGCAGATAAGTGCCTTTCCATTACTTTTCTCTTATGTGGTAAAGATTTGGGAGGTTATATTACTGATTGTAGCGTTGTTGGTATTATCGAGTGTTTTACCGTATGTAATGCTGATTGCGCTTACGTTGTAGGATTTTCCGCGATGTTTTAGACTTCGGTCCCTCTGGGGCTTCACGTACTTGCAGCGCGCGCTCGGGTGTTTGTTTATGGTACGCGAGTGTCGCTAGGGGGCGGTGGAGCAGGAGGAGGCAGACGCGACTCGCTCGTGCACAGAGAGCGGTCGCATCGTTGCCCCGGACGCTGCGCGTGTGCGCGAAGAGCCGTTTTCTCTCATTACGAGTTTACGGCCTTTCGCGCATAACGTTCACAGACTGCATAAATCTCTGGCCTCATTATTAACGCTTACCGGAGCGTATTGCCGGAATAGAGCTTGGCCCTAGGGGAGCTTATAAGGGGTTACTCCTTCCACCTTGAACAGTGTTTTCCAGAACTTTACATTGTGTTTCGTCTCGGTGACGTTGTTGGGGATAAGTTCTGAGAGACCCCTGGGCTGCTCCCCCCTTTGAACCTCCTCCAGACCTCTCTGCTTGAAGCAATGGCGTACTACGCCGAAGAGGATAATCAGTGGGTAGATTGTGAACAGTATGAGGAATATGAGGAGCCTGAACAATTGGAGGAGAATTTGGTTGAAGCCCTGGATACCCACGTCCAGGGTTCTGTTAACAAAGCCTTGATTAAAGCTCTGAAGCCCTTTACTAAACCTCTCCACAATTATGGCAAGAGGAAGATGAAAGCTCGACATACGGGCGCGGAGAGTTCGCAGTCCTCTGCCCAAGTTTTGGCGCGCATTGCCAGAAATGTCATGAAAGACCATGGCTCCATGGCTGCATATACTTCTGACGAGTCGTTTCCCTCTACAGCGGCTACCTCTGACTCGGAGGTGGAGTCGGTGATGCCAAAGAAGAAAACAAAAAAGTCGAAACATACTGCTTATAAGACAGATGACAGCCAGGCGCCCAAAAATCTCTTATTTGACCCCCAGAGCCTGATAGATCCTAGATCCACTGAGTGGGTACCTTGCCCGGAGGTGGCACATTATGTGGGTATCAACCTGCGACAGGGTTTTGAGAAAGAGGTGCGCGCCACCTTACGGTCGGAATGTCCGAGACCCACTTTGACTGGCAAGGTGGCAGATACGCCAGAGTTAGATCCGAACATGGCTACGTTTATGCGAAAGTTCGCGAAGGACCCTAAAAAGGGTTTGGATAAAGCCTGGCGGGGGTGCCAAGATAAACTGTTGGATGTTTCGGGCCCCCTTACAAAAATATTGGATGCGGCGGTCAACGCCAAGAACCAAAACGTTCCGTTGGACACATCGGACGTTATGGAGTGGGCTCAGCGAGCTCTGTGTTTCTTAGGTAATGCCAATGTGGCGCTTTCGACGGAAAGGAGGCGGTCCTTCTTAATGCGCATTGATTCCCAACTGGCGGAGATGGCCACGACTGAACCGGGTTCCCTTGCCAATGGCATGCTGTTCGGCGACAAATTCGTCAAAGAAATGGGCAAATACGTGGCCACGTTTTCGGCACTAGATAAGGCTCAGGCAAACATCAAGAAAGTCTTCCACACTGGTGTTTTTGATAGGGCCGGACGCTCCAGAGGTCGAGGGTTCGGCCGAGGTTATAACCAGACCTCCCGAGGTGCCGAGCAAAGAGGCAGAGGAGGTCAGAAACCGCAGTTTTACCCCTCCCGCAATCGGGGAGGACGAGGTAGAGGCCACAGAGGAGTCTACAGAGGGCAGCAAAATTCAGCTGGAGACGCCTCCTATTCAGGTAAAGATTTTGAACACCACAGACTACATGGTGGGAGGTCGTATTGCATTATTCCATCACAGGTGGCAAGAGATTACGTTCGACCCCTGGGTTTTACAAACAGTGCAGGGCTTCCAAATAGAGTTCTATGCCTCTCCAAAACAGAGTCAGGTGCCCGGCTCCCTACATTTTACCCTACTAGAACAGAGTTTCATCGACAGGGAGGTGGAGGCGTTGCTCCAGAAAGGCGCAATTGTGAGGTCTACTCCCCACACTCGGGGTTTTGTAAGCACTATTTTCTTGGTTCCGAAGAAGAACAAAGGGTTTCGCTTAGTGCTGAATCTCCGGGAATTCAACGCATGGGTGGTGTATCACCACTTCAAAATGGAGGGCATTCACTTACTGCGGGACATCCTTCTAGAACACGATTGGCTAGTTCGCTTGGACTTGAAGGACACCTATCTGGCGGTTCCCATATTCCCGCCGCACAGACGCTTTCTCCAGTTTCTCTGGGGCGACCAGTGGTTCGAGTTTTCCGCGATGCCCTTTGGTCTGTCTTCCGCCCCTTGGTGTTTCACCAAACTCATGAGACCGGTGGTGCAATGGTTGAGAGAAAGGGGGGTGCGTCTGATAATTTATCTAGACGACATCTTGATTATGGCACAGTTGAAAGATCTCTTGGTAATGCACCTTTCTTGGACGATCCAACTGTTGCAGGAATTAGGTTTCCTGCTGAATCTAGAGAAATCGGTTTTGACCCCATCGCAGTCGATGGATTTCTTGGGCTTTCAAATCAACTCTCTCACAAGTCAGTTACTTCTTCTTCTGAAGAAGAGAGTGGCAATCAGGAAGGAGTTGAGGAGAGCGCTTGCCTCTCCGACAATATCATTGCGGACTCTAGCTCGCCTGGTAGGCCTGTCGGCTGCATCCATTCAGGCGATCTTTCCGGGGCCGTTACATTACAGGGCCCTTCAGAGATTGAAAATCTTGCATTTGCGCAAGGGTCTCTCGTATGCACAACAGATAACCCTTTCTGCAGAGGCTCGTACGGAGATCAATTGGTGGTTAGACCATATGGATGCCTGGAACGGCAGGGCCATTTTCTCTACCAGCCCGGACGTAGTGATAGAATCAGATGCCAGTCGATGGGGCTGGGGAGCTCGTTGCAGGACTCTGGAGACTGGGGCTCGGTGGTCCCAGCAGGAACTGAAATTGCACATAAATTACTTAGAACTTCTTGCGGGAACATTTGCGATTCGTACTCTGGCTCCTCAGAAGGTCTCTTGTTGCATTCTCCTCCGCATGGACAATGTGTCCGCGGTGCGATACATAAATCGCCTCGGAGGGACCAGATCTCGCCTTTTGGCGGAAATAGCCAAGGACTTCTGGCATTATTGCCTGGACCATCGGATTGTGGTGACGGCGGAATATATTCCAGGGTCATCCAACGTGATTGCGGACGGGAACTCACGACATTTGCGGGACAGCAGCGATTGGAGGCTGCATCCCAGCAGATTCATGGCGTTGAATCTCAAGTGGGGACCTTGTGTATTGGACCTGTTTGCGTCCAGACTCAACAGTCAGCTTCCACGGTTCTACAGTTGGCGGCCGGACTCGTGGACGACGGGCATTCTATATGCCTTTCCACCATTTGCCATGATCCCGAGGGTGTTGGCACAGCTTCGCAGACAGAAAGCAGAACTTGTTCTGGTTACATCTTGTTGGAAAGCACAAGCATGGTTTCCAACCGCCATGACATTGGCTTGTGCGCCTCCGGTTCGACTTCGATCATTTCCGGACATTCTCACGGACCCGCAGGGACTTCGACATCCGTTGGTGCTGCAGGACCAGTTGGTTCTTATGGCCTGGAGACTTTCAGGCGTCGCTGGCAGGTGCCGGGAGTTTCGCAAGACACTCTCTTTTTCTTATCTGAGGCTTGGGCACCCTCCACACACAAACGATACGAATCTGCTTGGAAGCGATGGGTTAGTTGGTGTGGTGAGCGACAGAGTGATCCCGTGGGATCCGACATTCATCTGATTGTGAACTTTTTGGCAGAACTAGCGAAATCCGGCTTGGCATACCGGACGGTGAATAACTTTAGATCAGCGATTTCAGCGGGACATCCGCATGTGGAAGGCAGACCGGGGGGGGAACACCCGTTGGATTGCAAGGTGGTGCGAGGTATTCGGTTGGTGAATCCTTCTCAACCTAAGTACACCGTACTTTGGGACGTTTCGGTGGTACTGCGTTGTTTGATGAACTGGCCGAATAATGAAGCTTTGTCTAGGAAGCAATTATCGGCAAAATTGACAGTCTTGTTGTGCCTAATCTCATGTAGGCGAGTGTCGGATGTACGGGCCTTGGATTTGGCAGGTAGAGTATTTACTCCTTCGGGAGTTTCCTTTACGATTTCAAGACTTACTACGCATTCACTGTGTATTACGTATCCTGCTTTTCCTCATCACAGCAAATTGTGTGTTGTCAAGTGTTTGAAGGTTTATGAGGATTGTACTAGGGAATTTAGAACTGATGTGTCAGGACAGTTATTAATTGCTCTTCAGAGACCTTTTCGCCCGGTCACATCGGCAACCCTGGCCAGGTGGGTCACTTGGTTACTGGGTCTTACTGGGGTGGATACTTCCATTTTTGGAGCTCATTCCGTCAGAGGAGCTATGGCCTCCAAGTCATTTGGGGCGGGCTCCCGGTTGCATGATATCATGACTGTGGCGGACTGGTCGGCTGATTCCACATTCAAAACGTTTTATCATAAACCGATTGTGGATGTAGCTTCGGTGGTGGTGGATCAACTTTAAACTAGCATAATCAGAGCCTCCGTGGACTGACATAGAATGAGAAATTGTCTAGCAAGCGCGACAAAGAGTTTTCAATTCTATTAAGGACACGGAGGCAAGGATTATCCCACCCAAGCTATAATTTAAACAACAATATTGTGTTACTGCTATGATGTTGTACCCACCCTGTATTGCTGGAAATTTAATGCAGTGGCATTGTTTCGGATGGAAATTACGATATCAGTTTCCATTTCAGGTGACCAGAGCAAACAGACTTGAGTTTCTGGGGTTTCGGCATCTGCAAGGTGCGGTTCGTTGACATGACGGAGGAGGTCGCTTCGGACAAGGATCCACATCATGTGAAGTTTTCCAGTTTTGATCGGATGGTTGAAGATAAAGGCAAAGAAAGAGGAAGTTTAGGGGGTAGTCCTTCCGGGTTCATGCCAGTTTAAAGTTGTTCATTGGCTGCTGTGTATGTCAGTAAAGAATAGAGAAGCATAATCCTCGCCTCCGTGTCCTTAATAGAATTGAAAATTCTAGACAATTTTTCATTCGGCACAGGCTGGGTTCCACCCCACCCTATGACGAGTATGGAAAGGGTGGGGTGACAATGTACTCCACTGCCTGACAGACATGGGAGGCTTAGCTCTACAGGGCTTGCATATGAAACGCCCAGAGCTAACATTACCCCCACGCTATCAGAGGCTGGAGACTGGGCCTTGATGCTCAGTCTCTGCTGAGCTGATGACCTCACACGCCTCAGGGCTGTGAGATTGTCAGCCCGGCAAATTCACTTAGACTTTGAACCTGCCAAGGGGGGGAGGGGGGGGGAAGACTATAGCAATTGACAAATGATCACAGCAACAACGCGGTGAGTGGGGCAGACATTGCCCAAAGTTTTATATCAACTTACCAGTGCATAGTAAACAGATTTAGCATTGGTATAGTTGCAACGTTTTTGCTGCAAATGTAAAGGGGGCGGGCCCCAACGCCCTTGGACAGAAATCGCCCTTGGTATGCCAATCGGCGTTGGAGATCCCAAAAAACAGTCTCCAATGAAAGTAGAAAACAGACACTGCGTTAGCTGTTAATACTCTGAGGATTGTCACTTGCAAAGGACACATGGTGACGGCCAGTCCATCTCTCGGGACTAGCCTCACTTTAAGCACTTACCTCTGCAATTGTCAGCTCCTGCACTTACAAATGAGACCACCCTTCCTGACAGTTCAGATCAAGCATCAGAACCTGTACCATCGGTGCATGAACAGAATGCATCTCAACCACTTCTTGCTACTTGATCTGGCCGACTAGTGCGAGCGCCTGGATGACTTGTCGAAGAAATATAAGGTAAATGTTGTTTGTACCTATTATTTAACAAGGGGGAGATGTAGTGTCATGAGACTGTGTGAGCTTGAACCCTGCCAGTCCTAGGCGGACTCAACATAGGAAGTATGTAACGTGCTGGGAGGTGTTATGGTGTGGTTATTAACGGTTATAACAGAGATGGCTGCATGTGGAGGAATAAAGACATACAATCCAAAGTTCCGTGTGTGGCGTATTGCATGCTCCCGGGCTGGGTAGCACGCTAACGTGACTAGAGTTTTTACATGCATTACAGATTCCAATGTATTATTAATAGTATTAATGGGATTGCCCGTTAAAACGCCTGACTCCACTGCATTTCTAAGAAAGGGGTTGATGATTATATAAATGCAATTACAATACAATAATACATTGTGCCTGGAGCTACTACTCCGTTTCCTGGCGGACACGGTAAACTCCCCTTATTGATATCACGCCGCCCCGGCCTGAGAAACGCGAACTGGAGAAGCAGCTAAAAGGATCTGCACAAGGTCTGTCGTGAATAATCTCGTGACACACAGCTCAGCCATCGCTCGCTCTGAACACTCGAGGATCCCACTACACACTGCTGCTCTTCTCTCACGTCTCAGCAAGAAAGACGGATGGCAGATAAATACCGTTATCATCGCCCCAATCTACAAATAACTCAGTCAGGACCAGTCCAGGGGGTGATACTAGGAGGATTGCTCGGATTGGAATCGGATTGGGACATGTGCAGACTCACAGCCAATCAAAATTTAGAAAATCGGGCGAAGCACATGGATTGGCGGAGGTACGGTTAGTGCTCCAATTATAAGCCTCCTTACACATTAGCAGCAAAGCAAATCTGCTGTTGAATGACTCCCAGAATATGGTTAGCTGGTTGGTTGTTATGATACTCGGAAGTGCTAAAATTAAGAACCACTAACTTCCGTTTAAACATGAAAACGGACTAGGAAGATTAGGCTGATTTCACGGATATATGCGTAAGTAGTGGTAACGTGTAATTTATTTGCAGTAGGGAATGGGCCGTGCTCAGTTTTTAGAACAGTTCCAAAGGTCCGTATCTGTTTACGTTTCCGTAGGGCAATAAAGAGTTTCAAAGCGTACAATTTCGTTATTTAGGGCAGTTTATTGGAAAATGAACTAAATTGAGTTGCCTGGCCTGGCCCTCGTTCGTTTTAACACATTGTTGATAGAAATGACATTTTTTAGCAGGATGGTGAAGTCCACTGTTTACAGATGAATCAGGATCTGCATTTAAAAAAATGTACAATACATGTTATCTTTAGTGGGCAGGCTTAATTATCATTAAAGAATGTAGATTTTTAAAAAAATATTTATATACATTTCGTTAAAATGACATATTGATTCTTGATAATACCCCGGAGAGGCATATCTAACATTGGCTATGAATTTATGAAATAAAAATATTGTCTGTTATTGATTTGGAGTAGGTTACTAAACGCCCATGCCTATTCAGTAAGAGACAGTTTATACATGACAACTTTTGGGAACATTTACTTAATGTCAAATATTATGTTTCCAGTGTACGATGGTCGTTACCGGTAGGCATTCATTGATTTGTTTCTGGAAAAGTTTGCTGTGAAAGCCAGTAAGTGCTGTACTAATGGTAATTTCATCGTTCTCCTGCCATGCCTAGCTGTCAAGGTT
Source organism: Triturus cristatus (assembly GCF_964204655.1). Taxonomy (NCBI): domain Eukaryota; kingdom Metazoa; phylum Chordata; class Amphibia; order Caudata; family Salamandridae; genus Triturus; species Triturus cristatus. Next base: position 250,327,840 of record NC_140586.1, read on the forward strand.
TCAGATTGCTGTGTGTGACATATTCATAATTTCAATGTAATTATGAGTGACATTTCAACGGCTATGAGTGACACTTTCTCACGAGCAAAATCAAGGAATGAAGACGAGGGAAACCTAAATATCACAAATGACACCCATTTGAGGAACAAGAAACTACACGAAGATCTTCAAACTGCTAAAAAGCACCAGAAATGGTCTCTTTGTCCATGTGGGACTGGCCCAACATGAACAAGTTGCACACGGAGGTATGTCAGCTGCCTAAGTGTCACACAAGCTCCGGTGACTCGCGAGTGCACATGCTGTCGAGCACCATTTTGCATTACCTCCTCGTCCAGTCTTCCTCGCCACAGTAATACATATGAGCCTCCGGCTCCACACAGAACTCCAAGTAAATAAAAGAGCAGCGCTCTAGTCTCCCCTCCCTCCTCCAATATGGCCCCCAGTGGCTTCATCCAATCCTATAAAAGGATACAAACAAACCACCTCGATCTGTTCTTTTTTTCTGCACTTCTCCGAGTGCTGTGTTCCCTGATGGTCAGGTGAGTGGGGCTGGGCTCCTGCTTGAGCAGCCCCGTTTTGCCCTAGGGTATCAAGTTTGGGGGAAGTAGTTGATTTGTATTGTATTGTTTTGCTACCGTTTTGTTTTTCCCCTTCTTCTGCCTTCACGCCTCTGGTCCTGCTTGAGCGGACTTTCGTGGCGTTTGTTTCTGTGTCACTTTTTTGACTCGTTCTTGGAATCCTGATGTGCTGGAGCTTCCTGCCTGTTTTCGGGTGTTTGTTTCCTTTCCCGACCGCGCGTCCTGCTGAGTGGACGTAGCGCGTCCGGGTGTGTTTGTTCTGGGGGCCGGAGGCTCCCGGTCGCATTCCTACCTGCTGCCGAGGCCGAGTGGGCTCGATGTGGGGGCCGGAGGCTCCCGCTCGCGTTCCTTTTCTGCTGCGGTTCTGAGAAGCTTTCGGTCTGACTCCGACCTCACGCGAAGGTCTGTAGCTGTCTATGCGCATGCGCGCGGATTATCTTCCGGCATTTCTGTTGTTTTTCGGCATGCATGGGCTGGCTAATATGGTTGCCTAGCGACCACGGGGCCTTTTTCTACCGGGCGTGTTGTCTTCATTGCCTGTGTTTGATTCACTCGTCCACTTGTGTTTGGCTATGATGGAGAGTGGTTCTATGGATGTTGCTGCTCCTGATCCCTTGGTTGTGGCTTCTGGTTCTGGTATGCAGATCCCGTCTATGGATGTGTTGCTACAGATGATCAATTCTGCTGTGGCTGCTGCAATGCAGGGTCAGGTGCCTGTTCCTCCTGCGAAGAGGGCTAAGGTTGATGGCGCTGCTGCGGCTGATTCTGAGAATGAGGAAGAGGTTGATGTCAAGGGTCGCTTTGTACAGGGTGCCGACCTGAAGGAGGTGCTGGGTCACATTCGCGAGAACTTGGTATTTCCTGCTTCTGTTGTTCCTCTGGAGGACGATCTATTCGCACAATATCAACGTCCTGAACCTGATTCTTTGCCTCTCCACTCTTCGGTCTTAAAAGTCTTGGAGAATGAATGGAAGGATGTGGACAAGGGTTCCTTTCCACGATTTTTAAGTAAGAGGTACCCGCTGCAGGATTTTGCTGTGAAATTCCCTTCCTCTGTGAAGGTTGACTCCTTGTTGGCCAGCATGTCGTCTCATGGGACTGTGGTTTCGGAGGATTCTTCTCCTGCTGACCCGGTTGACCGTAAAGTGGATGGTGCGGTGAAGCGCACTTTTGCGGCTACTAATTTTTCTATCAGGGCTGCTGCCTATTCATCTTATGCTATCCAATCCTTGCTTAAGGATTTTCAGTCTCTGTCGGAGTTGTTGGACCAGGGAGAGGATGTTTCTTCTACCCTAGCTATGATGGAACAACAGGTTCGGATGCTTTCGGATAACTCCTTTGACTCTTTGGGAGCGGTGGCTTCTGCGTCTGGGTCTTCGGTGGCTGCGAGGCGCCAGTTGTGGCTTCGTTCATGGAAGGCTGATGCTGCGCAGAAAAGTCTCCTGATGAATATCCCTTTTTCTGGGGTTAAACTTTTTGGGTCACCTCTGGATGACATGGTGAAGAAAACGGCGGAGGACCGTAAACTCCTGGCTCCTGAGAGGGCGAGTCGCTTCCGTTCCTTTGGTTCTCTGCGGGCTTTTGGACCTTCTAGGAGGGGTAGGGCTGGTCAGCCCTTTCGTGGAAGGGGGCGTGGCCGGGGTGCTCCTTTTGGTAAATCCCGGTTCTCCGGTTCCTCTTCCTCCTCAACTCCTGCACCGAAGTCATGACTGGTTCGCTCCTGGTTTGGGTCCGGTTGGGGGTCGCCTCAGTTTCTTCCTGGATTCTTGGAGAATGACTGTGTCGGACCAATGGGTGCTACGGGTGGTGTCAGAGGGCTTGCGTATTGGATTTCTCCAGACTCCCCCAGACTGTTTCAGGGCCACTCCTTGTCCCAGAGACCCTGTAAGGAGATTGGCGCTTTTGGACGGCATCGAATCCCTGTTGGTCAAGAGTGCGGTGATTCCTGTTCCCGTCGATCAATCGGGGTTGGGTGTGTATTCCATCCTATTCCTGGTGTCGAAGCGCACTGGGGATCTTCGGCCAGTGATGGACCTGAAGTGGTTGAATGCTTACATCCCTCACCAGAAGTTTAAAATGGTTTCCCTTCAGTTGATCCTTCCTCTGATATCTCAGGGCGACTTCCTTGTATCGATAGACTTGAGAGATGCTTATCTGCATATCCCTGTTCATCCAGACTCTCAGAGGTTTCTCCGGTTTTGCGTGCTGGGTCGTCATTACCAATTCCAGGTACTGCCCTTTGGGCTCTGCTCTGCTTCCAGGGTCTTTACTAAGGTTCTGGCTCCTCTTATTGGACATTTGCATGGGGAGGGCATTAGTGTTTTTTCTTATCTGGACGACATTTTAATTTCTGCTTCTTCTCTTCCTAAGGCGGAGTTGCATGTCCAGAGAGTGTGCCATGTCCTGGAGCATCATGGGTTCCTAGTGAATGTACCGAAGTCCTCCCTGGTTCCTGCACAGGAATTGACTTTCATTGGGGCTCTGTTCAGGACTCAGTTGGGGATGGTGTTCCTGCCCCCTCCCAGGATTCTGTCCCTGGTGTCTGCAGTTCGTGCCCTGTTGTTGGGGCATTCTCATCCTGTGAGCCTATGGTTGAGGGTTCAGGGTCTGATGTCGGCGTCGTTGTTGACGGTGCCGTGGGCTCGCCTCCACATGTACCCGGTGGTGTCCCACATTTTATCGCATTGGGACCCCTGTTCCCTAGATATGGGTGTTTTGGTTCCTATGTCGGACGATATTCGGGTGGTCCTGAGTTGGTGGTTGGACGAGGGTCATTTGTCCAGGGGCCGCCCATTTCTGATTGTTCCCACCCGCGTGGTCACTACCGATGCCAGCCTGCTGGGGTGGGGTGCTGCTCTGGGGGTTTCAACGACTCAGGGGGTTTGGCCTCAGTCGGTGTTGTCATGTTCCTCCAACTACAAGGAGCTGAAGGCCGTCCTTCTGGGTCTGTTGGATTTCTCGGATCTTGTTCGGGGTCACCATGTGCATATCCGAACCGACAATCAGGTTGTGATGTCTTATGTGAACCATCAAGGGGGGTGCAAGGTTCGTTCCCTCAGTTGCCTCAGCCGTCGGATATGTTGTTGGGCGGAGGTGCATCTGAAATCCCTCTCTGCCATTTACCTACCTGGCGCGGAGAACACTGTGGCGGATTGTCTGAGCCGGGTGTTTCCTTCTATGGGGTCTTTGTCCCTGACGCATGTGATGTTCAGGAAGTTGCGGAGGATGTTTGGCTCTCCGATTGTGGACCTGTTTGCTTCCCAGGAAGATGCCAAGATCCGTTGTTTTTGCACAGTTATGCCTTGCCGGGATGCCTGGAGAGTGGATGCCCTGTCATTCCCTTGGCCGACGGGTCTGTTGTATGCCTTTCCACCTGTTCCCCCTGATTCCGGCGGTCTTGCAGAAGATCAAGAGGGAGGGATCCTTTGTGCTTCTAATTGCTCAGGGTTGGATGCGTCGCCCTTGGTATCCCCTGCTGTTGGAATTGGCTGTGTCTCCGGGGTGGGGCTTGCCATTCATACCTTATCCTCTGATGGGTCCTCTTCTTCCTCTGCCTGTGTTCCGTTCGTTGGGTCTGCGGGCCTGGCTCTTGAGAGGGATTCATTGATGCGGAATGGTTGTTCGGTGACTGTGGCTGAGGTCATTCAGCAATCCCGGAGGCCTTCTACTCTTAAATCCTACGCGAGGCACTGGCATAATTTTGTTTCTTGGTGTCTGAGTCGCGAACTATCGGTGGCTTCTTTGGACCCGGCTCGCATTCTGGATTTTTTAAATGATGGTTTTGTGTTGGGCTTGGCTATTTCGACTCTTCGGGCGCAGTGGGCTGCGATTCGGGCATTCCATGTCCTCCCTTTGGTTTCTGTTTCACCGTTGGTTTCTAGACTTTTTAAGTCTCTCTCTTTCAAACGCCCCCGTCCTATCATGTGTCCTCCTCCTTGGGACCTACCTTTGGTTTTGCGTTCTTTGCAGTTGGCTCCCTTCGAGCCGTTGGAGTCGGTGGACTTGAAGTTTTTAACAGTCAAGGTGGTGTTTCTGGTGGCGATTGCTTCTGCCAGATGTATGGGTGAATTGGGTGCCTTCCTTCGTTCTGCCCCATTCTTCTTGGTTTTGTCGGACCATGTGGTCTTGCGCCCTCATCCTACATTTGTTCCTAAGGTGGATTCTTATTTTCACAGGTCTGCTGAAGTGGTTCTTCCGATTCTTTGTCGTGATCCTTCCTCCGCTGAGGAATCCCTTTTGCACCTCTTGGATGTTCGTCGTGCCTTCTTGATCTATTTGTCACGCACTTCTTCCTTTTGCAAAGTGGACAACTTATTTGTCAATTATGGTTTATCGCGTCAGGGCCTGAAACCCTCCCTCTCGACGATCAGTCGCTGGATTAAGGAGGCCATTATGTTGGCGTATGCTTCGGTTTCTGAGGTTCCCTCCCTTCCTGTTCAGGGGCGTTTCACCCGATCTGTTGCTGTGTCTTGGGCTTCCTTCAAAGGGGTGTCCATGGAGGATGTTTGCAGGGCTGCTACTTGGTCTTCCCCTCATACATTCATGTCCCACTACCGCCTCCAGCTTGGGGGTGGGGGTTCTGTTTCGTTTGCCTCTTCTGTTCTGACTGCGGGGGTGACTTGAGAGGTTTTTCTTTTGATTGCGGTACCTCTGTATATTAAATTATGTTTTTCATTGCACTTTTGGTGTGATCTATTTTCCTTACATGAAGCTGATTGCTTTGGTATCGGCTCATATATATTACTGTGGCGAGGAAGACTGGACGAGGAGGTAATGCCCCGGTTACTTACCGGTAATCTTCATTACTCCGAGTCCTTGTCTTCCTCGCCACAGTATTGTTTCCCTTCCCTCCCGGCCCTGGTGGTGGCTTCATGTCTGCGGCTTGGTTGTCAGATCGAGCTGGTTTGTTTGTATCCTTTTATAGGATTGGATGAAGCCACTGGGGGCCATATTGGAGGAGAGAGGGGAGTCTAGAGCGCTGCTCTTTTATTTACTTGGAGTTCTGTGTGGAGCCGGAGGCTCATATGTATTACTGTGGCGAGGAAGACTAGGACTCGGAGTAATGAAGATTACCGGTAAGTAACCGGGGCATTATCCGCACCGGCTGGGGCAGGTGCGGTAATCTCCCATACAACATAGCAGACAGGTTATGACTATCGGAAACCTGTTTTAAAGTACCCCTTGTGGTTTTGAGAAATAAACTACAAACGTAAAGGAGGGGACAGAAACACAAACCTGGTCAATGAGAAGTGACTTTGCATAACATACTGTCCAGTTTTGAACATGCTGTAGATTACAGTTCTTCATTAAGACATCACATTCCATTCACTGCAAACAAGGTATGTATACATTCTAGAAGAAAAACAACGAGAAGAGCGAGAGGGAGGCAATGGGAGTAGGGAGAGGAGTGAGAGGTAAGGAGGTAGACAAAAGGAGAGAGGTGAGAGAAGGAAATACATAGAAAACAAGCATTGGCATAGCCAATAGGTCTCGCTTTTGGGACCTTGTAAGTATTTAGTTATGCAGCACAATATCCTTTGTGCAACAACATTAACTGTTACATGGCTAAACACTTATAAGGTCCTAAAGGTGAGACCTATTGGCTATGCCAATGCTTGTTAAACTTAGTAACACTGTATGGGCATTGGTTCAACCTCATTAGTACCAGTTCAACACCCAGATATAGCAAAAAGCAACAAAAAGGTGACCAGTCCAGCTTTGCAAAGGGTGTTCCAATGCACGGTAACACGTCACTGCACTTTTAGCAACTTTTTACCCATTTAAGATAGACACACAAAATTGTTTTTGTTAAAATATGGAGATAATGTGGCGGATTATCAGTTGTGTGGCAAATGCGGCACATCTATAATAATGCGTAAATCGCCGTGACTGTACAATCGCATGATTCCAGTGGCCCTGAATATACGTTTACAAAGTTATTCTTTAACAGTCAGAACAGTTTGTTTGTTTTCTTTGTGCGCTATTTTTCAAGACCTTCCATATTCCATGCATTTATAGCTAGGCTAGTCCAGGATTCTAGTTTGAATTCTTATGTTTGCCGTTCTAAATGAGTGGTGGGATATCAGAATTATGCGTACCAGAATGCAAAGAAACAAACACTGGCCAAGCTATTGGCTTTTTCAATGGCTTTTTTGTGTGCAGTTTTGTCTCTCCGATCTTCGGTTTGCCCTACTCATGAATTTTTAAGAGTAAGACATATTTACTCTTGGAAAACAGCTCTGGTGTATCCAATGTCCACGCTGAGGCGCTCATGCAGTCCCGGTTTCATCATTGGAACTCTCAGATCTGTAGTCCTGTATTTTTAAATTAGGACAACAATTCACATGATGCAAAGGGATTAAAAAAGAAAATTAACACACCACACTGGAAAAGCTACTTATGATTCCTCCTGAGAAACATTAGCGCTCTGGGAAACAAGCATTCCCTTGGCAAACCCAATGGATCGAGCCTATGAGAGCTATCGGCAATGATTTTTAGGCATGCGTAAAGGAGAGCAGCTGCTGTGCAGTATGGCTAAAAATAATTATAAACAAGTAGACACTGTGCATGTATGTGGTGGATGCAACCTGTGGGGGCAGTGTCAGTACAAGTTGCAGCAAGAAGATAAGTAGGTAGTGCCAGCACAAGATGACAGAGGGCCGGTAGTTGGTGGGTGCGACCTGAGGGGGCAGTGTCAGTACAAGTTGCCATAGGTAGATCAACAGTCGATATGAACACATTCAACGTCTCGGCCCAAGCTGAAATAATCAATTGTAATAGACGTTGCGCGAACACTCCTGTGGGTCGGTCTGGGTGTGAAGATGAAACAGTATGTAAGGCAGAAAGGCGTTCCTGAGTGCTGCTAGCTGGCCTAGCGCATGGCGGCTGCGCGCGTGCACGCTCACGTGCACGCAAGCGCTAGGCCAGCCAGCAGCACTTTGAAAACTCGCATACAAAATGTCTCTCCGAGCAGCGCATGCATTTGCAATGCAATAGGTCTCGCATTATAAAAGTGTGAGCAGTTGGCATTGCTAATAATGATGCAACACTAGCTATTGGCATTGTAAATGATGCCATTTATTTATGTGTTTGTTTTATAAAATAGATAAAAAAGGCATTGTCATGAACAACTTTTGCAAATGCGAGACCTATTGCATTGCAAATGCTTGTTCAGTACTGCAGGCTTTAAAAAAAAGTTTTAGTCACTACTCAAAATGAAATCCATTTTATCAGCGTTGCCAGTGCTCCTTTATGTTTAATGCCCTAAATGAAACACAATGTTCTAAGCAGATTGCTAAACAGCATCTCCAGCCCCGATCACAATGTCTCACTTCATGCTGGACAGTGGGCCCCCTGTTTTTATGCAGCGCCAAGACTGGGTGAACTAATGCACAGACTGAGGTCTGTCAGCCTCCGAGGCTCAAAGCCTTCCTTGCAACAGTCTGCTGTGTCAAGGTATTGCCATGTGTACAGCACACACTCTGCAACAGCAAGTGGTTTCAAAGTTGGGGGTGACTTTCCAAACTTTCCCGAGGTGTTCATCGTGTTTGGTGACAGCGTATTTATGCTGACCGCCCAAAAAACTGGTTGTGTGTGTGTGTGTTGTGTGTGGGTGGTTGTGTGTGTGGTTGGGTTATTGTGTGTGTGGTTGTGGGGGTGTGTGTGGGGGTGGTTGTGCGTGGTTGTGTGTGTGTTTGTGTGTATGGTTATGGTTGTGTGTGAGTGGTTGTTTGTTTGTGGTTTTGTGTGTGAGTGGTTGTGGTTGTTTGTGGTTTTGTGTTTGTGTGTGTGGTTTTGTGTGTGTGTGTGTGGTTGTGGTTGGATTGGGGAGGGCAGTGGTAGGGAAGCAGAATGGAAGAAAGAAAGAAGAGGAAAGGGGGTGTAAAATTAGTGAGAAGTGTGCCAGGAAGGCAAAGAGAGAGATAAAGAGAACAGGAGGTTCAGTGGGGGTAGAATGTGAGAGAAGAGAGAGTGAAGGGGAAGTGAAGTGAGGACAGCAGTAGGAAGGTGTCGGATTTAGGAGGGGACTAGATAGGGGGAAGGAGAGTGGGGGCATACTAGAGGAGATGAAATGGGATCTAAAGATGATAGAAGGGCGTGGGGAGACAAGTGAACATCGATGGAAAAAGAGGAAAATGGAGGTTGGAGACCGAAAAGGTGATAAGATGAGGCAGGATCGGAAATGGCGAGTACAGAAAGAGCAGAAGCTGTGGAAGGAGAGAAAAGAAAATAGAAATGGCGAGGCATGGGGAGGGGGCAGGAAAGAGATGGGGAGTTGAGAGAATAAAGAATGGGAGAGAAGGACCAGGAGAAAAGGATGGAAGGTGGAGAGAAGAGGGGGGAGTGGCTAAGGTAAGGGTGAGGATGTAGGTGGAAGAAAGAAACTAAAAAGAGATGGGAGTGGAATGAGACTAGAGGAGAGGGAGGCTGGAGAAGAGAGGGGCAAGAAAGAGAGATGGGGGGGGGGGGGGGAGCGAGGCCAGAGGTGAGGGAGGCTGTAGAGGGGGCAAGAAAGAGATGGGGAAGGGGGAGGCCAGAGGGGAGGGAGGCTGGAGAGGAGAGGGGCAAGAAAGAGAGATGGGAGGGTAGCGAGCCCAGAGGAGAGGGAGGCTGGAGAGGGGGCAAGAAAGAGATGAGGAGGGTGGGGGTAGCGAGGCCAGAGGAGAGGGAGACTGGAGAGGAGGGAGGCAAGAAAGAGATGTGGAGGGAAGCTGTAGAGGGGGCAAGAAAGAGATGGGGGTGGCAGAGGGGAGGGAGGCTGGAGAGGAGAGGGGCAAGAAAGAGAGATGGGGGGGGGGGGGAGCGAGGCCAGAGGCGAGGAAGGCTGTAGAGGGGGCAAGAAAGAGATGGGGAAGGGGGAGGCCAGAGGGGAGGGAGGCTGGAGAGGAGAGGGGCAAGAAAGAGAGATGGGAGGGTAGCGAGCCCAGAGGAGAGGGAGGCTGGAGACGGGGCAAGAAAGAGATGTGCAGGGTGGGGGGGCAGCGAGGCCAGAGGAGAGGGAGGCTGGAGGGGGCAAGAAAGAGATGAGGAGGGGGGGGCAGCGAGGCCAGAGGGGAGGGAGACTGGAGAGGACAGGGGCAGTAAAGAGATGGTGAGGGGGGGAGGCCAGAGGGGAGGGAGGCTGGAGAGAAGGGAGGCAAGAAAGAGATGTGGAGGGCAGGGAGGGAAGTGAGGCCAGAGGAGAGGGAGGCTGGAGAGTGGGCAAGAAAGAGATGAGGAGGTTGGGGGGGGGGGAGGGGGAGCTTAGCGAGGCCAGATTAGCTGTGAAGCATCCAGACTGTCCTGAAGGAAATAAGGTGCGAGGTCGGGGTGAGGCCAGAAAGAGTTGAGAAGGGAGGATGGAGGGGGGGGGGGGAGTAGATGAACATGTGGCGGTGGGGACGGAAAACGGGCTAGAAGCGAGCAGGGAGAGAATAAAAGAGGTGTGGAAAAGAGTATCGTTTTACGCAGGTAGAGAGGTAAAAGGACGCTGCAAGGCGAGAAAAGAACATCGGAAGATGAGAAAGAGGGGTGAGGGAGAATAGAAGGAGATGAGGACGGATAAGCAGAGGGAGAGAAAATAAGGACAATGAGGCGAGAGTGGAGAAGATAACGAGATACAGATGAGATGATGGCGGTGGAGACGAAAACAATGAGATACGGATGAGAGGATGAGACGGAGGCTGGAGAAGTGAAGGGCGTGGAGGGCAGGAGAAGGGTGGGGGAGCGAGCATAGGAAAAGGGAGAGAAAATGCTTCTGTGGGAATAGTGGAGAGGAGAAGAGGAAGGCCGTGAGGCACAGAGGGAAGAGGTGAAAGAATGAAATGTGGAAGCGTAATAAGGGAAGAAAAGAAAGTGAGGGAGGGTGCTCAAGGGTGGGATATTGTAAGAAATGGGTGGCAAAGAGAAGTGATGGGAAGGAAGAAAGTGGAGGAGATAACAGTAAAAGAGTGCTGCTCTAGAGGGGACATGAGGAAAGTGAGTACAGGGCATGAAAAGGGTGTGTGCACACTTAAGAGTGTGCACCTGAAGATGCGTAAAGGTGGTGAGAGGGAGCAAAGGGAGGGCTGGGGAAGTAATGATGTGGAAGAAGTGAGACGTAGGCTGAGATGTTGGGTAGAGGAGTAGGTGCAATGGCATGGTATAATGAGGGGGAGTGATGTAGGAGAGAAGGAGCGTGAGAGAGAGGTTAAGAGAGGGACGTGTGGTGGTGTGCATCAGGAGGTACTGGGACAAAGGCAGTCAGAGAACGAGGGAAATGAGACAGACCACGTGTAGAAAGAGACAGCAAAGTGGGGAGGATAGTTATAGGATTAGAGGCGGCAGAGGTAGAAATGTGGGGAAAGAGGTGAGACGCGGAAGAACTGCATGGTGCACGCCGGAAGGAGGGGAGGAGAGGAGCAAGGGAGGGGAAGGAAGCACACTAGGTGGAAAGTGGACAGGAGATATAACGAAAAAGGAAGAACAAAAACTGAGGTTTGATGGGCAAAGGAAGAAAGAGGCGATACGCGAACTGGAATAAATAAAACTAAAAAGGAGGAAACTGGAGGAAACAAGCATTGGCCACGAAAGTCATCGCAATCACGATCGCTGTGAACGTGATCGCGATGATGCGCTAAAACACGCAAGGGATACGCAAGCACTCCTGTGGCTCGGTCTGGGTGTGAAGATGAAACAGTATGTAAGGCAGAAAGGCGTTCCTGAGTGCTGCTGGCTGGCCTAGCGCATGGCAGCTGCGCGCGTGCACGCTCACGTGCACGCAAGCGCTAGGCCAGCCAGCAGCACTTTGAAAACTCACATACAAAATGTCTCTCCGAGCAGCGCATGCGCGCTGACTCAGCGAGACCTAAAAAGAAGGGGCATAGTTGAGATTTGAGGAGAGAGCGAGGGACAAAAGCAGAAATGCAAGGGGAAAAGAGGGCGTAACAAAGGGAGGGTATGACCGGTAAGTAGGAATAGAGAGAAAATGAGGATTTGTGATAGGGAGGTAGAAAAGGAGGAGGAAAAGGCTTCGAGTAAGAAAAGAACTGAGACAGAAAAGTTAGAAAAGAGATGGAATAGGGTGGTGAGAGGTGAGACGGAGACAATAGGAAGGTAAGAAATATGGGAGAGGAAGGAGGAACTTAGGTACTGAAGCAAGGTAGGAAGGATCAAGAGAAGAAGATGAAAGACGAGGGAAAACAAGAGAAAGGGATAGTAAGAGAGTGAAGGGAGGAGGATGAGGCGTATAATGAGAAGAGGAGGGTGGGAAGGGAAACTGTAGAGGAAGGTGATAACAATGGGACAGAGGAAGGAAAGGATGGAGAGAGAAGACCTCAAGAGTTTCCTGGCCTGTAACTACAACAGAAGCATGGATACGGTCTGTACTCTTTTGGTCAGCAGCTTGGGGGCTTGGTTTAGAGGTAGGCGGCAATCAAGTTTTCACAAATTCATTGGGGAAGTGCTAAGTCTACAAGATATTCCACTGGTGGTATTTTCTCACCATAGGTTGTCAGGTTTTTCTCAGACCTGGCTGGCTAAACTCCAGAAGCCAGTACCGCTGAAGTCCAAATAACTGACATGTTAAAAAGGCCATATAAACACGTGAAGACAAAAACTTGCTCAGTTTTGAAAAATAATTGTGAAAAAGGGAAACAAATGGTGCAAAATAGTCATAATTTACAATTAAACCTTCGAGCACAGAGAAGGATCTGCTAGACAGAACTGATTCAATCTGGGAACAAGGCAGAAAATAACTTAAATAAAACAAAGTAAGATTCATAAAATGAATGTTGACTTTTCCGCGCCCTTTCTAATTAAGAAAAATGATGACGTTATGGTCCACCAACCTTTTCTTGAAACTCACTTCACGGCTGAAACTAACAGGTTTGCTCTTGGACGCGACGGATCACTGTCAGGCCATTACTACAATCTGACCGGCACGCACTGACTGCAGGCAGCTGCAATTGCGCACTGCCTCAAGGAATGTAATAATTAAAAACACACACACTCGGGTGGCTGCACTGTACCACTCTGTCTCTCTTACCTCTCAACTTCACTTGCAGTCAGGCTCATGCCGTGAGCCATCACGCAATTACCGTTTGCCGCCCCCCTCCTGAGTGAGTCCTCTCTCGGCCAGGCCTGTACGGTCCAGTGACAGTCCAGGCCACTGCTGCTGCAATGGTCACTCCAGTCTACCTCTCAGCTTTTGTCAAATGAACTTGCCGCGGCTAAAATATTTACTGCAGCTCTGACCGCAGTCGGCAGTGTGAGCAGGCTGCACTGCAGCACCATGATGATTTGCTGCAAAGTAGCCAAGAGCCTCCCACAAGTTAGCTTGCAGCAGCATATCACATGACATACTCCGGTCTGTTCCCGCTGTGCCTAAATCAGTGTATCTGCTACTAGTAGCTCAGACAGTTGAGCGAGCCCCAAGCCTGTGGGAGCAGCGTCTGCCCTGCCAGCTGCCACTCCAGTTTAACACCGTTTTAGGCAGCGCTAATGACTTTAGTGACAGCTGAAACGCTATGCCTATAATGCGTGAAAATGCATTTCAGTGCCGTGATGTGGAGCACCACACTGAAATGTGTTAGTCTAACGCCTGATGAATGGTACTTGGCAGGACTGGCCATGTGATCTACACTGGGATACATACAATGCTCACAACATATGTCGACATGATAATGGCTATCAACATCACACAGGTGACTGCAGTCAGTAAGATGTATAGTGATTTGGTTGTAATTATTTATCATGTTCCTGCTTCATCAAATTGGCAATAATGTCAAAAGGACATTTCCTAATATGGAAACCCTGACAGAAATCCAAGAGTCATACTTTATAGTGGTACAGACAATTCAAGGGTAAGGGATTAAGATGAAGCATACCCTTTTCCCTTTCATGTTACCGAACCTCAAAGAAAGTGTACACAAGTAATTATAGCCTCAATGTATAGGACCCACAAATCTGAGTGACAAACTGCTGGAAGATAGACCTTCACAGTATACCCACTTGCCTTGTGACAGAAGTACCATATTAATTTCAAATCATTTCTTACTGTAAGATGTTAAAGATCATCCATCATCATCAGAAAGATCATCCATCATCATCAGAAATGTCAATCTTGCAAGGGGTTTAAAGTGATGCGGTATGCGATGGCGCCTCCTCGTGTAGACGTCAGTATCTAGCAAAACAAATTTGCACGGTGCTACAGGTGGGGGGGATAACCCTGAACCCACTAAGAAGACCGGAGTCTAGTAGAAAGTTTTACAGATGACCTGTGCACACGTTATAATGTCAACAGTAGGAGTTACTGCATGTAATGAATACACAAGTATAACCGTAGTCAAATGGCGTTTTCTTTCTTTGTGGTTTTAATCGGTGATCAGATGCCCAGCCAACAAGTGTTTCGTCAGGATATGAACCCACGACTTCTTCAGGGCTACAAGATGTACAATAGCAATGTATTAGCACAGTATATCATAAAGTTAAAATTGCCTGTTGACAAAATGGCGATACAATGTGACAATGGTGTGAAAGGCACCCAGTGCAACCAGAACCATAACCTGTAAATAACGTCGGGACTCCGATACACAGAAGAAAATAGAACCCATGTAAAAGTTTGGTGTTGGTGTGTCCCACCTGTAAAGAGTTATGCACGACATATACATTACATATGAGCAATAAAATTATAAAAGAAACATACAGATAAAATTCCACAATGCAATCTGCATGATACGTGACATTGGAATAGCTATTAGACCGAAAAGATGTTAAACTGTGCAAGTGACATGGAATTAAGGGAAAGAAATCACCGATTAAAACCACAAAGAAAGAAAACGCCATTTGACTTCTGTTATAGTTGTGTATTCATTACATGCAGTAACTCATACTGTTGACGTTATAACGTGTGCACAGGTCATCTGTAAAATCATCAGAAATGTATTATAAATAGGGACTTTGAGTTGTCAAAGACATACTAGAATATTGCAGCTCTTGCTAGAAAATTCAACAGCAAATGAGAAAAATCCTAGAGCACTTTCTATCATTGTATCGAATTGTAGTATTAAGGCCAAGAAATTAATTAATCAGGAAAACAGGACACTCTATAATAATATAAATTTACTCATGAGAAGGCGTTGGCCCAACCCCTGGAGGGTGTCATAGTTTTTTCCAACAGATTGAGAAATACCACGGAAAGCATTGATGGTAACAATGAAGAAGGTTGGGCATGCAGGCATTGCAAACGTTCAATTTGACAAGACTATAGGCTGCAAGAAAGATATACAAGATAAAATATAAACAACGCTATCAAGCCACGGAAAAATAGAGGTTGATGCAACATACAGCAACAAGTTTTTGGGCCATTTTAGGGAAAACTTTTGGCATTTGTAGAGCGATTAACACTTTTTATATTATCTTCCTCCTTCTATACAGCATTTATAAAACCATTATCAAACTACATTTGAATCTAGCATTGAATGAGAATCTTTTTAAAGTAAAAATGTCTTTTGAAAGTGCGTTAACACAAGTATTTCATACCCAAAAGGGTTAATATTTTATGTTTTTAAGCGTAACTCCAGATCTAGGCCAACTATAGTTTCTTTTCAAATATTTGTATATTAGAATTTCTCCTTTCCACCTGGAAGGGAAATATCTTACAGCCGAGTTATAAGTGCCAAACTTGTGCTGTTCTGAAAAACTGTCTGAATACATGCTGACACCCAGTCAGCAAGTTTCAGCTTTTCAGAACAGCACAAGTAGTGCTGATCATATGTACTACCAGTAGTCTAAACAGATTTAATACTAAGCATGTAAAGAGGGCTGTTGGTCCAGTATTAAAAGCCCTTTTAGTAAGTTAAATGTGTTGCTTTTATACAGAGCAGATACATTTCACAACATCAGAAATCATGGACATAGCAATTGCGTTATTACAACTTTTAAATTTATGTCACAATTCCACAACATTTAGTTGGATTGGAGTTGTGGTTAATAGTAACGTTGACTGTAGCAGACTTAAGGGCATATCCTCAACGAGGCGATAAAAAATTATCGCCGCTTTTGCATCCGTTTTTGGACGAAAAGCGGCGCTAATTTTATCGCCTAATCAGCAAGTTCACGCAATAGCGTAAAACCTTGCATTAGCGCCTGTTTTCTGAACGCCCAGCTTTGCATCTCTAATGAGATGCAAAGTGGGCGTTCCTGCCCTGACATAATTGGAGAAATGTCGCTAAGCGACATTTCTCCAATTATCGATGGGCACGCTAACCTGCAGAGCGACAAGCAAAGTAGCAATAACCTCTGTTATCTCTACTTTCCTTACGCCTGCTTCAAGACTGACTTAGCCATGATATCCTATGTAAGGTGGATATCATGGCTAAGTATGCCTTGCCCTATCGTCAAGCTATCGCCAAAGTTTGTGAGATTATCGCTGGATTTCCATTGATAATCTCACATTTGGCAGTTAGCGCTTGGAATTGTATCGCTTTTGAGATAAGCGTTGCTAATAGCACGCTATCTCAGCGATAAAATTCCACGTTAGCCGGCGATAATTATCCTAGCGCTAAGTGCGCTTAGCGATAATTATCGCCGGTCCTTGATGATATGCCCCTCTGTTATTTTTAGGTACTACAATCAGTGGTACAAAGCACATGCAAATACCTTCAAAAACTAAAGTAGAATTGCGTTTTTAATACTTCATCCAAATTCAGTGGATGTAATTATCAAAACATTGTCGTGTGGCGTGCCGCTGGGGCAGAGGGCGAGCGCCTAAGTTCAAGGACTGGATGGACGATTTAGTGTATTGTCAAGAACAACTCACTACATATGCGGAGCTGTTGCCGAGCATCTCCAGACCCAGAGATATCTGGGAACCCTTTCAGTGCTATTTGCTTGCACATCCGCGGACAACCTCCACAACAGTGTAAGAGGAGCTGGTTCGCCGGAAAGGTACTGGGTTCCCGCAATATTAGTGGGGCTGAATTCACCGGAGAGATGGGGAGTTATGGAGCTATGCTTTTTGAAATGTAATATGCTGAGGCTGGGATGACCGGGAGTGCCAGGATTTGGGTTCTGCTGGGGGTGCTGGAACGATGACGCCCTGAAACGGGACTGAGCTGAGTGCAGCTGATGCTCTTCCGTTCACTGTGACTGTATGTAATGCTTTCACCTACTGTAAGATGCCTTTCGATATATGTATACATGCCTTCTTATTTCTTCATAGATGAGGAGATGAAGTTTGCCATTGATGTGCTACTGCTGTGCCAAGCTTGCTGTGATGCGTATGACATGTCTGTTTGGTTTATTTTGTGAAACTAATAAACAGAATTAAAAAAAAAAAATTATCAAAACATTGTGATTAAAGCATGTGAAACCTGTACCTATAAGTAAATAAGGTGATCGGCTTCTACCCAAGAAGCCTATCACCTTATTTACTTTAGCTAGGGTTCTGCTTCTTATAGCTCCATAGCTTTAGTCCTCTCGAAGAGAAAGGATCTTTAGAAACTGGGACTAAATATGTATGTCTGTTATATTGATTACACAGCTCATTTTGACAACGTGGAGTAAAAACATAATTTGAGCCAAATGCTGATAGTATTCCCTGGCTTGCATATATACTCCACAGTTTTAGGCAGCTGGGGCTCAGTAGGTTTTTTTAAGAACCAACTCAAACACCACGTGCAGCGACAGTCTTAGTTAAGACTACCTACCTATGAACCGGCCCAGGACAAGCGTGTACGCAAACTTTCTGCAAATTTGGAACACATGATGTTTAATTGGGAGGTGAAATTTTATCTTCGTTTTATAGAAAATACTCAATACAGATTTCATTTGACAAGGATACGTTTGGGTACTGTACACTTCTTAGTGGCATTATCCAGTCCAAGGCAGGTGGCAGGATAACCTTCCACCATGCCCGTGTGACGTTCCTTGAGTCAAAGCACTCTGCACTTTCTACTTTTTTTTGCACTTTATAAATCCGTGAGAAGAAAGTTTTTAGTCCCTGTTTCGCATTCTTGCTCTTGTAACTCGTATCTTTAAGGCTATAGATTTTTAACCAACTTGGAAACCCCGGAAGTTGGCCTAGCCGCTGTAAACTTTACTAGAGAAACACTTTACATTAGGAAGCGATATGGTCAATAGTTTCTTTGTGACTCTTAAGTGTGTGCCTAGTTATTCTATGATGTGTTGGGAGGACCTGGCTTGGCAGTTCGGGCCGGACTGTTCCTATGAGGCACAGTGTCAAGGCTGATTTGCATATGGCCAGGTCTAAACTGGGGTGGCAAGGTGAGAGGGAGGACCTGGCTTGGCAGTTCGGGCTGGACTGTTCCCATGAGGCACAGTGTCAAGGCTGATTTGCATATGCCCAGGTCTAAAAGGGGGGGGGGGTCTGGGGGGCAAGGTGAGCAAAAGAATGATGGATTTAACCCAGATCTCTTGACTGGGTGAGAATGCTATGATTTGTTCAGCATTCCGTCCATCAGTTGTGTGTCTTTTGCTAGTTATTGTACGATGTAAGTCAATGCTTATGTAATTGACCCTCTAAATGTTTGTTTAATGATGCATGTGTTATTTCTGTACACCCATTTATTGTATGCTGTCGTAATTGATCCATTGGATGTTTTTATTGATATCTGTATTACTACTGTATTCTTTTATGGCTGTTTTATTGATATCTGTATTATTATTGTATTACTTTATTGCTGTTCAAGCCAAATAAAGATTTATTGAATGAATGAATGAGTCAGACTAGCAAAGCAGTACCTTGACAAATCCTCACCCTCTTCAACTGTAGAGCTCCAATAAGTTAAAGTAAAGCTGGGGAGTAGGAATAGTTTACCTGCAAATAATTTTTTTTTACAGCAAATCAAATTATAAGCATGGATGTCCCTCTGCGTCTGTGTCTTCTTGTGGCTATTCGCATGAAAGCTTGGAGCTTTTTAAATTATTAGTTTTCAGCCGTAGTGAGCTTAAAAATTGTGCTGTAATTGTTTTTTTTATAGGTTTAAACTGGGATATGTAGAATCCTCTAAAAGCCTGTGAGTTACTGTTAATCAGTCTTTAAATCAAGAGGGTCATTTATTAGCAGTGTAGGAGCGGATCATATGTACTATCAGTAGTCTAAACAGATTTAATGCTAAGCATGTAAGGAGGGCAGTTGGTCCAGTATTAAAAGCCTTTTTTAGTAAGTTAAGACTGCGGCTTTTATACAGAGCAGCTACATTTCACAACATAAGAAATCGTGGACATAGCAATTTTTAATTTGTCTTTCTGTTCCACAACATTTAATTGTATTGGAGTTGTGGTTAATAGTAACGTTGACCATAGCTGACTACGTTTTTTTCAGGTACTACAATCAGTGGTGCAAAGTACATATAAATACCTTTAAAAAAAACAAAATGAAACTTACGTTTTTAATACTTCATCCAAATTAATGGTTGTAAATGTAATACTTTTGTGATTAAAGCATATGACACCTATAGCTATAAGTAGGTGCCTGTGAGAATTGTGGTGTACTAAATGGTATGGTTGTGTGACCTTACCGTGTAATACACTCACAAAACCATCTTGAGTCTAGTCAGGCTTGTTAGAAAAACTTTAAGCTCAACCCTGGGTAGCTGTGGCTACGAACAGCAAGGCTTAAACAAAGTAACTAGTGTGAAGCATTTAGAAGCTTCAAACAACCAAATAAGAACATCACACAACACCAACGTCTAGTCAGGATCAGTCCAGTACAGTCAGGCTAGTTTGTAAAACATCTAGCTCATCCATGGGTAGCTGTGGCTTCTAATAGCAAGGCTTAAACAAAAAAAACTAGTGTAAAGCATTTAGAAGCACAAAACAACGAAATAAGAAAGTCACCAATTTTTAAAAATAGATTATATTTTAATGAATTTTTGGACACCGATAGGCAAAATCCCCTTGAGGGTTCTAGAGATTTAGAGTTTTAAATAAAACGTAAATCTCAACCATTTAGTCCAAAGTGCCAGCAAGCATTGGTAACCGTAAAGTTTGCAAACTTTTAAAAGTTTGAAAGAGTTGTGTTTGGCTACTCTGGCCTGAATGGGAAGGCACATTCCGTCAGGAAGAAGGTCGGGGGTCCAGTAAGGAGTTTTTTGGACAGATACCTGGTCACCACAGCAGCCTCAAGTCCAGTTCCACACTTTACATCAAGACTGCAATAGATTTCATTAGAGTGGTCCTGATGCGGGGAATGCAGGATGCTGTGCGGTTGATGGGTGTCTTCCTGGTGTTATTTCTCAGTCAACGGGTAATGTGGTGTGACTTTGGCCACTGGAGTCTGAGTCCTTCGAAGTCCTCTTTGAGCCAGTAGAAGGCCAGCTATGCTACTGATCTCCGGACACAGCGGGTCCAGCGATATCCTCTGGTGAAGGCTAGTGTCAGTCTTTGTCAACCAATCCACACTCTGAAAAGTACATCAGACATGGGTGCAACTTTTGAGCCCAGGGTGGAGGCTCTTGGCTGCACAGTGGTGGTCAGCGGCGATTCCTTGCAAGTGGCAACTGACTGGCCAGAATGGGCTACTTAAGCTTTTATGGTCCTGTTGCTGGAATAGAGGGTCAGCAGACTGACCCTTGGAGTCACATCTTCTGTCTGGGGTTCAGGAGAAACTTTTCCTCAAGGCAGGCACCACAGGCACAGTTCTCTGTTTGCTAACCCAAGCAGCTGCAGGTGAAATCCAGTGGTTGGTGCTGCCTTTCTTGCCAGGTCCAGAGGTCAGTTGGACAGTCCTTTTTCCGTCCTCTATCCAGTCCAGATGTGATTTGAGGTTCAGGGTGCCATATTAGAGGCCAGAAAGTGCCCTGGAGGATGATGTGGTCACTAGCCAATGGCCTACCAAGATCCCACCTGCCCTGTGGTGACTTCCAGCTATGTGTGGCATGTAGTAATCCCACTGTGCACTATTCTGCTCACACTCAAGATGTCTGAACCCTCCCATGGATGTTAGGAGCTTGGTAGCCCACCCTAGAGGTTCAGCTACCTGTGGGCTTCACACCCACAGGAAATCTGGTTTTGCCACAGGTTTCCCCTCTGTTCCCGCTGCCAGCCTGCCTACCTGAGCAAAGGGAGAGCTCCTCTCGATTACGGTTGACCACAGGACAGCTTCTCCTTTGAAGCTCTCCTTTTGGGCCAACACCTTGTGTGGCTTCCTGAGATGGGGAGGTAACGCCTTCCTCTGCAGCAGGCCTTTATTGTCCCTGAGCCTGGGTCATTCAAACTACTCTCCAGGAGGACAGAAGGCAGTCTGGTGCCAGCAACAGTGAAGGTCACCACATAAACTGGGCAACAGAGTGGCAACTTTCTAAAAGTTGCCTTTCCCCAAAAGTGACAAATTAAACCTGGGCATCAAGTCTGGTTTCAAGCCACGATTATTTTGATACCTTGAAGTACCCGCTTTAGTAGTCCCATTCACAAGTTAGCCAGACTGAGAGGTCAGATGGTATCTCTGTACTAACCACTGAGGCTGCCAACTTTTCCACAGGAAAAAAAAGGCAATTTGTGAGTTTTGCAGTTCGGACATGTTAAAGTATATGTCCTACTAGGTAATGTACAGCTCCCTGCCTTAGGGCTCGATAGGCCTTCCTTAACGCAAACTCAAATATTGTTAAGGGAAGTGAGGGGGGGGGCTTTGGCATTGGTTTAAATGACGAAGTCGAACTAGCAGTTTTAAAACTGCTCCTGCAGGCTGCTGTGGCATGCTGGGAACCATTTTGTACTTTGCCACATGCAGGGTCGCAAAATCTGTCCTGCAGTCATGGGCGGACACTCTAACTTGCATGCTCTGGATACCCTATACTTGGGACTTACACGTAAGTCAGCTTATGCCAATTGGGGGTTTGCTAATTCAACATACATTTTGTAACGATTAGAACACTGACACTGGGGTCTGGTTAGCAGGCCACAGTGCACTTTAACCCCTTCGACGCGCATGACGGAGCGGTTCCGTCATGCACGTCGGTTGCGCTGTGCGCATGACGGAACCGCTCCGTCATGGCCCCGCCCGCGCATGGAACCTTCAGCGTGGCGCGGAAATCCGCGCCGCGCTGAAGGGGTTAAAAGTCGAAAAATCGCCAGCATCAGTCCAAAATATTGAGGGTGATCATGCAAAAAGAGGCATTTCCTAACAGCACTTCAAAACCTAGAATTGTTCATTAACTTACAAAAACTTGAAAGTGCAAGTCAAATTGGAAGCTTGGCCACAATCTTCCATTTGTTACCTAGCAGAATTGAAGTTGCAGTCTTATTCAACTATCAAACCTGAAAACATTATCAAAAGAGGCAAACCTTCAATTCTGCCAGTGTTATCTTCCTATTCTGCAGCGCTTTATGCAGTTTTACAGTTCTTCCCTGTCTCTTTATAAATTTATAACAAATGGCACGCCATGTCCTGACTTTGTAACGATAGCAGGGTGATTTAATGTCTGAATTAAGTCCTGTAAATATACAATCACACTTGATGTCATAAGCAAGCGTGAAACTTGCTTCAGTTTTATAATTGCATGTTCACTCACTATCAATGGTATGCTATGTATTGGGTGCGTAAGGATAGTAGGGTGAGTTCTTGTTAGTATTAAGTGTTGTAAATATACCATCCCGCTCGATGTCAGCAGCGAGCGTGAAACTCGCTTTAGTTTTATAATTGCACGTTCACTCATTATCAATGATATGCTATGTACGGAGTGCGTAAGGATAGTAGGGTGAGTTCTTGTTAGTATTGAGTCCTGTAAACGTACCGTCCCACTTGATGTCAGCAGCGAGCGTGAAACTCGCTTCAGTTTTATAATTGCACGTTCACTCACTCTGAATGGTAAGCTATGTACCGAGTGCGTATGGATAGCAGGGTGAGTTAATGTTTGTATTGAGTCCTGTAAACGTACCGTCCCACTTGATGTCAGCAGCGAGCGTGAAACTCGCTTTAGTTTTAATAATTGCACGTTAACTCACTATTAATGGTATGCTATGTACCGACTGTGTAAGCATAGCAGTGTGAGTTGATGTTAAGTGTGCTAAATATACCTTAACATCTAATGTAAGCAGCGAGCATGAAACTCGCTTCAGTTTTATAATTGCACGTTCACTCACTCTCAATAGTATGCTATGTACTGAGTGCGTAAGGATAGCAGGGTGAGTGCTTGTTAGAATTGAGTCCATACCATCCTGCTTGATGTGAGCAGTGAGCGTGAAACTCGCTTCAGTTTCAAATTGCACAGGCATATGCATAACACAAAACATTATTTTAAGCTATGCGTGTACTATACTAAATATGGGTCAGCCCTTTAAGCTGTTTTTTGCATCTGCACAAAACAAAGCATTATTTGTTAAAGCTTTGCTTATGTTATACTGAATATGGGCTCAGCGCTTTCAGTTGTAATCTAGTTTTGACCTCTGGTTTTAGGAATTCTTTATATATGCTCTGTCATGTACTGACTGCGTAGGGTTTGCAGAGCTAATGTTAGAAATATGTGCCGTAATATACCATCACACTTGATGTCAGCAGCGAGCGTGAAACTCGCTTTCGTTTTATAATTACAGGTTCACTCATTATCAATGGTATGCTATGTACGGAGTGCGTAAGGATAGTCGGGTGAGTTCTTGTTAGTATGGAGTCTTGTAAATGTACCATCCCACTTGATGTCAGCAGCGAGTGTGAAACTCGCTTTAGTTTTATAATTGCACGTTCACTCACTCTGAATGGTATGCTATGTACCGAGTGCGTAAGGATAGTAGGGCGAGTTCTCGTTAGTATTGAGTCTTGTAAATATACCGTCCCACTTGATGTCAGCAGTGAGCGTGAAACTCGCTTTAGTTTTATAATCGCAATAAATGGCAGATACTCAAAACACTAAAACAAAAGTTACGTTACATGAGGCAGTGGTGGCCGTTGTGCATGTATCAAAAGCACACAAAATACTGTGTTGCTGAAATAAACTGTGTTGCTGAAATAAACAAGCGCCCGCCGCAAAAATGAAAGTAAATTTGTAACGCGGCGGAGTGGCGCGCGCGCTTGGCGGGGGACTGCATTACAGGCGGGGGAGTGGACCCTTTGAAGTTTGATGCCGAGGGCGCCAGAGATGGTGGCAATGATGAGGCAGGAGGGCCAGAAGGGGCATACCGAAGCCTACAGCACCCGCGCGAAGTTCCATTTGGGAGAGAGGACAAGAAAAGAAAAATTGACTAGCAGGTGTCTGGTTAAGCAAATGATTTTGCAATATAAAAGCAGATCTTATGAGCTTTGTAGGTGGGTTAGGTATTAATGTGTCTCCCTGCTAATGGGGTGCTCCATTGGCTGTTTCGACCGCACAAGGTTTTTTTTTATGGGGAAAAAAATAATCATGGCTAGCATCAGTATCAGAATTTAACAGCGAGCACAGTGGAATTTCACACGATTGTAGTGGAAAGAAGTGACTCAGGCAACCTTCACAGTGGCGCTGTTATTCTGTGTTCCATTGTACTTGAATAACCTGCTTTTGGTACAACCTGACAACCCAAGCTGCAAAGACCCTTTTCAGAAAGGGTCACCGAGGCAGCCACTGGGGATATTGCAAAAGATGTTCCTGAGTTTGCTCTCATAGTAGTCTGGCCCCCTACTGTCTTTCACAATTGGTTCCACATTCCTAAACGAGTATACTGTGCATCCAGCGGTGGGATGGAGATACGAGATAGGATAGGGAAGGGACGCCCGGCGGGAAACTGGCACGAGCTGTTTATTTATTTCATTAATGCGTTTTTATATAGTGCGGACTTTACCCGAAGGTGTCAGAGCGCTTCACAATAGGAGCAGTAATGATGCATAAGGAGAAAAATTACAAGTGAGCATGTTACAAAATGAAACGGTACGTTACATGCGGCAATAGTGACAATTGTGCAAGTATCAAGAGCAAACAAAATACAAGAGGTAGCAAACGATACGTTACAAAAGGAAAAAGTGACGTGTGCAGGTTAAAAGAGCATATAGGGTACACGTAGAGGTAAAAAAAATTCAACAGATGGCAGATACTCAAAACACTAAAACAAAAGTTACGTTACATGAGGCAGTGGTGGCCGTTGTGCATGTATCAAAAGCACACAAAATACTGTGTTACTGAAATAAACTGTGTTGCTGAAATAAACGAGCGCCCGCCGCGAAAGTAAATTTGTGATGCGGCGGAGTGGCGCGCTTGGCGGGGGCGGGGGAGTGCATTACAGGCGGGGGAGCGGACCCTTTGAAGTTTGATGCCGAGGGCGCCAGTGGGCTGAAGCGCTTCCCAAAAGCGGATTGCATGGCGGCACGATGCGCGTGATTGTGCACGTGCTCGCCATGCAATCCGCTTTTCGGAGCACTTTTGGGAGCCCCGTACTATAGTCTCGCTTTGCGATCGCTTTCGCGATAGCAAGGCGAGACCTAAAAAGGAAAGCATTTGCATCTTACTTGTGAATGGAAAACTGAATGATAAAAGAAGTACTAATTATATGTAATAAACATGATTTAAAATGGAAAAGTTTCGTGACCGTTCTTGCATAGAGCCTTGAATTAAGCTGTGGTCTGGCGGAGTGGAAATCCGCTCCAGCCTTCTGGATTGCAATCGTCAGCGTGTACAAAGGGCAGAAGACGCAAGCCAGGCTGCACGCGCCTGTTTAAACAATTTCAATCCTAGTTAGAGAGTGTTGTAAAGGTGTGCATTCTACTGTCTTTCGTCATTCATATAACCATCTGCCATAAAATTGGGCCAGACTGGTGCGTCTTATAGATAATTAATTCTGTTTGTGATATTCTGTTATTGGGAGGGCGGGAATGCTGATTGATGGACACTAAAACAAGGATTATTGGGAGGATGAAGTCAAGTTACGATATGGTATTGGGCCAGTTCGTGTAGTGTATGTATTTGTAAATTCTGTTTTAAATCATGAAAAATGTGGGAGCGTTTTAGTAATTGTGTAAGAAAGTAGGTAGCAGTGTTGTAATATGCAATCGATTCATAAGCATTTGTTGTTTTGTTTAAAAAAACATGAGGTTTAGGGTGTCAGTGGAGATGTGAGCATCTCCCTGCTCGGTGAGAGCATTTCTGACTTCTGTGATGGCATTCCTCGCTTGTGTGTGGTATTCCCGTTTGTGTAAGGGCTGATGCTTTCTTTTACGCAGACAATGTTTCCCTGTGTTCACGCATCTTTTGAAAGACTGCCACCTTCTGTAAGAGGGTCTGCATGTAAATGTTCAGGCAATGTTTGCATGTGCAGTATTGCCCATATAGTTGGAAGAGGTTACAACGTGTTTGGGGACCGGACCTGTAACATTGCCCGTTTCCTACTTTGTTTGTTTAACAAAGCCGGAACGCCCCTTGGCTGGGGCAGCTGTGCGCTATAGAAGTGTTTTTAACATAACATAACTTAACATAACATAATATTGTTTAAAAAAAGATGCTTGAAACGTTTCTGCGTAAGCCAAATCCCGTAGCAAACTGGAAAAACAGTTTTCCTTCCGCCTCACATGGTAACATCCCAGGCTTTTGCACATATGTAACCACTACCCTCTCTCCTAAGTCACTTCCTCTTTTAGGGGCCAAGGACGGAAAGGTGCAGTGTGCACTGTAAGAGTACAGGGGGCTGCATTAGGCAAAACGATTAGAGAAATGGTCCACAGGAAGGTATTTGTATGTATATTTTAATTACTCTTTCATACCTGTTATTGGTAGTCTCTTGCATGGTGTTCTGTGTACATGCACATGGTACACTTGGCGTGCTTTGAGTAAGTATGAGACCGCATCAAAAGCAGGAAAACTACCCAGCACTGAGTTTACAAAAAATATGTCCATTATACGTAACTAATGAAGGGCCTACCGTCTGGTCTATGAGGAAAGAAACTGAGCTTCTAGAATAAAATACTTTGGATAGCTGATTGGAAATAAATGGAAGACAAGAGGTATTGTCAGTTGTGACGAAGGCCTGGATGAGGTGCCCATGTCAGTCATGGTGTGCACATCCATACAATTTGATTTCAGAGGGTTTAAGAACTGCACATTGATAAATTATTTATATTCTAGGAACAAGGTGTATAATCTGTAATAAGTATGTTATCTGTGTCGCCAGTTCGATGTGTTGCATCACTTTTCTGTGTGCTTTTCTTCTCTTACTTGTAGACAAGATGCCACCTTCCCAAGATGATGAATATGTTTCGACAGGGCCAAGATGCAAACGACAGAGATCATCTGATTCGGAGTGCTTCTCCTGGGAGATCCTGCCAGTGCTTTCAGAGGAGGAGTGCCAAGGTGTGGAGCTTCTCCCAGCCTATGCAGCTCCAATTCTTTGTAAAAAAGAAACCTCCCGCCTAGTAAAGGAGGTGTCGGCCATCTATCCACTGCCTGGCCTTCAACATCTAAAGAGGGTGCGTGCTTGTAAAGAGGAGCCTCGCCAACATGATCTAGAAATGTTAATCTGCCTTGCAAGCCCCTTGCAGAAAGAGGAAAGTGCTCTGCTCTTGTCTGAACTTCTTCCTAATATTAAAGTGGATTGCTGTAGTCTTGGAGAGCCCTTTGTTGTGCAGGTGCCTGCCAGGCCTCCACTGACTAGGCCTCAGTTTAGAGAATCCACTTCTCACTGGCCTACATCGTTTCATGAAAATAAGCATGTGACCAAGGCCCTTGATGGACAGCTGTTCTCCAGAGAGGAGAAAAGCAGGATGCAGAAGTACATGGAGCAGGCCATACAGGCCGCAAGAAGTGGGGCAGCAATAGGTATGAAGGCAGTGGGGGCCGTTGTTGTCAACTCGAGCACTGGGGAAGTGATAGCTGTGGGACATGACTGTAGACGAGGATGTAACCCCCTGTTGCATTCGTCCATAGTGGGAATTGATCTGGTGTCTCATGCACAAGGTGGAGGGGTGTACAGCTATGATATTTACCCAGATTGTACATTCTTTTTATCACCTAATGACAATGAAAGCACAAAGATAGAGACAGTAGATTCTGCTGATGGTGTCCATCCCACTTCAGAGGGGCTTCCTTATATATGCACAGGCTTTGATTTGTATGTTACCCAGGAGCCATGTACCATGTGTGCCATGGCACTACTACATTCAAGGATCCAGCGGGTCTTTTATGGTGCTCCATCACCCGATGGAGCTCTTGGATCAAAGTATCGCATCCATTCTAGGAAGGACTTGAACCATCGCTTTGATGTTTTCCGAGGGATCCTGGAAGACCAGTGCAGAGAGCTTGGAAATGAGTGTCAGCAGATTTCTTAACTTCTGCCTGGGCAGAGGTGACACAATAAGCAAATTCTTCTGGTGTTCCACTGGCCAATGCTTGGATGTCAACATCCTTTCTCTTGGATAAGATGACAGAGAAATAAAATACAACTTTGAATTGATATTAAGACATAACAAGGATTTAACTTTTAACTGGAAGTTGAATAATAGGTAGAGTCCTAGAGCAGGCACCTCGTACTACATCGTGAGATTCCTAAGCAAGAAACCATATCGCAGATTTTTACCAATTGCCTTGTACAATAGCTTCATTAATGATCTTGAGGCTAAGCTTAGAATGGATCTGCAAACAAGACTTAAATCCTGTCCAGGCTTTAAACTGTGGTGTTGCTTTCTGCAGTAGGAGTGACAATGTCCACATTACCTCACCCTTCCACTTGGTAAAGAATTACAAGACAGATCCCACATCTTCTACTAGTGAAGCTGGTGAAAGCATTACAGGATTTCTCCAGTGAGAACACGTGCAGAAGATCTTGCTTTACTTCATTGGGAAGAGCTATAGGCAAGAAATCAGATCTGGAACCAAATCCGGTGGCTCCCTTATGATATCCCACTGTTCTTTATTCCCACATCACACATGGACTATGACCCTCTTCTTTTTTTGAAGCCCTGGTGTCAGTAAAATGTTCTACAAACGCAGTTTGGCTCACCTATTTATTTGTTTAGACCATGTGCATGGGTGTGCGCGGTCAGATTCAGATGTTGGAGTCCAGTGTTTTACTTCAAACGGAACATTGCAAGGATTCTTTCATGGAGCAGACTGTGCTGATGCGCGGTACCACACATATATCAGTGCAATAGACTGCACACAGAGACTGGGTTGGTGAATTGCTGTAAAATATTCACACACCACTAGAACAGCATATAGCAGGATACTAGGTCTTCAAGATGCACTTGAGTATGAATCCGTGAGATGCAATGTAGGAGGAGCTTGGCTGAAGTAGTGTATACATGAAAATTAAGGGGGCTGTACTGGGGGACTTGGTGCATTCATTGGTGATTATACGATCAGTAAAGGAAGGGGGCTGTAGCTAGAGATTGGGTGCAGTATTCTGCACACTTGTGAGGACTGTTTCCAATAGAGTTTACACACTAGTGAGGGGATGGTGCCACTGGCAGTGCGGTGTGGGGATTTAGCAGGAGACTGAGCACAGTAGAGTGTCTACACTAGTGGGGGATGGCAGTTATGTAGAAGGAGACTGGGTGCCACAGAAAATGCATGTTGATTGGTAAGAGCCTGTAGCAGGAGATTCGGTGCAGATGAGTATACGTAACAGTGGGTCAACTAGCCAGAGAATGTGGGCAGTATAGAATACATCCCAATGGGGTGTACTCTAACAGAAGATTGGGTGCAGAAGAGTGCGGTGCACTGTAGCAGGTGACTTAATGCAGATGGTATACATTTCAGTGGGAGGTAACAAGCGATAGAGTTCAGCTAAGTACACCGCCCAATACGATGAGCTGTATGTAGCAGGAGGGTGTATAAGCTAGTGCACTGCACTGCAGAATAGACTGGTTGCATTTGAGTTTAGACTCCAGTGAAAGGGTAGCTGCTGTAGCATGTTGGGTACAGTAGAGTACATACCTAAGTAGGGTAGATTATAACGGGAAACTGAGTTCAGTAAAGCAGCGTGTAGGAGTGATTTAGTTGCTGTATACACATAACTAGAGTAATGTGTAGCAGCAGGCTGAGTCCAGAAAAGCTTACGCAAAAGTGCTGTAGGCTTGCAGACTGGCTCAGTGGGCTGTCATTTGAATAGGATGGAATGCACTTTGCAGATGTTTTTCAGTTTTTTAGGTCTCGCTGAGTCAGCACGCATGCGCTGCTTGGAGAGACATTTTGAGACATTTTGTATGTGAGTTTCCAAAGTGTTGCTGGCTGGCCTAGCGCTTGCGTTCCCGCGCGCATCCGCCAGCTTTCAGCCCCGCACCGCATCACACACCACTCGCCAACCTACTTTTGCCATCGCGCGCGCACCACTCGCGCGGCGCGCGCGCTTGTTAAACTTCCTTTCCTGCCCACTCACCAGCCTACTCGTCGCAGCTAATGCAAACACGGAAACAGTTAAAAATAAAAAACAT
Source organism: Triturus cristatus (assembly GCF_964204655.1). NCBI lineage: Eukaryota > Metazoa > Chordata > Amphibia > Caudata > Salamandridae > Triturus > Triturus cristatus. The sequence continues at coordinate 250,357,717 of NC_140586.1, forward strand.
ACTAGCTATTGTATTAAAAGAACGTCTCCGTACCTATCTCTGTTTTGCTAACAGCAACTATAAAAATATTACTTGCAGTGTTGCTGCGAGCGATGCCGGCACCATGCTGTCCACATTATGTAAAAGCATGTACAGTAGCATTGGCTATAAGCAGTGTCAAAAGCCCACATGTTGGAAATGGATTTTTTTAGTTTAGGAGCGAAGGGCTTCACAATGTACGTCTTCAAAATTATTTGATGGAACCAGAGCGTGCTCTTTTTAGAGTTTTTGATTTTTTTTTTTTTTTTGGGATACCGCAAGCACATAACTGCGCTGCACGCCACAGCACATATAGTGGCCACGCTTCGTTATTGTTACGTGTGCCGCAAAAATGCGTTACTTTTAAAGTGTATGTGCTTTTACACAGTGCTGTGCGCAAAGCTTTATATTTATGGTGCTCGCATACCAATGTGCCTGATCTGTTGACATTCCACTCGGTTACAGCTAATGCAAATGCGGAAACAGTTAAAAAACATACAAGCTATTGTATTAAAAGAACGTCTCAGTACCTATCTCTGTTTTGCTAACAGCAACTATAAAAATATTACTTGCAACGTTGCTAGGTGCGATGCCGGCACCATGCTGTTCACATTATGTAAACGCATGTAGAGTAGCATGGGCTATAAGCAGTGTCAAAAGCCTGCATGTTGGAAATGGGTTTCTTTAGTTTGGAAAGCCAAGGGCTTTACAATGTACGTCTTTAAAATTATTTGATGGCAACAGAGCGTGCTCTTTTTACAGTATACGATTTTTTTTTTTTTAGGATACCGTGAGCACATAACTGCGCTTCACGCCAAGCTTTATATTAATAGCAGCGCGCGTAGTTTTTTGTACTTAGTCTGATGTTACGTACTTGGGCACATTTTCAGACTTTTTTCGGCACACGATATTGCGGTGTTTGTTGTTTACAAGATTAGCATATGGGTTTGTGTAAGATACTCAAAATTGCTTAGCATTTTTTTTAGGGGGAAACAAACTGACATCAAAAACAACAGATGTTGCCAGGCTCCAGCGATAACCATACTTTTCAATTCACAGACATGGATTGCTTGCTTTTTTAAGTCTTTTTTTACTGCTGGGTTGCATGGCAACACACTGTGAGTTAGTGAATCACGTGGAGGCAATCTGGTGTGCCCTGTGTTTACACTGCTATTAAGATTTAGCTCACGCTCTTTATTTGGCTAATATCTAAATTTTAACAAACAGACCACGCGCGCATTACAAACTCTACTAATATGCACAGCAAGCTCCCGTCACAAACAGGCTGTCTAGCTTATTTTGTACGTTGGTGGCTCACTTTAAATTCACACTATTTGTTTTCCTGCCATGTCCGTTTACTTACATGCAAAGCAAGCTCCCGTCACAAACAGGTTGTCTAGCTTTTGTTTAGTTTTTTTACTTGCAAGCCTTCTCTATTCACTTCTATGTCTAACATCTAACTGCCCACTCTGAATTACTAAGTCGTATGGCCGCTATGTTGATAACCATCTTGTCTGCATACTCTTTGTTGTATTGTATGCATTCACTTCACAGTGCCTTCCTATCATTTCTGTCTACTTATGTGTGAACGAACTGCGCATTACAAACACTTTGTCTGCCCTCTCTTTACTCTGTTGTGTAGCTTCTTTTCTTATAGTTGCGATTGCTGCTATCTCCGTGTAATTAGGTGTAGAGCGCGCACGCATTGCAAACATTATGTATAGTCTCTTTTTGGTGTTGTCTGCCTTCATTTCATTCACAGTGTTTAGTCTGCTGGTTTACTTTGTTCATAGGCTACCGCGACCACGTAACTGGACTGCACGTTAAGCTTTATATTTATAGCAGCGCGCCTTTTTCTCTAATGCCTTTAACTTTGATAATAGCAATCACAACATTTATATAGCGCGGATTAAGTATAGCGTTTGCAAATTGTTTTGGTCACTTTTGTTTAAATACAGCGCATACCGTGGGCGCGCTTTCTTATTATCCCACGCACCACTAAAATGCATACCTTTTACAGTTTATATGATTTTACATAGTGCTGTGCGCAAAGCTTTATATTTACCAATCAGCCTAATCTGTTTACATTTACTCCGGTCACAGCTAATGCAAAGGCGGAAACATTTAGAAAAAACATACTAGTTACTGTATTAAAATAACATCTTCCTACCTACCTTTCATTTGCTACCAGCTACAATATGAATGTTACTTAAAACTTTGCTGCGAGCACTTCCGGCTCCATGCTGTCCACATTATATAAAATCATGGAAAGTAACAAGGGGCATAAGCAGTGGCAAACGTGGCTGCTTCAAAAAGCCACAGGGCACAGACGGCACACGGGCACACTAGCAGCCATGCCACTCACTTCTCTAATGCCAATGCTTCCTTTAACTTCCATACTGCCACGCAAGGCGCGCTATGCCTCTGGGCTGCTTCAATATTGCTACCCCGATATTCACTTACTGCATTAAAGTATCAAACACCTTGTGTAAAAATACAGTTTCTCTCAATTTTCAGGCCCTCTGCAGTCTCGCTTGACTTTTGTGACCTATTTCACTATACAGCTTCGCAGAGTGCTTTGATTTGCTTTAAGTTCTATACCACATTCATGCTCACTTTTCAATCCACAGCTGCGTTTCGCTTGGTGTAAAAAAAACGTACTCAATATAATGCGCTGGTAGATGATGTTCTTCTGTCGTCATTTGTATAGCGCCCAAGGCGCTACTATTTGCTGCACACAGCACAGCTTTGATGACTTTTCAAAGGCTTCCAAGTTCCGTTACGCTTTCACACTTACAGAGGCGCTTACACTAGGGCGTGTTTCTATAGCTACTTATGTGTACATTATCCATTATACCATGCGCACCTGTCGCTGCTGTGTACAGTGATACTGCCACTAACCACAGACCACGACTTCTGAGCGCTAGGGCTCCGCTCTTTGCACTTCTTCGCCCCTTTTTATTATTATTACATACCATCTAAAGCTGTCTGTTCGGCACCTTTAGTATAATAACTGAGACCAATAATAGCATCAGAGAACTTCCAAGAGGGTTTGTAGCATAAAAAACAGGACTGAAAATAGAAATACTATTAAGTAAAGAGCTCCAACCCTCCTGCCGGGTCTATTGCAGGCGCCTTCTTTTTCGTGCTATGCTCCCTGCATATGGGATTTAAGCCATAGCATATAGGTTTGTAGGAGGAAATACAACTTACTTTCACTTTTTGGGGGAAGCAAAGTAACACAAAAACAGATGTTGCCTTGCTCTAGCAAAAAATATTCTTTTAGATCCGCAGACACAGTTTGCTTGTTTTTGTAAGTCTTTTTTACTGCTGGGTTATATGGCTTGCAACTGGCAACACACTATGAATTACTGAATCACGTGGAGGCGATATTGATGACTATCTTGTGTGCCCTGTGTTTACACTGTTGTTAAAATTGAGTTCACACTATTTTTTTAGCGGCTGTCCACATTTTCTTACAAACAAACCACGCGAACATTATAAACACGTTCTATATGCTCTCTTTATTGTATTCTGTTACTTAATTGTATTCCTTCCGCTATTATCTCCCTCTACTAATATGCACAGCAAACTCCCGTTACAAACAGGCTGTCTAGCTTTCTCTTAGGTCTCGCTGAGTCAGCGTGCATGCGCTGCTCGGAGAGACATTTTGTATGTAAGTTTCCAAAGTGCTGTTGGCTGGCCTAGCGCTTGCCTTCACGTGAGCGTGCACGCGCGCATCCGCCAGCTTTCAGCCCCGCACCGCACACCACTCGCCAGCCTACTTTTGCCATCGCGCTCGTGCACCACTCGCGCGGCGCGCTTGTTAAAATTCCTTTCCTGCCCACTCACCAGCCTACTCGCAGTGCGCACCACTCGCGTGGCACGCGCGCTGCGCGCTTGTTTTTCCTTTCCTTTCCGTCCTACTTTCACCACCTTCCTCACCTTTTGTCTTCTACTCATCATCTACCCCTAAAGAATGCCCTCACTCCTGATCACCCCCGCGCACTCTCCTGTCCCCAACAGTAACCTTCTTTCTCCCTCGCCCTAACACACACTATCCTATTTTGTATTCTCCTCCTTTTTCACCATCCTCACTCATTTCGCTTCCATTATTATGCACTTGGCTATGCGCCAGAGCACCATAAAGACACAACAGGCCTTGTGCTCAGTCAGCTTCGGGTCACAGGACACCGGGGCAGTGATCACCGTTTACAGCAGGGGGTACGTCCACGCATTAGCTGGGAAACATGCGGGATTCCGATATTCTTGTCTATTCTGCCAGAAAGTGCTTGGAAAAAAAACACAAGCCTCCCTGAAAATTCAGAGAAGTCAAAAGAACAGCTGCTTCCGCCTCTTCCCTTCAAGAGCTTTCAGCAAGAAGCCAACCATCTGCCAACTTCCGGCAGCTCTGTTTAACAACACTGGCGATGCTCGAGACACAAGCATACTCCGGCATCGACTTCCTAAAGGGAATCCAAATTGCACAGTAAATTAAAAGCTGTTTGTCTATCCATGCCCTATTCTCCATTTGAAATAATAATCTGCTAGGACACTTGCCTCCTAGAAAGCTCCCCTAGCGCCATATGGTGAAAAGAAATGTACTAACCAACATGGTCACTATGGATGAAGATCTTAGTCGTGACCATAAAAACAAGCATTGGCATAGCCAATAGGTCTCGCTTTTGGGACCTTATAAGTATCTAGTTATGCAGCACAATATCGTTGGTGCAACAACATCAACTGTTGCATGGCTAAACACTTGTAAGGTCCCAAAGGCGAGACCTATTGGCTATGCCAATGCTTGTTTTCCTTACCGCAATATTTCACCACCCTCTTCAGTTTTGTCAGAAGAATAGTGAAACGTGGATAATCTAATGTTTAAAGCCCTCTGAGAGTAAGGTAATTAATAGCCATTTACTGGGTCTGTTTCTTACTGGCCATTTTTGCAGTGTATTGGTGTGCTCATTCCAACACTACTTTTTCACTGTCCTGGAACAGAAGCACGATGCTGAACCCTTGTCGGGGCATGCAAGCACCAGAAAACCCTTTTGCAATGTGAATTTTAGGTGAACAATTCTATCAAAGAAGCAGGTCAAGTGGTGGAGGGATAAATTAAATGAGAAAGTGTGATTGATAATAGAGTTGGCCATTTGTGGAAGACTGGACTGTTATCTGTCCCCGAAGTAATCAAAGTCATCGGACTGGGTTCCTAATAGTGAAGAGAAGGGAGTGTAGGATAAAACGCCTTCTGCTTTGCATAATAAGGGTATTGTAAGTCACAGACTTGTTTCTTGACCATAGAGAGGAATAAATCTGAAACCAGAGTTTTTTAATGAGGTCACAGAAATAAAAGGTAAAATACAATATCATTTTAACTCATTGCAGAGAGTATTTTACTTTTTGAAGTACATGTTCACACCATTACACTCTCGCCAAATGCTTAAGACATTGGTATCTTGCTCTTTCATATGAACATGTTTCCAAATATGTAGCTTGTGTACGATGTCGGTATTGCGCAATTAAGCTTGCCATAATACAGCTAACAAAATGCACAAACATCGGCAGTTCAGTGTAAGTTCCTTTTTAAAAAACAGACTTATCGTTATTATGTGGTAACATAAAGACAAATTCGTGCTTTCCTGTACTGAACTATTACTCTATAAAAAAAATAATGTTACCTGTAATTAAAGTTCATTTCAGAAAAGCAGTTAAAAAGAAAAGCTGGGGTTTTTTTTTCGTTCATTAAAAAGCAGATACTGTTACCTGCCTCCCTGCGTAGTAACTCAACTGTAATAACTTATTGCAGAGCAACTGCTTCATTTTTTTCATTTAGTTACATCACAACTAGACTGTAATAAGAAAATTCGGTCTCATTTACAGACCGCTTTAGCTGCCTGGCGATAGCCATTGTCATCTCACAACATATACATACATTTACAGAAAGGGGATTTTGGACAACCCCTTTCAGCTTCGGGAAACAGCTGGCTATCTGGCTTTATGCCTCGATTCATAAGGATGATATCAGCACCATGAGTTTCACAGAAGTAAACGTCCTAGAAGTAGTGCCTCCTATGCCTTGCATAGTTTTCTACTAGTTCCTCTCAACAAGGTGCTTCAACGGGTTGTAACTTACATTCGTGCCAGGCCATCCTCTCTATGCATGCTTCCGGGTTCCATCATGCAGCTCCCCTTGCTCCCACCAGGCTTGCCCTTTCCTTGCGTTTTCCTTCTGCTCACCCTGTTCCTGCTATAGTGCCCCGCTCCATGTGTGCACAGTAGGTCCATTTACGTAGTTCCTGCTCAGGGAACAAGTATTCAACCATTATATTCAGAGTGGATGCTGCATACCCTCTCCCACCCCCCACCTCCCCCCTCCTCGCCAAGAAGTTGGGCTAATTAAAGATCACACCGAGGACAGTGGCAAGGCTGAACAAGCATTTGCAATGCAATAGGTCTCGCATTTGCTAGACTTTGAGCAATTGGCATTGTAAATGGCAATGCCTTTTATTGATGTGTTTTGAAAGGCTGCAAGCAGTGCGTAAACACGCACTAATTATAGTTGTTGCTTACAACAAGCAAGGCTGGTAGTAAAAGAGGCACAGTTACTGCTAGCTTTGCTTTTTGTAAGCAATGACTAAGTACAAAGTGCATGTTTACGCACCTTTTGCAGGTTTTTAAACCACATAAATAAAAAGGTATCGTTATTTAAACTGGCAATAGCTGAAACTGTTGGAAATGTAAGACTTTTTGCATTGCAAATGATATATATGTGCATAATTTTTTAATATAGCTGTATATATATGCCCGTAAGTAAGTATGGATCTATTTTTAAATTGGTATGCTTTTATAGATATGTGCCCATATATACAGATATATAAAGGTGTATATTTGTGCATTTTTTGCTAAATCTATTGATATATATGCATTTGTAAGCAGATATATATGCATTTGTTTGTATGCATTTATTTGTGCTTTTATATATGCACAAATATACACTTAATATATATCTGTCTCTTTGCACATACCTTGAAAAGCATACATATTTTTATAAATATGCATACGTACTTATGTGCATATATATACATTTTTACATATAAAAATGTGCACATATATAAATATGCATATAAATTAATCACCCTATATTTAAACATATACAAATATATATATGAAATTATAAATGCATATATTTATATGTATAAATAAATTAAATGTGTATATATATGTATGTATATATTTTTATATCTATACATATATATTTACTAATATTATGAACTCCTAGACATATATATGTGGTCAAGATGAATACATTAGGCTAAAAGTAAATTAATAGTTACAGTGCTTTGTGTATATGCTAAATGTCGCTGTGCAAAACACTAAAACAAAATACCAAACAAAAACAATGTGTATCGCACCTCAAGTTAACCTACTAATTATTTCCTGTGCGTAGAAAAGCCTCAAGTGTTCCGTCTGAAAACGTGGCTTTGGGTGGCCAAAAGCAGACGAGAGTCTGCGACAGTGTGATGTTGTGGAGTGAAAATCGACACTAGAAAGGAAACAAGGGCAGGCTAATGAGGCGCTAAGAAGCAGAGAAAGACCGATTGAAATCTACTCGTAGGCAGCATCTGTGGGGTGCGAAACAAGCACAGCAGGACAGTAAGGGTGTGTTCACACCGAGGCACGCCGGCGACTATCTGAAAGAAAAACATTTAATGTACAGCTCACAAATGCTACTAATCACTAAACCGCTTCAGCAAGAATTAGTTTATACATTTTTTACATACGTTCTGTGTAAAGATTTTAACTTTTAAAAAACCCAGTATCTCTTTGTCACAAATTAAGCAGTACAATACAATTCAATGCGTAAACTCTCCACCTCCCCCAGCACTAACGCTTGTTAAATATGCATGGCCAGCCTTATTGCCACATATTTTCTTAACAGAAGCCCCTGTGTGCACCAAAAACGCACTAAGGTTTAAACAAGTGTGAGGCTCATGTAATAAATAAACGGCATAGATTAAAACGCTGAAGCTAAAATGTAATGTTCACCATAGTATCCGGCTAACTAGCATTTTGCGAATCCTCTTACAGCACTCAAGTAGGTTATAGTCATAGCCTGGCTTCCAAAAAAAACTTAATTTTTATGTTTCTGCAATGTAACTAGTGGCTATGTAAACCGATGCAATATTTTACGGCTAATTTAGCGCTATATAAAATGGCCCAAAAACCAAAGATTTTAAGAACCGCAGTGAATAAGAACAGATGTGGAGCGCACACAGACAATCCTGATAGTCTATCGGGATTTAAACCTTTGAAGACCGCTCCCTGCTTGAGCCAAAGAGCGTGTTGTCGAACCAGTGGGCCGGAGTCGTGGAGAGAAGGAAACCGAACTGAAACATCGAAGACCAGAGAAGCCCGGCGGAGCGTGGCGCGCGCGCTTGGCGGGGGCGGGGGAGCGGACCCTTTGAAGTGCTCCCAAAAAGCGGATTGCATGGCGGCACGATGCGCGTGATTGTGCGCGTGCTAGCCATGCAATCCGCTTTTTGGGAGCACTTTTAAACCCCGCTTATAATAGTCTCGCTATGCGATCGCTTACGCGATAGCAAGGCGAGACCTAAAAACCATTTGAAGCCTCCTTTGCGTCTGCCTTGTGATTTTTGCTGTCATGCCCTTAACAGAAGCAACTAGCAGGAAGAACATCGAAAAACGCCCACCCAGGGATTCTCCAAGAATGCAGCATGCCCGGAAACCAGAAGTTCAATTTTTGTTGCAGTCCATTTAAAAAGGTCAGCTGCCAGAATTGGGTCTGTTTGTTCCTGAACCCTACGCATGGCTTAGCCCTCCTGCATGTTGTCTTCCACTGGATCTGAAGTACATGTTGTACCCAACGGAGGTTGATGGGGGAGAGTAGTCCGCTGTATCCAGGTTTTCAAACCAGCTCCCAGTAAGCACTAGTATCCTAGCCTGGTTTCATCTCATCCAACTGCAAAGGAAATACTGTGTCTTATATTTGGAGAAAATGCTACTCCAGTGATCCTGCATTCTAGGCATGCAGTTTGATTCCAGGGAAACTTTCGGACTCCAAAGGCTTGGGCCAAAGTACTATCACAATCATCCAGGCTCCAGCCTTGTTTTCAAACCCCAGCTTCTACTGGCAAGTAATTCACGCGACACAATATGCAAAGTCTCTTCAAATTTAAAAAAACGTGTATTTTGTTAAAATGCAGAAATGTTATACCATAGTATTTCTAATTATATCACTACATTGACAGAAATGTATTAAAAGTAATAGTTGGAATTTAGTCTGAACTTGGACACTTTCATGCCCCCTGTAAGAAATGGGTTATTGGCTGAGAGGGATGGAAGCCTCACTCAAGCAACAATCACACTTCTTGTCAGGGTGAACCACAAAGGTCACTAAATTAATATGTGCTTAACTCTCTGGTAGCTTGGCACAAAAGCAATTAGACGTAACTTGCAGACAATGTGTGAAGTATTTATGCAGCGCACAAACAGCAATAAAGTGAAACACAATACAAGAAAAATCACAAACCAATTTATAAATTAAGAGTACATTTTAATAAATAAAATGATAATCAGTAGGACCAGAGATACTGAATTTCAAGCTTTTTGGTGAAACCATAGCGCCAAGAAATAGGAAGCACCACTTGCGATTATCTTTTCGCTGTAGAACGGGGGAAAGTCACAAGTTCAGGCCGACTACAATGGAGTGTGGTTTGGATACAGGGACCAGGTTAGTTCCACTGAAAAGTTACCTTCCCAAGTCTAGCATGAAGAGTTCCATTTGTGTTGGTGGAGGAAGTGACTTTCATTGAGAAGAACATGCCGAGCATTGTGGATGGTCGTTGCCATAGTACTAAGAGGTGGTTGTTGCTGGAGCTTCGCGTTAGTTGATTGTCGCTGATGGTCACTCTTGGCGCAAAGGGCAGGTCTCCCATTGTCGGTGCAATGAGCAGGTCCCACCGGAGCTTCGCGTTGGCCTTAGTTGTGGACCGCATCGTTTTTGTGTGAACAGGCCCATTTGTGGTCGCAAAGAGCCCAAATGACCAGATTTTCAACTCAGGAGGAGCTCTCACTGATGCAAGGCAAGTGTCGAGGACCTGGGGTGTGCAAGCGGGTCCAGGCAACTCCAGTTGGTGCTGGGCAGTTGCAGGGAGACTTCTGGAAGCTGTTGTCACTGTTGCTCACACCGGACGTCAGCCAAATGACCCTTGGGACACTGGATGAGCCTGGGATAAAGGCAAGCAAGTTCAATTTTCCTTTTTCAGACAGCAAGCAGTAGGTCAGCCCTTCTGGCAGCAGGGCAATCCTTTTGAACCTTCCACAGGTCCAGGAGTGTGTTGATGAGTGTTTCTGAAGGTACAATATTTATACCTGGTTCCAGCCTATGTGTTGGAGAATCATTGACCTTCCCAAATACTGGTTCTGGTCAGTTTTTCTCCTGGTCTTGGCTTCAAGCTTTCTAGGGTGCCAAAGGTAAAAGCAGGCATCTGCTTCCTTTGTGTGTTCTGCGGGCAAGGCCCTTTGAAATTAATTAGGGCAGGGCACAGCTTCTCCCCAGGCATCCTAACAGGAAGACGCACTCCCAGCTACACCTAGGTCTCGTTGTTCACTGCCTGGGACCAATAAACATTGGGGGAACCATTAACCGTCGCAGGCAGCTGAAAACTCCCAGAAAGGCCTCAAAGTTCCTGGGCAGGAAAATGCCAACTTTGTAAAGGTGTCCTTTTCAAAATTATCATTTTAAAATCCAACTTTTCCATTAAGAGGATTTTAAATTACAATTAATTTGAGTGTAAACATACTTTCTCTATCTGATCTCATCTGAAGTTAGCACTTATTATTTGAAATAAGGTAACCCAGTGTTACTCAATGGGAGAGATAGTCTTCCAGCAGTGAAAAATTACTTGAGCAGTTTTTCTTTGCCAGGAGATGTAAAACTAAAATACATGTATCCAACCTTTAAATTCTAAGCACCCAGCTCTTTGAGCTGGTAGGGCTTTCCTTAGGGGTGACTTATACGTATTAAAAAAGAAGGTTTAGGCCTGGCAATAGACTTATTTTGCCTGGTCAAAATGGCAGGTTAAAGCTGCACTACAGGCTTCAGTGGCCGGCCTGAGACCTATTTTAAAGGGTACTTTAGTCGGTGGCACAATAAGTGCTTCAGCCCACTAGTAGTATTTAATTTGAATGCTCTGTGTTAAATGTGGTACTATATAATAGGGACTCCCTAGTAAATTAAATGTACCAATCCAGTACAATGCCAATTTTACCATGTTTTAGGGAGAGAGCACATGAATTTTAGCACTGGTTAGCACAAGTAAAATGTGTAGAGTCTAAATGGCAACAATGCAAACAAAAATAAGTACAGAAAAAGAAGGCAAAAATGTGTGGTGATGCTGCCAAACGGGTCCGGTCAAACATCCGCACCACCCTGGCAACAATAATATTAATGAACTAATAGGCAAGTCAGCTGTCATGAGCACTTTATATGTGACTTGGGTTCTTTCTGTAGATGGAGCAATATTATTGCCTATTAAAATCAAATCCAAGAGAAATATGTGCCTAGAATCACACAATTTGGTCAAGTGATGAAGTTGGAATTGATCGAAGGTCTTCTGCTTTCACATTGTGTAATTCAGCCATTAGATGAGCATCACTTTTGTTCTCTGGTTTTAGATCATGCAAAGTATTTCATTCTTGGCACATTAGGTTAGAGAGTGTGTGGTAGGCAGATGCCACATGAAAGTCAATTGTCATGAACACCAAATATATGAGCTTGATTCTAATTATACATAGAGAAACATTGTAGTCTATTAAAACAAGCATGAGAGAGATTTGCCTAGGAAAACACAATTTGGTTAAATGGGGAAGCTAGGAAGATCCTAGGTTTTCTGCTTTTACATTCTGAAACTCACCCACTTGATGAAAATCCCTTTATTTCTACTGTTTTACATCAAAGGTTAATTCTTTGCATTTGTTTCTTGGCGCATGTGTTTAGTGCATGGGTGGCAGACAGATGTGCACCCTGTATGTGGGCTAGGTTCTTATACATGGGGCAACATTATAGCCTATGAAATCAAACACAAGAATAATCTGCCTAAAATCACCAATAATGGCAAAGCTTACACTTGTTACTGTATGTTTGTGAAAATGCATAGACTGATGTAGGTTTACATGCACGCTTGTCAATCTGAACTGATCGTTTAAAGTTTAATCAGTACCAAAGATTGATGCTTAGTTATTTTCCAACTTCTAAAACGTTTGTGCTTTTTTCTTCTCTCATCCATGCTGGATGTGTGCATTTTCCCTCCCAAATACGGGCTGTGTCGTGTTGTACTGCTTGCTACTCCATGACCCAGATATTTTTGTTTTGTGCAGAAGTATCTAAATCAGTCACACCACAAAAAAAAGATTTCCAAACATTTGCTATTTTGTGCTTTACCAGTTTCCACTCACTAAATATTGAATTGTTTTCCGTGAAAGAAATACAAGTTGTTTTTTTTATAGCTGAAAGTATGCATGGTCTTGTTCTTTGGCCTTCTCACTCCTGCCTTCTGCAGCGATACTGCAGAGGTTTCAATGTACTTCACCATAATACAAAAACACGAGTATAGATTTGCCCTTAATATGCTCTTAGCTCTGGCAGGATGATATATCAGAGTTATACTATTTATGAGATGAAAGATCATGTATGCTTACATAGGGCTGGCTCCTTCAGGATGAGGTTACATTAAATAGACCAGCCCAAAGGTCAGTGTTACTGTAAATAGGTGGGCCTTCAGTGCACCATGTTGACAGTATGTACAAAGTCCTTATTAGCGAGCGTAGTCTAATGTCTATCCTTTTGTTTCTACATCTCCACACTAGTGTGTTAGGCAAACTAGCAGTATTTCTTTGTGAAGGCCAATATTTTCTTGAAAGAGCTAGTTGGGACTGGAAAGGCAAGTGCCTATTTCTTGTGACTTAACTTTATCACAACTTCCTTCTCATTCTTGGACACTGGGTGTCTTACACTTATTTTGATGTGCAGCTGATACCTCTTACTGTGAAATGTATGGTCCATTCTTTGTGTGGGTATTCTGGTGGTATTGATTCTAGGGTGAGCTATCCCTCAGTCGCACTAATGAATGAAGGTGGTATTTATATAGAACTATGCCACTAATTAGAACATGAGAGCTGCCTGCTGCTAAATGTGGAGGTAACAACATTTTGGTAGGCAGTATGTAGCTTGTAAAAACGTAAATGCAGAGCCCCAAACGTTTTATTAGGATCCTGTTGCTGAATGCAATAGTTGCCTTCATCTTTTTCTCTCACTACCCTAAAAATGCTTTGGCTTTAGCTTATTCCTGCAGGTTCTTTTTTCATCCTATTTTCTTCCTTCATCACTATTTTACTCTCGCTTTCTCCTTCTTTTTACCCTCCCTGACTTTATGTCCTTGCTCTGTGTCATGCCCTGTTGGTTAGAAATGAACCCCAATCTCCAACAAGCATTTACAATGCAACGGTCTAAAGTTAGAGCTATTGGCATTGCTCATGACAATGCCGTTTCTTTAAATGTTTTAAAAACAAAAACATAAACAAAAATAATGTCATGAGCAATGCCAATAGCTCTAACTTTACCAATGCCGAGACCATTGCATTGCATAAACGTGAGCGTTCTAAATAGCTTCCATCATCGGGACTAATTGTGGTGATTATTAATGCAGCGGTCTGACCTGTCAGGATTGCTGTATGCAATTACATTTGTGCAAATGCTTCATTACCTGCCTAATGATTTTGGGAGATATGCACTTGTAAACCACTGTTTGTGTTAATATAATAAAGGATTTTTTTTGCTGGGCATGTCAAGTGGAACGATTTGACCGTTAAATGTGCGTGTTTACCGTCGGAAATCCAGTTTGAGTTTATTCTGCGTATGAGGTAAACAATGATGCGTATTCCAACGCCTTCCCTCTCACGAGTTCTCTAGTATTCATATTCTCTATGGCATGGCCACACTGGGAGCCAAAAGAAGCAAACGTTGTCAGACCAGCCCCCCCCCCCACACACACACACACACTGCATACAGCGAGCGAGCCTGACCACTGCAAGGGCGACTTCTTCTCCCCCAAGAAAAACATGAAAAAGTTGCAATCGTGCTTCGTTTTACAACAATTTTCGATTATAAAACATCGCCCAATCATTGAATTACTGGATGGAGACGAGAGACAGGGCTGCATGGCTGAATGAATGATTGGATAGTTGAATGGTGAGGAGTGGGTGGATGAAATATTTCAAGAATCGATCACAATGAATAAAGAATTTTGGCTATGAGGAGCAAATGGTCTCAATGCACTGCCCAAAGGGAGGTGCGCTGGTTTTCATCTTAGGTTCGGCACTAAAATGTCATTCTCGAATGTTGCCCAACACTACCACTGCCAATCCTTGTGAAACATCCGGTGCCCTGATGCAGGCGCGCAACACCCATTGGACTCACAGGGCTTCAGCCCCCCCCCCGTCGTGTGCGGCAGCCCGGGATGAGACACCTTCCCGGGCAAAAAAGCAGCCGCACCCGAGCACTTCAAAGGTCTTTAAAAGACCATTTGCATGTTAATGAGGCCTCGCTGTTTCACCCCTTCTAAGAGCCCCTGCAGCTCCACTCTGCCTATTGTTTAAAGTTCAGCTCCCCCCCCGAAATATTTGCACAGCCCCCCCCGAAATTTGGCTCTAGTTGCGCCTCTGCCCTGATGTATGTAACACAGCGCCCTGATGTATGTAACACAGCGCACTGATTTAGCACCGCAAAGATTTTAATGCAAAGCATTAGGCTTTGATCTAAAATGGAACAGAGAAGGATAGAACTATGTTGTTGAGAAACTGCTCAACGTGAAACCAGAAAGAAAACACTGCCTCAATCCCGGCTTCGATTTCACTGCATTGTGTGAACCCGAGCAATTACTTTTTTTATATCTTCATACTGACATGAGAGCATCTTGAAATTCATCAGGTCGGGGTGTGCAATGCACAAATGCAAACAACTCTAATGTTACATCTACAGTAACATCCTTGGCCGTATATAGCGCGCAAAAGACAGCTAACAGAGTGCAGCAGAGGCAAGAAAAGAGACTACACAAGTCCCGCAGTCCGTCCTCCACAAACCATCCAGCGTCTGACTCGTAAACCAAGAAGCCCGAGCCCAGGAGTGAGGGGGAGGGCACAGAGGCGCACCAGGAAGCGAGGAGGATTCGAACAGAACAAAGGGGAGGCATATGTGGCAGCCTCAGAACGTGGGTTCTTTTGGTGGGGGGCGGCATCAATGCACAGCGGGTATACCATGAATTACGGGGTCAGAGAAGGGGAGTCACGAGGTAGGTGGGGGGGGGCAGTCGCACAGGGACAGCTGGCAGAAAACGAAGTGGAGCCCTCGTGGGAGAAGGAAAGGGACAATGGGAAGTGGGGGTATGTAAGGGGGAGCAGCGAGGAGAACAGAAACCAGAGCAAGCACACACCACCGAAAAGGCAGCGTCGTTTTCGGATTCGGGGGCGTGTTTTGCTGTTGTCTCCTCCCTGAGACTTTTCGCAAAAACCACGCCCCCCGATCCGAAAAGGACGGGGCCTGATCGGAGTGACTGACCTCTTCTCCAGTGGCTGGCCAGTATTTACGAGGCCAGCCAATGGAGAACAGGGGAGAAGAGGGGCTGGATAAAGCCCCTCTTCTCCAAGTCATTAAATCTCCGACTTCCGGTTCTGCCTTTCGGCAGACCGGTAGTCCTCGACCTAAAAATGAGTGCAGGTGCGCAGCACAGACACATTGTGTTGGGTAGGTCTGGGTAAGCATACCTTGTGTAGGAGTGCAGTCTCACTGCTGGAAAGCTCCAGCAGCTGCTATCACGTCTACTTAAAATGTGCTGCTCATGGAATAGTACTCCTAGTAGAGTGGGCTGGTGGCGGAGATAGTTTGTTTGAAGTTCAAAATAGTTTATTAGAATTTGTGAATACATGCAATACAGTAAATATACATACGTGAGTTCCAAATAGAAGTAATATTGACATATAGAGAACAATAAAGGCATATACATGAATGATAAAACAGGTAAGTATTATATAGCAGTAGTGAATATTACAACAAAAACAAGAAGCTACTTATCAAATTACAAAAGTATCAGTACAGAGTGATATTGAAATTGAACATCATATTACTACTTTATGAAAACTGTGGAAGTGTGAGCAACCTAGTAATCCAGTGGTTTCCAAAACAATTCATTTTTATAAAATGTATGGGTAGGATAAAAGGAGGACATTCTGTCACTTTGTCTTGTGAATATAATTCATGCCCACCATGTATGCGTTGAAAACAGTTTTGCATCTTTCCAATTAGACATAATAGACTTTACTGCTGAAAAAAGTAAAAAGTGCTCGGTTGGATAAAGATAGAGCATTTGATTTACATTTTATAGTACCGTATAAAAGTTTATCAGTTAGAGTAACAGCGTTTACAAATAGTATCCAACTCTTCAAACCAAAATGTAAATATAACGGGCATTCATACAACATATGTTTCAGAGAACCATCATTAGCATGACAATGTTACAGTAAACTATCAATTAATTTTGTTTTAAATAGTCTAATTTGAGTCCATTGGCAATTATATAAAACAAATAGATTTAATTGATATAAGGAAACGGGTTACCAACCAGATTTATTACATAAAAGAAAATGTTGCCAATTTTAGACGAAAGGTTAGTAGATTGTTCAGCATTCCAAAATGTTCAGATATTATTTACGTTGGGTGATTTGCTACATAATACGTTTTTATTTAGTTGTGATGTTACATGACCTTAATGATAAATGTTTAAAGTAAATTCAATGTCAGGTATGTTAGCAGCTGGGATAATATTACATAATGAATTTAGAATGGTGTAACATAACATTTTATATTTTTGGAAATCAGTGGAAGGTAAGGCCAATTTTCATTATAAATCAACAAATGATACAAAGGTATTATCCTGTGTTATGTCGGAAAGATAAAAGATTCCAGCGGCCAACCTTTTTTGACAATATCTTTTATTATGAGTCTGTTTAATGGTAGGGTTGAACCATAAGGAGGTCTGCTTGGAAAAAGTTATATTATTATTAAATAAAACATTGAATGCAAAGAGAGCTTGTTTGGCAGCCCTAGTAATTGGAGAAAGTGTAAGAAAAAGTTTTGTATTGGATATAGTTAGGATGGACTTTAGGGAATAAAGGTTTAGCTCAATCCTTTTCAAGTGCTTTCCATTTAGGAAGAGAGGATGAAGTAGTAGTTTGAAACCAATAGGAACCTTGATATATAAGAAAAGCTGTGTGATAATCATAGAAATGAGGCATTCTCAAGCCAGCTTATTATTATCATGTTGAAGGTTACAGTAACGTATTTGTGGGGTTTTGAAATTCCAAATAAAAGTCGATATTATTTTCTGTAACTTTTTTATTAAAACGATAGAGGAAAATGCATAGGCATCATAGTAAGTATGTATAGTTTCAAGGAACAACTATCATTATAATTGATTGATTGTTTCTCCCACCTATTTAGGTGAAGTGAAGACCAATTTTGTACTTTATTATTCCATTTCTAACTTATTGTATTCACTATTAAGTTCTAAAGTATGTTGCAAAGTATTTGTAAAGAGAATGCCCAAATACGTGAATTTAGTTGCACACCAGATAATAGCATACCGCTTTATCATATCTGATGTACAATGCACATTTAGAGGAGAAAAAAGTCTGTTTTGTGTATATTTAATGTTTCGCCGAGGACAGCTGAGTATTTATGGATTATATCCAGGATAACTAGGATTGATGTTTCTGGATCAGAAGTAAAAAATAATAGAACATCATCAGCATATACTGTGGTATTAACAATAGTGTTATTAATGTATATCTCTTTGTTATGTGGTGATAAAGGTCATAAATGTTTCAATAGCTAGAAGAAAGAGAAGAGGAGAGAGGGGGCAACCTGGACTAGTACCTCTATAAAAGACACAGCGAAGTGGAAGTATAACCGTAACTAAGAGTTTAGCTTAGGGGAGAAATAGAGAGATTTAATTAGTTCAATACATGGTGGACCAAAACAACATAACTCCAATACCTCAAATAAAAATTGGCAAATAACTTTATCAATTGTCTTTTCATCTTAAGCCAACAATCCAAAAGGTGGATCCATTTTAGATATTGGTGAGATGACATGGCAGATCAATCTGGTACTATGCAAAATCTGTCTTTCATTAAGTCAACTTGGTCAGTGTGAATTAATTGATCCACAACTTTATATAATCTAGTAGCAAGAATTTTGGCATAGATTTTGCAATCTCGGTTGATTAGTGATATTGGCATATAATTGGAAATTATTGAGGGGCCTTTATCCGGTTTAAGGAAAACAATAATTGGGGCTTCAGGGAAGGAACCAGCAATAGAAATATTTTGGGCAAAATCTGTGAAGAGTATGAGAAGATAGAGTGCCAGTTTTATGCTGTTGAGTTTATCAAATTCAGCAGGAAACCCATCGGCCCAGGAGATTCTCAAGAGTTAAATAAAGCAATGGCAGGTTATATTTCTGGTAGTGAAAATGGGACATCTATTGAGTCTTTAGCTTCTTGTGAGGCTAGGCATATTTAATGATAAAAAATTAGTTAAAGCGGGGTTTGAATATAACTTCAAATATTATTTCTGAAATTCACCCAAGCTATCTGCGGACGATGTGAACAATTATCTGAATGAATAGCATATGTATGCAATTTATCATTTTTAAAATGCAAGTTGTTAGCAAGGAGTTTGCCAGATCTGTTGACTTCCAAGTAGGACTTACCTTGATTGTTTGAAATCTGGAAACCTGCATGTTCACTAGGGAGCTGATTACGATGGCGGACCGACTCCGGTCTCCCGCCATCGCCTTGGGGAGTGGGACGACCCGCCTACAAGGTGGCGGTCCCACAGGTGGTATTCGGATGCGACCACCACCGTGGCGGTCGTACTTGCCATACTTTGCATTGCAGCAGGTGCTGCTGGCTGCAGCACCCGCCGCAATGTAAACACGCCACTGTTTACATTTCCCTGCACTACATGGCAGGCACCATGCGGTGCCTGCCACATGGTGAAGGGAAATGTTGGGAGGCGCCATAGGTCCCCCCCAAAAGAAAGGGCCTGAGGTGAGGGGGGTCCGCTATGGGCCCCCAAAGTCCATCCCTGCCAGCTTTTCCATGGCGGGAGAAGTGCTATGGAAAGACTGGTGGGGATGGACCATGATAATCCCTACGGTGGTGCCTGGTAGGCACCGCCACCATTTCAGGGATAGGGAGGCCCTCCGCCACACCGGCAGGCTCAAGGAGCCCTTCGTATGTGTGGTGGTCGGAATTTTCCGACCGCCATGCTACTGCCTGCCATGATAATATGGCAGTCAAAGAGGGCCTCACGATGGCGGTAAACCCGCCACCGATGACCTGGCGGTGGCGGATTCACCGCCATCCTAATCAGCCCCGATGTACAGAATTAAATTCATATCTATATTTTTATAGTTGCAGTTTATAATCCAGTATTTGAGAAAATAAATAATTTTTGTATTTAGAAATGTCCTTTTCTAAATAGGTAATTTTAGAATGGAATAATTTATTCTAATGAGCCACAATCGAGATTACAATGCGTCTGGTATTAGTCTTAAACGCATCCCATCTGACAATGTTCGAGGTATGATTGTCTTTATTAGATTCAGAAAAGTGTGGGATTGCATTAAATAGTTTAGTTTAATGATTATCGGTTAAAAGAATATCTGTATTCAGTTTCCAACGATGCATATGGCATGAAAAGACTTCTATTTTAATTAGAAAAGGTATCATGGTATGTTCTAAATATCAATAGGATGTATTAGAGGGGAGGAAATAGATTGGCAGAGATTTTGCAAAGTTTATAGGTAATCAATCCTGGGATATGATAAATGAGGATTTGGAAAAAAAGGGAAATTATTTCCTAGTTGGAAAATGAAGTCTCCACATACCTAATAATAATTTTGTATTTTTGACAAATAATTTAAAACTGTGAAACATTTGAGGATGTTGAAACTTAGATGCGGAAAGTCATTCCAGTAGAGCATTTGTGATGGGGCTGAAATCTTCCCCTAGAATGAAAGGAACATTGCCTAATTGGTCATTATAGTTAGAACCATTTTTCCATAGGAAAAACGTTTTTGGACTTGCCTATAACTTTGGCATCAATTGACAAATCTTCACGCAATTTTCCAAAGAAAGTGTGCTGGGGATTCTAGTTGTGCATGGTAAGTTTCGGGGCGATCTGTCAAGTGGGGCCAAGAAAAAGGGGGGTGGGGTAAAAAAAATTAGTTTCCAATGTTGATTCTAATAGTTTTGAACACGACTACAGCCCGAACAGCTGGACGGAATTACACCAAATTTGGCAGGAAGGTAGCTTTTGGTTCAGAGATCACACATTGAGTTATCTGGTGTAAATCTGTTCAGTAGTTTGCAAGAAATTAAAGGAAATCCAAATTTGTATATCTACGATTGCGAAGCCTTCGCAAATAATAACGAACTCCTGCAGAGACCTGCAGAGCTCTGATTGGCTGCCAACGCTTCAACCAGAAATTTTTAGCAGCCATCTTGGGACTCCACTTCAGCCAAATCCCAAAACATAAGAGCAAAAAAAAAGAAAAGGGGGCAGGGTACGAATACCCTAATCCCATAGCCTTGGTCCTGGGGTTCGAGAGGGACCCTGGCAAGGCAAAAAAACAATAAAAGAAATTTATGGCAAAATTTGTGAATATTTGCAAATATCACCGTGAATTGGGGGAAAAAAACAGCGTTCTCCTGGCTTCTTTGTATGTAAACACAGATGGTATGTGTTTATAATAAAAATATGAGGGTGTGCACGGGGACCCCTTCCAAGGGCTTTTGCCCCAGAGGACCAGCACCTCCCCGGGGCTATTTTTTATATGTAGCGGGGGCTGCGCAGACACTCCCCATGGGGAAACCTCCTCAAGAACGACTCCAGAACAACAAGTTCCAGAGTCATGCAAGCCGTACAACGACTTGCACAAACAACGACTTTGCCTGAGCCACGCATGTGCGTGATTCATGCTAAGACTGTCTAGTGTTCGTGCAGGGCGGAGTTCAGAGGCTCGTCGGACAGGAACAGGTAAGAGGGATTCAGGTTTGTTTTAGGAGGGTGGGGGGTCAAGATCTAGTTTTATGGGGGTGGGGGAATCAAATTAGTTTAAAGGGGCTGGAGGGGTTCGTGTTAGTTTTAAAAGGGTGGAAGGGGATCGAGTTAGTTTTTAGGGGGTCGGGGGTTCATGTTAGTTTTTAGGGGGAGTTCGTGGGTCAGTAAGTCGTGGTTCTTTACTTGGTGATTTAGACTGGGCCATTGTTTAGCCTTTGTGGTTTAGGTACTCCTCATCTACGAGGTAGTGGTTTAATCATACAACCCTCCCCAGGACCTGGGTGGGACCAGGGCACCCATGGACACATGGCCAAGCCCCCTCCACCATTACATTTCAGCTAGGCCCCCAGGGATGTGGTTCCTGAGGCCGAAATCGACCCAGGGAGTCCTTCCCCCTTCAATTAAGGCTGGGCCTCTGGGCTCAAATAGGCCTGGGAAGGGGGGACTCGCAGCTCCCCTCCCCCATATGAATGTGGCCAGGCCCCGGGCGATGGTGTCCCCAGGGCTGTTCTGGTACTGATGCTCATTTCACGAAAATTAAACAGTAAGCACTCACACATTTAAACATAGCAGGTGCCCCGGGTGATGCTCAGCTTATGTAAAGGATATATGATCCTAGCTCCTGGCTTTGCGAAAGCAAAGCAAATGTGTTTTCTCAGCAATTCCATATTGAAAAAAGATTTTCAATCCTTTGTGGATGTGATCTATTGGAGTGCAATCTGGATGCAACATTGGCGAGTAGGTACTTTCTTGTCTTTCCTGGTGAGAGCAGAGTTATTGGTTGCTAGGAGTATTCAAATGTGGAAATCACTTGGATGCTTCCCCGTTTGGCCTGCCCACCTTGGTAGTAGTCAAAGGTCTTCCTGCCTTTTATCAGGATGATGGACAGCTTAAAAAGTCCCCCCACTGCAATTCTCGCCGATTTTGGTGAGGAGTTTTTGATACCGAGGAATATGAGGACATCTCTACCAAGCAAAGAAGCCTTACTTCATCTAGTTAAGAGGAAGGACCCTTGTTTGGTGGAGATTTACTTCTTTGTAGTCTCGTCGTCTTCTCTATAGGAGGATTCATTTTATCACGTATTTCTGGATAAAGATGCACCAGTAACAATTACATTGCCAAAACACACACAAGGTCACTGATGGCATTTCCCGGTCTCCATTCCAAAGCAGTAGTGTAGAATATATACTGGACATTTACCCAAGGACAAAGCACTTAGTAATTAGCCAGTAGAAAGAACGCCACTTAGGTAGATGTTTTTGTACAAAACTTTGGACTCTGGTTGGATAAATGGGCAGGTGCGGTTCCTTTGTGGCTGAGTCACTCACACAGCTACTGACACCCACTCACAGACGCACTCATGCACCCACTCACAGACCCATACAGTCACTCATAGATTGACTCACACTCTCATGGAGGCACTTGCAAACCCACTCAGACACTCACAGACCCACTCAGACATGCACCCACTCACAGACCCACTCATTCATGACAAGGTCAGGGACATCACTGACATCTTAAATGACATCACTGATGACATCATTCACAGAACCACATGCATACCCACTCACACCCCTATACAACCTCTCATACACCCACTCGCATACCCATTCACAGACCCATACAAGTACTCACACAACCACTCACTCATCCATAGAGCCATTCAGTCACTCACTCTCCAAAACAGCCACTAACACACCAGCTCTCTTAACCAAACAACCACTCAAACAGCCACTTACTCACCCATACAGCCAACCATTCACCCACTCACCCACCAATACAACCACTTGTTTAAACAGCTACTTACACACCCACCAACACAACCACTCACACAGGCATTCACTCACCCATACAGCCACTTACACACCCAGTTATTCACCTATACAGCCACTCACGTACCTATTCACCCACCCATATACCCACTCATATACCCACTCACACACTCCCTCACCAATACAGCCAATCAGTGACCCATACATCTACTTACACACCTACTTATTGACCAATACAGGCACTCACACACTCACTCGCACACCCATACAGCCACTCACACACAGATACAAACAGTCACACAGACACTCACATAATATATGTTAGAAATAGTATCACTCAATAGTAGAACACAAAATAAACTAATTTAACTTTTGTGGTACCTTGATATATATTTTTAACACTCATAAACTTTAAAAAAACACTCTCAATTACTGGATAATGTCATCAGTGATGTCACTGACCATGAGTGATGTAAAAAGTGAGATCATAAGCAGTGCATTGGAGGGGCGTAAGTTATAGTTAGCTCAGGTAACTATAACTGCTGAATTTCACTGGTTTTGTACGAGTGAAATCCGAGCCTAACTATACCGTCCCTGTAACCTTTATTTTTTTTCAGTGAAAAAAATAATATATAATTTTGTGTGTGTATATATATATACTCTCAGTGGTCCTGTTGCAGGTGCCATGGCACTTTTAGGGGGTGCGTCCTCAACTGCGGCAGGACCACGCCACTAAATATTGTGTCTCCACAAGTACTGCTCTCTCAGTACAAAACGAGTGGCACTCCTGGGTCATAGTTCCAATGTTTCTTTATTAATACTGTAACAAAATTGGTTTGGGCAATGCCCGACACGTTTCAGTTCTCCTGGGCCCTTGCTCACTGGATATTTTGTTAATCAGTCTTTTTACTATTTTTTTTAATTGTCATACTCTGTGACTTTCTCTGTATAATCTGGGATTTGTAGTTTTGAAAGTGCTCATGCAGTGTCTGTGATTTGCAAATTTAGTGTGATGAAAAGTGCATTTAATGGTTGAACATCGGCAAGTAAAGCATTTCATTTCTTATTCTACATTTATCAATCGATATATTCAAATGTTTTCAATTGGCGTCCTTTTAAGGTTACAGGTCTCGGCATTCATACCATTGATAGACATTGTCAGTACATGTGGCCCAGAAGAATCATTTCGGTCATTTAATTTCCATTTACTTTGCCATGCCATTTGGTGAAAACTCGTAATAATTTCTGGGCATTGTTTTTTGATTGTAGCCTTTGATTTGTTCTGTTTCCTTTTACAACCTGCCTTCTTTAGTTTGTTTCAGATTTGCAACGACATTTCTCAGTGATTAATGATATGATATATTGTGTTTCTTTATCACACCCTTCAGTGGGCTATCCTTTAATGGAACTTACAATGCATTCTGGGCATTGGCGTCTTCGTTTGGGCCTTTGATTGATTTTGTCTCTTTAAAACCAGTTCATTTTCAACAATGAGTTCATTCTTTGACTTATTTTAGATTCACGACCGGCATTTCTTCTTGATTGATTACATGATATATCATATTTCTTAGTCATGCCCTCCAGTGGATAATCACATGATGTGGACGGTTGTTGGTTTTTGTTATTAATTTACAACCCCCAGTGGGTTACTTGTATTTATTGGAGAGGTCCCTATGCTTCTAATATTTACTTGTTTCCTTCTATTTTTTATTTTTTTAATTTACCCATCTCAAATAAGCCGGTGGCAATTCCGTGATGCTGTGATATGAATTCAAATTGAAGTTATTACGTGTGAAATGATGTTAAAATTCTGCAAAATTACTATTGCACTGTTTTTATTTGCCCATTTACTTTTTATCTCGCCTTCTAATTGTATTTGTCAATAAGCAATGTAATTTCAGTCTATCTCAATTATACTTGTTCTTCCCTCAAGTGGGTTGTGTCTTTGTCTTAATTTCAAGATTACTTGCTTATCTTGATTTTGAAATCTTATTTTCTTCAGATTGGATTATGCATGTTTGAACTCGGTTTAGGCCAAAAAGTGTCTAAGTTTCTTCTCTTTTTATCAAGGCTGTCAATTTTCCTTCCATGTTTTTTCTCAGTTTTCCTTTTAACCCACCATTATCATTAATTTTTCTAAAACCAAAATGATTAGTGAAGCAATGAAAAATATAATTGTAATGAGCGAGTCATATAAAAGTAAGAAATATAACTCAAAAAAAGGTCTGTTTTGACAAACCTTTGTCCTGATTTGAAGTGAGAAGGGAGAGGGGCCAGCCTAGACTCAGCCTCGTACTTTCCTGAGGATGTCACCGCCAATCTGACTGAAATTGAGGTCAGGGAGCGACGCAGCACAGGAGAGAAAAGCCTCTTGAGCTATTGGCATTCTAAATGATAATGCCTTTTATTTATGTGTTTTTTTTTGTTGAAAATAGATAAATAAAAGGAATTGTCATTTCCAACGCCAATAGCTTAAACTCTCGCAAATGCAAGACCTATTGCATTACTAATACTTATTCCTGTTGTCATTTTGATAACTAGCAAATAGGCCTAAACTGCTAAATTCCGCACAGCAGTGTGACCTGTGTAGTCAGTTTCTGGGCTTCCCTCTTCCACTGGGAGGCGGGGAAGGACAATCTGAGAGCGGAATACTCTGATGTCAGGAGTGGTAGTAGTTTTTGGCACAAAGTCTGTTCTGCTAATTACGTCTTTTGTCAAGTATTTCATTTGAAAACAAATACACAGACATATGGGTTGATGCTTGAGGTCACTCAGACTTATTTCCATGGGGATATGCTGCCTCTGGGCCTTCCATCATCCGCACGCTAAAAGCACAAAGGGACAGTACAAACGGGGGACGTTACGCCATACAAAATGTAAAAGTCAGTATGACTGCCATGAAATGCTTTAAGAGGCACATCGGTTCAAACGCAATCTGAAAGTATAAATGTACAAAACATAGGTAAATAAGTAACTGACAAGGAAGCTTTGGTGCACTGTCTTGCTTCAGTGTCTATCGCACTGTAAGACGGGTGATCATTGTAAAATTGATTTTAAAAAGTCTGCCGTTAAAAATGCTGGGTTCTGTACAAGAAATAAATCTATTGAAAAAAATGTTATTTGACATAGCTGTAAGTAACTGGAGTAAAAGGAAAAGAGTTATAACAAAAAATACAGCTACTCCTTCCCACAATTGTCTCCGTGTAAGGCATGTGATCAATAAGAACCTTGCCAAATGATTTGGTCGTGCGGCTTCATTTATTTATAGCTGGACACTTTCCTTTTTCAGACTTGAGCAGCGCTGTCAAGGGGCCACTATCATAACAGCAGTTGATGGGTGCGGCTTTTACCGACAAGTAGCCGAAAGTCACTTTCAGGCATTACGTTACTGGGAAATGCAATATTTAAAAAAAATTCTAACACCCGCTTCCAAGGTGACCCCCAATGTTTACATCTACGATCACTAAAAGTACCAAAACAAGATGACACTCACCAAATGCACCTAAATGGATCTAAGTGGTTAAAACAAGACTAGGCACTCTTCTACTCTTTTCAGACAGAAATTCTGAAATTATCTTATACAAATATATCCATCACGTTTTCACCAGTAGTTATATGGTACAAAACGTAATACAAGTGGGCTTATACAAGGAAGGTTTCATGGCGGAAATAGAATAAAACACAGAAGTTTTGTTACAAAATGCAGGCGACTCTGGGACAATAACTCCCGATTTCCGAGCTATAGATTGCCGCACTGAGTCAGGATGGTGCCCCCAGACTCTGGTGTTTATAACTTCCACTGGGTAACTAAATTACAGTACAAGCCAAGACCGGGATGTGTCCCGTACTGTGCTGGCGAGTCTCCGGTCACTTACTTTTAGTAGTCAGACCAGCAGAGGCAGCTCCATAGACCGCCAGGGAGAGCACTGACTACCCCTCCCCTCCGCATCATGGTCCTCGACGGTTCCTTTGCTATAGGGCGGTTCCTCCCTTAGGGCGGAGGGGCGTTGCCCTCCCTGCTGCGAGGCAGCAGTAAACTACAGTGAATACATTTGTGAAATGGTGTCAATCATCTACGATGTGCTTGCCGGCGAGTGAGGGCGGGGTGATGGCTGCTGATTGACAGCTGCAGCAATGACACTACAAGTGCAGAGCACGCATGTGGGATTGGCCGGCTGGCTTGCTACGGCCAGCCCGCCATGCGCAGTTCTGCCTCACAGATCCAGCAGCTGTGTAACGGCCGTGGGATTGGAGACACAGGCTTCCAGTCACCAAAGGAGCGCTAGTTTAGCCTGCTCCATCCAATCCTGTTGCTTCACTCATGCTGAAAGCAAACAGCATAGAGAAGCTGCGGGATTGGTTATAGGTTTGCGTTAGCTAACCAGCATGCAGGACACGGCCTCCAAGGAAGAGAAGCGTGCGGGCTCTTGGGGCGGACCTCGCCCTTGTAGAGGAGTTCTACTATTTGTCACTGCACCTTGCAAATCCATGGATGTGGTGAGAGCCCCATCCCTCACCTTTCCCTGGGACAGAACTGCATATTCTCGCCAAGAGTGCAAATGCAGTAATCCGACGAACCCACACACGGCCCACGGGGGTTTCACTCCATCTCACAATGACCGCCATTGCGCTGCCTTGAACAGTGACACTCCCTGCGACGCTGCTGGGTCCCCCGTTCAGGACAGCACGCCTTCATTGATGAAGACCGTTGGCGCAGAGGTACGTGCTGAAAGTGGCCCATAATCAAGGTACTTCATGAAAGACTTACTTTTGGAAGCGGCAATGGTTCTGCAACCATGTATTCCTGGGTGATCAGAAATAGCTGTTAACATGCAACTATATATGGGTACTAATGTGGTTGGACGCATGCACTCTATCTACTTGTCCGTGTTGAGCACTAGTTGATTTTAGAATGTAAGTGCCCTACACGAATTTAACACGCACAGGGCATTTTAGAGCTTTCACTTTTAATCTGCCATTTCATAGTCTTGCACATTGCTTGTTTTACTAGCCTGTTTATCGTAAGTGCCTTAGTTTGATTGCCTTTCAGTTGAACACTGACCAGTTTACTCAGTACAATATAATTATAGAGTCACCTTCTGCCGTAATGCGTAAACTACAGCCAGCAGTAACAGTGATTCCGGCAATTATTCAGAGCCTGACCGCGCGTTCCAGATTAAAGAATGAAACAAGTCCATTACTCCTCAGCTCCTTGTAATTAGTGACCATAATCCGTTACAAGTGCACGCTGTCACTGAGAACGTTTATGAGGCCAGGCAGGGTGAACGTATGAGATTTCTTCCCTTGGTTCATAAATGTCAAACCTTGCAGGCAAGTTACTTCAGTCTTAACTCCGAAGAGTCTTTGAATCTTTTGAATCGTAAGCTACCTACGTGGGAGTGAACAATCAGCAGCCAAGCAAGAGGCAGCAGGCTTATATGTTCGAGAAACGATAGTTTTGTGGTCACCGGTGTCATTATTGGTAAGAAAAGAGCACCGGTTAAGAAAAACACACACATCAGTTCATGTTGATTTCTAAGTTTAACACTGCAATAAGTAGCTTAATGAATCTTTCCAGGATGTGATTGTATTAATTACTCAAAGTTACCTTAAGATAACTTCACATGTGCGATTAAACTTTGCTCTAATTATGCTGACAGTCCTGAAATAGAAAGATTGCAGCATCAATCGTTTGTAAGGTTGAAACACAGAATTAGTTTCTACTGCGTTTCTCTTGCTCAAACTCATACCCCTATACCCGTGGTTGAATGTCTCCTTTATCCCTGCTCATACCTGGAATAGGAGCAGACCCATCAGCCCCCAACCCCCCCCCCCCCCTTCCCGGATTTCCCAGTGCTTAGCATTTCTACTTTTATTAAATTCAGTGAATGAACATTTAGAAAGTCAATGTTTCAAAGAGCGCATAAGAGAAGCTGAAAGATTGCTCATGAAGCAAAACTTTCCATCGGCATGCCCAACACACCATTCATTTTTATGAGCCTTTGATGTTTACTTTTGTTAATGTTAAAATATTTTGTTTCAGAATTTTGACTTGTGCTGCATCCAATTACAGTCTTGCCTAAAGTACAGACAAAACAATATACAGTAGTGTGGTGACTGAAATGATGGCTCAGTGAGCTGATGGTTGGACATCAGGAACAGCATTTTAACAGTCATAAAGTCATAGCTGTTTCATAGTATGTTTCTGTAATACTTGCAGTTAAATGTTTTTTGTATTCTACCTTATTTATTATTATTTTTTTTTTTAAAAACCTTTATTATTCGCAGTTGCATCATCTTACAATGTACATTCACCATCCAAGGTGTTGAATCAGTTAGACAATGAGCACACGTTACCAGATGGTAGGACACAGCCATTCAGCCGGCAACCCGGAGGTCCGGCGGCGTTGTGCAAGTTAACTTTTGTACAGGAATTAGGTGCGTACATTGTTGACAAGTAGGCCTATCGTGTTTTTCGGTGTTTTGTTGTGATGTTCCTTATGCGCGTTGTCAACAATAGAGGGTGGCGCTGTGTTCCAGCCCACACCGCAGCTATTTCGGTTGCCACCCAGACCCTTCGCTTAAGTCGTACAGGACACCGTGGTTACCCCCAAGTGCAAAGGCCTCCGGGCAGCTTAGCGCCAGTGTCGTGCTCAAAGTGTAGGCTGGAGCGCGACAAGAACAGTTCGGTATAGCTCACTGTGACATATATGGCAACATATATATCCGGCGAGTCCAGCTTGCGGCAGCGCAGTTCAAGTCTATATGTGTGTTATGTGGCGCGCATCCGTCCCTCCAGCGCTGTGCCCCTCAAGCCGCTAAGTGTCTGGGCACATCTGGTATGCAACACAGTGTGCTCTGGGCAAGATCGTTCTATGCTTTCCGGGCGTATCCGTCCCTCGCAGGGAGTGTGCACCATCGCTGCCTCATCATCAGTAAGCGGGGCACGCTAGGTAGGGTATCGCCTCGGGGGCGCCGGGCGACGCATCATTCGCCTGTTATCTGCGGTTAGGTAGGGATCCGGTCAGGGAACTTAACCAATAAGCAAACTGTTCCCTGTGCACGTGCGGTGATAGGGGGAATCGAGGTTAGGGTCGTAAACTCAGGCAGGGTCGAGGGGAAGGGAGGGAGGAGGGAGGAGGAGATCATTCTGCATTGGAGCGGGAGGGGACATCAGCCGTCGAGAGGGGCACGGCGGGACCACGCAACATATGCGGAAAGCAGCAGGTCAGAGGGGGGGGGGAAAGAGGGCTGTCAGGAAGGCTGGGATCCCATAGTGCCGGCGTCCGCACCCATTTTCCCCATGTATAGGGCGCTCCTCTGCGCCAGAGAGGGGGCGGCTGGGTAGAGTGGAGTGGTCATGCCTTCCCGTCCGGGCCCGCAGCCGGGCACCGTGCGCGTTGCTTCAGACTGCGGCGGCAGCCGTCGCTGTGCGCTCGCCATGTTTGCGCAGCGATTAATTCCCGGCAGCGGTCTCATGTAGGGTAGAAGTAGGGGGCACCAGGGGCAAGCAGAAGGGGGCGGGAGCCAACCCCGCCGTGGTCCTAGGGCTGTCACTGCCCAACCAGCAAGGGAGCGGCAAACTCCAGAGACTCAAGTTATCCCTCGGTCTTGGCAGGCCACCTGGAACGCCGTGAGGAGGTTATCCCAAAGCTGGGCGATGGGGAACTTCCGAAGCCCTGCAGTTTCCTCACGAAGAAGGACCGCGCTCTCCGCCCGCGCCCAATTAACGAAGGAGGCTTTCCAATGTCTGATGTGTGGGGGGGCTGCTGCCTTCCAATGCTTGGTGAGCAAGCGTTTGGCCGTTATGAGACCCATGTCCCAAAAGCATGCCTGCGCCTTGTTATCTTTCGTGCGTTTATACAACCCTAGTATACATGCTTCCCATGTGTGCGGTAGTCGTCCGTCAGCGCCGTGCGCGAGCAGTGCCAGTACGTCGTCCCAGTATGTCTGTATATCAGGGCAGTGCCATATCATGTGTAAGAGGTCCGCCCCCGGTAGCGAGCACCGCTGGCAAGCTGCATCTGTCCGCGAGAAATATCTGTTAATCTTTTCGGGCGTGAGGTATGCGCGCTGCAGTATGTAGTATTGTATAATTTTAAAGCGGGGGTTGCGTGGGACGTTGGTCGGGCCGGCTAGTATCAGTGCCCATTCTTTGTCTGTCCAGTCTCTTCCCCTGTCTGTTGCCCAGCGCTCCCTCAGCATCAATGTGGATGGTTGCGTGTGCGCCTTCAGTGCCTGTGTTAACCAGTGTATTAGGTGCGCACCATTACCCATAACGTGTAGGTATTGTACGAAGGTATGCGTCGGAGGTTCCACCGCCATGTCGCCCCAGGAGGTCGTGAGTGTGTGTAAGAGGGAGGCATGCAGGAGGAACTGCCCCGCCGGGAGAGCCGCGTCTTCAGCTAGGTTGACGAATGTGAGTAAGTCACCATCCGCGTACAGATCGCTTAGCGTGTCCACTCCCGCTCGTTCCCAGCCGGCAAAGTGGACCTCTGTGAGCGGCCCCATCGGGCCAGGCATGCCTAAGAGTGGCAAACTCGGGGCATATGGCATAGTGGCGCGCGTAAGATGGAGGCACCGCAGGAAACATCTGCGCGCTACCGCCAGGTAGATCTGTGAGGGGCAGGGCGTGCGGGTTATCGGGTGGAACAGCGTATTTATTTGTGTCCGCGTCCAAGCAACCGCGTGCGAGGCGGTGTCCTCAAGTTGCTTGCCGCTCAGCCATCCCGCCACCCATTGCATCTGTGCCGCGAGGTAGTACAGTTCCATATTAGGGACCGCCAAGCCCCCCGAATCCGTGGGCATGTATAGTTTGGCCAGCGCCACTCGCGGTCTCCCCTTGTTCCAGATGAGGCTACGCAACAACACCTCTAGGTCTCGGAATAGCTTGGTGGGAACATACAGAGGCATGTTCGCAAAATAATAGAGCAGGCGAGGCAGCACTATCATTTTGGTCAGTGCCACGCGGCTAGGCACGTTAAGGGGTAAGGTGTTCCAGAAGCCAATTTGCGCTCGGACTGAAGCGATTGCGCGAAGGGGGTTCCCTCCAGGACGTCTGCTGGGGTTCTGTAGATCCGTATCCCCAAGTAGCGGAATGTGGTGGGATGCCATTGTAGCCTGTCCCCTCCCAGCCGGATGTCGCATTCAGGCGTTTCTGGGCTGAAGGGATAGGCCCCCGACTTGGCCCAATTGACTCTCAGGCCCGATACCTCCTCGAAGGTGCGGAAGATGTCAGTGAGGGAGGCAGGGATGGCAGTCATATCCCTGACGTACAGCAGCAAGTCATCTGCATACAGTGACACCGCATGCAGACCGTCCGCCAATGGGATTCCCCATTCCAGCCCGTGTGTCCTGAGAGTCGTGGCCAGGGGTTCCATGGCCAGGGAAAACAGCAATGGCGACAGTGGGCAGCCCTGGTGAGTGCCTCTGCGGACCCGGATGGCAGCTGAGAGGAGGCGGCCCGTACGGACTCGGACTGTCGGCCTGCCATAAAGCAGGTCAATCATAGCACTGTACCCCCCCCCCCCAGTTGATACTTCTCTGCGACCGCCCTCAGGTACGGCCACTCGACTGAGTCGAAGGCCTTCTCCAGGTCCAGTATCAGGCATCCCGCTCTTGGCCACTGTTGCGTGGCGTATTCCTGTACCCGAAAAAGGCGGCGGATGTTGTAGGAAGTGTGGCGGGTGGGGACAAATCCATTTTGGTCTCGGTGCACCAGAGCGGGCACATGAGGGGCCAGCCTCCTGGCTAACGCAGAAGCTAGGATTTTATTATCCGTGTTCAGCAGCGCCAAGGGGCGGTAAGAGCCCACCCATGTGCTATCCTTGCCACGTTTAAGGAGAGAGACCAGCGTGGCTTCATTTAACGTTGGGGGTAGAGCGGCATCTTCCGCTGCCGCGCGGTACATTCGCAGTAGTTCCGGGACAAGGATGTCCGAGCTGGCCTTGTAAAACTCAGCCGGTAGCCCATCCGGGCCCGGGTTTTGCCATTTGACAGGTTGAAGATGGCTTCTCGGAGCTCTTCCGACTCCAGCGGGGCTCCCAGCTCGTCCTGCTGCGCAATAGTCAGCTGCGTCATTTGTAGGGGGGAGAGATAACCGGCTATATCAGGCTGTGGAACCGATAGGCGGGAGCGATACAATGCGTCATAGTGGGCAGTGAAGGCGTCATGTATGCCAAGTTGCGTGTATACTAGGTCCCCCCCTCCGTCCGCACGGCCGCCACCGGGGTCGAGCGGGCGTCCTGAGAGATCAGCCACGCTAAAAGTTTGCCTGGTCTGTCGCCGAGGTGATGTGTTCTCGCCGAGTGCGCGGCATAGTTGACATTGCGGAGTCGCTCCAAGAGGCGCGCATGTTCCGTGTGGGCCTCGTGTAGCGGGTCCCCGTCTCCATCTATAGCCCCCTCCTCTCGTGCAAGTAAGTCCGATTCCAGCCTAGTTAAGTCCCTCTCCAGTTGGTGCCTCACGTGCCCCTGCGCATGCAGGCAGTGGCCCCGGAGCACCACCTTGAAGGCGTCCCACTCCACCTGCGGAGAGGAGGCCGTGCCGGCATTATCCTTAAAATATTTTGCAGCGCGCGCAAACAAGGCGTCACGGAAAGCCGCGTCCAGCAACAGCGCAGGTTGTAGGCGCCATGTGGGTACGGGAGGGTGCGGGCGGGCCCAAGCCATGGACATGAAGTGTGGGTTGTGATCTGAGTGCGTGCGGCCCATGTATTGCGTGTCTGTCACGTGGGGTAGTATGTCAGGTGATGCCATGAACCGGTCCAGTCGGACATGTAAGTCGTGAGCGCCAGAGTAGTAGGAATACGTCCGCGTCCCCGGGTTGCGCAGCCGCCATACATCATGTAAATCCCATCGTGCGGCCCACTCCAATAGTATTTTCATGGCTCCCCTTGTAGAGGCGTTAGCCGGGGGTGGGAAGGAGCGATCCAGTGTTATATCTAGAGTGCAGTTATAATCGCCCCCTATTATCCACGAGGTTGCATGCCAAGGTGCCATGACCGCTGAGAGCCGCGCCAGGAAGGCGCCCTGATCAACATTGGGGGAATAGAGAGACACCAGTGTTAGAAGTTGGCCATCAAGCCTGCCCTGCGCAGCCGTGTATCTGCCATCCCGATCTACTACAGTTTCTGTGGTTTCCCAAGGAGTCCCAGGGTGGACCCATATCGGTGTTCCCCGAGCGTATGAGGAATATTCCGTAGCATACAGTTGCCCTCGCCATCTACGGCGCAGTGCCCGCACCTCAGCTCCGTTCAAATGGGTTTCTTGGAGCAGCGCTATGTTGATTTTATGTTGCTTTAGGTATGAGTATATATGATAACGTCTAGCCGGTGTGTGCATTCCCCTGACGTTCCAGGTGCATATTTGTACATTAGCCATAGCAGTCTCGTGTATACGCGCCACCCTCGCCCCCCCGAGGCGTGACCACCAGCTCAAGGGCCCCCCACGTCCAGCAGTCCGTCCCTAATGTGCAGTTATGGTGAGCATCGTGCGCGCAGTGTCTTGATCTCCAGCAGGGTAGGGGGATAGGGAAGAAAGGGGGTACATAAAGCCTTAACATGGCAACAAAGTCCAAAATACCAAAAGGTCGGCTGCACAACAGTTCGCCGTCCAAACACTCAAGTGAGCTCGTGAACTATACAGTCTTAGGGGGATCTTGTGGGTTATATCTTTTCAGTAATCAAAACTGTGCAGTCCTGGATACGCCCTGCACCTCTCCCGGGTGAGGTGTGCAAGCCGCTGCTGACCGGCGGACGTCCCGTGGCCATCGCTTAATGCCGTGGCAGCCGTGCACCCAGTTACCAGTCAAGTGCAGGCAAGGGTGCCAGGGGGGGGCATGCCCCTCTCGAAGCGGTTCTTGTGGCAGCGGGCCGGCGGTAGAGCACTGTGGGGCACATGTGCGCATCTGCGAAGTGGGTGAAGGATGCACGTGTCTATGATTAGAAAATGTACTTACAGTGTCCAGCTCCGTGCTCGAGTCCCCTAGAGCAGCGACGGTGTGGGCACAGGTAGGCCCGAGGCAGTTCTGGTGGCGGGCAGGGCCGCTAAGCAGGAACTCAGGGAGGCCCGCGCCACGCGGTAGATGGCAATCCGCCATTGGGCCCCGTCAACCAAAGAGATCCGCTGTTTGTGGCGTGACCTCCGGGGGTCCCCCAGAGCTCTGTGTGTCTGGGATGCCATAGATCGCCTCGTCGTCCGTGGAGGACACTGCCGGGCTAGCGCCCGGGCGGAGCGATGGCACCGGGGAGTTGCTGATTGCCGCCACCCTGCGCAGAGCATCTCGCTGTTCCTGTTGGACGAGGTCCACCGGTGGGGAGCGACTCATCGCTCCTCTGACCAGCGGCGGCGTGGGCGACCTGCGGCGGCGCCGCCGTCTTGATCCTCTGGCCCTCTCCGTTGTGGCAGGGCCCGGCGCCCTTCGCGGCACGTCAGGCATTCCTCCATCCAGCCAGGCCTCTGCTTCCTCGGGGCTCGTGAAGAAGTGCGTCTTGTCACGCGCCACCACTCTCAGTTTGGCCGGGAAAAGGAGCGAGTACTTGAGGTCCGCTTCGCGCAGTCTTCTCTTTACTGCCAGGAAGGAATGCCTCTGTCTCTGTACTCGCGCTGTGTAGTCCGGAAAGAACATCACCGCGGCATTGTCGATGGTGACTTCCCCCAGGTTCCTGGCTTCGCGCAGTATGGCATCTCGATCTCTGTAGTTGAGAACCCGAAGGAGAAACGGTCTAGGGTTAGAGCCCGGGGGGAGCGGTCTCGTGGGCACGCGGTGGGCTCTCTCCACCACAAAGTAAGGGGAAAGCGCGTTGTCCGGCAGCAGATCTCGTAGCCAGTCCTCAACCCTGCAGGCGGGGTCCGCTCCCTCCCATTTCTCCGGAATGCCCACTAGGCGGATGTTGTTTCTTCGTGCCCGACCCTCCGCGTCCTCGGCCCGGCCCTCCAAGAGCTCCACTCTGGTCAGGAGATCGTGTACCTTTTTGTCCGTCTGCGCCGCCATTGGCTCGACGACTGCTATTGTGTCCTCCAGTGTCTTCGTGCGATCTTGCAGCTTTTTGTGGTCGGCTCGGAGGTGGGTTAAGTCTATCGCCACGCCATCGATTCTGGTCTCCAGGGAGGTGCGTGTCTGCTGCAGGGATTCTTCCATCCGTTCCATGGCAGCCAGGACGCTATCCAGCTTCGCCGCTACTTGCTCGGTATCCATCTCGGGCGCCGCTCGCACTTGTTTCCCCCTCGCCGTTGCCGTTCCCGGACCGGTGCTTGTTCGCGCCCCCCTAGGCATGGAGCTGGTGGCGTGTGCAAGGTATTCTCTCCGACCGCGGAGGGGTGGAGGCCCGTCGCACGTGGCGAATCACCTCCGCGCCGTCTAGGCGGTCGTTTCGGGCCCCGTGCCACCGCCAGGGAGAGGAGCGATCTACCCGTCCACTCCAGCGCAGCGCCGGGCTTTGCTGTTCCAAGCTACGGGGCCGCGTGCAATGCGTCGCTGTCGCCGCGGGTCCAGAAGTTCCGAGCAGCGAAGGGTCCGATGGCAGCCAGATGGATATCTGATGGCTCCCTCCAAAGGGTTGGGTCGCGCTTGCGCCCCCTTTCCACTCCGTGTTCGCGCTCTTCCCCCGCAGCGACCAGAGGCGTAGGAGTTGTGTTTCGTGGATCTAAGGGGTCCAGCCAGGCGCCTCGGTAGTGCCCTCAGTGTCCTCGGGCAGCTGCGATATGGGCTGCTGTTCCGCAGCGGCGCAACCCCCGTCCGGGGCGAGTTCGCTCCCAGCGTCCAGAAGCTTGCAGGAAAGTAGGGGGGGAAGAGACTGCCTCAGGTCAGCAGCAGCCAGGCCAGAGTGGGGGAGGGAAGGCGGAGCCTCTGCGTCCCTTCTTGGGTCCTGGGATCCCTACTGTGGTCGCGGGATCCCGCTCTTCCCAAGGGTCATCCCAGCCCGTCGGTAGCTCGAGGGCATCCGCTTACACGCGGCAGTAGCCAGGCCCCGTCTTCTCTCCGGCTCCATCCCGCTGTCCCCGGGGCCCCAGTCGATCAACTCACTCATAGGCCAGGCGCTGCAGGCGGCGTCCGAGGTCGTCCCCCGGCTCGCCACCGCCGTCGTTTAGCTCTACGTGGGGGAGAGGGGGGCTCCCAGGCGTCTCCAATTGCTGTGTCAGTCCTGCGGGGGCACCCCCGCAACGGTCGCGGGCCTCCTCTCGTTGCCGCGATAGTTCTCCCGCAGGCCGCAGCTCAAGGCCCAGGGAGCCGTCCGAAGCCGCGGACTCGCGTGGCCGTTGTCTCCGTGCGCGCGTCCAGCGAGGCGGCCTCAGTCCCGTCGTCTGGGCCGGTGCGGGGTCCCGCCTCCGATTTGCCCCAAAGTCAGCCAGGGCAGGCAGCTGTACTCGGAGCAGGTCCGCCGGCAGTATCGGGCCGCGTAGAGGATTTTTGACGGAGAAACGACCCGGGGCAGGGAGGCTCAAGCGGGAGCTCTACCCGGGCACGTCTGCTCTCATCGCGTGCTAAGCCACGCCCACCTTTTGTATTCTACCTTATGATACGACCGTGGACGTTCTCAGAATTTAGAGGCGTTTTTATTAAAAAACTACCAGAAGCGCCATAATATGCAAAGTAGTATCAGCCTGTGTCACGCGTTACAGGCTTAAATTCTCTTGTGCCCTAATGATGTCCTAACTATAATTACTTTATTAACCTTCTTGCTTTATCAAACTTGCTTGAAAATGCACCATTTGCCCACTCTTTAAAAAAAATAACTCCCGGGGTGGGGGCAACTCCCCCTTATGACAATCGGGTGCATTTACTACACTCGCATGGCACAGGGGACTCATCCTAAACATTTACGTCCTACCACTTTCAAATGTCACCAGCCGCCACTGAGTCCAGTACAAGTAACTATAAATCATGCCGAATCGACCAAGTGTGGCACTTCAGAGAGTCACTGGGGAAAAGCTCCAGAGCAAACTGCGACTGACAGGTCCCACTGGGCACCTCTCTCACACTCTGATGACGGGAGTGGTAGTATTTTCTAGCACAAAGTCTGTTCTGCCAATCTTTTGTCGAGCGTACACTATATGTTATCATTTCCAAAATCGTTTTCAGTAAAAGAGTTTCTTATTTATTAGATCCATTTCACAGGGAAAGAAGGAAAGAGAGGGTTAATGAAATCACGGTTTACAGCAAGTGAGGGGAGCGAGACAGAGACAGAAAGAGAGGGCGGAAGAGAAAGAAAGAGAGAGGGGGAACAGCTGCCAGAGCAGGAGAAGTGGACATCATCCTTGTCTTCTCGGCAGTGGCCCCACCTGACTTACCGCACCGCTGGCAGGACAGTTGCAGAGGCAAGAGAAGACCTTTCCACATGTGAGCCGCCGAGATGGGACTGAGCCTGGCCAAACTCATGGGCCAATCTCCTATAGCAGCAGTGGGTAGAGTTTCAGCCCAGGGAACGGAGTCGCAATGCTCCTGAGCAACAGGGAGAGAGGAATGCACCGAGACTGCCCTCAGGAGGTGATGCCGCTCGTTCAGCACGTGCAGACCGA
Source organism: Triturus cristatus (assembly GCF_964204655.1). Lineage (NCBI taxonomy): Eukaryota > Metazoa > Chordata > Amphibia > Caudata > Salamandridae > Triturus > Triturus cristatus. Next base: position 250,396,229 of record NC_140586.1, read on the forward strand.
GTGGCTCTGAGCAAAGAGTGGAATCACACAGACTGAATAAAAAAAATTAAAAAAATTTTCAAGCGCCTCATTCCGCACTTTCATTGTAATAGCGACCAGGCACCTTTCTTTAGACGACCCATGTCTAAAGAAAGTGGCGTGGCACAAACAATTCTACGCAGGCTAGTATGAATTCCTTATACTGTATTACCTGGAATGTGCGTGGTCTGAATGACCATAGGAAAGTGCGACTAGTACATTCTTATCTGACCAGGCACAAAATAGCCATCTGTTTCCTACAAGAGACCCACTTGATTGACACATTCCAGTCCAGGTTAAAGTCCAACAGATGGGGGGACATTCACACCTCGACCTACTCTAATTACTCACAGGGTTTGCTATCCTACTACACAGAGGTCTCCCGTGGACAACTGAACAAGTTACAATAGACCCAGAGGGCCGCTACATTATATTGAAGGGTGAGCTTTACGGGAAGCAAATAACTTTGGCAAATGCATATGGGCCAAATACAGATGATCCTGAATTTTTAAATCGGGTGTGGCAGGGGATCCAAACTCTGGTAAGCTCTGTGGTTCTCTGGTGTCGTGACTTTAATGTCGTTTTGGCAGAACACACAAACAGAGTAGGTGCACCTCGTACTCATCATTCACAATCGACTGCCACACTTCGCACCATAATGGACGATCATTACCTGGTAGACACTTGGCACACACTACATCCAGATGCTAGAGGGCACATGCGTGTCTCAGCAATATAAAGCCTGGTCCAAATTGGATTTTTGGCTCACATCCAGAGACATCACTCTTGGGTCAATGAGGCCATACACTGCCCATGCACACTGTCGGACCACGCACCAGTGGTGCTCAAGCTCCAATCCCAAGACCATACATACAGCCCTTCACATGGCATCAACCCCCAAATGCGCTTCTAGATATAGTATTTAAGGAAGAGATCCGGAATAAATTAATAGAATACTTCGAATACAACACAGGCACAGTGGACTCAGTTGGCACGACATGGGAGGCCTTCAAAGTTTAATTCATGGAGATTGTATAGCCCTGCAGTCAGGGGTTCTGAGAGACTTCTGCAATTGCCGCACAAAAATAGAAGGAGAGTTCCAAGAGTTGGAATACCAATACTTCCAATCCCAGCACCTGAAGAACTGGCTAAAGTGCGAAAAAAACTAACAGCATTCCAAGAGGAGGACGAAAGGGAAACCAAATTCCTACATAAATACGCATAGGCCCATCAATACGGTGAAGGAGATAGACCTGGAAGGACGTTGGCTAACCTACTAAAACCGCCCAGGGGCTCCTCATACATCACTGAGCTCCATTTCCCTGACGCGCCACTGGTCCATTCACCAACGGAAGTTATGGGCACAATGAAAAATTTCTACACCCAACAATACACCTCAAGGACAGCCCCATTAGACTCAGAAATAGAGGGATACCTAGAATCAATAGAGCTATTGTGGTTAAGTGGGGCACATCGTGAATATCTGAATGAGCCGTTCACTGCTGAGGACATTCAGAGGGTCATCCAGAGTCTTCCTGGGGATAAGGCCCCCGGGGCGGACGGGCTTACCTCTGTATTCTATAAGAAATATGCATCTCTGCTGGTATACCAGGAGGCATTACAAAAAGGGTCACTTCCACCATCAATGCGCGAGGCAGTCATAATTACGCTGCTCAAGCCGGGCAAGGACCCTACCTCATGCGACTCATACCACCCACTCTCCCTAATAAATATAGATAATGAAATAATCGCTAAATTACTGGCGAACAGGCTGCAGCTGCTGCTTTCTCTCAAAGTGAGGCCGGATCAATCTGGATTCGTGCCAGGCCGCTCCACTTCTCACAACTTAAGAACAATCTTTACGCTGATGCATTAACTCACCCCACATGTTTCTGCGATTGCCACACTACTAGATGCTAGTAAGGCATTTGATTTCCAACGCACAACTGGTCCTACAACCGAAAAGGGTCGATTCTCCAACGAGGGAAAGGGGGACGACGCATTCACTCATACCATCCAATCTCATAGTGTATCTATAGTGAATGATAGGGAGTTTAATAATAAAACCCTCAATTTGCCTCCCGCGGCTTCCCTTTTTGTTTTAATCTTAGTAAATGTCCCAATTCCTAGAACTCTTCAAAGCGAAACAACACTACAGCTTGTGGCCAAAGCTCGGCACTGGTTAAGCAACCATACCAGGTCAGGGCTTTTGATTCAGAACCACTTGTTAATGGCATGCAGAATTCCTTGGGTAGGCCAGTCCCTAAAGGTATATGAAGGAGATTGTGTTGTACTAAATTTTGACTCTCTCCAACTTGCAGGCGATTTACTTTCTAGGCCCACACTATCCCGTAAATCAGTGACAAAGATATTCCCAGTGCCTCTGGGTTACTTCTATAAACCACACCCCTCGGTTTCCATCGAGTCTGTAGGTATTAAGACCACTGATCTTGAGGTTGGTAGGCTTGTTTTGACCAACTTTATGCACTTGAGCATCTCTAATAGGTATGCCCCACTATCTGAGATGGAGTCGTGTGATTGACACGAGGTCACCCACCAGAGCCCTGTTCCCATTTCCAGACTGGTATGTGAGAGGGGTCAGAGAAATGATGTCCCCAGTTCTCCACCTCTGGTCGTGGCAGACACCCTAAATGAGGCTATGATGGGTGATACCCTTGGTGCAGTTAAACAGGCTTATCCCTTGTTGTCATGGAATATAGCAGGTTACAACTCCAAGCGGAATAATGAGGAGTGGCTAGCTGTTTTGGCTGATTTTCAGATCCTTACCATGCAAGAAACATGGGAGACTGCACCTAATACAATAAATGGTTTCCGCTCCTTCGAAACCCCAGCTGTGCCGTCTTCACGAGGTAGATCAAAAGGAGATCTACTCACTCTGATCTCTAATGTGGTGACTTTTAAGATCTTAAATTTCATAAATACCTCACCTTATTTTCACATCTTGGTTATCAGAGGGAATGAGACGGGAGACCTATTACTTGTGAATTATTATAACAATTTTCAAAATCCAGAGACGGTAGCTTTGCTCTTAGATGATGCTCTAGAGGATCTTGCAGAGTCCCACTCCAAACCTTTCTACATAATCTGGGCAGGTGACTTTAATACAAAGACGTGCCCTAGAGCTATGGAGGATCAATGTGGGCTGGTAAACTATAATGGAGACCCCATCTCCCACTTCTATCATGACCCCACGGGGAAGGCGTTAAATAGTATTCAAATGATGTGGCAACTAAATATACTAAATGAGCCAGATCCACAGATGGGGGAATTTCTCCCCACTTTCCTGAGAGCTGGTTATTCATCTCCGCTAGATTATATTATAGCCTTTGACACATCCAATTTAAGATTATTCACCTTTCAGACACTTTTTTAATGAACACAGCAATCATGCCATACTTTTGTGTATGCTAATATGGCGCGATGCCAAAAACAAATGTGATGCGACTCTTGTACCAAAACCAATTCTTGCAAGTCCAGGGGGTTTTACTCTAAAATGGGAAAAGGTAGAGGTGGTCTCGCTCTTTACCAGCCTCGTTAGGGCAAACCAGGAGGATATATTAACCTTCCTGGATCCTTTTGCTAATCAAGTTGAGGTTATAAGCGCATTTGGGATGCTACTACTTTTCTTGAAACTACAGCTGTTACGACCATTTCATACGAGAGATAGTAATCCACATAGATGGTTTGATCATGACTGTTCTGTAGCCTCGACTAATTTGCGCAAGGCCCTTAAAATTCTACCTAGAGATAAGGAGCAGGTCTGTGAACTGAGGAACCTCTACAGACAAGCACGAGAACTCAGACAAAGACAGCTTAAATCAGAAACATGGGATAATTTAAAACAAGCATCAGGCCTACGAGATAGTATTGCCTTTCGGAAGGTAATAAACGCGCCGTTCCTGAAGGATAGTGGTGGGCCTTCCTTAGAGACACATATTGATGAGGATACTTGGGTAAAGTATTTCCAGGAAATCTTCAAAAAGAGAGGGATTGCCCCCCCTGCACCCGTGAGTGATGATATTAAGTCCTCCTCCCATCTCTCTTTTAACCTTAAGGGAGTCGAAGTAGCTCTGCTGAAATCTCCATCCAGGAAAGCGCCGGGCCGGATGGGGTCCCCATGGATATTTTCCTTGCTGATATGGCTTTTTGGTCCCCTCTTCTAACCGTGGTTTTTAATTCTATAGCAAAACATGGTCCTTCTCCCTCCTGGAAAAACTCTATTATAATTCCAATTTTTAAAAAAGGTAACGTTTCCCTGCCCGCCAATTATCGGCCTATCTCTTTGATAGATAGCACAGCTAAACTCATGGGCAGGCTTTTGCTAAATAAATTGGAATAATGGGCAGAAGAAAAGAACATTCTATCGGAAGCGCAGTGTGGGTTTAGACAGGGGCATGGTACAGTACACCAATGTCTTAATCTAACAATGATGATTGGAAAATATACCACGGCTAAAAATACTCAATTATTCATGGCCTTTATGGATTTATCAAAGGCATTTGATTGCGTGGTACATAATAAACTATGGCTAATTTTAAAGGACAGGAGAGTTGATGATGCTATTATTAATTTTATCAGAGAGAGCTCTATAGGGATGTTACCGCTATGGTCCGATATGGGAGCCTAGGTGAATGCACCACCGTTTTTAAAATCGAAAGGGCCGTTAGACAAGGATGTGTGTTGGCCCCTTTATTGTTTGCCCTATATACTACCAATCTTAATGACAGCTTGACCAATATTGCGGAAGACACACCAATTGCGTTGGGGTCCCCCCCTCCCTATCCTTTTAGACGCGGATGATGCGGTTTTGATGGCAAGGACCCTTTGGCTCTGCAAAACCTTATTACACACTATGCAGCGTTTATGCAAACTTTGGATTTACATGTAAATAAAACTAATTCATATGCTATGGAAATAGGAGGTTTCAAAAATAATATGATGGGTTATTAATTAGAGGGAAGCAAAATTAAGCATGTTCAATATTTTAATTACTTAGGTATTGTTTTTGACACTAAACAAAATTGGAAAGAAATGCTGCAAACCCGTGCAAATCTAATGCTTCAAAGCATAAACGCAATCTTTAGATTTGCCCAAAAATTGGGCTGTAAGCCAATTCCCGAGATGGTTAAAATATATCTGGCTAAAACTCTACCAATGGCGACATATGGGGGCGGCAATATGGGGGACAATAAATGGGACCACACTCCAAGTTCTGGAGGATAAATTCATCAAAAGATTGCTGGCAGTCCCACTTGCGTGTAATAATTTTGTGGCTCATATTGAAGTTGGTATGCCTTTTATGACGGATGTTATAAAACTAGCCCCACTTTCTCTCTGGTTATCAGTATGGAAAAGGGATACCGTGAAACTGAATCAGGAAATTCTGAAAGATAGAATGAATATGGCCCATGCGCATAACGTACCACGGCTTTCTTACGTGAAGCAAACATTAACCTCCCTGGGTCTAGCTTTTCTATATGACACTCATACTCTTTGTGTAGACTTCCTTAAATCCATGTCGAAGGAAATTTACCTACAAAAGGTCGCACGTGATAGATGGGAAAGTCAAAGAGATAAACAGTCTGTAAACTCTTATGAAAGTATAATGCAGCTGTCAAATAATTCTCATGCTTATTTGGGGTTTGTTGAGTTTAATCAGCATCCCTTTATTTTGTCTAGATTTCATCTTAATTTTATTCCTCTGATGCTGGGATACCCAGCTAATATATATTCTATTGGTCTGTTACCACCTTGCCCCTGTAACAATAGGGCGACACAATCAACTGTACATGTACTGTTCTTCTGCCATTTGTACAGATCAGAGAGGAAGACTTGTATTATCCCTCTTTGAAAGAATCTATCCGTAACCCAGTTTTAGCACTTTCATTATTATACCAACTAGAAACCCCTTTTGTTTGCTATGAACTGGCCTCCTTTTTACTGGCTGCTGTGAGAACTCGCAAGGCTCTTAAATAACCCAGTCACTGTTTTTCTTAAGAGTCATTGTTTTAGTTGTTGGTACCCATTGTAACTTATGATTGCAGCTATTGGCTAGACAAATGCATCTGCATTTCTTGTTCAAGATCCTCATTCACATTGTAACATCATTATGGTGTACTCCGATGATATTGCCTTTGTTGCTGGTACCCTTTTCTTTTTAACCCTTGATTGCTGCTATTGGTTAGACAAATGTACTTGCACTTTTCTTTTAAGTGTTTCATCCGGACTGTAATGTCACCACAGGTGTACTCTTATGACATTGCCTTAGTTACTGGTACCCTTTCCTTTTTAACTCATGATTGCTGCTATTGGCTAGACAAATGCATTTGCACTTCTTTTAGATGATCAACGTTCGTACTGTATTATTCTTATCGTGGTATTTTTATGATTGTTATATTTTGGTCAAATGATTGTATATTGTATTGCCTTTTCTTTTTTTTTTCTTTTTCTTTTATTCTCTGTTATGCCTGGTTATTAAACTTAGAGTGTTAGCCTGTGTGGCAGGGTTTCATTAGGAATGTTCATGGGTTGCTGGGTGATGGTGTCAGAGGATTCCAGGGTTTTCAAATGTATGCGAGGACGTTAATTGTCGAAGGCGGACGTCTTTTGTTGCCTCTGCTGTGTTGACCAGTAATAAACTAACTTCAAGGATTCACGACTTCTGAGTTTATTACTACAATTTCACTGGCGACGATTCTGGTCTACACAGCTGTTTCCTCGAGCCTACGCGAGTATTTCAGCCTCGTCGAGACAAGACAAAGAAAGACTATCTACTTCAAACCGAGGTGGGTGAGGAGCTTCTCCGACGCCTCGAGACTACCAGGATTTCCCCGATCGCAAAACACACCCTTACGCAGCTGCAAGGTAAGGGTGTCTATTTTTAAAAAAAAAAAAAACAGAGACAGACGAGCAACCGTTTTTTCGTGTAAAACACAAACTTACTTTGACCAGAGGAAGATCGATTCATCTGCCGCCTTATCTGGGACCGCGGAGTATTATCGCTTGCCTTCCTTCTGTTTCAGTCGTTTTTGGGGATTTCTCTCGTATTTTCAGACTTGCTGCGCATGCGCGAACTAAGGGCTAATTTTTATTTGCTTTACGCACGCGCGAACCGGCAACACGTCTGAGGCATCTGTTTACGTCAGTCTTTCTGTTCTAGTTGCCAAGCAACAATCACCGGCACTCAAGTGATTCAGCTCCTGTGCTGCAGTCGAGTCTTCGTTTTTACAACTAAATATTACCGTTTCTTCTGTGGATTGCTTCTGTGATCCACACCCACATACATACATATATGTATTTATTTTACGAAGTTTGCAGATCCTTCCTGTGATCTGCGCACAGTCATTTTTCTTCAGTTGTAAAGAAAAAGAAGCAGATTCTTCCTGTGATCTGCACACAGTCATTTTAGCAGATTCTTCCTGTGATCTGCACACAGTTATTTTTCTTCAGTTTTAAAAAAAAAAAGCAGATTCTTCCTGTGATCTGCACACTAACATTTTAAGATGTTTTTTTTTAGATACTTAAGTTGGTTGTTACATTTCTGATTTTTTCTCTTTTCATTTTTTTTTCTCCTCTTACTATCTCTCAAAGCTTTTTGATCACAATTCTATACGTTTTTCTTTCCATTCACAACCAATATGCAATCTGTCAGTCCACCTCCTGCTTTTCTGGAATCTGCGGGGGATCCACCAGTTAGGTGGGAACTGTGGTTTGATGCGTTCCAAACCTATTTGGGTGCTATTGGAGCATCCAGATTCGGCGATGAACGTAAAAGATTTTTACTCCTTCATTCACTTGGTTTTGAAGGGAGGTCCATCTTCAAACATCTTCCTGAGGTTGTTCATGTTCCAGGAGAAGACATAGATGTATTTCAAGATGCAGTGACCAAACTTAGGACAAGGTTTCACAAACAACCTAGTCTGATGGTTCTTCGACACAAATTCTTCAAGAGGCAACAAAAAGATGGAGAGGATGTTGACATGTATGTTTCTGCGTTAAGGAAACTTGCTTCTGAATGTCAGTTTGAGACATTTTTAGAGCAACTGATCAGAGATCAATTTGTCTGTCACTGTAGTGACAAACAGATAAGACAAAAACTTCTTTCTCTCTCGAATCCTGACTTAGATGAAACTATTAAGATAGCTAAGAGTATCGAAACTTCACAAATTTCTTTAAAAGAATTGGAAGACAAGCTTCCAGACCCGGTGAATGTGATTTTGTCCAGTTCAAAATTCAAGCGCAGTGACCCCAAACCAGAGGTTAAAGATAACGAGTCTAAAAAATCCATTTCAAAGAAAAATATGTATGTCTCACATGACCCCAAGAATATGTGCAATAGATGTGGTAACAAACAACATCAGAAGGGGATTAGATGCCCAGGTATAAATGTTATATGCAGTTATTGCAAAAAAACAGGGCATTTTGCCAAAGTTTGTTTCAAGAAGAAATTTAATGAGCAAAAAAGGTCTGTTGCATGTGTGTTAGAGTCAGACTGTGAGTCAGATTCAGAAACAATTGGTGTTATTCTAGATAGTCCTGATCATGTTTTAAAGATTTCTGATGAAACAGACTGTCGATCCGATCGTTGAGATTTTGGTGGGGGACAAAGCACTTAATTTACTTGTAGACTCTGGAGCTAGGATAACAATGATAACCAAGGAACTATTTGAGGAAACTTGGGGAGATAGGAGTCTGCTACCCCCTGATCGCTCGCCAGTATCCTATGAGGGTCGTAGGATAGAACTGTTGGGTTACTTTGAGGATGAACTTCGATTTGATGGTAGAGTGATCAAGGGCAAGATTTATGTTGCTGTCAAAGGACTAAACATTTTAGGATGGTTTCACCAGGGGTTATTTGGGATGATCCTAAAACCTGGTTGCAGGGTGCAAGTTTTAACAGTTTCTGATGGTGGTTTTGATGGCAATATAAAATGGGAAGAACTTTTTCCTACTGTTTTTTCTAAGGGGTTAGGAACGATCCGAGGGTTCAAGCACCGAATTATTGTTAAAGAAGGGTCACTACCGGTTAAACACAAGCTGAGGGGTGTCCCGTTCAGTGTTAGGGAGGACCTTGAAGCAGAGATTAAGCGCTTGTGCCAGGAAGACATCATTGAAGCAACAGAGTCGTCTTTATGGCTTTCTCCTCTTGTTGTAGCGCGCAAGAGGTGTGGTAAGTTGCGTGTCTGTGTGGACCTTAGGTCCCTGAATAAGGAGATCTGGGTGGATTCTCATCCTCTGCCAAAAATTGACGATTTGTTTGCATGTGTCAGGGGTTCGAGATATTTTTCCAAATTAGATTTGGCAAATGCTTACCACCAGATTGAATTGGAGGAGGAATCTCGTCATTTTACATCATTTATTTCTCCTCTGGGAACTTTCCGCTATAAACGTATGCCTTTTGGTTTGGCTTCTGCCGCGTCGGTTTTCCAACGTGTGATGCAGGGTATGTTGGGTGATATCAAAGGGGTGCTGGTATTCCAGGATGATGTGCTGGTTCATTCCCAAGACATTACTTCGCACAACGTTTTGTTGAGGAAGGTCTTCGAAACGTTTAGAGAATATGGAGTGGTTGTGAAGCCAGAAAAATGTAAATTTTTATGTGATGAAGTCGAGTACTTGGGGCATCACATTTCTGGCGAAGGTATTCGTCCTAGGCAAGGTTTGTTGGATGCCATTATCAATGCGCCCATTCCAAAGGATAAAACAGGGGTAAAATCTCTGTTGGGTCTATTGGAATATTATTCTAAATTTATTCCAAACTATGCCTCGGTTGTTAGGCCAATCAGCTATTTGTTGAGGAAGGGTGTTGGGTTCGGTTGGTCGAACGAGTGTAGTGCAGCTTTGGAGACTGTGAAAGTTCTACTTAAGAATAGTGAGGCACTCAAGCCTTATGATCCTTCTCTCTCTACTTGTATCACGGTGGATGCAAGTCAAGTGGGTTTGGGATGTGTTGTTACGCAAGATACTCGAAGTGGTGAAAACACTATTGCTTTTGCATCCAGAGTTTTAAGGGATGCAGAAATGCAATATTCAGTAATAGAGAAAGAGTTGTTGTCTTGTCTCTGGGCTGTGAGTAAGTTTCGTACGTATGTTTGGGGCAGACGGTTCACTTTGAGGACCGATCATAAACCCTTGGTGAATATTCTTGGTGCTGGTACTAGCAAGTGTTGTTCACCGAGGATTGTGAGAATGGTTTCAAGGCTTATGCAGTACCAATTCGAGGTGGTCCATGTTTCTGGTGGTAAAAATACAAGAGCGGATTTCCTGTCTAGATTTCCTGTAGGCTTGGACCAAGGGGTCTGTTCAGATGAATACCAAAAGGACGAAGACGATTCAGATGATTGTTTCATAGCTGCGGTAGACATTGCTGTTGGAGACGAAGGGAGTTGGTTAGAGGCCATTGCTCAGGACGAAGTGCTTCAGCAAGTGAACCATTATGTGATGAATGGTTGGCCTAGAGAGAGTACTTTGGTGCATTATTTACAGCCATACTGGAAAGTTCAGTCTGAGATTTCCATTGAAGGGGGGGTGTTAGTTCGGGGAGAACGACTTATTCCTCCTCTTGGTGTCAGGAAAAATATTATTCTCAGAGCTCATGAGGGTCATCTAGGTTTGACTCTCACCAAACGGAGAGTTCGAGATGGTTTCTGGTGGCCATCTATGGATTCGGATGTCTCAGAAGTTGTTGACAGGTGCGTCATATGCAGCAAAGCCGATAAAGGCTTGAAAGTAAAGACCCCACCACTCTTGCCAGTTGACTGTCCACCGGGTCCCTGGAGTAAGTTGGGGTTGGACATCATGGGGCCAATAGAAGGTTTGCAGAATGGTGGACGTTTTGTTCTGGTTTTGATCGATTATGTCTCAAAATGGCCAGAGGTTAAGGTTGTTAAGGATATTTCTTCTTCTACGGTGATTATGTTTTTGAGAGAGGTGTTTATTCGAGAGGGGTTTCCTGAGACATTGGTCACGGACAATGGCACTCAATTTGTTAGTGCAGAGTTTGAGTCTTTTCTAAAGTCTTCCAACATTAAACACACGAAAAGTTCGCTGTATCACCCACAGTCTAATGGTCAAGTGGAGCGCATGAACAGAGTGGTGGGTGACTGTATCAGATGGGCTAAGAGTGAAAGAGTTAATATACAAGGTTCCATTGATAGCATGCTTTGGTTCTATAGAACTACTCCCCATTCCACCACTAGAGTTTCTCCATTTGAGCTATTGAGAGGACGTAAAGCCAATACATGTTTCCGACCAGGTTGGATGAATAAGTGGATCAAATCGTTACATGATGTCAACGTTCTGATGGAGATCGTGAAAAGGAATGTTGGGTGTGCTCAAGTCAAACAAAAGCGGTGGTATGATAAGAAAAATTCCGCTAAGCTTGTTGAAGTGCAGGTGGGGGATTTTGTTAGGATTAAATCTTCCATACATGTCAAGAAGGGAGAAAGTAAGTTTGGACTACCCATCCGTGTCATAGAAATCGGTAGGAATGCTGTAAAGGTTGAAGGGGGTAGTTGGTGGAATGTTGGTAAAATTGTTAAAGCTAGGGAAACAAGTGGGACAGGAAAGCCTTGCTTTTCTGATGCTTTAGATGCGGGTCGTAGAACTGGTGATGTGCGTTCTACTGTGAGGAGGAGTAGTAGGACAAGCAGAATTCCCATGCGTTTTCGTGAGTGAATCTATGTCGTAGAGTTTATGTGAAAGTTGGGGTTGTTTTATATTGGGGTTGTTTTATGTTTTTTTTTGTGTAACGTTTATTTTGTTTTGAAAAAAATGAGAAAGGGGGATATGTTATGCCTGGTTATTAAACTTAGAGTGTTAGCCTGTGTGGCAGGGTTTCATTAGGAATGTTCATGGGTTGCTGGGTGATGGTGTCAGAGGATTCCAGGGTTTTCAAATGTATGCGAGGACGTTAATTGTCGAAGGCGGACGTCTTTTGTTGCCTCTGCTGTGTTGACCAGTAATAAACTAACTTCAAGGATTCACGACTTCTGAGTTTATTACTACATTCTCTTTTAACCATCAATTATCATCTGTACTGTAATGTCTTGCTGATGCACTTTTGGGCACTCGAGCGGTGCGAGATAAAGTTTTGTGATGATGATGATTCATTAGAGTGGAAATTCCTCTTCATACTTCTAGCTCGGATGGGAATGAGCCATACCTTTATACAGCAAATTAAACTCCTATATGCTTCACCCACCACCAGAGTGTAAGTAAATGGTCAAATTTTTTAGCCCATTACAATCTCACAGGGCACCCACAATGTGTGCCCACTATCGCCCCTACTGTTCGCTATCGCCACAGAGCAGCTAGCGGCTAGACTGAGACAACACCACACAAACAGGGGTATAGGTTTTACTACCAGGGGCCTGACTGTACGCAGATGACCTCACTCTCTATGTAATAGACCCCGCGGTTAACTTCGCACCTGTCACTAGAGAGCTTGTGCGATCTGGGGCTATTTGAGGGATTCACATCAACTGGGCCAAATCTACGATCCTCTCGCTGACGGATGGCATTGTTGCCTTTGAATCCGAGTTCCTGGGCGGATGGACGAACACGTTATCTGGCATCTGGATAAGTTGGGACATACAAGAGATCTGGACAGCCAATTATGGCAGGGTAATGACATGGATAGAAAAAATAATCCAAAGATTAGAAAGGAAGAATTTGCCACTGTCCCTCTCATAGCATAGCGAGTACAAAAATGATAATCCTCCCTAAACTACTGTATCTCTTCGTAAACATTCCCATACCCATAACTGCACAATTCTTCGGACGCCTCAAACCGAGCATGGTTGAGCTAATCTGGGCAGGAAAATAACCCAGGGCACCTTGGGAACTTCTTACACTAGCACAGGGCAGCCTTGGAGCTCCGGATTTTGTTCTATATGCCTATTGTGCTCAGGCTCAATATTTACACTTCTGGCAACACCCAATGCCATTTCAAGCACATGTTGCCATCGAAATAGACAGGGTTGCCCCCTTGCCTCTGCCAATAGCGCTGTATCAAAGCTACAAACGCCCCAGGCAAGAAATTGACACCACAGAAACCCAATGCCGGGCTTGGGATGGACTTTGTAGGAGGACAAAACAGGACGGGATATACGCACCATCTATACCACTAGCTAACAACCCACTGGTTCCCCGTTAATGGAACGGAGCGCATGGGTGCGCGCCAACCAGAATGGTTTAGATACATTAAATGACCGTCTACCTACCTTCCCTGGGCCGTGGTGGTGATACGCTGACCTTCTCCCTGACAAGTGCTCGGCCCCCTGGTTGACCGGACTCCCGCCGCCGCTCTTACACCTTCAGCGGCCGCGGCGCGGTCCCAGGACTCCAACTCCCAGAGACCCTAGCAGCAGGAAGTCGCCGCCGACGCCGTCTTTTCGCGCCAGGAGGCGCACAAAAACCAGCTCTGACTCCGGCTGAGCGGGCAGTCTACCTACCTTCACTGGGCCGTGGTGTTGATACGCTGACCTTCTCCCTGACAAGTGCTCGGCCCCCTGGTTGACCGGACTCCCGCCGCCGCTCTTACACCTTCAGCGGCCGCGGCGCGGTCCCAGGACTCCAACTCCCAGAGACCCTAGCGGCAGGAAGTCGCCGCCGAGGCCGTCTTTTCGCGCCAGGAGGCGCACAAAAACCGGCTCTGACTCCGGCTGAGCGGGCAGACTACCTACCTTCCCTGGGCCGTGGTGGTGATACGCTGACCTTCTCCCTGACAAGTGCTCGGCCCCCTGGTTGACCGGACTCCCGCCGCCGCTCTTACACCTTCAGCGGCCGCGGCGCGGTCCCAGGACTCCAACTCCCAGAGACCCTAGCGGCAGGAAGTCGCCGCCGACGCCGTCTTTTCGCGCCAGGAGGCGCACAAAAACCGGCTCTGACTCCCGCCTCGTGGGACGCGCGCGGGCGGCGCCGGGAGAAGCCCGGGACAAGGGCGGGACCGTCTGTGGCCGTCCGGGGCTGGACGGTGCTGGGCTGGGCCATCCCCTTAACCAGCTCCTATTGCACTCGAGGACTACCTGTTGTTGTCGCTGTACAAAGCCTGTTGTAAGGTTTGGTTAACAATCGTTTGATATGTTGTGTTAACTGCGGTCATAACTGCCCCAAGAGTTTTGACTTACTATTAGTTATGGCAAATAACCGCAGTAAGGGATCAACTGTAGCGGGCTCAGGGACCTTAGATGCCTTTTTAAAAAGAGCCGAACATGCGGTCTCTAAAGAAATTGAGATCGTTGAGAAAAGGCTGTCTTTAGAGCCTCTTACCCAGCTCCTGATATCTGTGCCCTCCCAGGCACCTCACTCTATTTCTGCCGGGTCTGTTTTAGAGCTTGGCCATTCTAGCGATCAACTTCTGTTGAATGCTTCTAGTCGTCAGTGTCCCCTCCTACCTTGCGTCCGAGGCAATCAAAGCCCCCCTCTGCAGGCCCCGTTAAAATATCCAAGGGCAAGAGAAAAGCTAATCGTCCCCCTACTGGTAACTGCCAAAATGCTAAGCAACCTAAAAATAAAGATCCGGGCGAGGGGTTGATTGATTCGACAGGCAGTTCGACAGTGGAGGCTACCACTCATTTAGGTAGCGTGTTTATTGAGCCGACTGCCCAAGGGAGCACTGCCACCATGAAAGACATGTCAGTTGACTTGATCAAACGACTGGATGAGAGTTTGAGTAAGTTCATTTTGCCAGTCTTAGATAGACTTAGCGAGATTGATAATAGGCTCACTCTAATTGAACGTCATATTGCTGGTCAACGCGCCCAGGAGTCAAGGCTCATCCCCCCTGACTTGTCTTCCCTGGGTGAAGTTACCGCTAGAGTGTCGGATATGGTCAATTGTATGGTAAGTTCTGTGGCAGGCCCTACAATCCCCCCACCATCTGCACGGAGCACTAGCGGTGTCAGACCAGGGCTGAGGGACACTACTGATACTCGCCCAGCACAGGGACAGTTGACACACAAGGAACGCCCATTAAACTTGCCACCAGAGGCTTGCCCATATACGATCATCTTGGCTAACGTCCCGAAGACTTGTGACGGCAAGGAAGAGCACTGGTCCTCCCTGAAAAATAAAACTCTTCACTTTTTGACGGGGAAGACAGTGCTGGGGAGTCATCTCTTTGATAGCTTTAAAATGGTGAGAAGGGTTCCGTGGGTGGGGCAAACGAACAAGACTCTGAGGGGTGATTGCGTTGTTGTGAATTTTAGTTCCCCTGACATAGTCGATCACATTTTAAGACAAGCAGGGTCTCTGAGAATTCAACATAATCACATCAACGTTCTTCCATTGGGCTTTTTTTACCCTCCACCTTTTTTAGGTCAGGTTACACAGAGAGAGCGCCCTCTTTTGCATGTTCCTGTAAGTAACCCATTGGTCTTAAAAAACAGATTTGAAGCCCTTAGTACCTTAGATACAAATGATTGACTTAGGGTTAATGAAGTCTACTCACACAACGAGATTTTAAGTACACTTCCTTTTACCCCTTTTGGGCCTTTATCTGTTAGCTTATCCGTAGTGGACCACAATGGTATTTTCACCGCCCCGACAGTTATTAACTTACCCTCACAGATAGAGGTTGCCATTGATGTTACACAGAGTGGTCCCGAGGCAGTCTCCGCAGTAAAGAGTGGCACAATTCCCACTCTTAGTTTTGAAAACTTGGGCATCGAATTGCCTTCTCACGGACTTGAGGCTGTGTCATTACCCCCTTCATGTGAATCGGCTAATTGTTTAGTTAGCAAACAAGCGGGTGTAGCGAAATTTCCAGCAACTGATTCATTTTCTGTTTTATCTTGGAACATTGCTGGTCTTCGCTCTAAATGTGGTGATCAAAACTGGAGGGCTTTCCTCTCTACTCATCACGTAATCGCTTTACAAGAAACATGGGAGGCCACCGATCCTTATCACCTGGATGGGTACCATTCTTTCATCAAATACGCCGTGCCCTCTGTCATGGGGAGACCACGAGGGGGTCTTCTGTTATTATTTAGCTTAAAATTGTTATATAGCACTGAGCTGATAGTAATCAATTCTCCTCATATTTTAGCGGTGAAATTGGAATGTGTTAACTTACCATCATTATTGGTGGTTAACTTTTATAACTCATTCACAAGGTCTGATGAGCTAGAGCATCTCAAAGCACTGTTCGGTTTTCTAGAGGAGTATGATGCAATTAATGTCAAACCTTATTTTCTTTTACTTTTTGGCGATTTTAACATTCATGTATGTAATCTTAACTGTTTTGTAAATAACTATCATAATCCATGCTCACAAGAGGCTATCCATTTTGAACATTCCAAGGGTGGGAATTTCTTAGAGAACATGGTATCGTCTTTTTACCTCCACATGCCAGTTCAAGAACTGTTGGTCCCGGTTCCCACGTTTTCGGGTCAAGGTCATTATAGTACAATTGATTATATTTTTGTACCACGTATCATGGTGAACCTATTGGGTACCCTTCGAGTTACGCATAATGTTTTAAGTGATCACAACCCACTCACGCTGGAGATTAAAGTCAAGGCACTAAGGGAAGACATTCTCTTGCCTTTGATTTCCAACACTAATCTTGAGTCTTCCAGTCAGGGAAGACGACTGAGATGGGAAGTTATCAACCCGGCCGATTTCCTTGTTAAGTTATATGAAGGCAATAAAGAGGACTTTAGCCTGTGTCTCTTGCCATCGGCTCAAGCGTTGGCTATCCTGGGCGCTTTTGATAGGATTACTAAACATGTTACGGGGAATCTCACCACTCACGGGAAACCCAAGCCTAAGAAATTTAAAAACTGGTTTGACCAGGCCTGTGTTAGTGCTCACTCTGCCCTCTTATCGGTTCTTAAAGAACGCGGTAACACCCCAAGTAAGTTAACTGAGGTCAGAAGAAACTATAAAAAAGCGATTAAGGCCAGGAAAAGTGAGCTAAAAAACAAGGCATGGGACGAGTTATCAGACGCAAGTACTCAGAAAAACAGCAGCAAGTTTTGGAAAGTGATAAATAGCCCTCTTTTTAATGAGCAGGAGAACACTATTAAAGAATGTTTTATTCCGCCCGATAAATGGGTGGCCCACTTTAGCGGTTTATATTCGGAGATACAGGATGACAACCCAATAAATTATGCAGATCATACATTAGCCTCAAGAATCCTTTTTAAGGAGGAGGAAGTCCTAGAGGCCATTGAGGCAATGGCATTAGACAAAGCCCCCGGCCCGGACGGTGTGCCTGCGGACCTTTATAAGGTTGACCCAGGGTTTTGGGCGAAAGTTTTAACTCGCGTTTTTAACGCTGCCTCAGAGGCCGGAGCTCCAAGATCATGGGGCAAAGCGGTAATTGTCCCTCTTTTTAAAAAGGGTTCAAGAGAAGATCCGGCTTGCTATCGGCCCATTTCTCTCCTGGACTCCGCCGTGAAAGTTATGGGTAAAGTCGTCCTTGCCCGTTTAACATCATGGTTGGAGGAGCACTCTATAATTTCTGATCTACAATATGGGTTCAGACAAGGGAGGGGAACAGTTGGCCAATGTCTTAACTTGCATTTGATCATAGGAAAGTACACGGTCGCTAAGCAGGGGGACCTCCATTTAGCCTTTATGGATCTGTCCACCGCTTTCGACCTTGTCAATCGACAAAAGCTATGGGCCTTACTAGCCACCCTGGGGCTTGACACAGTTCTGATTTCCTTCCTGGCTGTTATCCATGAGGACACAACTGCAGTCGCTCGTTATAGTGAAGACGGAAGTCAGACTGACGCCTGGCAGGTAAAGCGTGGTGTAAGACAGGGGTGTATTCTTGCACCCCTACTCTTCTCGCTTTACATCAATAATTTTGGCCCGGTTTTAATTGCAACTAGTAAAGACATTCCGAAAGCCGGCTCCAAAATGATTCCCGCATTGCTATACGCGGATGACACAGTTTTATTGGCCAGAACCGCGAGAGGACTACAAGCACTTTTAAATGGTTTTTATGATTTTATGGTCTCTTTAGACTTATTAATCAATTTTAAAAAATCCCACTCTATGTCGATTGGCTCGGGGAGAGCAAAAAGGGTGAAATTCTTCTGCAATGGGCAGGAATTAACCAAAGTTCAGTCCTTCCCCTATTTGGGAATTGCATTTGACGACAGATCATCTTGGGTTATACAATGCGCTCAGAAAAAGAATAATTTAGCCAGAGCCACCGGCGCATTGCTGGGCTTTGCAAAACGCATAGGGTGCAAACCGCTTCCTGCCCTATTAAAAATTTATAGCGCAAAGTGTTTGCCAATGGCACTTTATGGAAGCGAGGTCTGGGGTTACAAGGCTGCTCCTAGCATTCAAGTAGTCGAAAATAATTTTTTTCGGAAATTGTTGTCTCTCCCTCCGTCTGCTCCTATTTTTAACATCCATGAGGACTTGGGGATGGGATATGTTGCCGACCAAATAGCTGTTGCACCGCTATTAGGTTGGTTGAGGGTTTGGGCACAACAGCCACCAAACCTAAATCAACAAATTATCGAAGACTGTCTGTCCTTGGAAAAAGCCTTGTCTATCCCGTGGCTACTTTACATTAAAAACAATCTGAAATCACTCGGCTGTCTGGACTTGTTCACCAGCCCTTGTGTTTTAAGTAAAGAACAAATTAAGGCCATTAAGCATCAATTTTTGTCCAGATCAATGTTGTTAAGGGAAGGCGAGGAACTAGGGAAACCGTCAGTTAGGAGGTTTGTTACGTTAAGTTTGGGGAGTGGGATTCAGCCCTATTTAACTTTCATTAACAAACCTTTCCACATGTTTTTGCTGATAAGGTTTAAGCACAGTTTGCTCCCTTGGCTCTTGGCTTACCCAAAAGGATTTTTTAAGGAGGGAACTTTGGGGCCCTGCCATTGTGACAACATTTCTGAGCAAAACTTGTTGCACATGTTATTCTTTTGTAAATTTTACTCTTCTCAGCGCAAAAAATTCATTTTGCCAATCTTGAAGAATTGTCAATTTAAGCAAGCGAGGCCTGCATTGATCTATTTACAAATGTTGGACTCTCCTCTGACTTGCTTCGGGGTCGCTTGTTTCATTGTGGGTGCTTTAAGAGCTAGAAACAGGGCTCTGCTTATATAGTTATCCTCTAACGAACATTGTTCCTAAATATGTTGTTAGGGACAGAGCCTTTCAGTAGACATGATTTTTTAGAATGTATATTTTCGAACGAAGGAATTAATTGTAAAACATACTTTTATTGTATAATGCGCCAAACAGTATTGTATTTAATTTTTGTGTTAAATTATTTTTTGTAATTGCATTTGTCTGTATCATGAATTTCTGTCCTGTGCTTTGATGGTTTTAATATTTTAACTGAATAAAGCAAACTTTGACTTTGACTTTGACTTTGACCTATACCCCGACTGCCAATTCCTCACACTGCAGCAACTGCGCAGTTCACCGTAGCCATCCCCACTAGACACGCTACTGTACCTCCAGCTTCGGGCAGCATGTCGCGCAAGATATAACACATTGCCCGCTGCCCCGCCGCCACTCCCAGCGCTGGAACACTTGCTCACGGAAACATCGTCCCGCAAGTTGAACACCTGCATCTATGCTATCACGCAGCATAAATCCCCAGTCATCACACCTAGTTCGCGCAGCGCCTGGGATACAGTCATTGGCGTCACCATCTCAGATGAACAATGGACCTTCTGTTGCAGTCAACTAGAGAAGCTTTCTTCAAACTACCCCCTCAGACTAATACACTTTAAATTTCTGCACCGCCTATATCGCACCGCGATACAACTGCACCGCATGAGCCTATGGCCAGTCACGAAATGCTGGCGATGTGGGACATTACAGGCAACTTTCCTGCATCTGGCCTGGGAGTGCGCGCTCGTAGCTGTATTCTGGGTTGTGGTTTTAAAACACATAGAGGATATAACAGATCAGAAATTGACGAGAACCCCCCTGGTGGTGCTGTTGGGATACGTGCGAAACATGCCGACTGCAGGGAGGCGACTCACTTCGCTCCTACTTCTGCTGGCAAAAAGATGAGTGGCCATGCACTGGAGGAAAACAACATCCCCGGCCATAAAAGCCTGGATAGCAGATGTGACATATTGTAGAGATCAGTTGACATGTTACTGGGAACTTATACCAGGCCGCTCTTGCCCCAAAGACATTTGGTGCCCCTTTACATGCTGGCTCCGCTCCATGGATGGGGATGCGCTATAGTTGGCACTAGACAAGCCCAACATGCCTTGGTCCGCGATTCAAACACATTAACTGGCTGGACGCTGTCCTCTGGCAGCAAACATGGGTACATACGGGTCCCGTCTTGTGAGAGATCCACTTGACAGCTTCTACGCTCACCCGGCAAAAAGGCTGTGTGCTCTGCATGAATATGATGTGGCAAGATTCAGTTTTCTTGACTGTAAATCACCACGCCCTTGTAAAACACATAAATGTTGGATAATATAAACAATGAATGTCTTGTAATGCACTTGCACTAACAATGCTGGACAAATCACTGCGTTTGTTTTATTTTATGTTATGACTGTAAAACTTAATTTTAAAAAAACTGTGCATGTGATCAAGGGCTGACCATTTTTCTGCAAGGATTTAGTCCTGTTTGGGGATGCCCCCCTTGTGCCCCTCCTGCACTTGTGTCCATTCCTAGCCTTTCCGTTCTCTAGGGGCATCCATTTAACGGCGTCGAGGAGGAGGATATTCAATATTGATCATGCTTCTTGCAGGGACTTGAGGGACTGTTTTTGTGCAGGACGGTGCCCCTTCCTACATAAAAACAAGCATTGGCATAGCCAATAGGTCTCGCCTTTGGGACCTTATAAGTGTTTAGCCATGCAACAGTTGCATAACTAAACACTTATAAGGTCCCAAAAGCGAGACCTATTGGCTATGCCAAGCGGCCGTACGGCCGCAAAAGTGAAAGTGATCGCGATCAAACGCAAAAGTGAAAGTGATCGCGATCAAACATCAAAGCGGCCGTGCGGTCGCTAAAGTGAAAGTAATCGTGGTAAAAGTGGCGCGCGCGCCCGCGCACATGCACTGTAGCCCTAGGCTGACCTGGTAGCACTTTTTGGAGCCCTCTCAATAAATCTCGCCAGACCAGCGCATGTGCTGGGTCAGGCGAGACCTAACAATGCTGCATACAATGGGGAAAGGACAGGAATGTGCCATATTGGATAAATATGGCGCATTCCTGCCCTTTCCCAGTGGAGCAGCAAGATAACTTGCCACGCTGCCCTGCGCCACTAATTACATAAATATGCCCCATATTGTTTAGGGGTTTTAGAACAAAACAATCTCTCTCAATCTCTGTCTCTCGCTGCCCTACCTCTCTACCGTCATCGTATTTTCTACATGATGAAGCAATCAGTGTACAATCACCTATGGGATCTCACTGACCTACATTTTCACAATAAATGCCAACAATATGTTTTTATCCAGATCAATAGAGAGTCCATTGTGGCCTAATGGTTAAGGTCTTGGTCTCTCACTTGAAAAATTGAAGGTTCAAGTGTGCCAGTCTCCATGGCTATGGGTCCAATAAAGATCTGTTCAAAGTCTAATTGTTTCAGAATAAATGAAAGGTTTTTCATTTTCACTTTGTAACTATATCATATCTCGTTTGTTTTTCAATGGTCAAATATGAGAATTACATAAAGTATTATTGATAAGAACATACTCTTGTAGGTCTCCAAGAAACAAAGGGGCATATTAACAAGGGCCATATCTCCGCTTTTTTGGTTTTAAAAGCCCAAAAAACGGAGATAATAATATCGCCCTATTACCAATGCGGCGCTAAAATGCATTAGCGCATGTTAGCAGCCGTATTCCACACGCCTCGTATTGCATCTCTAATGAGATGCAAAGTAGGCGTTCCCTGCCAAAACTAACAGGAAAATATCGCTAACTGTCCTTCGCCGTATTTACAAGACGGCCCAGGACACACGTAGCGTTACAAAAAGCTGCGCTAACCGCGGTTATCGCCAGGAATTAACGTCTAAGAAAATCCTGACTTGCCTATATGTTACATGGGAGGTGGATTGTACGGCTCAATCCACATCTCCCTATTAACAAGGATTCCCCTTACGCTGCCGTTATAAACCCGTATTTTGCCGCTATCGCCGGATTTTTGATCGCCATGGAGATATGCGTTGATAATAACGCAATATCTCGGTGATTGAATCCAGCGATAGGCGGCATGTCTTTAAATGATGTTGCAGTCAATGTATATCATTTATGGAAACTAACTGACCTGTTTTCTTTTTGAGCAAAAACTTTTTCTCTACCGATTTACTTTCCACCCTCCTCTGGTCTTTAAATGATGTTGCAGTCAGTGTGTACTCACCTATGGAAACTCATTGACCTACATTTTTTGAGCAAATGTTACAATTATGTTTACCTCTACCTCAATAGAGTCACTTGTGGCTAGTGGTTAAGTCCTTAGACTCTAACTCTGAAGGTTATTGGCTTAAATTTTCCTGTTTCCAAGGGCATTGCTATGCGTAAATGTCATTCTATTTCTAAAAGATTTATGGCTAGCTGACAGGAAAAAAGGATAATGGCTTTCATTTAGTAGCAATGGCCCCAATTCGGATGTTAGGCGGAAAGCCATCCAACAGTCTGTCGGAGGCTTTCAGCCCGTCATCCAGGGTTTCCCCTCCACCCCCGCAGTATTATGATGACGGCTGTTGGAGGGAAACCCACAGCCGGGTTCCGCTCCTCTTCCGACGGGCTCACCAAGCCTGTCGGAAGAGGGGCGGAACTGTAATCCCTTGAATAACAGTGGAGCCAGCCTGGGCTCAGCCGTCGGGATTATGATGTTCGTTTCCAACAACCTTTCCATGTCAGCCTTTCTAACATGGAAAGGCTGTCGGAAGGGACTTTGGGGGAACTAGCAGGGCCCCAACACTCCGCTATGGGACCTGAGGGGCACCTGTGGTGCCCCCATAAACATCCCTGCACCGTGTGGCAG
This sequence comes from Triturus cristatus, assembly GCF_964204655.1. Lineage (NCBI taxonomy): Eukaryota > Metazoa > Chordata > Amphibia > Caudata > Salamandridae > Triturus > Triturus cristatus. The sequence goes on from NC_140586.1 coordinate 250,419,219, forward strand.
GCACTGCATGCGGTGCCTGCCAGACGGTGCAGGGATGTTTAAAAACATCCATTTACCAATGGCAGCTTGTGCCGTGGGCCTTTTGTGCCCGCTGCACAAGCTGGCATTGGGAAGTCGATGTTTCCGACCGCCCTATGGTCAGGCAGTCAGGCGGTTCCAGACCAATACGGTGTTGGGCGGACATAAGTCCGCCCTACATCATAATGAGGCCCATTATGTCCCAATTTGTGTTTTTTAATCTTAGTATTAGAAAAAAAGGAATATTAATAATGACATAGTTGTATAGGGCTCTTAGAACAAATAAATCTCTTTCAATCTCTCTCTTTACCCTACCTCTCTACTTTCATCATATTTTCTTAGTGATGAAGTAATCAATGTACAGTCACCTATGGCACCTCGTTGACCAACATTTTCAGAACGTAATCTAAAGTTATGTTTTCATGCAGGTCAGGAGTGAGTCTAATGCGGCCTAATGCTGCCCAAATGTGCTTTTAGTACTGACCCCTCACCGTATGTAAATGTGATAGAAGGAAGAGGGCAATAAACTTACCAGTAGGCATTTTCTACCCTTCAGCCTCCGAGGTTTTTATGCTTACTTTTTCTTAGATTCTTGCATGCTGACATCACAAAACTCATTGCTCCATTGAGTGTAACATAACTACACATTGAATATATACATTAAAACAGCGGTCTTCCAGCTGTGGGCCTCCCTAAAAGGGAGCCTGGAGCTGCATACACAGGTAGTGCAAATGGCTCAGGGGGTAGTTGAGCCAGAAGATCAGGTGAGCCAGCGTGCCACTGCAGTACGGGAAACATGACTGTTGGGGTGACACTTATAAAACTAGGAAAAGTAAGTTTTTTGATCCAAATACAGGAGCCCAAGTCCTGCACCCAAGGAATCCAAGCCGCAACTGTCTTCAGTGCAGCTGGACACCATGGAGAAGGAATGTGGGGTATGAGCCATTACAATAATCAACACATCCAAATGTAAACAACGTGCAAGACAGCCGACCTACACATAATTGCAACAAGACATAAACGAGGGACTAATTAACATGCATCATTACAATGACCTTGTTTATTTATTGTTTTTCCAGGCTGTCTTTGTTTACTTATAGGTGTCGCCTTTTAAAGTAATTTGAAGTGGAGGAAGCTGAGGGAATCAACTTTCATATGTATTCACTGTCTGGTCCCCCTGAGGTGCCCAACAGTATCAGAGAAAAGGCCCAAGAGAGTGGGAAGGGGAAAAATTGCACAGCATGTAATTTTCCATAAAAGGACAGAGACTGCATCAGGCCTTGTTGAGATGCCCTAGGGAGATGCGCACGCCGGTTTTCTTTTTTTTTACAAAGCGGCAGATACATATTCTGGCCTCTAAGCGATGGTACAGTAGACAAAGCGAGATGTGGGTTCTCTGCTTTTTAGGTCGAGCGCTTGCTTTGCTCTATGGGGAGGCTTCTTGTGATCACTTTAAACTTTTTCGTGTGGGCTGGACTCCTCCCACACATATTATTGGCCTTTGCGTGTGTCTTTCAATAATGAAAGCACGCAAATGGCCAAAGTCGGGTGCTTGCCCCACCCCCTTTTCAATGTTCACTCCCACGGCGTTTTGCTGTTAGGAGCTAGCAGCGGGGCGCATGGTGGCATCTGAATTCCCGGTGGGTCAGGTTACATGCAAGGCACTCTGGTTTTGTAGAGGCCTCTACAATTAGATCCGGTACTTTTCACTTTGGATTTCCTTTGTACAGTTTTCAATTGAGGTTTAGTGCCTTTTTAGGTCTCGCTGCACTCACGAGAGCTTTTGTAAAAGGGGGATCTGGAAGTGCAAACTAGTGCTTTTCATGCCTCCAAATACAGTGCATGTGCGCCGGGCGCGCGTACCATTTGGCAGCCTGAAAGCACTAGTTTGCACTTTCAAATCCCCCGTTTACAAAAGCTCATTTCGCGGCCGCTTTGATGTTCTCAGTGAGCCTCGGCCACTGAGAACATCAAAGCCGCCGCGAAAGTGCTCACCATTTGCCACCCCCTCCCTTATCCCACTTCCTTCTTGTTTCACAATGGCGACAGCATTATTTGTTCATCGTTTGCTTTCTTGGTGCTAGTAGGGGACGCCAGCAGGTATTTTAAACAATTTACAAGAAAAACTGTTTTCATGACCGTTCTAAAGTTGCTCAGCGTAGCATCGTAATGCAGCCGATATGGTAATTTATTTTGCAGCGTCGACTTTTGCACAGGAAACAACCTCGACTCAGCCGCACTCTCGTTCACGGATGGAAGTGGTGGGCGGGTTGGGATCCCCAAGTGTGATGGCCCACCGGCGTGGCACCTCCTTCAGACCTTCCATTACAATCCACCCACCTCTAAATCTAGCCAAGTTCTGCGCCTCTTGCAGAGAGCTGCGTGCCTCCACCTTCCCCGCTGCGGCAGGCCCGGCCTCCCCGAGAATCTCCGCAGTGCACCCCCCCCCGAGACAACAAGGTGCCACTGACTAGCACAGCCACAGAGGGAACCTCCTGCCTTATAACCGCACTACATCAGGGCGCCGGCGGTGTCGGGCCTCCACAGCACTTTGCAATGCTGCACATTAATCAGCCAGACACCGGTGCGTTCACCGAAGCAGCTCCACGCGCAGCCTTATTCAATCAATCAATCAATCAATCAATCATGGAATTTATATAGCGCACTACTCACCCGGAAGGGTCTCAAGGCGCTTGGGGGAGGGGGTCTGCTACTGCTCGAACAGCCAGGTCTTGAGCTGTTTCCTGAAGGCGAGGTGGTCCTGGGTCAGCCGCAGGTGGACGGGCAGGGAGTTCCATGTCTTGGCCGCCAGGTAGGAGAAGGATCTTCCTCCGGCGGTGGCTCTCTGGACGCGAGGGACGACGGCGAGGGCGAGATTCGCGGATCGTAGCTGGCGGGTGGGCGTGTAGAAGGTCAGGCGGTCGTTGAGGTATCTTGGGCCCAGGTCGTGGAGGGATTTGTGTGCGTGGGTGAGGAGTCTGAACGTGATCCTTTTGTTGACCGGGAGCCAGTGCAGGCCTCTCAGGTGGCTCGAGATGTGGCTGCGTCGTGGGACGTCCAGGATGAGTCGGGCGGAGGCGTTCTGGATACGCTGAAGTCTCTTCTGAAGCTTGGCTGTTGTACCGGCGTAGAGGGTGTTTCCGTAGTCTAGTCTGCTGGTGACGAGGGCCTGGGTGACCGTCTTCCTGGTCTCGGACGGGATCCATCGGAAGATCTTGCGGAGCATGCGGAGGGTGTGGAAGCAAGATGAGGAGACGGCGTTGACTTGTCTGGTCATCGATAGGGAGGAGTCCAGGATGACGCCCAGGTTGCGTGCGTGGTCCGTTGGCTTGGGTGCGGTGCCTAGGGCCGGGGGCCACCAGGAGTTGTCCCATGCGGAGGGCGACGGCCCCAGGATGAGGACTTCCGTCTTGTCCGTGTTCAATTTCAGGCGGCTGATGTTCATCCATTCGGCGACGTCTCTCATCCCTCCGTGTAGGCTGGCTTTGGCGGTGTCGGGGTCTTTGGTGAGAGAGAGAATCAGCTGGGTGTCATCGGCGTAGGAGATGATGTTGAGGTTGTGTTGGCGTGCGATGGCAGCGAGGGGTTTCATGTAGATGTTGAAGAGAGTGGGGCTGAGCGACGATCCTTGGGGGACCCCGCAGATGACTTCGGTTGCCTCAGAACGGAGGGAGGCGTACTCTCTGAGTTCTGCCGGAGAGGTATGAGATGATCCAGTCCAGAGCCTTCCCTTGGATGCCGGTGTCGTTGAGGCGTTGGACTAGGGTGCGGTGGCAGACAGTGTCAAATGCTGCGGAGAGGTCTAGGAGGATGAGTGCCGCTGTTTCACCGTTGTCGAGCAGGGCGCGGATGTCGTCGGTGGCTGCGATGAGGGCGGTCTCGGTGCTGTGGTTGGCTCTGAATCCGGACTGTGATGGGTCGAGGGATCCGTTCGTCTCAAGGAAGGCGGCCAGTTGTTTGTTGACGACCTTCTCGATGACTTTGGCGGGGTAAGGCAGGAGCGAGATGGGGCGGAAGTTCTTGAGGTCGGTCGGGTCCGCTGTTGGTTTCTTCAGCAGGGCGCTGAGCTCGGCATGCTTCCAGCTCTCCGGGAAGGTTGCTGTGTCGAAGGAGGTGTTGATGAGGTCTCGGAGGTGGGGTGCGATGGTAGAGGCGGCCTTGTTGAAGACATGGTGGGGGCACGGGTCGGTCGGGGATCCGGAGTGGATGGTGCTCATCATGCGTGTTGTTTCTTCGGGGGTCACCTCGGTCCATGTTTGGAGGATGGCGGCGGGGTGCGTCGGTTCGGCTGATGGATGCGGGGGTGGAGCGCCGAAACTGTTGTGGATGTCGGCGATCTTGCGGTGGAAGTACGAGGCGAGGGAGTCGCAGAGGTCCTGCGAGGGAGTGATGTCCCTCGCAGTTATTAACCCTTTCACCCCACAACACATTACTGTACAACTGCACAAGTGCTCTGAGGGAGACAGACCATTAGCGTCGGCGGGGCAGGTACTGCCTCGCCCGTTCTTAACAAAAATTGGCAAAGCCAATAGGTCTCAGCTTCGGGATCTATTATTTTTAGCCATGCTGTGCAGCATGGGTAAAGAGTTAAAAACAGCCTTGGGCGCGGTTGGCTGCGTCCTTTTGTAGCGCCTATGCGCACCTTCACTTTATTTACGGATCAAGGTGGATCGGTAAATTTAAAAAAAAATCACGAAAGGGAATTGTAATACAAACTACGGTCACAGCTCCTACTAATAACAGCAATTAGAATAATCATGGCAAAGAAAATTATAGATGTAATTGTAATGAAATTAGATTTATAAAACACGATCAATACCCTATCACTGATGTTTCATTTGTTACTTCCCGAGAGCGGTAGAAAGCAGAGCACAAGAAACAAGATTTGTGTTCCAATTAGGAACCATTTGTATTTGTTTTATGTGGCACCTCAGACAGCGCCTACATCTCAACAAGCATTGGCAATGTCAATAGCTCTCACCTACGAGAGCCATTGGTCTTTGTCAATGTTTTTTTTAGCCATGTTGTGCAGCACTATGAATCGGCAGAGCTCCGCGTCATATCCTTTTTTTTTTATTCCAGCCATGTTGCACAGCAGCTGCACTATGGTAAAACATTGCAACAAAAAAAAATAGGCAATTTAAAAAGTGCTTTTTTCCCAAACTTTTCATCCATGCTGCAGGCCACGCGGGCAGCTGTACAACATGGTTGAAATGCTTTTAAGGGCATCTATTGGCGTTGACAATGTTTTTTTTTTATTAACCATGTTGCCCAGCAGTGTGGGTGCTGAGTAACACGGCTGAAAGAAAACAAAATAGCAATATGATGCCGAGTGCTGCCATTTCACACTACTTTAACTGCACATGGTGGTTAAAAAACATTGACAAAGTCTAAATGCACGTTTACCTCTCTGACAAGATCTTTTTCTGAGACCACACAGTGAACCTAGTCAATGGGTTTGGCTTTTTTTTTTTTTTTAATTTCAGGTGTGAAGTCATGCTCATTGCATACCATTTTACATTCCTTAAATGGGATGACACTTTCTATTCTTCATATGCCATTCTTTTAATTTCTTCTTGACTGACGTCAGAATAACTGGTCTGTAAGTTTATTCATTTTATGATCTATTTGTTCATATTGAGAGCTACATACTGCATTGGTTGAGTCACCAGGGCTAAGTGGGGAAGTAGAGAGCTGGGAAAATACTTTGGTGATGTATGTAATTGTAGACGTTTACAGTGTCAGATCGTAAATCAGTACATTCCTGCACGAGGAATCTGTGTAGCAATGATATAGCTCTTTTGGATGGGGTGGGACGGGGCAAGCAACAACTATGCAGATGGAGGGGGAGGCACGTGGCAAGCAACAATATGGGGCGGGGCAAGATACAATGCTGGAAAGGGGCAGGGGATCCGGCAAGCAATCATGGGACAAGCAACAAAGCGGGATGGGTGGGACCAGCAACAAAGCAGGTGGGGGCTGCAGGGCAAGGGTAAGAAACAAAGAAGGAGGGACTGGGCAAGTTAAAAGGAAAAACAAGCATTTGCAATGCAATAGGTCTCGCATTTACGCGAGTTTGAGCTATTGACATTGCAAATGACAATGCCTTTTATTTTTGTTTTTTGAACATAAATAAAAGGCATTGTCATTTACATTGCCAATTGCTTAAACTCGTGTAAATTCGAGACCTATTGCATTGCAAATGCTTGTTTCCTTTTTAGGTCTCGTCTGAGACAGCGCTTTAGCACTGCTCTGGCGAGACTTATAGTAAGCGAGTTTTGGAAGTGCAAACAGTGGCTTTTCAGGCCTCCAAATACAGTGCATGTGCGTCGGCCGGGCGCGCGCACCATTTGGCAGCCTGAAAAGCACTGCCTGATCACTTTCGCTTTGATGTCCTCAGTGAGCCGCGCGGCCACTGAGGACATCAAAGTGCACAGCATTTGCCACCCCTTCTTACTTGTTATTGTCTATCTAGGTGTCGTCCTTGTTTCCTTTGATCCCTATCTTTCCCTTTCTCAATCTCACCCTCTCCCTGCCTTTTACAACTGCGGCCCGCACCACTGTGCCCGCCCCCACTCCCCCCTCCCATTCCCTCCTCGGCAGCTTCAGTGCGCTCTTGTTTACGAAGTAACTACATAAAAAGACCCTCATTCCTGTATTGAACATGGGGTCTGCATTAACAATATTTTACTATTTATGAGCCAGGAATCTATTTCACGGGCAGACTGACATAACTGCTGCCTAATCACATGTTCCTAAAGAAATGTTCAACAAAGGGGTGCCACCAAAGCCCATATAGCTATACTGCTTTTTATTTCCTTTTTTGTGTGATTAGGTTAGTTTTACCAAAGAAGTCTCCAGCCAGACCTAGAGAAAGGAAAGCCCGGTCTCCTCATTAAAAGACTAGGAAGTCGCTTCTGAACATGGGCAGGCGGGAGGGATCAGCATACGACTGCCAACAGGAGGTCGACCACTTTGATCCAATAATCCTACAAATGCTCAGACACACCTCATGCCGCCGGTACTGTATTCAGAACACAAACTTCCTGCGGGTTGCACGAGGCGGAAATACATTTCTCCTCATTTATGAGCAAATTATGGCACATAGTCATCACGTTAACATGTTTTTCATCTTAACAATGCTGCTGGGTTGTTGTGCTCTTAATTTTCTCTCACGCTATATTGATGGGCTGTCTTTTAGATCTCGGCTTGGATCAAATCGATACAGTTCCCGTAATAAAAATAACCGAGGGAATGTCTTGTATTATTACCGGTAAGAAAATACATGGTAAACCGACAGAGGACAACGCGAGGAGACGTTTCCTATGCAGCTGGGCCTCAAATGAGCTCCAGACACTTGCATCTCTCTGCTAAGCACATCAATCTGGCCAGCCTTCTTTTTTTGAGTGCCCCCTTTAAATCAGTCTCCACTGCAGTTAAATCAAGCTGTTTCTTCAAACTTCAGTCACCCATGCCTTCCCCTTGGCTGTAAACTCGCAAACCAGTCATTAAGTGTCGGTAATAACCAAGGGGTGGAAGCACAATTGTTGCCTAATTAAGATTTGATTAAAGGCACCGTCAGAAACCTACACGAAAGTTTACATCAAGATGAAACGTTGACATAAACAACACACAAACCGCTGCTATCTCGCTGGGCCCGTATTTATAAATAATCCCTTTTCAAGATAAGTCCAACATTCCAGCGCAGAAGCAAAATCAACTGAGCATAAAACATACTGTGTTACGTATGCAATTATGTGAGGGTAGGTGCGGCACTGAAATGGAGACCGGGTGTAATTTCAATCGGTGGTTGCAGGTGGGGCCAATGGCACTCATTTTTCCTCAACAAACTTTGCCCGAGAGAAGGAGAGCAAAAAAAAAAAAAAACAATCATTGGCATAGCCAATAGGTCACGCCTTTGGGACCTTATAAGTGTTTGATTAACCAGCACAATATCCTTAGTGCAACAACATCAACGGTTGCATGGCTAAACACATATAAGGCCACAAAGGCGGGACCTATTGGCTATGAGATTTACCATTGAAACTCTCTTCTGTGTCCAGGATACCTGAAGAGCAGCTGACAATGTTTCTGTACCTTTAGCGCCTGCAGAGTCACTTGCAATCTGTATTGACGTGCGTCTGGCTCATGTAGCTGTCATTGGGAGTCAGCATCAGACATGGTCTGCCACATCCAACTCACTCCCCTATTATGTCACAGCAGGAACATCCCACCCCTAACAAAGACATCACCGCGCGCTGGCGCCACTCACGCGGTATGCCCTGTCGCATTCACACAGATGGCTAAGCACGGAGACTAGGTGGTCCGGTGAAGTCAATCAGGGTCGGCCTGCAGCCTCATGTGACGATGGGAGAGGCATCACTTGCACTGCACAGACAGCTGAAAAGAGCTCTCTAATAGGGCGAAGGCAACAAGATGAAGTCGAGAACAAATCACAATTCGGGAAAATCTCTAGCTCACAGCTATGTAAAAGGCAAATATAAACAAGAACCCTAACTAGAAACTGCAAAGAATGCCTCTTCAGAACAGTTTTAGCGGCCAAAAAGAATATTTTGTCAGTGTCACGATGTTTATGCTAATGTCACGAAGCTAAACCTTCACTAACTCATTGAACGTTGCTACAAACTTTTGCAAAGGTTGGAAAAAAAGCACATTTGTGCAGACCTAAAAAAACCCACCAAAATCCCAGCTGTAATAAAGATAGCCAACATTGAGGCGATCTACAAACGCGTTGTGACACTGTTTAAATGTTTCTCACGTTGGCACCAACACCGCAGGCCTGCAGACAGTAATACCAATGTGCACTCATAACATTATAGTAGGAAAAATAAATATCTATATTCCCCAGCAGACAGAAACACGTTTAAAAGCCCAAAGAGAAATTATATTAAAATCAGTATTTGGGTGATCTCCATTGAGGATGACGTATCTGATGATGTCAATGACAAGGGTGCGTGGGCCGACGATTGTGGATAACTCCAGCAAACAAAGACAAGCATTTGCAATGCAATAGGTCTCGCATTTGCAAAAGTTTAAGCTATTGGCATTCTTCATGACAATGCCTTTTTTTATCTATTTTATAAAACAAACACATAAATAAATGCCATTATCATTTACAATGCCAATAGCTAGTGTTGCATTATTATTAGCAATGCCAACTGCTCACACTTTTATAATGCGAGACCTATTGCATTGCAAATGCTTGTTACAATTGCGCCTATGTTATTTATTTTAAATTACATTTCTCCGATATTTTTCCCTTCCAATTTACTTACCCCAGTACAGCAGACACCGATTTCATTTGTACATTGCGCCGATATTTTTCTTTTCCGATTTTTTTGTCCCTTCCGATTTACTTTGCCCAGTATGGCAGACACTGATTTCCTTTGTAGAGTTGTCATTTCACCGGTGCTCCAGAGAAAGCCTCCTCCCAGGGGGAGGTGAGCGAACTGCGAAGAGGGTCATTGTAAGAGGTGTGGAGGAAGGGCGGACTGGTCTTTGGTTGAAGGCATTCCAAGCTCACTCCACAATTAACCGCTCACTTCCCTGACCCCCAAGGACATGTGACCCAGCATCGGGCCCAAATACACAGCTCTGCTGAGGCACCTCAGTCCTCACACTGATACATCACCCGTACCGTTCCAGTACTACTCAGACTCGCATACAGCTCTCCAATGCTCTTTAGTACTGACCGGCCGACTCGAGATATTGCAGTAACGGGGCATGGGCACACCTCTGCCAGTGCACCGCATTTGACCCACAGATGTTGCTATTCCTGGACTCTCACATTAATAACCACACAGCATGAGCTCAATGGCTGTAGGGGGCAGAGGGGGCGGGTTAAATCAATTAATTGTATTCAGTTGTTCAGGGATGTATAAATTGTTGTTGAAATGACCTGTTCTTTGTACCTTGCAAACCGCAGATAACACACAGAGAGGTGCGCGTGAAACCGCGTGCTGAACGACGTCATCGTCGATGCATTTCTACCATTCTTCCGGGCGCCGTCCATTCCCTGTCCCACTCCCTACAGCCCCACCCCTCCCCCATGTGTTTCTGAGGGATCTCAAACACTATCTAAAGGGCTGTCCTGGGTGTTTGTTTACAACACACAAATCCTTTGTTTGCCCGCAGAGTCTCAGGAGGGCAACGGGGCGGGACAAGTGGGTGCTTAAAATAGATCCAATTTCCAGGTCCTTAGCTGTGATCAGACCTTCTCCGGGACTATCCCGTGTTGTTTTTCCGAGCTCACGTCTCCCCTGAACCTCAGACAAAATACCTAGCACAAAAGGCCCGTTTCTCTTATTTTCAGTTCTGCATGAAGCCACTTTAGGAATTGCATCTCGGGTTACCAGGTGACTCAGTGTTACCGGATGCTATGTTTCCAGTGCCCAGTTTCCTTTCCCAAATCATTGCTTTTAGGTGTCAGTCACATTTAACTCAACCAACCCTGTAACTCTCTGAATGGAGTCTTTATTGAGGAAAGCGCAGGGCGAAAAACAGCCATCAAAGAAACATCGAATCGCTTGCAAGGGAGTAGGCAGAAAAATACAACACACCCCACCTTGAGCCATGTCCCAGCCAGCTCTGAGCAAGTAGGTGCGGAAAGCGAACCAGGCAGCCGTTCAGGAGATAGCCCCCCATTAGGGGTTTCTAAAATTCTTTAATTTCCTTTCTTCTCTGCTGCTTTCTTTCAGTCTTTCTTTCCATCCTTTTCCCATCATGCTTTCTTTCCATCCTTTCAGTAAATTTTGCCATTCATCCTCCTCTCAGTCTTTTCCATCTACCCTTCCTTCTCTTCATCTTTCTTTTTATCCACCTTCCTTCCGGTGCATCCTTCTCCTCCCTCCCCTTTTCATCCCTCTTTCATCCACCCATCCATCATTCTTTCCATCCACACATCTCTGCATCCATCTATTCATCCTTTTCTCCATTCACCCTTCTCACCATCAACCATCAGCCATCCTTCTCCCCAACCATCCTTTTCTCCATCCATCCCTTCATCCATCTCTCCAGCCACCCATCTCTCCATCCTTCCCTCTCTCCATCCTACCGCCTTTCCAGCCTTCCTCCCTTACACTGCAAGAGATTGTTTCTATGAACTTCCTGGAGACCAGAGTCTCTGATCAAAGTAAAAGAAGCCATAAAAAAGTAAATTTTTCATGTTACACAAAATTACCCTGTGATGGCCACCTACAGAGACGCCTCTCCACACGCAAGCACACGCTTCTCAACAGAGCAGGTCTGGGAAAACTCTCTATTGAAGAGTTCAGCTGCTAAGATGGCTTCCTGTTAAGGATCTTGCGGCCCACTTTCACTTTAAGTTTGGTAGCTGCCCCCATCATAAACAGGCTGCAACAATATCTCCTCTGAGGCCCATTTGTTTTTGACCAGGCGTTTTGATCTGCAGTGTTTCTACAGTGACGACTCTGCGTGGGAAAGGCATGTTCTGCCTAAACACTTGTAAAAGTCCCAAAGGCGAGACCTATTGGCTATGCCAATGCTTGTTTAAAACAGTGTTGAGAAAACAGCCTGTTTCATGGGACTTTGGCTTTCACTGATGAAGTAGGTGCAGTAGCATGAGAGCCTAGGGATGTGAGGAGCCCACTACACCCATGTTATAATTATCTTATTTGCTGCACCTGTGAGAAGGCCCAGGAGAGAGAGGGGCCATTTTTTGGGAACAATTCAAAGGTGCTGATACTGCATACTATGGCCTAAGAGCGATGGCCCTGGGTCAGAGGGGCCTGTGGGTTCCGGGTGACAGTGGCAGAGGAGATAGACTACATCACAGGACCTTGGCTATCATTAGTGCAGCATGTGCAATGGCACCAGGGCCCAGGATGTGATGGCTAACCGCTACGCAAGTATGGCTTTCTTCTACTACTCAAGACAGTAATGGAGGCTCATGTCTTTGGAATTATTAGGGCCCAGGCACTCTTGCTGTGCCAGTGTTCCTTCAGGCCTTGAAGTGATGGCCAAGGGAAAGGGGATGAGATGTGGGGCCTTATCTCTTCCTTTAAAAATGGGCAAAAGAGTCAGAGGAGAGAGCCTGCCGGGCCCTAGCTATTATTAGTGCATGCGGTGCAGTGGCAATGGGGCCAAAAGTGTGAGGGGCCACTACACCCTAACTAACCAAAAGGAAGTAAGGCAGTGTGGGGGGCTGATTATTTGGGTTAGACAACAGACAGGCTATCAGGTCGAAGAGATAATAATCGATAGCCCTGACATTCTGGCCATCAAAGTCCCATTGGAATTTGAGCCAGATGTTATATTGATCAATGCTTATGCGAGAAGGATAGCGGCTGAAGAGCATCATCAACTGTCTCCCAATTGGATACCTTTATTCAAACCATGAAAGGGGTAAAACATTTGGAAATTGCAGGTGATTTTAACTGCACTTTTGAGCCCCTCGGCCATGAAGATTGTAGTCTTAGCAGTGATGAGGACTCCAATTGGGGGATTCCGCTTTTAACGCTGCCCCCAAGTAATAAATGGACTGAGGCGGCCTTTCAGTTAAAAAGTCTATGCCTGGAGAGGGGTCTAAGGGCTGTAAATGGGAGGCCGATATCAGACAGTGAAGGCACCCACACCTATAATAATGGGATAAGAAGTAGCAAGATTGACTATTTTCTTTTTAATCTAGAATTATGGTCAATACTTCTGGATATGAAGATTTTACGTAGAATGGAGAGTGACCATGATCCGTTATTGCTAACCCTAGAGTTAAAGGGTCAGGACCCGCCATGGGCAAGTACCGAAACAGTGACAGCAGATGTAATTATGTCCCAAGATTGTCGTCGGTTAAAATGGGCAGTGATATCAGAAGATGACAGTACTTTAGATCTCATAAAGCTATCCCTTGAAAGTACATTAACAACTCTCTCCACTTTAGATACTAATGAGGACTCTTTTTCTGATGTTATGAAGGTACATGAGGACCCCAAGCTGAAAGTTTTCTTTACTAAAAATAAAAGACCTACTAGGCATGTAATTAAAAAATCAGCCATATGGTATGATGGGGCATGCAGGATTGCTTTTAGGCATCTCTCTCAAGCTATTAGGTTGGGAGTACCACAGGAGGTCAATGCAAGGTTAGTTTAAAAAAGTACAACACAGGGCAAAGAAGAACTTTGACGAAAATAGATGGAAGGATCTGCTACATGCTAGTAATGGTAAAAACTGGCGGCAATTTTGGCAAACAGTCAAATGGGGCAGTGGAGATATAGGGCCTGTTCCAGTCAATAATGTGCCACCAGAACAATGGGTTTTGCACTATCAGGCCCACTTGCTTCCACAATAGGTACCCCCATACACTATCCTGAAATAACCTCTGATAATGTTCTAACTTTTGGTATAGGGGAGATTGAAAGAGTTTTGGACGGTGTCCCTGCAGGCAGGGCCCCTGGTCCGGATTGTATTCCGGCCGATATATATAAACACAATAGGAAAAACTGGCTTAGATACATCCATATTATATCCAATGCCCTGGCTAGAGGTGCCCCCATACCAGAATCCTGGCGAGGGGCAGAAATAATCCCAATATACAACAAGCATTTGCAATGCAATAGGTCTCGCATTTGGAGCAGTTTGAGCTCTTGGCATTGTAAATGACAATGCCTTTTTTTTATATGTGTTAGTTTTTAAAACATAAATAAAAGGCATTATCATTTACAATGCCAATAGCTTAAACTCTCGCAAATGCGAGACCTATTGCATTGAAAATGCTTGTTGTTACAGGGCCGTTTTTGCAGCATAGCTGTAAAATCGGCCCTGTAACAAAATCGTCCGAAAACCGGCTCTGGCAAAGAGCTCGGCGGCACCCCCAACCCCATGGGGGGGCCTGCCGAGCACTTTGCCAGGGCCGGGTTTGGTTCCCAGTCCGGCCCGACTGCAGCTCTCTTCCTTATGCAGGACCCGCAGTGAGGGCTCTGCAGCACCTGGTGCTGCTGGGATCCTGATGGGGATGCTGGTGCTCTGCTGCCCCTGCTGTGCTTTGCTGCCTCACAAGCTGCAGGTCACAGGTTGAAGGATGGTCCACAGGCCACCATCGGGTATACTGACTGACACATACAAGAATTGACACTGCACCATCCTACCCACTTCCAGTCTTGATACAGACAGCACCAGTAGGCTGGCCCTTTGTGCTGCATGTCTTTGTGGACATTGGTAGCCTGTTCTGTAACATGTAGTGACAGCAGCAGCTGTCGTTCTGTACATGTGTGTTCGTGCAGTGTGCGGACTGTTCACGTCTGCCATGACCACCTCACATCGGCATCAGTAAATGCGGTATCATCCATCAATACTCTGGTTACCAGAAGCACCGGGAAGGGATTTACCGCATCTCTTTTATTTTTTTGCTTCATTATTGTTTCTAATGTCTTAATATTTTAGCTATGTCATTTTCATTTCCAGCCAGTTTTGTATCGATGTGTGATCCTTCCAGCTCCTTTGCATGCTTTCTTCATATGCCGCTGGCACAGTATCCAAGTGGAATGTCCGAGAGACATGCTGCATTCTCACAAACGCTGAGCTCTGCTGGGGTCGTGACCCCTGTTCCTACTCCCATTAGCGTTCTCGAACCGCCGATGAGACACTTGAGGTCGATCTTAAATTTGGTGCTATTTTACCACTGGTTCAATTCATGCAGTAAACACGTTTCAGCCTTTAAATACAGCAGATTTTTTTGCTTAAATATTGCAAACACATTTATTCACTAAAACCATTCCGTTCGTCCAAGAACCTTGGACTGCCGCTTCGGAAACATTGCCGCCGCTACTCCATTTTGCAAGAAAAATCACAATGGTTTATCAAAATCAAGGAAGGACTACGATGACCTACCTTTATTTAACTGAAATGTATAGACGCATATTTGCAAAGGCAACTGAAGCCTCCTGAATTAGTTTACAAATCATTTTCTGACATAGCATTGCCATCCTGGATTATGCAGGTAGCATACTTGAAGTTATTCACTGTCCAAACATGTCTGAAGTGCCTTAAATAAATCCAGAAGACTCTTGAGACATCACCCCCGAGATGTCATCTTCAGACACAGAGCTTTGCCAGACACTGCACACACGTACGTATCTATTAATAACAAGCTACAGAAGCAGAGTCTTCTATTGGCGTTATAGTGGATTAATATTTGGTGGATTTGAGCTTCCAAGCAGTGGTCTCATGGGCGGTGTTACGCTACATTTTCCTCCCCCTAATTAACCCCTCGACAGGAAAGCCTGAAACTGACCAACAAAAACAACAAGCAGACCAAATAAGTGTACATAAAATATTGACTGATCGCGGGTGGAACCTTATTCGCTCATCAGCGTGCAGGTTTGTGGCTACAGGAAACCGGGAGCAGTTCGTCCTTGGTCTCCGTCACGAAGTTGACATCTGTGCCAACTAAGTTTAACATGACTGGATCCGCTGTCTTTCTTTGTTCCGGCGCGCACTCAAAGTTGTTGATCTAGAAGAGCCAATAAAAAACAAGACGTATCCGCCGTACTGGCTTCAGACCGATTGAAGTTCTCATGGACTGCTGACACTTTGGTGCCTTCACACTCAGGATGTTTTTGTTGTTTGCGCGCAGGTTTTATGGCTTTTGCAGCTCAAACGATCAAAGTTCTCCATGGGGGCATGTTGTAATGATGTTGTTGCTTCACTCGCCTTCGGTGTTTAATTTAAACCGTTTGGTCAACTGCATCATATGTAAAAATAAAAAACAAGCCGGGCAGAGCGTGGCGCGCACGTGCTTGGGGGCGGGGGAGCGGACCCTTTGAAGTGCTCCCAAAAGGCGGATTGCATGGCGGCACGATGCGCGTGATTGTGCGCGTGCTAGCCATGCAATCCGCTTTTTGGGAGCACTTTTCAAACCCGCTTTCTATAGTCTCGCTTTGCGATCGCTTACGCGATAGCAAGGTCGAGACCTAAAAAAGGGGATCGTGCCAGTCCAAGTAATTACAGGCCAATAAGCCTAACTGACACATTACAAAAGATTGTGGCCAGACTCGTGTTGGGTAGAGTAAACACATGGATAGACGATCAGGAAATTCTATCCACCTATCGAATGGGTTTTCGCCCCATGTCAGTACTATTGACCAGGTTTTTAGATTCATGATGATTTATTGGAATACTGTGATTTTAGCCGGGGGGACTCTTTATGCTGCATTTATAGACCTAAAATCAGCATTCGATCTAGTGCCCAGATACAAGCTATGGGACACATTAAAGGAAGCAGGGATGCCCCCCGAGCTCCTACTTTTTATCATTAAATGGCATGAGTCTAACTATGCCCAGGTACAGTGGGGACAAGAGGGCAAACTAACGGATCACTTCGCCAGTTAATAAGGGGGTTCGGCAAGGGTGTGTTCTGGTCCCTACACTTTTCTCTCTGTTTATAAATAAGGTTATTTAATATTATACTGCCTACCCTTCTGATGCTCCTACTCTTGCCGGTTCGAGGGTTCCATTGTTAATGTTTGCTGACGATACTTTAATTCTGTCTAAAACTCAATCTGGTTTGCAACGCGCCTGTTAGAACCGGCGGTCTCTAGTTGGCAGAGGTATACACTTCTGACAAATAGGGACCAACCAACTCTAGTCAGGGAAAGGGGATTACACACTCAGATAACCCCTGCTACCCCCTTGGTAGCTTGGCAGAGCAGACAGGCTTATCTCAGAGGCAGTGTGTTAAGCATTTATGACCACATACAGTAATAGAGTGAATACACTACAGATGGACACGACACAGAAGTTATTATAAAAATAGTATTTTTATATAAGGCTTAGCACAAGACCAAATAACGACCAAAAATATACCACAGTCTTAATAAATACTCTTTGGAAGGAAAAATAATAGTTCAAGTAAGGTTTCTTCTTGGCAAATAGTTCTTTAGCAAAGTATTCTTCTGAGCACAGTTCTTTGGCAACAATGTAACCCCCACAGGAGTCACACGACGTCGAGTCTACAAGATTCCCAAGGTTCGGCGTCGACCGCGAGGAGCGCTACGTCGAGCCTGGAGTTGCAACAGACCCCACCAGTACAGTACCTTGAGAAACGAAGAAAACGATGATCCACGACGTCGAGATGTCGGCGTCGAGGTCGGCGTCGATCGTGCCTCGGAGTCGGGCCAATCCACAGCGGCGTCGAGGGATGTCGGGCCGGAGCAGCGCTCACGGCGTCGAGACGGGCGTCGAGTCGATGCGATCAGCAGCGGCGTCGGGACGGGGTCGCTTGGAGGCAGAGCCGATACTCACTCCTCACTGGCATCGATACCGGCGTCGAGACGGGGTCACTTGGAGCCGGGGCCGATACCCACTGCTCACTGGCGTTGCTGCTGGCGTCGAGACTGCAGATTTTCCCTTGCGTACTGGAAACAACACTTTCCAGCAATTCAGCAAATGGTGAAGTCCTTTGGCCCTGTGACTTCAGCAGGAGACTGGCACTCTTCCAGTCCTTGGAGATTTTCTAGCAAGTGTTCAGAGAGTACACACCAAGTTCCTCTCTCCTTGTTCCTTGGCAAAAATAAAGAAGCAGCTTTCAGGTTCCTCCACAGCAAAACAGCACTCTGGCAGAAAGGGGAGGCAAGTCCTTAGATCAGCAGGCTTCTTGTCCTTGGTACAGGTTTCCTTGTCAGAAGTGATCTGAGTTCTTGGTTCAGGGGTCCTTCTCTTATACCCCTTTTTCCCTTTGTTCCCTTTGTCCAAGCAGGGAGATTCCCACCATCTCAGGTTTGTTGTGGGTGTTGCCAGGCAGAGGCACCTGGCCTATTCACTGAGCAGGGCAGAGTCCTCAGCCGCCCAGCAGGAGGCGGAGCCAGTATTGTCGCTGGCAGGAGCAGGGCTATCAGTCGCCCAGCAGGAGGCGGAGCCAGTATTGTGTCAGGCAGGGCAGGCTACTCTTCCCTCACTCTATGTGTAAACGCCCCATTCACCCCACACTGACTCACTCAGACCTCTGGAGCCACCCAGCCCCTGACACACACACCAAACCAGCAGAGACCGGTAGATAGTTGGACAAGAAAATAGCCACTTTCTAAAAGTGCTATTTTCAAACATAGAATTTAAAAACCATCCATCCTAAAGGGTGTGTTATTAAATTCTGAGTTCAGGGATACTAAACTCGACTTGCTACCATGCTCCCTGAGTCAGATAGATTATAATGGAGTTAATAATCAGTCTGCCCAGTCTGGCCTATTGGAGGCAGGTAGCCCTTCAATAGTGAAAAACGAAAATGGCTGTAATTCACTATTAGGTCATGCCACACACATCAGGGCATGACCTACCTTTTACCAACAATGCACCCTGCCCTAGGGCCTACCATAGAGGTGTCTGAAATGTGGCAAAGTGAAGGTTTAGAGACTGGTAAGTAGGTTTCCTTACCAAGTCGACATGGCAGTCAGGGACTGCACGCAGGCGCTGCGGTGGCAGGCCTGAGACACATTTTACACGCTGCTTCTGTGGGTGGCACAACCAGTGCTGCAAGCCCACCAGCAGCAGTTAACTTACACGCCCTTGGCACACGCAGTGCACTAGACTAGGGTCTGAACAGTAAGTCAACCAAGCCAATCATGGTAACACCAATCAATGTAACAATTTAACATAGGGAGCACTTGCACTGTGGCACTGATCAGCAGTGGCACAGTGCCCAAAGCAATAAACCAGCAAAAACATCGTAAACAGAGGAGGCAAACAGGAAAAAAAATGGAGGAGAGACTCATGCCAATGATGCCAGGTCTAACACGTGTCCCCTCCAGCTGAAATGTGGGGAGAACTACCCTTCACCCAGGGAGTCCTCATCACTAAGGCGGAAAAATCTGGACAGACCATCAGCATTGGCGTGATCTGTACCAGGGCGGTGTTCCACCGTAAAGTCCATCCCCTGTAGGGAAATGGACCACCTCAACAGCTTTGGGTTCTCACCCCTCATCTGCATTAACCATCTGAGGGGCCTGTGGTCTGTCTGAACCCGGAAGTGAGACCCAAACAAGTAGGGTCTTAGCTTCTTCAGCGCCCAGACCACAGCAAATGCCTCACGCTCTATCGCACTCCACCTTTGTTCCCTGGGAAGTAACCTCCGGCTGATGAAGGCTACAGGTAAGTCTCGGCCCTCCTCATTCATCTGTGCTAGAACAGCCCCCACACCATGCTCTGAAGCGTCCGTCTGGACAATGAATTCTTTTGAAAAGTCGGGTGCCTGGAGGACCGGTGCTGTGCACATTGCAGTTTTCAGGGTGTCAAAGGCTTTCTGACAGGCGTCAGTCCAGATCACAAGTCTCGGCTGCTTCCGGGAAGTCAGCGAGGTCAAGGGGTGCACAATGTTGCCATACCCCTTGACAAACCTCCTGTAGTAACCCGTGAGACCCAAGAAGGCTCTCACCTGAGTCTGGGTTTTGGGCGGTTCCCAAGCCAGGATGGTATCTATCTTGGGTTGCAGGGGGGCCACCTTGCCGCTCCCTACTTGGTGCCCCAAGTACACCACGGAACCCTGCCCAATCTGGCACTTACTAGCCTTGATTGTGAGGCCTGCTCTGCGCAGGGCCAACAACACTTCCTGGAGGTGGCGCAAGTGTTCCTCCCAGCTGGTGCTGAACACTGCTATATCGTCCAGGTAGGCGGCGCTGAAATCTTCCAGCCCGGCCAATACCTGGTTAACCAACCTCTGGAATGTGGCAGGGGCATTCTTCATCCCAAAGGGCATCACACGGAACTGGTAGTGCCCATCTGGTGTGGAGAATGCAGACCTCTCTTTTGCCCCATCAGTCAAGGCGATCTGCCAGTACCCAGACGTTAGATCAAACGTACTAAGGTACCGGGCAGCCCCCAACCGATCGATGAGCTCATCAGCTCTGGGGATGGGGTGCGCGTCAGTCTTGGTGACCGAATTGAGTCCTCGGTAATCCACACAGAACCGAAGTTCTGGTGAAGCACCAGGCGCTGCAGCCTTTGGGACCAAGACCACTGGGCTGGCCCAAGGACTGCTAGAGGACTCAACCACCCCTAAGGCAAACATCTTGGAGACCTCCTCCTTGATGTATGCTCTGACCTTGTCAGTCACCCTGTAGGCCTTGTGCCTCACAGGAGTGCTGTCCCCGGTGTCCACATCATGGACACACCACTGAGTGACACCAGGGATTAAGGAGAACAGATCAGGGAATTGTACCAACAGGTGGCGACAATCTTGCTGCTGCTCAGGGGTCAGTGTGTCAGAGAGGACAACACCATCCACTGACCCATCTTTTTCTTTTGCACACAGGAGGTCAGGAAGAGGCTCACTCTCCTCCTCCATCCCAGCATCTGTGGCAAGGAGCATGCCCACTTCGGACCTTTCTAAGTGGGGCTTTAACCGGTTGACATGCAGGACCCTTAAGGGGTTCCTGGGAGATTTCAAGTCCACCAAGTAGGTGACATCGCTCTTCTTCTCCACAACCTCAAATGGTCCAGTCCACCTGTCCTTGAGCGCACAAGGTTCCACAGGGGCCATGACCCAAACTTTCTGACCAGGTTGAAGCTCAACCAGAGTGGCATTCTGATCGTACCACCGCTTCATCTCTTCCTGGCTGGCCTCCAGATTTGCCTGAGCAAGATCTCTGAAGCGCCGAGTCTGGTTCCTAAAGGCCAGCATGTAACTATATACATCCTGGGGAGGTTTCCTGGGAGATTGCTCCCAGCCTTCTTTGACCAGACTCAAAGGTCCTCTTACCGGGTGACCATACAAAAGCTCAAAGGGGCTGAACCCTAGAGACTTCTGTGGCACCTCACGGTAAGCAAACAGCAGGCATGGCAAGAGGACGTCCCATTTACGCCTCATTGGTTCTTCAAGACCCATGATCATGCCTTTTAGGGTCCGGTTGAATCTCTCAACCAGCCCATTACCTTGAGGGTGGTAAGGAGTGGTAAACTTGTAGGTTACCCCACCCTCCTTCCACAGAGACTTCATATAATTCGAAATGAAGTTGGTGCCCCGGTCTGACACCACCTCTCTGGGGAACCCCATGCGGGAGAAAACACCCATCAGTGCCCGTCCCACCACGGGGGCCGTCACTGTTCGGAGAGGGATGGCTTCCGGGTACCGGGTGGCATGGTCCACCAAGACCAGGATAAACCTGTTGCCCATGGCTGTCTTGGGGTCCAGTGGCCCCACAATGTCAATTCCCACTCGCTCAAAGGGGGTACTGACGACGGGAAAAGGTTGGAGGGGAGCCTTCTGCTTCCGCCCACTTTTCCCACTTGCCTGGCAAGTTTGACAGGTCCTACAATGGATATCTGAATCCCTTCTCATCTGGGGCCAATAAAAATGGGTGACAAGCCTGTCATAGGTCTTGTCCTGCCCCAGATGTCCAGCTAACGGAACGTCATGAGCCAACCCCAGTAGGAAGGCTCTGAAGCGCTGGGGTACCACCAGCACACGGGCTGACCCAGGTTCAGCAGCCTTAGGCTCGCTATACAGGAGGTCGTTCTCCCAGTAGACCCAATGTGATCCTGACTGATCACCTGTCGTTTGGGCTGAGGCCTGCTGCCTCATACCCACAAGAGAAGGGCACACTTTCTGTTCAGCACAAAATTCCTCCCTGGAGGGACCACCATCCTGCTGCCAATGGGTCAGCTCGGGCAGGTCTCCCAGTTCGGCCACTTGTTCTCCTGTCGGTTCCAGGGCATCCCCCTCAGGGTCTGCTCCCTCCTGGACCGCGGGAACGATGGGGGACGGTTTCCCGCGCCCCCTGCCTCTTCTCTTCGCGGTTGGGACCTGGGCCATACTTTCAGGCTCCGGGCCCCCATCAACACCCTTACTGACTGACATGGACCGGGTGGTCGCACACACCCACTCAGGCAGACCCAACATTTCCAGATGCGCTTTTCTCTCCACCTTAGCCCAAGGGGAGTCCTCCAAATCATTGCCCAAGAGACAATCAACAGGCATGGCGGGCCTCACAGCAACCTGAAGAGTACCTGAGACCCCCCCCCACTCAAAGGGAACTTGAGCTACCTCACACTGACTCTGTGAGTTGTCAGCAGCTACAACGGGGTAGAATGCATGAGGGACCACCTGCTCTCTGGACACCAAGTGACACTTGACAGCTGTCACACTCGCTCCGGTGTCTCTGAGAGCTTCCACCCTATGGCCATTAATGGTCACCCACTGCCTATATTTCTTAGTGTTACTAGGCAGAGGGGTTGGAGGGACCATTTCCACGTCTCCTAAAGAGACCAGGGACATTTCTGCGGGACCCCACCCACCGGGGGCACCCATCTCATCCCCTCCCAGGGCTACACTCGCTACCTGACGAGGGGGTGCACGCGGCGGTGCATTCGAATCCTTCATGGGACACTGGGGATCATAATAACGGTGTCCCACCTGCTTACAGGCATAGCAGGTCATGGGGCCCCTGTGAACAGGTTTACCTGTCGGGGCCTCTGGCTTCTTTACAGGGGGAGGCTGGGAACCCTTCCCTTGGTTCCCTTGGGGACTACTTTGGGGCCCTTTCTGAAACTCCCTCTGTTTACCCCTGTCCCCCCCACTCTTCTGCTGGGGACCCTGCCCACCTTTGGCTGAGTCTCCCACTGGACCCTTGTGGACCCTGGTACTGACCCAGCGGTCCGCCTCCTCAGCAAGTTTTCTAGGGTTAGATAGCTTGCTATCAACAAGGTGCTGGCGTAGCTATGGAAAACAGTTATTAGACAAGTGCTCCCAAGCAAACAAATCATAAAGAGCATCATAACTATCAACCTTGCTACCCTTTATCCAACCATCCATGGTTCTGCAGAAAAAAGACACATATTCAACCCACGTAGTACCAGGCAACTTCTTACATTCTCTAAAGGTTTGTCTGTACTTTTCTGGAGTTAAGCCATATCTCAGCATTAAAGCATCTTTCATATGAGTATAAGACATCCTATCCTCAGCAGGAAGGCTCAACAAGGTATCTCTCCCCTCGTTTGTAAAGCGGCTCCACAACCCCGTTCCCCAATCCTTCTCAGGGACCCGGTGGGCCAACAATGCTAACTCATACGCTTTAAACCATTGGCTAATATCTTCATTCTTACTGTAATCCTTGATCACATCTTTCGGAAAATAAAACCTACTTTCTGCAGGCACAGATGGAGTGCTGCCACCAGAGGGATTCAACTCTAAACTCTTAGTTTTAAGCTCCATCTCCCTCACCATCTTCTCACGTTCAAACGCTAATTTCTCTCTCTCAAAATCTAATCTTTTGCTCTCCATTTCAGCTTCTCTCTTGCTTCTTGCATTCTCTAATTCCAACTGCCCTCCTAACTTAAGTTTTGCCATTTCTAACTTGTACCCCCTCTCCTTCTCCCTGTCTTCTAATTCTTCGGGGGAAAGGCTCCTAGAGGACGCACTACTGCCTGGAGATGACACTGGCCCACCTGTGGGATCTTCCTCTTCCTCTTCTTCTTCCTCTTCCGGTACCACCACCGGATCAGAGGGATTTCTGGCCTCTAACCAGGCCTTCAGCGCTTTGAGGAAGCCCTCTTTCTTTGAGACACCTGTGGTAGGAACTTTAAACTGCTTGCAAAATCCTTTCAGATCTTTTAGCGTGTAGGAATCTATCTTCTCCTTATCGAATTCCCCCACAACATTCTCCACAGGTGTAGCAGCTCCGGCATTCTCCATGGTCAAAACTGGCAGTGTTTAAGAAAATACGCTCCAGGAAAGCGGAGAACAAAAATAGGCAATCCTACCAAACAGATTGTGGCTGCGTTATGGTCTGCTTTCACTATGTAGCGTACACTAATCACTGCACATGAGTCATAAATGCAAAGTTCAAATCCTCACCGCTGACCGCCAATGTTAGAACCGGCGGTCTCTAGTTGGCAGAGGTATACACTTCTGACAAATAGGGACCAACCAACTCTAGTCAGGGAAAGGGGATTACACACTCAGATAACCCCTGCTACCCCCTTGGTAGCTTGGCAGAGCAGACAGGCTTATCTCAGAGGCAGTGTGTTAAGCATTTATGACCACATACAGTAATAGAGTGAATACACTACAGATGGACACGACACAGAAGTTATTATAAAAATAGTATTTTTATATAAGGCTTAGCACAAGACCAAATAACGACCAAAAATATACCACAGTCTTAATAAATACTCTTTGGAAGGAAAAATAATAGTTCAAGTAAGGTTTCTTCTTGGCAAATAGTTCTTTAGCAAAGTATTCTTCTGAGCACAGTTCTTTGGCAACAATGTAACCCCCACAGGAGTCACACGACGTCGAGTCTACAAGATTCCCAAGGTTCGGCGTCGACCGCGAGGAGCGCTACGTCGAGCCTGGAGTTGCAACAGACCCCACCAGTACAGTACCTTGAGAAACGAAGAAAACGATGATCCACGACGTCGAGATGTCGGCGTCGATCGTGCCTCGGAGTCGGGCCAATCCACAGCGGCGTCGAGGGATGTCGGGCCGGAGCAGCGCTCACGGCGTCGAGACGGGCGTCGAGTCGATGCGATCAGCAGCGGCGTCGGGACGGGGTCGCTTGGAGGCAGAGCCGATACTCACTCCTCACTGGCATCGATACCGGCGTCGAGACGGGGTCACTTGGAGCCGGGGCCGATACCCACTGCTCACTGGCGTTGCTGCTGGCGTCGAGACTGCAGATTTTCCCTTGCGTACTGGAAACAACACTTTCCAGCAATTCAGCAAATGGTGAAGTCCTTTGGCCCTGTGACTTCAGCAGGAGACTGGCACTCTTCCAGTCCTTGGAGATTTTCTAGCAAGTGTTCAGAGAGTACACACCAAGTTCCTCTCTCCTTGTTCCTTGGCAAAAATAAAGAAGCAGCTTTCAGGTTCCTCCACAGCAAAACAGCACTCTGGCAGAAAGGGGAGGCAAGTCCTTAGATCAGCAGGCTTCTTGTCCTTGGTACAGGTTTCCTTGTCAGAAGTGATCTGAGTTCTTGGTTCAGGGGTCCTTCTCTTATACCCCTTTTTCCCTTTGTTCCCTTTGTCCAAGCAGGGAGATTCCCACCATCTCAGGTTTGTTGTGGGTGTTGCCAGGCAGAGGCACCTGGCCTATTCACTGAGCAGGGCAGAGTCCTCAGCCGCCCAGCAGGAGGCGGAGCCAGTATTGTCGCTGGCAGGAGCAGGGCTATCAGTCGCCCAGCAGGAGGCGGAGCCAGTATTGTGTCAGGCAGGGCAGGCTACTCTTCCCTCACTCTATGTGTAAACGCCCCATTCACCCCACACTGACTCACTCAGACCTCTGGAGCCACCCAGCCCCTGACACACACACCAAACCAGCAGAGACCGGTAGATAGTTGGACAAGAAAATAGCCACTTTCTAAAAGTGCTATTTTCAAACATAGAATTTAAAAACCATCCATCCTAAAGGGTGTGTTATTAAATTCTGAGTTCAGGGATACTAAACTCGACTTGCTACCATGCTCCCTGAGTCAGATAGATTATAATGGAGTTAATAATCAGTCTGCCCAGTCTGGCCTATTGGAGGCAGGTAGCCCTTCAATAGTGAAAAACGAAAATGGCTGTAATTCACTATTAGGTCATGCCACACACATCAGGGCATGACCTACCTTTTACCAACAATGCACCCTGCCCTAGGGCCTACCATAGAGGTGTCTGAAATGTGGCAAAGTGAAGGTTTAGAGACTGGTAAGTAGGTTTCCTTACCAAGTCGACATGGCAGTCAGGGACTGCACGCAGGCGCTGCGGTGGCAGGCCTGAGACACATTTTACACGCTGCTTCTGTGGGTGGCACAACCAGTGCTGCAAGCCCACCAGCAGCAGTTAACTTACACGCCCTTGGCACACGCAGTGCACTAGACTAGGGTCTGAACAGTAAGTCAACCAAGCCAATCATGGTAACACCAATCAATGTAACAATTTAACATAGGGAGCACTTGCACTGTGGCACTGATCAGCAGTGGCACAGTGCCCAAAGCAATAAACCAGCAAAAACATCGTAAACAGAGGAGGCAAACAGGAAAAAAAATGGAGGAGAGACTCATGCCAATGATGCCAGGTCTAACACGTGTCCCCTCCAGCTGAAATGTGGGGAGAACTACCCTTCACCCAGGGAGTCCTCATCACTAAGGCGGAAAAATCTGGACAGACCATCAGCATTGGCGTGATCTGTACCAGGGCGGTGTTCCACCGTAAAGTCCATCCCCTGTAGGGAAATGGACCACCTCAACAGCTTTGGGTTCTCACCCCTCATCTGCATTAACCATCTGAGGGGCCTGTGGTCTGTCTGAACCCGGAAGTGAGACCCAAACAAGTAGGGTCTTAGCTTCTTCAGCGCCCAGACCACAGCAAATGCCTCACGCTCTATCGCACTCCACCTTTGTTCCCTGGGAAGTAACCTCCGGCTGATGAAGGCTACAGGTAAGTCTCGGCCCTCCTCATTCATCTGTGCTAGAACAGCCCCCACACCATGCTCTGAAGCGTCCGTCTGGACAATGAATTCTTTTGAAAAGTCGGGTGCCTGGAGGACCGGTGCTGTGCACATTGCAGTTTTCAGGGTGTCAAAGGCTTTCTGACAGGCGTCAGTCCAGATCACAAGTCTCGGCTGCTTCCGGGAAGTCAGCGAGGTCAAGGGGTGCACAATGTTGCCATACCCCTTGACAAACCTCCTGTAGTAACCCGTGAGACCCAAGAAGGCTCTCACCTGAGTCTGGGTTTTGGGCGGTTCCCAAGCCAGGATGGTATCTATCTTGGGTTGCAGGGGGGCCACCTTGCCGCTCCCTACTTGGTGCCCCAAGTACACCACGGAACCCTGCCCAATCTGGCACTTACTAGCCTTGATTGTGAGGCCTGCTCTGCGCAGGGCCAACAACACTTCCTGGAGGTGGCGCAAGTGTTCCTCCCAGCTGGTGCTGAACACTGCTATATCGTCCAGGTAGGCGGCGCTGAAATCTTCCAGCCCGGCCAATACCTGGTTAACCAACCTCTGGAATGTGGCAGGGGCATTCTTCATCCCAAAGGGCATCACACGGAACTGGTAGTGCCCATCTGGTGTGGAGAATGCAGACCTCTCTTTTGCCCCATCAGTCAAGGCGATCTGCCAGTACCCAGACGTTAGATCAAACGTACTAAGGTACCGGGCAGCCCCCAACCGATCGATGAGCTCATCAGCTCTGGGGATGGGGTGCGCGTCAGTCTTGGTGACCGAATTGAGTCCTCGGTAATCCACACAGAACCGAAGTTCTGGTGAAGCACCAGGCGCTGCAGCCTTTGGGACCAAGACCACTGGGCTGGCCCAAGGACTGCTAGAGGACTCAACCACCCCTAAGGCAAACATCTTGGAGACCTCCTCCTTGATGTATGCTCTGACCTTGTCAGTCACCCTGTAGGCCTTGTGCCTCACAGGAGTGCTGTCCCCGGTGTCCACATCATGGACACACCACTGAGTGACACCAGGGATTAAGGAGAACAGATCAGGGAATTGTACCAACAGGTGGCGACAATCTTGCTGCTGCTCAGGGGTCAGTGTGTCAGAGAGGACAACACCATCCACTGACCCATCTTTTTCTTTTGCACACAGGAGGTCAGGAAGAGGCTCACTCTCCTCCTCCATCCCAGCATCTGTGGCAAGGAGCATGCCCACTTCGGACCTTTCTAAGTGGGGCTTTAACCGGTTGACATGCAGGACCCTTAAGGGGTTCCTGGGAGATTTCAAGTCCACCAAGTAGGTGACATCGCTCTTCTTCTCCACAACCTCAAATGGTCCAGTCCACCTGTCCTTGAGCGCACAAGGTTCCACAGGGGCCATGACCCAAACTTTCTGACCAGGTTGAAGCTCAACCAGAGTGGCATTCTGATCGTACCACCGCTTCATCTCTTCCTGGCTGGCCTCCAGATTTGCCTGAGCAAGATCTCTGAAGCGCCGAGTCTGGTTCCTAAAGGCCAGCATGTAACTATATACATCCTGGGGAGGTTTCCTGGGAGATTGCTCCCAGCCTTCTTTGACCAGACTCAAAGGTCCTCTTACCGGGTGACCATACAAAAGCTCAAAGGGGCTGAACCCTAGAGACTTCTGTGGCACCTCACGGTAAGCAAACAGCAGGCATGGCAAGAGGACGTCCCATTTACGCCTCATTGGTTCTTCAAGACCCATGATCATGCCTTTTAGGGTCCGGTTGAATCTCTCAACCAGCCCATTACCTTGAGGGTGGTAAGGAGTGGTAAACTTGTAGGTTACCCCACCCTCCTTCCACAGAGACTTCATATAATTCGAAATGAAGTTGGTGCCCCGGTCTGACACCACCTCTCTGGGGAACCCCATGCGGGAGAAAACACCCATCAGTGCCCGTCCCACCACGGGGGCCGTCACTGTTCGGAGAGGGATGGCTTCCGGGTACCGGGTGGCATGGTCCACCAAGACCAGGATAAACCTGTTGCCCATGGCTGTCTTGGGGTCCAGTGGCCCCACAATGTCAATTCCCACTCGCTCAAAGGGGGTACTGACGACGGGAAAAGGTTGGAGGGGAGCCTTCTGCTTCCGCCCACTTTTCCCACTTGCCTGGCAAGTTTGACAGGTCCTACAATGGATATCTGAATCCCTTCTCATCTGGGGCCAATAAAAATGGGTGACAAGCCTGTCATAGGTCTTGTCCTGCCCCAGATGTCCAGCTAACGGAACGTCATGAGCCAACCCCAGTAGGAAGGCTCTGAAGCGCTGGGGTACCACCAGCACACGGGCTGACCCAGGTTCAGCAGCCTTAGGCTCGCTATACAGGAGGTCGTTCTCCCAGTAGACCCAATGTGATCCTGACTGATCACCTGTCGTTTGGGCTGAGGCCTGCTGCCTCATACCCACAAGAGAAGGGCACACTTTCTGTTCAGCACAAAATTCCTCCCTGGAGGGACCACCATCCTGCTGCCAATGGGTCAGCTCGGGCAGGTCTCCCAGTTCGGCCACTTGTTCTCCTGTCGGTTCCAGGGCATCCCCCTCAGGGTCTGCTCCCTCCTGGACCGCGGGAACGATGGGGGACGGTTTCCCGCGCCCCCTGCCTCTTCTCTTCGCGGTTGGGACCTGGGCCATACTTTCAGGCTCCGGGCCCCCATCAACACCCTTACTGACTGACATGGACCGGGTGGTCGCACACACCCACTCAGGCAGACCCAACATTTCCAGATGCGCTTTTCTCTCCACCTTAGCCCAAGGGGAGTCCTCCAAATCATTGCCCAAGAGACAATCAACAGGCATGGCGGGCCTCACAGCAACCTGAAGAGTACCTGAGACCCCCCCCCACTCAAAGGGAACTTGAGCTACCTCACACTGACTCTGTGAGTTGTCAGCAGCTACAACGGGGTAGAATGCATGAGGGACCACCTGCTCTCTGGACACCAAGTGACACTTGACAGCTGTCACACTCGCTCCGGTGTCTCTGAGAGCTTCCACCCTATGGCCATTAATGGTCACCCACTGCCTATATTTCTTAGTGTTACTAGGCAGAGGGGTTGGAGGGACCATTTCCACGTCTCCTAAAGAGACCAGGGACATTTCTGCGGGACCCCACCCACCGGGGGCACCCATCTCATCCCCTCCCAGGGCTACACTCGCTACCTGACGAGGGGGTGCACGCGGCGGTGCATTCGAATCCTTCATGGGACACTGGGGATCATAATAACGGTGTCCCACCTGCTTACAGGCATAGCAGGTCATGGGGCCCCTGTGAACAGGTTTACCTGTCGGGGCCTCTGGCTTCTTTACAGGGGGAGGCTGGGAACCCTTCCCTTGGTTCCCTTGGGGACTACTTTGGGGCCCTTTCTGAAACTCCCTCTGTTTACCCCTGTCCCCCCCACTCTTCTGCTGGGGACCCTGCCCACCTTTGGCTGAGTCTCCCACTGGACCCTTGTGGACCCTGGTACTGACCCAGCGGTCCGCCTCCTCAGCAAGTTTTCTAGGGTTAGATAGCTTGCTATCAACAAGGTGCTGGCGTAGCTATGGAAAACAGTTATTAGACAAGTGCTCCCAAGCAAACAAATCATAAAGAGCATCATAACTATCAACCTTGCTACCCTTTATCCAACCATCCATGGTTCTGCAGAAAAAAGACACATATTCAACCCACGTAGTACCAGGCAACTTCTTACATTCTCTAAAGGTTTGTCTGTACTTTTCTGGAGTTAAGCCATATCTCAGCATTAAAGCATCTTTCATATGAGTATAAGACATCCTATCCTCAGCAGGAAGGCTCAACAAGGTATCTCTCCCCTCGTTTGTAAAGCGGCTCCACAACCCCGTTCCCCAATCCTTCTCAGGGACCCGGTGGGCCAACAATGCTAACTCATACGCTTTAAACCATTGGCTAATATCTTCATTCTTACTGTAATCCTTGATCACATCTTTCGGAAAATAAAACCTACTTTCTGCAGGCACAGATGGAGTGCTGCCACCAGAGGGATTCAACTCTAAACTCTTAGTTTTAAGCTCCATCTCCCTCACCATCTTCTCACGTTCAAACGCTAATTTCTCTCTCTCAAAATCTAATCTTTTGCTCTCCATTTCAGCTTCTCTCTTGCTTCTTGCATTCTCTAATTCCAACTGCCCTCCTAACTTAAGTTTTGCCATTTCTAACTTGTACCCCCTCTCCTTCTCCCTGTCTTCTAATTCTTCGGGGGAAAGGCTCCTAGAGGACGCACTACTGCCTGGAGATGACACTGGCCCACCTGTGGGATCTTCCTCTTCCTCTTCTTCTTCCTCTTCCGGTACCACCACCGGATCAGAGGGATTTCTGGCCTCTAACCAGGCCTTCAGCGCTTTGAGGAAGCCCTCTTTCTTTGAGACACCTGTGGTAGGAACTTTAAACTGCTTGCAAAATCCTTTCAGATCTTTTAGCGTGTAGGAATCTATCTTCTCCTTATCGAATTCCCCCACAACATTCTCCACAGGTGTAGCAGCTCCGGCATTCTCCATGGTCAAAACTGGCAGTGTTTAAGAAAATACGCTCCAGGAAAGCGGAGAACAAAAATAGGCAATCCTACCAAACAGATTGTGGCTGCGTTATGGTCTGCTTTCACTATGTAGCGTACACTAATCACTGCACATGAGTCATAAATGCAAAGTTCAAATCCTCACCGCTGACCGCCAATGTTAGAACCGGCGGTCTCTAGTTGGCAGAGGTATACACTTCTGACAAATAGGGACCAACCAACTCTAGTCAGGGAAAGGGGATTACACACTCAGATAACCCCTGCTACCCCCTTGGTAGCTTGGCAGAGCAGACAGGCTTATCTCAGAGGCAGTGTGTTAAGCATTTATGACCACATACAGTAATAGAGTGAATACACTACAGATGGACACGACACAGAAGTTATTATAAAAATAGTATTTTTATATAAGGCTTAGCACAAGACCAAATAACGACCAAAAATATACCACAGTCTTAATAAATACTCTTTGGAAGGAAAAATAATAGTTCAAGTAAGGTTTCTTCTTGGCAAATAGTTCTTTAGCAAAGTATTCTTCTGAGCACAGTTCTTTGGCAACAATGTAACCCCCACAGGAGTCACACGACGTCGAGTCTACAAGATTCCCAAGGTTCGGCGTCGACCGCGAGGAGCGCTACGTCGAGCCTGGAGTTGCAACAGACCCCACCAGTACAGTACCTTGAGAAACGAAGAAAACGATGATCCACGACGTCGAGATGTCGGCGTCGATCGTGCCTCGGAGTCGGGCCAATCCACAGCGGCGTCGAGGGATGTCGGGCCGGAGCAGCGCTCACGGCGTCGAGACGGGCGTCGAGTCGATGCGATCAGCAGCGGCGTCGGGACGGGGTCGCTTGGAGGCAGAGCCGATACTCACTCCTCACTGGCATCGATACCGGCGTCGAGACGGGGTCACTTGGAGCCGGGGCCGATACCCACTGCTCACTGGCGTTGCTGCTGGCGTCGAGACTGCAGATTTTCCCTTGCGTACTGGAAACAACACTTTCCAGCAATTCAGCAAATGGTGAAGTCCTTTGGCCCTGTGACTTCAGCAGGAGACTGGCACTCTTCCAGTCCTTGGAGATTTTCTAGCAAGTGTTCAGAGAGTACACACCAAGTTCCTCTCTCCTTGTTCCTTGGCAAAAATAAAGAAGCAGCTTTCAGGTTCCTCCACAGCAAAACAGCACTCTGGCAGAAAGGGGAGGCAAGTCCTTAGATCAGCAGGCTTCTTGTCCTTGGTACAGGTTTCCTTGTCAGAAGTGATCTGAGTTCTTGGTTCAGGGGTCCTTCTCTTATACCCCTTTTTCCCTTTGTTCCCTTTGTCCAAGCAGGGAGATTCCCACCATCTCAGGTTTGTTGTGGGTGTTGCCAGGCAGAGGCACCTGGCCTATTCACTGAGCAGGGCAGAGTCCTCAGCCGCCCAGCAGGAGGCGGAGCCAGTATTGTCGCTGGCAGGAGCAGGGCTATCAGTCGCCCAGCAGGAGGCGGAGCCAGTATTGTGTCAGGCAGGGCAGGCTACTCTTCCCTCACTCTATGTGTAAACGCCCCATTCACCCCACACTGACTCACTCAGACCTCTGGAGCCACCCAGCCCCTGACACACACACCAAACCAGCAGAGACCGGTAGATAGTTGGACAAGAAAATAGCCACTTTCTAAAAGTGCTATTTTCAAACATAGAATTTAAAAACCATCCATCCTAAAGGGTGTGTTATTAAATTCTGAGTTCAGGGATACTAAACTCGACTTGCTACCATGCTCCCTGAGTCAGATAGATTATAATGGAGTTAATAATCAGTCTGCCCAGTCTGGCCTATTGGAGGCAGGTAGCCCTTCAATAGTGAAAAACGAAAATGGCTGTAATTCACTATTAGGTCATGCCACACACATCAGGGCATGACCTACCTTTTACCAACAATGCACCCTGCCCTAGGGCCTACCATAGAGGTGTCTGAAATGTGGCAAAGTGAAGGTTTAGAGACTGGTAAGTAGGTTTCCTTACCAAGTCGACATGGCAGTCAGGGACTGCACGCAGGCGCTGCGGTGGCAGGCCTGAGACACATTTTACACGCTGCTTCTGTGGGTGGCACAACCAGTGCTGCAAGCCCACCAGCAGCAGTTAACTTACACGCCCTTGGCACACGCAGTGCACTAGACTAGGGTCTGAACAGTAAGTCAACCAAGCCAATCATGGTAACACCAATCAATGTAACAATTTAACATAGGGAGCACTTGCACTGTGGCACTGATCAGCAGTGGCACAGTGCCCAAAGCAATAAACCAGCAAAAACATCGTAAACAGAGGAGGCAAACAGGAAAAAAATGGAGGAGAGACTCATGCCAATGATGCCAGGTCTAACAGCGCCCTTGACAGATTTACTGTTTTTTGCAACGACCACGAGCTAGTAGTTAACGTCGACAAGACCAAGTTCATGGTGTTGCATAAACAGAACTCCTCTCAAACCCTTATTATTAGACTTGGGATGTACCTCATTTGAGGAGGCAGCGGGTTTTAGACCCCTGGCCTACTGGAGACGATTATGGACACCACCGGAGCTAGCACCATATGCTAAGGCAGTAAAGTATATTAGAGAAACAGATACGTCTTCAAAAATTAATTGGTTACAAAAGATCAAGGGCACATTATTTGAAATGGGGCTTCGTAATTTGTGGGAAGATCCAGAAGAGAATTTGTTTCCAAGTTAAAATGATTATAAAGCACTTTATAGGGAAATGGTCAGTTATAAGACCATGTTGTTGGTGAGTAGTACCTGCCTGACAGGCATCTTTCTAGAACATAAGTTTGAATTCAGGCCTGAAGCATACTGGGATTTCATCGCGAGACCCTGTGATAGGAAATTATATCACCAATTTAGAGTGGGTACCCTCCCCATTAAATCCTTCACATCAAAGTGGCATAATGCTTTAGACACCAAATGTCCTATGTGGCTAACTATGGAAGTGTCTATAGCCCATGTATAGTTTGTATGCCCAGCATATAAGGGTCCTCAACACAAATGGCTCAAGCCGATCTGTTCAAATCTTGGCACAAGATCTTGCCAAATAGCATTGCGTATTTTGAAAACAGATACAAGCGAAGACGTAGCTATAGCTATGGCAAAGTTCTTGAGCTGGACATGGGCCCTTAGAAGAACCTGTCTGGAGGCTACCGCAGTTACTAATCTGCATGAATTAATCTGCATATATATTTAGTGAGGTGTATCCTCTGTGTACTGTACTCCCATGAATAACCGGATTTGTTTTTCTTTTATATGGTGATTCAAATTTTTCCTTTTAACATTAAGGATATCAATCCTAGTTACTATTTTTACTACTATTAAATGTTATTAAATTTCTTTCTTTTACATAGAATCGTACAATTGTAACAAAAAATTCAATTTTTAATGATATGTTAAGGAATTTTAAATTGCAATGACTATTTCCTAAGGCATTTTATGATATTGCATGTATTATATGTCTTTTATGATTGAAAATATCGAATAAAGACTAAATTGATTGATTGAAGTAAGGCAGTCTATTTTCATTGCTATCATTAGGGCCCAGGGCTCCCTTGCTGCAAATAAGGTGGTGTTAAGATGTGAGGAGTATATCCTCCCCAAAGTGGAAGTGGCATACAGCTTTAGGCATTGGACCAATGGCCCAGAGCAGTGGACAAAAGAGTAGATGGCCTGCTTCACAAGGCAATAATAAAACATTAGTGCAGCAGTACAGCTGTACCAGGGCCTATGGTTGTGAGGAATCTATAGTACCCAAATTATGGGGCGCAGTGTTTCTAGGTACATTTCTGGTTTAATTTGATGCATTAACACTTAGAACTTTCACATCCAGTGTAAATTTCGGACTAAACAAAAGGTACCCTTGAAATGATTTCATAAGTCTCGCCCTTCCTTCCTGCACCTTCCGTTGAGGCATGCCACCTCTACCATCCCCTGCCACCCTTGCTTACCAAAAAGCTGTTGTGGA
Source organism: Triturus cristatus (assembly GCF_964204655.1). Taxonomy (NCBI): domain Eukaryota; kingdom Metazoa; phylum Chordata; class Amphibia; order Caudata; family Salamandridae; genus Triturus; species Triturus cristatus. Next base: position 250,454,146 of record NC_140586.1, read on the forward strand.
GGACCCGACTTGTAAACATTTTATTCTGGGGAAGAAAATCTGAAGACCTTTGATGTAAGAGAATTTCTTTATGAAATATACAGCGCTAAAGTGTGACAATGTTAGATGTTAGCCAAACACTTTAGTTTACGAAATTACACAGGTATTCAGTGTACAACTGCCTTGGCGACTGCAGTATCCTCTGGAGGAAGGGTCCACATGAAGACCTTAAGTTTGGGAGCATTCAGAGGGTGTGAGGGGTGATCTGCGGATCAGAACTTCATCGCAGCTCAGCGCAGATCTGGTAGGCGTGAGGGGAGTGGGTGAAAGAGTAAACAGGGTCATCTCGTGGTCTGGCCTGGTTGTTCGGGATGGTGAAGGTGAAACGCTGGAAGAGAGTGGTGAAGAAGAGAAACAGCTCCATCCTGGCTAGTTGCTCCCCCAAGCAGACACGGCGACCTGGAGGTAAGCGTGGGAAATAGAGAAAGGCAAAATATTAGGCCATCGTAGGAACAAGAGGGCAAGAAAGTGCAAGTGCTTCAATGACGTTTTTTGGAGATACTATCATAAAATACTGCGGGTAGCATATTTGGAAGTCCATCAGTTTTGAAAGTCTGAAAATTTCCCTTGATAAGAAATCACTTCTATGGCAAACACAGTGAAACTCAGTATTGAAGTGCTAGGGGGAATCATCCAGTCTTCCATTTTCCAAGCCTGAAAACAAAACTTAAGGTAGAGCATTCAATTTAATGAGCCTTATTCATCAAAGGCAATAATGTATTCTGTGATAAAACGGATAACAGTGAATAGAGACCTACCATGAATTTAGAAACAGAGGAGTTGAAATACAAAACGTGGATATGGTCCTTGAAATACCGATATCTTTTCTAATCATTCAGTTTCCTGTTATCAAGCAGAAAATGTTGAAACATCTTAATCCTCTAAAATGACAAGTTTTGACTGACAAATGCTAAGCCCTTTTTTTCAGTAAAAGCATTATGTGAGAAATTGGATTATTAATTGGAGTGGTTGTGAGACCTCATCAATGATCATGTCACTATTCTGTATCATGTCAGGTCAGGTTACTATAACTTAAACCCTAGTTCAGACCTGGGTAGCTGTGGCCCAGTACTGTCAGGCTTAACTCAAAGGAAACAAGTGTAAAGCATTTAACAATACTAAGGGGGGCGTGGCTTGAGGCGTCAAGATGGCGGTCACACTCTAAGAGTGCTCCGCACCCCGCCGTCATCCGCCTCGATTCCAGCTCACGTCAGCGCCCATCCGCGACTCCTACCTGGTCGTTGAGACCCCCAGACCGGTGGTGCCGTTCCACTGTGCCTACGGTGTCAGTGCGAGGCGTTTGGAGCAGGCGGCCGGCAGCGGCCTGGTTTCCCTGCTGTGGCGGTCCCTTGCCGGCGGCGCTGTGGTGCCGCTCGAGTGGCGGGGCGAATTGGAGCCGGGTCATCGGCAGCAACCGGACTTGCCTGGGCTTGAGCGAGCTCCCATACTCGTCGGGCGAGATCGTCCCGGGAGGCGCTCTGGGGGTCCTGACACCAGCGGCCTTGAGGTCTACAGTCCCGCCTCCGGCGAATTGGCAGGCGTGTCGGCTGGCGACCGGGGAGCAGTTGCGGCGAGAAGTGCCCCTACATCGCACGGCTGGATTGACTCTCCGGCTCAAGGCTACATCGCTGACTCCAGTGAGTGGGGCAGGGACCGGCTGTCAGATCGGGCAGTGGCGCGGGTGTGAGACGAGTGACCCCCCCCCCCCTTCCCCCTGCTGGGCCTGGCTCTGTGGGACATTCCTTGCTTCCCTCCCGCCTTGAGGCCACCTGAGGGGCTGGCGTGCCCTGGCGCACCGTGCAGGCCCCATCCCGCTGGTTGCTGTGTGAGGAGTGGCGCGACCTGCAGCAGGGCCTGCAGTGTGGGTGGCGCTGGGCCTACTTATCCCCTGAGCCTGTGGACTGCCCTGCCGGAGCTGCCTCCCACTGAGACATTAGGTGGGTCCTCATCCTCCGGTGAGTGGGGCAGAGGATCGGCTGTCTTATCGGGCAGCGGCGTGTGGGAAGAGAAACACGTGCCCCCCTTCCACTCCCCTCCTCTGTCTCTCGCTGCAGGGCCGACTCGTGGGCATGTTCTGCAGTATTGGGCTCAGCGAGGTCTAGATCGTGGCCTGCTGCATTGTTGGGGTCGGGCCTGTTGCGGGTGATTTCAGCCATCTTCCCGGGTGGCAGTGGGCGCCTTTTGGGCGCGGGGCCTGGACCAACTGGCTTCCTTGTCGACTGGGTCTCGGCGCATGGTGGAGGCCCTCACCCGCCCTTGATGACGAACAGCAGATTGCAGGGTCTAGATCGCTGACAGGGCTGCCTGGTTGTGATTCCGTGGTACGGTGCTCCTTACCCATGGGTGGGAGGTCTCGGCCACCATATCGGGTGACGGTGGTGGGGGGCATTACCGTGGGTATACCCTGAGCTGGTGAACGAACTCCTCGTGCTTGTCTGCTGGCGGCGCCCTCCTTGTGCCGGCTGCCTTCCTGACGCCTTGGTGCCACACTTGCGATGCCAGGGAACTGGGACTAATGCGGGCCGGCTGGCGGCCCAGGATTGGGTCCACGTGTTGCCGGTAGCCGAAGGTCCGTTAGCCTCCTACCCCCCCCTCTGGACTTACGATCAATGCCTTTACTCTCTGCCGGACGGGGTCCCCCAGGTGCCCGCTCTTCGGCGGTCCACGTTTAGTGATCGAGACACTTCTTGACATTGTGGGTCCCCGGCCTCCTTACAGAGTTCTCGAGACCACTGGCTCCCCCTGCGCTGGGTCCTCGACATCGGGGAGACGAACGGATCTATCCTCGACCGTGGGGATGGACAAGGGCCCTAAATCCACGCCGGCTCCCACGCAGACAAAAATGGACTAGTTTACCACTTCTAATCAAGAACCTCCCAGGAGGGTGGCGGGGGGTCCTTCAGACAGGGATTTTGATACCATCCTTCAAGCCATCAGTGCCTTGCAGGCGTCCGTCGAAGGGAAGATTGGGGAAATCAAGGCGGATGTGTCCCTCCTCCGACAAATCCGCCACAACGCGGCTGACGAAAGCAGAGTCCCGCATCTCTACTGCAAAGGACGACATCTCCCAGCTGAAGGACCAAGTGACCCACCTTTGCAATCATACCAAGGAGCTCCACCGGCGCGCTGAGGATGCGGAGAACCGTGCACGTCGCAACAACCTCCGCCTGGTGGGGTTTCCTGAAGGGGTCGAGACGGGTCAGGTGGCCATCTTCGTCGAAGACTGGTTTACGTCGTGGATGCCTAAAGACACCCTCTCGAGGTGGTTTGTGGTTGAGAGGGCGCACAGATCCCTTGCACCCAGGCCACCCCCTGGAGCTCCCCCTCGCCCCACCACCCTGAAAGTTCTCAACTTCAAGGATCGTGATGCCATCCTGCAGGCGGCACGAGGAGAGGGTCCCCTCAAGTTTCAAAATCACACCATTATGGTATTCCCGGATTACACCAGGGAAGTCCAAGATCTCCGGCGCTCATACATGGACGTTAAGAAGAAGCTGCGCGCCTTAGGCCTACAGTACCAGCTTCAATTCCCTGCATTCCTCCGGGTCATTTTCCAGGGCAAAACGCAGTTCTTCAACTCACCCCAGGCGGCATGGACATAGCTGACGGAAGAACACCCTCTCCATCATAGACGCGATCCTTCCTCGGACGATTGGACTCCCAGCCAGAGGGGCCGCGGTCGCTGGGACGTCGGCGCCGACGCCGCACAAGATCTCATAGGGGGCGCCGGTTGCAGGCGCCCGCACTCAGGTCCTCGAGCGTGGCGGCCCACAGACTTCGTGACTCTTCTGGCCAATCTGGCTCTCCGCCCCGCATCAGGCACCGCTCCACTGAGATCTTACCGGGATCATCCTCATCGCTGTCCCAGGTGGGCTCGCCCAAGATAGGCTCTGACCTTTCTCGCACTCCTACTCTCTAAAGGCCTATGGGGTCAGGTTTGCAGCATGCCCGCCATCTGGGTGGGAGGGCCCACCAGCGGGGTCCTCCGGCACTGGCAGACTTCAATGTTCATTTCAATTGTTTTAATACTAATCCGTTCTTCTGGAGGGGTCTTCCATGCAACCAATTCGAGTGTTTTAGTTTGGCCTTGTTAAATGGGAGGTCCACAGATGCTTCCGTTCTCGAAGTGTAGGGTGGGGAGGGGGATGGGTAGGTTTGGGATTGTTTTTTCCCTAGATTGTTTTTCTTGTTTTGCTGTTTCAGCTTCCACGGATCGACATACGCATCTTCTCCAAGGGCTGGGTTTGTCCAGTATTTTCCTGCTAATGAGGGTTCGGTGGCCCCAGGTACCCTGTGGGAGGCCGGGAAGGCGACCATACGAGGTGTCGTGAAGGGGCAGCTTAAAAAACAGAGACTGGAGCAATCACTTTCCCCGTCTGAGGACGCCACCCAGGGCCGCCAATTCGCTCACCTTCGGGACGAAATTAGGCAGCTGTCCTTAGATGCTGCCAAGCTCCTATAGAGGTAGTCGGTAGCGAGGGTATATGGCAGGGCTGACAAAAACGGTACTATCTTGCACAGGCTAGCCACATACCCCAAGGCGAATCGTATTATTCCAGAGATGGTAGACGGACATGGTAGGGTGCACAGCGCCTCATTGGCGATGGCTCGCACATTTTCCGCGTATTACCGGCCTTTGTACACAGCACAAACCCCCGACCTACCGCTCCAGGTTCTCCTGGAATGTGGCAACGTGCGTCTCCCTCGGTTGGAGTCGCCCGCCCAGAATGATCTGGACCGCCCCATCTCTAGGACAGAGATTGAGGAAGCGATTTCTCTCACTTCATCGGGTAAGACCCCGGGTCCAGGCGGCCTCCCTGTTCTGCTCGATTTTCCTGGCCTTCTTGTGTTAACAAGTGATTGAATGTGACTTCAGTCTCTTACCATTCAAGCCTAAGGGTTAGAGTAGTGGATGGAGTCTATTTACTAGGCACTTCGACATGATTCTGTGCTCTTCCCCATAGATCAGGGCTTGCACATATAGCCTAGGGGATAGATTCGTTGGTATTGGGGATAACCTGTCCTGTAGTGAGGGTATTTCATGGAGCCGTGCTGAATGCAGGCCTGGTAGGCCTCAAACGGGAGAGACTCCATCTTTCTTTCTGCTCCGGCAGCTTGGGATTCTTCTAGGTCAAACGTAATGTTTTAGTTATGAGGTGTTATTCGCTTGGAGAGAACCGGTTCAGGCCGGCCCTTATCGAAGGATTGTATTTTTCTTCATGCCGAAGACACTACATCAGGCCGGCCGGCTGGGAACGTGTCCTTGGTACGGGGAGGTACAAGAATTTGGTGGGCGGCAGGTTACGGGCCGGAATTTTCCATGAGGAAATGCACCTCTATATTAGTGAAAGTCTGAGGCAGTTACAAGGGCAGTCCGTAGGCGGCATCTAGCCGTTAGCAGTAAAGCTACTACTTATTCCAGGGGAGACAGACGCCATCTTGAAGGCGGAGAAGAACTGAGAGACAGATGCTTTCCTAACAGAATAACCAGAGAGGAGAGAGTAGCCGATAAGGAAGAGGTCCCAGTGACTCGGAGAAGGGTGATTCCAGGCGAGCCGAGGCACAGACGAGAAGGGAGCCTAGATGACCACTGAGTGCAGGCTACATACTACTAAGGTGATGTCGACCCTTTCTTATTAGAGTGTACAACTTAATCTTTCACTTTTCTTTGCAGGTTATGTGTTATATCGTAATGTTATGTGAGTGTATGTGCAATGAGTAATAAAGTATCCAGTTTGTAGTGAACCAACATATGCTGTGTGTTCTTGTATAAGAGGGTAGCCTATTCTTCTAGTCAGCTGCGGCTACATGAACAGATGTTAACCCTGATCAGGTAAGTGGTAACTGAATAGGGGAAAGAGGAGCCCCTCAAACCTGAGAACAGGCTATGCCCGAACTGGCAATCCTTGTGTGATCTGATGAATAGTGAGACTGATTCCCTTTTTGTATGTTATGGTGATCATAGGATGAACTGTCGTATGAGACTGCCGTCTGGGTAGAGAGGTCTGGGTTCGTATGGGACCGCGAGGCCGCCACTTGTGATACTGTCGTATGGGCAGAGAGGTCTGGGTTCGTATGGGACCGCGAGGCCGCCACTTGTGATACTGTCGTATGGGCAGAGAGGTCTGGATCCGTATGGGATCGCGAGGCCGCCGATTGTGCTGAGACTGCCGTCTGGGTAGAGAGGTCTGGGTTCGTATGGGACCGCGAGGCCGCCACTTGTGATACTGTCGTATGGGCAGAGAGGTCTGGGTTCGTATGGGACCGCGAGGCCGCCACTTATGAGATCTTGGTATGCATAGTAGGAATCCCCTGTCCTTAGGTGATCGATATATATGGTTGTAGGATTGTAAATAGGTTCTAGGGAGGGGGTAACGTTCTGGCTGGGTTAGTGAGGCTCTGATGAGCGGGTTCTATCTGATCCGAAAACCCAAGCAGAACACTCCCCCAAGAATATTACGCGTTGTACCACGATACTCTTGTGCCACATCTGGCTGCCCTATTCCGGGAAGCCCTGGAAAAGGGTTCTTTTCCGCCAGAAACAGATATCGCCACCATTGTGGTCCTCCCGAAATCTCAGCCCCCTTCCAACCAGTGTGCGGACTACCGTCCCATCTCCCTCCTTAATACGGAGATCAAGTTATACGCCACCATCCTGGCCCAGCGATTGAAGCCTTATTTGCCCTTGTTGGTCCACCAGGACCAATGCGGATTCATGCCCAAGCGCGCGACCCGACACTGCCTTCGGAGGCTGCAGCTGGCTCTAGCCCATCAACACCTGCTCACCCCGTACCTTGCTCTCCTCCTCATAGTCTTTGAAAAAGCCTTCAACTCAGTGTACTGGACATACCTACGGGATGAGTTGGCCGAGATGGGATTCGGACACCAGTTCCTGGCTCTGTTACAGGTACTCTACGCACAACCGCTCGCGCGTGTGCTGGTCAATGGCGTACTATCAGAAGCCTTTCACATTGCCAGGGGCACAAGGCAGGGCTGTCCCCTCTCACCCTTGCTGTTCGCCATGGCGATGTAGACACTGGTGTCCCTGGTGCGGGCCATGGACCATATTGGGGGCTGGGAATGGCCCAATACTGAACCGGACAAGATCGCATTGTATGCGAGTGATGTCTTGCTCTTTCTGGCCGAACCCCCCTCCTCGGGACCACACTGCCTCCAGATCTTGCAGGCATTTGGGCAGGCCTCTGGTCTTCGACTGAACCCAGGGAAATCTGTGCTGGTCCCACTCCACCTGTCGAGGGACTGCTACGACTGATAATCCAACATACCGCTTCGGCGCAACTCTTTTTGAATACTTGGGGATATGGGTTACCTTGCTTCTGGAATTGGGCTGGTCCCTTAATGTCACCCCGCTGGTTAAAAAGGCCAAAGACGACCTTCAAAAATGGAAGACGTTGCCCCTAAACCCCCTAGGGAGGGTCGCTCTGTTTAAAATGATGATCCTCCCCAGGTTTCTTTATGTCCTTCAAAATACTCCCTTCTGCTTTCCCAGGACCTGGTTCAGGGAACTGGACAGCCTCGCGACCAAATTTCTTTGGGGCAGAGGGAGGGCGACCACATGCCGGATCCCCTTCTTTGATGGGGGTATGGGGATGACGCATTTGTACGTTTACTTCTTGGCAACACGTCTCCTGGTGGTTCATGATTGGTTTAACGGGGGATGGTCCGACCCGGCCTACCAACTTGAATTGAGTGAGCTGGGATTATCCAAAATCCAAGCTATGTTGTACGGAGGGCCCATCCTGTCCCAATTACCAGACGTGACGCGGTCCGCGTTGTTGGCCTGGCGGGCATCACTACGACATACTGGCTGGACGCGTAAATTGACTCAATGCACGTTCCTTTGGCATGGGGCCTGGCTCTGGGAGGCCATTGGGCTACAGGGGTTCAAAGCTTGGGACCTCATCGGCATCTTGCACCTTGGGGACATGTGGGCCAGAGGCCATATGCTCTCCTTCCAAGAAATGCGAACCCGCTACTCCCTACACCTATCCCAATTTAATAAGTACTTACAGTTAAGACATGCCCTCCAGGCGCACATCACCGAGGACACTAGGCTCCCAGAATACAGCCCTAAGGAGGCACAAACTATGTTGGGGATCTGGGTAAGGGGGGCATCTCCCATATACATCGCACTTTAGTCAATAACACTCCTGCATCACTGGACAAGCTGAGGGATCAATGGGTAGAGTGGGTGGATGAAGTAGATAGGCACGATGCCCTCATGTCACCCAAGACAATCACTGCCTCTGCCAAACTTAGGTTGATCCAACTATACTACCCACATGCTGCCTACTTCACCCCCGCGCCTCTATCGAGCGGGCTTACGCCCGGATGCGTCATGCGCACGGTGCGGCCAGACCCCGGCTGATTTTTTTCCATGTGGTCTGGTCATGTCCCAGCCTGGAGAGATTTTGGGGGTCCATTGAAGAGGAGCTTGCAGAGGACATGGGGTGGGAGGTTCCCCATGACCCACGCCACTCACTATTAGGGATCACGGATAGGCTGGACGGGTCTAGAAACGACAAGATATTTTTTAACACAGCTATGATTGTAGCCAAGCGCGATATAGCGGCGGCCTGGAACTGTTAGGACCCGCCGAACCTGGGGGAAGTGGTGTAGGGGGGTGGACTGGTGCGCGACTCAAGACAAAGCCCTGTACATGGCAAGAGGATGCCCTAAGAAATACCGTAGGGTGTGGGGTAAATGGCTGGGGACTGTGGAAGACCCGGAGTGATTTGTTTCTTTATTTTGCCAATGTATTTCTCATGAGGTGCAGAACTGTGGGAAGCTATGTTCTCAAAGATGTAATTGATCTACTGTCCTCCGTGTTTTTGCTGACCTGTATTTCATGTTCTAAACCAATAAAATTGATTATTAAAAAAAAAAACAATACTAAACAGTTGATAAGTAAAAAATACAACATAGGGTGTGGCCAACCGTTATGGCCATGTGGACATAATCCACAGAGGCTACGCACAGCACTGACCAACTTCACCATTGACTGCCAACCTTTTATGCCTGCACGAATCTGGTGATCTGAGTGCCAGGGGTGGCCTGGACTGGCCCGGCTTGGTGTTGATAACCCACTGTAAGGGAGCATCATGGCTGTGGCCTGAGGACACTGTGCCAACAAGGTGACGGCGGCGCCGACCTGGGAACATCGGACAGGGCAGAAGCGAGATGACGAGCCAGACTGCTGCTGAACATTTCTTCACAGCCCCGGAGAATACTTGGTGAGCAGTTTGTGGCGGCTGGGTCCGGGCCACTGGAGCAGAACTGGAACCAACTACGACTGCCTGACTCCAATATGGCGGCAACCAGGAGGCGCTCGTAGATGCTCTCTGTGACAGTGGAACACATTGGGGGCCGCTGCTTTGCCCGACGGTGCGGTAAGAAGCAAACTGGGTGCCCGTTTTCTGCACCTCCATGCCAGTAAACCACGTGGGGCGACCACATGCCGTGTGTGCTGAGACTCAGTGAGTGGGGAAAGTGCCCGGCCTGGGCTGCTGGATAGCACAACAATTGGCTCCTTACTCCTGAAGCCTCCTCCTGCTGGGCTAACAGGCCCATGGTGAATGGCGCTGCTGCTCCTCAGGCCCTGAGTTACTCTGGCTGGGGGGGCCATACCCCAGTGAGACACCTGTCTGCTTGCTTTGGCATTAGGAACCTCGCACATAATCTCTGCTTTTGCTTCCCACTACCGGTTACAATTCTGGCTCCTCTTGATCAGACAGCCTGCTGGCTTACTCGCTGACATGATTCCCTGTACTCCCGGGCCTTTGGGGTCCATGCACCAGGTGGGATCGTGTGAAGAGGTCTACCGCCTGGGATGATCTTTCTAGCTGGTGGTGTCTGCAGGGCCTGAGGTACCTGTGCCCATTTGCCTGGTTGGCAGTGGTGTGTCCTGCATGGAGGGTATCACAATTACCCAAGGGCTTCTATCTGCTTGTGGTGTACCCGGGGTTAGCCCTGGTCCCCTTTGATCTTCTGTGAAGCAGGTTGGACACTTTGGGACCCCTCGAGGTCAACAGCCTCTATGCCACCTAAAAAGGCCCAGTCTAATAGCGTCACCAGTTACTTTACCCAGGTGGCAGGGTCTAGTCAAAAGACCACTGAGGGTGTGATGGCCTTGTCTAAAGATGACCTTCTGGCATTACCAAGAGAATGAAAGAAAAAAAGTGCAGGGTAGAACTACAATCAAACTTAATCCTCATCCTTCATCCTTGGGTACTCTGAGGAAGGAGATCAAAGCTCGGCTGATCTCTCTTCAGGCTGACGTGAACTCAGTGGGGTCCAGGGCTCCGGATCGACAAGTAGCCCCATTAGAAGCGGACACAGTGCATATTCACTTCAAACTGCAGTCAGCTCTCCTCATGCGCAAATACTTGGAAAATCGCTCTAAGTGCGATTACATTTGCATCATGGGGCTGGAGGAGTGGACAGAGGGCTCCAATTTACAAGCATTTGCAGTGGGCAAGTCTTCTAGCCTCTTGGTCGACGACCACCCTGAGGTGCAATTGGAGAGAGTCCACAGAGTACAACCACAGAAGACAGGAGATAGCACTCGTGGTAGAGATATTTTAGCCAAGCTCTATTCCTTTAAGACTAAGGAGAAAATCCTCCAGGATTCCCACAAATGGGATCCAGTCTAGTTCCAGGGAGCTTCTTTGTTTCAGGATGTGGCCAGGGCCGGACTGGGAACTGAAAGCAGCCCTGGCAAATTTTGCCAGACCAGCTCCAGTCTGGTGCTTAGCGAGTGAGCGCAGTGAGCGAGCCGGACCACTACTAGGGGGGTTTGGCGGGCGTCTCCCCCCAAGAAAATTTTAGAAAAAGATAGACCAAAAGGGTGAATTTTAAAGCACATTTTTCATTACAGATTCAATTGTATCAACTTTCAAAGTACAGTAAATAGTAGATGATGACCTTAAAGAGCAACAGGTTACCCATCCAGTCATATGTACCCATAGACATTCTTACAGAGAGCACCAAAATTAGATATTTATACAGCACAATTGTGTGCACACGTGGGGCTTCAGAGCACGTGCTATGACATCACAGCATGGGCTTGGCTGGTATCATTGGGCAGGACTTTGACGTTGTGCAAAAGGGAGGGTGACTGGCATGATTGCCTCACGTGACTATGACGTGCTCTGCTGGAAGAATGTGGGTGAGGTGGTGTAGCATTACCCAGCTACGCATAGCTCATGGATAGCACGGAGGGCGGCATATGAATATTTAGTCTAGTGCAGTGACAGGCTGATATGGAGTCTCAGATTGACATTAACGGGAGAGTTACACAAACCACGGCTCATCAGTGACTAACAACTGCCAATTCTACCCTTTGGGCTTCCAGCCAGGGCACTTGTGAGAACGGGCACACCAGTCATGCTTCTACCCTAATATCTGTCCTTTATAGGCTCCCAGTTATAGAGCATAGGATTTTTGTAACTTATTATTATTATGAATCGAACACTCTGTGGTCATTTCTGCTTTTATTCGTAAATGCTTTGCCATTAACTCCCTCTTACAGATTGTCCTCTTTCTACATGCTGTCCATTCCAGGCTGTAGGAAATCTTGTCTAGGAGGGCACAGATTTTCAGGTTCAAATCCTTTTAAATCAATAGCCCTTAAACCTACATACAATGCTCTTGGTGAGAGCTTTTACAAAAGCCTTGGAACTTCGACTGAGCGATAATCTCTCTGAATTCTGGGATTCTCTGGCATCCTGAAAACCTTCTGGTCTACGTGACCTTCAACAGTGGCCATAATGTGAAATAAGGTAATAGTGGAGTCAGATCATTTGGTGGGAGAGGCAAGTCTGTGGAAATTGTTGATTTGTAAGAATGGGTCTCATGGCCCCAACACCGCCAGCTGTCCCTCAAAAGTGTCACTTGGTCTCAATACCTTTGTTAAGGCGCTGGACGAGAATGGAGCCCAGCCTCCGGTGTAGGCCATACAGCCCTGAACAGACAATACCACTGAGTACTCTGATGGTGTGTGTGCTTCAGCAGTGCTCTGTGTGTGCTTGTTGTGTGTGGTAGTATATTATTGTTACCCAGCTCACTGTTTCTTCCCTGTGTGCTTGATGCTGTGAGTGCACTTGATACATCATCACGATTATGGTTGTGTGCAGTGTTAACATGCTTCATTTTGCTGCAAGTGCAGGGGGCGGAGCCTTCCTCCTTGTGTGTTGTGTGGTTAACCGATGGTGTGCTTCTGTGACGCTGTGTCACCACCTCGCTCCACCCTGATCACAAATCCACTGCACTGCGCAGAACTGGTCCGGGGCCTATAAGGCTATACCTTTTGCTTTTAACCCCGGCCCGGTCACGACGCCCACCCAGACAGTGCCATAATGATTGCATGCAAACGACTGGCAGGACGGATACTAGACTCACCTGCGGGTGGCAGACAGGGAGGCTAGAATTAGAAATGATTAAATTATGGGTCGTCAGGAGGAGCCAAGATGGCGACCGGAGCAGACGCTTGAGCGCCCGGCTCCGTCGGCCCGTGGCCTCGGACTACTATCCTGATGCCCATCCTCGCCGAATTTCGAGGTGCAACGTATGCGAAGACGCGCTGACCGCGCTGCCGCTTTCCCGGAGTCTCAGCCCGCCCGGATGCCCGAGTTGTGGGTGCTTTTGTCCTCTGCACTAAACCCATGCGCCATTATGGCCTTTGCCGGCCCCCTGGAAGCTCCGCAGTTACCGGACCAGCTAGCGCTAACCTGAGCCCCGCGGTCCCGATCTCACCTCGCACCACGGATCGTTGCCGGATGAGCCCGGGGAGAGACGGCCGGACACCTTCTGCACCCTGTGCCTGACGGGCTGGAGCTGTGGGGTGGGCCCCGGTGCGGCGGGTCTCCTGCCCTGCTCTGAGGACCGCGCTGTGGGAGGCTGCTGACCCCCTTCACCTATTGCCTAGCCGGCGGCAAAGAGAACCTGCGAGAAGAGAAGCGACTGTCGGCCTTCCCTGCTGCGGCGTAGACCTGAGGGGAATTGACTCCTTGCCACGACCCCCCCCCTGGCCTTTGCAACGTACAGCGGCAAAACATGGCGTTGAGTGCCTGCTCGCGGCTGGGGGGTGATACTCCGGTCTCGCCCGCTGCCCACTTCGCCCTCCCTCTTCCGGACACCAGCTCCACAGTGCCGTCCCGGATTGCTGCCGATGTGGGGGCCCGGCTTCCGCTGACATGCGGCTCCGTTCTGGCTGTCCTGCGGGACTTTCAACTACAAATGTGCGCTGGCCTGCAGGCGCTGAGTGAGCGGTTTGACCCCATACTGTCGGCTGCGGGTCGTGAGCGCTTTGTTTGTCATCCACAGGGCGTGGGTCTCCCGGTGCTTTTGTCCTCTTGCGGGGACACAACGGCGGTGTATGATTGTGCTACACTGGTGCCTTCATCCGGCGTTCCCGGCACCCGGGATCCACCGCTCTCCACCTCAACTGCGGATACTTTGTCCCCCTGGTCATGGCTGCCTGCTTCATTGTTGCCTGCCTCACCGCGTCCGCAAGAGTATCCTGCTGAGCGACACCTAACGGCTTCGAGGAACCGTCCGCGGTGGCCTACTGCTTCCTTTTTGTGGAACTCCTGTTCTTTACTTGCCAGGTTTGGATTTTATGTGGTGCAAAGAGGGACCTCAATAGATGGTCGGCGGCCATTTCGTGATCCTACTTCACCATCTTCTCACAAGCGGCCATCTTGTCTTTGTCTGCTCGGGACACGGGGCCTTCATGTAGGGGCTGGTTTAATCCCAAGCCCGCGATCGGGCCAGGGCTAGATTGACTTCTATCGCCAGGGTTCATGGACGGGCTGGCCTGGGACTGGAACTGTATGTATGTTTTGTGCGCACTCGTCGCGACTTGTCTTCCTTCGCTTAAATTGTGGTGACATGGTATCTTCGCATGCAGTTTTTTGGCGTAGTGGGCTCTCAGTTTGTGGAGGCCATAACTGGCTGATGGTTTGGGGCGCTCTGGTGTCCCGTGGGCTCCTCCCCACCTTCTTTTCTGTTTTCTTAATTTCTTTACTCTATTCCTACTTTCTCTCTTGTCTATATTTCGGGTTCATTGGGCGACAGGCGCTATGCCGGGGGGGGGGCAGGCCGTAGCCTCCGCATTGGTGTAGGGTGGGGGGGTAATACTCTGTTCTTAATTAGTTCTATGGGCCTTTTTCTTTTATGTCTCTGTGCTCTACTTGCCTCGATTCGGGGTCCGGGTGTGGGGTGGATCGAGTGGGGGCGGCTCTGGAGGGGTGCGTACTTGCTCATGTGACTATCCTGTTATATCTCTGCACCGCCTCACTGCTTGAGATTTTACTTCCATTGTTGTTTTTACTGATGTTGCTGCTCTCCCGTGTGGTGAAGCTATCTTGCGGACTCGAATCTCCTTTGTTCTTATCCTTCACTGACCTTTTTTTCCCTGATAAAATTATCTTAAAAACTTAAAATTAACCTTCACTTCTCCTTCCCCGGGTGTCAAAGATATCTCCAGTATGTAACTCATAACTCGTTGCTAATCTTGACCGTTGACGCACGGGGGATGTAATGTGGGTATCAGTGCTTTACTGTATCGTGGCCGGCCTGACGGTTGTAGGCCCGTATTTGTTCTTTTAAGATGCACGAATAAAGGTTTTTTAAAAAAAAAAAAAAAAAAAAAAAAATTATGGGTCGTCTCTCTGGCCTCTGGGATACCTCCTCGACCTCGCCTCACCAGTCACGCGCACTTTTTATTGCGCGAGCTCCAATGCGCATTGGGGCCGACGCAATAAAAATTGCGCACGACTGCATGATCACCAGACACCAGCCCCACCCTTAGGGTGAACTGCGCAGACGCGGCAGAGAGTGTCAAACTACTGAACTGACTCTGACTCAGTCACAGACCGAAAATCGCCCCCAGCAACAAAACCGGCCCCCTGTCGAAAACCCGACCCCCACCCCATCCAGCCTACCGGGGGATTTCCCGGTGCCCAAAATTACCCGTCTGGCCCTGGGTGCGGCCCCCGCCACCCTGGCGAGATGAATGCAACTCAAACCAGTCACAGATTAGCTTCACAAGGAACATGTGAAATAAAAATGGACATATCCGTTTGACATATCCTTTCAATTTAAAATCAAAACGCATCACTTCTCCGACTCCCGGAGGGAGTGGCAGCACTGCTGGGTCTTGATGTCTCCGACCCACAGGGGGAAAGTGGAGTGCAAGGAGAACCTTCCTCAGACCAGCCTCGTGCCAAAATGGGTGGACACTGGCAACAGTAGCACACAGGACTACGCTCCGGCAAATGAAGAGGCAGTGACCATTCCCCTTAGAACTTCGCTACAATTTTTCCAAGTGGGGCCGGGAGAGGCAAGACTTGATGAGCTGATCCTGAAAAAGGACACTTGTTGTGTCTTGCCCAGGCTATGATCTGGGTGGGGAAGCCATTCTAGTCTGGAGGACTGTTGGAGTTCTATTTCACATGGATCGATGCCGGTGAGAGCTGTTGGACGCTCACGTGGCTCCCCAGTTAGAGCATGTGACCTTTAGATTAATGTCTGACCTTGCATAGTGCTGATAAGGTAGTGGACCAAAGTCCCCAGTTTTATGCATGAACATTTAAGTTTCTTCAACTTACGCGGACGCGCGATTGAGCGAGGTACCTTTTAACTTCTTTTAGAACCGATCTTACAATACTTTTTAAAGATTGAACTGACACCCTGTTACACTTAGCAAACTCGCACTTGCACTTTGCCCTTACCTGCCATCACGTTGAGCCTCCATCCGGCAGCTTCCTACCGCCCTGCTCCCCAGTCCACCACAGGTTGTCCCGATTGCGTGGAGGATGCATGTGGCAATTAGGAGCTCATTTCTGGGTAGGAGGCAGGGGCGGAGCTTACAGTCAGCAGTCTAGCTGCTGAAATCTACTTAAAGCAATGTCATTCGTGATGCAGTGGGCGCGCCAGCAGCGTGCCGAAGGCAAGCTAGTCTGTGCCCGTCTGCGTCCAGAGCCCCGGTCCGTTTTCCATTAGGTAAACACGTCTATGCCCCTGATCATCTCCATTCCCTCAGAGGTATTGTACGTGAGAACAGTCTTAATTCGTATGTCCATCCAAGAACGGAAGCACTTGTCCACACTGTTCTATTACATGTAGACCATCTCTGAAAGCCCAGCCCACAATTAAGGAACAGGCACCTTATAGAATGCTGCTTTTGAATTGTAGATCTTTACCCAAACATTCCACTGACATTTTTATGCTATTAGAGGATGAGTTTCCTGATGTTTTATTCTTAACTGAAACCTGGCTTAATAATGAGTCGGACCCAGTCCTTGTACAAACTCTACGTCTTGATTACCTCATCCAGCGGTTAGATTGCAAAAGCGGTAAAGGGGAAGGAATCGCTAAAGACCGATTCAAATGCCACGTCACAGCTGACCCGCTATCTAACTGTAAGAATTTGGCGTTCTCAATTACCTTTTCACCTACCTGCACGTTTTCGGTCCCCCAGGAGCACCAGGACAATTTCTTAAAACATTGAGTGAAACTGTTGCCAACTTAGCCAGTTCCCCTTCCAATTTCACAGTATTAGGAGACCTCAACCTACATTTAGACGACCCCAATAACTCTGTCGCTTCCGAGTTAGTCAGAAATCCCTCATTGCTCCAGCAATTCTTGGGAGCTACTCATATTAAAGGCCATCTACTGGACCCTATCTTCACCAATAGTGAGGAACTCTCAGTAGGGGCCCCAACACCTCTCCCATGGTCATATCCCTTCTTGATCCCTCTGTCATGGGCCTTATGGGTCCACCGTCTTTATTCAGTAGGGTAAGTAGCCAGGAATGTTTATGGTCTAAGCTTCCCCTGGCACACTGGGTCGCAGCTCTTGATGCCACTACACCTTTCAGTGAGTCGAACCCTATTTAACAAGTGGATCGAGCTTTATTTAGACCATGCTCTCCCCAAAAAATCAATTTGCAAAAAAGTCAGTTCCAAGATTTCTCTATGGTATACACCGAAGTTACGCAAACTTAAACAAGTTTGTAAAAAATTAGAAAGAAAATGGAGAAGGGACTATGCAGTATCTAGTAAACAAAAATATAGGGAGGCGATTAAAATCTACCAAGCCGAAATGAAATGCGCAGAAGCTGCGTATTATGGGGGAAATATATTCTTGCTTTCAACTCCCCGCGGGAAATCTTCCGCATTGCTAAAACCCTCACTAAAACCCCCTCTCCACAAGCTACATCTGATGGCGCCCTTGCCCGCTGTATTAACCTGGCAAAATTATTTTACAAGAAAATTCACAACATATCTTACCTTCCCTCGCGCCACTACCTACAAGGACCTGCCCCCCATGGCTATGTCCCCTTCCGGCATCCAAGTAACATTGGAACATATTCCTCTACTTGATCTCAATTCTCTAGAATCCATTCTGCCCGTGTTAAATCAGGGTCGCCTAGGGACCCAGCCTCCCCCTTCATGTTCTGAAACTAGCGGCTGGTACAATTCTCCCAGTGATCCGCGAATTGATTAACACCTCCATCTCTTCGGGAGTGGTTCCTTCACCCTGGAAATGAGCCTAGGTGAAAGCATTACTTAAAAAAAAACAATTTTGACCCCAACCACTTGGGGAATCATGGGCCTATCTCCCTCCTCCTGGTGATTAGTAAAATCCTGGAAAGGCAGTGCTATCCAGATTCCTAGAATCTAACAACTTTCTTTACCCTTCACAGATGGGAATCCGGCCTCTACATGGGACAGAGACAGCTCTCCTAGCGGTGGCTGAAGAGTCCAGGAGGATCTTGGACCAGGGTGCCACAGCAGCTATTATTCTCCTTGACCTTAGCAGACATGTCAATTACAATATCTTGACCCTCAGGCTTAGGATGTCTTGGAGTGTCGGGGTGTTATTACCTGGCTGCAATCCTTCTTAGAAGACAGGTCGTTTCAGGTCTTCGAAGGAGATGTTGTTTTAAGCATATGTCTCTTAGCTGCGGTGTGCCTCGCGGATCCTCCCTGAGCCTAACGTTCATTTAATATATACATGAGGCCGCTAGCTGAAATAGTCCATCCTTTTGGCATAAAAATAGTCACATACGCTGACGATACATAACTTGTGGTGGCCTTAAACCACCCAGAAAACTCTTCGGCCAGCTTAGGCCCCTGTCTGGAGGAAATTGCCAAATGGATGGAGCTCTCCTGCTTAAAATTGAACGGAGACAAGACGGAGCTTCCTAGGCAACTCCCCAATTTTTTATTCAGGGCTATTGTGGCCAAACTGCCTTCTCCCTGCCCCACCACCAAAGAATCAGGTCAAAAGCCTGGGCATGTGGCCGGATCGCTCCCTGACCTTTGACCATCAAACAGCAAAACTGTCTTCCACATGCTATGGCATCTTGAGGATGCTTCGAAAGGTTCTTCCTCTCCTCCCACTACTCGCAAGAAGGATAATGGTCCAGGCTCTGATTCTCTCACTCCTGGACTATGGGAATGCGCTCTATGTGGGAGCTCCTCAGGCCACCACCAACAGATTACAGATCATTCAAAACTGCGCACCCTGTATGCGCCTAGATATCCCTTATCGGCACTCTGCCAAACCTGCTTTGAAGACTCTGCACTGAATGCCGATTTTGAAGAGAATTAAATTTAAGGCTCTTTGTACCACCCACAAGTCTTTCTGGGGGAAAGGACTGGCGATCATTAAATCTATCATCACCCCTTATCACCCTAACAGAAGTTTATGCTTGGCGAACCTTTTGCTCGCCGTTGTTCCAAAAACTAAAGAGAGCAAGAAGCACGGCCACTCCTTTGCCTATAATGAGGCTAGGCTTTGGAATACCTTTCCTCTGCACATTCGGCGGGAATCCAACCATTTGCCTTTCTGAAAATTACTTAAAACCTGGCTTTTCAAAGTAACTGCCCAGTAAAAGGTGTTCTCTCGGTCCGCGGCTGCAGAGAGTGCTGGGATGCCTTAGGGTAGCTATGCGCTTTGTAAATGTTTCTTTCATTTCATTCATTCATTAGTGCAGAGCTTCTGCTCCTAAGACTCATAGTTTTACTGAGTTAGGTTTTGTTTTTGAATGCATGTCCAGAGCCGTTCGATGGCGGGGGTGGGTGGGGCTGCTGGGCGGGGAGGGAGGCAGGGGATGGATACAGAGACACTTGTCCACCTTTACTTACATACCTGACAGCACATAACACAATTACTATCCTCTGATTTAAAGATCCTTGGCAAGCTCTAAACATGATGGGGTCGCCCTGTTATTTCACTCCTCCCTTAAATTTCAACCGACCAATGTTAAATAAGACAGGGACAGGAGAATGGTGATGGTTAAAGGCCCCCTGCATGGTCGCCACTCCACTGTGGCTACGATCTACGCCCCAAACTCGATTCAGACAGATTTTTTCCTCTCCTTTATCAATCGGAGGGTTTTGCGGAAGGTGAGATCATAGTGCTGGGGGACTTTAATCTCATTTGGGACCCTAATCTAGACAGTACCTATCCTCAGAGATCACTCATAGGCATCTTCTCCCAACCCACGAAGCAGGCAATAACACAACTCAGGCTCTTGGACGCCTGGTGTTTGTTCCATCCCACCGACAAAGACTACACATTCACACAGAACTTACCGCCGGCTCGATCAAGTCTTCATGAGTCAAACATTACAACACAATATTAGGGCTGCTACTATCCAACCCATAACGATCTCCGACAATGCCATGATAGAGATTAATTTAGACTGGCATGGCCCACAAACTTCTCTCCGACAATGGTTCTTTTCGAACCTGCTGACCCGGGACCACCTGTTTCGGGATGAACTCAGGACTACCATCAGGGAGTACTTCCAGACAAACAGCCCCCACAACACTAATTATGCAACAACTTGTGACGCTTTTACAGCAGTGTTAACGGGAAAAAGCATTGCACTTCTGTCTACTCTAATGCGGAAGAAGACTAAAGAGTGTTTGGCACTAGAGGAAGAACTCCTCCAAGTTGAAAGAGCTCATAAGGCATTCCCCACCCTTGTTCTTCAGCGGAAAAGGACTACGCTTAGGGGTAGGATTGTGACCATATATTTCAAGAGAGCAGACCTTACCCTTTTGCGACTCAGACAGACCACGTATGAGAGGGGGAATAAGGTGGGCACTCACTTGGCCCAGCAGTTAAGGGCGAATCAGGAAAAAGACTATATAGGACCAATTAAGGAATCTAATGGGAACTTGACCACTACGGAAGAGGGGAAGGCAGGGACCTTTCACACTTTTTATAAGACCATAGACATTAAAGGCCCAGTGATCTCCCAGATGCAACTAGACTATCTGGCTTAAAACACCATCCCAAAAATTTCGCCATACCAACAGGAACTCCTAGATGGGCCCATTCGAGCAGACCAAGTCCAGGAAGCGATTGACTGAAATTGCACAAATCCGCAAGACCTGATGGACTTACGGCCCAATTATATAAAACATTTAGTTCTGACCTGACTCCTTACCTGATCACTCTTTTCAATTCCTTTACTAAGACATGAGCTGTAATGCCTTCCATGGGGGAAGCCCTTATTACAGTAATCTCAAAGCTGGGTAAAGACCCTAGTACATGTCCGTCATACCGACCGATCGCACTGTTAAATCTTGATGCAAAGCTGTACACTAAAATACTTGCTAATCGTTCGGAGGACGTCATGCCTGATCTGATCCACCCCAACCAATCACGCTTCATTTAAGGGTGCCAAACACATGACAATATTTGGTGTTTGATCCATTTGATAGAAAAAGCACCATGAAAAGGATACCCGCAGTGCTGTTGGCATTAGACACCAAGAAGGAGTTTGACCGGGTAGACTGCTCCTTCCTTTTTCACACATTGCAGCAATTCGGTTTTGGGATACATTTATTACACAAATTCAAGCCATTTATGCCTGCCCTCATTCGAGAGTCTTCATTAATTGGACAGTCTCTGACTATTTTTCGCTGGAACGGGGCACGCATCAGGAGTATCCTTTGTCCCCCCTCTTATTTGCCCTAAGCATCGAACCCGTGGGCAGCCAGAATACAGGATTTCCCTCTCTTCCAGGGCATTCCCTTTGGGTCAGTCAATCACAAATTATCATTATTTGCGGCCGGCGTCCTTTTGACCTTAACCTTCCTCCAAACATCATTGAGGGCCCTGCAGGCAGAACTCTTGGGAGTCTGAAGTGGTGGCAGGGTTTAAGGTCAATCTCACCAAGTCTTTCCTACCTAATATGACAGTTAAGCCTGGGGAGATGGAAGGATGGGCGTCCCATGCCCCCTTCCAGCTGGTGAAAAAGGAGATCACATACCTGGGCATCAAACTCAAACCTCAGGTGGAGGACCTGTACAAAGCTAACTATCCCCCACTCCTTCGTCAACTACAACAAGACCTTAAGAAATGGGCCCAACTCTACATTTCAAGGCTAGGACGTTAAATGCTATAAAAATGATTGTTCTGCCACAAATTTTATACCTTTTTCAGGGGCTTACAATCGAAGTTGACAGGCAGTTCTTTACTTCCCTGTGCTCCATGCTCCCCACCCTCATATGGAAGAGTCACAGAGCATGCCTTCCTTAAAAACTCCTGACTCTTCCCAAAATGGCAGGGGGTTTAGCACTGTCTAGCTTCCATCACTATTAGAAAGTGGCACGACTCCGAGTAATCACAGAGTGGTACTTGCGGGAGTCAGACAAACAGTGGCTCCACATGGACAAGGCAATAACAGGCCGAATGATTTGGGTTGGTCTCGCAAAATCTAAAGCTCACCACTTATCAAATGCCTATCTAAGCACACCAAATTGGGACCACACTAAAAGCATGAGATGAGGCTACTTGCCCTATGGTGTGACAACCTTTCCTTCCCCATACACCCCTATTCACTTCAACCAAGCATTCCTGCCTGCACTGGTCCCAGGCCCCTTTAATGCGTGGCGGGAGGGGGTATGTCTCACCATCTCCGGCCTGTTTCACGGAAGGAACATAATTGCATTCGAAAATTGTTCTTGTAATTTCAATGTACCTACTACAGAGCGGTACCACTACACCCAAATTAAACACTGGGTAAAAATTTCTGAGATCCAAATGGCAGCCACAAGAGATCTGCTCCCAATATAGAAATCTGTGCATACTCAGAGGGATACCAGAGGCAGTATCTCGTTCCTATACTCTCTCCTGATCTTTTCGGCTGATGTTCCTGCTCCATGTCACAGAGCCTTCTGGGACCAGGTTTTAGGGCCGTCCATAACCGTAGAGCAATGGAGGAAATCATGGGGTGACATCCCACAGTTTAGTCGATCGCTGGGTCTACGAGAAGCCCACTATAAGCTACTCTATGATTGGTATTTGCACCCCGATAAGCTCCACAACATTAACCCAGACAAATCGGACAGATGTTTGAGGGGGTGTGGGCTCTTGGATGATTTTTGCCACATTTGGTGGGACTACCTTAACATTCGCCCCTGTTGGAATGAAATACTAGCTCAGATCAAAGATATGCGTGGTTACCCCTTATCTCAAACACCTGACTTTACCCTGCTGGGGCTGCGGGATCCTTCTCTCAAGCATAAATCCATTGTGTGGCTTTGTTTAGGAACCGCCAAGATGGCCCTGGCGGCTGCTTGGAAGAAGCAGACGGTCCCCTCTATATCTCAGTGGCATGCTCGCCTCTGGCAGAGTCTCAACATGGAACGCCTGACAGACAAACCTCCGGACTCTAGAAAAGGCTTTGATTACATTTGGGGGCCTCTGGTGAGATAACTGTCAGTGGGTCTTCCCTTATTCTCCTTCCGCCACATGCACCAGGGCGCTTCATCTGTTCCAGACTTGAACCCTCCCCCATATGGAAGCTTCTCCCACCCAGCCTTATGGGCTAGCAGGCGAAATTGGTCCACAGCCGCTACTCCTAACCCCTGAATACTAATAGTTTTCACAGTTTCTTATGTTCGTTCTCTGTTCCAGGGATGTTTTTTTTTTGGGGGGGGTTATATTGGGCTTCATCGTTACTCTGGTGATAAGCCGCCAGACAACATTGTTTGAACAGAAACTGTTGTGATTATTGATGTGTGTAACCACTATGTTTGACACTGATCTGTAATATGGCCAAGCTTCTTACAAGTGGTTTTACAAATTTCATGTTGAACGGCTTACTGTATATGCCCACGAAACTCATAAAAACAGTTTGAGAAAAAAACACAATACGACACAATAAAAGTCCTACTCCAATATATACAAATAGTACGTTTTTATCTTTATATAGACACCAAGTTATGATTTTTGAAAAGTTTTCATAGATAGTTTGTTTTGGAATACAATTCCTTAAAAAGAGCACACATAATTCAATACATCCAACATACATATTTACTGCAATAAAAATACATGAAAGTCATTCATCTTACATAATTTACATTATACTTATAAAGGTCTCATAATTATCACAATACCACATCATAATTTTTTTTTCTTCAAATAATTCATTTACATACATGTGCAAAATTCTGCAGTAAACATTTTAGAATCGGTTCCTGATACCTCACAAACAAATCTTTGAAAATCAGAGTCATCAAATCATTATAGCAACCACCCAAATCAATATACATATAAGCTAAAACCTCTCTTAAAAAAGTGTAAACTTAAAAATGTATAACAAATTCTTCCCAGTAGCCATCTCAGTTGTACATTGGTTAGCCTACAGAAATAATGGCATCATATGGTAGCATTGATATACCCTATCACCACACAGAGTAAACAGATATTATAGAATTAAAATGCTTGAGATCAGGTTCGTCCCTGAAACCCTTTAATTAATAAACTGACTCAGTCTCCTAACCACTAGAAGAGCCTAGCTGTAACAAAAGTGGTTACCCCAATACAAGGTAGACCCACCCTTAGACAACGTTTCATTAAATAAAGAAGGTTGAGGGGGAGCAACTTTTGATTAAACAAATTATCATAGATTCAAGCCACACTTCCTTCGCAGAAGTCCTACTGTACACAGAAACCTGCTTAGGCTGGTCACTACCAAAGTAAAGGTGTCGCTCAACAAAACACTATGGGCTGTTTGGCAGTGTCTTATGCCTACGCAGAGACACAATGGGCAAATCCAGTTATTTCCAGTCCTCTTGTAAGCGGGGCAACAAAACAATACACGTTCCACATTTTCTTTAGCCTTGAGGTTGCAACAATAACAATTTCCTAGTTCACCATTATTATCGTTCCATTCTATGTGCTCCAATGTCAAAGATGCCATAAAGGAATTTGAAATAAAACATTTTAGCTAACTGTGGGCATAGTACATCCATAAACAATTCAAAATGTGGACTTGGTTTAACCTCCTAAAATTGTGTGGATAATCTCCCCAATCTTGAGTTTTGATGTAGATCACTCAAAGTATAATCCCAATACACTTGTTTCAGTTGTTTTTTTGAAGACATAGGTAAGGACTCAAGGCCTCATTTAAGAGGCCCTTTGCGGCACCAAGCGCCATGTTAGAAGTTTCTTTTATCTACAGTGGCCAAAGATCAGGACTTTGGTCTTGTCCTGGTTGATTGTAAGAGAGTTGGCTTCATTGCATTCCTGGAGCTTGCTCAGGGCTCGTTGGATTCCAACTTTGATGTGGTCCATTATGACAATATCCTCAGCGTATTGTAAAATGTGTAGCTTTGAATGGCCGAGTTGTGGTGGTGGCATGCAGCTACACTCCCAAAATTTCCCCAGGTCAGCTGTGCTAGGTTGAAAAGGAGGGGAGAGTGGACGCACCCCTGCTTCAGGCCGTCATTGGTTGTGATTTTATAGGATACAGTGGTGGAGCCTATTCTCACCCATACCCAAGTATTTGAGTGCAGAGAGATAATGGCCAGAGCAACTGCCTGGTAACCCCCACGTGTTAAGTGGCCTCCAAAGGGTGTTGCGGTCCACCTTGTCAAATGTGGCTAAATAGTCATTGGAAAAGCTGTAAAGAGAAGGCTCGCTTTTTGGCCTGCTACAATGACTCAAGATGACAAGTGCTGTAATTTTATTGATTGTAGAGGCAGCAGCGCGGAACCCGGTTTGGAAGTAAGGCAAGATGTTATTTACTGTGACCCATTCCTCAAGCAATTTCAGAAGAACCCGGGCGTAGGCTTTGGCCTCTCGGTCCAGGAGGGCTATAAGTCGGTAGTTAGATGGAATAGTCGGGTCTCCTTTTTTGTAGATTGGGCATAGGGTGGAGCCCCTCCACGAGTCTGGGATCTGTGCAGCAATGTAGGCTTGGTTGAAAAGGTGGGTTACCCCTTAGCCCAGTCCTCCTGGGCGCATTTGAATATGCTGGCTGGGAGACCATTGGGGCCTGGAGCTCCACCATTTTTCATGGCTTTTATGTATTTGCAGACCTGGGCCTATGTGGCCAGAGCTTGAGTATCCCCGGGCGTGTTGTCTGCAGTCCCCCAGCTGGGAGTGTTGCTAGTGCTTAGAGGCAGATTGTTGTATAGTGCTTTCACGTGTCACACCCAGGATTCTTCTGGGACCACGTTCCTCCTGGAGCAGTTGGAAGATCGAAGTTTGATGTAGTACCAGAAGTGGGCCAGGGTTTTCTCTTGCAAAATGTGGTGTATTTTTAGCCATTCGTTTTGCTCAGAGTTTTTCTTTGCTTCCCAAGTTACTTTTTTGTATGTTTTGCGTAAATTAACAGTGTTCTTTGCCGAGTTTGCTGTGAGATTTAGTTTGTGAGCCCGTGTTGCCCTCCTTAATGCTATTTGTGCAGTGAAAATGCCCTGTTATGCATCTTTTTTAACTGGTCCTTCTCAAGGGTTTCGGGGTGTTGATGGGAGGCACCAGATCTCACCAGGTGAACCCTTAACTTAGTCATTAGATCATCCCATCTGCGGTAAGAGTCCCCAGGGAGTTGTTGTTGGACTCTAGGAGTACGTCTTCCAGCCACTTGCCCACCTTGGGGTGTCTGATACTCGCCATTTGATTCTCTGGACTAGTTTGTGTGCATCGGTCCGCGAAGATAGACCCCCTTCTGAGACACTAGCAGCTGTTGTGGCATATAGATCGAGTGTTACAGTCAGTTGATTGTGGTCGCTTTCAGGGCGGACAGGGATCTTCAATTTGACCAGGTGCCTGTCTAGGGGGGCTGACAGGAAACTGTAGTCTATGGTTCAGATCCCTTTGAATGCAGCGGGCAACTAAATGTGGGGGTCTTGTGCCTGAGAGATTTGTTTGGCAGAAAGTAGATTATGGTTAGACAGAATAGTGTGCATTGTTTCCTTTCTTTGGTTTTATGTACAGAGTTGTAGGTGCTCTCTGGTGCCCTGATGTTAAAATCTCCCACTAACAAGGTTTCATGTGTAGCAAACCGCAACAGGAGATCCTCCAGGCTGTCATAAAAGGGTTTGGTAGCAGGCAGTTTGGATATTTTGGTTACGTTATGATAGAAGTTTATTAGAAGAAGGGAAGTATCTTTCCTGGTACTTGATATGCCAGAAATTAGGGCTGCTTGTCAGGCTGGGAATTACAATATAGGGGTACGGCCTTGATCTTGCAGGAGTGTTTAATAAAAATTGAAAGGCCCCCTGATGGGCGGCCAAAAAGATTGGTGCGTTTTGCTGGTTTGAAGAGTTCATGGTAGCCATTTAAAACAGATGGAGTATGAGCCCATGTCTCCTGTAGGCAGAGAATATTGTTTCTGTTCAAATAGGTAAGCTCGGGTTTGCATGTGAGTATTGATCTGAGCCCCGCCATGTTCCAGGAAGTGGTTGTGAGTTTGGGCCTTGGCTGAGATGTCAGAGTGTGAGGGCAGATTGGGGATTCAAACTAGGAGCAGTTCTCTGTAATCCCTCGATGGAGGTTGTCTGGCTAGCTCCACCGATTAAAGTTGTTGTTGGTACTTGTCGTGCATCTTACCAGTTGTTGGTTGTTAGCACATGAGACTTTGATGAGGTTTTCAGCTTTTGAAGTACTTGGGAGCCAGTCGTGTGTTGCTCTCCATGTTCACTTCGGCACACTCCAATAAGGCCTTGCAGTGTCTTCTTGTAGCAGCACATGTGGATATGCTTCAATGTCATTCTCAGGGATCTTGATATATCGACATCCAGGGCAAAGCGCCACCTTTACTGACTCGCTGAGTGACTCCTTAAGCCAGCTCCTCCTCAAATATGCCAACTTCACGGTGCTTGGCGATTTCAATCTTCATTTTGGAATCCAGATGCTCACCGGGAGTTGATAACTTCCTTCAAACTATAGAGCTCCTTACCTTAAAACAATTGGTGGAGCTCCCAACCCATCGGGCGGGTCATATTCTTGATGGGGTCTGTTCTAACTTCGCTGCACTCACGGTAAAACCCTGATACCATTCACTATTGGGACTTCACACATAGGTTGTTCGGGCCGGCTTCCCCTCAACTCCCAACCCAGACGCCATTGGGCCAAACTATTAGAGGACCCTAAGCTGATTACCCATGCACAGGCGCGTATACCGAACTTAACAGGTAACCCAGAGTGGGACTCGCATTGTCTCCATTCCTGGCTTTCAACCGTATGTAATGACCTAGCCCCTCTAGAGAAACCTGACAAAAAAAAAATGAAACCAAAAGCTCAAAAGGTGCCTTGGTTTACACCCGATTTAGCCTCAAAGCCCCATTTTTGTAAGCTACAAGAACGCAAATGGAGAAGGTCATATGATTGCGAAGATAGAGCAGCTTACAAAAAAAGCAGGAAACTATCATGACCACATTAAAAGAGTAAAAAGGGAATACTACTCAAAGGAAATAATGGAGGCTAACCTAGACCAAAAGTCAATTTTCAAAATTATTAAGTCCTTCACTAATCCCAAAGGTTTACAGAAAGAACTACCCCACACACAAACCCTGTGTAACGACATTTCAAACTATTTTGAAGCCAAGATCCTTAAGATCCCAAATAATTTTCCTACCACTCCTACTAACAAAGGCCGCAGAATCATATCCCTCCCACGCGGCCCACTGTATCACAACCTTCAAACCAATACCATTAGAATCAACTGCGGAGATCATCTTGACCTGCAAATCAGGCTCCCCATTGGACGCCTGTCCCCCCATGATCCTACACAAACTCATTGACATAGTCAATCCAGTTATAAATCAAATTGTTAACTCATCACTTGGCACAGGTTTTGTTCCAGACGAATGGAAGCTCGCCCTGGTCAAACCCCTCAAAAAGAAACAGAACATTGAACCCTCAGTCCTCTCTAAGCTCCGGCCTATTTCATTGCTTTCGGTACTGGGTAAAATCACGGAAAAATTCGTACAAAAAGAACTCTCAAGATTCATTGAATCTGCTAATATTCTTCATCCCCAACAATTAGGCTTTCGGCCTAGGTACTCAACAGAATCTGCCCTCCTGGAAGTCACAGAGGCATTGAAAACTATAGCAGACAAGGGAAGGAAAGCAGTCCTGATCTTACTTGACCTGTCGGCCGCGTTTGACACCATCTCACATGACATCCTCCTGAAGAGGCTCGAACGCGGCGGCATCGCAGGTACTGCCTTAGAATGGATTAAATCATTCTTAACCAACCGTAGACAAACTGTATCCCTAGGCCCCTTTCTCTCCACAGAGAAAATTATAACAACAGGAGTCCCTCAGGGCTCCTCCTTAAGCCCTCTGTTATTCAACATTTATATGGCCCCTCTCATCTCCCTTATAAGTTCCTTCGGAATCGAAGTAACATCCTACGCGGATGATACCCAAATGATCGTGTCCCTGGACAACGATAACACAGAGGCCGAAGTAAACTTCAAAACCTGCCTATCACAAGTCCTCCAGTGGATGAGGGTCAACCACTTGCAATGTAACACGGATAAAACCGAAATCCTGCCTATTGGAACAAATGTTACCTTCATCCCGGATAGGTGGTGGCCAGAAGGAACCACCCCTCCCCCAGATATAGCCAAAGTTGCAAAAAACCTAGGGGTTCAGTTCGATTCCGCACTGTCTTTTCTCCCTCACGTGTTATCCACAGCAGGCACTTGCTTTAGCCTAATAAGATTGTAAAAAACTTTTTTTGATTTGATCCCATTTCCAGCAAAGAAATCAGTGGCAGTGGCCCTGATCCTCTCGCGTTTGGACTACTGCAACAGACTCTTTGCTGGGGCCAGTAAAGCCACAATAAAAAGACTACAAGTGGTCCAAAATGCTGCGGCGCGCCTTGTGCTGAAGCTCCCCCGTGGAGCATCCGCCTGCGCAGCACTAAAAACCCTGCATTGGCTTCCTATCCATAAGAGAATCCTTTTCAAGATTCTTTTAACCACTCATAGAGCCATGCACAAGGCAGGACCTACATACCTCTCAGCACGTTTTTCCCAGTATACCACCGTCAGGACTCTCAGGTCATCCACAGCCAACCTCCTGAGACCACCTGCCTTCAAACGATCCACACAGGGAGGTAAAACTGTTGCCGTCCTGGGGTCTAGGGCTTGGAATGCACTTCCGACCAACCTTAGACTACAGGAATCGGAATCCCTTTTTAGGAAGGCATTAAAAACACGGATATATAATATCCCAGATGCCCACTGTTTCGCGTTAATCTAATCAGATCTCAGGCTTAATTCCCACTGACTCTCTCCTTTACTATTCCTTAGCGCCAGGAGGCTCCTTGCGGAGCGACAGTCTGCGCTTTACAAATGCATATTTACATTTACATTTACATATTTCTGCAGGTGAGACTTCAAGAGCCCCACCCCTTGAAGGATCTTGCTACACTAGGATGAGGTCCCTTAGGCTTGCTCCTGACCATGTGGTAAATGTGGCCTCAGAGGTGCCTTTATCAGGGATTCGAGCAGACTTTACGGATGTTAAATCATAGAAGGTTAGCCCTCTAAGGACTGGGATATGTTTAAATAGGCGTAGGAGATTCTTCCTGTTCAGTATATTGTGTGAGCCCTTATGGATGTAATGGGGAATACAAGCCAGTTCTTGCTGTTCCAGGGTGTTTGCACTAGAAGACTCGCCTGGTCCTAGGGGTAGAAATTGTGGAACCCGAGGAGGTTGGAGGGGTTGGGGTCTGAGTTCTCCAGAGAGTGGGCTTGTCGAGTCCAAAGTGAGCTTTTTTGTGTATCCGATCCGTCTTTGGCCATCAGGCATCTGGGCATGGTGATGACTGAAGAGGGTTAGCTGGAGCTTATCATTTGTATACGAGTGACGTGACCCCCCATGCATGATTATTGAGCAATAGAGGGTTGGACCAAGATGTGTTTTGAGTGCTGTTGGCAATAGTGGGGGTGTTGATTCCAGACGCGCTGTTTGGTACGACGTGCGAAGAATCTGTGCTAGTGCTTATGTCTGTTGTTTGTTTTTAAAAGACCACTGTAGCGCTTGTGGTTTGGTGTTCGGTTTAATGGCCTCATTGATCCTTTGTGTGGTTGGCATAGAATAATTGTGTGGTATGCTTTTTAGAGAGCGTGGGGAGATGACTTCTGAGCTCAGTCCTGTCTAAGCAGTACATGGGGAGGAGGATTACCCTCTGCTTCATCTGTACCTCTAAGTATGAGAATTACTCCCAGGTCTTCATTGTGTGTGTTGACTGACCACGTGGTGAGTATAGAATCTTCTACAGCCCTAAGTTCCTGGGTGGATGCCTTGAGTGTCTCTTGTACAGTTATGGTACAGGATCTCCTTTTTTCGAGGCGTTGCTTTTCTGACATTTTTTTAAAGTTTCTTTTTTTCCTTTCTGGAGGGGATTGGTTTTATTGGAGGGGGAGATGAAATTGAAGGGTCTCTTTGTAGAGTTTGTTGGTCTTTCTTGGTCAAGCTCGGGGGAGGTTGAGACCACAGTGCTACGATTGTGGGTGGATGTCCCTGCGCCCGTTGTCTCCAGGGAAGGTGTACCTGATGTGAGGCCGGCGGAGTGTGTTGACTGTTTGGTAACAGGGTTAAGTCCCTTTTTTGGGGGAAGAAGGTGCCTCCCCTTGATGGTGCAAGTGTAGCGCTGTTGTTTTCGTTCGGTGTGGGAGATGTTTTTCACTGTTAGAAATAGTATTTCTGGAAGAGAGGCTAGTTTGTTGAGTAATGGGGAGCACAGGCATGTTTTGTTGACTTCCCATAGCCCGATAAAGTTTTTCATGGAGATTAGCCTGAAGTCCAGGTCTCCTAAGGATGAAGCCATTGATTGCATTAGGTCTGTTTGAAGTTCCATCTTCTGGGATTGCCATAGGAGTGTGCTGGCAATGGTGTCTTCTTGATGTGTAGGGAGGTCAGTGAGACTGAGGTGGGGCTCAGGGGACCAGGGGGAAGGGGTGCTTCTATCCCTGCCTGTGTTGAACTGCTGGGGCTGTTTTGGGGCTTTCTGCAGTGTTTGGGCCAATGAGGCTTCAATGTGGGCTTCCAGTGTAGCTAGGAAGCGGTAGGATAGATTACCTAGCTCCTGCTCTGGTAAGCTTTCACTCTTTTTCCTCTTTATGGGCGTCTGGGTGTGGTTTGACTCTGGTGTGTTGCTGTCCAGCTGGGAGCCCTTTAGTGTCTCCTGGGATGTTGGCAGAGAGAAGGAGCTGATTGCGCATGTGTGCACCTTGGCAGTTGTTGATGTTAGCATGCATATGCTTAGGATGCTTTGCGATGCTTTGATGTCCCAGGACCCTCCTGATCAGGGAGATTGATTTCCTCCCTTTGTGTCTGGGCTTGCGGGAGTGTTGGCCTGGTCAATGTTAGTTTATCTGGGGAGGGATGGAACAGTTGGTGAGGATCGGAGTTGGCCGAGGCCATCCGTTGTTGGTTTGGGTAGGAGCAAGGCATGTCGGGTGATGGCCCGGATGGTCCTGGAGGTCTGTTTGAGGTGCCCGTGGATTTATCTAGTGCTAGTAAGTCCAATTGGTCCGGTGGGGGTGAGAATGGGCACACCTGAGGTGGAGCCTTGCTGAAGTATTTGCTGTTCAGCCCCTTTGACGATTGGACCCCTTGATCCCCTTGATCTCTTGGCATTGTAGAAGGGAGGGCTATGGGTTCCAGTTCCGGAGGCTAGGTGGCTGGTAGAGCTGAGGATATGTCCGCTCAGAGAGTGGTGCCCTTCCTCTGAGATATTATTTTTCTTTTGGACATGACCCCAGGGCTGTGCATGTGTCCCAGCTTGGTTGGAGTAGGTCGGGCTGAGCTGGGTGAACAGGCACAGTTGACGGGACGTGGCTGAGACGATGGTAATGTGGCCTTGCTTTCCTGGCCACGTACTGTGGGGCTTGGTCCAGGTGGATAGGTAGGGCACGAGCACGCTACTGTGACAAGGCTTCCAGTACTGTGCTGGTGTTGTATTTGATGCTGTTAGCTGTAGTCCCCCAGCCCTGTGCGGGGTGAGCTAGTCACTGTAGTTCTGGGGCAATTCCAGGAGTTTATGGTCATCGTTGTAGCTTAGGCTGGCAGCTTTTTGAGGTGAGACGGGAGTGAGACAGCCCGATTTATACTGGCAGATAGGGCAGTTGCAGGGGAGCTCCAGTGGGCTTGCAGACCACACCCAAGCCTAGTCCGGCCATCTCTGCTTCCCCCTGGCTCTACCCTTCGGTTGCAGCCCCTAAGCTCCCACCACGTTGCCTGCTGCTGCTGGTTGTCCTGTGAGGCCGCAATTATCCTTTTTTGAGGGGTGGTAGTGAAGCGGAGTCTGCCGGCCAGATACTAAGAGCTTGGTGGGCTTGGCCGTGAATGCTGTGGCTGGTTTCGCTGAGGCTCCTGCAGTGATATCTGTTGTGATGTCTGTGAAGGAAAGTGGAGTCAGCTCTCTAGTTGTATAACCACCCCCTGGTTTAAAGCGGACGTTCGTAGTGGCTGAAGGAGGGTACTAGTTCAGTGCAAGCAAAGAGGTTCTAATGTGGGGGGGCAAAAAAGCTTAGTTGGCAAAAGGGGTCACTAATCCTCTGGCCCCTGACCCCAAACCCACTGCCCCTCTGAGCCTCCTGCTGATGAGCACAGCTCTCACTTTGTGAACCCAGTTCTAAGCCTAGTCCATAGGTCCTTGGCGACTTGGGTGGCTAGGGGTTTCAATGCAGTGGCTTCTGTGTTGTCAGTAGCTAGGAGGAATAATTGCTCCACTAGGCTGCTCCCCAGATATCTAGTAGAAGGGCCAGCTACGACCTTTATTGCGGTCTGTTGGAGGTGGGTGAGCGTAGTTGCAGTGCAGATGCCGCCCCTGCATGCATCTCGAGGGTTGGAGGCAGTGACACGGGGGCACAAGCCCACCAGCGCTGGGCCCAGCTAGACGAGAGCGGAGGGCTGAGGCACGCTGCGAAACCCAGGCTAAAGCAAACGGTGGAGCCTCGGGAAGGGTCCGTTTATTTGTGTGCCCACTGTCCGTTTTGTGTAACAGAACGTTTATCCGGGTTATGGAGCATGGATTGCGCCCAGGCCTGGGGGGAAGGAAGCAGAGACCGGCTGCGGGCAGTCATGACCCCCAGACCTGAGCAGAGCGGTGCATTAGTTGGCTTTCCCAAGGCTTCCTGGAGATTCCCGGAGCAGAGCAGAGCAGAGCTTCCTGAGCAGCGGTCAGGTTCCACGGCCTCCAGTGGTGTTTCAGGAGCAATCGGCAGCGTTTCCGGAGCAACCTCAGGCTTGTAGAGAAAATGGTCCAGCTCAGCAAGCAGAATCGTTCCAGGCATTACAGCGTGTTTTCTATCACGGCTGTCCTTCCTCTGTGTAAAGATGGCCATCTATCAACTTTGTATATTTTCACTTTATAGGGGTTAGTCTAAACACCTGGGGGTAAATTCAGAAGAATGTGTGATAACTACCGCAAGAGTAGCGTAACGAAACTTTCAATACTGCAGCCCATCGCGGGAAAATAACCCCATGACTACGTGGAATTCACAACACGGCGGTACCATGCGATGGTCTGCTGAAACCGCTGACAATGCCCGCGACAGAACCACCTCAATGGAGATAAAAACACAAACCACAACACAAAAAACACACGATGGGTCAAAGCGCGATGAGGAAATCAGCGATAAGCAACGCCAGGCCTGCAACACACACCTGGCAGGTGGTAAAAATCTCCATAAAAGCAGAAAAAACACCCACACACAAACTGACCTACACCCAAGCACCATGGAGGTAGCCGGAGCAGGCGCAGAGGACGAGCGCAACCCCACAAGCACCCCAGACGACTAGCCTGGGACCACGGGTACAGGGAAGGACAAGGACAAGAAGACAAGGAAGACGAAGTTCAGTCCGCAGGCGAACAGGATCATAGTCATGGAGGTGATGGAACATCAACAACTCTTAGTCACCTCCGTGTCACTGGGCACCAAAACTGCAATATGGCGGGACATTGTCGACAAGGTGAATGCCGTCGGAGAGCACAAGCGGACAATGGACGAAATCAAGAGGCAATTGTTGAAGCCAGATAACAGTAAGTTAGGAATCAGGCTTGGGAAGATTTACTTTTGGCATCGGCATCAAGAGATACAAGGACTTTCTGGGGAGTTATTAACAGGCCTTATTTTAATGATAAAAATTCTCCCCAGATAGAATGTCATATCCCAGCAGCTGAGTGGTGTAACCACTTCCCGCAAATTTTCAGTAATGACTGTCCATCCCAAGTCACGCAAGAGGCACATCCGTCAATAGACGAAGTCTTAGCCCTGAGTAATGCCATTGACGATAACATGGTAACAAAAGCTATTCTTAAATCTTCCTCAGGAAAGGCACCAGGGCCAGATGGGGAGTCAATCGATGTTTTTAAACAAAACCCTGCCTTTTGGGCACCCCTCTTAGCAAATGTTTTTCGCAAATGAGTAAAAAAGATTCCCACTTCTTGGAAGGACTCACCAATAGTCCTAATTTTTGAAAAGTGTAATAGGAACCTGTCCTCCTGTTACAGACCCATATCCCTTTTGCATTCTTCTGTTAAATTTCCAAGGAGGGTAATCCTTCACCTTCTTGAGGAATTGGCCAGAGACACCAAGGGATATATTCACAAGAACGTGTGATAACTACAGCAAGAGTAGCGTAACGCAATTTTCAATATCACCGCCCAATGCGGGAAAATAACCCTGTGGCTGCGTGGGATTCGCAAGGCGGTAGCATGCGATAGTCTGCCGAAACCGCGGACAATGTCTGCGATAAAACCACCTCGATGGAGATAAAAACACAAACCACAACACCAAAAAACCTGCGATGGGCCAAAGCGCGATGAGGAAATCAGCGATAAGCAGCGCCAGGCCTGCAACACACACCTGGCAGGTGGGAAAAATCTCCATAAAAGCAGAAAAAACACCCACACACAAACTGACCTACACCCAAGCACCACGGAGGCAGCCGGAGCAGGCGCAGAGGACGAGCGCAACCCCACAAGCACCCCGGACGACCAGCCTGGGACCACAGGGACAGGGAAGGGCAAGGACAAGAAGACGAGGAAGAAAAAGTTCAGTCCACAGGCGAACAGGATCATGGACTGCCACTTCCGGATTGGTGACCAATGACACGGCGACCAGGCTGTGGTCTGTACCCTTCGCTTCAGCAGGACTTGTCATCCCTGTATGGACTCTGGCTGGCCCTCCACAGGCCCATAGTGTGTAGTGTGCTGGGCATTGCCCTGAACCGCTCCGGCTGCATAACTGCACTGGATGTGCAATAAACATCCATTGTCGCACTGCTGTGTCATGTCCATCATCAGTCATGTATGCATGTGTGGATAAATGTAGGGACAGTGATTTCCCTTGCGTCAATGATGGTCATCCTGTGGGATGCCACTCAGAGGGTGGTACACTGCATTTTGTGTACCGGGTCCCGTGGACACTACAACTAAGACACACGCATCACTCACTTCCTTGTCCGGACATGGACTGAACCACGCCCAGTTCCCATGAGTCATTGTTGCAAGCCCTGATCTGGTACGGTGTACGGCAGATCAGACCACTCCGCTTACGCCCTGAGGGGGGCCCGCATTGCTCCCAGTCGCAGGCGAACTCGCTTGTAGTGTGCAGGTCACTGGTCTAGGTGTCAGCATGTCACAGCCACTCCCTGAGGACAGGTTTGCACGCACACCACACCCATCTGGCACAGGCGTCACAGGTCATGTGACTCCGCCAACATAAGGGGCTGACAACGTCACATACTCCTCTGCTTTGGTGACTGGATGACGGATGCCGTGGTTCCCAATCAGGAAGGGCACATGAGTTTTGTTGCGCACAGGGTTAATGGCAACCCAGGCCTGCGTACGGCACGGGCCGACCACCACGTGGCGCTGACTGGGGTTGCACAGGGTTAGTTGCACCCGGCGCATTGCGGCAGGCACAGGCACCCCACCACGGGACAGTGACCTTGGGGGCACTGAGTATGTGGCACCTTAAGCTGCTGAGCTTGTGGGTACCATGCGATGATGCCCCGTCCCGGCGGTCCGGGCAATTCAGGTTTCGTGTGCCCTGCTGGACCGCAGTGTAGGCTAGAGCCAGCAGGCAGCGCAGGCCTACCACCACGTGGCCTCGCTTCCGGGTCACAGACTTAGTGGCACCCACTGAGCTGATGACACAACTGATGTACGCAATGCTGAACAAATCAAAACTGAACGGGTGTGCAGCCTGCCATGTTTCCGGGTGCACTGGTATGTCCTCAGCCATGGAGCATTCCAGACCCAGCAACACACGTGAGACCTGGTGGCCTGCGGAGCGTGGCTGTATGGTGTGGAGCGTGCCATGTCCGCGGGCCCTGGGCTTGTGGCGTGCAGCAGCACGTGGTGAGACATCCAGTCCACACACCGGTGGCAGAAGGTGAGCAGTGAGGCCTGGGTGTGCATGGGCGGGCATGCTCCGTGGGCGACGGGTGCCTTTGTGATGCCTCTGCCTGGGTGTGCATGGGCGGGCAGGCGCTGTTGTCTTGTGCGAGTGTGTGTACTGTGCCAGTCATGTATCTGGACTCTGCTACAGATGACGGCTCTGACTCAGATGTGTGACCTAATGGACTGCACTACATGCCGGCAAGTAGTTGGAAACACATCAGTGGCAGCAGGAAAGCAGTGTGACCTTGGTGCACAGGGGCAGCTCCCTCTCTTCTTCTCTCTCCCTCTCTCCCCCTCTCTTCTTATCTGCTTCTCTCTCCCTCTCTTCTTCTCTCTCTCTCTCTCTCTCTCTCTATCTCCCCCTCTCTTCTTCTCTCTCTCCCTCTCGTCTTCTACTCGCTCTCTCTCCCTCTCTTCCTCTCTCTCTCTCCTTTGCTCTCTCTCTGTCCTTTGATGTGCGCAGGACACACCTTCTCATCATGATTTTTGTCTTGCAGGCTGTGACCTACGGACTGTCCCGCGGGGAGCCGCCATGTGTCTTCATTTAATTTCGGTGTTCATTTTAATAAAGTTTTATTTGTTGATTCGAAAGTGAATGTGTGATGCTCATTTTCTGTGACGGCACATGCATTTCAACTATTGTGATTGTGCGACGTCATGCAGACTATTTTGTACATGTTTTTGTGTAGCTGATGTGGCATGTCTTTGTGGAGGGGGTGCCAGGGAGGGGTGGTCCGCGGGGTGGTGTCGGTGGGTGTTGTGGCCCTCTTATGTGTCCGGGCTGCATGATGTGTGGCTCCATGGCATCTGTTGCCCTTCCAATGTGGCCCTGAGCTGGTCTCCCTTTTGTGGCGCTGGCTGCCGTCTGACTTCAGATTAGAGCAGGTGTAGATTTCCTGCTGCTAACTTGCCTTTTCGCCGGTTTTGTGTTTTTATTGTCGATCTGTCTGGTCGTTGAGAATGGTGAGGAGTGGTGTGGTCGCGGCTTTTGACACTGGAACGCCCACTCTGCATCTCATTAGCGATAGTTGCGGGGATCCTCTGTGGCGATGTTTTTTGCTGCTGCTATCGCAGGTAAACTGGTGCTGTGGGCCGTTAACACCAGTTTGTGAATGGGGTGGTAAATTTATCACGACTTTGGCTGTGATAAAGTGCCGTTAATTCAGCAATAGCTCCTTGTGAATATGCCCCCTGGTTTACTGTGGTTACTTTTGCCCTGAAACCAGCCTGGTAAGGTGTCATGTTATTTTTATCATCCATTATAGCAGAAGCTGATTTAACATTTGTCTAGCATAGATTTTCTGTATATTATCCAAGAGGCTAATAGGTCTATAGTTTGCGGCATCGTGTCTATTACCTTTTTTAGGTCGAGCCTAGAGCCAGCGCACATGCGCTGCTCTGCGAGACTTTTTGTAGATTTATTTATTTATTTGAAGAGTTTTGTATAGCGCTGGCTAGACCCGGAGGTATCATAGCGCTTTACATGAGGATCAGCGAGTTACAAGTTACAAAATTACATCAGTTACAGGAGCCAAGTATAACATAGGAGAAAAACAGTGTATACACAATAACATGGGTTATTAGCGCATAGCATAGCCAAGACACACATCAAAAGGGGCATGGAAGGTAGGGGAGGAATGGTAAAAAGGGGGTAAGGAATGCATAATCCGGTCAGGCAGACCAGCAAGAGGGATAGTACTTACAAAGCAGTCACAGTAAAAGACATACAAACCGGCTGGAGACCAACAATCATAAACATCCAGTGAATCGATGATAGTATAAGATGGAAGGGGAGTAGGAGACCAAAGGGGGGGGGACGACTTGAGGAAAAGAACAGACAGGCGAACAAGGAGCAGTCCAGCAACAATGAGGATAGATCAAAACCGCCAAGATGGAGGACCCAGGCCATGGGAACCGACCGCATCAACCCAAAATGGCAGATCACACAAAAATCCAACACGAAAACCACAAGGCAGCAGACTCGAAGGCTTCACGCAGGGTTGGATGGGGGAGGCAGCCACATGACCATGGAGGAAGGAGGGCAGGACACTGCCGATCACAAAGCGGGTCGTTGATGTACGCACACTCGGGGCTCCAGGGGCAGCAGCATCGCCATTCAGAATGCCGCAAAGACGGGAAAGTCAGATTCGGGCTCCAGGTAACAGCCCTGGAGAGGTGGAGGCAGCAGCGGGGACCAGGAGGACGCACCTCCCCAAAACTCAAGAAGAAAAACAAGCTTGGGGCGACTAGTCAGCAGTTCGCGCAGTACTCAGCCCGCGGCAGAACCCCCGCTAGTAGATGCAAGACTCCTGCAGCTGCGTCGTCGCTAGGCAGGCGGTGCAAGAGGACAGGGAACCGCAGCAAAACCCGGAGGGTAGGGGATGGCCTGGAGGGGAGAATCCCCAGCCGATTCCCTCCCCAGCCATACCCCACCGGTCATCGGCCGCTGAAATGGCTCTGCCACCAGCAGATCCTCGGCAACTCGTCGGAAGGCATGAGAAGAGAGGAAAACACAGCGGAGAGACGAGGACAAACCATGTCCAATTTCCAGCTGGGTAGGTGACAGCTGAGGCTGGGAGCCAGATCCAATCTCCTCTATAGCTGCCTAAACAGCTCCACCGGGCATCGGCCATGTTGATCGAGGCTCCGCGGTCAGCACACTACTCAAGGATCATTGGAAGATCTCGAACTGGGTCATGGGAACTGGAGAGCCGAATGGCCGCAGTCCATAAGAACCTCAGGTGAGCAAAAAAAGGTCCAAGGGGGTAGATTCCAGGGGACCAGGGCCAAAAAGGAAATCCCTGGCCAGGAAGCTCCCAGCCGGAGCTCCTCACCTGGCGGCCATCTTGAACAGTAGGTAAATAAAAAGCTCTGCCAACTCTCCGCCCATATTTGCCATTGGCTTGTGTCATTGTCTGGGCTAAATGCTGGCTTCTGATTAGTTAAAAGGATTGTTAGTCCTTAATACTGCCTCCTCTTCATTTGTCACCTCCCATAGCAACTGCCCCCTTTACTTTGGATGCACCGGCAGGTATTATTTTTTTTAGTTTGTAAGCACCCTTTTCTTTAATGGGTTTCTCCTACTGCGGGCAGACGTGCTTGCCTGGAGACCACTGGGAAGACAGCTCTGCTCCTTTTCTCAAGAAATGCACTAATAGCCCAGGAATTAGTGTCAAGAAATACTTACGAAGAGTTCTGTATTGTATGGAGTTGCCAAACACTCCTACTCGTTATGCCCGCCGTTGGAGAAAGGGGAAGTAACTCGCTGAAATAGCGTACCTCATAATCTTTCGATGTCAGAAATGATAATGGCAAATTATTTTAATTACGATTGCATGGAAGACGTCAACAAAACTAGCTGGCAGATCTGAGAGAGAGTCAAGCAACTGTGCACCAGTAGGGTGTTGCTCACAATACTGTGTAATATACGTAGGTAATCAAACCAAACACAGTGGGTCTCAGCGTCAGAGTTCTGCTTCAACCTAAGGCCGTCTTGTGTTGCTTTTAAATACATTGAGAACACTAAGGGGCGCTACTCTTAAAAAATCCATTAACACCACCTAGCAACAAGGAATCTAACTTGAAAGAACAACTCACACTTCAATCAAACACAACTTTACCCCGTCACCACTTAAATTCAGAGACATCCGCTTGCAAATCTGCCTCAGTGACATTTTCGAAATGGGCTTGGTCTTTTTACTAATGTAACTTCAAAGGTTCCTAAGAGGAGCCAAGAGCAGACAGCCCCTGTATAAATGGAGGGTTACCATGTGTTCTTCAAAAATAATAGGGAGTCTTAAAAGACTTCAAATTGTCTTCCAACAGTATGAGACCTGTTCACATGAGGATATAAAACATCATTAAGATGTCAAAGCCTTCCTTTAGCGCAATAGACCTGTAAGGTGCACTTAGAACTATCCAAATCTCTGCTTTCTCATGAGTATTGCAGCCTCTCAGACAAACGCATAGCTGAAGACCATCTCAACATTAACATTAATTTGTTTTTCCAGCCAACAGCACTGTGCATGCAGAGATTAATACAAATATACTAACAATGTAAAACTATAACTACGTATTTAAGCATCTGTGTCCTTTAGGCTAAAATTCCACATCCCGCTGAATGTGTCACAAACGCCAAAATGGTATTTAGCAGCTATCGCACGACTAATAGGTCTAGCCTTAGTAAACCAGTATGGTGATTATATTTAGCAAAGTTTTACTGCATACATATACTGTAAAATAAATGGAAGAACACAATGTACAGCCTAAATGTAGTGGCCTTTAGCTGTCAATAACAAGCATTTGCAATGCAATAGGTCTAGCAATTGCGAGATTTTGAGCTATTAACATTGTAAATGACAATGTCTTTTATTATTGCAGTTCTTTTTTAACACAAATTTACAATGCCAATAGCTCAAAATCTTGCAATTGCGAGACCTATTGCATTGCAAATGCTTGTTATAAATAGGAATGATTTCAGTTCCCTTCCATGGGTCAGGGACCTGGGCACCCGCTGATATAGAATTGCTTAACAAATTCAAATAGGGGGCATAAATTGACGGATCATGCCTGAAAAGATCCACCAGGATCTTGTTAAGGCCCCGGGCTTAGCCAAATTTAAGGGACATACTAGCCATTATTGTCTCATCAATGGTAAAAAGGGTTAGAGTTGGATTACCTTCACCCAAGGAAACGGTGTGCGGTAGAGGGGGCAAGGAGTCTGCTTCTTCAGCCTCAGACGAATAAAGGTTTGTAAAATGGTCAACCCAGTCACAATGATAGATAAAGCATTGTTTATTCGCTACATGTTTTTTACTCCCCATAATGATTATTATTATTTTTCTAAATGTAGTGTTATTCCCCGCACTTAACTGCCTCAATCAAATCCTGACAGAGACTGTTGTCCCAATTTCTCTTGGCTGTAATCAGAGCCTTCTTTTATTGAATCTGTGCCACACGGACCTCCAAGGATGATTTTAGTTTTAGGGCCAAGATCAAGGACTTCTTAGCTAACCGACACTGCTTAGAATACCAAGGATCATTTGCACATGTGTTACTTGTTGCTGTCACTAATGTTTCAGCAGATGCTTTGGTTAGATGCACCCTAATTCTCTTAACTAGGGCATTGTGTGTGCCAACTATAGGGATCTCAGAGAGAGAGGGAGATAACAAAAGGACTCAGGACTTCTGAGTTACCACTATAAATTTCCATAATTAATTCTAAATTATCCACTATCTTTGGCCACTTTAATTGGGGAGATGCTCCATGGTCCCACATGCGGGACCAAATTCTCAGCCAAAAATCCAGCCAATGATAAGTTTAAAAGATAGTGATCACTTTCCTCTCTACTATCAATCTTGAAATCAATGAAACATTTCCATAACGTGACCCCTAAAAGAATGTAGTACATTTTTGATCTAGTAGAGCATCTTTTATATATATAAGTCTTTCTTTATTCGGGTGCAAACGCATCCATAAAAGATACAGTCAAACATTCATACAATAAAAGGAAAATACACCACATAATATATTTTAAAAAAGCATTTCATGCAGCTAAAACATCATAAAAATGTTAAAACGGTACAAATTGATAAAACTCCAGTGTCACACCCTTGTGCTAAAAAACTTTACCAATGCAGGCCACACAAGTTCAGTCAACTCTGGAAAGCCTAGATCTGTAAGCGGCCCGCAGAGCCTCTTTTAAAAGTATGGAAGCTAGGGATATCAGATTTGGACCTGCCATTGCTGGCCCATAAGCCATGCTCAACAGTAAAAAGGCCCATCTATATAGCATGCACCGAGCACGGGACTGTGTGGTTTGATTCAATCAATGGTATATTCCACATTTCCTCCTCCTTCTCAGTGACCAGATCTAATCCAAAGATGGGCTCATATGTGTTAAAATCCCACACCCTATTATTACAATGCCCTTCGTGTTTACAGAATTCAAATAGTTCTTCAAAATGGCAAGGGTGGTAGCCTCTGTGTTCTCTCGCCACGGTTTAATGTATTCATTATATAGGTACAACATATAATCATTAGGTATATGTACACGTAACCCTAAAATATCAGGAGAGTCAATATTCAAGATTTCAATCCGCACCTTCAATTTGGTCCAAATACCAAGTCCCCCTGATGCCCTACAACATGAGTAAGGTACCGCCTTTACAAAAATGGACTTATACCCTATTTTATGGGGAGGCTCCGGTGCCTAGGTTTCCTGAAAAGGGCAGAGTTGAAATTTATCAGTATAATCCTGCCATTCTAGAACTATTACTTGTTGCCCTAGGTTTGCAACATTCCATGAGGCTGCCATTCCCATCCCATTGGTTAAGTCATTCTCTACGTCAAGAGGCATGTTACCCACAACATTGTCAAGGGTATTATCAAACGGAATTTCATTACGTAAGGCTTCTATCCTGTTGGTACCCTTAGCAAACTTTAGATCA
Organism: Triturus cristatus; assembly: GCF_964204655.1. Taxonomy (NCBI): domain Eukaryota; kingdom Metazoa; phylum Chordata; class Amphibia; order Caudata; family Salamandridae; genus Triturus; species Triturus cristatus. The sequence continues at coordinate 250,497,350 of NC_140586.1, forward strand.
GATACTGCCATCAAATGGAAAGGGGAGTTCGTAATAGAAGAGATTACATGCTGCGAGTACAGCCCTTGTAGGAGAAGTCAATCATTGGACTCCAGGTTTGATGCTGCCTCACCTTCATTGAAATTTGGGCCTAGACCTTTAGAAAGGTCAACACATGGTAGATTGGAACGAACATGTGGATATGTGAGCTCTGTTGAACCAACAGTGGGATTAATTATTGGACTTTTATCCCCTACCAAACCTGGTGGACAGAGAGTACATTTTTATTGTGAAGATGAATGGTTTGGCGGTGCTGACCTTAACTCCATGGAAATAAGGCCATCTACTATTTCCTTTGCTCTAAGAGATAATCTAATATCCGTGGCTCCAGTGTTACTCTATATACGCTCGGCACTTAGAATATCTGCCCGTACTAGTGACAAACACTGGCAATCATGTCTTATCCAATGTATAGTTTTAATTATTAAAGGGTCATCATCCTCCCTTGTATCCGGATGCAATTTTGGGTCATTAGTTAGGTAGACTATATGTTAAAATTTTCTTTGGGGGCTGTGATAATTAGCTCTGACACTTGAAAGATGGAATGCTTCTGTATAACAATGGGATCTGTTAGTATAGAATTCAGAGTGTGATTGTTGAAGTGATCCCTTAAGAAAGGTCCTGTGGTACGGCCGATTTAAGTCAGAGTAGGGTGTCGATTTGCTTCATTATGGAAATGTAATCCCTCTTTAACACTAGCCTGTGGCCTACTCACCATGCTAAACCCAGAACCTCCCGGACCCACCCCATGCACACTGTTATAGCAGTATGGCACCTGTCCCATGAGTTCGCACCTTGACATGTGCCTCGGGCCCTCTTTGGTACTCTCAGGAACTGGGCCATATCTGTGTCTTTATTTAGTTGATCAGAAATAGTGATATTACTGAGAACCGAATTATGACTAGGTCCTATACTTTGAGCTTGGCAACTCAGCATCAATGTTTTCACAAGGCCTTTCAGTTCTCTGATCTCATCTGACAGCAACTCAATTCTAGCAGTGAGTTCTCTCACTGATTAACCTGTCCCAAGTATTACTGGTCAAGTCATCTACTAAGGCCTCTGTCTCCAAATATTCCAATGAAGCCAGGGGAGAACAGTTGTTGGTTCAAAGGACAATAGGATTTCTTTCCACTGCTTTAATTGGTATTTGGTTAACAGAAGGTGGTTTCTCAAACAAAGGCGCAGCTTGTATTTGAGTATTAGAAGAGGCTGAGTTCCCCTGAAAATCAGGACTGGATGATCCTGCCATTTGCCCATCTGACAATACCATGGGGGCAGGTGTATGACTTAAAAAGTCTGCAGTTTCGGGTGTGTCTCTTATAAAATCTTGTGATTTTAGAGTGTTGGTCATTGCTAGTTTTGCTCTTGTCTCCCAACATAGACTCTACCTGGACAATACGATAGTCTATTTCTGTCAAGGTACACTTATCCCCTGCACTCTATCCTAATTTAGAAGTTTTCCCCCCTAAGTGGTACATCTGTTGTCTTGCGCTTCACCATAGTCAAAAACCCGCTAAAACCAGGTAAGAATAGAGCTCGCAACAAATATATGTCTTGTTGTACAGGCACCGTTAGTTGCCCTTGATGGCAATCAAGTTCTCCCAAGCTTATTGATGGTGGAATACTAATAAAATCACAATGTCCTCAACGCACATATCAAAACTATAATCAAGCAGTACAAAATAAATAGTCGTACAGAGGACGTGGTTTTACACACAAGCTTGGTTTGCACAAGGGGACTCACTTACAAATAGGCAGAGGTTCATGGGACTACATAAATACATAGAACACTATAGAGTAACCACCACAGCCTCACGGTCTGAGAAGTCCAGATAAACACACCAATGTCACTGTAATGCATAAGGAAGACTAAGTTTGCTTTGATCATCTAGAAGAAAGGACCAAGAGAGGTGGCCAAGCCCACCCTCTTCCGGACAATGACAGGCCCCGGCTTTGCCCACGCAGAAGTGATAACAGAGGCGCTATATGGCGGGACCGGGGCACTTAACTCCTCCTTCCCCCTGCAGCTGGTCAAAACATGCCCCTCCTGGCGTAGTGAAGTCTGGGGTTTGAAGTACCCACTGTTAGCACGGCTTCGCATGCAGCGGTGATGACAGAGGTGCTATATTGAACGACAGTAGCACTTATTCCTTCTTCCCGTGCAGCTGGTCAAAACATGCCCCTCCTGGTGTAGTAACGTCTAGGATTTGAAGTCCCTCACTTTTAGAAAGGCTGCCTGTGCAGCGGTGATGACAGAGGCGCCATATAGTGCAACTGAGACATTTACTCCTCCTTCCCTCTGCAGCTGGTCAAAACACACCCATCCTGGTGTAGAGGAGTCTGGGGTTTGAAGTCTCCCACTGTTAGCATGGCAGCCCATGCTATATAGAGCAATGGGGACACTGAATTCTCTTTCTCCCTGCAGCTGGTCAAAATGCCCCTTCTGGCATAGTGAAGTCGATGGTTGAAGTCCCCCACTGTAGCAAAGTTTTTATAAATCACTTCAATTCACTCAAAAAGTTTCATAAATCACTGCCTTTCACTAGTAGCGGTAGTGCGGTAGCCTCTGATTCTTCGTTAAAACCTGTAATCTTTGAGTTCTAGGCTCACCCGTTGCAGTTTATTTTAGGAGAAAGTGCACTCTGTCGCAACATCAAGATTTAAGAGGAGGCTAGCCAACTAGCCTTTGGAGTTCACTCACTGGTCCTTGGTACAAGTGGGAGCAGGTCTAGCCTTTGGGGTCTCTCTCAATTACTGTCATAGCAGGAGCAGTCACTCGTTCTGAAGTCCTTTCTTTGGTTCAGTCCTCCTTGGTGCAGCCTTCCTTTCTGAGGTCTACAGGTTCAGCAGGTGCAGTCCTTCTTCTGTTCCAGTAGCGTTCTCAGGCTGGTACCCAGGGGTGTCACTTTTATGTCAGTTTGGAGATTGTGCGTGGTAAAGACTCACTAACCAATGAGGGTAAAATTCCCAGGGGCAAACCTTCTCACTCTTTACATTACGTCCAGGGGGATTGGCACTAATCAATCCCACAGTACATTTCTCTGCTCAAATCCAATATGTTAGAACCTTTCCTTGGTCAGAACTACGGGCACACCCCTGAAGTGCATCCAGTATAATGAGCAACTCCTCCAGGAAAACCAATTCTGCAACAGGTTCCTCCCCCCCCCCCCCCCCCTCTGGAACAGATGCCAGCCGCTCTACCTGGACAAAGAAAAAGGCAGGTTAAAGTATGACTCGCAGTTGCCTGTGACAGGCATATATACCTTTGAAGCTTATCCATCTGCAGCCACATCTCACTGGCCATCCTGTCAGGAGGAGGTCACATCTACTCCCACCAACAGACCTTTTGTTCCTTTTCCTGGGAGCCATTCACACCTCTCGGCAGGAGGGCAGCAGGTTGTCTCAGTTGGCATCTGCTATAGTTAATCAGAAACGGCTACTAGAATCTTTGAACAAGAATGTGGAGACTTTTGATACACGGAGGAGAGGAGAACATGTCGGCTGCACTGGGGATGGATCGCTAGATCACCGATAAGCGCTCATCACCTGGTGCAATTGTAGGCTCCACCTACTCTGGGATTAATGTGCCTTAGCAGGTCGGTGTCGGTATTGGAGAAGGCTACAGAGGGGTTGCTAGGCGGTGGCAGTCACAGGAACGTTGGAAGCTCGCGCTGGTTCCAGGCCGCCCTGGAGCTCAGGAAGCGCCGCAGGGTGGCAGTGCGAGGTCTCCTCCGAGTCAGTGGGATCAGCGTCAACACATGCTCTGCTCCTGCAATCCCTGGGGAACTGAGGGATTCTTTGGCTGCTGGGGAGAGTGCTGAAGGGGAAAGCAACAAGGAAGAGTTGGTGTTTGGCGGAAGGAAGGCGGAAAGGCTGGAGAAACAGCCCACCTGCAAGCCAGTCAAACAAGTGAGAGGTAGGGGGGTTAGTCCAGGTGAGGGAAAACAACATTTGAGTAAGCTCCCTGGGAAAGAAAGTTTGCCAAAATAATGGAGGGCAGTAAAAAACAACTCCCAGATTAGCTTATGAATAGTCTCCCAATATATGTGACTTCTCAGCATAGTGAGGAAAGAAATTGATGAGACTGAGGGGGACATTGCAAAAGATATGCAATGGGTACATAGAGACCATTTTAGAAAAAATCCAAATAGGGCTAAGCCGCGGAAGATGCTCCTTAACTTCCAGAAGTAAGCTCTAAAGGAAAAAATTAGGCTAACTTAGACAGACAATGGGAATTAGGAAAGTGTTTTGATGAATTTTAAAAAGTAGGGGGTACAGCTCAGCCTAAAATTCCCTGCATCCCTAAGAGTTATGTACAATAACAAAATGCATATGCTAAGAAGTCAAGAAGGCAGATGACCTATTAGAGGCTATCAAGAAGGATGAGAGTAGAGGGAAACTAGGAGATGATGTGAGTATAAATGGGACTGTAGTCCAGGGTGTGCTCTGTTTTTTTTAAGGATGTAAAGGGGGTCATATGAACTAGTTTATGTTTCGGTGGTGGGTGCCTGTGGCACTGGGAAAAGAAAATTGGACTAACATCAGGTCCAGAAGGAAGTATGGGTGGTTTCTCTAAGGGAGGGTGGGGTTATGGGGGGGGGGACACTGGGTGGGGAGCATGTGGTAAAGCAATTATAAAAATGTCCTACAAAACCTCAGAGATATGTCTTTCAGAAGGGATATTTGCACCCAGATTGAGGGTAAGGAGAAAAAAGCAGGAATATGTTGATTCGGGTATTAACATGAAACATCAATAGGATACGTACGAAAGGGAGGAGGGACAAGGTGCTACAATATCTTAGAGATTCTTCTGCACAGATTTTGATCCTACAGGACACCCATCTGGTGAAAATGAATGTGTTGAATGCGTTGAGCTATTTAGAAAGCAAAGATGGTATGTACAGATCACAGCGTGAATATAAGAGGAGTAGCAATATTGGTGAAAAAACAGGAAAATATATGGATAATGGATACAAGGGTGGATAAGAGTAGCAGGTAGATCATAGCAAAATAAAATAGGTGACAGATTGCTAACACTAGTAGCCTATTATGGTCCAAACTATGATGACTTTGAGCCACTCTGTTGGATTTTCCAGGTCCCGTAATTGTGGCAGGAGACTTCAACGTGATAATGGATCTGAATTTAGACAAATTGAATAAAAGCAGAGTTATACCTACCCCCAAATCACAAGCATTTTTTAAATCTACCATGAAACAATATGCTCTTTGTGACTTGTGGAGAGAGATGGTTGGCTGCTTGCAGGATGCCTCCTTTCATAGTAAGAAATATGGACATAGATCGAGGATAGACTACTTTTTAGTAGATTGGAGCCTGAGAGGATATCCTAGACATTGGGCATTTTGCTATACAAATAAACAATATAGGAGTGAGGTGACTCGGTTAGAGGAGGAAATGGAAAAGTTAGAGATGGAAATAAAAATATATCTAGCAGAAGATAGCAGGGTCTTGGCAGAGAAAAAACTGCATATTTTGAAAAACCAAATGGAAGAAATCCTCCAAACTCGGATTAAAAAAGGATGGGATGCTAGCAAGTTAGCTCATTTTCAGTATGGGAAGGGAGCAGGGAAGCAATTAGCTTGGAAGATTAAGGCAGACCAAAATAGAAATCGGATTAAAGAAATCAAGGAGGGGCAGACAGGTGCTATACTGACCAGTGAGACGGGGATAGAGGAGGCATTTAAGGACTACTTTCTAGATTTATATCTGGAAGAAGAAACCGTTCTAGAAGAAAAAGTTAATCGCTGGTTAGCAGGCTGTATTAAACCACTCGACTTAACTCAGCAACATTTTTTAAACCAGGACAACACTGAGGAGGAGGTTATAACAGCCGTACAGTCAAGTAAAGGGGGCAAAGCTGCAGGGCCCGACGCTATACCAGCGGAGCTGTATAAAATTCTAGGGGAGATATTAAACCCATATATGAAAACAATGATCGAGGAGATTCTAGACTGAGGGACACAGCTACCAAAATCCTGGGATGAGTTGATAATTCCACTTATTCTGAAGCCAGGTAAGGATCCCGCAAGTTGTGTGTCGTATAGACCGATATCACTCCTGAATACGGATTATAAAATCTTCCCGAAAATCCTGGCAGGGAGATTAAGTAAAATAGCCGGAGATTTAATACACAAGGATCAGAAGGGGCATTTCATCTGATCCCCCCTTACGAAGGCGCTCTATTCTGGGGGCATACCGAGGCCGTGATGTCCACTGTAAGATTGGGCCAGGCCAACGTCTGACTTTAAGATGGTTCCCGACCCTTGACGTCGTTCTGCCTGCAGTCTTCTCCGGTTTTCTGGCGGGTGCCTCTCCCAAACATCGAGCCTCCTGCTGATTGCGCCTTGATAATCACTGAAACAATAACACCATTCCCACCAGGGTTTTGATTGGACTGCTGTTTCCCATCTCTTCGACTCCCTCGTTTGACTTTGACATTCTCAGATTTAACCAGATCATTATCCTGACAGCGGAGTCCGAGCATTATGGCCGATGCCCGGTGGAGCTGCCTAGACAGCTATATAGGAGATCGGCCCTGGTTCACCCCCTCGCCCGTCACCTACCTAGCCGGACATTGGGCACAGTTTCTCCCAGTCTCCCTGTTATGTCTCCATCCTCCCCCTCCTTCTGACAAATTACCGCAACATTGCTTTTTTTATCCTATATTTGACTATGCTCTTGTAACAAATGTAACTTGTAACTCACTGATCCTCATGTAAAACGCTCTGATACCTCCGGGTCTAGCCAGCGCTATATAAAACTCATCAAATAAAAATAAATAAATAAGAAGGGGTTCATTAACGGAAGATATCTACATGAGTTAATATACGGGCTTATAGGGACTATCGACTTTGCAACTACCCATTCAACCCCCTCAGCAGTAATAACTCTAGATGCTTCTAAAGCTTTTGATAGGGTAAAGTGGTCCTACTGTCTACTGCTTTGAAACTATATGAGCTGGGGGTTACATTTCGTAGAGTAATCCAACTAATATATCAAGACCCTTCAGCAAGAGTATCAGTGAAAGGGAATTTATCCTCATCTTTTAAAATACTTAGAGGCACAAGACAGTGTTTCCACCTATTGTTTAATCTCTACATAAAGCCCCTTGCATATAAACTTAGAATGACAGCTAATATTCTTCCTTTCTCTCATGAGGGTTGGGTAATGAAGGTAGCATTATATGTGGATGATCTTATGGTTTTCTCCTCGGATCTCGCAGTGTCCTTGCCAACCATCTTACAGATAGCTTCAGAGTTCGACAAAGTGTCCAGCTATCTAGTAAATGAAGGGAAAACCGAGGTCATGGTATGGAACCAGAGAACGGATAACCCACTGATCAAGAAGGAAATGAGATACTTGGCTTTAAACATTGAACAAGATATAAATGAAATTTCAGAAACAAACCTCGGCAAAATATTAAAAGAAATTGTGCAGGTAATGAAGGGATGGGTACAGCTACCTCTAACAATTCTTGGGCAGGTCAATCTGGTGGCATTGCCACAACTTACTTTCCAATTCAATACGATTCCTCTGCACATTGAGAAATCTTTGATTGATAAAGTCCAGCAAGCGATAAACGCCTTTATTTGGGCATATAAGGGGAATCCGGGTCTCGTGGAAAAAGATGCAGAGAAGGGAGAAAGGGGGGCTATCCCTACCAGACATCCAATATTATGCTTGGGCCTTCCAACTGACTAACTACAGAATGCTTTTTAATACATCGGATTGATCAGAAATAGGAACTATGTTCATGGCAATGATAAAAGAAAGCAATATGGGTTTGGACAGTTCCTTGTTAAATTTGGAGATCCAAAATACTTCAAAAAAATCAAATTAAAAGTACTTCAAGCATTGGCTAGAATGTGGTATATTATTAGACGATGGTCAGAATTAGACTACTGTTCCCATTTAGCCCCCATTTAGGAATCTCCAGGGACCCAAGTGTCTTAGAGAAAAGCTGGCGTTACCGATAAGAAATGCAGGTATACATCAATCGGGAGCCCTTATTCAAGACAGTAATCTTATACCATGGAATAAATCAAATGAGCTGTTGGGGGGCAAACTCTTGAAATTTAAACATTTGCAATTGAAAAGTTAGGAACAAAGCCGGAAGCCGCTCTTGGGTATTGGAAACTCCTTGGAAGAACTGCTTGTGGGGAAACCCCCAGGAAACAAAGAAGTCTCCTTTTGGTATTGGGAATTACACAACACCATGGATGGAGAATTCAACCTTGAATAGTGGGGAAGATGCTTGCCGAGGGAGCAGTTAAAAAATACGGGCAAGTGTTGTTGCACACATTATATTCCATTGTCAAACCCACTTCTTTAAGGAGAAACCACCTCTTTTCAATCCACAGGGTATACATAACACCTTAGAACCTGTCGAAGATGGGGAAAGGAAGACCTACTATATGCGCAAAGTGTGGTCTAAAAAAGGTATTTTGAGCCTACATATTAAGGTAAGCCTTTCATTGATCATTCTCGGAGTGATGGAATGTGTTTCAGGAACTGTTAGAGATTTCTTGTTTTACTCTATTCTACTGGCCAGAAGAGAAATCTGTTGGAAATGAGTGGGAGGTATCCCCCCTGATCATTCGGAGTGGTTAGGTTCCCTTTTTTATATGTCTAGAATATATGTCTAGAATGGACTTATTAGGGAAAGACTCTTAGAAGAAAAGATTCTGGTAGCTGCTACTGAATTGGGCTAGGGTGTAGTGGGAAGCAGTGGTTATTGAAGATGCAATGGATTACAAGGATTACATACCTTGCCATCTGATTACACCTATATAGATCTGTTTTTGCTGCGATGTCCCCCTCCCCCCCCCCCGCCTCATTCGACGCAGCTGCTGTTAATCAGGCAATCTGAGAGATGTACCTGCAGGGAGGAAATGCCTATTTCTGATGGCCACCTGAGGTCAGTTTCTTTTTGCATTACCGGGATAAGTTATTAGATATTGGAACCGGAGGTGAATGAGGACAAAAAAAAAAAACACACAAAAAAAAAGAACATTGTGACTTTCTCAAAGGACCTTTATATTAAGAGTCACCTTAAAACCACTTTTAGCAATTGTTAGACCTGGCACCATTGGCGTGGGTCTCCCTTCCATTTTTCGCTGTTGTCTCCTCTGTTTTTGCTGGTAATAGATGCTCTGGGCGCTGTGCCACTGCCATTCAGTGCCACAGCGCGAATGCTCCCTGCGTAAAGATGACATGTGAATTGGTATATCCATGATTGGCTTATTTGGTTTGCCTGTTAGTCCCTAGTAGCGTGGCCTGTGTGTGCCCAGGGCTGGTAAACCAAATGCTGCTGGTGGGCCTGCAGCGCTGGTTTGCGCCACCCACAGAAGCAGCTTGTAAAGTGTGTCTCAGACCTGCCACTGCAGTGTCTGTGTGCAGTCTAGAACTGCCATCTTGACTGTGAAGTGCACCCACTTCCCAGCCCCTGAACCTTCCCTTGGCATCATGTAAGCCACCCCTATGGTAGGGTGCATTGTATGTGTAAGGTAGGACATGCTCTGATGTGTGGAGCATGTCCTGGTAGTGAATTACACCCAATTTCGTTTTTCACTACTGTAAGGCTACCTGTTCTCCATAGGCCAGAATGGGAGGTTTGGCTATTACATTCTATAGTTCTAACTGACCCACAGAACATGGTAGAAAAACGAATTTAGTATGTTTGAGCTCAGAATATTAAAATAAATAGTTTGGTGAAGTTTATTTGTATATTCTGTGTTTGAAAATACCACTATTAGAAAGTAGGTATTTTCTTGCCTAAGCCTTCCAGTGTGCTCTGCTGTTATGTGTATTGGCTGTCTGGTTTTGGAGGGACAGGGCAGGCTGAGTCAGACCTGGGTTGAATAGAGAGATCTGCATGAGAGTATGGGGAGGGGTAGCTCCTGGACCTGAATAGGGCTGTGCCTGGCAAGGTGAATGCTGGCTCCACCTCCCACTGTGCGTCTGATGGCAGACCCCCTCTTTCTGAAAGGAAGGATGCAGCCTGGTAAACAAAGTGCTCCAGGCCTGGGCAGAACTGGTTCTGGCTGGGTTCAGTGACTTGTAGCTTCTGAGAACAAAGACTTTTGGGGTATAAATATCTGTGCTGAAACCTCTACAATTTGTATTGCTCCTGGACAACAAGAAGAACCTCTGTCCGTGTAATTGAAGGAATCTGCAGGAGAGGACTGTCCTTGTGCTTGTGTGCTATTTCTTGGACTGGCCTGCAGTGGTTACTACTGGACTTGGAAGAAGAGGAAAAGGACTTTGAAGGAACTTGTATTTTTGCTACAGCAATCACCCAAGGGCTAGAAGAGAGCTAGCCTCCTGCTGGAGTCTCAGGCACATCAGACTCCACCACCAGCCTCCTGTTTCCTCCCAGCGAGGATTTCTATCTGCAGGTGAGGCTCCTGTGAGTTCCAGGGCCTCTAGTTCTACTATGGAGAAGAGAGTGCTGAAAATCGTCGCTAACGCCCGTTAGCGAGCCGCCGCAGCTGAAGAGCTTAAGGAAAATCTTTGCGCTGCTGCAGCTGAGTGCTCGCTACCGGAGATCATCGCATCACACATTCGCGGGCTGCCAAATGCTCGCTAACCCGAAGATTATCGCATCGCATGTTTGCGGGCCTCCAAGTGCTTGCTAACCAAAGATCATCGCATCAAGTTCATCGCTTCACGACATCGCAGCGCGGACGCCGAGCATTCGCCATTTTCATCGCATCAGGATCGTCGCTCCCTCGCGGGGCGCCATTTCTTTTCATTGCAACAAGATCGCACACGCAACAGGCTCGGCGCATCATCCTCCCTTCGCGGTAAGGATTTCAACCCATCGCCGGCTTAGCGTGGAGAAGTTTGTCGCTTTGTCCTGCACACAGATCAGCGCATCATCCTCCCTTGCGGCAAGGATTTAACGCATCGCTGGTCACGCGTGAGGAAAATCATCGCTACAACTCCTTAGCAACATTTTGGTTGCTTTGCTACAGAATTCAGGTAGTTTGTGAGTAAAAGGGCCGCAGAGACCACTGCCTTGAACTGAACTTCTCTTTGCACACTTTGAACTATTTTTGCAGCATTTTAAGAGTAACCCTATTTTCTAGTACTATGGCTTTTTACTGTTATTGGTCTTGTGTTAAGTCTATATATAAAGATACTTATTTTTTATAACTACCTGTGTGGTGTCCCTTTGTAGTGTTCTTCACTGTGTTACTGTGTATGGTCATAAATGCTTCACACACTGCCTCTGAGATAAGCCTAGCTGCTCGTGCTACGTTACCACAGGGTTGAGCAGGGGTTATCAAAGGGTGTAGCCCGCTTACTCTGCCTTAGGAAGAAGGGTCCCTACTTGGACAGTGGCCAGCCATTGCCAACTAGAGACCCCCATTTCTAACAGCAATATTTTGAGTTTAATATAACAATTAATTTGATACCTCGAAATACTATATTTGATGGTCCCAAATGGAAGTTAGCACTCAGTGGTTGGGCCAGTGTGTTAGCCAATGGGACTACTAGCCTTGCTACAGTGAAAATGACAATGGTGAGTTTTCACTTTCAGGACATGTATACTATAAAAGAAACATGCTCTTGTTTATAATATTCTGCACCCTGGCATATGGGGATTTAAGGCTTACCTTAGGGGTGACATATAAATATTAAAAAGGAAGATTTTGACTGGGAAAATGGGTTATTTTGACATGTCGTGTTAGCAGCATAAAAGTTGCCCAACAAGGCTGCAGTGGCAGGCCTAGAGTCATGTCTTCACTTTGTCACTGCAGTGGTGTCACAATAAGTGCTGTACTCCACTGGTGACATTTAACTTACAAGCCCTGGGTAAACCTGGTACCATATACTAGTGACTTATAGGTAAGTTAAATGTGTCAATCAGGTATTAGCCAATTGCAAATACATTTGAGGGTCAGAGCACATGCACTGGGGCCTGGTCAGCAGGGCTCATCGCATTTCTGAGTCGAAAAACCATCCACTTCAGCCCAAACATTTTGGGGGTTGGGGTGTTGATCATATAAAAAGAGGCATTTCTTTACACATTGCAAAACAAGATCTCTCATTATTTTGCCGGCCAGTAATATGGTCTCAAACATCTGTATTCTTCATTCTTGTCTGTTCTATACAGTCTGCCTTCAGGGAAACTGCATACTGTTACCTTAGGCAGTCATGCTTCTTTTCCTGATACTGAATGTTTTCTTGTGCAGAAGGATAGTTCTCAATCACTCTAGTGGGGTTGTTATGAACAGCGCTGTCATCTACAGGGATCTACCACTGCTTTTTCTACATATACTGTTCCACTGCCTTCCTGCTTCAGTAAACAGAGATGTCTGTGTCTGGTGAGTCAACATCAGGGTTGTGGGGCAATCGAATAAAATGAGGAAAGCGCTTTCCTTTTTGAAGATGGCTGGTATTTTTGTTACTGAATGATTATCTGCTTGTTATGTCACAGGTCAGAGTAGTGGTGTGGATGCCATGGATACAAAGTTGACAGGAAGTGAAGTCATTGTATGAGAACTGTGGGTGCCTGGGCTGCATGCAAACACAACAAGCATTTACAATGCAATGGTCTCGGCATTGGTAAAGTTAGAGCTATTGGCATTGCTCATGACATTATTTTTGTTTATGTTTTTGTTTTTAAAACATTTAAAGAAACGGCATTGTTATTTACAATGTCAATAGCTTAATCACTCTCAAATGAGAGACCTATTGCATTTACACACACTGATTAAGCAATTGACATTGTAAATAACAATGCCGTTTCTTTACATGTTTTAAAAACAAAAACAAACAAAAATGTCATGAGCAATGCCAATAGCTCTAACTTTAACAATGCCGAGACCGTTGCATTGTAAATGCTGGTTATTTCTCTCTCTGGGTCGCTAAGGGGGGGGGGGGGGGGCACTTTTCTTTTGGTTCCCTAATGGGGGGGTGGGCCTTTTCTTTTGGTTCCCTGGCCTATTTTTTGTCCCAGTCTGAACCTGACAGATGTTTGGATGGAGGAGAAAGGGGAGCTGTTCCAGGGAGGTTCAACCTCACGTGCTTGGTGACCTCAGAGCTGTGGAGGAGAATTTTAATTTTCTGGCTACTCCTTAGACCTAAAATCTATATACATCACACACTAGTTCAGAGACTCTGCTCACCAACACCCAACCGCAGAGAAAATCCAACAAACACCAATCTACACTCACTCAGAAGGGGCAGGGCTGGTCTCAATACATCCTCGTGTAACGAGCCTCAGCAGTAGTTTTTCGAAGTTCTATATTCACTTCTTACTTTGGTGGTGTAAAAATGCAATATAAAGGAGAGAAGTCCTCTCTGGGCGAAAGTAAAGGAGGGAAGTGAGACTTACGCAGAGGTTGGGGTAATGAGAATAAGACCGAAGGAGGACAGGCCCGGGAGAGTGGAATAGAAGGTGAAACATGGGAAATAAAGTAGGAGAGAAAAAAGGGGGCCTTAGAAATTAGGACATACAATAGCGCGAGTGAGAAGATGGGAGCTGCTGTGACAAGGGGATAGAAAAAGAGAGGGTTACAGGCGGACAGAAAGGGAAAGGAGAATGCCTATGGAAGGGAGACAGCGTGGCGCTGCAAACAGCGTGAAGAGGAGAGCGATAGAAGCAAGGGCGGCGTACAGCAGGATAGGGGAGGGTCAGAGGGGATCACGAAAAGGGAGAGAGGCGCTCGAGAGGCAAACACAAGCAGAAGGGGAGGGCTGAGAGGAGGGGCAGAGCGGTCCAGGAGGGGGCGTGTAACCAACCCGGAGGAAGCGAAAATGGCAGCAAAATTACAACAAGCGTTCTCAATTGTTTGAAGAGAAGTAAATTGCTATTGCATGAATGCAGGACGAATAGTAACAAATCACTTTTTTTTTTTAACGAAATCTATAAAAGTAGCAGATCAGCATTTTAGTTTCAGGCAGTAGTGCACCTGTGAATATGTACCTCCTTTAATCGAGCGCCTTGTGTTGTACGAGTGGGAAGCCTCGCCACCATCTTGGGTACAGCCAATATGTCGACTTGGATGTGGGGAGGTGCATTCGAACTCTCTTCAGTTGCTAAAAGATAAATATTTTTTTTATTTTCTCTATGGGCTCTTGGTAGAATGATCCATTGTCAAGTGTAATGGTAACCATGTCTCTAAGTCTAGTGGATATTGGTAGATTTCAGTGGCCACAATGGCCAGTGACTGTGACGACGCGCGCCTTTAGCATCTTGTAAACCCCACCGGGCAGCCTGTGTACAGTCGGACACGCACGTGCCCGGTGAGTAGCAGATCAGCATTTTAGTTTCAGGCAGTAGTGCACCTGTGAATATGTACCTCCTTTAATCGAGCGCCTTGTGTTGTACGAGTGGGAAGCCTCGCCACCATCTTGGGTACAGCCAATATGTCGACTTGGATGTGGGGAGGTGCGTTCGAACTCTCTTCAGTTGCTAAAAGATATATATTTTTTTTATTTTCTCTATGGGCTCTTGGTAGAATGATCCATTGTCAAGTGTAATGGTAACCATGTCTCTAAGTCTAGTGGATATTGGTAGATTTCAGTGGGTACAATGGCCAGTGACTGTGACGACGCGCGCCTTTAGCATCTTGTAAACCCCACCGGGCAGCCTGTGTACAGTCGGACACGCACGTGCCCGGTGAGCTTCCGGAGAAGCCCAGCACGGGTACCCCTGAGCTGAGAGGCAGGGCATCGAAGCACCTCATCGTCACGCCTCCCTCCATCCCTCTGAGCAATAAAGCGCTGTTATTGCAGTCTGGAGGAAACCCGACTCTTCCCGGGGAAGGCGTCGGCGACGTGCAGGCGGGGCACGGATCGATAGGTGATCTGAAGTGACAAGCCGCGTCTGATATCACATTGCAGTGAATCTTTCGGCTGCTGTTGAACTACAAATTGCAGGTTTTTAAATAGGCCTGTGGCGCGGCGGAGCTTCGGAGGCAGAGAGCGAGAGTGGGATGAAATCGATGCTGCAGGAGAGGGCGAGATGATACCGCCAATTATTTAGCCCTAAAACCCGATGATTGCTTTTTGTCTGGCAGATTCCTCATCGGCGCACCAGGCTGTCCTTCCTTCACGCAAGTAAAGAGGAACAAGCCGAGGGCACTGGAAGACACCACCGCCTTTCTCCGAGGCAGAGCAGAAATGCCTCGGAGAAACGCAGCGTCCTTTTCGGATTCGGGGGCGTGTTTTGCTGTTGTCTCCTCCTTGAGACTTCTTGCAAAAAACACGCCCCCGATCCGAAAAGGACGGGGCCTAATCGGAATGACTGACCTCTTCTCCAATGGCTGGCCAGCATTCAAGAGGCCAGCCAATGGAGAACAGGGGAGAAGAGGGGCGGGTTCAAGCCCCTCTTCTCCAAGTCATTAAATCTCGGAGCGAGACTGCGCAAGCGCAGCCGAGACCTAAAAAGGTGTCCGAAGTTCTTTCAGTTCAATAGGCATGGTCTGCCCATGCACCGGAGGGTCACTTCAATTTCAGCCGGGAATTAGCAACACACAGTGCATGTGGAAAGAAACAAATAGGGGATACCAGTTGCGATTTCAACTACCCTTTCTATTGCAAGTGCTTGCTCTTCACCGGTTGTTGAGCTACACAATTGTTGACTCCCGTGGGAGATCCTCTACAATGGACATGGCACAGCGAGCAAACCAAATTATGGATTATGCAGGGGCTTTTGAGTACCTATTGGAGGGCGGATGGGCCCATGCGTCTGGGGGAATCCCTTCAATAGACCACATTTAAGTTTCAACTAAGCCCTTGCAGTACCAAGATGACAACCTCCACCCACGAGATGGACCCACCATGCAGGAAAATGTATCGTCAGTCAAAGATAGGGGATTTGAGGAAACCAGCGTGCTCTTGAGTTATCGGCTGCAAGTGCATTCGATATTGCAGGCTATACGGAGGTCTCATTCCAGAAACAAAAGACTGCGATCTGTCAGGATACACCTTCTTCAGTGACACCTTCTGGCTCAAATAAACACGTGGGTAGCCTGGTACTCAAGCTCAAAATCAGTCACTCACAAAGGAAGACTGAAAGCTGAACTTCAGCCACTGAATTTTACACACTATAATGCATTGCGCTATTGTTTGTGCACCCATAAACTCTCCCTCAGGCTAACCATTTTGATGACTGCGTTTAATCTTCACTGCTCTATATTCTGACCAGCAGCATGACGCCCAACATTCACTGCGAGAACTTTGGGGACTCTTGGTTGCAGTATGTTTTGGCTTAAACATCGTCAAGAAAACAAAAATGTTGCACCACAAAACCATTTAAAAAAAACTCTTGGTATAGGGGAACCAGCGTATACAATTATGACTAACAAATTGCCAGGTAAGCTTTGTCTGTTTCATCCATGAACTGATCAGCCTATCTGGGGTGCTCTGCGTTTTTGGTGCTGTATAAGCAGAGAATAGTGTTCTACCAGAGGTAAGGCAAGTTTGTCTTTGTCCTGCAATATATGGGTCAACCATTTCATGAAGTAAGACTTGTGTTGAAATCTGCGGTTTCATTAGGGGTACGACTAATGTCCTCACTGTACAACCTTTCTACACTCACTTTAATACAACATGCACCCGGTGTTAGTAAACCCTACTTGCTACATAAAAGCAATGATTGCCAGTTGTCATCCTCCAGTTGCTGATTACTATATTCGGGGTTTAAATGGGTAGTAACGAGGTGAAAGTTTTACCTTGAAAATTACCATTTGTGAAGATTACAAAAAACAAGAAGAGGCCTTATCTACAGATCGGGTGGGCGGTAGATCATGTAGCACGAACGGTGCGAAACTCCACTAGAGGTTAGAAGCTAACATTGTGCGCTCATAATACCATTCTGCTGCCAGCTGCAGGTTCTCTGGCAAAATAACTAGAAAGGCATCTACACTCACCACGGCAGCCTTGAAACATCGAGGAATAGCTAAAACGTCGATATTCCTGCCTATCCAGAGATTCGCGGGGACTGATCGCCCAGCGCGCACAATGCATCCTTGTTGGCTGAAGTTCATCAGTGACGTGGAGACGGGGACATGACCACGAAGGAGGAAAGGGAAACTGGAGCCCAATGGATAACTGAAAAGTAAAACGGCAGGCGATGTGCGCAAACATCGGAGCAATAAAGTCCACGATAAGAAAGGTAAACACGATTAGGAGGGATTTCGGCGGACACTGGCACGATAAGGTGTCCTGACAGCTACTGTAGGCCAGAGGCCAAATCATGTAAAAAGATGATCCGTTGCATCCGTTCGCTGGGGACACACCAAACGGGTGGTCCCCGCTTACGTTAGTCTTGCCAGGAACATCCAAGGAGTCAAACCACTCGCTGATTTAACCTGAAGTGTTCCTACTCCAATCAGAGGATGCTGCTATAAAATGTCAGTCTCTCGACACCGAGGGTCGGGCGGGCATTTCATGGTAACCACACTTTAAAGAGCCAATAGATGGGGGCTGCATTAACCTCTAGTATTTGTTTACAGAACGTTCGGCATCAGTATCGGCGCTGCCCCAGATTTACATACAGCGGATAATATTATTTATCAAGAAGGGGAGGGGGGGGGGGGTACTTCCCAGTCTAAGAGGTAGCGCCTCATCGAGGTGTCTGGATTCGCAAATACACAGATTTAATCACCGCGCGTTCACTCCACGACCCCCTTTGTAAAGCCGCCACCCCGCTGTCACTTTGTAAAGATGTTAATTCATTGATCGCTCTGCGCCCAGCATTGGATGCGGCCACAGTAACACCATTCAACAACAAAGACCACCCAAATGCCAATTCGCCCCCACCTGCTGAATCCCCTTTACCTCCTGCACGCGAAACGGATTATTTCGCGCACAAAAGTGTAAAACTGAACCAGAAAGCTCTTGCGATCCGAAGGATGGCAGCTAAAACCCGATGATTGCTTTTTGTCTGGCAGATTCCTCATCGGCGCACCAGGCTGTCCTTCCTTCACGCAAGTAAAGAGGAACAAGCCGAGGGCACCGGAAGACACCACCGCCTTTCTCCGAGGCAGAGCAGATGCCTCGGAGAAAGGCAGCCTCCTTTTCGGATTCGGGGGCGTGTTTTGCTGTTGTCTCCTCCTTGAGACTTTTCGCAAAAAACACGCCCCCCGATCCGAAAAGGACGGGGCATGATTGGAGTGACGGGACCTTTTCTCCAATGGCTGGCCAGCATTTACGAGGCCAGCCAATGGAGAACAGGGCAGAAGAGGGGCGGGTTCAAGCCCCTCTTCTCCCAAGTCATTAAATCTCCGGACTTCCGGTCTGCCGACCGGATGGTCCCGAGCCCTAAAAACGAAACTGACTTAATCGTGTCAGTCATGTGAATGCAAATTTCTCGTCTAACACTACCTCAACTACTTCTTTGGCATAGCCTATGACGGCCCACTACCTCCCCCCTAACTACCGGGTCTCCTGAAACACCAGAATCTTGGGACCGGGTCAGAATTATTGAAAATGTACTCTGTAAATATGGTTTGTCGCTCTTTGTAATCGGTTATGTAATATGTAAATACATGCTTTGTGTATATATATTCCTGCACTATACTGCTACTTGAGCTGTAACTGGTCGACTCTAAATCTGTCTGTATATTGCTTTGCTCCCCTGTAAAGCGCTCTGATACCCTAACGGGTCAAGTTCGCGCTCTATAAAACACATAAATAAATAAATAAATAAAATTGCTACAGCAATAATACACGCTCAAATTTCAGTAACTAACGATTAAAGATGTTTTTCAGAGCTCTGCTCAGGATACCATGGAAAGACAAGGAGATATTAGATTCTCATTCTGGCATTTGCAAGAGTTTCTCAAGGTTGCAACTGTTGACGGAGAGACTGCACCGAATGTACATAGAAATCCACAGGTGAATAATGTATTCTAAGGACAAACTTCTTCTCGCATATTTTTAGTAACAGGTCTTTAAATCACCCACATCCTATTAGAAATGTGCGTCAGCAACTCACACTAGTTGCAATTAATCGCTACCTTGTTTAAATGAAGTAGTGCCTGCACTTAAAACTTCACTGGTAGCTACACTGTGCACCATATAAGTTCTACCATACTGAATCACACTTGTTTCTAGGACTTCACTATTTCTAGTGTAAACATGCACATATGTACATACAGTCAATCTATGCTCTATACGATATGACACTACCTACAATTAACTAGCAATTAATATAATTAAAGCTACTGCTCCTCAAATTATTCTGTCATCTGTGAAGTGCCTGCCCTGCGTGGTCAGCTTACTGCCCTTGTCTTCCTCTCCCTGTCCTTCCGTGGTCCATGTGCATCACTCGACTCATCCCTCCTGCTCTCTGTGGTCCTTTGAGCTGCCAGTGCCCCTCCCACTGCCCTTTGTTGTCTTTTGCATACCCTTGCCCCCCTATTTTTTGCCATACATGGTCCAGTATGCTGCCACTGCCCTCCCACCAGCCCTATGTGGCCTATTGTTCTGACACTGTTCTTCCCGCCTGCCCAACCTGGTCTGTTGTGCTGCCAATGCCCCTTCCGCCTATCCGACATGGTCAGTTTGCCATCTCTGTCCCTGCTCCCACGCCCCACCCTCTGTTGTCCGAGTCTGTGCCCCTACTCCCTCCGTCCCTACCCACAGTGTTTTAATGAACAACTAAAGCGCTAACATTCTGATCGTAAGACAAAACTGTAGCACACCTGAAGTTATCTTGATGGAATCAAAACTGTAAAACTCAAAGCATTTATTTTAGAAATGAACAATATAAGGGAAGATAAGTTAGAAATGCTCACAAGGATAAGTCTCTACGGGTGAGAGACAGCGGAATGACCTATAGACTTTGATTTGCACTTTATTTTGGTCCCCATGGCTCCGTATCAATGGATTAGGTTATAACTGAGCAGTTTGGGCAATTTCCATTTCTTTCACAGGTTTCTAAACCCGTGAGTATTTTAACGTACCTTTTACAGTCAGGTGATTATTCGGGATCACGCTCTGCATGCTGTACCCCACAGCTTGCCTAAGGGTTTTATTTCATTCTGGGCACCAGCAGGTCCACCGGATATCCCTACGTCTTGGCGAGACGTGTTAGGGGTTGAAACGTCATCGATATATATTACAAACTGATTGCTATTTCATGATTTACATGTATACAGGTCACTATGGGCCTGTTTTAATGGACTAACTAAAGTGCAGTTTGTATACTAACATACCAGCACATTTTTTGTGCATTGTTTATTCACTGCTACTTGGTTTGAAGATCACTTCACACTTATTCTTGTGAGGTATCCACTTGGTTATGTGGTTTATGCTGGAAATAAACAATTTCTTGTTACTGGAACCTGTACAATGCTCTCTTTTCAAATCATGATTTACAGTAAATGTGCTGTGTTGTATACGTAATCAAAGAGGTGCTCATTTGTAAAAAAAATTATATGGCACATCTGTAGACAATCTTTACCCGTGCATGTTGCAGTAAAAATCAAACCTTCAGCCCCCAAATTCACCACAACCGATACCGCTGATTAATCGCCAGGTTAAATCAGGCTCACGCGGGGGCGTGGCTTGGACGCCGACGGGAATGGCCGCCTGACTTTGGAGCTCCGCAACGCCGGGACGAACTTTCAACACGAACGGAGGCGTTTCTGCACTGTTTCCGTTTCTTCTACCACTTCCCAACATTGGAACATAATGTGCACCTGGTGAGGTCTGGGGGCTCGCTCATTTGTCAAGAAATGCCTCATTTTCGGCGATTTTACTAATCGCCTCAGCGCGTCCGCCATTTTGTGATGGTTTCACGATGCCACCGCGTTTGAGGGGAATGCTTCTACTGTGGCTCGCTGCTACTCCCTGAGCCTGTCAAGTCTGTCACATCTGCCTCAACGCTCCTGAGAGGTGAATTAAATTGCTTTTTACATAATGGTGGCGCATAAAGATAGAAACTGCACCAGAGACTCTCTTGCTGTGACATCTATACAATTTTAATGAAACATCGCAGAATTTGTTTTCTTCAGTCAAATCTCACGTGGCGCTAAACCTACTATTGGGCAATGTTATTTAATCGCCACTCCTGTATGTATTGTTTCTGGTGGCTGCGTCAAGGGGATATGTCATCTGGCTCCATGTGGTCTCTTTATTAATGCCAGCTTCTGAGACTTCCTGTGGCTCCTGTAAATGGATAGCTTCGTCCTGAAGATGTGACTGCCTGACTTCGCTTTCCTGCAGTTGCAATGTCTGCGCGTCGCTGAGGTGATTCCTGCTCTTTCTTCAGTCACTAGACTTTACTCCAGGCAACTAAAGACCTCTCCTCTGTGTTTTGCGCCCTGTCAGTGCGCTATCCTTCCAGCTCACTCCTCATGTTGGTGCTCCGCTCTATGTGACCTTTGCCTTCATGCCTGCCACATACGCTGTGCTCTTCAGTGATAACTTACCTCAGTTCCAAGGCGTAAGACTCATTTTTCCGTATTTGTGCCAGTTCCTTTTTTGCAACTATGCTCACCAAGTCTTAGTGCGCATGGCTTTCGCGCCCACTGGTGATCTCCTGGTTAGTATTGGAAACACCTTCTAACATCTGCTGGCATTACCTCTGGTCTGGGGTATCCTTATGATTTTTCCAAGTGTCCTTCACTACTCCTGCTGGTCGCTGGGCTCTTCAGATCGGATATATTGACATTTTCTGCTTTTGAGTGCTGGTTGTTGTGTTGGTTTGCTTCTTTGCCTCCTGTCACTGTCACCGGCACGTTTAGGTTTCTATGGGCAAGCTACGCAACCCAAAGTTTGTCTTTGTGCCCTCGAAGACTTCACCCTCCTCCGCCTCTTCCTCATCAACAGGTCACTCTCCTCATCCTCCTTCCACAGATCAAATGGCGACAACAGCCTCCACCCGCTCTTCTCCATCACAACTTACCTCCAGTAAGTCTTCTCCTCCTGCCTCCTTACCTAAGCGCTTGAAGCAGGACTCCTCTCCTCCTCCATCCGAGTCATCTCCACCCCCTATATCTATGGAGTTGATACTTGAGGAGATTCGCGCTTTGCGCCCGTTCGTGGAGGAGACTAATACTAAGATGCAGCTTTTTGAGGCCAAATGGTCAACTATGGAGGCTCTTGTTTCTTCTGTGGAGCAGCAGGTTCCAGAGATTCAGTCAAATTCTCAACGTATCTCCTCTCTGGAAAAGTCTCTTCTTGCCCTTCAGCAACACACTGAAGACTTGGAAAACAGGAACAGGAGGAATAACCTACGCGTTTATGGCCTGCCAGAATCCTTGGAAGGAGATGATCCTGTCAC
Source organism: Triturus cristatus (assembly GCF_964204655.1). Lineage (NCBI taxonomy): Eukaryota > Metazoa > Chordata > Amphibia > Caudata > Salamandridae > Triturus > Triturus cristatus. The sequence goes on from NC_140586.1 coordinate 250,519,657, forward strand.
GTTTTTCTCTTCCTTCCTTCTGAAACTACTGGACCTTCCCGCCACTACCTCTCTCAGCATCCAACGAGCCCATAGACTTGGCCCTCGCTCCTCCTCCTCAACCAAACCGCGAGGGGTCATCATCCTCTTCCTCAAATTTACTGATCTCCTTCTGGTCCTCTCTACAGCTCGAGCGAAGCGCAAAGTGTCCTGGATGGGTCAAAGAGTTTTTCTCTCTCAGGATGTCTCTAATGTCACTGCTGCCAGAAGAAAAGAATTCTTATCTCTTCGTGCCCCTCTGCGCTCTATGGGAGCCAGATATGGCCTCTTTCACCCCTGTACCTTCAAGGTAACTCATCAAAACAACACCTGGACTTTCCAAGATCCGGCTGAACTTAAGAATTTCATTCACATTCAGACTAATGCTGGCATGGACACATCCAATCCCCCTACTGGTTGATCATTTATCTGTTTGGTTTCTTTTTCCCTACAGGTTCCTGCTGGAATTTTTTCCCGCCTTGGTTTGATTCTTCTTCTGTTTGATGTGATTGTATAATGGTTGTTGTTTGGGTTTCCTATTTTGTATACAATGTCTGTATTTTGTACTGTTTACCTCCCCATGACTTCTGCATAACATGTTTCTTTTTCCCTCCCTTAGATTTTCTACTCGATAACCCTCTTATGTCCCTCTTCATATCATACGGTCCGTCTTCCTCATATTCCGTCCTGGTGCGGTGTGTTGCTCTCCGGCTTGGGGAGCTGTTCTTGTCGAATCCTCCCATACCCCATCGTCATCTTGTCATCTCCCTTCCCCCTTCAGGTATGTTTTCCTCAGTCATCCGTTTTGGATATGTACTGTCTCTTCTTCTACTCTTCTTTTCCTCCCTTCTCCTTTCTCTCCTTTCTCTTTGCTCTTCTCTTGCTATGTCTTCTCACTTTCTTTTGTTTTGCTCTTTTCTCGCACTCACTTGTTATTCTCCTTTATGGCGTTTTTGGTTCTATGTCTTTCCTATGTTCTTTGCACATTTTATTGTTATTTAATTCAAAGTAATCTCATGGAATGTGAAGGGTTTTGTTAGCCCTATTAAACGGCAGAGAGTGCTTTCCCATCTAGCCTCTTATACTCCTGACTTAGTTCTTTTACAAGAAACTCACCTTTCTGAGGCGGAGTCTCTTAAGTTAAAAAGAGGCTGGGTGGGAACGGTTTTATTTTCTCCTACATGTAACAAGAAGAACGGTGTGGCCATTTTGTGTCACAAGAAGCTCAAATGTAAAGTTCTTTCTCAAGAAAATGATACTGAGGGTCGTTGGGTCTTAGTTAAACTGTTAATCAATTCCGTATCCTTGACTGTTTTTAATGTATATGGCCCTACTCATCCTGATTGTAATTTTTGGCCTCTAATAACTTCTAAGTGTTTTCAATACAGTGATTCCCTGTTCATTCTGGGTGGGGATTGTAATCAAATTGTTGACCCGTTTCTTGATCGCAAATCCACTGCCCGCTTTACCCCCCACAAATCACATACACAATTCCTTGACACTATTTCCAAATCTCACCTTCTTGACTCATGGAGACTGTCCCATCCTGACTCTTTGGACTATTCTTTCTTTTCACCTCCTCACGCCTCTTTCTCTCGGATTGACTACATCTTCCTTTCTCAGTCTCTTTCTCAAAATCTTCTTTCCTCATCTATAGAGCCGATAGTTATCTCAGACCATGCCCCCATTGTCACTGTTCTTGACCTTCTTCCTCCTCATCCCAAATCCTCCCGCTGGCGTTTCAATAACTCTCTCCTCCTGGACCCCCTCTTTTCTTCTTCTTTTCTTTCCTTTGCTACGGAGTTTTTCCTACTGAATTCTGATCCCTCTCTACCCCCTCATGTTATTTGGGACTCTTTTAAGGCTACCGCTCGCGGTTTTGTGATTGACTTTGTCTCAAAGAAAAAGAAATCTTATCTTAAGAAACAGGAAGACCTTCTCTCCCATATTAAATCCCTGGAACATAAATTCTACACCTCTTCTTCTAAATCGGTTTTACCAGACCTTATACGCGCCAAACTTGATTTTAACAAAATCTCCACTGACAACGCTTCCTCAATGTTACTCCGCAGTAGCGCCCGCTACTACGGTGGTCGCAACAAGTCAGGTAAACTTATTGCCAACTACCTTAAGTCTCGCAAGGAGCGTAACCAGATTGATTCAATATACTCCACCGATAATCTTCTCTTGCACAAGGAGCAGGATATACTCGCCCAATTTCAACAGTTCTACCAATCCCTTTATACTCCTGAGTCCCCCCCTTCGGCTGCTCTTATTCAATCCTACTTGGATAAAATTCCTGCCCCCTCCACGTCTCATCTCAACTTCCCTGATCTTGAACTTGATCTTTCCATTACCGAACTGGATAGCGCCTTAACATCTCTAACCAAAGGTAAATCTCCGGGTCCGGACGGTTTCTCGGTGGAATTCTATCTACATTTTTCAGATCTCTTGCTTCCTAAACTTCTCTCCCTCTTCCAATCCTTCTTTACCTCTGGCACAGCTGCCGGTACCTTTCACAAGGCTACGATCTGTCTAATTCCCAAAGAGGGTCGCGACCCGCAATTCTGTAAAAACTACCGCCCAATATCCCTTGTCAATGTAGACTATAAATTATTTGCTAAACTTCTTGCCCGACGCTTAGATCCTTTCCTCCCACATCTCATAGGTAAGGAACAATGTGGATTCGTAAAAGGCAGACTCACTTCAGATAACTCCCGCCTTTTTCTCAATGTTCTCAATAAGGTACCTTCTCTCAACTTCTCTCTAGCTGCCATCTCGGTTGATGCTGAGAAGGCTTTTGATAGAGTAGATTGGTCCTTTCTCTTTGCCTCCCTTCGTTGGCACGGTTTTGGTCCTAATTTTATTTCCCTTGTTTCTTTACTTTATTCCTCCCCTAAAGCGTCTGTTTTAGTCAATGGCCAGCTATCCCCTTATTTTCCCTTGCAGCGTGGCGTCCGTCAGGGCTGTCCTTTGTCCCCTTTACTTTTTGTCCTAGCTTTATTATTAGAAACAACATTTCTATTTCTGGCTTCCCTTATGACAAGACTCATTTGAAACTCTCTGCGTATGCGGATGACATTCTTTTGTTTATTTCTGATCCTGACCAATCTATTCCGGCCTTACTACTTGAGTTTAACTCCTTTTCCCAAGTTTCTGGTTACAAGATTAACTCTGATAAAACTGAGATCCTTCCTCTTACTAAATTTTGTCTTCCTCATCAGTTTTCGACCACTGGTTTTGCATGGAACTCATCTAAAATTAAATACCTTGGAATTTGGTTCTCTAACTCCGTCTCTTCATCTATTCGGTTGAACATGTCCGCTGTACTATCCCGTATGGATAAGTTGTTCTCTTCTTGGAATCCCCTCTTTCTTTCATGGTGGGGTCGGCTGGACTCGATCAAAATGATGATATCTCCCATTCTTATATACATCTTTTCCATGCTCCCCATTCATATCCCTGACATCTATTTCAAACGCATTGATTCCTGTCTCTCTAAGTTTCTCTGGAATCATAAAAAATCGAGAGTTGCGCTAGCTGTTCTTCGGAAACCGAAGTCCAATGGCGGAGTCAACTTTCCGGATTTCCGTCTCTATCATAAATCTTTTTCTCTCCGTCAGGCTTTTAATTGGCTTGTTCTTGCGCCCTCCCCTCTTGCTCCTCTTTGGCTTTCTATTGAACGCTCACTCCTCTCTCCTTTCTCTCTATCTGAAATCGTACATTTCACTGCTAAGAATTTAACCACTCCTCTACCCCTGTTCAAGCATACTTCTTCTCTTTTACATGCTCTGGTCCGTCCTGATCCGATCTCTCGTGAATCTTTTTTGGCCTCCCCTATCTGGTACAATTCGCTTATTCTTCTCAACAATCGTCCTATTTGTTGGACTGTGTGGAGAACAAAGGGTCTGATGTGGGTTAACCAATTTTTCGATGGTCTTCTTCCATGTTCTTTCCCTCGATTCCGGCTTCTGTTTCACTGTCCCCAGTCCTTTTTCCGCAGATTCACTGTCCTTATGGCCATCATACTTGATGTTTATTATTCACTTCCCTTCTCATCCTCTCCCGTATCTCATTCCCCACTTCTTCAGATCCTGTCTACTCTCCCCAAAGCCTCTCTTATCTATAAGTTCTTCTCCTCCCCCAATCCGACCCGCTCGAAATCTAAATTGGAACTTGCTTGGGAGCTAGACTTGGGCTGCGACTGGTCTATAGCTATTTGGGATAAAGTTTGGGCCAGGTCTTTAAAAATTTCCCGTTCCGCCTCACTAACTCAATCCTTGTTCTTTCTATATCATAGACTTTATCTCTCTCCTGTTTCCATTTCTCGTTTTTCTCCTGATAAGGACTCTGCCTGTTGGACCTGCTCTGCCCCTAATGCTGATCTTTTCCATTTACTCTTTCTGTGCCCTTCTGTTCTCGCACTTTGGGATCAGGTGTGGTCCTATATCTCTCGTCTATTTTCTATCTCTATCCCATACTCTGTCCCTCTTCTTTTTTTAGGTAGTATCTCTGACACTCTTAATATTCCTTCTCGCTCCTCTGGTCTATTAGATCTTATGTTGGCTCTGGCTTTTCAACACATTTCTTCTAATTGGAAGGATCTCTCTAAGCTCTCTATACAATGTTGGTGGAATTCTCTCTGTCACTATCACAGGCTTGATGTTCGTTTTGCTGCTGCCTCCACCCCTACCCTTAATAGAGATTTATTCTGGTTGCCTCTTACAGCATATCTTGACCGCATGGCTCTGAAATCGAAATCTATCTCTCCTTTATCCTCTGAGAATTTCAAACCCCCATAAGTGACCTCTCCTCTGTCCCTCTTCTTCCTTTCCTCTTCTCTACCCCTCTTATATCTTTTACATTTACTTTTTTTCTTTCCTGCCTTTCAACTATTCCCTACCCTTGGCTTATTTGCCCTTTCTATTCTACCTACTTTCTCTCTGATCTCTTCATTTATTCTTCTCCTAACGCCTCATATTTACTTTTCTCTTTCTCCTCTCTCTTCCTTCCCTTCTCCTCCTTTTTTCTCCCCTTTCCCCCTTTCCCTCCTGGTTGCCTTTAAAAATTTTACAAAATGCTTTTTAATTTTCCCTCAGGTTTCTTATGTTTAACACATGATGACCCTCTAATGTTTTTTCTCTTTTTGATTCTGTATGACAATGTTCTTTATATGACCTGTATTTTGTTGTTCACTATACTTTTTCTTCAATAAAGCATTTCAAACATAAAAAAAAAAAAAAAAAAAATCAGGCTCACGCATTCTATTGTTTACCTGCCGAGAAAGGCATGAATGCATCTCGCTTCACGAAGTTCTTTTCGACGTCCAGGAAATGTTCAGGGTAGAACTGGTGGGGCCTCTCCCAGGCAGTCTCATCCTTCAGCACTGAGGTCAGGTTGATGAAAACCCCGACTCCCTGGAGAAGACAGACTTCACGAGATCAGATGGGATTCATTCGCCTGCGTTCATTCTCTAACTACCTGCACGCTCAGTATTGCCATGTATGAAAAGTCTGCACAAAGACGCATCACTTGTTACTTGTTACATGTAACACTGAATCAAATCGTGGACTTTTTTTTTTTTTAAACTGCATTTTGGAACTTGGTGTAACACACCTGACTATGATGACTTTTAAAAGAAGGGCCCATGGCGGTGTGCAAAGGGTTTAAGGACATAGGCGGTAGAAAGGGGATTATCAAGGAGGAAACAGAAAGGTGGGGTGAGGGAGGGAAGGGGGACAAAGGAGAAACAGCTACAGCAATAATAACAAAAGACAAAGAAGGGCAGGGGAGGCTGGAGAGAGTGAACAAAGAAGGGAAAGAAAGGCCAAGGAAGGAAGAGAGACGGGAGTGAGGAGAGTAGGAATGAGAGATTGGAATAGAAAGGAGATGGAAAAGCAATGGAGAGAGCTCACATGCAAGGGAGGAAGAAGACACAGACTGGGCAGATCGAAGGACAACAAGCGAAGAAAGGTAAAATGGGGACAAGGGAGTGCCATAGGAGTGAAAGACGCAAAAGAAGACTGGCAGCCAGGAGGAAGGACGGTAGCAGAGGTATGAAGCAAACAAAAAGGGAGAGAGGAGACAGGGAAAGGGAATAAACAGAAATATAATGGAAGGAAGAGTGCCCTTGGAGAAGAGGAAAGGCAGAACAATATTATGGGAGTAAGAGAGCAGACTGGTTGGGGAGAAGAAGCTTCGTGGAAAGGAGACATCAGACAAGGATGGGAGAAATGAGACACCTGTCTGTATCTACTGGTCAATGATAAATGCTTTCAGAAGGAATAAGAATCACCAAGTTATTCAACTGAAATTGGAACCTGTAACTTACAGGTTATCCACAGTTCCATTTATAAGTTACATATATATGTCTCTATTCTTAAATCCACTGGTACTTCCCTTGGCAGGGAATATAAATGGAATATTAAATATACTTACCTTACCGTGTAGTGGAAGATCCATGTAGTGGATGCAATATTATTGCCAAGCAATGTATCGGATGTGATATAGTAACCCATCACTAATACCTTAGCCAGCTATAATAATGGAATTTAAAGCTGTGAACGGCAGGTTGTGCGTAGCTAAACATATCTTCTGACTGTCCATGTTTAGGAAAGAGGTTCCAGATTTAGAGATCCAGAACGGGCTGTCTCAATGTTTTTCGTATCCGACCCCCTCTGTTTGCAAAGTTATCAAATGATTTTGTTTCATACATGGAGCCTTCAATCCATTACGGCTATATATAAAAACTATTTACCAGGCCGGGATATTTTGGCCAATGTTTCCATTGGGAAAAAAAGAATAAACTAGAAGTCCAAAGCCTTGTGCTGTTCTTCCCCTAATGTCTCTCATAACAAACCCCAAACCTTTGGAGAAGCATAACTGTGGTTTGATAGAGGTATTTGTGTTACATGCTACTTAGAGGTGGCATGTAGAGAGGGCCAAATCTCTCTTTCTTTTATGTATATATGTAGCATTTCTATAACCCAAACCAGCCAAAAGGCAGCAGGGCAATGTACACTATCAAAGACAGTCATAATGTCAACGAGGTATGGCAGAGGTAGTTTGTTTGCTGACTGTTAATGCATTGTGATGTAGTGTACTTTAAAGAGGTGAGGCTTCTGCTCTTGCCTAAATTGGAGCAGAGTAGGGGAGGTCTTGATGGAAATTGGAATTTTTTTTCCAGGCCCCGGGTACATGAAAAGGTTTCCTACCTTGTTTTTTCTTTTTTACCCTTTTTAGGTCTTGCCTAGGCAGCGCGCATGCGCTGCTCTAGGAGGGCCTTTAGCCACCGGTCTGCTCCTTTTCAAGCACACTTGGAGGAGCGAGCAGCGGCGTGCGTGGTAATTGAAAACATATTGCTCTCGCGCCGCCGCTGCTAGCTCCCGCAAAGCGGATGCCAGCACGAGCACAAGTGCATTTGCCTGCTGTTTTTATTTTCCCTTCTTAACTGCTTAGCTTGCACTTTTGCTCCGTCTCCAACTTTCCCGCTATAGCACTTATGGAATAAATTTACTTTTTGCCATCTTTTGATTGTATCTTGAGTGTAAAAAAATGTAATGTTCTGCTAATACCCGAACACTTTTTTCTTATTTGCAGCTCCTACGATTTTGCACTTCCGTCTCCAACTTTCTGCCCGGTTGTGGATGATGAAGCACAGGAGTGCGTGCCCGCCCATTAACCTCCAGAAGCTGGCTCGCCAACTGTCTCTTCCTGTCCCCATCAATACGTCAATGCTGCCTCCGAAGAGGCCACCTTGCTTCCGGGACTTTGACTAACTTGGCAGTCGTCAGCTCTTTATACCAAGGGGGATGGGTTTGGGGGAACACGGCTTCCATTTCAGGGCCGCTATTGATTGGCATCCGGCAGTGTTCTTGTTGTTATGTTACCCACCACCTCCCACTTGTCAGGAAGTGCTGAGCTGCCCCCTGATTGGCTGTTAGTGATTTGACATGTACAGTCAGAAACAGTGTCGGTGGTACTTCATGTCACCTCAGCCACCTTCATGGTTTTGTTTTTCGGTTGGCTAAACTCACTGCTTTGCTTAAGTTCAGAAGAGTGAAGCATGGGTGGACTTGTGCTGTCCCCCATAATGACGGGTAAGGCTGTGCCTGAGTATACGCTTCCTCACTTTGCTTTCGTACAAGAAGGGTTAAACTCAAACATTCTTTAGTTTTAGGCTGTCACTTGCAGTAGCTGCGCTGCTTGGTGTTTCAGTGGAGAGGAATTGATCGTGCATCTTTAGGAATAGACACACACTCCATCTCTCGGCAATAAGAGTGCATGTCCCAGAGCAGACGAGTACTACTTTCCTCTAGGAACCGACAAGCACTCCATCCCGTGACTCTTGCAATGCTGGTGCACCTTTTGCAGAGGACGAGCACTTCATCCCTCCTCTCTTGAGGCAGTGTTTATGCTGTAAGACTGACATGTTTACACGTGTATTGTAAATCACTCCAATCCTGTAACTGAAACCTACATTCAAAGCAGTGGTTTTAGGCGAAGTTCAAGGTGTCGCGGTTAGCCTCAAAGTGGTTGTCTTTTGTGATTGAACAAATTCAATTACAGGCCCTGATGGTCGCCGCCTGCGTGGCCGGCTTTGCCCGGTGTATTAAAAGCATAAGCTAAGAGGACAAGCATTGGCATAGCCAATAGGCCTCGCCTTTGGGACCTTATAAGTATTTAGTTATGCAGCACAATATCCTTGGTGCAACAACATCAACTGTTGCATGGCTAAACACTTATAAGGTCCCAAAGGCGAGACCTATTGGCTATGCCAATGCTTGTTAGTCTAGAGTCTGATGGTGCTCTGGCTGTGTGTGTGCTGAGAGCCCCAGAGATGGTGAACGCTTGTCTGCAGGATAAACTGGGGCTGACTGTTGTGATGGCTTTGTAAATGATGATGATGATTTAAAGATAATGTTGGCCTCTGAGGGAAGCTAATGGAGTTTGGGAGAATTCAACTTTCTTCTCTCTTGAAGTGGGGAAAAAATACATTGAAACTTTCACCAGGAAGTGCTGCATGAAATGGCTTTCCATGCATAAACAGAGGCAAGCATTTCAAATTGGAATAAGACACCAAGAACAGAGAACAAAGGAAAAAACTTGATTCAACACATTTGCGTAATGAGAACAAGTACAGATCAGGTAAAACAGACATGATACTGCCACTTAGGCATTCCCTGGGGCTGGAAGTTTAAGTTGACATCAAAAAGTCGGGGAGGAGTCAGTAATTTGACCCAGAGTTTAGCGCAGTCATAATATCCTCTGGAATAAAGAAGAACTTAATATATTCCAGAAATTAGAGTAGTCATCAAATGCCATTGTAGGAGTTATTAATATCACATGGGGCTGGGAACATCTGGGATAGAAGCAGTGATTAATAGCACCTGGGAGTAGTCAAATATTTGGGGTGGTCGGATACAAGAATAAAATGTAGACTTTGCTTACCTTAGGGATAAAGAATCCTTGGATCTCTGTGTCACGGCACGTCATGTGTGGCAGTGACAGTGGAACGATATCTCCGCAGCGTTGGATCTCATGGATCACAGCGTTGGTGAAGGGTAAGTTGATTTGATCCTCCATTGTGGGCTTTCTACCTCGTCCAATGACTGTGTCAATCTCTTTGTGGACCTGACCTAGAAACAAGAGGGATGCTCTTTAGAACGGTCAAATTCCCAGTCTTCTCTCAGCAAAAAGACTAAGAACTTCAACTGACCAATTCCCACTGAGCCACATCAAAGCAGAGGTGTGCTGTGTACCAAAAACTCCTCACAAACACACCCCATTATTGAAGCCTTGGCAAAGCCAATACGTCTGAATTTTGCTTCATCTTTATGTGCTTTTTCAGCAGCTCTGTATGTTGTCAAGTATTTTATATTGATCCGTATTTTTATGTCTAGTAAGCTCCTAAGAGCTTTTAAATATTTCCCTACTTTTCGATCCGGCATAATTGCTGATTTTAGGAGAGCAGTTTTACGAGGCATGAAGGCCACTGGCGCGCTATACCACGGTGGTCCCTGTTAGGTTTGTTTTGTTTTCTTCGTCATTCTGGGGATGGGTTCAGACGGGGAGGAGAGTTAGCGGTCTAGTGGCCGGACAGTCATTATAGAATTAAACCTGGGTGCACTGCGTCCACACTGCTAGAATGCCAAAATAAGCACATCTGCACCAGTCCACACTCGTAAGTCGCCTGTCGCCAGGACCCCTGCGGATTTGAATCCGGTAACAATACTTTTATCATGTATTCGAGAGAGGCCTTGCTCACTATAACACCTAATGCTCAAATCAAAAACAACTATTACAAACGTGCTCCTGGGACGATTTTCTGCCCTTTCTCTTGTGATAGTTGCAGGTGGTTCTGTACAAACCACGAAGGGCCAGGTGAGCCCTTGAAAGGGTCCCAGAGACAAAGCTAATTTGTGAGGGGTCATGCTGGAGGGTGCCCCTATGGGAAGGAGGCCTCTGAACCTTGTATGGAGCTTAGGGGTGGGGACCTCTCAATCAACTGTCTCTATTTTAACTCTAGATCACTTCCAAAACATTGTATGGAGTTGTGGGATACTATTTATAGTTGGCCTGATTTAGTATTCATCACAGAAACATGGCTTAATAGTTTCACCACCATGGATCTACCTATGGCGGTTCCGGCCTGCTACAGTATGTTAAAGCGTAACCGCATTGGAATGAAAGGTGGGGGAGTGGCCATCATTTTTAGGGATGTGTTTGAGTGTATTAGGCTGAATTACTCCTTGATGGAGTTTTGCGAAGTTATGATTTTGGCACTATCATTTAATGCTACTTCCAAATTAGGAGGAGCCTTACGTTACACGCTCCCTGCTGGCAGGACAGTTTTCTGCGTTGCCATCACCAACCATACTGAAGTTTGCCACCTTTCTTCTTATTGGAGACTTTTATCTTGAGGTTAAGCTGGATTTTTTGAGTGGAAATTTGGAGAATGAGATGCAGATTTTACTGCTCACTTGAAAGATAAACCGTCCCATCCATATTGCGGGCCACACGCTTGAATTACTATTTAGTAGTTTATGTACCTTGAAAATACAGTCAGAAGACCCTATCACATGGGCGGACCACTCCATGATTAAATTCAGTATCTCATTGCTGGGTGGTCTCCCGTCCAGTTGTAGGCTGGCTCCAGTAATGCGGAGATCAGGGAGGAGAGTTAACACCACTAATTTTAGTTGCAATCTCAGCCCTCCTGAGGTCACAGAGAGTATCTCGGTGGCGACAGCAGTATCTGAATTTGTGGGTACTTTGGCCAAGGCCATTGATGTCTGCGGCGCCCCTCTGAAGCAGAAAAATTCCTCTAGTCGAGCTATATCGGCAAAGTGGTACACGGCAGAGTTGAGAGAGGGAAATAAAGAAGTATAAGTCATTTGAAGTCCGCTGGCAGTCCACTAAAACTCCTGTGGACTGGGACGTTTTTAAGGAAGCCCTCCAAATCTACCATAAGCAACTTAAACAGGCTAAGAGACAGTATTTTGTCAGGAGCATTAAGGAAAACAGTGGATCACCTAAAGAATTGCTTATAATTGTTCAGGAGTTGACTCACCCATTGGTGCTGAGCCAGACACTCCGTATCCTTTTGTGAGATTTGGCCTCGTTTTCAGTGACAAAATAGAGATAATTTATTCAGGCTTTGCAACCCAGCCTTTTATTGGGTGAAATTTGTATAACGACATTAGCCCTCACTCTCCTTCTTTATCCAACTGGGACTCGGTCTCTGAATTAATCAAATGGATGGTGGATGACACTATGTTAAAGGTGAATTTGGGCTCTCCATTAGATCCTGTCTTGCCCTTACTGTCAGTCCTCATCGAAGAGTACTTGTGAATAAATCACTGAAGGAAGAGGATTATCTAGAGACCTTTAGGCATGCTCTAGTTCTTCCACTGCTGAAGAAAGCAGATGCAGACACTTTCAATTTGTCTAATTATTGGCCCATTTCTCTCTTGCATTATTTGGCAAAGAGTGAGGAAACAGGCTTTTTCAGAGCCACCCCCCACCTTTTGGCCCTATTTGGATACGAACTTCTGGGTTTTCGACTCTGAGAGTGCAGTGAGGCCTGCTAACCAGTTCTCATTGCCAGTGTTCTAACCCACCACAAAATGTATGTTGAATTGGCTACCCTCAGTTGGAACAGCTGACTTACTTATAAATCCCTAGTATATGGTACCAAGGGTACCCAGGGTATGTAAGTTAGAAAGTCCACCCGGTGCTGCAGCCCTGATTGTTCCACCCTGAGTGTGACAATGTACAAAATGGCTCCCGTTCTGCTGCTGCAGCCTGAAGAGCAGTTTTAAAACTGCAAGTTCGACTTAACCATTTAAACAAAAGGCAAAGTCCCCACTTCCCTTTACAATATATAATCTTCTCTAGCAAAGGCCTATCAAGGCATGGAGCACTAAGTTACTACGTAGGGCATATACTTTAACATGTAGTACCAGCAAAACCTGCTGTGGAAAGGTTAATAGCCCTATTGGCTCATATAGGATTACCAGCTGACCTCTGAGTCCTCCTAACTTCTGAATGGGACAATTAAATGGGTATTTCAAGGTAACAAATTAATTGTGGAATTAAACCTGACTTGATGCCCAAGTCCAATTTAATGTCACTTTTAAGGAAAGGCAACTTCTAGAAAGTTGCCACTCTGTCGCCCAGTTTGTCCAGTGGCCGTGCACAGTTGCTGGCCACCAGACAGCCTTCTGGGATCCAGGGGAGTCGTGTGAATGACTCCCAGGCTCAGTAACAATAGAAGCCTGCCACAGAGGGAGATGTCACCTTCCCCGTGAACTAAGCCAAACAGAGTGTTCGCTCAAAAGGCGAGCTTCAAAGGGGAAGCTGCCTTTGCTGGGAAAATGGCGATCACATTCGTAGAGGACTACCTCTTTGTTCAGATAGACAGACTGGCGGCAGGAATAAAGAGGGGACACCAATTGCAAAACCGGTTTTCCCATGGTTGTGTCGTCCACAAGTAGCCACCTCTAGAGTGGGCTACTAAGCGCCTAATATCCAAGGAAGGGTTCAGACATCTTGGGAGTGGGCAGAATAGTGCACCACACATAAGCGGAGGTATCACAGGGTGGGAGGAATTCTGGTAGGCCATTGGCTAGTGACCGCATCATCCCTCAGGGCACTTTCTGGGTATAAATATAGCACCCCTGGCACTCTAAACCTCAAATAACGATGGAACTGGAGAACAGACCAAAGAAGAACTGCCCTGCTGACCCCTGGACCTGGCAAGGGAGGCTGCACCGACTACTGGACTGCACTTGCTGTACCTTGGGATAGCAAAGAGAGGACTGTGCCTGTGGCTCCTGGCTCGTGGAAAAGTCACTCCTAAGCCTAAGACCAAAGAAGTGACTCCCAGGGTCAATCAGCTGACCCCCAGGAACCAGCACCAGTGCCATCAAAGCTAAATTAGCCCATTCCAGGAAGTCAATAGCCACGTTCTTCGAATCACCGCTGACAGCTGACGAGCAACCCAAGAGACCTATCCTCGATGAGGATAAGTTGCACCCGAGTCTGCTGGACCCAGGATTGTCATCAGAGTCCAGATTGGTCCCCAAAGACGGACAACAGGTGTTCACGAAAGGAAACTGCTGAACCTGCTGTGTAAGGAGATCTGTAGCCCAGCCGCAGCTGGCCTTCTACTGCCTCAAAGAGGACTTTGAGGGACACTAACCCCCATTGCCAAAGTTAACCCGTGGACCGAGAAATAACCACAAGGACACCCCCTTGACCGCACAGCACCCAGAGTATTCTTCAGCATCCTGCATTCCCAGCAACAGGAACACTCTTTTGACATCTATGGAAGTCTTGATGTAAAGTGCGGAACTGGACTTGGTCTGCTTTGATGACCAGGTACCTGTCCAAATACTCATTATTGCCCCCCCCCCCCCGACCTTCTGCTTGTCGGAATTGGTCACCTAACTGGGGCTGGAGTAGCCAAAAACAACTCTTACAAACTATTCAAACTTTACAGTTACCAATTCTATTTGCACTTTGACTAAAAAGCTAAGTTATACGTTTTCTTTAAAAACCCATATCTGCAGAGCCCTCTGGTTGAGGTTGCTCATCTTGGTGTCTAAAAATTCATAAAAATATAATCTATGTTTTCTTTCGTCATGCGTGACTTTCTTATTTTGTCGTTTGGCACTTCTAAATGGTTTAGACTAGTTCCTTTGTTTAAGGCTTACTGCTAGAAGGCAAGGTTGAGCTAAAGGTTTTACAAATTAGCCTGACTGGATCCTGGGTCTGCTGCATTGGACAGTGTCTCCCATCATCTATTGCAACACAGGCTGCATGAAATCATCTTCCATTCTACCACCTTCCATTGGTTTTTCTCTCTTTTGAGCAATAGGTCTCAGTCTGTACAGCCGCTGTCTTTAAGTCCAAGCCAAGGGCTGGAAACTGTGGTATTCCTCAGTGTTCGTCCCCGAGCCCTACTTTGTTTTATGTGTCACCTTTGTAGTGTATTGTTAGAGCCTGAGCACTTGAGATCATTCCCTATGCTGACGATACACAGCTTATCATTTCAAACGTTGAAAGTAATACAGAGACCAGAGAAAACTTAGTGAAGTGTCTTTAGGAGGTGGCAATTTAGATGCAGTCTCACTGTTTGAAAATCAACACAGAGAAAACTGAGATCCTGCTCTTTGGAAAGGTGCTCAGAGTCTGGAATGCTTCTCGGTGGCCTACACTCCTTGGCCACACCCCCAGGCCCAAAACAGTAGTTAGCAATCCGGGTTTTCTGATCAATAACTCTATTTCTATGGAGGACAAGGTGAGTGCTTTCTGTGGGAGTTGCTTTGGTCTCTAATGGACCTTCCGCAAGATAATTCGCTGGATTCCGGTGGCATGACATGAGGCTATTTTGCAAGTCTTTTTTATGAGTAGATTAGATTATGGTCGTGCCCTGTATGTCGGGATGGCTGACTATTTGTTTGCTCACCTGCAATTTATTCAGAACTTGTGGTGAGATTGATTTGCAATCTTCCCACTAGAAGCTCGGTTTTAGTTTAAGTTTCTTCATTGGCTACCAGTTGTAAGAGAGCTATCTTCAAGCCACTTTGTCATGTGTTGTACCCTCCCTTATCAGCGTTGCTGCCTTATCCTGTATTGTTATCGACTATGATATTATTGATTCTATTTGTCTCTGAACAATTGTAAAGTGCTCTGATACCCGCTAGGGTCATGTCCACGCTATAAAAAGCTTTCTAAGTAAATAAATACAATAAATAAGCACTGAGCAGTTTATGAGACCAGACCAGTGGCCTTAAATTGTAGAGTTGTTTTCCGCAAGACAGTGCGTGCTCTTCGAACTGCTTGTCAGGGTTTGATACACTGTAGACGAATTAAGAGATCTCGAATAGGGGGGCCGCTCCTTTCAATATTTGGCAGGTTTCCACTGGAATGCTCTTCCTTTCTATTTACGCTCGACATCTGATTTCTTGACTTTTAGTAGCATGCTGAAGATGTGGCTTTTCCGTCATTGATTTTGTTCTCGGAACATGGAATTAGGCTGGATTGCTCTCTAGTGTCGGGATATCCCTTCAGGGATGATTTTGTCCTCTATAAATGCTATAAACATGACAACACCGTATGGTTTTGTCCCACATGCTTACTTTGATGCTCACACAGGCAACTCACAAATAGGCACAGACAGTACTTTAACAAAAACAAATACACATAGGCAATGCATATTCAGGCACACAAAGTCAGACGTGTACAGAAATAAGTACAAACATGTCAATGGATGGAAGAGCGGCGGTGGTGTTCCATGGATCCAAGGGTGTGAACAGATATGTAGCTAGAACAACATGGCAAACTCTTAAGGAACACTATAATACAAAGGACCACATTTTAGTAGTTACAGGTTTCAAATCAATATATTGTGATTGTTGTAATTATGGAATCGGGTGTATTTGGGTTTATATAGGTTGGACTGATTGTACGATCCAAGCATGCGCAGAAGCAGTGCCAGAGTGTTATGACTGGTTCAATGTGTTCACATTTTTGAGAAATCAAGACAAAGAGAGAAAGAGTGTGTTTTGCGTGTACCTGTGTTTCTGGGCATGTGTGTTTGTGCATGTGAAAGTGTGCCTGTGTGTGCGTAGCCATCATTAAGAAAAGGTGAAGCCCAGAGTTGACAAAGACAGAGGTTGAAGCCCAGCTCCGGACAAAGGCATTTGAATTTGATTCCAACAATTAATCTTAAGGCTGGGATGGTAAAGGGGAGCATATAAGTGTGCAACCTTTCAGTCACATATTTGAATTCTAGTGATACAGCTAATGAGGTGAATACTGGTCTGGACAGCTTTTTTTACATATAAACTTTAGAATAGTTACAGGGGGTTGCATCTGGGTTGGATGGGCAAAAATCTAATTGAGCAGCACCCAGAGCATGGACAGCAATTTTTAGAGATTTGTCTGTCAAGAATGGTCTAATTTTCTTCAACGAGTGGAGGAACGTTTGTTGTAGTTTACTGAAATTAAGTGAAAGTGATAAGGTGTAGTCAATGTAGAAGCCCAGAGATTTCACATAGCAAGAAAGAGATGGTTGGAGTTAATTCAAGAGAACAATGTTAAATTAGTTTTTGTGCTTCAGGCTGATAAGGAGCCCAAAATGGTCCATTAGCACAACCCACTTCATACTGTATCCTATCAGCGAAGATTTTTCATAAAAGTTTGACCACATTTTTAGCAGTTGGTTTTATAAAATGCTTTCCTTCATGCCCACACTGGCAAAAGTTTATGAGTTTTGGAAAAATACGTCTAATGTCTCACCGTGGGGTCTGCTCCCAATGTACATAAATATTTTTAAGGACATCCACACCCTCCGCTCCCGCATAAGTTTGGCTCTAGGTATCTGGTACTTTGACCTCTGCAGTGGCTGTAACCTACTAAACAGGCCAGCCTCATTTGGTCTGTCTGAAGGATAGTAATTCTAATTTCAAAACTGATTTTAACTGTCACTCTGGTAATGTATGTGTGCAGGACCCCTGCATAGTTTCACACAGTATTATCCCACTAAAACATGGCCTGCAGCTCCATGCTGTTCCAGGCAGGCCCTGCTGCAGGTTATGTTCTGGCTGTATAAACTGAAATAAAACACTAAGTTGTAACTTTTGCTAGAGAGTGCTATACAATTAAAATGTACAATGCGTTAGTAATCTATGCTGAAAAGACTAGTAGTGAAATTTATTTTCTATAATCCATTACCCTTATAACAGTTTCTCCTGGAACTCAGCTGTCTGTGAGCATGCCCATTCACACCTTTGCAGCTTATACCGTGCCAGCTGCTGTACCAATGGACTGGCCACAGAATTGTATTGTATTTTATTGTAATTGCCTTTATATAGCACTTACTACCTCTGATGAGGCTTTGAAGCACTTTATGGCAGGTAGTGTGCTACTCCGTAACCCAAAGTTAGTAGTTAGTCCAGTGGTTATTAATTATTTTTGTAAATATGTTGGCTATTGGGTTAGTGCTCTGAGGAAAGTCAAGCATTGCATTTCCTTCAGTTTCTATTAGAGGATTAAGTTAATACGAGTTCGGTGAAATTATCAGATTGAGTTCATGCAAGTGGAAAAATAGGATAAGTAAAATGGTGTAGGTTAGATATTGTGAAATAGAGAGAGATTACACAGAAGTTGCAACTGTGATTTATGGGAGTGGGATACTTAGAATAGAAAAAGATGGGTTTTGCAGGAATGGCTACTAAAAACAGAGTTTATGATTTGTAATGAGGAAGTATGATTAGTTTTCTGAAATATAGTAGAAAGTAATGGGGCAGACGTGATAGAGTTTAGTAAACGCTGAAGTACTATGGCAGGCAAAGGCAGGAGTGTAAGAAGTCTATCGTTTAAATAGAAAGGTGGGAGTCAGATTAAATCCCTAGATATAAATCAAGTTATTTTTCTGCATGTTTTGGGGGAATAATGAGACGGGATGCAATCTTCAAAAGTATAAAGTATAAATAGTAGCAAAGAAATGTTGAAAGTTTATTACCTGTGAGCAGGTAATATAAGTTGTTGCACCGTAGGCTGTTCCATATTGCAATTGATGGCATTGATAGAATCTCTCAGTTTTTTTAACTTAGTATTAAAATTGTTTGAATTGGTATTTGTTTTTTTTTAAATATGGGAATTGACTTGTGTTATGATCAGTTAGAGGGTCATTTAGGTTTATCTAGCGCAATTTTTAGGGGTGGACAATCCCTGTGTTTTGCATTGATCATTCCGTTATGTGTTTGAGACAGATGCATACGCAGTACGTTTCTAGAGGATGGGGTTGTCCATGATAATAGGGGTTGTGTGTAAACGAAGTCTGCTGATTTAGCAATTCTTGTTCTTTGGGGGGTCCTGGAGGGTAACTGTTTGTAGGCAGAAAATTGAAACGTGGATTTTGTGTTGGATCATATGGGGAATAGCTAGGACATAGCAAGTCTTCTGAACTCTGAGGGGCATATGTATAAGCCCCTATCGCCATGGGAGCGTCACTTTTTGCGACGTTCCTGTGGTGATAGGGGCTTCGCCTTATTTACAAGGCAGTATTAAGCCATTTAACGTGGATTAACACTGCCTTGTAAATAAGGTCCCCTTTCACGCTAAGCTTAGTGTGAAAGGGGAGGGCAATGGGTGTTGTGGTGGGCGTTCCACAGCAACACCCATTGATTCCGACACTGCCTCATATTTACAAGGGAGGTGTAAATAGGAGGCAGCATCAGAATTGAGACCAGGGAAAACCTGGTCTTAACCTGGCAAAGCGAGGAGAATTGTTTCATCTCTCCTCGTTTTTGCTGTTTTCATGTGTGCTGCGTTGTGAGCCAGGTCTTGGGGTCCTTCGTGAACTTGGAGAGTGTTGGCGTTATTGGAGGTGGAGCAGGAGGGTGTTCCATGCCTTGGCCACGAGAAGGGAAAAGGAGCGACCTCCTGTTCTGGTCTGCTTGATGCAAGGCACCGTGGCAAGGGAGAGCTGGGCTGAACGGAGGGATCTTTGGGGTGTGTGGAATGTGAGGCGGTAGTTCAAGTATGCAGGTCCGGTGTTGTGGAGGGCTTTGTGAGGTGAGTGAGAAGCTTGAAGGGGATTCTCTTCTCAATGGGGAGCCAATTTAGTGCATGCAGGTGTTGGGTGATGTGGCAGTGACGCAGTAGGCTGATTACTAGTGGCGGCGTTCTGAACATTGGGGAGTTTACGGGTGAGGTTCTTGATGATTCCGACGTAGAGAGCGTTGCCGTTGTCGAGTCTCCTGCTGATGAGGGCATGGGTGAGGGTCTTTCTGTGTTCGAGGGGGATCCCATTAGACGATATTTCATAGGAGTCGGAGTGTGGAAACAGGAGCATGAGACAGGGTTGATTTGGCGGTCCATATTGAGTTCTGAGTCCAGGATGATTCTGAGGTCGTGTGCGTGGTCCGTGGGGGTGGCGGGTTCCTGAGGACCACCAGGTGGCGTTCCAGGTGTCGGGGTGTGAGGCCATGATGAGTACTGTGGTTTTATGCATGTTGAGTTGTAGGCAGCTGCTCTTCATCCACTTGGTGACTGAATCCATTTCTTCTTGAAAGTTATGTTTGGATACGTTGGGTTCGTTGGATAGGGAGAGGATGAGTTGGATGTCATCTGCGTAGGATACAAAATGTTGAGTCCATGGGATCGGATGATGGGCGCAAGCGGCGCCATGTAGATGTTGAATAGTGTGGGGCTGATGGAGGATCCATGGGGAACTCCGCAGGTGATCGGTGTGAGAGGAAGGTTGGGAGTCTGACCCGCTGTTTTCTGCCAGAAAGGAATGAGCAGATCCAGTTGAGAGCCTTGTCCCAGATCCTTGCGTCGTGGAGTCTGCTTGCTAGGGTGCGGTAAGAGATTGTGTCGAAGGCTGCGGAGAGGTCAAGGATGATGAGGGCCACAGTCTCCCCTCAGTCGAGGAGGGAGCGGAGGTCGTCTGTTGCAGCGAAGAGGGCGGTTTCAGTGCTGCGTTTTTTCCTGAAGCTGGACTGGGAGGTGTTGGGGAGGTTGTTTTCTTCAATGAAGGAGGCAAGCTGGCTGTTGACTGCTTTTTCAATGACTTTCATAGAGAGATGGGTCTGAAGTTTTTGAGGTCGGTGGGGTCCGCCAAGGGTTTCTTCTGGAGAGGGCTGATCTTGGCGTGTTTCCTGTCATCGGGGAAGGAAACAGTCTCAAGGGAGCGGTTGATGGTTCGGAAAAGCTGAGGGGCGATGATGTTGGCGGTTTTGTGGTAGATGTGAGGGGCAGGGGTCCGTGGGGGGCCCCGGAGTGGATTGACTTCATTGTCTTCAGGGTGTCTTCGGTGGTGAGAGCGGTCCAGCTGTCAAGTATTGGCTGCGTGGTGTCTGGAGTGGGTTCCGTGTGTTGGTTTTCATCGTTTAAGTTGTCTTAGATGGTCTTGATCTTGTGGTGGAAGTAGGAGCTGAGCTTGTTGCAGAGGTCCTGGGAGTGGGAGATGTCTGTAGTCTCACTGTTGGGTTGGGTGAACTCTTTGATGATGCTGAAAAGTTACTTGCTGTTGTGTGCATGGGTAGAGATTCTGTCCTGGAGGGCTTTCTTCCTTGTGTTTCTGATGGTGGTGGGTGGTGGTGGCTGCTTTGAAGCTGTCATGCGATACTGTTTTGGAGTTTCTCCAGATCTTTTCGAAACGTCTGCAGGTTTGTCTGGATTCTCCGAGTTCAGTGGAGAACCAGCTAGCTCTCTTGGCATGTGTGTTGACAGTTTTATTGAGGGGGGCGAGGGTGTTGGCACAATTGGTGATCCATTTGTGCAGGGTTCGGGCTGCGGTCGTCATCCGTGGTGGTTGGAGTGGAGCTACTGCGGGAGGTGGTGAGCTGGTCATCGGAGGTCTTGTTCCAGTTTATGCATGGGAGCTGGTGTGGAGGTTTGCGGGTGATGGTTGTTTTGAAGGTGAAGGGGATGCAACTATGGTCTGTCCATGGGAGTTCGGAGGTGTGGCTGAAGGTGATGGAGTTTCCTGCTGTGAAGATGGGGTTGAGGATGTGTCCTGCTGAGTGCGTGGATTCTGGTACGATCTGTGAGTCCGATGTTAAGGAGGTTGTCCAGGAGGGAGGTGGAGTTGTGGTCTTGGAGGTTGTCAAGGTGGAAGTTGAGGTCTCCCTGCAAGGTGTAGTCAGTGGAGGTGATGGCTTGCGGTGTAATGATGTTGGTGATGGAGTTGGTGAAAGGTGCGCGGGGGGGTCTGTAGATGAGGGTGCCCTGGAAAGTGTTGGTCGGTTTGCTCTGTACCTTGAAGTGTAGGTGTTCCATCAGGTTTGTGGGCTCTTCACTGTGGGTGCTCATTCGGAGGTAGGATTTGTGAGCGATGCCGATGTCTCCTCCGGGGCGGTTCTTCCAGGTGATCTTGTATCCTTCGGGGATGGCGATTGTGATGTCTGGTCCCAATGCGGCATACATCCAGGTTTGTGAGGAAGGTGAAGTCGGGGCTGGTGCTGTCGAGGCGGTCCCAGATTTCTGTGGTGTCTGTGGAGGGAGCAGACATTGAGGACGATGCATTGCAGGGTTTTTGCTGTGGTGATGTTGTAGCAGGAGGGTTGGGATGGGTCCTGGGTCTCTGCGATGGTGAAGGAGTGGCGGCACGTTAAGGGACCGCGGGTGTCAATTGGTGAAGAACGGTTGCAGTTGTTCTGGCCTGTGTTGAGTGTGTTGAGTGCCGAGGAGCTGTAGTGCTGGTGGGTCAGAGGTCCAGGGTTCCTGGTGCTGGTCAGGTCGCGGACGGGTGCAGGCGGGTAATCTTCGGCGCACCAAAGGCGTGGCTGCCGTTAAGTAGGGGTCAGGCGAGGGAGGCAGCTGGGAGGCAGGAACAGGCAGGGGGAAGGGTCGCGGAGGCAGCAGCAGCCGGAACGGCAGAAAGGGAAACAGTGAAAAGGCAAAAGTGAAAAAGGCAAAAAGGCAAATAGAAAAAGGCAGAACAGAAAAGGAAAGGCAAAAGGCACACGAAGCAGCAAAATAACAGCACAGAAAAAGAACAGCCCATGGAAGATTGGGGCGACATCCAGGCTGATAGGGATCCCTTGGCTTTCCTCCAATGGGACAATTAGTTTTACGACGCTGTAGTTGCTTCAATCTATCGGGCGTACAAATGTGCAAAGCTATCCAATTCACAGTGCAAGGCAGATCGGACCCCCCCACTTCCTGCCCAGCCCACAGATACCAACCCAGTCCCGGCCAAACACCCCCGTGAGGCAGGGTTGATCACCAAGCCTTGTGCATCTTAGACAGGCATTCCTGGCCCAAGTCCAACCTTCTCTAGTGCCCAGGGACTCGTCGGACCCAGCAACGGGGTCATCAGACAGGATAGACACGTTGCTATGCTGCACAGAGCACTTTTGGGGGGCATTTTAAAAAACATTTTTAACTTGTGTTCTAAAAGGCCGATTTACATTTTTGTGCACTGTACCTTTAGGCTCCTGTCTCGCGCTCATTCCCCGGTCCACCACGGAAGTTCCGGGTGTGTGGAGGGAGGCGGCAAGAGGAGGCGAGGCACAGGACAGGCAGGCAGAGTCTTGGACTATTTAGTCGCATGGCAGCACGGACACGCAGCGACAAGTAAGCAGACAGGATAGACACGTTGCTATGCTGCACAGAGCACTTTTGGGGGGCATTATAAAAAAACATTTTTAACTTGTGTTCTAAGGAGCTGATTTACCTTTTTGCGCACTGTACCTTTAGGCTCCTGTCCCGGACTCACTCCCCGGTCCACCAACGAAGTTCCGGTTATGTGGAGGGAGGCGGCAAGAGAAGGCAGGGCGCAGGACAGGCAGGCGGAGTCTCAGACTATTTAGTCGCATGGTATCATGGACGCGCCAAAGGCAAGCCCGTCTGCGCCCGTCCGCACCCATCCAGGACAAAGGGCCAGAACCCCTGGCCCTTCAATCAAAGACACTTTAAGATACTGGATTTGGAGAAACGATCAACCACTCCCTTGCCATTTACCAGAACAACCACCCTTCCTACGCGAATCACCACCCGCACTCGCGCTCCCTAGATCGAAGAGCAACTACCTCCCACTGAGTCATACCCCCCTCCTCCCGATCCCCCCAACCTGCAAGCCAGGAACGACCCTCAACCGCATTCACAGACCCCTAGTCACCCCACTCATGCTGTGAACAACAGGATGGCGAAAGCGCAGTCTGACCAACTGCTCCCCTACCTATGATCCCTAATATGGTCAGCTCCTCCACCAACAGGCCCTGCAACACAGACGTGCCCACCCTCTCCCCGGACGCCCCTGACCAAGCCACCCTTTCCCGAGACGCCCCTGCCCAAGCTGCCCCCACCCTATCACCAGTAAACTTGGAACAGCGGATAGCCCTTCTAGAAAGCCAGCTAGAACTGATAACCCTGGGCCTGAGCGAAATGTTAACCAACCTTGACTTGGCCCGTAGGCTGCCTATGCTATGGTCTCAAACTTTGACTAGCTCTCCCCATCTAAGACCGAACAACTCACTACGCCTAAATGAGCTGCCACCCACCCTTGTGAGCTTGAAACAAAGACCCAAAGCAACCGATAATGAGTATCGAACTCAGAGACATAGTAAACTCCCAACCACTCCTGCGACACTGACCAAAGACCCAGAGAGCTGATACCGAGTATCGAACTCAGAGACCCTGTGAACCCCCACCCACCCATGCAACCTTGACACAGAGAAGAACCAAAGCAGTCATGTCCTCTAAGGAGGCGGCGGAGCTATCTCCAACCTACAACTCTCCCCTCACAACCCCCCCCCTATAGCCAATATACAAGTGATCACTGGTTTCGGAAGAGACCACCGCTCTTCGAATTCACCAAGACCCCCGGCCCTCCTCACTCCCATTCCCAGAGCATCCCCCGTAAAGAAGCACACCAAATGGAATCCACTACCAAATGCATGCTCATAAATTGTAGATCAGCCGCTAAACATGCAACAGAACTTGCGAAAACCATCCTCTTGCATGACATAGACATTGTGTTTATAACTGATACTTGGGTAAACGAGTTCACCACACCAAACCTAGACATGTTGGTGCCCCCAGGCTTCACTATCATCAACAAGGACAGAAAAGGCCAAAGAGGCGGAGGCATAGCAATCATACACAAGAACACCAATGCCATTTCAGAAAAGGACTCCTACAATTACAGCTCCATCGAATGTCTCACCGCCAACATCAAGACAAATGACAACAGAGCAATTCTCTGCCATCTCCTATACCATCCTCCAGGCAACATGTCCACATTCGGGGAACACCTGTTGGATCTGATTGCCCACTGCTCCCTCGACGACTCAAATAATCTAATTCTCGGTGACCTCAACCTACATTGGAATGAGGCAAACAATCCACTAATTCTGACCCTTAACAATCTTCTTCAGGACAACAATCTGACCCAATTCTGCTCCGAAGAAACGCACAATAATGGGGCAACCTTGGATGCCATTATCGCTCAAAACAACACAGTGACGATCGACCACATCCTCCCCATGGACTGGTCCGACCACCACAACATCTTATTTCACATTAACCAAAAAGCTCTTCTCCAGCCCCCCCTGCAAGACCCCCCCCCCCCCCCAAATGGTCTAGAAATCTAACTCAGATTCCTTTAACAGACCTAGACAAAAGGATAAGTTCGCTCCTCCCCAGCTTCTCCGATCACCTTCCCGCAACTGAACTTACCTCGCACTACACCTCAAAGATGACGTCCATCCTCGATCAAATAGCTCCTCAGAAATAAAAAAAAAAATTCAGGAGCACTCCATCAAGATCATGGTTTAACTCTGACATCAACTCCGAAAGAAGACAACTAAGAGCCACAGAGAGACTATGGAGGATCAACCCTTCAGTCACCCACCGCGTGCAACTCAAAGAAGCTCGCGGGAAGTACAAAAAACATATACAGAACGAAAAATCCTTATTTTTATGCACTGCACTAGACAACGCAAAAAACAGGCCTAGGGAGCTCTTTAACATCATTAGACAACAAACCTCCAAGCCTGCTACCTCCTCAGTGCAAGCCTCTAAAGAACTATGTGACAATTTTGCAAACTTCTGTGAGGAAAAGATCAACAAGATCGAACTCTCACTAGACATCAACATCAATACCCTCAGCAAGATCTTCCCGCCTGAGACCAAGGACGCCCAACTGATTAAAAAGCTTAAACTCTGCCTTGCCCCGCTCTGGTGCAAGATCCCTGCGATCCGCGGGGTCATCCCTGAATGCCTCAAAGAGGGGCAAGTCACGCCACTGCTAAAAAAAAAAACGGGCCTAGACAAAAAAGATCTGAATAATTACAGACCAGTCTCAAATCTACCTCTTCTATCCAAAACCCTAGAATAGAAAGATGCGCGCTCCTGCAACTAACTCAACACCTGGATAGCACCAACCTACTCAATGCCAACCAATCGGGCTTTAGAAAGGGATGTAGCACGGAAACCGCGATCCTCAACGTCATTGATGACATGCACAAATCGTTGGATGCGGACAAATGCTGCCTTCTCATCCTCCTAGATTTATCGGCAGCTTTTGACATGGTTGATCACAACCTCCTCATTAAGGCACTTCAAGAAAGGACAGGTCTAGATGAGGTGGTCTTACAATGGTTCTCCTCCTTCCACCACAACCGCACCCAAAGAATAAAAATCAAAACGTTTGACATACATCATGTTAGCAGGGGAGTCCCCCAATGGTCAGTGCTCTCCCCACGACTTTTTAACATTTACATGGACCCACTCACAACCCTACTCAGAAAAGCCAACATCCCCTTCCACCTTTATGCCGATGATACACAGATCTATCTGGAAACCACCCTCATTGATGACATTCAGAGACTCAATGACACGCTCAGAGAAGTCCAACACTGGCTGTCAAGGAACCACTTAAAACTTAATCTAGACAAGACTGAAATACTCCTCATCTCCAACAAAGAAGATAATCCTCCAATTACAGAATGGCTATCTGCGATCGACACACTTGATGGAAACATCACCCTGGAAGACTCTGTAAAATCATTAGGCATCACTTTAGACCCGAAAATCAATATGACCAAACACATTAAGTTCTCCGCCAAGAGCGCCTTCCTGAACTTAAAGCTATTGAACAAAATAAAACCTTTCATCCCAGCCAAGGACCTTAAACAAGCTACCCAATCACTGGTGTTATCCAGATTAGACTATGGGATCGCAACCCTCTCAGACTCAAAGGCACACCTGGCCCCCCCTTAAAACAACACTAAACGCAGCAGCTAGAATGGTCACAGGAGTGACGAAATTTGACCATGTCTCACCCGCACTCCGAGAACTAAAATGGCTTCCAGTTGAACTGCATGCCAGTTTCAGAACAGCCTGCCTCACCCACAAAGCCCTTCACACAGGCAAACCTGAATACCTGGCCTCCAAACTAAAAAAAGCCGGGCAAACCAGGACCCTCCGGAGCTCAAACACTCTACTACTCATCCCGCTGAAAGCACGCAAACAAAAAAACGCAGCCCGATCCTTCGCGGGAAACGCGCCCAAAATCTGGAACGCTATCCCCCCCCCCACATCAGAACTATCCCCTCCTTCGTAAAATTCAAAGAGCAACTCAAAAATCTTTTCCTAGATCTGATCGGTCCCTAGCGAAGGGACATGAGGCGCAGAAGAGCTGATGACATTACTCCCTGGATGGGGGTGTGACCCCAGACCATGGTCACCCAGATAAGGCACTACTAGTACTCATTGACACTGGTTACTTAACCCACTGAAACTCAACATGCATGCCCGATATTTTCTCGAGATTTTTTTACACTTGTGCTGATACCTTCATTGTACTTACTGCGAATGTTTGTTTGGTCTATGCAATTCGACGGTTGTAAAGCGCTCCGATACCCCTGGGTCTGGCTAGCGCTATATAAAACTTCCTAATAATCATAATAATACTCCTCGACCCAACTGCATCAACTGCGGACACCCTATAAATATACATGCCTGCACTTCATTAGTATAATAAACGTCCCGCACCTTGCACTCATTCTTCTTTTGATCCACGTAATGTTTCACGGCCGCATCTCATAACGAAGACCCCTAGGGGTTACAAAATGTTTCTTCCCTTCCGAAACATATTTCCGAAATTAATCTATTCCTGAATGGAGAACAGCCTGATGCTCTGTTTTTAACAGAAACTTGGCTCCATATACAGATTTGGTGCAAGCATTGCCCCCTGTTTATTACATTTTGAGGAAATACAGGGAACTGAGGAAAGGAGGAGGCATTGCCATCATTCTGAAAGATTATCTGAAGGGGCGTATTGAGACTGACATTATACTAGATTGCAAAAGTATGTCTTTTGCAATCTCCTTTTCACCTACCCTCTCCCTATCAGGGATCCTTATCTAGCGCGCCCCTGGTCCATGCGGGCTATTTTCAAAATCTTACAGATACTGCTGCTATACTAGCAAGTAATGCACCTAATATCACCCTACTAGGCGATTTCAACTTGCATTTAGAGGACCCTCTCAAATCGGATGCCTTGGATCTTATCCAAGACTTTCTGGCTATACAATTAATCCAAAAAGTCACTAGCTCAACACATGACAAAGGTCACATCTTGGACCCAGTCTTCTTAAATAACAAACAGCTCTCAGTAGGCAGTCCTATCCCGGTGCCATGGTCGGACCATTTTTTAATCCCGATTCATTAGAATACCCAGTCACAGACCTCTAGCACACAATCCTTTAAGAGCTGGGAACGCCCCTGGGCAAAACTCTCACCAGAGGCCTGGACTACAGCCTTGTTGAATTCTAAACCTCCACGGGATCCCAACCCTAACATAGCTTTGGATAACTACAATCATTCGATTGACTCTTCCTTGGATACCATCATACCGCACAAATGGAGCCAAAAAAGGCCTAACGGACACCTTGGTATTCACCCAAACTGTGGGAACTTAAACAAAATTGCAAAAGACTAGAGAGAGCTTGGAGAAAAGAATACAGTACCGTAAAAAAACAGAAATACAGAGAGTCTATCAAAACTTACCAGATAGAAATAAAAAAGAGCACAAGCACAGTATTTTGAGGAAAAAATTACATCGGCTGTCAATGCTCCCAGGGAAATCTTCCAAATAGCAAAAAATCTCACAAAGTGTCCTTCGCCTTAGTTACCTTCAGACTCCTCTCAGCTACGTTGTAATGAACTTGCAGAGTTTTTCAAAACGAAAATCTTAGATATATACAACACTTTCCCTCAGGCCATCTGTCCTGATAACTCGGGCCTGGAAGTAGATACTACCTGGGGCAGCACCCCACAACCGGCGGCCCTTCTAACCATGACCCTGTCCACCTTATTCCAACTTTTTGCCCAGGTCAAATCCGGCTCCCCTCTCGACTCTGCCCCTATCCATATGCTTCGTAAGGTAGAGGAAGCCATACTTCCTGTTCTACTAGAAGTGCTAAACTCTTCTATATCCACCTGTCAAGTGCCTATTTAATGTCTACCTAAAACCTCTTGCCGAGTTAGTCCTGCCATATGGGATCCATATCATTACTTACACGGATGATACACAGCTAGTGGTAGCGTTAAAACATCCGGAGAACCTGCCAGCCAACCTAGAATCCTGTTTGGAGTCTGTGGCCACATGGATGGACCAGTTGTGTCTTAAGATCAATGGAGACAAGACCGAGCTAATGATCCTGGGTAATTAACCCATCGCAACATCCGGATTGAGCTGGCCCAACTGTCTTGGCCCTGTCTTGGCCCTTCGCCAGCCCCCAAAGAAAAGATCA
The DNA here is from genome assembly GCF_964204655.1 of Triturus cristatus. NCBI lineage: Eukaryota > Metazoa > Chordata > Amphibia > Caudata > Salamandridae > Triturus > Triturus cristatus. Next base: position 250,548,459 of record NC_140586.1, read on the forward strand.
AAAGCTTGGGAGTCTGGCTGGATAGATCTCTTAAATTTGATCACCAAGCAGTTAAGTTAGCAGCCTCCTGCTTTGGTATCATCAGACTGATGCGAAAAATTCTCCCACTTCTTTCTATACCCGCCAGAAGAGTCATGGTCCAGGCGCTGGTGCTCTCCGGCCTGGACTATGGAAACTCCCTTTACCTTGGTACCCCAAAGTCCACTACAAGGAAACTGCAGGTTGTGCAGCCACGCTGCTACACAATACCCCCAATTCGCATTCTGCCAAGCCTGCGCATAACACACTGCACTGGCTACCAATAAATGAATGTATAATGTTTAAATCATTATGCATAGGACATAAAACCCTTTGGGGGAATCGGTCCTAAAATCAATCACTCCCTCATGGCTTTCTACCACCCTCTAAGATGCCTCCGATCAGCCAACTTGTTACAACGACGCTAGACTATGGAACACCCTTCCCATCTAACTTCGCTCAAAGGCCCACCCCATCTCTCTTTTTGGAAGCAACTGAAGACTTGGCTCTTTTAGAATCTGTCTTAACTCCCTAATCTCTATCTGCTTGTTGTTACTAGCACTGGGATGCCTAAGGGTAGCCATGAGCTTAACAAATGTTAATTAATAATAATCAGGCATGGTCTCGCCTGATCCCCCCAGATGAGGATGCTCACAGGGACACTGATGATGACGCCAACCTGTCCAGGCCTTGATGTCCCTCCTCTACACCTCCTGCCCCTGGCCCTAATGTCCTTGATGATGGGTCAGATATGCTAGACTCAGAGGAACTCCTCCATTCACATTCGTCTGAGTAGGCCCCCTCCACGAAGGTACCGACCTATGTGGCGGGACGGATCAGAGCCCCGTTAAGGAAGGAAGCCTGTAGGTGCCTCAAGGCTGAGAGCCCTTGCCGATCGCTGGATGGGAAGGTGGCCCTGACTCCAGAACTGGACCTCAGAATGACCACCTTTCTGGGAAAATTCATAAAAGACTCCAAAAATGGCATTGACAGGTCCTGGAGGGCATTCAAGGTTAAGTTCCTGGATGCCCTTAGCTCCTTAAATAAGATCCTTGACATGGTGGAGCATGCCAAGGATGTGGGATCCCTCATCTGCCTGGGGGTCCTCTCCGGATGGGCACAGCGTACAATTGATTCAATTTAAGTTTATTGTATGATTATTTAAAACCATTACAAAATACATAATACAGATAATTTAAAAGGGAACAAGTGCACAATAGTGGGGGAAGAAAAAGCCTTAAAAGGACTGTTCCTCTCTAAAAGCGAATATAACTGATGGTATATAAAATATTGTGCATGAATAAAACGGGAGTATCTTACTATAAAAGACACAATGGCAGATTTTTTATTTTCTTAAAAAAACATAAAAACACTACAAGTGTATAAATATCTTGATCATACAGTACAAAGTGGTTTCTAAGATGTGACAAATTCATGCCGTTGTAAACAGATGCCCGTCACAAAAATGTGTATTTATACCATAAAATCATTTTTGGGAGGGAAAACACAACCAATGGCAGGGCACGGCAGGATCAGGTTAGGCATGAGTAACTCTCAAGCAGATCATAGATTTTAATGTGCGAATTAACAGGCCGTGGTTATAAAGTGCATAGATAGATCACAGACTATATTTAAGATTTACAATGCATCGGTTTGAGCACATTGCTGAGACTGGCTCAGTATATGGCTTTTAGGGCCAGATGTACGACCATTCACTTTTGCGAGTCGCAAATTGCGTCGAATTGCAACTCACAATTTGCGACTCGCATACGTGAATGTACAACAGTGTCTCAGACACTGTTTCCGATTCCCAATGGGGTCGCAAATTGCATGCCTCATCAATATTCATGAGGCAAGCGCAATTTGCGACCCCATTGGGTATGGCTAGCATTCCCAGGGATGGTGGCCTGTTGGTGTCAGCAGACCACCATGTCTGGGACTGCTTTTTAAATAAAGCAGTGTTTTTTTAATGTAGCCCGTTTTCCTTAAAAGAAAATCGGGATGCATTTAAAAAAGAAAAATGTAACTTTTCAGTTGAATTTTTGAAGGGCAGACAGTGGTCCCTGGGACCACTGCCTGCTCTTAATATATATTTCCGCACACACTCACAAAGGGGAAATGGTCCCCTGTGGACCCCTTCCCGTTTGCGAGTAGTTTACCAACTACTTGAAGTAGGTGGTAAACTACAAGTGTTTTGCGACCGCAAATGCGGACGCAAGACAATTGTACATGGCATTGAGACTCCCTATTAGGAAGGGACGCCCCTTCCTAATAGCGAGAGTCGCAAACGCTATAGCGTTTGTACATGCCTGGACCCTTTTATGCGGGTGCAAACGGGCAGATCTCCTGTTTGCGACTGCAAAAAAGGGTTGTACATCTGGCCCTTAAAGTGCAAGTAAGTTTGTGAATAGGATCTCTAACTCTGGGCTGTGCTGCACTGGAGGCTGGTCACTTTTGCTGCTGAGTCTGTTGGGAATTCACATTATTTAACAAATTCCAGACCAGCATTATAAATTCCCAAATTTTGCCATTTCAGTCACTGTTTCCAGGCACTATTGAAGCAAGACAGCCTCCTGGGTCAAGCGGGGTTCCATGTCGTGTGAAGATGGGTCTCAGTAGTGTTTAACGGCCATGTGCTAAAGCTGGGCAACAAAGTAGTATATGTGCTAAGGATTCTCTACTATAATCACACAATCTACAACAGATAATGCTTTCAAGGGATTTCCATGATGGATTCAATTCGCTGATTGCATGCGCAACCAATCTTTCATATAAAATCTGTTTAAGAGCTTTCCTCCACTGTCCGTTGGAGATGTGTAACGCTGTTAGAGACTCATGCAGGGCTTTCGCTTGTAAGGCTTCCATGTCCAACTCTCGTGACCGGTAAAACAGCTGTTTTCTTATTGCAGATTTGATACTGGTGTAATTGATCTTGTGTGTATCCCAATTCTCTGCAGACATTCTTTGGCTACCACAAGATTTGTGGGTCAGGGGTTGTTGGAACTTGTCAGAATTTTTTTTATTACGGCCTTCATGGTGTTAGGAGCCGTTACCTGATAATAGAATCTTGCAAGTGCTGCCAAGTTTTCCAAGTTTTGCTGTACCAGTCCAAAATCTAATCTGATCAGGGGGTTACTCATGTGAGCGAGAAGATTGAAAAGATTCTTATAAGCTGAACACTGGATCTTTTCTAATGAGGTGCTGAGCATCCCGGGAAATACCTGCTGGGCATAATTGAGCGCAGGGAGCACTTGGTACGAACTACCCTCTGAATGGTAATGATCAAACGTGTTATTTAACTTGCATAAGGCATATGTGACCATTTTTGTTTTACTTTTCATTTTATGTATATTCAGAGTTGGTCAGTCAGATTTGCATATCCAGGTACCCAGGATGTTGCAATATTAGACGCAGTCCAGCTTCTGTGAGCCCATTCCCCATCTGGTCAATCTTTTCTTAGGTAATTTTTCAAAGATTTTGTTTTGTTACTGTTGGCCACAAGCTCATTCCTGAGATTTTACCTATTCAGGGCGTTGAGGGCTTTTTTGCAGACCAATTTTCTGTGGTCTAGCAGCACTAGATAATCCGCATACTGCATAAGTGGAATCTCCTTGTCGCCAATTCTTGGGGTGATTAGGGCGTCTCCAGCTAGCGCCAAACCCAGGTCCACCGTGTAAAGGTTAAATAACATTGGGGCCAGCACACAGGCCTGTTTTAGTCCTTGGTCCGTGTTAATCTTAGCAATTGCTGTCTCTGTGTGAGATTTACACGTACACAAGTCTTGGTGTATAGGGACGTAATTGCTTGTAGCAGTTTAGGATAGATGTTCCACATCTCAAGCGCTTGCCATAAGATGTTCCGGGCAACTCTGTCAAAGGCAGCTGAGTAATCGATAAAGCATGCGAACGGTGGGAGTGAGTTATGAATTGCTGCTTTCTGGGCTATATATGAGAGGACGACGATGTTGTCCACTGTTGACGCTCCTGCGCGGAACCCTGTTTGATAAAAAGGTAGGAGGCCTGCCTTGCAAGCCCATTGTGCTAATTACTGAAGTAATATGCTGGCGTATGCTTTGCCCTCAATGTCCAATAGCGCAATTAAGCTATAGCTTTTGGGATCAGTATTGGGGCCCTTCTTGAAGATGGATTGGATGATGGATCCTCTCCAAGACTCTGGGACATCTTCTTGGATCCAGCATTCAGCATACAGTGGCGTAAATGCCGAGGGCCAAAACTGCCTGTCTTCCTGGAATAATGAGCCTGGGAGCCCGTTAGGCCTGGGGCCACCATCTTTTCTCATCTGTTTAGGATTTACAGATTGCAGGTTCCCTTATGCAAGATAATACTTTCCTCTCTGTGTCCCCTGTGTCTGCTTCTTTTTTGTCAATGGTGATGGCCAAGGGGTGTTGGTCCAGCAGCTCGCAGTAAAGTGCTTTAACATAGGATATCAGTTCCTCCTGTGTTTGTCCCCTTGGCATATGGCATTGACGTCCTGCCAAAATTGCTGATGTTTGTTTGAAGCAATCAAGTCAAATATTTTAATCCATTTAGCCTCCTGTGCCTTCCTCCTGTGCTCCCACACCAAATGTTTGTGATTCCGGGCCGCATTATATAGCTGCTCTTTTGAGCGACTGGCGTTCAATTTCCTGTGTACCCTTCGTATGGCCCTTAAATGCTGGGCACTCTTCTTAATTTCCATAACCGATCCTAGTGTGCAAGTGTTTTTACATTTCAGTGCGTTCAGGGGTTTCCCTTTTTGTAATGTATATAAGTCGGAAGACAACTTAGACTAGCCTGTAATTATCCCTGACTTTCGGGATGAGGCTGGCCACCCCACCGAGTTGTTTTCCAAGTTGCAAACTTTCCTGTGGTCATAGCAGTCCATTTAATCCTCCTCATGAGTATGTAGTGTTTTTGCATTTAGTGTTCCCTAGGTGGGTTACACAATAGCAAGTTCTGGCTGATATCTTTAGTCCTATCTGTAAGGCGGCGTCTCTTTGTGTCACCTCATAGGAGGTGAGGCACTTGCATAAATCCTGTGACAGGAAGACAGTCAATAGTGGATTGATTATTAAAAGAGGGGGCGAATATTGTCCATGAAATATTTGTAGTGGCTATTGCCTCCCCGGAGTGAGGATTGCAGGTTTGCAGGAAGTTGTTGAACTGGATTGATTCGCTTTGGGCCTGCAGTCTGCCTCAACCTACCCCAGGCGTTGCTTATTATAATCCCACAGTAGCAGAAATTCTGATGCTGGATACTGTATTACTATGTTTTCCAGGTGCCGAATCATCTGGTCCAGTTTGTCCACAGTGCCCGTGCCTTTAGTATTAAAATAAACATGGATTAATATTATGGTCAAATTGCCAGCGGGGCATTTAAACCTTTTGAAATGCTCGCTTGAAACATTTGAGTGACTATTTCTGTAAAAGTCAAGTTTGTTGAATGTCTAATGTAAGTTGAGATGCCACCCTATGGTCTCCCAAATAAATGTAGTTTTTTTGCGGCCTTGTGAAATTTTGCATAACCTGTTAGCAACGTAGGCTTAATGCCCATGTCTCCTTTAAGCAAATGATTTGTGCTGTATCAAGAAGTGTGAGCGTGCCCTTGCTGTGTAAAATCTTGCTAATAAAAGCTGCTTTCCATGTTAAAATATTGATGCTGTTAATCTCACTTGACTTTTTGGTTTACTTTGTGCTAGGAATAGGTTGACTTTCTTTGTGCCATGCTTGTGGCAACCCAGTCCCAGTAGGCAGCGTTCGATGTCTGCTGCGTTGTGCTGCTCTGAATGGAGATGCCCTGGTGGGCCAATTCCTGCTCGTTTAGTCTGAACTGGATTTGAAAATTCTCATACCTACTTGAGGCCTCATGTCTTTTTGTTTCCTTTAAGAGGCCCTTCTTCGGGCTGATCTTGAGTGGCACCCTTAGGATGTGTGGATATTTGTCTTCCTCCACTGGCCTGACGAGTATTCCCCACTCTGCAAACTGCTTTTTCCTTCTGGACCTTTGTGGAGGAGATGTCATCTCGCCAGGTTACGATTGTGGATTCTCTTCCCAAATCCATAGTAATACTAGCAAACTGAACCCAAATTAAATCGTTGGTAATAATCTCGGGTTGGGCACAGCGCTCAATCGCCTTTATGGGCAATGCCAATTGTGCGCTATACACAGAACGGCGACGTTCCTTCTTAATAAAAGTGGACCCGATACTTGGGGACCTCACTGATTCTGAGGCGTGGCCTGTGGCTCAAGGGGGACTCTTTGGTGAACCCTTTATTAAGGCACTGGGAAAGTTTGTTAATGCCTTCAAATCATTGGACAAATCCAAGTCCTCCATCAAAAGGGTTTTCTCCTCTTGGGCTTTCCGGTTGCGGCTGCAGTCGCTAAGCCCCCAGGCCTTCTCCAGGCCTGAGCAATATCAGGGGCAGGCATTTTCAGGGCCAGACCTGTGTTGGAAAGTTCTACCACACCCACGGAAGGTGCTTCAGAGGCAGAGGACAGATGGGATTTAACACTGCCTCTAATTCCGGTGAGTGTTTGCCCTTCTTCCCTTAATTAAAATAAGGGGTCATCTGTCAATTTTTTTCCATGTCTGGTAGTCAATCAAAAGTGATGCATGGGTCTTGCAGACGATTCAGGGGTTTCACATAATACATTTTGGGTCCTCATGTCACGTTACACACCCCAGACCACTCCAATTCTCGCAACATGAGGAGGAATTGGTGGATGTGAAGCTATTTGTCCCACCAACCCTCATTCGCATGGCTTCATAAGCAACATTTTCCTAGTTGACAAGAACAATGGGAGTCAGAGCCTGTTAATACATTTACGCGAGTTCAACAAGTGGCTGGTGTGCCGCCATTTCAAAATGGAGGGTAGCCACCTCCTCTAAGATGTTTTACGTCCTGCAGATTGGATGCTCCTCCTGATCCTGAAGGATGCTTACTTGGCCATACCAATTTTCCCTCCACACAGGTGGTTCCTCCAGTTCATCTGGTGACAACAGACGTTTCAGTTTGCAATGCTCCACTTTGGGCTCTCCTCCGCCACTTGGTTCTTCACGAAGGTGCTCAAACCAGCCGTGTGATACCTCTGAGCACAGGGGATACTCCTCATCATTAACCTTGATAATGTGCTCCTCCTGGTACAAAACCCCTGACAGTTGTCAGTCCAACTGCAGATGGCTGTCAACCTGCTTGAAAGCCTCGGATTTGCCGTAAACGAGAAAATACCCCTCCGCATTCCCTCTCAGAGAGCAGCTTTTCTGGGTTTCGTCATAGAGTCCACCGGGGTTACCTTGAGCCTTCCTTCTCAGAAGGTGATGAAAATTCGGTACAAGCTTAGGAGAGCACTAACCTGACAGTGTCCTTGCAACAGATTGTTTGCCTGGTAGGTCTCTTATTGTCCTTCATTCAGGCCATTTTCCAAGGCCCCCTGAACTATCGGGCTCTTCAGTTATTAAATGTAGCACACCTGTGAAAGAGGCTCACTTACTCCCAACCGGGCATCCTTTCAGACGACGCGTGGGAGGAGAATCTTTGGTGGCTTTCCCACCTGGAAGCATAAAATGGGAGAGAGATTTTCAGTTTGGCTCCAAACTTCCTTATAGAATCTGACGCTCACAGGTCAGGCTGGGGCACTCAGTGTGGAGAATTCTCCACAGGAGGTTTGTGGTCTCCTCAAGAACAGAGATTACACATAAACTGTATGGAGCTTCTGGCCGGGTCCTTTGCAGTCCGGTGTTGGACCCGGGACATGATCCAGTCCTGTGTCCTACTCAAAATGGACAACATTTCGCCTGTCAAGTACATCAATCACCTGGGGGCACTCGCTCCAAGGTTTTCTCGAATCTGGCGATCAACTTTTGGAAGTTCTGCCCGGACCATCAGATCTTGGTCACGGCAGAATATCTTCCCAGTCAGGAGAACCGGGAGTCGGACTAGCAGTCCTGTCACTTCCAGGACTCCAAAACTTTGGAAACTTCCTCTGGTAGTCTTTGCCAGCCTTCAGAATCAGTGGGGTCCTGTAACGCCCTCGCATGACAGGAATTCTTGACAGGTCCCTTTTCGGTGAACCTGCTTGCCTCCAGATTGTATCATCAGCCACCCAAATTCTTCAGTTGAAGACCAGATCCTTTGGCTGCAGCAATGGATGCGTTTCTCCAGAACAGGGAGCTGAACACAGGGTATGCATTCCCCCCCTTCGCAATGATTATGAGGACTTCAGCCCAGATCCGACAATAGTGGGCAGACGTAGTTTTGGTCACCCCGATTTGGTTGTTTCAAGTCTGATTTCCGGTTCTCGGCCTCGTGAGATAGCGCCATCAAGCGATGCCGGTCTGTTGGACGGAATGGTGGTGATGGTGTGTGCGACGGGGTTGTGATCCCGTGGGCACCTACATAGTTCCAGGTCCTGAATTTCCTGGCCAGTTTAGCGCACAAAGGGCTGGCATACCACTCAATCAACACCACCTGTTCCGCTATCTTGGAAGGGCATGTGCCCATGGAAGGGTCCCTTGTGGGAGAACATCCTTTTGTGTGCCGCCCTTAAGTGGCATCCGGCTATCACTTCCTCCAGAACCATGCTATTTGGCTCTTTGGGATGCTAATAAAGTGTGTAACCTTTTCCTATCCTGGCAAACCAATACATTACTGTCAAGGAAGAAACTCTTGGTGAAGCTGGTGATGCTGCTCTGAATGGTATCATGCAGGATGGTTTCGGACGTTCAGGCCCTAGACATTACTGGAAGGCCTTTTTTACCCTCTAGGGAGTCATTTACGCTAAGCAGGAGTACTAAATCCAATACTAGGGTCATAGAATACACAGCCTTTCGGGAGTCTCCTAAGTTATGTGTAGTTCAATGCCTTACGGCTTATGAGGACAATTCCGCGGACTTCGGGTCCCTGGGAGAGAGATGGCTCTTAATCGCCCGTCAGAAATGTGCACAAACCGGCGTCTTCACCGATCATAGCTTGCTGGGTGCGGTGGGTTATGCAGGAAGCTGGAGTGGATATTAAAATCTTTGGTGTACAGTCCACTCTTGTAGTGATGACCTTCAAGGCGTTCAGTCTGGGTGCCGGCCTGGAAGATATTATGAACGCACCTGATTGGTCCTCGGATTCTACCTTTAAGAGGTTTTATTTTAAGCCAGTGATGGATATGGCTCATTTGGTGGTGAGTAAGCTTTAAACTAGCTTAATCCTCGCCTTCGATCCGGACATAGAATGAAATATTTTCTAGCTATCGTAATAGAAAGTTTTATTTCTATTAAGGACTCGGAGGCAAGGATTGTCCTACCCACAGATTGCTGTTTTGGGAGAACCTCTTGGTGACCAGTGAGAATTGAGTTATGTTCTCATTGTCATGGCTATTGTAGGTTTATGCTAATTCAATGAACATGTATTGTGCATACCTTGCTTATGGTGTAGCCTTGTCTGAGGGACTCTCTTCGTAATTTTATCTTTTTTTTCCAGGAACGAAAACTGGGAAACAGGGTTTGTGAGAAAAGGGCTATAGTGTGATTTGCGTGACAAAAGAGGAACTAAGGACAGTGGCAAAGGACTATGGTGCAGACGCTCCCACCTGATTGGACACTTGTGGACTGTTGGACTAAGTTGTCCGTTGTTGTTTTTACCAATTCACAGTGTTTTGTGGGAAATATGGTTCTTGTTACAATGCAATAAAATGCCTGCTGAGAATAAAGTGGAGACAGTGAAAGCATAATCCTCGCCACTAAGTTCTTAATAGAATTGATTCTTTCCATTACTATAGCTAGGGTTTTTTTTGTTCTTTAACAGACCCTCCTTGACCTTCTCCGAGGACAGAACCTGCCTGACATGAAGAGGAAAGATGAATTCCCTGCCTGTTGTGCTGAATAATTTAGGTTTGTCTCCTTGAGTACTGTAGAGAGTTGTATTTTTTTCTCTCTCTCTAACTTCGTCTCCAACCTTTTGCTCTAGAACTGATTGTACCATCCACCTTCTGGGCCACAGTTTAAAGGGGATCGATGTCCAGTTGTTTGGTAGCAAGAGAATAACTGGAAAGGCATTCAGGAAAGATCAATTGCTTAAGTTGCACAGGTTCATCAGCAGTGGAGAAGGCGGAGGATCAGTGGTCAGTTTAGGTGGGTTACTGAGATTTCAAACTGATGGAGGAGTGGATAGATCATGACAAGGGAAGCAGGCAGTAAATGTACAAGTTTTGGGATGAGAGGAAAGCAAAAATCAAAGTTTTTACTCATTCTGTAAGTCAGAGCGTCACGAAGCTGAAGAAACCAAAGTGCCCATGTTTGCTACAGTTCCCAGAACAAAACTTCCTGAAAGATCAATTTCCCATTCATTAGAGTTGCCCAAGAAGAAGAGTTGGTAGGACAGGGAAAGAGAACACTCAACATCTACCAGGTCAGAAGAGAAGGTAGGAATACATTAAAGACCAGGAAGAAATTAGGATTTATGAAGCTGAACTGGTCATGATTTAATCAGGAGACACTCAATGGATTCAAGGAATGGCAATCAATATTTTTGCAAGATAATAAATTAATGAAATAAAATTCAATATCATACCTCCTTCCTTGACTGCAGTTCCTGCATAAAATCATAAAATGGGATATAGGCAAGAAAGGTGCAAATAGAAGCAATGTAAAATGCACTCCTAAGTGGTTGCTAGGATGGGTTGTCAGTGTTGGCTGCATTTTTGTTGGCTGATCTATTATTAAAGTGGGTGATGCTAAGATTGGATTTGGCTGTTGTGCTATTTGTACAGGGGCTACTTAGGAGATTATGTTTTGTCTGTTAATTATTCCATCACGAGATGAGGTAATTATTATTAGTTGTGACCAGAGTACCGTTGATCTGAATATTATGCCTAATTCTGTTGTGTCTGGATAGAGTTTGTTTTCTAAATAGTTACTGAGTTCTGTGAAAATTAGTCTGATGGGCAACAAAGACTTTATCCCCACGTTCATTTTTGTTCATTTTCGTGAGATCTTTCTTAATCCATTTTTAGGTATAGTATTATCAAAAACGTTTGTTTTTAATCAAACATATTTCACACTGGCAGTAGCCGCTGTGTAGTTATGCACGAGTCAGAGTTTTCGTAAGAAGAGCATTTTCTTTATTTTGCTAATAAATTCAGTCTTCTCAGGGTTCTGTACTACTCACTGGCACAGGTGCATCCACACAAGCTCGTCCGCTCAGGAGCTCAAGGAAACCTTCCCAAACAGAGTGGTACAGAGACCTGAGAAGAATTTGGGCAGCATTTGCAGCACCTCCAAAAAGACTTGTTGCCCTCTACTGATGAAGGAATGAATGCAGAAACACGTGTCTAGAGTTACACATCACAAGCTGCACCAACAAGGGTGAAAAATTTAAAGAATGCAACTGAAGTAAGTGTTATCATGCACTGCATTTACCATGATGCATTGGGACAAATGGAGTGCTGGGATGTGAGGCAGTGTGCTCCCACTCTCCTTCTGTTTGAAAAGGCTCCCTTGAGCTAGTGAACTGACAAGCTTGTTTTGATGCACTTGTGCCCAGAGAGTGGTACAGAGACCCGAGAAGACTTTGGGCAGCATTTCTAGAATCCCCAAAACGACTTGTTGCTCTCAACTGATGAAGGAAAGAATCCAGAAACGGTGTCTAGAGTTAAGCAGCCCAAGCTGCACCAATAAGGGTGAAAACTTTAAAGAATGCAACTGAAGTAAGTGTTATCATGCACTGCATGATGCATTGGAACAAATGGAGTGCTGGGATGTGAGTCAGAGTGCTCTCACCCTCCTTCTGCCTATGCAGGCTGCTTATGTTCCCAGATTAGACCTCAGTAATGGAGCTAACTTCTACTTCATATCTGCAGCCTACACAGCGTTTGTACCATTTGCAGGGCAGTATATACTATCTGAGTTTCTAATGAGCTCTCCACACTTTTCAGATTTCACAAACATTCCCTTTGCACCTATGCTTCATTTTTATTTATGGCCACTGCTTGCTATGAATCCATATTAAGATGGTAACTTGTGCCAGGTAAATTAAAAACAACGTAATGGTCAATGCCTACACAATTAAAGAAACACGCAGGCTAGTGTTTACTTCCTTAATTGACGAATTTTATAAAATGAGATCTGATCTATGTTTGAACCTGGCTGTGGACATGTCAATATCTAACACGAAAATATTGGAAAATATCAAGCAGGGCCAAACTGGAGGCTGAATCCGTTGAGTGCCCCTAGGGCACTGGATAGGCGATGTGTGAGTCCTTGATACAAATTAGCATTCAGGCTGAGCTCAGGACAGAGCTAAGTTGCAATTAAAGGCTGACCCATGAGTTCACAAAGCCTTCTTGGATCTGATGGTCCTATTTGATCAAACCTGATATCTTCAGACCTTTTTCAAAAGAACTGAACAGGACGAAGTCCAAGGCAATATTTGGCAAGGGCTCTACAAAGTGATGTAGGCTCTGCAGGAAGCCTCAATGAACTCCTTTGCAGCTTTCAGAAGGGCCAAGTAGGACAAGATTGTGCTACTATCCAACAAGGTTACACGCTTATCCTATGTATGGCATTGGTCCATGCCATAATACTCACAAATGTACAGCTTCTGTCCTCCACAAAGGCAGTGTGCCCTGAAAAGGAAGAGGTATGGGCAACATCCAAGAGAGCTCTGTCTCAGAAATCTCCAAGATGAGACCCGGTAGCCTCTGTTATCTTAAATGAAGTTGTTAGGGAGTGTCTCTCCACAGAAAACAAGTCTAGAATGCCTTACAGTACCTGCAGTTAATCATGATTAATCCACACTGTCATAGCCCTCCTTTGTTGTAGAACCTTACAACTCATACACAAGTTCCTGAGCAGATTCCAACAATTCGTAATACCTCCCTCTAGTAGAGGAACTTCCCACTTCATGCACACAGGCTGGTACCAAGCAGCAAACAACTTTCCACAGAAGATGCAGACTTCTCTATCTCAGGGGTAAGCTGGGAAACAATGTCCTGCAGGTCTGGAAGTAATTCCTTGGAGAAAAGTTCCAACCCATATTTGAAAAAACCTTTGAAGACTTCCCCTCAAAGGCAGAGTAGGCTTTATCTTTTTAGCAAGCATGGAAGTCTTCCTCTCTTTCCTTCAAATTCACCGAAAATGTGATCCAACCAGTAGTTTTTATTAGGAAGATATAACTTAGCAACTGTGGGGAATCTTAACTCAGTCCTAACCTAGTTCCCACACTGTGATATTTTGTGACATTTGCTTTCTACAAATCAAAGTACTACTGCTACTACTAGGTTCAGGAAAAATTAAAAAATGCCAGATTCGTTCTACTGTGGTAAATAAAATAAATATTACCGGACTGAATTTCATGCGGAATCTTAAATTAAAGTAAAATAGCTCAAAATAACGAGAGGCAGAATCCGTGGTATAAGAGGTTTCTAATGGGCTTTATTCCATTCAAAATGGCCGACTCGAGTCGCGGCCCTCAGGTTCCGTCACCACGAAGGTTCAGGAAGTGAAGTACAATAATTTATTAACAGACATGTATTTTTATAATAAGTACATTACAATGAAACGAATGTAGAAGGCGTAACATTTGATAAGAAAAATGACGTGACAGTGACATAATCGAAACTAGGCGTAATAAGGAATAAAAGAAACATGATTGGTTAGAATTATCAGACATAGGTGGATCTATAAGATAATACTTGGCATAGATGCGCGCGCGGCAGCATGACGTGTAATTGACGTGCAACTAGGGGGTGAAGGGGACTTGACATTTAGCTCTACATGTGGAGACGAGAAGTCTGGGGTCAAGTCATCCTAATCCCAAATCATATCTAACATCCTATGTTTAAAGAACTATGTTATCCACAAGGAAGAGACTCTCGGACAGAATCTATTCTATACTGACTGTGTGCGTGTACAAGCGTCTAAGTGTCTATATGAGATGCGAGGGGCAGAAAACTTTCCATGGCAACAGGGCTATGAATCACTTGCAGGAGGACGGAAAGGCTGAGTCCTTTGCTTGTGAGCTAAAGGAAATGTTTACCTAAATCACTGGACAGGAATGCATCGGCTGAAGAGTAAAATAGATAATTCGAAGGTGAAATACAACTTCTTGGCAGACAGGCGAAAACTAGCCGAGGCAGGCACCGTTAGCTGCACAGGGAGTAGGACAAAGTTCATGGATACAGATGCGAGCTCAAGCTGAAGCTGTCAAAGACAGAGAGCAGGGAAAGGCTTTGAGGACAGAATCGGGCCTACTCGCCTGAACTGTAAAGATGAAGTAACTTAGCCATATAAAGTCGGTGGCCTTTTATACTTAGGAATCGAATATCCAGCCCATTGATGGCGGATCTGACAGAGAACATGTTGACGGTAGACACACATATGTTTGCGTCTTAGAAACTGGAACTGGAGGGAACATACATGTACTTGTGACATGCATATAGAACCGTTGGGGTCCAAGATAGGGGACATAACTGATCAGGAAAATCCACATTTCCACATTCCCTCCTTGTCCCCTTCTTGCCCTTCACGAGACATCAATCTTCATCATTCCATTGATTTGCTCATGGAGCATCATTTCTTCTTCTTTCTTCTTCCGGGATCTCGAGCGAAAACCTTGATGTGGGATACACGATGTGGCACACAGACCACAAATCGCTGGTCCACTTTGTAGGCATAAACAACAACTGAAGAGCATAAGAAGGCCAATACCTAGGAAGGATAGAACTCTCCATCCCCAGGCTGATATCACACTCCAAAACCACCCGGACCACGTCCAAGTGCCTGGATTCTCGTGTATCTGGCTTACAATCTTATGAAGGCGTGTTATAGCTTTATATACAGATGGCGAATTTTCTGGTATGAATATGCAGCAGCTGGATCCGATGACCCTGCAAGCTCCGCCCCTATCGGCCAAGATGACGTCAAGGACAAGACGATTCTGGAGAACAACAATTCTCATCACTGATTGTTCCTCTGTCAGATTGCCTAGGGCGGCTATAGTCTCGTTTACTACAGCTTCAAGAGTCTTGGTGAGTCTGCGTATCAGCTTACTATTTGATATAGTACCTATATAGGGAAAGATACCTTTATTGAAATCTACATACTTGTCCCATGATGTCTCAGTATAATCGACAACTGGGAGATCTCTTTGCTCTCTATTGTGTACCAAATGAACATTTCGATAATAATCAGGGGGAGCTAGGAAAACAGGTGGCAAAAGGAATGCTATGTAACAGGTACCATCCCAATCTAGAGGCAGACGCATATATGCAGTCTGACCACATATGAAGTAGGAATGGCGAGAAGCTCTAAATGAAGATTTACCTTGATCACTATATTCTACTGTAGTAACGCATT
Source organism: Triturus cristatus (assembly GCF_964204655.1). NCBI lineage: Eukaryota > Metazoa > Chordata > Amphibia > Caudata > Salamandridae > Triturus > Triturus cristatus. The sequence continues at coordinate 250,563,820 of NC_140586.1, forward strand.
GGCTATGGCCCATGTGTTTGGAACCAACTTTTCTAACACATAATTCACCCTTAACTGGAAATACTGACATAGTGGGCAGAATTAGTTCAACTTCGGATTTGACATTCAAAATCATAAGATTAGGTGTAAAATTACCTAATTTATACACTTCATTTTCTAGATCAGTTCCTGTTCTACTGAGGTGACCCTCCTTATTAGGGTGACAGACTTTGAATAAAACTAGATTCAGATTTCCCCATATCCAATGTTGTTGATAAACTGCTGTGTCTGGGTCTATGGAATTTAATAAACTAAACCATGCTCCACAGGAGCCATTGTGTGTGAACGGATGTGGAAAGAAAGGCAGAACTCCTTTGTTATTCTGATAGGGAGGGAGTCGGCCACACACCCAACAATTGGTCGCATTACTAGTCTGATGGGAATGATGTAACATACTAATGAATGTGTTATTGCGCAGCGCAAGTCTATAGGATAATTCATGTGGCGGTAGGTCACTAAAAGAATGTTCATCAGTTATATTGAAAACACGTTTAGAAACAGGATAATACATATGCAACAATATACTTGCAGTAACTATTAAAAAACTCAATAAAAACAAAATTAATAATGTCACAATACAGTGGTTACGCAGTAATTTACAATAAGCATGTCGTTTCATTATGATTCTGGACTCTACATGATTCAGACCTAAGGGGTACATGTCGGGACAGATTCAACCGCTTCACCTTGGAGAGGACTTAAACAATCAAATCGTCCGACAGTTTAGATCTGGACCTGAGTTTCTGTTTATAGAGTTCGGTGCTACTGGCCTCAGCCAAAGGTAGCTTTGAGTCTATGGGGGAAGACACACGGGCAGTACTGTCTGTGTCAGGAGGAAGTCCATGAAATTTTTTTACGTGACTGGAATGAATCCACCCTTTTCGTCCCTCGATCTTCACGGCTGTTCTTGTGGTCAACAGGACCAACTTGGGTGCTTTCCACCGGGGCTCCAATTGACTCTTCCTGTCGAAATTTCTCACAAAGACAAGATTACCCGGAACAACGTCATGGGGTTTCGCCTCAGTGTTGTCGGGAAAGGCTGCAGCTACCTGTGAACGAGAAGATTGTAGTGCAGACATCAAGGAAGCCAGGTAATCTGTCAGCATATTACAGTCAACATCAGTTATTTTACGTGGTATAGGCGTCCCCCACATATTCGGCGGTCTACCAAAGATCACCTCATACGGGGATAGCCCTGTTCTAGAGTGTGCTACCATTCTCATGTAAAAGAGTGCAACTGGTAATGCTACTATCCAGTCGACACCTTTCTCTCTACATATTTTGGACAGTCTGATTTTCAGTGTCTGGTTATGTCTTTCTACGAGACCTGCTGCTTCGGGGTGTCGGACACAGTGGAATTTCCACTGATATCCCAACAGGAGTGAGACATGTTTCATTAATTCGGATGAAAAAGGCTGACCGTTATCTGAATATACAACACGTGGTAAACCGTACCGTGGGAAGAATTCTCGAACTAGCTGCTTGGCAGTAGTCGAGGCAGTGTAATCTGATACGGGATACGCCTCTGTCCAACGGGAGAGAGCGCAGACAACTACGAGGACATATTTGAATCCTCGACAACGTTCCATCTGAATATAATCCATCTGGAGGACTTCAAAAGGATGGTCAGGAGGCTGAAATCCACCCTGCTCTACGGGAACACTCTTTCCTGGATTAAACTGACAACATATCATACAGGTACGAACTTTTTGTTTAGCTGCTGCTCGTAAATGTTTGTTGAACCAAATGTGCTGAATGCTGTCTAGCATAGCCTTCTCTCCTAAATGTGCTGGACTGTGAACTGTAGCTATAATGGCTTGAACCATGGAATCGGGGAGAAACCATACAGATTTCTCCTTCGTCATCCATCCTTGATCTGTCTGGATCCCTCCTAGTTCAGTCCACTTCTTTATTTCTTCTGCTGTGGCATGTGTCTGTATGTCAATTACGTCAAGTGTGGGATCCTTAATTGTCATACACTGTGTTGGTGTCTGAACTATTGGCTTTGTCATGTCTAATGTGCGATTCTGAGCAGTCTGTTTAGCTGTTCTGTCAGCTAAATCATTGCCTTGAGAAATGGTATCAGTAACCTTCGTGTGTGCTTTACATTTCATAATCGATATAGCAGTGGGTAGATGTATTGCGTCTAACAAGGCATGAATGAGGGGTCCGTGCTGAATGTGGGCACCATGGGACGTTAGATAACCTCTCTCTCGCCACAGCACACCGAAGTCGTGTACAACTCCGAATGCATAACGTGAGTCAGTGTATACATTAACTTTCTTATTTGTGGCTTGAATACAGGCTTGCGTTAGAGCAATAAGTTCTGCTGCTTGGGCTGACAGAATATCTATACAATGTGTCTCAATAACTTCAGTGTCTGTTGTGACTGCATACGCGGCCACTAAATCTCCTGTACTTGCTCTCATGCATGATCCGTCTACATACAACGTCAGGTCTGGATCTAACAATGGAACGTCTGTCAAGTCTTGTCTAGGTTTCGTCTTTATTTCAATGATTTCAACACAATCATGAGCTAGTGGGTCTGTTCCAATTACAGGTAATAGTGTAGCAGGATTCAATGTATTACACCGTCGGATCTCTACGTGTGGTTGAAACAATGTCAGTTCATAACCGGTAAGTCTTGCTATGGTCAAGTGTTGCGTTTGTGTTCGGTTCACAAGAACCTCTACTGCATGTGGTACTTGAACTGTCAATGGGTGTCCTAATACTATGGCATCGCTTTGTCTGATTGCTAAAGCTGTCGCTGCCACTGATTTCAGGCATGCAGGCAAAGCCTGAGCTACGGGATCTAATGTACTGGAAAAATAAGCACATGGCTTGCATGATCCTGCTTGATCCTGAGTGAGTACTGACAAGGCAGTACCTTCGCGTTCTGTAACAAAGAGTGTAAAAGGTTTGCTATAACATGGTGTTGCTAAAACAGGTGCTTGACATAAAGCTTCCTTTAGGCTTTCAAAAGCTTGTGTATGTTCCTGAGTCCAAGGGAGAACAGTCGATGTGGCTGCCTCCTGTGTGGTTAACTGAATGAGTGGTTTTGCTAGAAATGCGTACTGAGGGATCCACTGCCTACAATATGAAGTGAGGCCTATGAAAGCCCGCACCTCCTTCTGTGTCTGGGGTATTGACATGTTAGCAATTAACTGGATACGATCTGGTGTAAGCTGCCTTCCCTCCTTGGACAGCGAGTGACCAAGATAAATAACTCGCTGAACACAGAATTGCAGCTTAGAAGGGGACACCTTGTGCCCCTTGTCGGCTAGGAAATGTAAAACTGTCAGAGAAGCTTTTTCACATTCTGGCTCGCTTCTCGCGGTGATCAGCAGATCATCGACATATTGAAGCAGTGCAGTATTGACTGGCATGTGTATACTGTCAAGTTCTCGTTTCAGTGCTTGGCTGTAGATGCTGGGGCTTTCTGTAAATCCTTGGGGAGCGCGTGAGAATTTAAAGCTGCGCCCATTTAAACTGAATCCGAACAAGTATTGGCTTTCCGGATCTATTGGGACGCTGAAAAAGGCATTCTTGAGATCAATTACAGTAAAGAATGTTGCTTCGGAATCAATTGCTGTCAACAATGATGATATATCAGGGACCACAGGGAATTGTGGTACAATACACTTGTTTAGTTCACGCAAATCAATAACCAATCGGTATACTGGCGGAGCAGTAGGATCAGTTCGTTTAAGAATCGGAATTATCGGTGAATTACATACATTGGAGTCTGTTTCTACAACTACTCCCTGGGCAATTAGTTCATTAATGATTTTCAACAAAGCCACTACAGCATCATGCGGTAACTTGTATTGTCGCATTCGTGGTAGTACCACTCCTGCTTTCAATGTAACTCGATAGGGTGTAATGTTCATGCAGCCAACATCCGTAGGGCCTTGTGCCCATAGATGTGCTGGTAAAATCTGTAGTCGGGGATCCATGTCTCTAGACACATAGTGACCTTTAAAATCACGCAAAAACAACCTTACTCCTTCCGGAGAACAACATATTATGGCTCCTAGTGCTTTCAGAGTTTTAATTCCTAACAAATTTTCTGGGCATGATTTAGTAAGCAATAAATCTGTAATTCGTGTCAAAGGTCCTATCGTAAGTGGTAGAGGCTGTGATACTTCATTAACAATAGGTTTTCCTGAAAAACCAAGGGAAACATTTTGAGAGCCTGAGAGGGGTGCCCCTGGAACTTCACTACGTTTTATGGTTGTTCGACTTGCCCCTGTATCGAGTAAGAATTTTCTATCTTGACCTAATAATTCACTATGTACATAAGGTCCTTCTTGATCTACCGGAATCTCGATAAGCGGTAAGTCAACTTCCCTCTCTAGGCTGGTTCATGTGTAACGCTGATACTCAGGGTATTCATACTGTGCAGTCTGATACATTTGTTGTGTTGTGGTTTGTGTGGCAGTAGCAGGCAACGGTGGTGCAGCTGGCACAAACTGTATGGGTTGCTGTGAGGCTGGCATAGACTGTTGCTGAACTGGCACGGACTGTCCATGCTGCATAGCTCCTTGTTCATTCTGATCTTGTCTAACTAATCGTGGTCTCTCTTTTGCAATACCTATAGCTATATTTCGTTTCAGGACTTGACAATCATGTACATAATGGCCTAGTTGTTTACAGTAATTGCAGGTTCCTTTTACAGGAACTGCAGAATCACCAGAATGTGTCACACCCTTTTTGTGACCATCTGCTGGTACTGTCTGAGAAACTAGCATTTTCATTTTTGTATCCTTCATGCGTCTATGCTCGTGTTCTTGTTCATCCCTAATTCTATTGTGATGATACTGTAACATTTGTAGCATTTGCGACGGAGTGTTACTTTGCCAGGTACTCTCGAATTTCAATATTCTATTCTTCACTGGAGGCAATGCATTTTCCACTAATTTTGTCACAAATAAATGTGGATATGAGTCACTACTTGCTTTTATACCACTATTTATACCAAAACATTTTTCAAATCGAGCATAATAATCGCTTGTGTCTTCATCTTGCTTTTGTTTACAGGCTGTGATTGCACCCCAATCTTCCTTTTTTGTAGTTAATAAACGTGGCAGTACCTGTACTAGTAAACCTGGTAATAGTTTAACTTTATCTCCGAGCCCTGAACCTGCGGCTCGGCCCCTTTCTTCCTCTGCTAATGCTGTCCAGTCTATCTTTTGGTCTCCCACTTCCCACTCTTTTTCTTTCAGTTTTTCATATATGCCAGCAGGTAAAAGCACTTTTAAAATCGTCATAATATCAGGAAAGGTGTACTCTCCCATCAGTAACATGTCTTTAATTTCTCGGTGGAAACCCGCTGGGTCTTTGTCATGACTAGGTACTACTTTCTTCATTTCTAATAATTCCATTTTTGATATGGGTGTGTAAACAAATACACGGTGAAACTCATTGTCTTCGTCTTTTATTGGGTGCACTTCCCGTAAAGGATTTTGTCTATCCATGTAGTACGGTGCTCTTTCTCTGGGGGGCAGGGAGAGAGAATCTGGATTTACAAAAAGGACGTACTGCTTACGTGTCACTAATATCTCTTTAATTAGCTTGTTACTAGAACCTCTCCATCTGTACGTAAGTAGTTCCGTTAATATATCAGGTAAAGGACCAGGGTCAGCATGTTGGCTCTTATATAATATGAGGAGTTGCTGAATCATATAGATTCCAGCTAAACGTTGTTCATCTGTACTGAGGTTGAGAAACGTGTGTGCTACGGTCTCATCACCGTATTTTTCAGGACTAACAATCCAGTGAACGGCTGATCTGGCTAATTCTTGCTCATCCATGGAATCGAGGAGGTGATAACCCCTTCGTTCTCGTAGTATTTTATCTGCGGCTTGAAACGAATGTTCAGGAGATTTCAGATTTATTACAGGCGTCGGATACGTTCTGCTATTATTTGGACATACAGAGTGTATTGGATCAGAAAAACATCTAGTATTTTCACAAGATCTTCCTCTGCCTACATAGGCTATGGTCTCTGACTGTCTTGCAGAGTCCCCTGATTCGGACACTTCATCTTGCTCAAACTCGTCTGTTCCCAATCTCTCTTCATGAATACGCTCTATTTCTTTACGTATTTTTCGGCACATGGCTATTATACAATTTTGCTTATCGTGTCTCCCTTCTGATATATTCTGACTCCATCTTGTAAGAATAAGCATTGCATTCCGGTCTACCCCCGGACGATCTTGATTTCTGATCACACAGTTTATGAGGAAACGTAACAGTTCCCCTTGTATCTCTACTTTCTGGAATTCCATAGCTCTGTTAATACATCCTGGATCTCGTCCTGTTTGAACAAAATGATATATGTTATCTAGATGCGTAGCCATCCCTGGTAACCTTGCTAAATACTCTGCGGCTCGTCTGATACGTAATGATGCCAGGACCATTTCGTCCTCTTTACCAACCACCGGGTCATATCTACAATTTACAAGAAGTTCCTTAAGCGTACGTTCATTTACGAACTTAGGTGTACGTGAATGTGCTGACTCTTGAAAAACAAGTTTATTTATTCTAGGTGGTGTAAAAATACTGCTAGCACCTCCCGTGGCCCCATCTGGGGCGTCGGGTGTGAAAGGGTTCGTCGAACGTGATACAGCAACTATGGGCGTCGATACCCCTGTAGAGTCGACTGCGGAGACAGATGCGGAAACAGATGTGCTTGCCGAAGCTTGCGTCGGGACTTGCTGTTGCACGGGGACAGATACCTGATCCTGACGTTGAACCCCTCCGCCAGACGGTCTATGTGGTGTGGCGTTAGCATACTCGGGGGCTGCATCGTCTAGATATGAGGAAAGAAAAACATCTTCTGCGGTTCTGGGATGCCCCTTTGGATGTACCTTAATTGGAAATAATGGGGGTGGCAAGTCTTTTGGCACCTCCGTAACAGCCTTAGGTAGTCCTTCGGCTAGAAGGGGATACATACCATTCATAAGAGCATTTCTTTGTCTATTTACTTGTTCTGATTTCACTCGGATACCTTCCTCAATTAATAGATTTTCTTGAACTTTATTTGAACTTTCTTTACTCCTCTCTTCTTGTCTACGTGCTTTTTCTGTTCGTCTATGAGATTCTTTACGCCATAACTCAACAGCGTCTTTCTGTGACTGTCTGACCTTTCTTTTCCATAACTCTTCCTCCACTTTCATGATGCACTCTGCATCCCAGGTTCCCGCTATGGGCCACCTTTGACTTTCCGGTAATCCTTTGGTATAATCTGCCCATAGATCAAGAAACAATATGGCATCTAAGCCATGTTTATGGTACATGAAATGTCCTGGAGTGTCTCTAGGAGGAATAGGAACTGCTTCTTCAAGCACCCCTTTTCTGGTAGTAATCTGTCTTAACTTCGAGAAGAGCGGCATATTGACAACTGACCTGATACTTACTCTTGAACTTGCTTAATACGAGAAACACAATAATGAACAGTGAACAATGAACAGTCATTCATACCACAATATGCAAGACATTTTCTGAATACTTTAAACATTAAACATTAAACATTATAACAATGATCGACAATGATGACAGTCTGCCTAACTAATCACCACGCTGAATTCTTGACAATAACTGAATACTTCGGAATACTTGATATACTGCTAAACAGTACATATACACTGCTAAACAGTGCAGACCGGATTTGTGTACCCAAATCCGTCTTGACCGGCACAACCTATGTGCGCGTCAACACGCCTCCCCGGCGATGGTACTCACCGAGTAGCTCCTTGAAACGGAAGGCCTCAGAGAATGGACAGGACTCGATAACTGCGGACATCGGACCCTCTGGACGTCGGAATTTCGGAAAACCTGGTGGGCCTCTGTATACCTCGGATCTTGCTCTCTCAGCTAGGCTCTGGTCGGGATACTTCGCACTTCTCACCGCCTCGTCTGGGTTGATCGCAGCCTCAGTCGCCCCCGCTTGACCGGAGGGAGCTTACAGGAAATCCTGCTGGTACGCGTTTATGGTCCGTCCAGCTGTGGCAGGAGACCGGGCCTGCAACGCACCGCCGGCGCGTGAGATGAGAAAGTGTCCCTGTTCGGGCGCCATTATGTGGTAAATAAAATAAATATTACCGGACTGAATTTCATGCGGAATCTTAAATTAAAGTAAAATAGCTCAAAATAACGAGAGGCAGAATCCGTGGTATAAGAGGTTTCTAATGGGCTTTATTCCATTCAAAATGGCCGACTCGAGTCGCGGCCCTCAGGTTCCGTCACCACGAAGGTTCAGGAAGTGAAGTACAATAATTTATTAACAGACATGTATTTTTATAATAAGTACATTACAATGAAACGAATGTAGAAGGCGTAACATTTGATAAGAAAAATGACGTGACAGTGACATAATCGAAACTAGGCGTAATAAGGAATAAAAGAAACATGATTGGTTAGAATTATCAGACATAGGTGGATCTATAAGATAATACTTGGCATAGATGCGCGCGCGGCAGCATGACGTGTAATTGACGTGCAACTAGGGGGTGAAGGGGACTTGACATTTAGCTCTACATGTGGAGACGAGAAGTCTGGGGTCAAGTCATCCTAATCCCAAATCATATCTAACATCCTATGTTTAAAGAACTATGTTATCCACAAGGAAGAGACTCTCGGACAGAATCTATTCTATACTGACTGTGTGCGTGTACAAGCGTCTAAGTGTCTATATGAGATGCGAGGGGCAGAAAACTTTCCATGGCAACAGGGCTATGAATCACTTGCAGGAGGACGGAAAGGCTGAGTCCTTTGCTTGTGAGCTAAAGGAAATGTTTACCTAAATCACTGGACAGGAATGCATCGGCTGAAGAGTAAAATAGATAATTCGAAGGTGAAATACAACTTCTTGGCAGACAGGCGAAAACTAGCCGAGGCAGGCACCGTTAGCTGCACAGGGAGTAGGACAAAGTTCATGGATACAGATGCGAGCTCAAGCTGAAGCTGTCAAAGACAGAGAGCAGGGAAAGGCTTTGAGGACAGAATCGGGCCTACTCGCCTGAACTGTAAAGATGAAGTAACTTAGCCATATAAAGTCGGTGGCCTTTTATACTTAGGAATCGAATATCCAGCCCATTGATGGCGGATCTGACAGAGAACATGTTGACGGTAGACACACATATGTTTGCGTCTTAGAAACTGGAACTGGAGGGAACATACATGTACTTGTGACATGCATATAGAACCGTTGGGGTCCAAGATAGGGGACATAACTGATCAGGAAAATCCACATTTCCACACTACAGGTAGCAAGAATTATTGAATATAATGAACACTTTCAGCCAGCCCAAACAGGTCAGTCCTTTTTAGCTCTGCTTCTCATCTCCTTTTTTTGTCCAAGCCTCCATCTGAACTCTGGAAGGTGGCTACCGCTGAGCCACGAGTATAAGTTAAGGAGGGTTCTCATCTGCCTAGGATAGATAACTGACCTTAATTAGCCCCTGCTCTGCTTTATGCAGATGATGCTGTTCTGCTCTCATGCAGCCTGAATGGCCTCAGAAGGCTCACAGACAACTTTGTTGAGCTTATGGACAATTTGAACCTTGAGACTAACATCGCCAAAAATATACTACATGGTTCGTGGTCCTCAAAGGTGTAAAATTAGACCCATTACAATCAAGCAGAATCACATCACGAAGGTCAATTATTTCCCATATTTAGGGGTGATATTTGACTCATGCAGTACTTGGCTGCCTTGTATTTCCAACAGATGCCGCCTCTTTAACCAGTCTGTTGGGGCTCAGTTCAACTTTGTAAAGAACATCAGGAGTAAACTTGTTCTGCCTTTACTTGAAATCTATAAGCCTACTTTCTTGCCAGTTATGACCTACAGGCTATTATTTGGGGTTACTGTGATTGGTCTAAATTACAGCAGGGCGAGAATCACTTCTGCAGATGGTTACTAGGCCTAGCTCCACCTAGCCCTCATTATTTTCTCCATGAGGAACTGGGCCTTAACTACGCAAAACATCACATTAAACTTGCTCTGCTCCTCTGGATTTCACTATGGAGCAATCAGCATGCCTTCCTTAATCATGAGGTTATTGCAGATTGCCTGGCATCCGATTTAGGCCATACAATCCCTTGGCTGAAACACATCAATACCATGGAGTTTTTGGGCAGACAAAGTCTGTACACTTCCCCACACACGATTGGCAAGGGGGAAGGTGCTTGCATAAAAGAGCTATTTGTGATGTTTTCCACTGCCAACAGAGAAAGAAAAGAAATGGAGAAAATCCCCTTGAGAAATTATGCCATTATCAAAACATGATAGCATTGAACCATACTTGACCTTGGTCAATAATGTATGGGAAAGCTCCATTATACGAACTGTACCGAGGGGGAATGTCCGACTTGAACACTGGGGAAGCAACTGTTGCATTGTGAGGGGGGAGTTGGGGGGGGGGGAGTGACGGTGAACCTCATTGCAACGTCCTAATGTCCCTGGCCAAAATGTAAATGTAAAAGGTATCCTGAATGCCATATGGACATAATGATCTCCTCAAAGATGGCACTGTGTGTTACTGTGCGAATGTAGTGGAGTTATGTTGAGCTATGTTATTGTTTCAGAGTAACAAAACAATAAAAATATTTCAAAATAATAATAATAATAATAATGCATGGGAAAGGATGCTCCTAACAACATATTTCACTTAGGCACAACTAGAAGCCACCTTTGTTTTATCTAGGGTCAGCTTGACTCCAGTTTCATTTTAATTTGCCCTTGTGATCAGGGGTGTATCTTCAGGGGGGGTGTATGGGGTGGAACACACCCCAAATAATTGCTCTCTTGGTGACAAGGAAGCATAATTGATTCTGCTGCCGGTAATCATGTGTTTAGTTTACCAAGATTGCTGAGCCCAGGAGGAGGGAGTACATGAGAGCACAGGCAGGGCCCTGAGCTCAAAGCACACATACGAATGAAATTAGTACAATTGCACAAGAGCAATGGGCCTGTCACTCACTCCACTGTGCTTGCTGGTGCTGGGATGACCTCTCAGTGACCTAACTAACGTCATCCCTTCATGTCTTGGTCAGGTAGTGGCACATTCGAGGCCCAGTGATTGAGTGAGCAGCATGATAACATATGCAGTCTCTGCATGCCAGTGATCTTACCTACAATTGGAATTCTACTCAAGTCTGTGCTCTGCTTTCTCGTGAGAAGGCAGGTGGGGGAGCCTGACGCTCTTCTGGTGTGTATTTGATTTTACATTTTTGTCTACCACAGCCTGCGTGTGCACCTGCCATGTATATTTACTCGACTTGTTCGGAAATGATGATGTATGAGTTTCATGTATGTATGTATTGTCCTGCTGACAAGTGCTTTGAAGCAGCTGTCAATCATCAGCAGCAGTGTAAGACAGTCAGACAATAATTCTTACATGATTCTGGGAATGTGTATTTGAAGTTTAAAACGTACACATGTCATTTTGGGTGACCAACAGATGGGCATCGGACAGGACCGGCTGTTAGGACAGTGCTGAGTTTTGGGGTGCTGAGTAACGGGGGGGGAGGGGCACGGAGTTAAAAATTAACTTAGTTAAAAAGCATCTGCTACATGAGAATTCCTTGTGTGTTTCAGCAGGATTCAGGCAACAAGAAAAATGTTTAAATAACGATGGTGATTGAAAGTTATGTTCCTGCTAGAGAGAGATCAGAGTTTTGTCTAGTGGCAGTTTGACTGTAGCGCAGAGGGTTAATATACTTTCTGCAAATAATGTGTACCATGCAGATCTGAACTGTATTTATGTGGATAGCTCAGTGGGTTTCTGTTTTTGTCACAGAGATCCTTTTGTTGCTTTCTGTTCATAAATACTAATCCTAAGTAATATACCACAGTGACATCTGAACTGTAATCAAAGAGCTGCATGCAAACTGTATGGTATAGGTTAGAACATTATGATTTTCCCCAGTCTTTCTTTATCCTGATGTTGTTAAAAAAGGGTTTGTTTGATAGAAATATAGACTTATTGGTATAGCCAACCACAGCCACTTTGGTATGTTTTAAATCCTGAGTTTGTTTTTCTTCAGACCATTCACTCTTAGTATGATTCATTGTCTCTGCCTAGTATCTGTGATGTAAAGTGCTCTGACACCTTACACTAGCATGATTAGCTCTATAAAACAAATAAAATGCATTTGCAAGAGGGGCTATGAAGAGATGAAGGGAAATGTTGAATGGTTGCAGTGAGGAAATCCGTGGAGAGGGAGGTCTTTGGGGAAAGGGAGCACCGAAAAAGATTGTTGCAGCGCTACAGGCAGCCGTGACATTGGAATAAGTTGCATAAACAAGATACAATAAAAAAAACATAAATAAATAATCACCCCTTTTAAAGTGTTCTATTTTCATTTTTAATGTTTGTCCTTTTGTGAAGCAGTGACCTGGTGTTGTGTAGTTTCCACTTATCAGTAGGAACTGCGCGTTTGCAGACAACATAAACTGTTGGATGAAACTTAAAACATTCAAACTCATTTTTCAGGTAAAAGCTGTTTTGTTTCCCATTATAAGAGTTCTATTGCGCCTTTTAAGCATATGCTAAAAAACTTTAGTTATAGTGTACTGCAGTTTCCAAATGCATAGTAGACACTTTGAAGTCTATGCTAACTTGTGTTGTGGCTTAAGACTATATTATTGCTACCAAGAATTAATGTCCCTAAGCTTGTCTGTTATTCCCGTTAAGTGACGTCAGACCGTTGCTACTCTTTCCAGTTGGGTTCACCATGTTGCTAGTTGGGAAATCTCAGACTCACAGCCACCCCACTAATATTTTTGACTAAGCTACGCCTCTGCTGGTGATTAAACCTCCGCCAAGACCCAAATTTCTTAAATACTATGAACGTTTTCAGACATAGATACTTTTGACCTATTCTCAAATTTCATGGATTTCATCAACACAAACCTGCATTTTATTTTTCCATGTGTTACCAAATTAAGTTGTCTGCCATTCGGCCGGGGGCTTCCTAAAAAGGGCTTTGCATTGGCGAAACCCAATACATTTGTATCTTTCATCCTTTATTGTAATTCATTATAAATGTCTTGCTTTATTTTTTTTATTGAATGCATTGCATTTTTATCCTTTGATGATGTTATATGCTTATGCTATAAGGTTCTTGAGTAAGTGCGTAAATTGGTTTCATAGGATAGTTAAAATCTTTGCACATTCAGGCAAAACTTTGTAAGTACATCATCTCTGGTATCAATTGTTGCTACCAATGTCTACCTGTGACTTTTAAGTTGCATCATACTTTTCCCTTACCAGAAGTCTTGTTAAAGCACTGCTGCTACCTGTCAATCCTGCAGTTTAGGCCGCAGGGAGATGGCTGCTGACCTGAAGGGGTTAATCACCCTAACTGTACAGTCCTGATGTATTCCGTTTTCCAGTGTCCACTTGTGTCCTGGCCTTATCTCGGGCTAGTCCTACAGTAGCAGGAGCTGCACTGAAAGTGAAGGGGCTTGGCATTCACAGGGACTGTACTGTCAGAGTCATGTCAATCTAAAATCATGGCATAATAAAGATGCAAGTTTCAAAACCAAGGACTCCAGAAACAAAAAACTAGGCAAAAACATGGGACAAGATATATTTCTCACAGCCTCAGCCTCTAAAGCATAGGTCAGAATACACAGTCTGAAATAGCCTGATTCAAGTATTTTAAATGTGCTGTCATCTGCTTTTTTTCTGATTGGGTAAGCAGCTTTCTCCCAAAATAAAAGATTTAGGGCCACATGCATCAACGAGAAAACTGGTCGCAAACGGGCAGATTAGCAGAATCTGCCCCTTTGCAACCGGTATTTTTGCATTTGGGATGCATCATCCCAAATGCAAAAATCGCAATTCAAGGAATCTCTAAATAGCGATTCCTTAAATTGCGATTGCATTTAAGGAATCCCAAATTGAGATTCCTTAAATGCAATGCATTAAAGTTAAAATATTAGCGATTTCGCTAATAGGGGGAGCAAATTACCATGAAGTTGAACTTCATGGTAATTTGCAAAAACTTTGAAAAATGCACTTTTGTGCATTTTTCAAAGTTTCATGTTGCGCACACACATGCCCTTAGAGCATGTGTGTGTACAACATATGTGCACAGATCAATTTCAGGGGTGCAATAGGGTGTCATTTTGACACCCTTGCACCCTTAAAATTGCATGAGCAATTTGCGAGTACCTACTGGTACTCGCAATTTGCTCATGCAATCTCCAAATCATTCCTATGGGCCTGGAGGCCCATAGGAATGATTGGGACGGCATTCCTTAATTGCGACTCGCAATTTGCGAGTCGCAATTAAGGAATTTGTAGGAATCGCTATTTTTATAGCGATTCCTACATGCATAGGCTTTTGCAATTCCTTAATTGCGATTCCTTAAAAATCGCAATTAAGGAATCGCAAAAGTCTTTGTTGATGCATGTGCCAGTCAATAGTTATGTAAAACTCAAGCAATCACTGTTGGTATCTTCCTCTGTTATAAGTGAATATCATTGTAGGAGTGAACAGTGCTAGAAACAACCAAAAGATCATTAGATGTGAATGAATGAATAAATGAAAATTAACTTCTAAAGCATCTTAAGCACAAGTATACAGTATACTGAACAGCTGCTTGGCACTAGTCCCTGAGGGGAGTAACTAAGAGTAGGATCCTGGTACGAGCAGAAGCCAAACAGAAGTGTTTTTAATCACTAATTAGGATGGGACATGATTGGAAAAAGGATGAATATTGTGAGGAAGACAGTTCTATTGCTTGGCTACCAAACTGGAGAAGAAGCACCCCCCAAGTGAGGACCTCTTTAAAGAAAAAAACAGAGCCGTGCCCAGTGAGACGTTGCAAGTAAGATAACAGAACTGGGATGGAAAGGGATGAAGAAATAACATTTGAGACGGTTCGGTAAGGAAAGAGCAGAGCAAGTGAAGATTGGTGTCACCAATCACAGCGAGGGCTAGGTGATTTATAAGAGTAATGATTAACAGTGTTGAATGCCGGGGTAAGGTCTAAAAGCAGTAACTCTATATAGCATCCCAAGTCCTGGATAAATCACAGGTTGTCTAAGGCCATCACCAGAACTCATGTTGTGACTATCAATTCTGAGGTCGGCCTGTTGGGTATCAAAGGAATGGGCGGATGCGCAGAAACTGGTCAGCCATTTGGGACCACCCACTGTGCAAGCTTGGCTAAAACTAGCAGGAGAGAAAGTGCCTCATGCTATGAAGATAAGGTAAAAGTTAATGTGCAATTTTACCTAAAGGAAAAAGGCCTGCCTTCTTCATGGCAGTGGTGCGAAGAATAGCTGTAATTGTGAAGATTGTGCCAGAGGCAGAACTGTGAAGATAAAAATGTGACAGCAATCATCATGAGACCTTGAAAACATAGGAGAAAGGTGTGAAAATACCTCAATTTCAGTTATTGGGGCAACTCAGTGACCAGAGGAGAGTTCAGAGGGACAGGAACGCTTGTACTGCCTACTTGTCAGAACATGGAGTAGAAGTTAGATATTGTTTGTCGTAGAAAAGAGCAGTCTTATTTCATAACTCTTGTAAACGTACTGCCTTCATAGAACTGCAAGGTGGTGTGAGAAGGCTAACTGTTTCAAAACATTCCCTTACCAAGTCAGCAGTCCCATTAATTTGCTCATTAAGAGATTCAAGTGTTCCCCTAAAGATAGTCTGCTTCTAATGATGAAGCGATTTCTGTAAGCTAATTCTACTATCTCCGAAAAAGAACAACTACAAGCATGCTCAAGTTGCCTTGTGCACAGCTTTCCTCCTTGACTGCAGGTATAAACCAAGCAGCAGTGGCTTTGTTCGCTTTAGCAGGATAGGTTTATCAAAAGCTGCCATCAGTTCGAAGGTAAGAAGGTTGCAAAGTCAAGGTGAGGTGGAGCAGCAGAGTGAGAAGCAGTTATGGGTCTGGCAAGATATCTACACCTTCTGTAGAATTGGATTCTTCTAGGCATGACTCAAGCCGGTATGGAAGTACCTGAATGAAAACAGCTTGGATATAAGCTCTGTCCTCTCCATGTTGCTGTCCTCTATTAGGCTACACACCTAGAGAGCAGGTGAAGACCCTAAGGTTCTCGGACATAATGGACCAAAGCTCCTCCAGATTAAGGGAAGTAACAGCATCCAGTTTTGTTCTCATCGTCCTTGTCATATATTCCTATGCCACAAAGGTGAACTAACAGAGATCGCTGTTTAGGATCTGCTGTTTACAGTGGTCCCAAAGCAGTTCAAACAGTGACTAGGATCCTGCTGCAGCCCCTAATTTCCTCATCCAGAGTTCATTGATGACACACCTCCCAGCTTACTTGAGAGGACCGGATCTGAAACTTGCAAGATGTGCGTGAGTTAACATCAAACCTACTTTCATCTCTAAGATAGCAATAGAGGAACAGGAAACTCGGTCAACAAAAGCATCTGACTTATTGAGTGATGGAATTTAAATAACATAAACACCCTTTTTGGATCGGTGCATTACACGGAAGTACAATTATTTACTGTCCATTAGTCATTTAAACACACACAAGCATAAAGACAGCTGATTTATACAATCAGTATGTGGAAGGAGTGTTGCTGTTCATCTCTAATTGAGGGATGCTGAAGTGAACACAAAAGAGACCCATTTTTAAGATCTGGTTGACAGCACAGGTCTGCAAACCCTATTACTTACAATATACATAGAGTTGGCTTTGGGTAAGCCCCCATTCACACATTCCCTTTTTTTCTTTTTTTGGTAAGCCATGTTCAGCTATTGGATTCGAACACTGTCAATCACAAATGTATCAGCCCAGAGAAATCTTCTACTGTGACCTCATGATATTGGCTGTTTAGTGCATCATCCCCCCTTATATGAAAAGCTTGCACTGCAATGCATGAGAGACTATTTTATATCTAAAAGTAAACTTTACCATTGCAATTTTTTACTACCAAGATCCAAATACCAACAATACAACTAGAAACCCGCCACCAATACAACACATTCATCACTGATACCTCCAACACAATACCAATACCACCATTAACGCTACCACTAACACTGCCAATTCCACCACCTCCAGTACACTTAAAACAACTACCACCATCAAAATCGCCACCAGCACAGTAATACAACCTTCAATACCATGCCACCAGTGCCTCCACCACCTATACCACAAACAGCAATGCCAATACCACCATTAACACCAGCAACAATAAAACCCACAAAGCCAAAAATTACCATCATAGGGGAAACCAAGGCCACAATACCACCCCCACCAATACTAGCTACACCACTAGGAAAAACACCAATACCATAATTACCAATACCACACTTCTACCAATACATCCCCTTCTATTACCAACAATACTCCTGCAACCAGCCAATCCCACCACCAATATTACCAACACCACTACCAAACTTTAACAAAGCTAATAGGTCAGACTTTAAGGTTGTGCCTCATGAAAACAATTCTGCATGCCTTGTCACATTAATCCTAGACCTTCTGGCTGAGCCAATGCATGTTTCAAACTCTTTCCAAAGCCATACTAAACCACAGTACCACTTACTCTGAATGTTTGGATGCAGGATCATATAGAGCAGCCCCCAGCGCAAGGTGGTAGAGGTGGTCTCGGTGCCAGCACCAAATAGGTCACCGGTGGTAAAGATAAGGTTATCCAGACAGAATGTGTCGCTGGGGTTGTCCTTAGTCTGGAAGGGAAGAATAAGGACATAGGTTAGTGACTGTAGTGATGCTGCAGATCCTACTCCCAATGGCGTCAAAAAGAATTCAGACGACTCATTGCTAGCCTGTGAATGTGAAGTCGCTGTGGATCTATGCCTGTAAAATAAATAAGGATGAAGAGTAACAATGTCAGGGAGGATATTAGACCTCCAGTTAATCACAAGTCACTGTTGTTATGGGCGTTTCCAACTTGGTATCTGAGGTTTGCCCTTTTTAAGCTAGTGGTTCCTCTGTCTTGAGACTTTTTATCTGGCTTATATAATAAAAATGAATGTCAATCACTGATAGTCCCCGTGATACACATGTACACAGGTTGTAGCCCTGGGGGTCCCATACAGCGAAGGTTAATGATTAAAACTCCTACGATCAGAAATGTGGGCAGTTAAATATATAAGCGGAGGGAAACAGAGGAGGAGGAGAGAGGATATATGAAAAAGTCATTTAAATATCACATGGATATAACTGCTGGAGAATAGGGAAATGAGCGAGAAGACAGACTGCAAATACCACACAGGAATAAATACAATATTGGATGGGGAGGGAGGAGAAGCATCTATATACCTCAGTGGTATAACTACAGTAGAAGAGGGACAGGGAAGCTATAACCAATGGGCAGCTCCTCTGCTATGGCGGAGATCCCCCCCCCCCCCCCCCAGCTGCCTCAAAACACCAGGAAAATCAAAATAAAACAATAATAAACATGTTTTATTATTGTTTTATTTTTCCTTTTCTGCTGAGTCTTTGGGGTGGGGCCATGGCGGATGACAGGCTGCAGGAGGAGTGGTGGGCACGGTTGTCAGTGCGCACGACAGTGTGACCGGCCAAACCATCATGTGCACTGAAGCGGTCTCCACCCAGAGCTGCGTTTCTGGGTTGGGGACAGCAGGCACAGGCTCCCAGACTCACTGGGAGCGCAAATTCAGAGCGCTCAGGCCAATCCTGATGCTGCTCTCATGACATGAGAGCAGCATCAGGATTGGTGGCAGTGGAGTCTGGGAGCCTGTGCCTGCAAGGAGAGGAGAGGAGCAAAAGAGAACGACGTGGCCTGCTACTGGTAAGTTTGATTTATTTGTATTTTTTTCACCCCACGACGCCTTCCTCCCCCACCTCTCCTGGCTATAAAATTGAAAACAAAATACATCAGAGGTATAAAAATCAGTAGGAGGGAAGAGACATTTTAATGCCACAGGAGACTAATACAGTAGAAGTATATAGTACAAAAATGAGAAGGGTGATGTCAGAAACAAAACATATTAAATATCCCAAGAAAATAAATATAGAGGAATGAATTGGTGGTATGAGAGATACTTAAAGACTTCAGAGGTACAGTTGTGTGGCTCCAGGGAAGAGAGTTAAGAGACAGAAAAGATGATGAAACCATCCAAAGTAAAAATGGCAGGAAAGATCATTCAGAGTCACACGCAAAATCCAAAATTGAGCGCCAATGGTCTTTGCGCCAATTTCATTTCAAGCGATATTTACACTTAAACCCATAGTATTTTCTATGTAATTCCTCAGGTATTACCTGGGATATTTTATATAGGCAAATCAGGTGAGAAGTGGCGGACATGTGTAGATTTGCTATGCGGAGAACTGAAACTGCTCGGTAATTTCCTCGCCCACATTTGAAACTTAGAGTGGTCAGCACAATCTCCTTAGGGGTAAAATCAGCGCATGTGGTATATATATTTACCCCATGTGGTTTCTGTACCCCCAAAAGTGGAGGGACTGTTATTGAGACCTAATGTAGGGTCTACAGTGCTACAGCAGAAGGGGAAATCAGAAACACCAAAGGTCATTTAATAAGGGTTTGCACCACAAACCTTGGATCACATTCCCACTTCTAGTACACCACGTGGATGTTACTACATGCCCATGCATGCAATTCATAACTGTATGTTACAACAACAGCGTTTAGTGTGAAACTTGCAAATGTCACTCTCTGCGAACTTAGACTGTGACATCTGTGTGAAACTGAATTTTGGCCAGTCAGTCAGTATTCACATTTGTGTCAAATAGTCCGGAGATATGCAATATCTAGGTTGAAACTAGAGGTATGTGAAATTTTGTAAATCTCTTCCTATCCAATTCATTAAATTGTAACTAAAAGTTTACGATTTACATGACGTTTGCAACTATGAAATTTGTAGTGACCTCTTTGTTTAGCAGGGTATGGTTAACTCTATACTAGAGATATGAGTATTTTTGGACATGAGCCACCCCATATCTCATATTCTGGATATTGATGTACCGATACCTTCTCCATTTCAACAAGGAAGGCATCAATGAAGTCCCTCGTCGTTGCAGGGTCAAAGGTCTGCTGGTGCTCCTTGATGATTTCCCTCAAAAAGCTGAATATTTCCCTCTGTGGTCGAAACACTTTCCGCTCCAGAAAAGGGATGCGCAGCAACACAGGGAGCAGGCTCATCACCTGCGGGGCACAATGTGGAGGAAAACATGAGGTTGGGTATTTAAAAAGATAGGGCTCCATGTATTTGACTCCAGCAATGACAGTCAATGATTAGGTGGTGTACAAGTATAAACGTATGATGATCCATTCAGATATCAGAAGACCAGCTTTATCTATTGTTGGAAACAAAAAGCTATGCCCGGAATGCTCAAATGAATCAGTCTTTAGTAGTTACTCTGAGCTGCCATCCAGTATTTTCATTGTTTGGTGTGCCACTTCAAACAGGAACCATCTACATGCAATTGTTCTTGGCACAGCCACTAAAAGTGGCAGCTGGTCACTCGTACTGCTCTTTAATGTAGGTTCTTCAACCCAACATTTTTGATTGAACTCATTCATCAACGCTACAGCCATGGTAGCCGGGTACCATATGACCATGGCACTAATTCCAAGCAAGCAGGAATTCTGCCGAAGCCTACTGAACAGCCTCCCTCTCTCCTTCCGTCACTATATGATAAAGCGCTAAACTTATAAACAAGAGTCTTCCACAGCCTCCCAAGAAATACCCCATATCAGCCTACCATTACTGGGTCAGACTGTTATCAGCTAAAAACAGAGGCTTGTACAAACTATTAATATTGGTATTCAAGACAATGAATTGCATCACCGCACACACACTATCTCTCCAAAGCCTAACTCATTAGGTGTCTTGCACCCCCGGAATAACGCAAGAAAGCCAGGGGTAAGTTAAATGGTTTATTCAAGAAAGTATTATCCCTGCAACAGGAGCATAGCTATCCCTCGGCCAGCTCTAGAGCAACTGACTTGACTAGAATGCTCGCTGGTCACACAGAACACAAATGCAGGCTATTCCCAAAACACACATACCTATACAAAGTCCCTTACCACTGGCATTGTAAGACACATAAGCACAACACATCTTCCCCTTACAAATGAACAATGTACTGAAGGAATAGCATTACACACAAACACATTTATAACTAAAATGCGAACATGCAAATGGATACAAGAACATCCAAATTCAATGATGCTCTGACTACTGAATATAATCCTTAAAATATGCAAGTGGTTTGCGACTCCTGGCACAGAATCCCCTTCAGTTGCCACAGTAATCACCTGCACCCAACGCTGGGGCATTACTAAGTCGTTCAGAGGGCCTGCTCATGTTCCATCACACATTTACACGAAAACGCTGTTGCTTTCTTACTCACCAACCCGACTTTGACCACCTCTCTGATCTAAAGCCAATCGTCTGTTTCAGCTCTCACCATTCTCCAAAATCACAGAAAAGCGACGAACTTGCCTGACCTTAAATGGCCCCCTGAACTTTGACAAACCTCCTCCTTTCTGAGCACAACAAATCTTCACCCAAAATACTACCCATCTCCCCAGAATTAAATTGTATTCCATTATCAGTTAAGATAAGAATGGGAACCCCTTTCTCCCGGAAAATCTTCAACAAAAGAATAGTAGCTCTAGTAGTAATCTCCCTCGTGAATTTGACAATTAACCACTTCGAATGAACATCCACCACTATTATGGCATACTTCCATTCACTGCTCAGCTCATGCATAGGGCCAATAAAATCCAGACTTTATGTATGCCATGGTTTGCCAGAATCAGATATGTGACCCATGTCCAATTTAACTCCTACTCTTAATCTCGTTTCTCCCTCCTTGCACACATCACAGTTCTCAACCCATTTGTCAACTTGTTCGTCCATCCCAGGCGACCACCAATTTTCACTCCACCTCTTCCTGGTTTTAGTTTGCCCAAGGTGCCCCTCATGTGCCATTCCTATCAATTTTGTCCGGAGACCACACAGTGGCACAAGTTTCTCACCTCTCATCAACTCCATGTCTTCACAAAAGGACAATTCCTCGAGAACTTTCCACTAAGGTCTGACAGATACTGGCACGGTACTTTCCCTCATACTGCCTAATATCACCAACCGTTTAGCTTCTTTGATTATGGGATCCAACACCATCTCCTTGACCCGGTTATCTTTAGGGATGGCATGCATGCCTCCCAAATCCTATGCATCCTACACTGACGCCACTGCACCTTTCTTTTCTTTGGATAAAACTGCCGGCCCATCCACTACGTGCCAATTTCACGACAGCGTGGACAAGCAATCAGCTTGACAGTTCTTCCACTCTTGAATATGTTCTATGACATAGCAATATTCCTAGAGTCTAGCTGCTAGTCTCCCTAACCTAGCTGACCCATGACCTGCTCCACCTGCAAGCAAAACCTTGACCAAAGGTTTGTGGTCCGTGTGAAGAAGAAGTCAAACCAGAATCCTTCACTCTATGCAATGACTGCCTGAGAATCATGTTGTGTTGCTCAATTGTGACACTGAAAATCAAAATGTAAACCTGGTAGTACAGGATATTCCTCATGCCTTTAAACACTTCGCGCATCATTCTCTGGAATACTCTAGCTGCTGAGCAAAAACCAAAGGGCATACAAGTGACTGAAATGTGACCTGCACGGTGATAAAGGATATGAGGGATTTGGAATCTTCGTGTAGTTTAATTTGGTGGTAGGCATTTTTTAAATCAAGTTTGGGAAAAAACTACCACCACCCAATGCCAAAATTAATTTAATAATATTGGGTAATGGATACATATCAATTACCACATTCAGATTGAGTGACCTCAGATCCATACAAAATCTGTACCCCCATCATATTTCTCCGTGATAACCACCGGAGATACCCACCTGGAAAACTCCATTCAATAGCATTTTATCCAGCAACATGGACAACCAACGGAATTCTTCTCACTTTGTGCTGAACAGGCACAGCATTAGGCTTCAACACAATCTTATAGACATACCCCTTGAGAAGTCCCAACTCTTCTTTAAACACTTCCCGTGCTTCATCCAAAATATCTGCCAGTAATATTTCATCAACCACCATCACCTGATGAGTCAGTCTTGGATTTATAATGATATTAAGGTTATACTCGTGTACCCAACCAAACATGGGTGGAACCTCCTCCACTACATACACTTTCCCTTTCATATCTCTGCCCCTAAATTGTGTTCCTGCTTCCAGAAATCCTACCATATATGGTAGCCTTCATAGCTGCTGTGATTATCTAGTACTACCTGTCCCAGAATACCCTTGGTATATATCCCGCTCTTCCAGGTTAACCCTACCCAAACCCGTTGGCTAATGTCATGCAACCAGTTAACATTTAAATTGGTGTTTCCCTTATTTCCCATTGTAAACCCTTTCTCTTAAATGCGATGTTTTACGATCCATTAATCCTGCAGTCCATCATTTAAGAGTTGCTATTTTATGTTATGAAAAAGCGGGATATATACCAAGGGTATTCTGGGACAGGTAGTAGTAGATAATCACAGCAGCTATGAAGGCTACCGGGTAAGATATGGAATACGCTCCGCAGTTTGGATATAGCTTGTACACATGTGTCAGACCGTTAATTGTTAATTGAGAGGGGAGATCTAAGGTGAAGTGAACTCACAGCAGTGAGAGCAGCTTTTGGGTATGATCAAGGAAAGGGCTTCGGCTCAGCAGGAAAATGACGCGACGCGGTGGAATTTACTTTCTGTGGACATGATGTGAACTCGGGAGTTCGGTTTTTAATTAAGAACACATATCACGGTAAGCATAGTGAGGAGTTGGAGTTTAGGGGATGAGGTAAGAGGTGGGTGACAACAGATAGGGAAGAGGTAATTGAGAGAAGCAGGGCAGGGTGGTTTCTGAACTAGAGCTGTCTGGGGGTTGGAAATGGCTCACGAAGGTGAGACTGCTGGAAAGGGGAGGTAGCGAATAACCTTTCAAAACCGAGTCTGCGTAGGCTATGTTTACAAGGGGAATGCATTTAGTTTAAGTTCTGTACTGTACCTAAGGAACATTACATGTATACTGATGGTAGTGTTATTGAATTCTTGCACTGCAGATACCCCTGACGAAGGGAAATTAATCCCGAAATGCAATGGGTGACGCAAATAAAGTCGTGATATGCAGAAACATGTATTCCTCCTGTGTTTGTGCCAACATCATCACTTACAGATGAATGAGTAAAATAAATCGAAGAAAAATGTTAAGAAAAAAGATTACGTGAAAAAATAAGGAAAGAAAAAAAAGAGGTGGAATTGAAAATTTGATTTATTGGATTCATATAATGCAGGATTGGGCTGTGCAGTCGGACAGGTTCCAAAGTGTGGTTCCTTCGGGTTTGGTCTTGTTGAATAGCGCAACGGGGACAGGGCGCGAACCGAGCTTGCACCCCACATAAAGATGTAATGGTCAAGCATGGAGAATACATAGCATGGAAAATAAAAAGCGTAACAAACAGTGTGCATCTCACTACCTATGAATAAAGTATACATTGAACCACAGTCTACCATGAGCTCAACAATTCTACCATTCATTGTAAATATACTGCCCTGTGTCTTGTCCACTTGCCTTTCGTTATGCCAGTGCCTTACACACAGAGAATGCAATCTTCACTAACATTCGCTCCACACTCCTCATCTACAGTAGCCACTTTAAATTTACCACCCTGTTTACAAACAGACGTAGTCCTTATTCAGAGCTACATATTTCCTATAACCTGCGGTATGAAAAATGCTCCGACACCGATAACATGTTTCATTATACTGCTAAAGTTTTTTAAAGGAGCTACTAGATTGGACTACCACACCCACATAAGATTCACCTTTAGATACACTTGACACTTCACCACACCCAATTTCCTTCCTCTCCATCTCCCTCATGCACAATTGTGACTGTTCCATCAATTTGGCCATGTCTATAGCATCTTTCAAGGATGGGTTTTTAGCAGCCCATAGTCGCTCCTGAATGGTTTTGCTTTTTGCAATGAACAATCAATTGATCACACACAAGCTGACCCGCCATCGCCCCAAACTTGCATTTCAGAGACAATTCCCTAAGCTTTGCCACAAATTCATCAATTGTTTCATTTTCAGCTTGAGGACATGTATAGAATTTGTATCTATCCACCACTATATGAAAGCAGATGTAGGAGGTACCCTTATTTTGGAAAGGGAATGGTTATTCACATGTAAACAAAACAAACTTCCCTTTTCCTTTAACTCTAGAGGGAAAAGATCAGTATCTTCAACCCCAATTATCTGTCCAGTTATATCTGGATCACCCTGGAACCTTTAAGAACAAGCTTTTACAAGGTCTAATCTTACCAAGTTACCAAATTTACATTTGGATTTGTACACAATGCCCCGTAGTTAAACACAAAACAAGTTCAAAAGGAATGTTCTATTTATCTATTTTATTAATCAGCATAATATTTCATCAAAATATTTTAGCACTAATTATGAAAAACATTATTCATCGCTTTTTATTAAAAACATACATTGTACATAATAAAATTAAGAAAAAACTGTTGACGCAGCGTTTAGGTGTTAGAAAAGATCACCACCTTCTTCAGGACAATAATTTTTCAAGATTAAAAAACAGTCTAAATAAAAATAATAAACATTGTATTAATAACCAATCTATAGATACATTCCTTTATTTTCTTACATTTTCTTTTAATTTAACAACGTAAACATTATTCTCAGGGCAGTGTGATCTATCTGATGTAATTGCTTACACCTTTCTTATTCAACGTCTATTTCTATGCATTTATAAAATATTTCCAATTGTTTTAATAAAAATAGTCTTGTTGTATTTATGACATCTTAGGCTGTATAATTGCAAGAGAAAAAGGGACATTTCTACATGTCACTAGTCCTGGGATCCTGTCATGCATTTGTCACTTTATTCATCAAACATATATACATAAGGCCTAATTTCTTTTTAGGCTGAAAGTCTCTACATTATTCAACAAAAATAACATTAGCAATGCGTTATTTGCATTACATTATCCTTATTGTATTTGGTAACTTGCAGATTAATCCTTAGGCTGGAATATAGTAATCTATTCCCTTCTTTTAACTATAGTGTGAGAACACAACGAATATCAGCAAATATCATGACATACCTTAATGAATTCTATATAGGACTTTCTTAATTGGCTTCAATAGAAGAATGAATTCTTCAGAATCACTCGATAGAAAGATACAGGTCAAAACTGCATTAAAGAGTAAATTTGCAGGAACATACACTTCTGCGGCCTCTGATGCCTGTGCCATAATGTAGCTGAGCCTCCGTTCAACTTACGCCTCATTCTGCTTCCTGCCGCATTCTAGAATGGTTGTCCTTTCTGCTAATCCTCGGTAACAAAGTCTAATTATGACCTTTTGTTAAACCTCCCCAGTCTTCAGTACCGTTTACTGAGATTAAAGGAGCAAATGTCTGAACCAACCCAACACAAACTTCAGCAGCACAAATTTGATAACAGTGTAGGTAAGATTCCCATGGACTTTGATCTATGAGGAAGCCATGGATAAGTGCTACCATGACCCATCACTAAACCAATATATACTTGGATCACATGCCTTTTCCATACAATACTCCAACATGAGCCAACCCCTTCTGTTTGAAGAACTGTTGTCACTTCTCTACCCTGAGGTTTCCACCTAGCAAAATTCATGCATTACCTGGTTGCCAGTTGCCCATTAGGGTCACTTGACCATAAGGCAGTCAAGGTAAAGAGCTTTCGAGCATTTTCCTCACATCCCTATGTAGCTGTAGATGGTTATAGCAGTAGCAAAGATGGTGCTAGGGTCATGAGTGACAATGAAAAGTGTAAATAAAGGGGGTGAGAATGGGAGTAAATAAAGAAACTTTCTACATAGAATTGGAACCTGGCAAGATCTTTGCTGCTTTTTCACTGTCAAGTATCCCTGGCAATTTGGGACTCCATGGTCCTCTTTTGAACTGGCTAGAATTAAAAAAATGGCGCCATTCAATTTACTTTTCTTTACTGATATTTTCCTTGCTCTTTCCCTACCATTTATAGGGCTCCGGTCTACTTTTACCTCCAACTTTCTGTTGGGGAATGCTTGCAGGTCTGTCCTGTCAGGGGGTGAATGTCACATCTGGAATTCATCCTGTAACCCTTTCAAAGTGGTAACTTCTTTTTTTATGTTTAAAACTGTTTTCGTGGAATGACCTGAGATTACAATCCTTTACATTTATATACTTGATATAAAAACTTTTAAAATCGTATATCAGCTTAAAAACTTCACCTATTCCTAACTATATCAACTGAAAAACAAATGATATATGTCCAAAATGCACAAAATAGAAACACAGACAAACAAATTTATTGGAGGAGTGAGGTCGGGCAAGTGAGCTGCTGAGAATTATGCTTTCTGGTGAATACACAGGGTCAGACTGGCCATTCTGCCACTCTGACATTTTCCCGAAGGGATGCTGGGTATAGGGCAGCTGTTTTTATAGCTGGATAGGCTGCCATGACCCGCCCAGGAAGGCCCCCATTGGCTGAGTCTTGTTTCGATCTCCCACAGGTCGGTGGATTGAATTCTTTTTTTTTTTTGCCAGGAGTGATTTTGAGTTCTAGTTCATCTCTGTGAATTACAACTGACTTCTCATTGTCAATGCACCGATTAAACAAATTATATTTTTATAAAGAATGTAATATTCACTTACAAAGATCCCAGCACAGACAGAGCCCATAATTAAGATTGTTTAATTGAAACAGACAGTTTCTACTCTAATAGACTTTCAGAAGCTTCCATGTCTCTTTTTACTCAATAGCCTACTCAGCCAGCTTGTAGCCGGTCTTCCTACGTTGTGCATATTGGGTGATGATTCCCTCCACTTCATAAATATTCCAGTGACTCTTTCAATGAGATGTTATACAACATTGGGCAGTGACGACCATCATGTTAACTGAATTTGGATTCTTGATACCATTCTACATGTTGCACCTGAAATAATGTATTATTAAAGACCAACATGAATATAAGATTTCATTATTTGAAATATCTAGAATTGGGGTGGCGATGTGATTGTTCTGAGAAAGACGCTGTGCTTGGGCAATCAGAAAATATCTGCCATAACTCATTGGTCCTTTTCACTGATCTTGTAGAAAGTAAGCCAGCGTTTTCAGGTGAACACGGTCCCCTGCCAAGAGAAATGCACCCAGGTGCTTTAAACATAACCTCAAAATTCCCTTTAATTCTTTCCCCAAAAATGTCAACAGACCATATGGATGAAGAAATTCAACATTAGGAAAAAACTGAGCATCTCAAGTCTCCAACATGACAAATGGAGCCTCACAGCCCCAGACTTCAATAGTGTTGTAAGGCAAAACCCCTGCAGCATGAAGCATAATTAGATCCGGCAGCAGCCACTGTAAACTCAATGACATTGGTTTTGACCTCAGTAGTTGATACCATGAATATGTAGTCACTCAAAACAGATGTCCAAATGGAAATTCTCTCGAATAGTAACACAACTGCAAGGACTGGAGAGTAAAATGGTAACAAAAAAGAAGGGTGCGCCACTTGGAAATTCACTGCTTTTGCTGCAATATCATTGAATAAACGTGGGTACTACCAAGCATTTTACATTCCATGATAATGGGATGGATGCATATTAAAAAGGATTTAAGGCTACAGCAAGAGATAAGCCTTCATTAGATCTGGCACCTTGAACAGAAAATTTGAATATTCAAAACATTACCAGTGCAGTGGGATCAATGCAACCAAGGGAGGCTACAAGCCCTGAACCCAACATGAAAGAGGGAAGATCTACAATTATCGCCCCACATTGACCAACAACCGATCAATTATGGGATAAATAAAACAGCAACAAAGCAAAAAGCTAATCTTCAGATCATTCAGAGTCGCTGAGGAGGGTCATTTTAGACAAGAATATAGATGAGAATGTGGGAGCTAACAGTGACAGAAGTCCAGGAAAGCTTTCAAGGAAGAACAAAAAAAAGGACTCAAAAAAGGATAAGAGCAAAAATAGTGTCAGTTTTTCACTTTCTACCATAATAAATCACAGACAGACCAATGCCATGATCCAGACACCGGAAAGAACATTGAAATCTCAGAACAAGTTAGTTCACACCTATCCTGCAAAACAATGTCAGAATGGCAAATTGCAGAGCAACCTAGAATACTAATGACCACTCTTAACTGTATACTAAACGAGGTGGAGTGGACAAACAAGGCTTGTCAAAGCGAACTAAGATTGATGATGGTGGAAGAACCTAAGATGGTTAAAAAGAGTCCCTAAATACCAATTGAAGCATATAGGAATGGCAATAAGAATGCGGAAGTGCTACAAGATGTACTGGAATGCATTTCAATCAATACACAACCAACTCTGAGATCAAGTGTGGAAATACAATGTGATTTCGGACAAGTGGGTGAGGAGAGCCAGCATTGGTTGTCGAATAAACAATAGAAGGGCCAGAGCGACATTATTATTCAGGACTTAAGTCCTGGCACACATACGCACTCACTTGCAATCAATGCCAACACCAGGCAAATGAATCATCAGCTTAATGGGAGCTCCAATGTAAAGAATTGGGTGCTTGATGCAAAAATGAGTGGTCTCCAAGAACCACGACGAATATTCCTTTTACTCCCCGGTACACAGTCTCCATACCAGAATTGACAGGTTCCTCTGTTCGAGATCCATTATAGCGAAGGCCCACCACTCCACATATCTAGCAAAGACCTTCTCTGATCACAGCCCCCTCGAGCTCACACTCCGTTGGGGCATGGTGCCTGCCCCAGTCCCCACATGGAGGTTGCATCCACACCTACTTGAAGATGCCCCATTCCGCACGACTCTGTCTAACACTATCACCAATTACCTGGCTGAAAACTGGAACACGGCCTCCTCCAATCTGACCGAGTGGAATGCATTGAAGGTGGTGGTGAGAGGGGTGACGATTGGACAGTTAGTGGGGGCTAGGCAGGAGACACACCAAAGGCTGAAGGATGTTGAACATAAGCTACATGCACTGGAGAGGGAGGTAGTATCAGACCCTGCCAAACAGGGGGCATTGCAATCCGCACATATTGAGCATGCGGAAACGCTGGCGACACTGCGGATAATAGATTACAGGGCGTTTCTACAACGAAAACACACCGAAACGGATAGATCAGGTGCGTTACTTGCCCGCATTGTTAGAGATAGGCCGGACCCACCCGTTAGAACTAGAGTCCGAACCCTAGCAGGACATAGCGTCCACACACAAGAAGAAATCAACGCGGCCTTTCAGGATCACCTTGAAGCACTCTATGCACCCCCTGTTCCGGTAGAAAGCTCCTCAATCACTGAGTTTTTTCAAGACCTCCCCTTCCCAGTGCTATCTGCTGATGTGCAGAAAGAAATAGATGGTCCTATCACTCAACAAGAGATCCGCGCTGCGATCAAGGTTCTAAACCGTAACAAGACGCCTGGGATGGATGGGCTCCCTGTAGTATTTTACCAGACCTACTCTGAATCTTTAGTACCTGCACTGGAGGCTGTGTTCAAGACTGCTTTTGAGCTTGGCCGCCTGCCAGATTCCACCATGCAGGCATTGGTCACGTCCATACCTAAATCAGGGCGGGACGGGCTGGAACGGTCTAACTACAGACCCCTTTCTATGCTATCTACAGAATATAAAATCCTCAGCAAGGCCCTGGCTAATCGCATACAACCCTATCTTACAACACTCATCCACCGGGACCAGTGTGGTTTCCTACCAAACCGCAGCACCTCTCTGAACACTAGACGGTTACACTATGTAATGAAGGCCACCCCACGAGCTTATCAACACGCAGGGTGTATGGCGTTGGACCTTAAACAGGCATTCAACTCCCTTTCCTGGGACTTCATGTTCGCGACTCTGAGACGGTTTGAATTTCCGGACGCATACCTTAAATGGGTCCGATTATTGTACACGTCCCCTACGGCCAGGGCTCGCACGGGTCGCTACATTTCAGATCAATATAATATCTACAGAGGCACGAGGCAGGGATGCCCTCTATCCCCCCTGCTCTTTGTCCTTGCACTGGAACCCTTGGCCATGGCTCTACGGGTATCCGAGGACCGGCTTGGCATTCCTATTGATGGAGTGTGCCACCTGATGTCCATCTATGCAGATGACATACTCCTATACTTACGAGACCTGACCGCTGATAATGCCCCTCTCCCTAATATACTTGCCACCTTTGAGCGGCTGTCGGGACTGGCCATAAACCCTGAGAAATCGACGAGCTATTTCACCCAGGAGGCACCACATCTAACCCGCCTACAGTTCGGCACCTATAACCTACCGGTCAATCCTACCACCTTTAAGCACCTAGGTATCCAGGTCTACAGAACACAGGAGGATCGAATTGAGGGCAATATACAGCGAGCAAAAACGGGGCTCCGTGCTAGTGTAGGGTTTTGGTCCTCCCTGCCTTTATCGGTAATGGGACGGATTGCTATTTCAAAAATGGTGCTGCTGCCTCGCCTATTATATTACTTTGTGAATCTACCCGTGATCCTCCCACAATCCATTTTTAACACATTAAATACGATACTGGTGAGTCTTATCTGGGGCGCTGGCCGCAGACGAATAAGTCTTCGAAAGCTCCAGCTAGCAACACACAATGGCGGTCTGGGAGTCCCTGACTTCCGAGGCCACTACAACGCAAGCCAGCTCCAGTGGCTTTCATACTGGACTGCAGGGAGGAATGTGCAGGAGATTGGGTTTACGTTGCAGAGGCTAGATCGAGGGGAATTGCATTCCTTGTTGCTACCGAAGGCTAGGATTCCCCCAGATTGCCCTCCCCTACTGAAGACCGCCCTATTATGTTGGAAGAAGGCCCTATCTTACACATCTACGGTACTCCCGTACGCAGCGAACATCCCCATCCTCGGTATCCCTACACCGCAGGGTAGACTCACGAAGGCCAGACTACGAGACTGGACAGACAATGGGGTAGAGGGAGTAGGGGCGTTCTTTGGGGACGGCACCATGCTAGATCACGACTCTTTCATACAGGCCACGGGGGCACCCCCACGCTTATATCTCTTACACGCTACTGTAACACATTACATCAGAACCGCTTGGGCCCCGCAGAGGACTGAACCCCCACAACACGATTTGGTACACCTATTATACTATATGGGACCCGGGGGGCACTTAGTACGTTGGCTATACACTGGAATCAGGGCACATGCAGCAATTCCACTTACTTTCCTTAGGGCGCGCTGGGTGGAGGACTCTGGAGTTGAGATTACGGATAAAGCATGGAAGAGTATGCTGGAACACCCCCCAAAAAGTATCGCGTAATGCAAAACTTAAATTTATTCAGACAATGATCCTCAATAGGTCATACCTCACCCCGAAAAAGATACATCGCATGTTTCCAGATTCCCCTCACTGCTGCCCCCGTTGTAGGGGAGACGAGGCGGACTTTATTCATATGCTGTGGTTGTTCCCCTGTATACGGGGCTACTGGGGGAAGAGTCCGCAATTCATTGACGAGGGTAACGCAGCTCTCGGTTCCGGATGAGGTCCTAAACTGCCTGGTAGGCCTTCATCGGCGCTCAGGGGTGCAGAAGGTGCGGTTAAGGTTCTTAGACCTAGCACTCATTTTAGCGATCAGAGTACTTACTATGAGGTGGAAGTCCCCCAGATGCCCGGCGGTCGCTATTAGGCAAACTGACATGATTCAGTGGGGACGGGCGGAGGGTGCAGCTCTACGCAGAGAAGAAGAGAGAGAGCTAAGGAAGCATCCTATCTCACTGGAGTGGGAGGCTATGATAATTGAACTGGAAGCACTTGATCTATCCCCTACATAAGCTAACCTGACCCAGCAATATGCAACAACGCCTTATGGCCTCTCGGAGTCAGGCCCTGAGACCCGAGCAATTATGTTCTTGCTATGAAACTTACACCCCCTAGGAGAATAATGTACATAGACCAATTATGATCACCGTGTTAGTTGAAGTAAGAACGACCAGGAGTGGGGTAGGGAGGGATGGGAGGGGGCGGGGGCAATGAGTTCGAATAAGCTTTATTAGTTGAATGTTAACATATACAACTTTGTAATGACACTCACGAGAGAACATTTTCCACTGTTTGCTTGGTAGCATTATTGCCACAGAATGCGACCCTTAGCTTCCTTTTGTATTTTATTGTTTTATAGGACAATGGAAACAGAATTTGTGTGGGGGCACATATATTGTAATTGATGTACTAAGGGCAAAGGAAAAAACAGACTGTATAGACTGCATATTGCCTATGTTATGTATTTGACACATTGCGGTCATCAATAAAGTGTTAAATAGAAAAAAAAAAAAGGAAGTGGTCTCCAAGAAATTGGATGATTGATACAAAAATGAGTGGTCTCCAAGATATTGGCAACATAGTTTGTTGTCCAGCCAGTACAGAACCAAGTAGAAACCAACCGATTGTAAATGCAAATCCACTAAAGGCAAACTCATGTGAGGAACCAGTAAGCACAGACCAGTGTGAGCAACAGAAGGCCCGCTCTATTGTATTTTTGAATCACTACCATAGCGAAGGCTCACATCACATATTGAACAGAGGAATGCTTTTACGACTAGCATGTTATCTGGAGGTTTGGCTACATGCATCTCATCCAAGGCTAACTTCACGTAATCAGCGGTCAAGACATCCTCAAATTATTTATGAGTGACAGACAAATTTCCAAAAGGGCCATACTGCAGGCAGGATTAATCCTCTACAATGTATACATACCGTCAGATCCAGTAAGAAAGATACTAACTCAGGACACATTGTTTAATTGTTTAAAATACCAACAAACAGCCTACTTGGATCATGAAATCATTGTAAGAGGGGACCTAAATGAGGCACTTTCTCTGGCATGCCTGCAAATCCCATCCTTACACAAACTAAATCTGTATTATAAGATCCCAGAAACGATACACAATTCCATCAAGACAGGCAGATGTAATACAAAGTTCTGGGCAACTATATACCCGTGCATAATAAATCAATAAAAACAAAGACAAATACAATTGTGCAAGACACAGTTGGGTCTATTTATTTGTATTCTGTGTTTGAGCTGGAGGAGGAATTTGTGTGGTTTTTAGTGATGTGTGTGCTCAAATGTTGTACCCACTGCTTTGTTTCACATTCTAGGTGTGGAAATGCTCTTCTTGCTTCCAAGCAGATTTGGTTAGACGCAAGTAGCACATTTAATTTGTTAACTACATCTGTATTTTGTTTATTCTGCTTAATGTAAGCAGCATTTCAACAGGATAGGCACTGCATTGTTCATAATGACGAATCAATTTCTTGAACTTTAAAGAACTTTAGCCTGAGGCTGCATTGTCTAAACACAGAGTTTTAACTTCTAGGACATCAGATGTTCCTATAACAAATGTTAATCTCATCTATTCTCCCGAGGACTGTTTTGAGTCTCCTGTTTTTTAAAGTTTCATCACTTGCAAGACTAACGTGTGCCTCTATATGCCCTGCTATTTCTGCATATTGGATTTCCGTTTTTACCCCGGTCACAGCCATGAGAGATATTATGCTCAACCCTGAACCCTTAGTGTCTCTCTTAGGGTACACTAAAGACATACCTCGATCTTTGCCCAGACTCGCCTCCATGGCTTTCTTGATAGCCAAACGTGAAATCGCTCTTCAATGGGGCACTGCCAGTGTGACCACCTCCTCCGCCTGACTTAAAAGCATGACCTATTGTGATAGCATTAGCGAAGATTACTCCAATCACCAACCTCCAACGTCCCGTCCTAGGGACTTTTGGCAACCCCTGCGTGATTATCTTTGCACCCTTGACCATGACTCTACAGATTAAACCCGCCACACCCCTCACATTCTTATAATAAACAACAGGAGCATAAACCCATAAACCTCGTTGAGACAGGGGTAATAATGTAAGGAACAACAAGTAATCTCAACTGGTATTATTCAAACTAGACAAGTGAAATGCATGTATACAACATTCCAGTTGAGATAAGGAAGACTCTGAATAAGAAAGTTGTAGAAAAAGTTATAATGTATTAGATGAATTAAATACAAAGGGACATACAACAACTTAATTAAGAGGAATAATGGAACAGTTGTAACAGCACTGCACGAAAATTCAATGTAACATAAAGACAACCCGGACTTGTACTTGGTGCTTAAAGTGTACGTGACACGAAAACG
Source organism: Triturus cristatus (assembly GCF_964204655.1). Lineage (NCBI taxonomy): Eukaryota > Metazoa > Chordata > Amphibia > Caudata > Salamandridae > Triturus > Triturus cristatus. The sequence goes on from NC_140586.1 coordinate 250,599,117, forward strand.
GCGACGCAAGTGACAAGGTGCGAACAGCAGGGGATGGCGCAAAGTGAAGTGAAAGTGAATGGTTGAACACTAAATTCAAGGGTTCTAAATTCAATTTGTGACATTGATTGCTGACGCTGGACATGTGGTAATTGAGATGCCCCTCTCCCGACGCTCTATTCACTAGGTAAATTACTCGCCACTTACTGCCCGCTTTTTTCCTCCCTTCTCCGTATAATTCATTAGTTTGTTTCTCTAATCCGTGCCTTTTTCTGTTTTAGGCTGTCGGGCCCTTGGCGCTGTTTTCACCATTACTTAATAAGGAACGCTCTATTCACTAGGTAAATTACTCGCTACCAACTGCCCGCTCCCTTCTCCGTATAATTTATTAGTTTGTTTTTCTAATCCTTGCCCTTTTCTGTTTTAGACTGTTGGGCCCTTGGCGCCGTGTTCGCCATTACTTAATTAAGGACCCCTTAATAATTGTCTTCCTGCATCCTTCACGCCGGTTTATTCATTACGCTGGACCCCCGATGACTGTGATACTTTCTATTCATTAGGTAATTCATACCTATTTTGGCCTTCCCCTCTCTAACGCACACCATAAAATTGTTGTTGTTACGTTTTTCTGTGTCCTTTCTTTAAATTTGCGCAAACACTGCGCCTTGCCCACCCCCAAGATTACGAGTAATTTTCTCGTTTCCTTCAGGTATTTATCCTTACTCCTGGTCATAAAGGGTTTTGCAATCACCAACCCCCTTTTACCGACCGCTGGTTAATCATTACTCCTCCAGACCTTAACTCTTTCCCTCTCCTCCCCCCCTCCCTATCCCATTCTCCCAGTCCCCCTCCCCCTCCCACCCTCCTTCTCCCCCCCCCTCCCCCTCGTGAATTAACCTTGGCCTTTCTTCTTTTCTCCATAGAATATTTCTACTATCACAATTTGCCCTCTCCTGGAATATGACTTTAATTACCTTTTCCAGGTAACTTTGTTTAATTTTGTTTCCGTGTTTATCTCTGTCTTTTTGATTTCTCAAGTTTCGCTCGCCATACTCACCTTTTCTATAAACCTTTACTAAATAATTTTTCTTCTTTTCATTGCTCTGAACTTTTCACTAGTTCTTACAGGTTATTCATATCACTCTCTTCTTTTCTCCAACCACCCCCCCCCCCCCTTTGATTCTTTCTGTCCCCTTGCTCGTGTATACTTAATTAATGTGCCAATATCACTATTCATTTTGGCTCCTGAATTGGTCTCTTCCAATTTAATTTTAGTATTCGGGTTCGCACACATAGATTAGTTCCTCTCCTTTGTTTCTTTCTTATCCTTTTGGCCTTTTTCCTTTCTCACACCCCTTTACAATTTCTTGTACAGCACCGTTTGAATTTTGCAACCCAGTCCTAATGATGATCCCAATTCAACCGGATCGAAACGCCGTCGACACCTCAGCTCAATTGATGGCTTTATGGTTCTCTAAAATGAATATGTAATCATTTTTATTGTCACAAATTGAACTTAGAACCCTTGAATTTAGTGTTCAACCATTCACTTTCACTTCACTTTGCGCCGTCCCCTGCTGTTCGCACCTTGTCACTTGCGTCGCCGTTTTCGTGTCACGTACACTTTAAGCACCAAGTACAAGTCCGGGTTGTCTTTATGTTACATTGAATTTTCGTGCAGTGCTGTTACACCTGTTCCATTATTCCTCTTAATTAAGTTGTTGTATGTCCCTTTGAATCTAATTAATCTAATACATTATAACTTTTTCTACAACTTTCTTATTCAGAGTCTTCCTTATCTCAACTGTAATGTTGTATACATGCATTTCACTTGTCTAGTTTGAATGATACCAGTTGAGATTACTTGTTGTTCCTTACACCCCTCACATAGCGCACTGCTCATTATTTCCTTTCTACATCCGATATTTTATACCTTCATACACTGTATATACACCCATGTGCTTTCCCATATTAGTTCATTATGATGACGCTTTAGTGCTCTGTAATTGTATCTTGAGACATTCTTCAATGATGTGAATTTTTGGCAGCGTGTTTACTTGTCTGTTATATATGAAAAACAATAAAGACAATCTTAAAAAAGAAAAGTGTGCATCTGTACACATGAATGTAAAAAAGAAAAATTTTCATTCAACTGTTCTCTGGTTCATGGCACCTAATGCACGGAACTCAACAGGATTGAACACTGAGGGGATCATTGGCTGTTCTGTAAAATGGTGCATGCTCCCTAAAGCTTGAATGCACTGTTCGGGCAAACTTGCAGTTCCCATCCCATTGAGATGCAGGAAATGGCGGAGACCACCAAAGGAATGCCTGGTGGTAGTGGCAGTCATCCTGGATTATTTGGAGTGGGGTGACCATCACCCATTTTCCTTCATGGGACTCCAATGCAAGACATAGCAGTCTTTGAAAGAGAAAATACACAATGGTCCCCCAGGCCTGGGAGTAAACTCCCTGTTTATTGTGTAATCCTAATTTTATTCTGCATGGACAAACATTGGGTTTTGGAGTTTGTTCTTTCAGAGTGGGTGCCTCAACCATGGCACCCTCTCATCAAAGATTCATTGCCTTCCATGAAGCCACTTTAAAGGTAGCTCCACTGATAGCACAGAAATTCCCAATTCCCACTATGCCAGAGTGGATCTCTAAATATGGCATGTGGTTCTTCATCTGCGGAGCAGAGGCCATAGCCTCCTCTGAACTTGCGGCTAGTAAGCCACATCAGAATTCAAATGAGGCTGAAAGTCTGCCCTGCTAGGATTTGAATTTGGGATTTGCAGACAGAGCACATCTGCCCGCACCAAATTTTCAGTACACCGCCTAATGTCTCCTTTAATGACGTGAGCCAGCATTTTCAGCTATGGAGGCACACTTTGTAAGAATACATTTAAAACCCTGTACTAGCAGGAATTGAAAGTTCTAGTGAAAATGCTTGAATTCCAAAGCTGCACAAATGTACTCAATGCTGACTACTTGTGGCGTCTTGGGTTTGTGAGTTGGAACACTCTAGGCTGAAGGTGGAACTGCGGATTTTGGAACACTGGGGCAAGTACTCAGTCAGAATTTGTTATTCGGTCAGTTTATGACCATAAAAGAGCAGAAAATTCTCATAGCATAGCCCCAAGACTACATCATTAGAAACACATAAAACAGATATTGATCATAATACACAAATGGAGTTTTAAAACTGACCTATAGCAATCCTAAAAGGAGCATTAAAACAAAATATATATCTAGAACATTTTCAATGTGAATGATAATCAAAAGTTACAATTAAAAAGATATATATCTAATATCCTGCTACAAGTCGTTTATATTTTATGCTCCAATTGCATAATTCTCTAACTTTTAAAGCAGATAAGATCTATTTTTAAACAAAAAAATATAAAGCAGGTGAATTTTAACGTAAAAAAGCTAAACTTCTTGATGTTTACTAAAATTCATTGCACGTAAAATAGGGCATAAAAAGCGAGATCTTAAAGTGCTATACAACATGCAAAAAAGAATAAAGTGCTTTGTTGATTGAGTGAACACTCCGTCACGTTGGCAACATGGCAAGGAAGAAAACCAGGTGCCTGTGTGTAGGAAGGCAACCAAAAAGTGGATCGTACATAATCTCAAAAGAGTAAGGTAAAATCTTAATTCCAGTGTCTTAATCCAGGAAAGGGAAGGTTCCATGCCCGGAATAGTTGTCAGAGGAACATATTGGGCAATGGAAACCATATTGAGAGAATGTATAATTCTCTTTCTCCTTCCAGACGTAAAACCTGGATTTTACCACCTCCTTCTCATGACTATCAATAATGCAAGGGGTGTCAAAAAATGGACTTAGACCTAGGTCACCAGGCGAGTTCTTGACATATGATAGCCATGGAATGGCTGACATGTTGCTTAAATTAGGACAGTCCCCTATTATTTTGTGTGAAAAACCCATCTCAGGAGCAGACCATATTTTGATCCAAAGTAAAAATGGGTGCCAAACGTACACCATCTTCAGGATAGCCTAGGCCCAGTTCTTGGTGTAAAATAAACCCTGTCCCATGTGTGTCGACAAAATGGCATTTCTTCTTATATAATGTTAACATCTCATTAAAAGGTTTGTGGCCTAGTTTTGGGCAAAACTAACAATTGCTTCCCCGGAAGTTGCAATCTTATGTGATCTTTGGGCAACTAGCCGGTTTCAAGTCAGATTTGCATCCAACAAAATAGTTACAACTAAAGATCTTGGTAATAAGGGGCCTCGCGATATAAAAACATTTAGAGCTAGTATTTCTTGGGCCACAAGTCAAAATAAACGACTTCTAAATTTATCTGTACATTTAGGCTCCTCATAAAATTATTAAAACCGTCTTAAAGAGCCTGCAGCCCACTTGCAGTACGAGCAATAAGAACCGCGTCGTCCATGTAGAGAAATACTGGGGCAAGTATTTTCTCTGAAGATGGTACTGTGTATTGTAACATTTGGTCTTCAGTGGTAAAAGCTGATCCAGGCAGGCAGCAGCTCATTCCTCCTATCATACAGCTATTCCAACCTTACAACTTACTTCAAATGTCTTGGTACAATTACTTTACCAGGAATTAGCCACAGGTTAAAAGGCGATATACGGAGAATCTTTTCTGATTGTTCTAGATTTCAATTCTTTCAGAAGTTAGACCAATAGTGAAACAAAGTGCATTTCACTGTAATGTCTTCACCAGATGCTTTGAGATAGCTGCAATGTGTGATAGTAAAATATAATGAAAAAAAATGAGATTAGAAGAGCATGGATGGACTCAAGAAGAGTACCAAGTGTGATCCTCCTTGCTCTAATCTCTGAGGTACCCCGCTACACCCTCAAGTGTGAGCTGAGACAAGTATACGTTTCAAAAAGCATAAAGAAGATATGTATTCACTGTGGATCACATCATTTTCTGCAGGCAATCATTGCCATTACAGTGGTCCCAGAATGACATTTGTTCGAAACTCTGTAAAAATATCTAATTGAGCAGTTCTTTAGCTGGCCAAGTAATACAGAAGCCCTTCAATCAAAAGTAGAGTTGCTGTCTGATGGATAAATGCAGAAACATTGGAGAACGCGAGAAAGCAGTCGAGCGTTCCCTCTTGCATTCCAGTGCCTAAGAATCATGTTGAGATCATGACATTTGTTAGGTATTTTTTGTAATTTGTTACTTCAGACAATCAAATGATAGCACTGTCTGGCCGATGTGCCTGTACTACCTGAGGGAGGAGTCCCTGCCCAGTCTCCAAACTCTCATCCAAGACATGCAGCATCTTTTGGAACTTTTCATCATCATACTCAAATCGATCCCCGAAGACGATGGAGCATATTACATTACTCACTGCATTGTTTATAAGAAAATGTGGGTCAAAGGGGCAACCTGAGGAGAAAGGAACAAGAGATGATAAAACTTATTGTTATTATATTCTAAGTACAATGTAAGTGTTAACATATCGCCTCTTTACACTCGTCAACATAACACATCCAATTTTTTTTCATATGTCATTAGAGGAGATTGGTTGATTTGAGAAGTGGCAGCTGATAAAACGTTCAGTCTGGTGTGGCTTATTCACAACTATAGTATTGTTCAGTGTGAGAGAAGCAAATGAACCTACCACTGGCCCAACGTGCTTGTTGGCCAAGGACATGGACAGAGCTAGCGAAAGGATAATTATTTTATGTTTCGAAAGAGCAGTGCAGGGATAAGCAGGATAAGGGTGAGAGAAGGTGGGGCAGTAATTGGCGAGGTGACCAAAGTGCCCTTACCCAGTCACATTTCCGCCCCTCACAGTGATAGGTTGTGCACATGACCACACAACTTCTACAGCAGGAAGGTGAATACTGGACTTTGGATATTGTGTCCAAGTGATAGCCTGGTCTACCAGGCAAGCAGAAAGTGAAGGAAGGGTAGGTGGTGACTGTGGGTTGTTGGGGTGAAGACAATACAAGAGTAGATTGGAACACAACATAATCCCAATGGCAGTAAGGCCTTTTCAAAGTTAGATTTCTTCATTGTGGTTCAGTGTCGAGGTGACAGTACTAGACAGGGAAGTGGGCAGATTGGGAATGCTGTTTGTAGGAATGGGAGTTATGCTGAGGCAGGGCACTGAAGCAGACATTTAGGGCCCGATTTAGTACTTGGCAGGCAATCCACCAGCCCGCGTCGGTTGAGAGCATGCCAACAAGCAGGCGGCATCCCGACAGCCCTATTATGATTTCACAGACGAGCTGGCGGCTTTGTTGTAGCGATGCAAGGCTGCGGCATGCATTGGCTTATAGGAGCCTGCAGCACATGCCACATTTCCTTCTTACTCTTTTCACATTCTTCCTATATCCTCTTGGGTCTTCCCCTTCTACGATTAATCAGTCAGCTCACTTGCATATCGAATACAGACCTCATAAATGAGACAACTAAATGCTGTTTCAAGGATTTATCCAACTAGATGGGGTTTTAAAGCCTTCCCTCAGGCAGGGCATTTCACCAAGCATACAAAACCTACATCCAGCTTTTTTTTGCTGTTTTTTTCGGTGGTTAGCAGGTATTTCCCTGTGCATCAAAGATGCCTTGGTGGGTAATGCATAGGAAAACTTTGCTTAAGGTATAATGGGGTGCCACTGAGCAATGCCTTATCTGGAACAGTCATGGTCTTGAAGTGTAGGCAAAAGCTGACAGGGAGTGATGTGCCTTTTCCTCAATAAGGAGGAAATCTGAGTAGAATTCGGGAAACTGAAGCTAGCACATATTCAGTTTCTCCGATAATACTCCAACTATATTTTTTCTTTACCCCAATCATCTACTCATGGCTTTATCCGTTTACCTCTAACAATAGCCAGCCCTATATATCCACCCCCTCCTATTCAGTTGTTTATCTTCCTACTGCTTGTAGCCTTGTAAGTCCACTTCTAGCCCCATGCTTATATCCTTGTACCTCTACCCGAAACGAAACCCTAGTATATCCACCCCTACCTATTCCGTTATTTCTCTACCTACTGCCTGTAGCCTTGTAAATCCACTCCTAGCCCCATGCTTATATCCTTGTACCTCTACCCATACTAAAACCAAAGTACATCTACCCATACCTATCCCCTTGTTTTTCTGCCTACTGACTGTAGCTTTGTATCTCCACTCCTACTTATAACGTACTACCACTATTTGTACCTTTGTACCTCTACAATTGCATATACCCCAGTACCTCTACTCATAACTTTGTATGTCCTCACTATACCGCTGCCATTTCAATTGTTTCTCTACCCACTGCTTGCATCATTGTACCTTTATCCTAGAACAATACTATATTTCCTCTGCCGCTACCTATACCACTTATACCTCCACAGCTGCCTATACTCTAGTACTTCTATCCCACTAATATATTCATACCTCGAATCCTACCACCTCGCCCCAACCTAGTACCTTAATCCCAGCCTATACTCTTTTACTCCTACGTATACCCTGGCACCTCCACCTCTGCCTATCCCCTAGTCGCTCTAGTATTACATTTACTTTAATACCTACACTTCTACCTTAGTTTATTTACTCTATGCCTGTATCCTTGAATCTCTAGCCCAATCAATACCCTACTTCAAGGCACAGATCTAGGACATTTGCTAAGATGAGGCCTACAAAACAAAATCACAGCTCACATCCTTAAAAAGGAATCTGAAAACAAGTCTTTTCCGAAAGGCTTGCTAGATACCACAGGGCTCAACCACCCTTTATCTAGTGGAGTAAGCTCTCCACTATTTCCATTATTTCTCCACTAGCTCCATTATATCTTCTGGGCATCAAGTATTGATTTAATGCATGTATCTTGTTGACTCTCTGCAACCTTTGACCAAGTGTGAGAAGTCCTGTCTGAAAACTCTTAAGGGCCTAATACTACAAAGTGACTCTATGCTATAAGCCAGTGTTTTACAAATCAATAAAACAACAAATTGTATAAAAGGGATATGGGAATACAACACAAAAGCAGTTTCACATTCCAGGCCTTAGGTAGTAAGGCACCAGACACAGACAAGCTTACCTACCTACATTTTGATCTATGGCACTTTTTATACATATACAGGGCATATAAGCTGACAGTCATAGGTTCTCTGAGGAGGGGGAGCAACCTAGAACTGAAAACAGGCCAAGCCAGCATATGAGCTCATTGGGTGCGGAACTTGCTGAACATCAGATTCTAGTCACTGATCCTAATCTAAGATCGTGGCTCCACCTCTAATCATAGATGGCAGCTCACTTTCCTCCTTGAAAACGCCAGCTCAGTTGGAGTGAATTACCAAGTTCTGAGTCTCATCAAAAGGCCTTCTGTGAAACAGGAAGTTGCCCTACAATCCTGGATGATGCTACTTACTGTGGATCTCTAGACCTCTGAAGCTACAAATCCTGCACACACCTGTGGGCAAGATATTGCTTTTGTTTCCTTTGCTTTGCCCTATTTTATCACCTGTCATTTTTAAGTCTTGCCTAAAGACAGCTTCAGATCTTGTTGATGAAAACCTATCGGCTACAATACAATATACACAATGGCCTTTGAGTCAGCTCTTTAGTCATGGCTAGATGGCATTTGTGCCTGCCTCAGTTCCCTGCTCCTTATTCAATGCTTTTCCTGCCTATTCCTTTGTTTGTCCTTACCACTTGAACATCGCTTCTTTACCTTTCATTTTGATTGATGAGAGACTGGGAATTCATGAATATGGTCACTGAGACAAAGAGTCTTTGGGTGGTTATTTAGCGCATGTGATAGGCTATAGTCATGGAGGCCTGAAGCTCACACCCCATTCAAGGTTTAGACTTCCCACATCACAGTATTATACAGCTGTTGCACAAAAGACCCTACTCTCTTTGCAGCTGTACTATCCCCACCACATTTTCTTTCCTCGTTAGACTTTCCTTGTGATTGTCATTCGACAGCCTGTGAAACCTCTAATCATGAAGGACCCCTCGAAATATAAATGTGTGCCTCTGAACGTCACCCTTCTCATAGGCCTTGCAGGAGTAGAGCCTAAAGGGGTCTCTCGCATGCATTAATCTCAAGGGGTTATCCCCCACCCCCTTGACACGTTCAGCACAAGCCCAGGCTGCTGTCAGCATATTCTCGTTCTTGGGGAGCCAGGTGATAGTCTGAGGTGTCACGTCTCTCCTCGACATGTAAATGTATTCCAGAGGCTTTGGCTAGGGAGGGCCCTCTAGCATGCAGTAAATGCACCTGATCATAGGCTTACCCAGAGCCGAATATGAATGTTTACTTTAGTGTATGAAAGGGATTTGCAAGTCTGAGAGCGAGAGCTGGCCAAAGCGGACAACAATTTCCTCATGTTTTCTTCCTCCGCTGTTCTTTGTTTCTGGGAACATCCAAGTGTGAATATATACAGTTTCCCACAAGAGAGTTGTACCTGGTCTCTGCACATACACAGAGGACCAAACACTGCATTCTTGGGAGACAGAAACAGAGTACTCTCTGCTGTTTGCGAATATCTACTTAATGTCTACTTAAGCCCCTTAAACGTCGCAGCCGGGATATAGTTGGGTTGCTGAGAGCTTGACTGCAGGTGAAGTGGAGTGGTAACTTCTTAGGAGGCCCACTCCTCCTTTGTTCATTGCTGCTGTGTGACAGCTAAGGGGCTACCGCAACTGGTTCACTAGCTAGCTAAACAGATCAAGAGATCCGCATGGTCTATTGCGACCACTGTGTACCTTTAGGCTTCCACATCCCTCACCCTGGACCAGGAGGCTGTGATGCACACACATGAACCCAGAGATACTGTTGCCTCATTTTGCAGGTACCTCAGACTTTGTTGTCAAGTTACTACTGTGTATGCCTTGTGGTCACGTTGTTGTGTATGTTAATAAACTTTTAGGATCAAGTTAAAGACATGCTACAAATATCCCCTTAGTCAGGAAGATAGTATTCTCCCCTTGTTACAGTATCCTGTGCGTTTCAGTTATTGTTAGCGGTATGAAAACATTGTGTTGCCATTTTGCTCTTTTGCAGGTCTAGACCTGTAGTATATCCACATCTCCCACCTCCCCCTCTATGTATAAGGACCCCCATCACCCTACTACCATCATTCTATGTTCCCTTTTTATGCTCTGGATAATCTCGTCACCACCGCTAGGCTCTCTACATAGCATGCACACTTGACTTGTCCACCCACCCTTATTCATTTTCTTCCACCGCTTTCTTTGTAGTATAGTTGACTTGTTTGCGATTCCTTCAAGTGAGTCAAAATCTTTGGTGTTGTATGTCTGGGATACATGGATCACAGATTATGGTACCGCGCTCTTCTACCTGATGCGACATGTGCCCCCACCCCCTCAGTATTGCAATAACGTATCTTCTGGGTGGCTCTGTACACTACCTTCTGGTGTATCTTCAATTGTTTATTTCTTTTACTTCACCTTGGTAACTACATTACACCTGTTTCAGAGTTAGATAACTCCTGTTCCTGAGGGGTTATGGCTGAAATTACTTTTGATATCTTATACTGTACCGGTCAGTACTGTACTGCAGTGCTCAATTAAAATGATTGTTTAAACAGAATAATGTTAAAGCTTTTGAATATTCATATAGTGCACAATGCGCATACCACCTTAAATGAAATGTCACCTTTGGTAACATTATATACATATATATATTTATTTTTTTTAGGACACCTTTGTATATCGAGTCCCATACAAAGAAATACTCGCACTTCAGGATCGTGGTCACAACAGATTGTTATATTTGTTTTAATGCCAACGCGTTTCAACCACAATGTCTTTTGTCAAGGGCTCCCGAGGCCCGAAACGCGTCATGCGTGGGTTGTGAGTTGCAATAAATATCCTACCTGAAGTCCAGCGGGGTCTGAGTTTCCTTCTTCGCCGCCACGGAGTGGAAGTAGTAGGAATTGGAACTTTTGATTGATATATATTGATATATATATATATATATATATATATATATATATATATTGGCTCCAAAGCTCACCCTTAAACTGCAGAACTCGTGACGGGTGCTGATTTCCGCTTAAACGTGAGGGCGAAATCACGGGAAAATATACAGCTGCAAAATGCGGAGCACTCACGGGACATATTTCAGTTGAATTTATTTCAGCAAATGCATTTCGGCGTCTAGCCTTCTTCAGTGCTTATCAACTTGACATTAGGCATTGCACATGTTTAAATACTTTGTAAAACGATCTCATTGGAGAGGCACACAATCACAGTCAGTGACGAAGGACAAACACAGTTCAAGGTCCCAATACCTCTTTCCTGGCTGCCATGTCAGCGTGTGTTTAAATACTTGCAACTTGATTGAAAGCATATCGTTTTTACATTTGAAAGTTCTCAGTCTCTCATAGATGCTTTTTAGATGAAAAAGTCAAATGTCACTTGCATGCTGCATGACTTATCCAGCCCCTCGAAATAAAACGGCCATTGTGCCTCCAATTGCCTGTGCCATGATGTTCTATTTCCGTCCCACGTCTGCCAGGGTCTCAAATGTTTCACCATCCTACAGGTTTCTGTATATATTACTTTAATCCTCCAATTAAATAATTGTCAGCCAGGCTGGTAGGATGCTTTTTCATTTTCTCCTCGGCGGTTCTAGCAGTAGTTAAATTTTGGCTCCAAAGCTCACCCTTAAACTGCAGAACTCGTGACGGGTGCTGATTTCCGCTTAAACGTGAGGGCGAAATCACGGGAAAATATACAGCTGCAAAATGCGGTAAAAACATTTGACTTTTTCATCTAAAAAGCATCTATGAGAGACTGAGAACTTTCAAATGTAAAAACGATATGCTTTCAATCAAGTTGCAAGTATTTAAACACACGCTGACATGGCAGCCAGGAAAGAGGTATTAGGACCTAGAACTGTGTTTGTCCTTCGTCACTGACTGTGATTGTGTGCCTCTCCAATGAGATCGTTTTACAAAGTATTTAAACATGTGCAATGCCTAATGTCAAGTTGATAAGCACTGAAGAAGGCTAGACGCCGAAATGCATTTGCTGAAATAAATTCAACTGAAATATGTCCCGTGAGTGCTCCGCATTTTGCAGCTGTATATATATATATATATATATATATATATATATATATATATATATATATATATATATATATAACCACATTTTGGTACCAATCAAGGAGCTATAATCTATTTGTTCAATAGAGATTTTTTCAGAAACGTGCTGCAAAACTCACGTTTGTCTTTAGTTTTAGCCCACCTAGTTGTTGCATCCCCTATAGTTTGCAAGGATTCATTTAAATATACATTGCCTTATCAGTGCATATGAAGTGTTAGGTATATATTTTTATGCATATATTTTTAGTTGTATTTCAATTATTGGGGTTTTATGTCACTTTATTCCGAAATAAACTGAAATTGTTGATGAGAAACGGAGGGAAGTTTGCATGTGAGTAATGATAACCAAGGACGGCTCTATCACATAGATGCTGGGGAGGATGTTCAAGTTCTTAAGGATGAGTGAGATTATTAAAGCTGGTAGCATATCTGTCAAGCAAGTTGATCGTCATGACATGAGCAGGCAGTAGGTGTGTGGACAAGGGTGTGTTGTAGGATGCAGCTTTGGTATAATTCTGAAAAGGTGTTGCTGGTTAGGTTGGTGGTGCTCTATGGTGGCCAAAGGCTGTAGACTTTCATGAGAGGATTAAATTAGGGCAGGTCCTTATTGGTGTAGAAGGTAATGTTCATCAGGGGATAATGTTCAAGCTGTTGCTGGAGAAATTGAGAAAGGCAGCATGTCCGGCCAGGGGCACGTGTAAAAACTGTTTCTGTTTTTGAGAGTGTTAAAGTATTTTGACTTCCAGGTTCTCTACATCCAGGGAGGTCATGAGGAGTTTTCAGGTATTCTGTGTAATCATGGAGTATTGGGGGTGGGGTTGGCAGTGTGCAGGAAGGAGCAAGGCTCAGTGACAATGTACATTGAGTGACTGACGAGCACTACAAATTGGTCTGTTGACGTGGATGTTGCTAGCAACCTCAAAGATGCCTAGAAATGGTGCATCTCCAAGAACTTTGATTGTTGTCAAGGACGCGATTTGTTGCAGATGTAAGAGGAAGTTGGTTCCAGCAACTGGGGCTTTGGTAAGAATAAGGTCAGCGTACAATGAACTGCAATAATCTAAGAAAGACTTAACTAAATCGTACCCTTCTAGAGTCCTGTTGGATGTTTGGAGACACTGGACGATGTGTTTGAATTTATTCGGATGAAAGGAGTCGCTGCTTACTACTGCACCGATATGATTTCTCATTCACATATTTTCCTCAAATATTACAGCATGATTTTTTTTTTACCTTCTCTCATCATCATCTCTATACATCCTCCCAAAACTAGTGTCCTAAGTACGTTACAGTTGCTATGATTAACTTTTCTTTTCTTGTTGGAATTCCCCGATGGCAAATGAATAATTAATATACTCATATACAGCCTCTAAACCCAGGTTCAACCATGCTTAAAGTGGTGTCTCATATGCCCAGACACTGCCAACATATCTCCAGATACTGACTTTCATGCACAGGTGTCCCCGGCAAATGCCTGGGCAAGCCTCATATGCACAGCCTACTAAACTGAGACTCAACCACCATAAACAAAGTGCCGTCACATACACACACACACACATTTACATCTGGCCACTACACTGAAGCAGTCGTCAAATGCCAAGGTAGAGTCCCATATGCCTATAATGTTGCCCAGGATTACCTATCGTAGTGGTTCCCAAACATTTTAGAATCACAACACACTTTTTAGAGCTACAAACTTTTGCAACCCACCTACCTTTAATGGATATGAGTGGGGGCAAGTTTATTTTTATGTAACTAGAGCATTGTATAGCAGCGTGTTATCATTTACAGACAACATATTTTCCATTGAAATGGCAACTAACTTTGCACAGAGGTACAGTTTTACTGATAAAACTAGCATTTTGTACTCAAAGGATACTGTGCAGAAATCGGGTTTCTGTGAACATGTATCATTTGTGTATCACCAGTAAAGTGTCTTGATATGTTTTGGTCCTGTTGAAATTTAAGGTATTTACATTTTATTGTGTGTTGCAAACAAATGGCATTCCAAGCTTTTCTTTTCACATCCACTGTACTCCAGCAAGATTGTCATATATTTTCACTTTAAAAACTCTCATTTACCAGGCAGAGATAGAAAAGTAAACCCCAATCCCATGTTAAAATAATAAGCAGCAATTTGTCAGAAGACATAGCCTGACATTTGAAATGTGTCTTTGAAGCAACAGCAAATGTGACAAGCTAATGCAGAATTTAAAGGCATCTTTATTTATTGCTCAGACTTTACTGGCCCACCAAAAATTGGCTCATAACCTACCAGTGGGCTGCGGCCCACAATTTAGGAAATGCTGACTTATAGTATGTCCTTGTACAGACACATATGCCACACACAGCCTAATATGTTGCCCAGATTTATATGCCATTGTACAGCCACATAGTCTACGGATATGTACAGCTTATTTTCCAGGCCTCTCCATCATATGTTTTGTTTCAGACCCTCATATGCCCAATTACTACTCCTATGCCTACACATAAACATAAGTGGACGTGCACACATACACAGGCACACACATGCACACACGTATAAATATACAGATAGACACAAACACCCACTATGCCCTGAAAGTCCTACCCATAGGTCGTTTATCATGAATTTAGTCTACAGAAACATGTACACGGCTGAATTTCCTGGGGCCTGTATTGAACAAGCAAAATACAGCAATGATCAAGAGCTGAAGGCAGCAGCACCCAGCTGTGCTATGCTGAAGGCTGAAAAATTCCCGTTCAGAATGAATGTTTCTTAAACTATGCAACTCACCCCTAAAGCACTGGTAAATCCCAAGAATGCTTAGTGCAATCCTTGCTTTAGAGACCAAACAGGAAATAGGAACACAATGAGTTTCCCTGAAAGTGGACGCATTTTGGAAGCATGACTTACCATCTTTGGTTTCAAAGGCTGCGCAGAGACAGATGGCCTCCTGGCTCACCCGCTCTTCCAGGGACTTCTTCCCCAGACCAAAGTTCCTCAGAGTGGAGATTGTGAACCTCCTAATGTCCTTCCATCCACGTCCATACCGTGCCATTACGACACCTGCAGAGTTTCAATTAAGACGAGTTAGGGTTCTTGTACGACTGCTCAGCAAGGCTCACTGGAGGTTGTTCATAAAAGGTTAACGAAAGGCAAATCAGAGGAAACAAAATGAGTTACAATTAGATTTAGGTCATGGCTAAGACTCATAAATTGGTTCAAACCTCAGAGTAGCATTTTCAGATTTTTCTTCAAAAACCTCCCAAAAAGTACTACTTTCATATTGTTCCTATTCCTCCATCTCCTCCAATGAATGATGCATTTGAGGACACAGAATGGATCATACTTTAATTCATTAGGCAAACTACATGGATACGTTTAAAATAATAAGAACTGTACTAGGGAAAGAACCTTTTGTTTACTTATAAGAAACCTGGAGCTTCTGAAGGGCTTGTCCTTTTTTGAAATTTTGGAGGCCTCTGATCAGGCACAAATTATGTCCATTTAAGGTAATAAAATAGCGTTAGATGTTACTGAACTATGTACACTTTGAGTGGCATTTACCTAACAGTATTCTATAAGCAGGTCCATAGTGGGGGTCAAGAATTGCTTCAAATACAGCACTATTTCTAGGAGCATTCAGATCTTTTATTCTTTATACCAAGTAAGAATGTTTTTAGCAGCCAAGACTCACATACTCCTCTACATTGTATCTGAATTTTGATGGAAAAATGTGTTTCTGCCCAGGTCGGTGTTATGAGCTACATCGTAATACTAGATCCTTGGGGCTTTTTCATGTACATATCTCACTAGTTAAAACTGGTGGAATATATCTGAGGAAAAGTGCCCAGAATGTGGGGGAAAACCAGCAGAAATCAGTGATCAAACATCAATTCTCACAATCATTTCCCATTTCAGTTTTCCCAGCACAGAGGTATCCCCTAGGGATTCTGCTCTGCCATACTATGAGTGGTCCAGTGTTGGTGGACCTGAAATTACAGGCTCAAAAACACCAGGCCCAGTTTTACAGGGTATGAATCCGAACCCAGTAAAGATGCGACTGGATAGGGCATACTGCATAAGAACCTACAGCACAGCTGCTTTGCTTCCTGACATCCAGACTGAACGCTTCCCTTGCTCCTTGTAGGACCCGTAGAGGGGCTCTAAACCTTAGAGTGCGTATCCAATCTCTCTTCAAACACACAACACAGAACTCAGACAGGGCAATAGCACCTGCTGAGTCCGCCAAGCACCATGTACTAACAATAACTAGAACTCACCACTGTCCCATGCACTGTGTTCTCACAAACTATGGGATTTGAGATGCCATAAGTGTTGTTATAAATGCTATGGTTTCAGATGGTATTAGTGAAGTAATATGAAAGGGTATAAGCAGTGCATGGTAGAGTGGCGAGTTGTCGTTATTGTTGTGTGGTCAGCAAGCTGAAAACAATCTGTATGGAGGAGCGCTAGTTATAAAAAGGTGGTGCATACGCCTAATGCTTGTGTCATTTAAGGTTTGGTTTGTAAAGAAAGAATAAATAACGTTTTACTACCTATAATTAAGTTTTAACCTTTGTTTTTTTCATTTTATATTATATACACATATAGCACAGTGACGAGCACCACTTTGTAGTAATATGCAACTAATGACCTTAGTGCCATTTGACAAATCTTGATGAAACTTTCCAAAAACAAAGTTCTTCTCCCTCAGCTCCTTCTTGAAATGTTTCAGGATGGTCTGTCAAGCGGGGGCTTAGAAAAACAGGTCATCTCAAATACTATTTTCCCCATGCAATTTCCATAGGGATTTTTGAACAGCGATAGAGAGAAAAATGGCTGAACAGAATAACATTAAATTTGGCAGAAAGCTAGATCTTTACTCAGAAAGCGTCTTTCTTTGAGGCTATGTAAATCTGTTTAGCTGATTTAGAGAAATTAGAGCTTAAAAAAAGAGTGATATCTAGTGATGCGGGACTACCGTGGGAAAAAACACATCAGAATGAAGCATTCGGATTCACTGGCTTCATGGGACTGTTCTTGTGACAGACAGCTCCGATTGGCTGGCTGCAATATGAGGAGAAATCTTGCGGCCCTCATTACAGGACTCGGGGCCCAGTCCAAGAGTCCTGAAAAAGTATTTAAAAACACATAGAAGTGGGCACTTAGCCCTCATGAGGGGCCGCCAACTGGGCAAAATGAAGATAGAAAGAATTTGTCATATCACAGCACCATGTGACTACTGTGGGAGCCAGAGTGTCTCCTGTGTGGTCCCGCGGGACTCCCACAGAAGCCAGCACTGAACCTGTGGTCCTTCGGGACCATAACAAAAGGAAGAAGGTGGAAGAGGGGTCCGTGGGCAGTTGGCTGCTCACAGGGGTTAGCCATACGCAGGTGGCTGGCTGCCCATGTGGGGCTCAGCGCTGGTCTAGGCCCTATGTTTAACCCTTTGCCAAGCGTGCCCTTTGGCCATGCACAGCAGAGAGTGGCCACAGATGTATTGTAAGAAGATGTTACTTAACATTAAAAAAACATAGAAATTCACTGAAGTAAGGCAAAAAGATATTAACTAAAGTTAAGAAAACCTTAGAAATTCAATGGAAAAAACAAAGGTTAAAATGGCTTTAGGCATAGGTCTTCTAATAAAAATATATAGACCTAAGTATTACTTGCACCACTCAGACGTACTGCTTATAACCTCACGTGTTACATCACTGATGACGAATAATCTATGGCGGTACCAGATATACTTATTTCAGTTAAGTATAAATCCTTCATGGAAAGCTTCACACTGATCCGTTGAGGGTAGCAAGAAAAATGAGAGGTCCCAATAGTGTGGTTTACCATGGTAATTCCCATAGGAAACATTGCTCTCCAAAACAAAAGAAGCTTAACAGATTTACACCAAATTTGGCAAAAAGTTAGTTTACTCAGGAAGCAAGCTTTTTGTAATTTGGTGTAAATCTGTTCAGGCTTTTTTTTCAGAAATTAGCATTTTAAGAGGAGCTTCGGTAATGCATGAACAGTTAACCCTCTGAAAAAGTTAGAGATATCTGAACAGTTGATGCAGAGATATGCTCTGATTTGCCCATTCCAAGTGGATAGAGGATCCTGATTGGCTGGCCACAACATGGAGAATATGTTGTGGCAGTCATTACAGTAGGGTCTAGAGTCATAAAATTACAAAGAAACAAATGAGCTCCTCTGAGCCAAAGAGCTCCTTTTAGTTTCATTTCCCAGGGGATCGCCACCTCCCAGGAAGAAGAGTGACCACTGCCAAACTCCGTATAATTTAATCTAAAAAACTCTGTTATGAATACTCTCAACTCTGCCAGCCAATAATGGTCTATCAAGAGACACCTACCAAACTGCCATCTAGGCCTTTCTCTAATGAGAGTTTTCAGATCTACCAGAAACAATATAACTGAATGGTCAGAAGAGGCATTTGCCCAAGTGTCAGAACCCTTAAATTTAACTGCCTGTGAAATAAAATGAAAAATCCAAATTATAATACGGTCTTAAAACGGTGTGAAAAGGATGTGTATGGGGTTGCACCTGGCCGACCCACCCACCAGGGACCTACTAAATGGAAATCGTTCGTTAAGGTAGAAAAAAAGTTTGTGTTTTTAGAGTTAAGCTGTTTTTTGCCCGATTTGTTGTGTCTAAGGTCAGATCCTGAATATATAATTTAAATCATCGCCCCCTAGGATCATCAATCCTTCTGCCCCCACTGTGAGGTTGTATAACTTTAGCAATGGATCTATCTCATCACTAACTGGGCCATAATATTCAATCAAATTCAGGGAAGTTGCCCAGGACTAAAACTTTTCGCCAAAGCCACCTTCCCATGACATCCCTGATAACATCTTTGACTTGCCATTTGATATCACTTGCCAAATAAATTGCATACACCCCTCCCGCATTGTGACCCCCGCCAAGGCAAAATATGCATAAAAGTACTTCTTCGGGATGTCAAGCTTTGGATTATTACTTCTGAAATGAGTCTCTTGTAGAAAAATAACTTCTGGATTGAATGAAGAGGCGCATCTCACCAAGCCCTCATATTTACGTCTTTTTGACAGAGGATGTGGAGCGGAGGCGGCAGATGACCCGAAGCGATCGATCATTCCTCGGGACGCCACAGTACACCGGACCTGCTCGGAAACATCGCCACACATAACCAGACATCTGAACTTTTGCTGCCGATGACGGTGCCAAGAAGATGATCTTTGATGCCTTAACTAGAAACTTCAGCCGGGCTGCTGTTCTCGCCGAGAATCAGTACAGGACCCCAAAATGGCGCCTTCACTGCACAGATGCTGAGAAGCTAAGAAGCTGAGCAAACTCGGTTCTGCCAGCGCACCGCCACTACCATCGCAACTGTTCTCCTGCCACAAACAGTTGGGCATATTGACACAAGGTACCCATAGCGTTATTTTAAAGCGGAGGAAACGTTGTTTGTTCCAGCGCGAGCTTGCCTGACCCAGATATGGCGGCAGAAATGTCTCTGCGAGGCGCGGCTCTGTCCGTAACCAAGACTGCCTTACATACGTGGTAGCGACGGCTGCTGGCAGGGGGTAGACACCAGAAGTGGCAGAAGTTTATGCCCAACAAGCTAATCAGCTGTGGCTCAGATGCGGGGGGTGCATCGGGTGAACTACACGTTGCTTCACCGGGTGAACTACACGTTGCTTCACGAGCTTGCCTGACCCTGACATGGCGACGGGAGTCAGACAATAGACCCGATCCTGAGAGAGCGATCATGGAGTGTAACAGCTACTTTACTTCGGAATACTCCCTCGGCACCAAGGCCAACAATTATCACCTGCTACCATAAGTAAATGCTATACCTGCACAACGAAGCATCTACAGCGATCTACACATCCCAACAGATCTTCCTGCTACAAGAAGGATACACTTTTTTTGTAGAAATATGTTCTACAAAATATTTTCTATATGTGTCCTATTTGATGGGGCTTTGGTACACAGGCAAAACGTAGAAGCGCGAGCCTGCTGCTGCTACTCCCTACCGGAGCAGTCCAGAGAGCTGTAATGCCTTACCCAAGTGTCCTACCTGAGTGGCTGTTGAGGACTGGGGCACCCTGGGAGATCCCGAGTAGCCCTTGGAGTGAGCGCTAATTCCCCCTGGAGTGAGCACCGATCCCGAGACTAAGGTAGTGATCAAGGTACCGTGTCTGTCTTTGACGATCAGCAGTTCTATGAGGCCTCATGATGACTGAGGAGGTTTGAGTCTACAATGCCTGACTTTACAAAGGAGCCATACCGCGCATTAAGGCGGTTAACCTCTCTGGACTACTGGAATTTGTGCCCTCTTCTTCCTCTTACACCGCTCTATCTTCAATCCTATTTTGTTGAATCAGTTCTGTTCTGAAGTAACAACCTGTTCCTAATTGCATCACTTCCCTGACCGCACATTAGTTGGGTATCTTCACCCGACCTCTGGAATATGTGCCCCCTTCTTCTACTTATACTTCTACTCATCACCGCTACCCTAGTCCCTTCTCATATCCCCACCACCCTCCTCCTCCTCATTCTCCCAACATGGCCACCACTTGAGTTAAGTCTGGAATTAACTGCTACAAAATCATTTACCCTCCTAACCTGACTAAAGCTTCAGCAAAACTATTCAAGCAAAACACCATTGAATGTTTCCCTGATTCCCTTTTTGTTGATCAATTCTACAATAGTCTTTATGGGAGGCTCAAACGATTTCATTTTTTTCACTCACGACATCCCCACCTGGTCCACCAGCTTATATAATTCCCTTAACGTCACCTCCTCCTCTTCTATCCCTCATGGGAAACAGCTAAAAATGTCCCCCTCTGCGTTTTTTTAACGGCTCCCTCACTACCTCACTCTATAACAACTGTACTGTCATGATCTAAGCTAAAGACACCTGTCTTTCTCACTTCGACCACCTCTTCCCTTCTTCCCTCCCCTTCGACTGGGTTCTCCCCTGACTCTTCTTCTAGCTCCACCCATTACTCCCTATCTCCTCCCTTGACCCCCCTACACTCCAATAGGTTGCACCCTCGGGAGGCACAGGTCAACCCTCTTCCCCCCTCCCCTGTTCCCTCCTCTCCCATTCCTCCCCCTCCACAGTGTGCCCCCCTCCCTCATCACATCAGCCTCTCCTTTAGCTAATATGCTCCCCGTCCAATCTGCACCGTCCCGGTATTCCACTTTTACCTCCTACCCCCCAACCCTACCTGCCACCTCCTTACTTAGTCCACCTCTCCTCCAACCTACTCCCCAAGTTAACTTTCCTTACGTTCCCCCTATTCCCTCCTCTTCTCCTATTTTCTACCCCCTCCTCCCCTCGCCGTGTACCCTGAATTCTTCACAAACCTCTTGCATCTCTCTTCTTCCCCCCACTCCTCCAGTAATGTTGTGCCACCCCCTATCCCCCCGTTGTAACCCCTTCCCTTTCCCTCCCTTGGACCTAGCAGACCTACTCTCTTTCTTCAACCACCCTATCTCCCAACACCCCTCACTCTACCAGGTACCCGTACCCTCACATCCACCTCACCTAGCTTACAGGACCTCTCCAACCCCCTCCCCTCTCTTCCTTCCAAACCTCCTCCCTTTCTATGACTCCACACATTCCCCTCCTCTCTCTCTACCCCACCACCTCGTTCCTCTCCTATCTCCCCCTAATTATGTCCTCAATTCCTATCCTCCTTGTAACTTCAACAAAGACAACTCTCCTTGCACCTCTGATGCACCAACAACCGCTCTCAACCACCACCTTTCCCCACCCCTGAACCTTGTACCCCAACTCCCCACCCATACCCCCACCTCTCCCTTCCCTCCACTGCCAATTGCACCCCATCCTGTTTCCATCGAGCCACCCAACATGCCGTGCTCTGCCCTACACTCTCTGGAAAATAAACTAGGATCTCTCATCACCTCCATCTCCAAGCTTGACGCTACCATCTCACTCTTAAGCTCCAAGATTGATATGATATTCTGCTATGGATTTCACTGCTTCCATCCTCAATTTTTTTGCTCTGGAAAATGGAATTACAGCCTTCCTTAAACCTACTATATGTTTCTGAATGTGCTCCCCCAGCCAGAACCCCGCCCTCAAACAACCCAGGGACCCTCTGAACCCCAAAACCCAATGCGAAGGGAACAACCTGCATTACCCCTCAACCTTGCACCAGCGCCTGTAGCGCAATGTTGCAGCGCCTAGCTACACTTGTGGCCCCTTGAAAGGGCCCCTCCGACTCGTACCCTTAAATCCATTCGGAATCCTCACCTTAAAATAAAAAAGGGGGGGGGGAAGCTGGAGAGAGAAAAAGGGTGAGAGAAAAGAAAAGGTAGATGCAACAGAATTTTTTTACCATTAAACCAACATTTTAGACAAACATTTGTGAGCCTCTTCTGCATTCATAAAGAGATTAAACTGACCTTTTACAAGCATCTTCGACTTCAACTGTTGCACCAGAGATGCGTGGGTACCCTGAGTTCTAAACATACCTGCTAGTCTTACAAACTCTTTTTGGCGATGTGCTGCAGAAGCCAACATGTTAGAGAAGATGTGAAACTGGAAATTTTCTGAGGTGGAGATGCCTTTTCTCTCTCAATTGCTTCAGACAAAATCTGTTCTTTAATACAATAATCAGCTAAATTCACCACAATGGTGCGTGGATACATAGAATTGGGTGAGCATTGAGCTGGTACACAATGGGCTCTAATGATAGACAAATCCCATGAAAAAATCAGGCAGCACATGGGTTTTGATCAATGAGTCCACCAGCTGAACCACATTCTGGCTTTCACTCCCCTCGAGAATGCCCACCAGGCGCAGATTTGAGCGTCTTGCATAGTTCTCTAGTTTTTCAACCTTATTCTCCAAATATTCCTTTTTCTTTTTCAAGCTAAGCATCACTTGCTGTACTGACCCCATCTTGTCCTCCAGGTCTGATATCCTGGATTCGGCCTCTTGTAGTCGAACAGTAAATTCCGACATATTTTCCTCTATTTTAGTTCATCTCTAGTGAAGAGCTGCAACCTCTTGTGCCTGTGAAACCATAAACTCTCTGAGATCGAGCAATATAGAAACAAGTATAACTTTCACTGGATCGAGCAACTGTCTCTCCGTGGGCAATCCCCCTCTTGTTCATCTCTAGATAGAATAAAATTGGGTGAAACACTGCTAGACTCTGTAGTTGACCTGGAATTTACTCCGGGTCCAGCAGTGGGATAACCTGCTGAAAGAGGTAGGAGTCTTGTTCACTGCCATAAGCTTTTGCTGTGCTCCTGACTCTAGTAGTTGCACTACTTCTGCCATTACGGGCACAGACTGTGCCATCACAGTGCCCAAACAGATTTTTGCTTGCTTTACAAACAAAGGATATTCTGTGGGTCTCGCTTCCCTTATAGCACTTACTACAGTCTCTGTCGCAGGTCCTACTTACTCTCCCTTATTACATTAGATCAAAGTCACCACTGTGGAAGATTGCTCAGGATTCCTAGGATCAATTTCTGGAGACACATTAAGTCTTTCAGATTCAGTCTCCCTCTCACTCCCACTCTGGTTGCTTGCCCTGCTATCATTAAGCTGTGATGCTAATTGAGAATACATTCTAGATTGCTAGCTCCGGTTTGCATGAGCTGCCACTGACTTGGCCTGTATGGCATGCTTTTGAACTCTCTGGGAAGGAGGGGTCGAAGAGGTAGTGGAGGTAGCAGACCCCTTAAAATGTTGCATTCTTTGTGATGTTTTTTCCCACTCTTTGCTTTATTGTCTTTCTTTAACTTTGGCTTCTGTAGCACTGCAATTATTTAGGGGTTGCTGCTGCATTTCCTCTTCTCTCTCCTTTCCCAATCCTCTCCAAGCTGCTGAGATTCAGTAATAATAATAATCCTTGGGGCCAGCTTCTAACAATCTGCACTCCCCGCCACGGCAGAGAGTGCTGACCCACCTAGACTCCCGGCGGCCAGTTGCACTCACCTCTGCACATGGGCTGAGTTGTCCTGAAACCGCCACTCAGCCGATTGTGGAAGATTTCCTCAGCACTCGTGGCCCGAATGCCTTAAATAATTGCTCGACTTTGCTCCGCTGCTACATTCTCCAATGCCGAGCGATTTCCGCCATAGTGAGTTCACATACATCACTCCTGCAGGGAACTGTGCCTCTTCAAAAACGCAGAAACTGCCACTCTCACATGCGATGCAGCATACGGCACTGACTGCCTCGATTGAAGAGCTGACCTCAGAAACTGAAGCATTCTGAGAAGAGGGCGGGGGAGATCCACAAACGTGCTTAGTGGCACCACATGCAGGCTACGCCTACAGCTGACGCAAAAAGGATCTTATAATGAACCAACATTGAATCAAACTAAATCAACAGGTTTTGGATTACATCACTCTTTTAAAACTCAGGGTAAAAGAGATGTGTAATCACTACTCAAGGCCTCTACTGCAAAAATACCTTTGGCTGCATTATACGCTATCGAAGCACAGTCAATAAGTTACATTAATAAATACACTTACTTATGCCTACTATCCCTCCTGGGGTATACATAGGTCATGAGCACTTCTTTCTTGAGCTAGTCTTTCAATCTGACTTCGGGTGTAACATATCTTCTTGCAGTCAGCCTTGAGGCCACGGCGTCAGGTGTTTCTTGACCTTCCTCTTTTCCTTTTCCCTTGAGGGCTCCCGGTCAGGGCTTGCCTGGAGGTGTTTGATGCAGACGTGCACAGGGAGATGGTAAGTCTGCTGCCATAGGTCGTTGTTGCTGATGGCGTCTGGCCAGCAGATTTAGAGATTTTCCTCAGGCAGGTGCTGACAAAGGTCTGGCCTTTTTTGGTAGTGGACACTGTTGTGCTCCAAGTTTCTGCTCTATACTCAAGGACCTGGTTTTATATTGGTTCTAAAAAGTCTGAACTTGGTTAACAGAGTTAGGTACCTGGAGCTACAGATCTTCTTTAGATGAACAAAGGTAGTCCTTGCTTTGTCGATTCTTGCCATGACATCAGCGCCTGTGCCATGCCTATGACACTGCCCAGGTATCTGAAGGCCTCATGCTCTTCTAGTGAATCAAATATACCTTTGCGGAATCCCAACTTTGGAAACGCTATCTTGGCCTTATTTCCAGTTCTATCAAAATGATTTGCATCAAGTTATGTTTAACAGGAATAATATGTTGTGCTTATTGCCAGGTTATATATTATGTTTTTTGGTTGTTTACTAAACTTATTAAAAAAGTCATTGGATGAGAATTTGCTCAGAATATGAATACTAACTATATGTTTTCTAAACCCTTAAAGTCACTGACTTAAAAGCAAAGAAGCGTTTCCCACTAAAAAACTTAACACTGGGTTCTGGGTCAAAAAAATGAACACGCATAAAAAGCTTTGAAGTAGATCTACAACACTGTCTTCGGAATAAAAGACTGCATTTAAATTTTTTATCTGTAAAATGTGGATCGAATGCAATTTTACCTGAAAGGCAACATTTAATGGATGTTATTACGTTTAAATACGGTCCACTTGCAATGGGACCAGTTCTCACCTCTGGAGTCAATTTTGTGACTCTAATATTCAGGATATGATTCACATGCATTTTTTTGCCCCCGATTTCTGTATTTTCAAGAGACATTTATTAGACACATATTTTTATGTTAAATAGAAACATATGAAGATGCACTACATTTATTGTTAAACTCACCCTGGGTGAACATGTTATTGAATAACTATATTTTTTGGAGCTTTTCTTAAACTTGAATATTGTTTTAAAGAGTCCTGTAATTGTATGACATTTAAAAAGATGATTTTTTATGGTTGTAGTGTTTAAGTGGAAATACTACTGAAATAAATAAATTAATAATTAAAGATGTGTCGTATTAAAGAAATACAGCAATAACTGGATTATTCCTGACTCAGTAGCATTTGTAGTTTATTAAGTTTTTGAGACGATTTTGACACGGTCGTGGATAAATATCTAAGAAAAATGCCACGTTTCATTTTGGCTGAAAAAGAATGAAGTGCCATCAGATATTTGAAAAAATTGCAACCATACACATCATCCTGTGGTAACTTTTCAATGTGAGTTCTCTTTAACTTCCTGTGTATTTTTCTATGTATCCAGGCATTGTTTGCGTGCATATGGGTACCCCTGAATGTGTTCTCTTTAACTGATGTGAATGTTGCTTCCCCTATGCCCGGTTTGAGCAGCGACAAGCCAGAAACAGGAGAAGGGATCTTATCCTACCCCTGTCAGTCTTGTGGAATCCATGGGTAGCATGCTCAAGTAACTACAAGGGGTAACTCAAAAATTTGACTGCAGAGAACAAGTACTTCACTTGAATGGGCATAGAATACTCAAATGAGTTTATATTACCACAAAGGGTGTAAAGGAGAGCATGAGGGAAGCAGGCCATTGTTCGTCAATCCATGTGAGTGACAGAAAAGATTAACAGAATACCAAAGTAAGCAAGTAAAGCAAGCTTGGCACTTAAGTATTCATTGGGGTGGGACAATTGCATGGTTCATTCCCTCAAACTTGATACACCCAACAACATCTGTCTTGGTAGAGGTGGACTACAAATGGCAGATCAACTCAGTTTTAATTTCTATATTTTCAAGTATGTATATGTTTGCAGTTTCATTGTACATTTTTCCATTATTTTATTCTATTATTGCCATTTATTCTGAATTCTCTTATAATTCCCAGTCCATTTCAGAAAAAAAGCCTTCACTGGCGAGAAACTAACTTAGCATACCTGTGTCCCAACGAGTAAATATTGTAATACAAATATAAGCAAAATTTCATCAGATAGTGGTTAACGCTTGAGTATTGTTCTGTGTGAAACAAACATTTCCTTCTTGATTAGTAATTTAAAAACTCTTTTTCAATACATTACGGCATATGCTCCCACAGGTCGTTGAATTGCCTTGTCATGCTCGCCAATAACATGAGAGCGCTCTCTGGGTATCTGGGACATGAGGATTGAGGGGCCATCCACAGGCATGAGCATTCTCTTTTGATAAATGTATTCATTAAAAATCACTACCTTTGCAAAGCTGCTTTTTTAGAAAGTGCTCTGATCTTGAGGGCAATGTAGCATTACTGAACTCCCGCACCCCTGATCTGTAATATACTTAAAAAGCACATGGTCCTCTCCTTCATTCATACTCACCCTCGCAATCTTTCTTGAATCCCAGATTCTCCAGAAGTGGCATGGGTGGGCGATCCGCAGTTTCCTCAGATTTGGCGACAAGAGCCTCCTTGACAGCATCATACCCGTTCACAACCACCAGGTTAATCCAACCCAGTTGGAAGCTGAAGACATTCCCAAACTTCTTATTTAGCTGGAAGAAACATTGAAAATAGATAATGAGATCTTTGCAAACATGTATTAGGGTCACTAGAGGCACACAGGGAATAAAGACTTGACAATGAGGTGTCTTTCAAAAGTGCAACAGACTCTTACTCACATGACTATATTAACCCCAAAAGGTATAGCACTGTTTTACTATTCATCACCCAATAGGGCTGCACCAGCTTCCATTATGAGAATGCCAGAAGAGTGCTAAGCTCAACTAAATACACAAATCACAGCACATACTCAAAACTCTAACATGAAAAAGCTTTCCTGTATAAAAAGTAAAGTATTCCATAAATATAAATTATAGAAAATTGAGAAATATGAACAAACTTGCATTCTGTATAGTTGGGCAAATTTGGAAAATGTATTGTTGTCAATAAAGTTCTCACAGAATGCTCTTCAAATGCTAAAGGTTTTCAATATCCACAAATCCCCTAGGGCACAGTATGGTTCAGCTACCAGAAAGTCATTGCTTCGGAAACTCACTGGAGAATTGGAGAACCCTTCCCCACCCTCTACTTCAGCTGATAGGGTCACTGAATGGCTTTTTCCTTTTATATAAGGCAACTATTTAAAGTTTATGGAAAGACCCAAGCCGCACATCATGCTTAAAGTATACCAAGTGACACTGATAAAGCATGTTCAATTGATTGGCCAATTGATTGGCCATAAAAAGCTATGTGTACCATGAAATGGGATGAGCACCAAACTCAGACACATTTACCCTCGTTGGCATTATGATCCATTTAAGTCATCCCAGGATCGGAGACACTTAAGGCTGAGGTTTGTAAAAAATCAACAGTTGACCATTCGTCCTAGCCCGAACGCTCACGATCACCTCACATTTTAAGCCACCAGACAATTTTGAATGGGCCAGCAATCGCTTTATGATCCTTCTTTTTATGCGCTCATAAATTTTCACTGCTCATACCGAATAACAGTGGAAACACAACAATTGTTTGCCCACTATTACTTCATCATAAGGGGAAGCACTCGCTTCCACTGTATTATCAGGTCACGCCCAGATTGAAGGAGCGGAAGTGTGGGTTACAGTCTTCTGTCTGACCCGCCTTCTCCTGCCTCTCTTCCAGACCCAATAGAAGCGGACGAATCCCAACCTCCACCATTCCGTCTGCATGAGGCAGATATTATGGAAGCATCTAAAAAACACACCAAAACAAAGTCTGAAAAATATTAATTCAAAAACAACTACTTTCCGCACAGCAGTTTCTCTGCACATAAGAATATGTACCTCACATACCTCCTTACCCATGGGTCATCTGGACAGCTGTGCGTATTATCCATTCAGTGTAGTTTTCACTTATTTGCTCGTTTCAGGGATGTTTTGGTGTTAACTTATTGATTAAAGTTATTGTAAGCATTTTATCATTTTACTGATGTGACTTTCTGTGATGACCTCAGTATCAAAGGTCATGTAATATCACTTCTTGCAAAGTCATTAGTATGATAATTCCTCCTCATTCCTAAGGATTTTGCCAACCTGAGGGCTCTGGAAGTGGAATTACAGAACATGGATAGCTGAAATTTTAAAGTGCCACGCCCTACTGGCTTTCAGAGTTTGAAATGTGCGTCCTCGTATTTCCCTCGTATTGCCCTCACTCTGAATGCACTGTCATCAATTCTTGCTGATTAAAGGGGTGGAGCTTGCCTGGCTCCAAGATGGCCACAATTATGTGTGAGGCTCCGGAGACCCAGACACCCATCCTACATAATCCTGATGCCCGCAGCAACAAGACGCACCCGAGAGTATGTTCCCCTCGATGCCTTGCCCCTGAGCTGCTTGCGGTCCTGACGGCGAGTTCGGGCGAGCAGCGGGGAGTGACAAATTCGGTCGGGCCAGGAAGTAAAGGCCTGCCGCCCAGGTAGCGCACTGTGGGGCCATGATTCTGGAGGTGGTTGAACTATGAAAAAGAACATCCTGCCTCTGCGCTTTCTCTCCTAGCTGCTGGCGGGCTGAACCTGGAGGCGCTGTGTTTGCCTGAGTCGCGGGGACGACGTGAAGACGGGGCCCCGTGGGACTGGAGAAGAGGTGAGTGGCTGCGGCCTGGGGGCACGGCCTGCAGGACGCAATTTGACTAGACATTCAAGGCCGGGCTGATATATCAGCACTGTCTGGAAGTGAGGCCTGTGACAGTGCGGGGAGGCTCAATAATACTCAGAGCCCACACCTGGCCAGTAATCAGCATTTAGTTTGAAAGAAAGCACAACATACACATCAATCTCATTTGCTTGAGTATTTGTCTCAAATATTTCTCATACTTATTTATCATTTTCTTAATATCAATCAAGTCCATCTGGTACAATCAGAACATAAAAGAACAAATAGATAACAAAAAACGTAATCAATACTGGTCACAACACAAACTGACAAAAAGCCGTAGGAGTTCAAAGAAGACTTTTCCGCTAAGGCAAGTCTAAATAACTCCCTCTAATGAATTGTCCTTGCCCTTAAATAGAATGAGGTTGTAAAAACTCTTTTTAGGAGTTCATCCTCCGGGCTAAAGGAAAACTCTTTCATTCAGAGCTAAAGGGTATAGGTCCATATGTCAAGAAACCGTCCCTCTCAGAGCCGTCTCGATCTTCACCTTAGACCGGGGAAAGTGTCTGAAAACAATGAATATAAAATATTTAAGTTTTGTCTCCCAGGTATCGGGAAGAGCGGAGCAGAGTGGAGTGTCACTTACTTATTTGCCCTTTATAGTACGTAGAAAGTGAACCCGAACCCGCTTTCATCAAAGCTCGCCAAATCCAGTAGAGCTACGGAGTGCCTTTGACAAAAGCAGGTTAGAGAGTGTCAATAAGTATGAAAAATATTTGAGATAAATACTCAAGCACATGAGATTGATGTGTATGTTGTGCTTTCTTTCAAACTAAGGGCCAGATGTATAAAGGTTTTTTGCGTGCGCAAATGGGTTTTAGACCCGTTTTCGCCTGCAAAAAACTTGTGGCCCATGTACTAATCCTATTTTGCGAGTCGCAGATCAGTTTGTGACTCGCAAAATAGGATTAGCAACTCGATATTAACAAGGGGCATTCCAAGGGCGTCCCTTCCTAATAGTGACTCCTTAAGCTATGTAAGAATGTTTTGGGACCTCAATTGCAGTCGCAAAACACTCGCAGTTTACCACCCTTCTCAGAAGGGTGGGAAAGCACTCGCAAACATTAAGGGGTCCCCAGGGGACCCATTCCCCTTTGTGAATGCCTGCATACATTTTTTTTAAGGGCAGGCATTGGTCCCAGGGACCACTGCCTGCCTTTAAAAAATGAAACGGAAAAGTTTAATTTTTATTTTTTAAATGCATCCCGTTTTCCTTTAAGGAAAACGGGCTGCATTTTAAAAAAAAACAAAAAAAAACTGCTTTATTTAAAAGCAGTCCCAAACATGGAGGTCTGCTGACCCCATAGCCTCATTAATATGCATGAGGCATGCAATTTGCGCCCCTATTGGGAATCGCAAACAGTGTCTCAGACACTGTTGTGCATCCCAATTAGCGAGTCTCAAATTGGCAGGTCGTACATCTGGCCCCATATGTTGAATAATGGCTAAGCTGGGGCTAAGAGTATTATTGTGTTTTGAAATTGATCCCTCTCTACTAACAGACCTTACTGGATCAAACCCAGTTGCATTGCTACTGTGCGGGCGAGGCTGGCACAGAAATAGCAATTGGAATCTGTGCAAATAGGCCTTAAACAATGCAGGCTAGGAACTCTCCTTGTTTTGGACCTCGGGAGCCAGTCGTGAACACGCTGCTGTGCCAATCTGCTGGGGTAGTCCAGTGTGTACAATCCCGAGTTCCTGAAGAACGGAGGGGTGAGGAGGACCAGCGCGCTTGGATTCAGAGCCCCTGTTAAGGCAGGCTGCATTGCCGCGTGCCCACCTCGAGAGCAGCCAGCACGTCCTAAGCAATCGCAAATATCTGGAGTTTGTCCCCTAAGCACTGAGAGTGCTAGTGACCATATGCTATTGCTGGACTGGAGAGGCGGGCGAGTCGACCTCGGAAGTAAATTGGGGCTTAGCGACCTACTACACAGCAAGAGGTGAACTGGCGGGAGGCAAGGCCTTGGGCCTACTGTGGAACATGGTCCTGCTGAGCAAACGTAACCTGTGCAGCGATTCCACTCACTGCAATTGAGAAAAGTCGCCCTAGCAGAGTGTCTCTACTGCCCAACAATCGGCTTATTGTGACGACACATCCCACCTCTCGGTGGAGCAGGCCATCATTTTCACACAAGATGGGTAAGATGGACAAGACAAAACCCAAACTTCAATTTGACTCGCATAAAATCTCCAAGCTGACATGACTTCTGCGGGGACGGGATCAGAGATGAATGTATGACGTTACAACGCATACATTTACAATGCATGCCTTTACAACGCAGTTTTTACATCCCAACATCCTTTACAACGCATTCTTTTATATCGCATGCCATTACATAGCATTTTCAGAAACTACCTTTACAACGCATTCCATTACATCGCATTACACCTTTACAACGCATACCATTACAATGCGTACCATTACATCGCATTTACGGTAAGTGTTGGATAGTATAGGGGTAATAATTACTATTCTAACTCCAGTGAGTGCAACAGTAGGGTAAGTGTTGGATAGTGTAGGGGTAGAAATTACTATTCTAACTCCAGTGAGTGCAACAGTAGGGTAAGTGTTGGATAGCGTGAGGGTACTATGCGTTGTAATGGTATGCATTGTAATGACTTGAGATGTAATGCCTGCGTTGTAGTGACATGCGTTGTAATGACATGCATTGTAGTGACATGCATTGTAGTGACATGTGATGTAATGGCTGCGTTGTAATGACATGCGATGTAAAGGATGTTGCAATGTAATGACTGCTATGTAAAGGTAGTGAGATGTAATGACTGCGTTGTAAAGTTGTTTCCCATCAGAGACCAATGAGCCTCCTACAGACCGCAAATTGAAGCAGATGCTCACAGCTATGCAGCATAGTTTGACTAAGATCGATGGTAAAATAAATACTCTCTCATTCCACAGGGACAGAATGACTTAGCAGGTGGACAAACATACAGCGAGACTCGACACGGTGGAAAAGAGAGTGTCTGATAATGAAGATGTGTTAACAGCAGAGTCAACGGCACACAAAAAGATGGAAAAGGTATTGCAGATCCTGCAGATCAAGACGGAGGATTTGGAGTCTTTCTCCCAGTGGAATAACATACGCATCGTGGGAGTAGCCGAAACAACCAACACAGGAAATATGAAGCAATATGTGGAACGACTACTGACTATGGTGCTGGGGGGGGAGGGGGAACCTTCTCGGAGATTTTTGTGGTGGAGCAAGCCCATCGTTCCCTGGCGTCCAAATCTATCCCTGGGGTGAACCCGACTTCTAAATCACAGAGACGCAGCGTTATGCAAGGTGCGTGACCTCAAAACACTGCAGTATGAGGGAAAGAGCTTGTCGTTCTATCCTGATTTTACACAGCAGGTCCAAGAGGCGCGTCGGCTGTTTATTCCAGTCAAGCGGAAACTTTGCGACGGGGGGCGTGGCCAGCCGGGCAACATGGCGGACGTGAGCGACGGAGGCTCCGACCGTTACCTCCTGGATATCCTGCCATTTATCCTGAGAGGGGGCAGATCGTGGCAGCTGGACGCGGGCCCGGTGTGGGGCAATGCAGAGGAGCTGGCGTAGCCCCGCGAGCGGCGATTGTGAGGAGCCGCGACCCGGCGGGGCTTGAGAGGAGAGGAAGCGCGCGGCGGCCTGTGAGGCGGGGCCGGCCGCGGGACCCTGCGATAGTGCCGGGAGACGGAGCGGGGGACGGCGCTGCACGAGAGGTCCCTTCCCCTCGCAGCCGAGGTGCCCTGAAGGCTGCGAGCTGACGTCGCCGGCAGACACAGACTGGTAGGAGCCCTGCCGGGTGCTGCAGTGCTGCGGAGGGCCCCCGCGACGTGGAGTGCAGTGAAGTGTGACGCCCCGGTCTGCAAGCTGGGAGTATGCTGCGCACTGTGGTGTGCTCGGCGGCGGAGCGCTGAGGAGCTGCGGCCCCCTGGGGACGGCGTGCCTGGAGTCCGGGGAAGTCTGCGGCCCCGAGTGGCGGGGGCCGCCGTCGAGGCCTAGACAGCTCGGTGAGCTGCGACCTGGGGCCTGCTGTGGTGAGCCCGGAGTGCCTGGGTGCGAGCCGTGTGGAGAGGAGGGGCCCTGAGCTTGAGCGGCACGAGTAGCGGAACCTGGACTGGGGTGGCTAGGAGAGGCCACCTGTTGCATAGGAGGGGTGCAGAGGCGCGCCTGGAGTGCCCGGAGAGCCCGGAGGCCGAGGCGTGGATTGCCCGTTGCGGACACTGAGGCCCGGTACTGGCAGCGGCAGGCGCCATTTCCTGGGAAGCGCCATTTTGTGCGAGGCCGTGGCGGAGGGTGGTGTACCGGACATTGTAGGGGCCGCCAGGAGCCACGCACTGGAGTGGTGGGGAGCCTCCGCAAGTGATTGTGACCTGGGGTGCTGGGCGTAGAGTCCCTGGGAGCGGGGCCCCTGTTGTGAAGCTGGCCGACGGGGCTCCAGCGCCTGGATTGCCTAGCGCTCTAGTGGCTGTACAGCTGCAACGACGCAGAGCGAGCGAGCCTTGGCGCACAGCGGTCTGCTGGCGGGCACCGGTCGGGTGTACCTGGCAGGGCCAGAACGGGACTGGGCTGGACATCGGCTAACCGACGCATCAGTGAGCAGGCACGGTGGTGCGATGCCCTAAGGGGAACTAGGGGCACGATTCTGGGAGCCCCTTGAGGCCTGGGGGAACACTGCCGGTGTGCTTCCCTTCTGGAGCCTGTTGCTGCTGCGGGCTGTGGGGTATCCCCAGTCCTCCTCCTGCTGACTGCGGCCCAGCGGCTGGGCCCTGGGGAGTGAGTATAGCTCCGGCGGCTGAGCGGAGCTGAGTGCCGGCGGGGATTGGAGGGCCCACGCCCGGTTGTGTACACGACGCCCGGAGACGAGCTGTGAATGCCGACTGCCCAACAGTAAGCGATGGGCCGACTTCGCGACAAATCGCAGCAGGGCCAGCTGCGTGCTGGGAGCCTGGACCCCGCGCAGGGCTGGTCGGGGGGAGATACGGAGTCGCAAGCGGCGGCCCTCTCGACTAAAATGGACACCATGCTCGCGGCGGTGGAGAGACTTGGCACTACCCTGGATCAGACAAGGGCGTCCCTCGAAACAAGGATTGACAAGGTCACATCCGACTTCACCCTCCTTCACGCTGACCATCGCAAACTGGCCGAGAGAGTAGAGTCACATGGTCAGACGCTTCAGGAGCTACAACCTGTTACCCGGAGTCATAGCGCAGCCCTGCACGATGTGCTGGACCGGGTCCATGCGCTCGAAGACAGGGTTGACGATGCGGAAGGATGCTCACGGCGCAATAACATCCGCGCAGTGGGTCTCCCGGAAGGAGTGGAGGGTAAGCACCCAGAGCAATATGTGGAGAACTGGTTGCGGGACCTCCTGCCTCAGGGGGTGTTATCTCAGCACTTTGTTGTGGAAAGGGCGCACAGGGTGCCGGCGCAGAGGCCCAAGCTGGGGGCCCGGCCCCGACCGTTCCTATTCAAGCTCCTAAATTATCGGGACAGGGATGCGGTTCTAAGCGAAACTAGAAAGTCTGGTGACCTGTCCGTGGGCAGTAGCCGAGTCATGCTATTTCCGGACTACACCGCAGCCGTGCAGCAGCGCAGAAGTCATTACATAGTGGTGAAGAGCCAGCTTCGGGAGTTGGCTCTACCATACTCTCTGCTGTTCCCGGCCCGCCTGCGAGCGGTTGCAAAAGAAGGTGCCCGCTTCTTCGACTCCCCGGCAGACGTGTGGGACTGGCTGGAGGAGTCGGGGCAGTGGACGGGGGTGAGGCCTGCTGGCTCGGATGTCGACAGCCGCCCGGGGAGGCGATCCAGACGACGTGGGCACCGGGGGGCACGGCAACCGGCGCGGCCGGGATCGGTGGCACCTGTCGGAGAGAATCCGGATGGAGCGGCGGGAGGTGTTGGAGGCGGTGGCGACGCTTGGGACATCACCCGCCAGTGACCGAATGGAGGCCTGCACGCACAATGCACCGGGAGCGAGTGGGGCGTCGTCCCCGTCCACGGTGGTCTCTGAAGACTTGCTTCTGCCAGTGGTGCCCCGCAGACTGCGGACCTGATTGTGTGATGAGATGTCAGGATGTCGAAGTTTGGGCAGGGTCCACGTATGTTGAACTGGGGCCGCGTGTATGCCGTGGCAATGTGTTGGGTGGTTCTGGGGCCCTGGGTCCTCCTGGGGGGATATAGGGTCAGAACTGGGAGCGCCTGGCCTCGTGGGGGCGGGTTGCGCAAGGCGCGCGCCACCAGACGTTACACCTGCGGGCGCCTCCCGCTGGGGTTTGCATTGGGCCTGCGCGGCAGTTCAGCTCCGGACACGATGCTGCTCCTTCCTCTTCCAGTGGGGATAGGGGAGGGGTACTAGTGCCAGCAGGTCGCTACGATTACACGAACCCCATCAGTCACCACACTGCAATAGTCTAATACTACTTAGCGTTTCTGAGGTTTG
The DNA here is from genome assembly GCF_964204655.1 of Triturus cristatus. Taxonomy (NCBI): domain Eukaryota; kingdom Metazoa; phylum Chordata; class Amphibia; order Caudata; family Salamandridae; genus Triturus; species Triturus cristatus. The sequence continues at coordinate 250,635,081 of NC_140586.1, forward strand.
GACGGATGCCCCGTTGGGAATATGCCCTACTTGTTACACTGTTCATCTTGGTTACATTGTTTACATGGCAGCGCATTGACATGCTCCCCCCGGACTGTGGCCCACCCCCCTCCCTGGCGCGGACGCTCTGCCCCCAGCCCGACTTGCTCACCTAGCTTTGCGATGACGCACACTAACATTGTGACCTGGAACATACGGGGCATGCACACGCCGTCCAAGCGCTATGCCATCTTCTCCTATCTGCAGCGACACTCCGTTGGGATTGCCCTCCTACAGGAGACGCACATGTCCCCGACAGAACTGGGCAGGCTCTCTAGGCGCTGGAGAGGACAAACGTACGGCACCGTTTACTCGGCGCATGCGCGGGGCACGCTGATCTGGGTGCGAGCAGGCGTCCCTTTCGATTGCAAAGAGGTGGTGGTGGATCGGGAGGGCAGGTATACATTAGTGTGGGGGAAGCTGAACGGCCAAGAGATGTTGCTGGGCTCGCTATATGCGCCTAATGTGGATCAGGCCTCCTTTTTGGCGAGATGGACGCAGCTTCTACACCCTTATGCTGGGCTCCCCTGGATGCTGGGAGGGGACTTTAATATGGTGTTGGATGTCCAGTTGGACAGATCCTTCCCTCCCCTCCGTGCCAGAGTGGTGGAGTCCAACGCCCGGGCGCTGGGAGACTGGCTCACGCACTGGTCGCTGCAGGACTTGTGGCACACACTCCACCCGACGGCTAGGATATACTCTTATTATTCAGCGGTACACGACCTGCACGTACGGTTGGACAGGATAGTGGGCTCCCGGTCATTGCTCCCACTTATCGAGCAGTCGGAATACCTGGGGCGGACGCACTCCGACCATAACCCCTTATGGCTTCGGATTGGCTGGGTGGCGGACCGCCTGCCGGTGCTCACCTGGCGACTTCAGCCGAGCGCGCTGGAGGACCCGGAGTTCCGCTCCTCCCTTGGTACAGCTATACTAGCGTACTTTAACGCCAACGAGGGGACGGCGAGCAGTGCCTTGGTAGAGTGGGACGCCCATAAGGTGGCCATTCGGGGGCACTGCCTGGGGCCCCAGTTGAACATACGGCGGGCCCTCTCGGACTCCCTGGCGCGCCTTGAGGACGACCTCCTGCAGTACGAGAGGGAAGGAGGAGGGGGCAGACACTCACGTAGTGTAGAGGATCTCCGCGGGCAGCACGCGGAGCTCCTGGAGCGGCTCCGCTGTCACAATTATGCGGCGCACACAGCCAGAACATACGCCAGAGCAGATAGGGCGGCCTGGCTCATCCGACAGGAGGATCGCCGGGACCCGATCGGATCGGAGCAATCCGCAGGGAGGACAGAGTGGTGGTACACACGCTGCGCGAAATACATCAGGCCTTCGTGGACCACTACAAGCACTTGTACGCGGCTCAGGGGACGGGTTCACGGCACCTTCTTGAGGAGTTCCTAGCTTCCATTCACCTGCCTGTGGCCACCAGGGAGCAAAACGCAGCGCTCAGTGGGACCCTTTCCCTAGAGGAAATTGGGGAGACGATCCAATCAATGGCGACGGGCAAAACTCCGGGGCCGGACGGATTGCCTGCGGAGTACTATAAGGCGTACCGTGAGTTCCTCCGGATGGTCGACCTGCTCTACAGGAACCCCACAGTCAGTGTTCGGCTGGGCCCCCATGTCTCGGAGTCGGTATCGGTGGGCTGGGGCACCCGGCAGGGATGCCCCTTGTCCCCGTTGCTGTTCGCCCTGGCGATGGAGCCCCTGGCGGCGGCTGTGCGGACGACCCTGGGAGATGGTATACCGCTGGGAGACGCTGTTCACCAGGTGTCGCTCTATGCGGACGACCTGTTAGTGTACGTTAAGGATGTGGGATGTATGCCGGAGCAGCTGGCCCCGTTGTTGCGGTCCTTTGGCACTGTTTCGGGACTCCGCGTGAACGCGGGTAAATCTTGTCTGTATGCTTTTAGTGAGGGGACTGCGGACCCGGGTTATCACCTGAATGGCACGCCGGTTCAATGGAGGGACGGCACCTTTCGATACCTGGGGATACAAATCTACCGCTGCCCGATCGACTTATTCGATGGCAACCTGGGGAGGGTGGTCACGGCGCTCAGGTCGCAGGTGGCCTTTTGGAGCACGCTCCCGCTGACTACCACAGGCAGGGTGGCGCTCGCCAAAATGGTCATGCTCCCCCGCCTCCTGTACTACTTTGTCAATTTACCGCTGTATGTCCCCCCCCCCCCCCTTTTTTTGGTAGGCTCAATAGGATGCTGCGGGATTTTGTTTGGGGCACTGCCAGGCACAGGTTGGCGCTCGCAAAGCTCTTCCTCCCGACGGACAGGGGTGGTCTGGCGGCTCCATGTTTTGAGCACTACTACCTGGCAGCCCAGCTACAATGGGTTGCCCGCTGGTTGGCTGATAGAGGCAGGGATGATACAGCCACGGTGTCAGCCCCTTACTCGCTGGAACGTGTGACCAGTCTTTTTCACCACTTGGCTGCAGTTGCGGGACGGCTGCCGCTCCTCCTGGCTGTGGCGCATAGGTGCTTCCGGAGGGCCTTGTACCTCACGCGCGCTGTTGTTCCATACGCGCCGGCAATACCCCTAGAGGGTTCCCCCGGAGGTGGGGGGGTACTTGCGGCCCCCGCACTGATGGGCTGGTGGGAGGCAGATGTGCACACACTGGGGGACCTATACAGGGACGGTGAGCTGATACCATATGAGACCTTAGTGTCGGAGGACGGGCTCCCACCCGGCGGGTTCCTTACGCACCGCTCACTACTGGCGAGCTTGACCGCCAAATGGGGAAGCATCGCTACGGAGCCTGGCCAGCACCTAACTATGCAATACCTGCACGTCATGGGGAGGGGCGGGCACCTGGTCCGCTGGTTCGCCGCCTCGTTACGGGAGCACACGGCGGTTGGTCTGGGCCCACTCCGCGGCAAATGGGAGCTGGACCTGGGGAGGCCACTGGCGGACAAGGAGTGGGAGAGGGTCCTTAAAAGCCCAGTGCGTATCCCCCGAAATATGCGGTTCCGCCAAATCCAGCTGTTCATAGTTCACAGGGCCTACCTCACACCTGAGTTGATTAATAGGTACTTCCACCGCAACGACGTGCTCTGCCCTCGGTGCCGGGAGCAGGGTTTTTGCACATGCTGTGGAGCTGCCCTGAGTTGCGCACCTATTGGAGGGCGGTCAGTGGGCTGTTACAGGGGAGTGTGGGTCGTAGCATACCCTTAGACTGGCCTGAACACATCTTACACCAATTTACAAGATTGCCCACAGACAAGGTAGCATACCGATTCCTGGACCTGGGGCTTGTAGTAGCAAAGCACCTCATCACCAAGAGATGGAAGGCGCATGACCCACCACACACAGGGGCCAGGAGCTCCTCATTCCAGGCATGGGCCAGGGCGGAGGGGACTGCCATCCGTAGGGAGGACACTCTGGGGCTGCGGAGGGAGCCCATGGTGGACCACTGGGAGCAGTTGCTTGCTGAGCTCCGGCGCTTGGACGGGGAGGGTACCACGGGCTGCATAGGGGTGGTCAGACATGACAGCGCAAGCGGCGGCGCAGTGCAGGCAGTCTCGCTGACGGGATAGCATAGCCCCTATTATCTCTGGCCTAAAGACGGGGCATCTGCGAAAACTTGGGGATAGTTGCATCCGTGGAAGCTGGGGGGGGCGATCCAGGGGGTGGGGGGAGTCAGGGTAGGAAGGGGGAAGGAGCAAACTCACGCTGCCTCTGTTATGGGTTCTTCTTTTGCATTGTACGTAACTTTTCTGGTTTTTTTTTACGCCTAAGTTGTGTGGGCGATATCAGTTTCCATGTACGGCTCAGTGGCTGGTATGCGGTGGCGATGGACCCTTCTCAAGTGACGACACCAGAATTGATAAGGACAATGTAGCCGGCTCCTAAGCGGGTGGTGGTTGGCGCATGACCCGACAGCAGGTTATATTCTCTTGACTGCAGGCACGGCTTACCAATCTGTATATGCTTATGACCCTCTGTGTGTAAAGTATGCTGTCATAACATGTTTTCTTTTACCAAAACTACAAACTAATAAAAACAGATTTGCAAAAAAAAAAAAGAGGAATCTTTGCGACCTTCAACTCGAGTACAGCATGTTGTACCCGGCGAAACTGCGTATCATGTCAGAAGGAAAGGCGCACTACTTCACTGACCCACAACAGGTGTCTCACTTCCTCAAACAAAGGGAGGGAAGTAACAATAGAAGGAGATCCCCGCGCAATGTCTCTGGACAGGATGAGGAGGCTGAGGACGCCGAGGAACAGTTATATCAAGTAGGGAGATCAGGAACTACAGAAGCCTTGAAGCAATAGGGAGGCTGGACTTTTCAACTACTGGACTCCATGTAGGTTACACCTGAGATGTGAGCCAAAGGACACTCCCTTTTTTTCCCCTATCTTTAAGTTCAGACATCTACTAGCGATGGCTAGGCTAATGTGCGTTCATACAACCACAACTCGAGAGTGCCAGGTCCAACATTGATGGCCCCATGGATGTTGTGTTGATAGCGGAATTATGAGATGGGCCTGGAGGGGTCAAAGATTCTACATGTTACTTGTTCCTGTCTCGGCTCTGTGAACTGGTGCATAATATTTTCCTTTCCCAACTTAACAATGGGTGTATTCAGAGACTTGTCACTACTATTGATCGGATGGGGAGGCTGGGTCTGTCATGGGTCTAGACAGCCGGTAATATTCACCCCTATGTGTGCACCACCAAATGTAATTTGTAGTTTACATTTATTGTTTTTGTCTGGGGATTGCAGGGGAGGACTGGGGAGGGCCTTGTTCTAGCTATGTATAGTTGGGGGGTCACATAGCGTGGATGGGACAGGGGTTTTAAGTTTGACAGCATGGGGGTGGGGGGGAACACCACCACAAGCAAAGCATGACCGAAAGCCAGTACTAAGAAAGAGGTGATGAGGGGAGTCGACCAGGTAGAGTTGGACCCGCTCCATAGGCAGAAATTGTGATTACCTGGAATACACGGGGTCTGAACGATCAACGCAAAATCCAGAAATTCGTTGCATATCTTAAAAGGTAAAAGGTAGATGATGGTATATTGCAAGAAACACACTTGCCACTAGACAGTGACGCGTTTACCAGACGACGACTGCAAGGTCATTATCATGCAGCAGGGTTCTCCACACATTTACAAGTCTTAATATGGGCAGATAGAAGATCAAGGTTAAGACTGATGCAAGAATTTCCCAACCCAGATTGTAGATTTGTGATTGCCACCTGCCGTAAAGATGATTTGAGGTCGGTGATGGTGGGGTTATATGGTGCGAAGGGACCTCCTCGTTGTCCATCCGCTGCTGCTAGGGCACTCATAGAAATAGCAGAAAATACAGGATTAGTGGACATCTGAAGACACCGCTGCCAAGGGGACGGAGGATACACCCATTACTCATTAGTACATGATATCCACACCGCATAGATTACTGGTTGATATCTAGGAGCTTGATATTCCACGTGAATGAGTGTACGCAACTCCCTCATACTTATTCAGACCACTCGGCTGTCATATTGGATTTAGAACTCCGAGCCCCACAGGTTGCAGCATTTACTTGGCGCTTCCCCCCTACTCACTGTTAGACCCGGTGTTCAAGTCCGAATTAGCACAAGCAATAGAGGAATACTTCGCCATAAGCATTGGGTCAGTCGACAACTTTGTCATAGCCTGGGAAGCATTCAAAGTATATATATAAGAGGCATTGCACTTGCCAAGCATGCTGGGGTACTCAGATCATTACAGGGCAGACTGACACACTTAGATAAAAAGATAGTAGAACTGGAACTCAGGCATAAGAGGAGTGGTGACACTAGTGTGCTGGGTGAGATCAAAAGTAAGATAGTGGAATACCACAAAACAGCAGATGCTGAAGTTAAACATCCGGGCAAATGTGCTGGGGCAAAGACATATGGGGAGGGAGAACTACTGGGAGCCTCCCTTGCGATGCCAGCGTGCCCCAGAAGGGACACACAAGTGATTATAGGTATCTGAGACAAAGGAGACGAGGTGGAGCAATTGCTATGTGACACCACTCACATTGCGGACAGGTTCCGTAGATACTATGCTGACCTATACTGTTCACGGGTCATGCCTGATGAAGAGGCTCTCAAAGACTACCTAGAACACATTGCCATGATGTGTCTCTCAGTGGAATTTAGGGAGCACCTTATGGCCCCGTTGCACCCAGCTGTGGTTTGCGCTGCCCTTGCCAGTATGCCGTCTGTTAAAGCACCAGATTGAACAAGAAAATTGCTAGTACTGCACTTATTCTTTAGACTCCATATTATTTAGGAGAACACATTTTGAAAATGAAACAAAAAGTGTCAGAGATTTTTCTTTTACTTGAATTAATCAATATTTAATAGTATTTCTTTAGAAATTGAGACCTTCCTATTAGTGAAACAATTTTTGTAAAACAGATTGTCACAAAAAACGAAAACGTTCGTAGTAATCACACCACACCGATTATTCACTCACAACTCTCATGCTAATCTCACATACCATACATTCTTACCAGCTCATACATTCACACAGGCTATTCGATCAAAAAATAAATGAACACGTTAAAAAACGTATTTTACACTCTTTTCTGTTGGGACCACAGAGAAAAGAAAATTCAACAAGACATATTAGTCTATAAAAAATTCTTATTTGTAGGTTTTTTGCCGTTCTTGTGGTCTTTTAAAGAGGTCTACGCGTTTCAAGACCCATGGTTTGATGGGTCTCTCATCAGGACCTGTAAGGTAAAAGAGGAGACACCTGTATGAGTTACAGGAGGGGCCCCTGACCCTAATTTGCATTGTTTGTTCGTTTGAAGAAGAGTAATAAAGTTACCTTTGTTTGGTTGGAGACAAGCGTTTTTGGAGTAGTGGGGAGACCTGACAGAGACAATCGAATTCTGTAGAAAAATAAAACTCAAGACTTTCTTTTCGCTCAATCCACCTACTGAGACTCAAAACAACACTGGACTCAAAAAGAAATCTACCTTTTGTCCACCTGCTAATAAAATCCCAAAGGAAGTCATCATCTTTGAAAAAACCCTACTTTCAGCCATATCTAACATGGAAAATAATAGAAGATGGGTTAAATTTAATACTACAAAATCTCAAACTGAAGCTCTTTATAAACTCCAAAAAGACACTTCTATTATAATCAAGCAGGCAGACAAAGGTGGGTCAATAGTCATTCTAGACAAAGAAGACTATATAAGGGAAGTCACCAGGCAACTGGAAGATATCCAATGCTACAGGAAAATAAATCAAGATCCAACTCTAGAACTTCAAAATATCCTTTTTCCAATTCTCACTGAAGGTCAAAATGTGTTCTCCTAAATAATATGGAGTCTAAAGAATAAGTGCAGTACTAGCAATTTTCTTGTTCAATCTCATAGAGGCTCAGCTCTACTGCCTTCTGCCTACCTCCAGTTTTGGTCACGGTTATCTTAGCAGAAGAACTTCTGCGAGAGGTCACTCTGTGTAAAATTCACAGTTAAACCCTCTACTAGGCACTTCCTCTTCACTAATTCACATTTATTTTCAATTTTCTACAAATTTTTAGTTTGTGTGAAAGGATGTCTGAAAGTGATACGTTTGCATATACTGAAGAACATATCAAAAACCTGTTGGATGCCCCTCCCCTATTTGCATCCGCCTCCCTGAGCATAACGGCCCAGCAACAGAATGAATCTGACAAACTCCTAAGATTAAAAAAGAAGCAAATCCGGACCGATTTACATGGTCACTTTCTAATACAACATCTCAAAACCGGTACGATTCCCGGCGGACTTCAAATCAAAAACATTCCGGTCATCTTCACAGAAGATCCAATTTACAAAAAAGGCTATAGCCTAATAGAGACAAAATGTAGCAGAGACCTGATGGTCCTTACAGTGGAAACAGCCCAACGCATCTCTAAAAAACAACTAGAAGAGATTGAAACTTTGGAAATTCAAATTAAGTCAAGTCAGACAATCACTGATTCAAAAGCATTACTGGATAAAGTCGAGAAAGAGATCCTTGAATTCAAAGACTACACGGTTAATCAAAAAACATTTAATTTTGAGAAGGACAAACGCAACTTCTCCTTGCCAAAGATTTACCCTTATCTACAAACTGATTTCTATTCACAACCAGAATCTCGTAGATATCTCTCAACATATCAAGGTCGATCCTCTAAAAATGTTATCACCTTCTCGGAGACATCCTCCTCATCCAGTGGCAGTGAAGGAGAACTAGAGAATAGGTACAAAAACACTAACCAACGAGGTAACCTTCAACGCCCACAACAACAAACTCCTTTTTTAGGGAGAGGCCAGCAACGGTCAAGAGGAAGAGTACGTTTCAACACACAACCATGGGAGATGACAACCAGACGACAGAACTACAAAAACTAGACCCATCATTAGTTTACAACCTATCTAAAAGAACCCTAACTGAAGATGAACAAAGCATCCTAGAGAAAGGATTATCTTTTGTTCCCGTCAAACATACTGATTTTACAAGACTGAAAACAGAGACAATCGAATTCTGTAGTAAATAAAACTCAAGACTTTCTTTTCGCTCAATCCACCTACTGAGACTCAAAACAACACTGGACTCAAAAAGAAATCTACCTTTTGTCCACCTGCTAATAAAATCCCAAAGGAAGTCATCATCTTTGAAAAAACCCTACTTTCAGCCATATCTAACATGGAAAATAATAGAAGATGGGTTAAATTTAATACTACAAAATCTCAAACTGAAGCTCTTTATAAACTCCAAAAAGACACTTCTATTATAATCAAGCAGGCAGACAAAGGTGGGTCAATAGTCATTCTAGACAAAGAAGACTATATAAGGGAAGTCACCAGGCAACTGGAAGATATCCAATGCTACAGGAAAATAAATCAAGATCCAACTCTAGAACTTCAAAATATCCTTTTTCCAATTCTCACTGAAGGTCTAGAAGAAGGCTTCCTTTCAAAAAAAGAATTTGAATTTCTTTGTAACAAAAATCGAATTTATTTACAACAACAACCCTTTTACCCAGTACATCGGGAAATGGATGCGTTACATCGATGACGTGTTCATGACTTGGACAGGGTCTCTTGAAAATCTAAGAAACTTCCATGATTGGATAAATAATCGAACCCCAAGGGAAAACATATTAAAAAAGACAGAGAGGCAACCACTTCAAAGGACAGTCTGCGTCTCCACATTTTGTCCCAACTCAAATTTACTAAAAAAGTGCATCTTACAAAACTGGCACTTGATTAAAAATGTGGATTCTTCATTCAAAACCCACTGTTTGCTTTTAAAAAAGACCGCAATATCGCCAACCAAATTGTTCGAGCAGCAATGCCTCAAAAGAAACCCATCACTGTGAGAGACTTCGTAGGACTCCAACCAATCCAAGGCCATCACCGATGCGGAACTTGCATGTGCTGTGACCTGACATTGAAGGTGATCTTTTCGAACACAACACCATCTATTGGAAACACGAATCGTTCACCAATTGTAAAAGTAAATCAGTTGTTTATGCGATACGTTGCCCCTGCAATCTCCTATACATAGGAAAAACCAGTCAAGAAATCAGAATCAGAGTGTCCCAACATAAATCCCGGATTAACAAAAATGTCATAACAGCCCCACTGGTGAATCATTGGCGAACCAAAAATCACTCAATTGAAGATCTGAGATGGACAGTTCTTGCCAAAGTAACACGTGATGCACGAGGCGGTGACTTGGAACAGAAACTAGCAAGGACAGAGGCTATGTTAATCCTTAAATTTAACACTGCGACCAATGGCCTCAACGAACTTTCTGAACTGCATAATCTAAATTAAAAGCCTTGGTAATCTATTGAAGACAAGCATTTCACAACACCCAAAAAAATTTAAGAAGCAACTGACACCTGAAAGAAAACTCAACTTGTTTAACGCTGTTTGCACCCTCCTCCGATTAATTCCCCTTTCCCCCCCCCGCTAGATCTTTTTGACTCCCAGCTCGTGCCTCCACAAACAAATTCATGTTAATCATCCTGCAGCAATTTCGATCGTTAGGGTGTTATTAATATTCTTACTTTTTGTAGCTGATATGTTCGGCCGGGTAACCTAGTCGATTCCACCATGCAGTCCCGTTTCCATGCCTATTTCGAGAGAACCAATCGCAAGATCATAAAACATGCCGACGCTCTTGACGTCAGCATCGACGAGACTAGCAACGCTGAAGGAATTGATTTCTGTATGCGGAAGTAACGAACTGCTAAACGCAGGTATGCCCCTCTGCAAATCCTTTAATCAACGAGCATGATGCAACACCGCCTCAAACTAATTTGAAGTTCTGTAATTTACAGCGCGAAAGAAAATCCAAATAGAAGACGCTAACTCGAGTCAACACGATGACTTAAACTCAGCCCTCAGATAAGACGCGCCTTCAATCGGCTTCACAAAAAAGTAACTTTTCTAAATGTACTCAACAAGACCTACAGACGGCTAATGGTTCTAGTATTAACGGTCTCCCCCAACTTAACACATTCCCTCTATTCATTTCCAGTATTCTAATGAGGACAACCCCCACTGAGCAGCCACGGTCGCTACCCTCCCGACCTCCACACTGACAAGTAAGCAATCTTCATTTAATTTCACACTCATGAGTCAGACCCTAAATGGATGGTATTACACTTTTTTCTTTCACTCTTTTCCACCCAGGTCCCCCCACTACTCCAAAAACGCTTGTCTCCAACCAAACAAAGGTAACTTTATTACTCTTCTTCAAACGAACAAACAATGCAAATTAGGGTCAGGGGCCCCTCCTGTAACTCATACAGGTGTCTCCTCTTTTACCTTACAGGTCCTGATGAGAGACCCATCAAACCATGGGTCTTGAAACGCGTAGACCTCTTTAAAAGACCACAAGAACGGCAAAAAACCTACAAATAAGAATTTTTTATAGACTAATATGTCTTGTTGAATTTTCTTTTCTCTGTGGTCCCAACAGAAAAGAGTGTAAAATACGTTTTTTAACGTGTTCATTTATTTTTGATCGAATAGCCTGTGTGAATGTATGAGCTGGTAAGAATGTATGGTATGTGAGATTAGCATGAGAGTTGTGAGTGAATAATCGGTGTGGTGTGATTACTACGAACTTTTTCGTTTTTTGTGACAATCTGTTTTACAAAAATTGTTTCACTAATAGGAAGGTCTCAATTTCTAAAGAAATACTATTAAATATTGATTAATTCAAGTAAAAGAAAAATCTCTGACACTTTTTGTTTCATTTTCAAAATGTGTTCTCCTAAATAATATGGAGTCTAAAGAATAAGTGCAGTACTAGCAATTTTCTTGTTCAATCTCATAGAGGCTCAGCTCTACTGCCTTCTGCCTACCTCCAGTTTTGGTCACGGTCTGTTAAAGCACCAGGCACAGACGCATTGACAGTAGCCTTTTACAAGGTTATCAAGACCTTCTCATCCTGCACTTAGTCACACTCTATGAGGAAATGGCTGCAGTAGGTAGGATGCCTCCATCAATGCAGGAGGCACTAATTGTTACCTTCCTGAACCCCGGTAAATCCCCCGAGGATTGCTCCTCATATAGGCCATTATACATTTTAAACATAGAAACTAAAATATATGTTAAAGTTTTGGCCAACAGGCTGGCACCTCTGCTTCCAGGTGTGGTGTGACCAGAACAGGCTGGCTTCGTCCCAGGGTGAAGCTTGTCATATAACCTTTGTACCTTATTTGGTGTCATGCAGTGAGTGGATCTGACCATGAGGGCAGCACCAGCAGTGTTCTTGGATGCAAAAAAAGCGTTTGACTCGGTGGAGTGGGCATTCATGGGGGCTGTTCTTCATTGGATCGGGGTGGGCGGCATCTTTTTAAGGCTAATAGACACTATACACTAAGCCCATGGCATGGATTAGGTTGGGGAATACAGTGACATCCCATATAGTAATTTGGGCACGGATGCCCACTTTTGCCCCGGCTGTACGCACTGGTGGCCGAGCCCTTGGCAGGCGCTTTCTGAGAGTACCATGGTCATAGGGGACCACATTTCCCAGGTTACCACCTTATAGTGTCAGCACATGCAGATGACACACTGTTATATGTCTGGAACCCGGAGAGCTACCTTTCACCTATACTACGCGAAGTGGTGAGCTCTGAAGAGCTCTCCAGCCTCAAGATCAACAGGGACAAAGCTATAATCTTTCCGCTCATTCCCGCAATGATACCCAAAGCATTTGAATACCCTCTGCGCTGGATGACAGATTCTGTGGGATTCTTAGGGGTACAAATCCACACGGACCCAGAGCAGGTGTTTCGAGATACTTATGGTAAAGCAATACATAAACTGGGAGAGAACATTTAGCGCTAGATCAAACTCCCATTGTCCCTAATGGGAAGGATAGTCCTTATGAAAATGGTAGTTCTCCGTATATTTCTGTTTTTATTTAGTCACATCCCAATAATCCTGCCAAAGTCATTATTTGCAGAGTTGCGGTCACATTACCGTATGACATGGGTGGGTCTAAACATCCCAAATTATAATACAGGGTGGCACAATGTACTGCTGCGTATCACTGGCTGCATGGACCAAAGGATTTACCACACTTATACATTGAAAGAGATGCTGCACACCCTCTTTTGCTCCCACAGATGCTGTTTCGTAATCTGTCCAGGTGCCACAGCGCTTTTGACTCTCTCAATCCAGGGACTCATGCCTGGCGACAGTTACCGGAGCAGCAGGCTGGTGCCTTATTATATTCCCCACATGTTCCATTTGAATGGTGTTATTGGTTCCCACCAAGTCAATAGAAGGGGTGGTGGCGGCGCTGAAGGGACTGGGGGTGACTCTGCTGGTGGAGCTATTCCATAATGGGGAGATTAAGTGGTGGAAAGCATATCAAGATGGAGCACAAGCTCAGAAGCCCTTTACCAGCTTTCAATATTTCGGAACACATTATGCACTGCTGGGATTTCTGGGGGAATATATGTTAGAGCCCTTTCCCCTTCCTGCATTGACATCACAGACTACCAACCTCAGCGGGCTGGTTTTGAAGATATACTCGCTGGCACAGGAAGCGTGCAGGCCGTGTGTAACGCGTGCTAGGCAGGAGAGGCAGAGGGACCTAGGTAGAACCATCGACGATAAGGACTTGAAGTACTGTTGTCTAAATCGATATCGCTAAACGGGTGACATAGACTCATACACTTCAAATACGTTAATCGGGTATATTACACTCCAGAACTACTCCATAAGTATAGACAACGGGACACTGCAGAGTGCTCTAGATGTAGGACAGATGTGGCTGATTTTCTGCACGTAGCATGGATATGTGGAGAGGTAGCCGAGTTCTGGAGAGCAGTATTCCGCAACCTGAGCAAGATCACTGGTTCTACAGTGACAGCCGACCCTATGTTAACCCAACTGGGATTTGAAAGGTGTATAGACAAAGCAATTAGATCCCTGGTGGCTATTTGGTTATTACTGGCAAGATGACGGATTTCAACGCGTTAGGCCAGGGGCCCAGTCCCCACCCTAGCTGAATGGCATTAGATATGGTCTACTGTAACACTCAGACGGATATATACAGAGAGCTACTCCCTCCTCTGACTCATCCCAGGAACCGCTGGGGCTTGTAACAAGCTTATCTTGTGGGCAAGGAGACGGCGAGACAGGGGGGGAATGAACCCAGACATTGAACCCAGACGGGCAGAAGTGTTCCCACATAACTTGCCACAGTAGGGGGTTCCGGGCTAGTCTCAGGAGCGATGAAGTGTACACAAGGTAGTCTGATATATTATAAGAAATATGTCATGAGAAGGCTGCTGGGAGTTGTTGCCCGGGACAGAATAAATGTATAGCAGAGGCGCAACTGTCTATGTAAAATGCAAACAATGTTTATTTATTTCTTGAGTTTTATATAGCGCTGGCTAGACCCGGAGGTATCAGAGCGCTTTACATGAGGAAAGTTACATAGGTTCCACATTACACATTGTTACAGAAGGTACATCAATTACAAGTTACATCTGAAAGGTACATCAATTACAGGTTACATCCGTTGGTTCAAGGCGTGTAGAAGGGTAGGGGGGCAATGTCAAAGGAGTGGAGAATAGAAACAAGGAAAAACAAAGCAGGCAGGGGGAGAGAGATTCAGGGGAGAGAGGAAAGGAAAAGGGGAGGCAAGCCAAGAATGAAAGGAGGGAAGAGGTGGGGGGTAGGAGGCATGGCAAGGAGACGAGGAGGTAACTGTGTCTGATGTCCAGCTGGGTGGGAGACGGCTCCCTGCGGTAAACGGGTCATTCCCAATCTTCCATTTTGTGTGATTCACTTGTCGCGGTGGACTCTCTCAGCGGGGTCACTGAGACTCCAGGGCATAAATGCTGGATCCCTCCCCAACAAGGGGAGAGGAGTGCTTTGGTCACGGGCACACTTAGAAGAATGAAGGAGGGAAGAGGAGGCGGTAGAAAACCCAGCGTGAACACAGTGTCCAACTTCTGGCAGGTAGGAGACTGATCCCAGTGGTAAGGGGATCAATCCCAGTCCTCTACTATGTGAGACTGCCTTGTCACTGTGGACTCTCTCAGAAGGGTCTCTGAGACTCCAGGGCAAAAATGCTGGATCCATCCCCAACAAGAGTAGGAGTGCTTTGGACAAGGGCATACTTAAGGGGTCGGTTTTAGGGAGTCAGGCTGGTAGGGTTACATAGGTTACAAGTTACCCATTGTTACAGAAGGTGCGGCAATTACGGGTTGCATCCGTTGGTTCATGGCGTGTAGAGGGTAAGGGGATAATGTAAAAAAAGGGTGACAGGGAGGGAGATTGAGCGGAGCATAGGCATAGGATAAACAAAGCATGGAGCGGGAAAGAGATTCAGGGAAAAGAGGAAAGGAATAGGGGAGGCAAGCAAAGAATAATGGAGGGAAGAGGTGGGAGAGGGGGTAGGAGACATGGCAGATGACGAGGAAGTCCAGGCTGGGCCCGGAGGTATCAGAGCGCTTTACATGAGGATTAAGATGAGTTACAGCGTTACATCAGTTACAGTTACATTACAGTTAAATTCGTTTCTAGAGCATTCAGTAAATATAGAAAAACAAGATCGATGGAGGGAGGAAAAGGAACATAACGGGTAGATGAGGAAGAAAACAATGTTTAATATCCAGCAGGGTAGGTGCCAACCAAGGGGGGTGACCCAGAGTCAAGCTCCTCTAAAGCTACATGTGATAGCTCCACCGAGCATCAACCCAACGTTAATCTAGCTCCGCGAAAAGTCTGAACAATTCTGGATTCCGCCCAGGGGGCAAAGTCATAATTCTATTGAAGCAGCGTTGGTCGCCTCATCCTCCAGCTTGTCCTCAGTGAATGTGAAAACAATAGTGAGTGTTTGGGCATTTGCGCAGGCACCTAGTGGAAAAGCTTCATGTTTTCACTAAGTGTTGACACGTACCCTGAATATTGATGGTGTTAATTGGGGATCAGTATAAATCAGAAATAATGATGGGAAAAGGTAGTTTTATGAACCGAGTCCATGTTCAGGCTAGGGCAACATTATCCTGTGTCTCAAGCGCGGCTGCCATTTTAAAGTGAGGCCGAGCATAGGGAGGATTTACATGAGGCACTATTTCAAATTGAACATACGTCCAGATAGAATGTTTGGGAGCAGCCCAGCGTGCGTGGTGTGGCACTCGGGCGAGAGCACCAATCTGCATTTTGATGCCTGCCGGCATATTGTTGTTGAAAATAAGCCAGTTCCCAGGATCGGGTTTATGAGCAATCATGAGCTTCCCTGGTGGTGAAGGAAGTAGATTATCAGTTGGAGTGGACCACCACTGTCCCTCCCGTAGCTGCATCAGCATGGGTGCCATGATGGAGTCACTGCAACTGCCAGGCGACTCCCAGCATCCGTTAAGCGGTGGGTTCTGGTTGGTGGGCTCTCTCTTCTGTTCGTCGTGCGCACCCCGTCATACTATCAAAGTCGATCCGTCGTGAGCCTACGCAATGCGCCTGGGCCTTCAGAAAACCATTTGCATTGCTTATTGTAGGTTGGCAGTGTTAACACCCCCGTGAGGGGGATCACTTTTATACAGCATATGGTCATGCATCATTTGTATGATATGTATGTTATCGTGTTTAGACAATAAAAAAAAAATATTTTTTTAAAATTAAAAAACTCTTGCTAATCTCTAAAACAGAATATCTAGAGATCTGCTGCAAGGGTGGGGGAAGAAGGTATAAACTGAGCTGGTATTTGATGTGTTACAGCTGTATGATTCATCGCCCAGTGTCATGGATAGTCCCACTCCCTGAGACGATTGGTTCATGACCCAATATCTTAAATCTCAAGATTATTCTAGCAATCATATTCTGTAAATACTGCAGTCTATTAAGGACTTGGTCTGGCATGCCATAATGAATTCTTTTTCCATAATCCAGACAAAAGCATAGACAGCAGCAACAAGGTATACTCTGTCTTAGTTTATGTCATAGGAAGAACCAACACCATGTTTGCCTGAGAACATAGTGACAGATGAACTCATTGGGCTAGAACATAATTTTGTCACCTAAATCTTGGTTAGATTGAGATTTAAAAAGCAGCAAAAATACCGAGCTTGTGTCAGTTGACGGGTCCTATCTGGACTTCCCTAGACTCTGAATCAGCTGGATATCATAGAACTCCTAAAATATTTTACACCACAGATATGAAGAAGTTTGGCTAATGGTTTTACACAAAAGCTCAAGAGGATGAAGCGATGGCTGACATCTGAAGAAAACCCAATTTCAGTCTTGAAGACCTGTGGAAGTAATAGTCGGCAGTGGTGAATGCTTTTTGAAAGATCCTTCAGGATCAGGGTTATCACCACATCTCTCTCCATCCTAAGATTGTGTACTGAAGATAAGACCACTGATTCCATGCTGATAGCAGAATGAAGTACTACCTGAAAAAGATCAAAAACTTTAGGTACCTCAACAAAACAATGGAGTTGGGTTGTAACAGTGCAGTGGCTTCTCTCATTCACAGGAAAAATAGAAAAGATGTGGCCTAACGGCTAGAGCAGTTGACCTCAAAGCTGGGGAACTGGGTTCGAGTCTCAGCAGGGATGCTCAACATCCTGTGATTCTAGGCAAATCACTTAATCTCCCCATGCCTAACAAAATGAATCTGTCTGTCTGTAACTTAACTGGTGCTCATGTAAAGCGCTCTGATACCGGATACCTTTGGGTCGAGTTTGCGCTATATAAAACTCCCCCTCCCAAAAAAAAAACGAAATGAGAGGGATTCGCCATGACCAAAACATTTTCTTCAATTCGGGCAACAGAAATTTAAAGTTATCTGAGACCAGTCCTGACATTGTTAAGAAGTCTAAAGGAGGATCTAAGCACATCATTTTGGGCCTGATTTAGAGTTTGGCGGATGGGATACTCCGTCACAAATTTTACCGATATCCAGTCCGCCATAGTAAAAGAGCAATATATTCAATGGCATTTATAATACCGCAGATGGGATATCCGTCACGTTTGTGATGGAGCATCCCATCTGCCAAACTCTAAATTAGGCAATTTGTCTTTCAAAGTTTTTGCAGGGCATGGGTCATGAAGCAACATCCCACTAGTTGCTGGAATTTCTGCAAAATTAGCATCTGGAAAACTCCTACATAGGGAAAAGGAGAACAGGCAAGGATGTGTATTACCAAGAAAGACAGATCTTGCTAATTTGCATACTATAAATTTTAGGGACATTTGGCATGAAGCAATTACAAAGAACAGCCATGCCTGTAAACTGAGTGAATCCACAGCTCTTAGGTTTATGTCTTGCTCAAGAATAATGGTGAAACCATCTCTTCCTTTTCATGGTTGAGCGTGGCTTCTAATTTATGTAGGACAAGCCCATTCTATGGCAGAACTTTTGGAATGCACAACAGATCAGCGGTTTAGTCTTAAATCATGTTCTAAATTAGTTAGAAGGTTTTAGCTGGTGGCCAAGCATTGAAAAGAACAGTATTCAGGCAGTGTGGTGGTGAATAGCCACTGTTGTAAAATTGAACGAATAGTCTTCAGAGAGAGGGGATAATAAAGATTTTCAGCCGTAATGGCAAAGATCAAAACATTATCTAGTTTACAATCGCTTGCAGTGAACACAACCAATTAGTCACCCGGGCATGTCTCCAAGCAAGGAGATCAAGGATCAATGTGCCTGGTAGTGTGTGTCATCCACATACAGAAGAATAGATGGTCTTGTTCTTTTAGAAAATCCACAGTCACGATGCGGACGTGTGGTATTGGTAATAATAATACTACTACAGTACTTCACTGCCCACTTAACCATCTGGAGGAACAATACGTTTGAAATAAACTTTGCCAAGTGTTGCACAACTCAGCAGCAAACAGGGCCTCCTATCAAATCCAACTTCAACACCAAGTAAATGCATATTGGCAAAGTAATAAAGTTGAATGCTCAAAGTCTCCATCAGCGGCTGGTCATTAATATTTAACTGGCAAAATAGGAAGCACTTATTCGACACACTGCCACAGTACTAAAAACAGCATCCGCACAAGATAAACACCTATGTGACGAGCAATTATCAATTTAGTTTGAATTAAAATTGTGTCTTCTCCCTAAATGGTGGTGAACAAAGTAGTACACATGATCACACAGCACAAGCAGGAGATATATATACACACGAGGAATGAATGCAGAATGGCATTGCAACAAGGTGAAATTTCTAAAATTGACAAAACATTTGTCAGGTAAGCAATACTTAACACCAGATCAACATTGCCTTATGTATGGTATCCTAATGCTAAATGGTCATGCAAAGCATCCTGCATCATCATTCTCATGAAAGGCTGTGGTCTTTTGTCTCCAGCTAATGAATAGAGGAAGCTGACAGTTTAGGCAAAAGGCAAAGAGATCCAACTTGCAAGGATCCCAATGCCACATTAGTTCCTGAAAGAAAGGTGTTTCCAGGCACCAATTACTGTAGTGTGTTAGGATCTGGGACTGGCAGTTCACCATCAAAAACAAAAGTCTCAGGACATACTACAGCTATGATAGAAAGCCTTTCTGAGATAAGATGGAACCTTTTAGTCTCATCTTCAAACAATTGGTATTGGACAACTTCCACAACAGTTTACATATTTAAAACGACACATTATTCAATTGTGTAAATTGCTGACCATTTCTTTGTGAATAATCCTACCAGATAACCTGGGCTCTACATCAACGGAGAGATCCTCTTAGGCTTTTAGTCCTCTGGCAAAAATGTCTAAACTTCTCTCTCTCCAAAAAGTGAGAAGGTCACTCTGGGATTCCATGACCCTCACTCATGAACAACTGCAACTCTGTTCTGCAATGTTGGAAAAGCACTTGTGCAGATGTGGAATATTTACCTTCCCAGGAATATTACTTGGACAAACAGAGGCAGTTGCTACACTCTTAGGTTTTCAAAAATCCACTGCCCTGGCTCTTCTTTTAGTTGTTGCCCACCTTGCAAAACCTTGATCATTAGAGCCCCATCATCATTCTAGGAAAAAAAATGAAAATTTGGAATCAATAAAGAAGAGGACAGGTGGGTAAGGAGTTGGGAGCAGGTGTTTTATGGCACCGCCATACGAATGCCAGATTGCAACTAGAGGCCACCAATGTGCCCTTTTGCTCGGGTGGAAGGACAGCCACAAATCAAAATGTAATCTTACACTGGACTTAGGAGTGGGTAAGTATTTGG
This sequence comes from Triturus cristatus, assembly GCF_964204655.1. NCBI lineage: Eukaryota > Metazoa > Chordata > Amphibia > Caudata > Salamandridae > Triturus > Triturus cristatus. The sequence goes on from NC_140586.1 coordinate 250,654,822, forward strand.
AAAATAATAAGGAGGTGACGAGGAAGGAACAAGAGAGAGAGGTGGCTATGGAGGATCAGTAATTAACCCATACGAGCTGCAACATTTAGCGATACACTTTATATTATTAGCAAAACCCAAGATTATTTAAGCAGAACCCAAAACATAATAGGCATTAGGCTGAAATAGTTTAATAAAGCCCATATATATTTAAGACCTGTATATGTCAGCATCCTGGCATTAGATTGAATCAATAAGGATGGTATTTTATTTTCTGGCACAGAAATTGTGATGGGCTTTAAACTGGCAGATAATTAGTAATGGGCATGAAGTCTTGGAAGATTATGTACAATTTGTCATGGCAAAAGATTTTTAATTTATCGGGTTTCCACTGCAGCATAATGTTTCAGGTTGGCACACTCAAATATATTTGCTTGCTTTGACCCAGGATTTTGTTTCAGATGCACAATTGTCTTTTTTACTTTGGTAAACTTTAGAATACTATATTAATTCTTTTTCAGGGCGGCCTGCACTTCCTACAGCTTTTTGCCAATATATTCATTAGGTTGTTATGTAAATAAAAAAAAGATTTTTGCGAAGCTTTCTTGGGCAGATATCCGACATAAATACCCTGTAGGCATTCAGAAGCTAACTGGAATATAAGATGTGTAAATCTATTCTGCTAGACCTGATTTTGTATCTGAGCATGGACAGTCCAGAGACCTTTATGCTCAGTATTCATTAGGTCTGCAAGTAAGGCCTAGTTCTGGTATCCTGCAGGTCAGTGTGTGCTTAAAGCTGTGAGATCCAGTGTGACAGGTCAAGGAATTAATTCATCCACACAAAATATAAAATAACTGTACCTCCACTTAATCAATTGGGAAAGTGCCTGTGTCCTAGCGGAGCAAAATTAAATATACATGAGGAAAAAGTCTCACCCAAATTATCGTAGCATGTTTCATCATTGACTTAACCATTCCACCCTGGTAGGATAGTATTACCACGGAGGTCTCAACCTCAAAATGAAGGAGTTCTGTATAACTAATTCTGTATATGCGTGGGATCCAGGTTTCATTGTTAAAATTGTCTCTGCGTAACCCAAAGGAGGTTCCTTTATTTAAAGGGTTCATAAGGCAGGCAAAAACATAATTTGGATGAAGATTGAGAGAATAGGTTTCATTCATCCTTTCTAGTATCATTGTGCTAATGTGTTTCGGCCCCTTATGTAGGCCTATAAGTAGTCTTGGCCCTTCATCATGGCAAAAATGATGCCTACAATTCATACTCTGTCTTTGTACATGCAAAAATTTTAAAATCAGTCTTACTTACTTTTAATGTACTAAAGAGACATATCAACCCCATGTGCACCTACTGTAAACAGACTTTCACATGTACAATTGGAAAGATTTTGGATTATGCAATTTTGCTCTCTGCATTATTATTTCTGGTCATAAATATGTGTTTTAAATACATCTTTCTTTTAATATATTTTTTTATTGATTTCAAACATTGAAAGTCACATACATTGATTAGTATACATTACATCCAGTGGTACAGCACGTTCGTAATACAAAACAGTGTACAGTTGTTTAGTCACTCATTGCAAGAGATTGCGCCCTATTCAGTAGCCGTTCCATTTCAACAGTTGGGGAAACACATAGGTCACAGCGATACATATTCCACTTGCCCCATTTTTTTATCCCATTTCTTGTGGCATCCTCTTGATTTAAAGACCTATTTTTCAGCGATCATGCACTGGTCTACTTCGGTTGCCCATACCCTGTGTGATGGTCTTTCCGCCACGCCCCATTTTTTGGCTATTTCCCGTTTCATTAAGGTGTATCCTAACGTGGCCAGTTGTTGCTCCACTTCTGTAAGGTCAGTCGCCTCCCATATGTCAAGGAGCCCAAGTGGTGGTGTAAGGGTTAGTGTCTTCCCTAATGTGTAGCCCTCTTTCGCATGGGTCCTATGAGCGTACATTCCCAGATAGTGTGATAAAAGGTCGCGTCTTGCTGACAGCAACGCATCTGGTCTCAATCCTATTTTCATTAGCGTGACCCCTATGAAACACGTTCTGTGGAGGATTTTAAGTTGGAGCAACCGGAAGCGGAGAGCTATAGCTGCCTCCCTCGGGGACATCAATGCCGTCTGCCATTCCTCATCTTCGATGGGACCTAGATCTTCTTGCCATGTTTCTCGAAGCGCATGGAACGGGTCTGACATGTTATTACACAGTTTTCGATAGGTTAACGATATGGCTTTATTTAAAATTGGTTCAGAAAGCAGCCGATCCTCCAGAGGGGACGATTCCGGTAAATTGCTCATATCTGGGTGTGTTGTGGTAAGGGCATGGCGGATCTGTAGATATTGAAAGGCCTCCCCCGGAGCTAGGTCATATTTCCCCCTCAGATCCCAGAACGTAAGGATTCTAACCCCCTTCACTAGGTGACCTACTGTGGAAATTCCGATGGTATCCCACTTATCAAACCCAGGCTGGTTACATAACAGTCCCGGTTTTTGGGTAGACCATAGTGGTGTAGCCTGGGTCAGTACATTCGTCCATCTGAGGCGTCTGTTCGCCTGGTGCTAGATGTCTACCGTATGTGCCGTGATATCTACCTTTCCGGACTTTCATATATAGAGCACCTATGCATCCCTCTCTACCCATCTGGTATCTGTCAAACATGTAAGCCGGGTCCATCGGGGAGCGATACAGTCAGCAATTCACTGCAACTAGCTGTGTGGCCCAGTAGTAGAGTCTCACATCTGGGAGGGCGATCCCTCCATCGTACCACCCCTTAGTCAGCTTACTCAGCGCTATGCGAGGTGGTCCGCCATTCCACAGTAGTGTCCTAACTTCACTTTCCACACTTCGAAAATAGGAGTTGGGAACTTTAGAAGGACATATAAAGAGCGTGGAAGAGCTAACATGTTAAATAGGGCATCTCGGCCTAGTAACGAAAGGGGCAGGGATCTCCAATGCCTGACGTCGCTGCCCAACCTGTTCAGGGGTGCCGCCAAATTCCGGTCATAGAAGAGCTGGGGATCTGAGGTTTTAAAGACCCCTAGGTAGAGAAATCCGTCTAAGGCTATCTCGACTTTGCAGCCCACGGGGAGTTTGGGAACTGGGCCTCGGAGGATGAAGAGTACCGACATGCTCCAGTTGATCGCGTAGCCAGAGTTTTTACCGAAGTTTGTAAAGCTATTTAAGATTCTATGTATCGACGTGTAGGGGGACGCTAGATATAACAGGATATCGTCAGCATAGAGCAATATCCTGTTGTCATGCCCTTCCAGCCATTTCAGCCCTCTGAGCAATACATCCCCTCTTACCCAGGATGCCAGTGGCTCCAACATTAAGGAAAAAATCAGGGGGACAGGGGGCAGCCTTGTCTGGTGCCTCTCCTAAGCTGGAATATTCTGGACATATGGTTAATAACCCGTACTTGGCCCCGCAGGTCCGTATATAATAGTTTAACCCAACCGAAAAATTTCGGGCCAGAACCCAGGCTTCTCAGTACTTCAAAGAGATATGGCCACTCTATAGAATCAAACGCCATTGAGGCATCTAAGGACAGCAACACTGCATCTTCCTCTATGTATTTCTGTCACCCTAGGACGTTATCAAGGTGACGGATATTTAACGTCCTATTCCTCCCCGTCATAAAGCCAGATTGGTCGAGATGGACCAGTGATGGGATTGCGGAGACCAGACGGGAAACGAGTAGTTTAGCAAGGATTTTCGCTTCGACATTGATTAACGATATTGGCCTGTAAGAGCCGCAGTTTTCAGTGGGTTTCCCCAGTTTACGGATATCTACAATCGAGGCCAGGCATTGGTCTTCCGGCAGGACTCCTTTACCATAACTTTCCTCATCCTTGGTCCTCAAGTGCAGCGCTGCTTGGGAAGCTACCATTTTAAGAAATTCGATAGGGATCCCGTTTGGACTCATTGTTTTCCCAGATTGAATACTATTAATTGCCTTTCGGACTTCGTCATCTGTGAGCTCCCCGTCTAATGTATCCCTGTCACCCTCTGATAATGTAGGCAAATGGATATCTGCTAGTAATTGACGAGAATCTTCTGTTGTTTATGTTGTTGAGGAGGTATATACCTTCTCCAGGTGATCCGCGAACGCGCTTGCTATTTCTTGTGGGTCTGAAATACGCTGTGTTCCGTGGAGGGTCAGCCCAGGTACCCATCTCTCCCCTTGATCCCTTTTCTCCAACCAGGCAAGTAGTTTCCCTGCCCTATCCCCCATTTCATAGAGTTTGTGTTGTGTACGTAATAGCCTGGTCCTCATGTGTTCCCCTGCTAAAGTCTTATATTCCAACTGCTTGATAATTAATCGGTGTATGGCTGTGTCTGTGGGTGACCTAACACTTTCGGCATCTAGCTGCTGGAGTTCACTCTCCAGTTGTAGGATTTGGTGTTGTCGTTTTTTAATATAACCCACTTTTAGGGCCAATGCCTGTATTTTCAATACTGACTTGAAGGCCTCCCATTTAGTCAGTGCTGAATCCACTAACCCGACGTTTTGCTTAAAGTAATTGTCGGTCTGCGTATGCAGATTTGATCTAATATCCGGGCTTTTAAGCAACCACGGGCTAAGAACTATGGCGCCCCGTGGGCATCGGTTGTTGTATGTAATTTTCCAATATCTGGCATTTGGGTCATAACATAGTCTATGCGGGACATGCTCTTATGTGCATTGGAATAGTGAGTGTAGTAGGTCCCGCCTGGTTGTAGGGAACACCATACATCAGCTAGGCCCATGGCCTTTGTGAACTCGTCCATGCATGTATTTGGTCGTGTCTGGGGGCGTCGTGGGTGTCTGTCCCTTTGGTCATCAATTGTCATATTAAAATCTCCCCCCAAAACAAGGGTACCAGCGGGAGGTCAACTATAATTTTCCCCAGGTCTATAAGTGCCTCTTTCCCCAGCGCCGGAGGGAAATACACTGAGACCACATTAGGCGCTTTCCCTTCCCATTGTGCCTCCAAAACTGTAAATCTTCCCTAGGGATCCACCCACGTAAGTGTTGAAGTGACTGCCAAGCTTTTTTTTTTTAATGAGTATACCAGTTCCCTAAGATCCTGTAGAATAGCCCGCATGAACCAGGAGTTTGCATCCCCATCGTGTAAGGGCCTTACATTAGTTGCCCACTAGGTGCGTCTCCAGTAACAGGACCAGATCGGGGCCTTGTCTCTTAAGATAATGTTGCACTATACCTCGTTTAATTTTATCCCCCATCCCATTTGCATTCCATGTCAGCACAGAGAGTGATGTTTCTACTTTTGAGTGCTGGGCTTGACCCCGAGGACCAACCACTGTATCTTGCAGTCCCTTCAGAGGGTGTATATACATAGCCGGACAGTTGGGCACATAATCAATAAAAAACATTGTGACTGTATTTTCTGTATAGATTATATGAATAGCTGCAACTGGATATGACTTTTCACTCCTTTCGACTCATGAACATGCAAATACCTGCATCCCCCCCTCGCTGCCCCCCTGCCGGTGGATTTCAAACTACCCACTCCACAACAAGGCAGGGTGCCTATTCCCCCCTCCCAAATGCTAATGGGTGCTAGCTAACAGCCTTCACCCCCGCCCTAAGCTGCAAAATGCCATTATTTAACCAATGTCTAGTGGGTAGAACCCGGCCACCACTCACATCTTTACCTGACCCAGTGTCCTGTGTCAGGTACAGGGCAAAAATACCTAAATTCTGTCTGTGGAAACCCACACCGGGGGAGAGCCCCCAGGGTATCTTCAATGCATTACTTCACTACTTCAAAGTCACTTATCTGTGGCTAGTATGTTCATGTCCGAGCCTGGAGCATCGTGATGTCAGCTGTGTGACGTCACGTCCCTCTCTGCCCAGGAGGAATCATTGCGTTGTTTCGCCCCATGGTCATTTCTATTAGTTCGGAGGCCACCATTTCTTTCTTTATTCGTTTTCTCAACTCGGCGCCACCCCTTCCAGCCATTCCCACGCTTCTTCGGGTGAGGAGAAGAACCACGTCCTGCCCTCCAATTCTACTCAAAGTTTTGCTGGAACAAGCATGGCATACTTCACCTCCTTATCTCGCAGCGCTCGTTTGACCGTTAGGAAGCTGCGTCGTTGACTTTGTACTTTTGTGGTGAAGTCGGGGGAAGAACGTAACCACGTTGTTTTCAAGTTGAAGCGGAGGGTTAGCCCGGGCCGTTTGAAGTATGGCTTTGCGGTCGCTATAATTAAAGACTCGGGCTCTGATCGGCTGTGGGGGCGTCCCGGGTTTAGGTCGTCCACCAGGGACTCGATAGGCACGTTCCACCGAGAGGTAGTTCGAGAGTTTCTTGGGATGCAGATGATTCAGGATTAGGTCTTCCACATATAAGTCTGTCGCAGGTCCCTCGAGGCGCTCCAGAACTCAGAGAATGCGTATAATGTTTCTGTGCACTCTACCATCATAATCATCAAGTTGAACTTGAAGTTGAAAGGTTTTATAGAGCGCTCTACTACCAAGCTGTCTCTCCATTGCGCTTTGCTGTTCTTGTAGTTTGCTCACTTGCTGTTTGAGCAGGGCAGTGTCTGTGTGAAGTTCAGTAGTGGTGTCTTCCAGTTTTGACTTTAACATCCATCTTTCGAGCCCCCACGTCACCTTCAGCCACGCTTCCGAACTCACCTGGACAGACCACCACTGCATCCACTTCTCCTTCCGAAAACCACCCACACACCACCGCACCCTACAGACTCCCCGCCGCCGCTGGGGCAAAATCACTGAAGAACAACTACAGACAAACCTCACACTCAACCCCCCGACGACCCCAACCAACCCGGATGAAGGGGCACTCGCCCTTATAGCTGGATGAACGACTGCGCCAACACCATCGCTCCTCTGAAAAGCCCCACCAACGCAGACACCAGCAGAAGAGTCAGCTGGTTCACCCCAGAACTCCTCAACTCCAAACGCACCTGCCGAAAACTGGAAAACATGGCACAACGAAAAGACGCTAGACAGCCGCACCGCCCACAAAGACGCCATCCGCAACCACCACCACCTCATCAGGTCCGCCAAAAGAACCTTCTTCACAGACCGCCTTGACAACAACACACACAACAGCAAGGAGCTCTTCGCCATCGTGAAGGAACTCTCCAACCCCAGCTCCAACGCGAACGACATCCCACCATCGCAAGCCCTGTGCGACTCCCTCGCCACCTTCTTTACCCTGAAAATCACCGAAATCCATGACAGCTTCAGACCCCGGACGACCCCTACTGACCACACCGCACCGAACCCACCGCACCCCACCGCCCACGACACCCTGACAACCTGGGCCAACGTGAGCATCGAGGACACAATCAAGACCATGGGAACAGTCCACTCCGGATCCCCATCCGACCCTCTCCCGCACCACATCTTCAACAAAGCCAGCAAGTCCATCGCTCCCCACCTGCACAAAATCATCAACCTCTCCTTCGAGACCGCCACCTTCCCTGAAATCTGGAAGCACGCAGAGATCAACGCCCAACTGAAGAAACCCAAGGCGGACCCGAGCGACCTCAAGAACTTCCGGCCCATCTCCCTGCTTCCGTTCCCAGCTAAGGTCATTGAGAAGATAGTAAACACCCAGCTCACCCGGCACCTCGAAGACAACAACATCCTTGACCCGTCCCAATCAGGATTCCGCAGCAACCACAGCACCGACACTGCCCTCATCGCCGCCACAGACAACATTAGGATCCTGCTGGACAACGACGAGACATGGCCCTCATCCTCTTGGACCTCTCCGCCGCCTTCGACACAGTCTGCCACCTCACACTACGCACACGCCTTCACGACGCAGGGATCTGTAACAAGGCCCTGGACTGGACCACCTCCTTCCTCTCCGGCAGAACGCAGAGAGTCCGCCTCCCCCCGTTTCGATCCAAGGCCTCCGAGATCATCTGTGGCGTCCCTCAAGGATCCTCCCTCAGCCCGACACTGTTCAACGTCTACATGTCACCACTAGCACGCATCGCCCGATAGCACGACCTCAACATAATCTCCTACGCCGACGACACTCAGCTGATCCTCTCCCTCACAAAGGACCCCCTCACCGCCAAATCCAACCTCCACCAGGGAATGAAGGCCGTCGCCGACTGGATGGAGGACAGCCGCCTCAAACTGAACACAGACAAAACGAAAATCCTCATCCTCGGATCCAACCCCTCCGCATGGGACGACTCCTGGTGGCCCACATCACTGGGGTCCCCCCCAGCCCCCACCGACCACGCACGCAGCCTGGGTGTCATCCTCGATTCAAAACTCTCCATGACCAAACAAGTCAACGCACGCACCTGTTCCAACACCCTCCGCATGCTCCGCAAGATCTACAGATGGATTCCGACCAACACGAGGAAAACAGTCACCCAGGCCCTAGTCAGCGCAGCAGACTCGACTACGGAAATGCCCTCTACGCCGGAGCCTCATCCAGGCTCATCAGCAGACTACAGAGAATCCAGAATGCCTCCGCACGCCTGATCCTCGACGTCCCATGCCGTGACCACATCACCCCCCACCTGAGGAACCTGCACTGGCTCCCCGTCGACAAAAGAATCCCCTTCAAACTCCTGATCCACGCACACAAAGCACTCCACAAAACCGGCCCAGCCTATCTCAACAGTCGACTCTCCTTCTACGTACCCAACAGGAATCTCCGCTCCACTGACCACGCCCTGGCCACGGTCCCAGGCATCCGGAGAACCACTGCCGGAAGCTGGTCCTTCTCCCATCGTGCCGCCAAGACCTGGAACACCCTTCCCCTCCACCTGCGTCAGACCGAAGACGTGCTGACCTTCAGGAGACAACTCAAGACCTGGCTCTTCGACCAACAGCAGCAGCACCCCCGTCCCCCCACCCCCCCCCCAGTGCCTTGAAACCCTCACGGGTATGTAGTGCGCCTTACAAATTATGTGATTGATTGATAAGGGATACCTCTATATTGACCGTGTCTATGTGGGATTCCAAGGATGTACGCACGCCTGTTATTGCCTCCATAATATCGTGGAGCGTTAAGTCCTGCTGCGGTTGGGGGTTCTGCAGCTTGTCTGGGACCTCCAGGTGTACTGTGTCCTGCCCCTCTCCCGCTTTCGTCCAGGCGAATTTGGCCAGTTAATTCTGGGCTGTTGGTTTGGGTCCCTTACCGCTCGCCATTTCCAGGCAGCCCAGTGAAGGTGTGCTGCGATACCCGGAGTTCAGTCCCAGTAGTCTCCGCCGCCTGCCCAGGGGGGTTTTGTCCCTCTAGCGGCCTGTCGGGTTTCGGGGTTCCTGGTCCCCGGTTGCACAGCTACATCGCCGATCTCGGCAACACTTCTGGTTGCGGGCTTCTTGGGGTACGAACCCTCACCGGTTACAGACCGGGCCGTTCCTTCTCTTCACGTTGCCAATTATGCCCTTTGCTTTAAGTTTAGAGGCTTTTGTTGCACCCTTCCTCAGATTATGAGGGTCACTCGTGATGTCCACTGTCTGCTGTAGGGGCCAAGGGGCACTGTTCCCAGAGAGCCGACAAGAAGGACCTGCCCGGCCTCTGAAGCCCGGGTCTCTGTTTGTGACTCCCCCGATCAGCGCTCATTGTGTGCTCGTTACCCTCTCAACATGGTTGCACAGTGCTATTGTCTAGCTGCACGCTGAGGCCTTCCCGCAATAACCGGGCCTCCCTGTCACTTTCCAGGCGTTGTATCCCCCTGATCCAGTCGCTCTCTTCACCGCTGCCTCAGGCGGTTAGGCACGGGGGTGCCGCCAAATCCCGCTGGAGTCGGGGGATGTAACTGTAGTTTACCTTCACTGCAGGCATGTGTCCTGGAACTATTGCGGCTGGTGCGCCAGCAGGAAGGGTCCTGTAGGCCTCTGAAGCCGGGGCCTCGATTACCTCACCAGTCGGCTCTCCACTCCCCCGCTTGTCGTTGCGGACTCGTCTCCCAAACGCCAGAGCCAGAAGGTATATTTGCTTGGTCCGTATATCGGCCCTCCCACTGTGTTCAGGCCCCGCCAACAGGTTGAGGGAGTCCGATTACTGCTAGACACAGCACTCCACATCCTCGGTAGCGTCAGGCAACCGCCATGTTCTTCCGGAGCTCCGGTCACGCTGAAGCCGCCCCTCTTCTCTCCGCCGTTCTGATGCCAGACACAGTTCACTTGTCGCCGCCCGTGAAGTCATTATTGTTGGATATGCGACGAGGGCTCTGGATCCTCGCTAGTGCGCGGCCATTCCTGTTGGCTGCTAGCCACGCCCCCCCCTTAAATACATCTTTTAAGCAATCTGTCCACAGCTCTTTTAAGATGAGGTCTTCCTCTGGATTTTGTTATTTTTAGTAGTTGGGTGTTTGTGCCTGTTATCAGTTAATATTTATATATTCTGTTAATTTGCAGCAATCTCAAGTTTATTTCCAACTTTTTTTTAGAGATTGTGTGAAAATGCACAGTATGCCCAGGTCAATGTTCGTCAAATGCCATTTCCCATAGTGTCATACGGTTGGTTAGGGGTTTAAGAGGGTAGGTACAAAGACTGTGGCAGCACGGGAAAAACCACTGGCAAGTCAGTGAAACAGTGCCCCTGGAGACCAGAATTAGTGAGGTCGGTCCACAAGTGTTGTACACAAAGATCCAAGCCTTGATACTGGATAATGTCCGTTCCATTTTATCTTGCAATTTAAAAAACTTGCTGTTAGAAATGGGTGTCTCTAAGTGGCAGAGGTAGGTACCTTTGTCCAAATAAAATGTAAAATGTAAATTGATACTTGTATAGCGCACTACTCACCCGCAAGGGTCTCAAGGCGCTTGTACGAATACCGCTGTGGAACCCATCCTGGCTTTCCCTGTGAGGTGTCCACTCCTGGGCACCCCCAAGGTGGAGGCCAGGCATCCTTAGCGTTGTGGGGGCCGTTGTGGAGATTAAGCAAGCTATTGCCCAGAGTTGCAGAGTGGGACTCCATGATTGGAATAGGCACCGAGGCGAGAATTATCAGGTCCGAGGAATTTTGAGCCCAAGACCCGCCGAGGCGGGGAATTGAACCCTGGTCCCGGGCTAGACCTCTGCATCAGGGTCTGCCACTCTAACCATTGAGCCAGACCCTTGGTTACATTAGGGACCCTTGGTTCCATTTTATCTCGCTATTTAAAAAACTTGCTGTTAGAAATGGGTGTCTCTAAGTGGCAGAGGTAGGTACCTTTGTCCAAATAGGGACCCTTGCTTCTAGTCAGGGTAAGAGGAATACACTTCTAAAATAACCCCTGCTCACCCTTTTGGTAGCTTGGCACAAGCAGACAGGCTTATCTCAGAGGCAGTGTGTAAAGCATTTATGAACACATACAGTAATACAGTGAAAACACTACAAATGGTCACCGCACCAGTTTAGAAAAATAAGTAATCTTTATCTAAACCAAAACAAGACCAAACAACAAAAATCCACAATACAATAATAAAAATATAACTTTCAGATGGTAGATATAGTTCAGTTCAAAGCAAATTGAAGATGCGACACTTTTCTCACAAAGTACCTGGGATGAGTCACGCAAACAAACAAAACGGGCCGCAGGGAAGGTGTTGCGTCTGTTCCTTACACTCAGGGAAGGTGATGTGTCGGCTTCATGCTCCAGGGGAGGTGATGCATTGGTTCCTTACTTCTGCGCAGGGGAGGTGTTGCACCTGTTCCTTACCGGAGAGAAACAAACTTGGCGCCGCAATGCGATGCTCCGGAACGATGCGTGAACTCTTGCAGCCGCACAGCAGGCCTTGCATCGAAATCGGTGTGTTGGTCTCGGACTTCGGAGATCGGTGCACTCAATGCGACGTGTGGCGATTTCTTGAGCCGTGGCAGGCGCTGCAACAGTTTCTTCGTTAATGTGTCAGAAACAGGTGCAGATGCTTCTCGAAGTTGTGTTACTTTTCCAGCTCTCAGCTGGAAAACAGTCTCTAGAGGTCCAAAACAACAGCAGGCACCTCTTTGCAGTTCAGAACTCCCAGCAAGGAAGTTCAGGGCAGCTGGTGGTGAAGTATTTGTGTCTCTGAGACTTCAGAACAGGAGGCAAGCTCAATTCAAGCCCTTGGAGATCTTCTTCAAGCAGGAGATACAGCAAATAGCAAGTCCTTTTCTCCTTTCCTTGGCAGCAAGTAGCCACTGCAGGCAAACCCCAGACAGCAAACAGCACAGGGCCAGTATTCCTCCTCAGCTTCTCAGGCTCTTCTCTTTGGCAAAGGTTCCCCTTGATTCTCAGAAATGATCGAAAGTTCTGGGCCCCAATATTTATACCACAAAATCCTTTGTTCTCTGGTGGCAGAGAAGCCCTGTGCTAGGTCAAAACCAGTTCTGTCCTCTCTGGTGCAGCTTCCTGGCAGGAGGTGGAGACAGCATTGTGAAAGTCAGACTGGGCCTAGTGGGGTAAACGGGAATCTCCTCCCCCTACTCTAAATGCAGCCCAGGTCTATTCAGCCCAGCCCTGACTCATCAGACTCTCTGGGGCCTCTGCTCCTCCCCAGCCCCTGTCATGCCAGACATGCAATACACAAACCTAGGAGAGCAAAACTGGATGGCTAAGCAAGAAAATACCTACTTTCTAAAATTGGTATTTTCAAACACAGAATGTAAAAATCACCATCACTAAAAGATGCATTTTAACATTCTGAGTTCAGGCATACTAAACTTTATTTTCCAACCTTGTTCCTAGGGGTAGTTATGTTTATAAGATGGTATAAGCAAACTCCCCATTCTGTCCTATGGGAACAGGTAGCCTTGCAATAGTGAAAAACGAAATTGGCAGTATTTCACTATCAGGACATGCCACACTCACCAGGGCATGTCCTACCTTTAACATTCACCGCACTCTGCCCACAGGGGTACCTTGGGCCTACCTTAGGGGTGACTAACATGTAAGAAAAGGGAAGGTTAGGGCCTGGCTAGTGGGTGCTCTTGCCAGGTCAACATGGTCTAGACCGTGAAGAAGGCGAAAGCCGAAACGCGTTGTTTGTGCCATTAAAATCTACATTTTTTGCTGTACTTTGGAGTGTCTGGTATCCTTACTGACAAGGAGGGAGTATCTTCGTATTTATATATATATATATATATATATATATCCAATTACCACTCTGAGGTGCTTTCCGGCACCGGAAAAGAGAGACGGACAACTTCTTCTTATGCTGATACTGCCAGCCGCAGTACCCATTTATTTAAATCCTCTGTCTGGCGCAAAGTTCGAAAAGACGCGTTTCGGCCAACTCGGTGGCCTTGCTCACATGAGCGCGTCGCAAAAGAGTGACGTATTTATTTACAAATGGTGACTCAACAGTCTATTGATTGGTTGATACCTTGTAGCATAGATATAAACATATAGAAAATACTCAAACAGTTCAGCATCAAAATATAAACATTTAAATATATAAACATTTCATTGGTTCCATTAGCAAATTTAAATAAATGTACACATGAAATTGCTTCATCCAAAAAGTAGCGGAGGAAACAAGAGAGACAAGCGCTGAGATTATATCACTATGCCTCCGAAATTAGTTGTTCACAGTTCAAGCTAGAGCGTTGAATAATGACAATAGGTCAATTAATGGCAACTCCCTCTGCACAAATGCATTCTGTTGTTGCAAAGCTTACATAAAAAAGCATAAATCATTAACTAGTTATGATCGACATTCAATGCCCTAGTCTTATTTAGAACGATAAATAATTAGTAGTACAAATACTGAAACTTAGATATATTGGATCCCTGACAACTTGCTGGACCAAAAACATTATATCATGCAATGTATGAAAAACCTCTTAGGAACCTATCTACTACAATTCATAGGCAATAGAGTATATTTTAGTCACCGTGAAGTGTTCAAAGTGCATTGTGTACAGTGTTATCTAAATGATAAACTAAAAAGAAGAAAATAGTTAATTCATGTAAGTGAAGGCAGCGGATTTGTCCATAGAAAATTTAACTGTAACTGTAAATCACATTCAGCTAAAGGCTATGATCAAGACAAAGTCAAAAGCCAGATAAACTAATTTCCTTTAAGGGATTAAACACCACCTTAATTGGAATTAACCGAAGAAGGGAAAACACTGAGCAGTAACTGCTATGTAAAGTTTTAAGTGGATGCAATTAGAGATAATGATGTAGATCTTCACATAAATTGAGACCCCTCTGGGCCTTAGAGTCTAGCTCAACTATATATCTTGTTTCCAGTTGTCTCAGATGTTTTTCGCGGTTGCCACCACGTTTGTTGGCTGGAACATTGTCTGTCTATAACAAAGTATTGAAGAACACTGAGTTTGTTATCGTGTTCCAATTTGATATGACGGGCCACAGGATATGTGGGATCAGAATTTACTATAGCACGCAAGTGCTGTAAAATTCGTACATACACCTGTAACTTGGTGCTACCCACATAGCGTAATCCGCAAACACATTGAAGAATGTACACAGCGTAGTCCGTACGACAAGTATAATGCCCTCTAATATTGATAGAGACATCAGAGAATGGGGTACAGTAAGATTTTGTGTTTACTCCAAACTTACATGCCCTGCAGGAGCTGCACTTATAGAAACCCTTTTTGGGGGACAACCATGTACTTTTAGTGTCTAGTTCAGGGCTAGTTTTAACTAAATCACTTCGCATAGAACGTGCCTTGCGATAAGTAAAGTTTGGCTGTGTTGGCAATGTTTGTTAAAGCACCGTGTCAGTTAAAACTAAAGGCCATTGTGAATTAATGATGGTTCGAATTACATTAGTTTGCCTACTATACGTGGAAACAAATCTACATGTCGTGTTGCCTGCATTGGCTACGCTTTCATCATTGGGAATGTGACTCTCTGAAAGTATGGAGTTCATGTCACATCCTGATTTGGTTAGTAATAATGCCTGTCTGTCTTTACTGTTTGCCTTCCTAAGGGCCATATCCAGTTTTTTTGCTTTATATCATCTTTCTAGGAACCTGATTCTTGCTGATTCTTGAGCTATTGCTAATTTGTCGTACTGCAGGCTCTACGTATTCTCAAGAACTCCCCATAAGGGAGACTAGAGATTGTATGGTGAGGGTGAAAGCTAGTGGCGTATAATTAGGTGTTGCCAGCCGTTGAATTTCTGTAAAGACATGTCTCTATTGCATCTTTATGTATGTAAATGGTGAGATCTAAAAAATTCACTGTCAAAGGGTCAATATGAGAGGTGAAGTTCAAATTCAAATCATTACAATTGATCACATCAATAAAATCGTTGGCCTGCGAAGATGTACCGTCCAAACGATAAATATATCATCGATATATCTCCACATCGATACCACATGTTTATCATACAGTTCCTTGTGGATGCCCCTGAGGACATGCTCCTCCCACCAACCCACATGCAGGCATGCATAGCTGGGAGAGAAGCATGCCCCCATCGCCACACCCTGTCTTTGTTTGTAGATATGCCCATCAAACATAAACATGTTATTGTACAAACACCAAAGTATCATTTTATGTAGGACCTCATTGTGTCAATACATCGAAATGCAGCGTTTCCTTAAAAAAATGATCAACTGCAGACAATCCATCACTGTGTCTAATACTCGTGTATAGAGACGTGATGTCTAGCGTCAACAACATATACTCCCTGGACCATTGGATGGAATTCAATTTAAGCAGAAAATCTTTAGTGTCTCTAATATAGGTAGGTAATCCCACAACATGTTCCTGTAAAAAATGATCCAGAATAACGTGAAGTGTTTTCAAAAATACTGTCTTTGGCTGAGATAATCGGGCGACCAGGAACTGGATCAATTTGTTTATGTACTTTGGGGATGAGATAAAAAGTGGGCAAGAGAGGAAATTCTTTAAATAGAAAATTCAGTTTGTCTTTGGTAATAAGCCCCTCCCGTTTCCAGAAGTTCAGATCTTCTCTATAATCTCTATTAATCCTCCCAACATCTGCAGCGTTGGAAAGTTCATAGCAGTCTTGGTCATTAATATGTCTGAAAGCTTCCTTCCTATATTGATCTTTGCCCCAAAGGACGATATTGCCTCCTTTGTCAGAGTTATTAATAACAACAGAGGCATTGGATTTGAGTTTATCCATAAATTGAAAGTATTCCTGATTCTTCCTGGATTTCGAATTAAACTTCGCTTTTCTGGTTTTGACAAAGTTTTTTCAGTTCGTCAGTGATGCGTTCGTGAAAAATATCGAGCGCATCACGGGGCATAGTAGGAACAAATGAAGAAGGCGCCTTAAAGGGACTGTTGCCTGAAGCCGCTAGATTAATTCCTTCAGTATCGGCAACCACTTGTGTATTGGGAGTGCCCTCAATTCTATTCGTGGATTCATTGTGTAAGGCATGTAGCGTAGAAAGTAGTGGAAGTTCTTCAACAGTTAAGGCAGGATGAATTAATCTCGATGGTTTATCTTGGACAGACTTGCCGTGGTTTTTGATTGTGTAGAATTTAGTTAGTTTGAGTTTACGGATAAATTTATAAACATCAATCCTCTTTTCTACATAGTTGAAATTACTCTCAGGACAATAGCTCAATACCAATGCCAGAAGTTGTTTTTCAGCTAAATTAAGTTGGATGTCGGTGAGATTGAAAATTGTTTGATCGATTGCTTCAGGGGTCATTACCAGTTTTTCTTTCTCCTCTGCTGCCCTCTGCCTTTTGGATTTGTTGCATTTGCGCCTTCGCTGATTTCTGTTCTTCCGTGTTGTGAATTTGGATTTCTCGGTCGTAAGTACATTTTGCGCTGTTCCCTGATAAAATCCATTTCTTCTGTTAGAGTTAGGGGCCCCAAGTTGCTTCTAGTGTTACCTTCCGAAACTCCACTACGTTCTGAATCTGTGTCACTAAGTAAGTTGCTGATGTCAGAGGTGGAAGACATGAGAGTATCCGATGTACTGGCAATCGCTTGCGTTTGTTTAAAAACTTGAACGATCCCTTTTTGTTTTTTAACATAGTCATACTTCCGGGCAAACGTGAACACTTGGCCCTGCTCGTAGTCATTCTTATCTCTAGCAAACTTGAATGCTTTTCTGGCTTTGATTACTTCCTCCTGTTTGTTGATCCGATCAGACATATCCGACATACATTTTTCAATGGATTCTTTGTTACTAGGCGTCTTGAGTTGTTCTATTTTCTGTTGAATTCGGCCAATCTCAAGAATGTTTACATCCCTGTCAATTTTGGCATACTTAACTAGTAAACATACTAGGCGCATTGACGCTTCCAAATTGCTATCTGCCCATTCTTTGAGTAATAACGGGTTAGGGCTTTCGAAGCTGGGTGCCAGCATGATTCTGAGGCCCCTTGGCACTCGACCAACCTCATTTTACTTTTCTAGGGATTTGATTTCCCACCATTTAGTAAGTTCGCTGCGTTTATGTTTTTCCAATGCCTTTAGGAGACTTTTCATATCTGATCCTTGTACAGTGTCAACGGTTCTCCGATTACCATTGTTAGTAGTTCTGGGTATATTAGTACCTAAATAAACGTTTGAACAAATGACCCATCTCCCTTAACTACAGTGAGGTCAACTTTTCAGGAAACCTTCATTAAATGCCACTCATTAATTCACCTCCAATGACCTAAAATGTTCTGCAATCATATAAATCTACTTCACCTGACCAAACATTGTTTTCCTCTATTTACTTCAACAGTATTAACTAAACTAATCATTTTCCCATAAATGGTTACTGTTTGACGTCCAACGAATCACCCTCTTAACAAGTCTATATCTCGCCCCTATTAATGGTTCACCGCAAATAACCATGAAGACATATCCTCTTAATTAACCAGTATCATACTCCACTCCAATACTCTAATCAGACTTCAGTGGGACAAGGTGAACAGTAAACATTCAGATTCAAATAGTTAATATGAATTGACTTTAATGACACAATCTTCCTAGAAAACATGCAACAAACTCAAGTGTACCCGGTCCATGCGCGAGTAGCTCATCCATACTTAGGGTGTCCAACTGTCCCATTTTCTGAAAGTTAGTCCCACATTTGGGTGACCTGTCTTTGCTTGCACTCGGCTGGTGCAGGCCCCCAAATGTCTCACCATTCACTGCTCACAGATAGCTGCCTGAAGGGTCACTTCGACCAGTCTGGCAGGGTGTCCATGTTGCACTATTTCAGCAATTTATGAGCTGTTAAAGAAATGCCTAAATGGCTCTAGAAGACAGGTGCTGCAGCACAGGCGGGTTGTTGCACAATGCTTCTTAAGAGACATGTTCACTTTCGGAGATGCTAATAGGGAATTTGGACTCTTGCAGTTACACAGCCCTGAGTGTGTGTATGAAAACCAAGGCATGTCCTGTGAAAATTTCCTTGGTGTTTGCTTTCATTGCATTAAAATGGTTTCTACGTGCACAAATAATTTTCAGTCCAGGGGACAGACATAGGGAGAATATAATTTTGAGAAGGCTAAAGAGTTTGGTTGGAGAACCAGACCGTAACGCACTACTTCATGTTTCAAAGGCTATTCATTTACCACCATATTACATTTTAGTAAGTAGACCATGAGAGTAGGCACTGTCTTACCATTAAAAATGTTTCATACCAACAATGCTCCAATTGGAACAGTCCAGCCTGAACTGCCAGGCCAGGTCCTCCCTGGGTTCCTTGCTCACTGTGCCACTGGAACCACGCTGTACCTGCCTGATGAGCCCTAATCAGGGCAAACCCAGTCTTGGGTTACTTGTGTTCTGGTTCAGGTAGAACAAGCTTTAGCACTAGTAGCACCCAGTGCGACAATCTACTTTGGCACCCCCCAATGACATTCCTCTCGAAGAATTCCCTAACTACCACCCTCTGACTGTGACCCTACTCTCTCCATAGCCGCCCTCTCACATGTAATTCATTGGTTTTATAGCGCTATAAATTCCAGTGTAGGGTGTCGGAGCACTTGAAATCACACACACATTATACAGAGACAATTGATCATACATGTGTTAGTCAGCCTACAAGAAATTTTCATAAGACAATGAAGATTTCAAGGTGTAGGAATCATACGTTATCCATAATAGTAAGCAGTGTATTTTAAGATTGTTTGGTCAGGAGAAACACAAACTCTGGATTTAAAACATACCACAGTGGTTAGGCTTGGATCTATTAATAGAAATGTTTTTTTACCTAAACTAACTCTTTTTTAGTAACATTAGGATAATGAAAGACTGAGAAAAACATAAGGTTCCCATCCAATGCATTGCAGTTGGTATGCAGCTCTTTAATTACAGTTCATAGGTCAATGTGCTATATCAGGATTGTAACTTATGACTTGCAAATAAGAATCGGATCTCTATGACAAAAGCAGTAACCCACTGAGCTATCCACATAAAATAGTTCTGTGCTCTCCATGGTACACGTTCTTTCTAGCAGTCATATTAACCCTCTGCACTACTTTATGAGGCAGTACTGCCATTAGACGAAACTGCATCTCTCTCCAGCAGGAACATTAACCACCAGAGTTATCTTGACATTTTTTTTTTTTTTTTTTTTTGGAAAACCTTTATTTAACAGTATGTGCAGACAAATACGGGCCTACAACCCTCAGGCCGGCCTCGACAAAAAAAAAAGGGCACATCAGCAAGCAATTATACGATTCAGCAGCATATCAGTACAAGCACGAATAGACCAGATTACGTTATACACAATTGTGCCGCCGAGCGCCAGGATGATGAGGTTTAAGTTTTATAAAGTTTTGAAATAAGTCCATAGCAACAGGTCTGAAAGGATCCGAATCAGAGCAATACAGTTAGGACTATAGTGGGCAACGATCATCAGAAGAGTCAGCAAGCATTATCCGTAAGGTAATCAATCGCACTCAATAAAATTAGGATAGAAAAGAAGCATATCACATGACGATCCCCAAGCACTACCCACAAGTTCCCAATCCTCCCCTCGACCCAAGAAGTAAGAAAGGAAAGAACAAACGAGAAAGGTAAAGAGTAGAAAGGGAGAAAAGAAAGAGAGAAAAGAAAGAAAGAAAAAGGAGGCCCATAGAAAAAAAAAAAAAAAAACCAACAAGGAAATATACCCCCCACCCTACACGCATGCAGAGGCTACGGCCTACCCCCCCCTAGCAGTGTGTCTGTCGCCCCAAAAGAGTACCCGAAATGTAGGAGAAGAGAAAGAGAAGAAAAAGAACAAGCATTTGCAATGCAATAGGTCTCGCATTTACGCGAGTTTGAGCTCTTGACATTGCAAATACCAATTCCTTTTATTTTTGTTTTAGTTTTTAAAACATAGATAGAAGGCATTGTCATTTACAATGCCACTAGCTTAAACTCGCGTAAATGCGAGACCTATTGCATTGAAAATGCTTGTTAAATATTCCAACCAAGCTTACCTCCCGTTTGGTTTAACACGTTGTCACTTTACCTAAGTTATAAGGTCATCTATTCCTTAATATGCAGAAAATGTTGGAATGTTTCCAATGCGCAAAATAACCTTTACAATTCTCCATGTTCTTGTTATATTTCCATTTGTGAAATCTAGCTTATCGCTGTTTGCATGGCAATCACAGGCAGGAGACTGCCTCAGAGTGCTAATAAAAGACGTGATCACAAAGTCCTAAGCTCCCTGCATGTACAGCTCAGCTCATGTCCCCAGAGTACTTTTTATTTTACAATTCCTCTGAAAATAAGAGCATTTTACATCACTCATCATTATTGATAATTACTTGATGAGTTTCAAACATAAAGCATAAGAGCATTGCTCAGCTTCATAAAAGGACATTTCCATTCATCGGCTTGCAATGCAATAGGTCTCGCATTTGCGAGAGTTTAAGCTATTGGCATTGTAAATAACAATGCCTTTTATTTGTTGGTTTTAAAAATAAATACATAAATAAAAGACATTGTCATTAACAATGCTAATAGCTGAAACTCTTGCAAATGCAAGACCTATTGCATTGCAAATGCTTGTTCTATTTGGCAGGAAAACAGTCAGATTTTAGAACTTTTCTTGAGCATTAAAGCCAGTGAAGGTGCAATAGAATCGGCTATATCGTGCAACACTTTAGTGGGGCAAGGGTCCGAAGGAGCTTCGTAGTTGAATATTTTTATACGTTTGATCATGCGTTTAGTGGAAATTGTAGGAAATTGAAGAGCTGGGCGGTTAGGATCTGAGGGAGTGGCAACTGGGACTGAGTGATCTGTCCCATTGATAACTTATGTAGGCCTGAATCTCCTAAAACCTCTAAGGGCAAGACCTCATTGTCGTTCTTGTAGGACCAAATGTTTTCTACATTACAGGTATTTGAAATTGTCACCTTCAACTTCTTAAATTGAGACAAGTCCAGTGGGGAGCTCCAAGATCCATCTAGGGGCTACTTCTCTCCTGATTCAACCCGACGCACCTTGGAGAAATATTGAATGGGTTACATACAACCACTGGCTCAAATTAAGCACTGCTTACAACAGGCTGTACCGTGGACCCTGGCGAAGATTTCAAAATTAAGGATGTGGAAAGAGACATATTTTTGGGAATTTGCAGTTATTTTAAGATAAGTCACGTTTACAGTCTAAGGCACAGGGAGGCAAAGAGGTGCTCCCTGAATCACACAAATCTTGGACAAATGTTGAAGCTGGGATTATTGTAAGTAGGAAAACCAAAGGGGATGATGGACGGAGTGTTGAACATTGCAAGCACTCACCCCCAGTCAACTGATGAGGGTTTAATTCATCATCCCCTTTGGTTTTGCATTATTGTAAGTAGGTCCAAATGCCCTAGGGTCAGCCATTAGTGTCTGCACTCTGCATTCTCAAACGTCATGGAGCAGCACACCCTCTCTTAAATGTGCTGTAACTCAGTCCTCTTGCGGGTGTTAATCTCTGGCATCTGTCGCCTGACTGTATTTATTTTGCGCAACACGCTATAGTGTTGCCACATTTATTTGTAACCCTGTCTCCTGCCTGGAACGTTTCTTTTTTCGTCTCGCATTGAGAGTTTCTTATTGTTGATTTAATGGATGTCTGGTATGTGTTTATTGCCAGCGGTTTTTATTGTAGCATAAAAGGGCAGATATTTGGTCTGCGGTATTTGTATAGTTGAACAGCAACTGGACAGGCCTTTCTTGGCAGAGATTCCCTCAAATATGAGGGGGTGGGCGGGCCGTTGTCCCCCGGGGCACTATGTAGGTAAGATAGCAGTGGGTGAACTCCGGGTGCTACTCCTGTTCTAATAAGAATACCAGAAATTGTTGGTAGAGAAGACCAGCTTGGTGAGTTCGAAATATATTTAAAAGATTGAACAGATTCTTAAACAAACTTTGCATCCTTAATTTGTGTTTGAATACATGACAGACACCTTTGCTTACCATTCGACAACATTCAAAAGCATGGCTCAGCGAGCCATAAATATGTGGTCCTCGGCAGGTCACTGGGTTAATCCTGGCCCTTGCAGGCTCATCTTCCCAGGGTTATTATACTCGATAATACAGACACCAGTTACATACAGTGCTGCAAGCCGACGGAAGTGTAGAATGAACCGCTATGTTAAAACAAGTCAATATTTATTATTTGAGCACTTAAGTAGAGTAATTAAAATAGGGAGCAGCAGCCAGGATTATACATCAGGGACAGCTCGAAAGGACAACTTTCTCTCTGTCCTCGAGAAGAGAAGGGGCATGGTGACATATCAGCTGGGCCAGCCTCCTATTTGCATATTCTCGAGGGCTTTGTGTAAAAATAAAGTATTAGCCGCTGTTAAGACGTGCATTTTTAGCCGCTCCACGTGAATTCTAATGGCGCTGGAGGGCTTGGAAGAGGGAAGACCTCCTCGCGGTGAGAGCCAGGCGCTGGCGACGGCAGGGGAACAGATTGGGGGGAGAGGGGAGATGTGGACTGGGGCTGCCAGCGAAGGAAAGGGGTGAGGGCATCGGAGAGTGCCAGGGGTCGGCGCCAGGACAGAGCGTGTAAAAGAGCTCAGTGGACACCTCCGAGGGTTGCATTAAACTGTGGAAAGGGGTGAGGGCATTGGAGAGTGCCAGGGGTCGGCGCCAGGACAGAGCGTGTAAAAGAGCTCAGTGGACACCTCCGAGAGTTGCATTAAACTGTGGAAAGGGGTGAGGGCATTGGAGAGTGCCAGGGGTCGGCGCCAGGACAGAGCGTGTAAAAGAGCTCAGTGGACACCTCCGAGAGTTGCATTAAACTGTGGAAAGGGGTGAGGGCATTGGAGAGTGCCAGGGGTCGGCGCCAGGACAGAGCGTGTAAAAGAGCTCAGTGGACACCTCCGAGAGTTGCATTAAACTGTGGAAAGGGGTGAGGGCATTGGAGAGTGCCAGGGGTCGGCGCCAGGACAGAGCGTGTAAAATACCTCAGTGGACACCTCCGAGAGTTGCATTAAACTGTTAATTGAGAGCTGAGGGAGGGAGGGCGAGAGAGAGATAGAAAGGGGGAGGGAGATAGAGAGACTTGATGGAACGACGGAAGCGGGGAAAGCGCTGCTTTAAAAAAGCTGCAATAATAACATGCGCTCCCATTACATAAAGTTGTCTCCAACCCGTGAAATAACCGCAGTGTAACATAGCGTCGTGCTTAATATCAGTGCCTGCAAAGTAGCTTAATCCCATGTTATCCAAAGCGGTGAAAGTGAAAGCAATGGAGCAGAGCATCAAAGGGCTGGATGAGAAGGGAGGGGGGAATGCAAGGGTCAAAGAGGCAGGGAGAGCGACGTAAAGCCATATGGCTGCTTTGCGCGCGTGCACGCCTCGTGCACTGTAGCTCTATGCCGGGGAAGCACTTTCAAAAATCCACTTACAAAATATCTCAAAGAGACAGCTTTCGCTGTCTCAGCGAGACCTAAAAAGAATGTCACGGTTGATCGGAGGAGGGCCAAGGATCTATTCAATACAAGCAAAATCGTTACCCGCGGTCACCCAACCCCAGGCCCCGACCTAACACCCTGCTACATGTACCTCCAACAGTCACAAGTCCCAGTCCCAGCCATATACGTATCAATGTGCAACAAGAAAAACCCCCTTCCTCAGCCTTGGCCCCTTCGAATCTGCAGTCCAACAGAGTCCAATTGCAGTACAGCCAACCTGGACGGGATGGGCCACCATGGAGTCCGTTGCAGCAATCGAGGGGTAAGAAACAAGTCAAACTGGAGCGAAGCTCGATAGTAAAGGACCACAGAATGCGCCGCTGCTATGCGGTGGCTAGCACAACAGGGAGCAGGACGATGCATAAATCCCAGAGTAGCGGCCGGCCGATGTACAGGAAGCAAGTCCAGGAGGACGCTCAGAGACGTGGCACCAATGGACAAAGGAGATGGGCAAAACGGCGGCTGAGGCACAAGCTCCGGCCATACCAAGGGAGCAGGATTGTCAGACTCCTCCAGGGCAGAGCCGAGGAGTACCGCAGCGGGCACTGGGACACGTCCCCCCGTCACTGCCACATACCTCAACTCGGGTGATCCACCGACAGTCGACTGAAGATGTGGCTTAACATGCCGCACTGGAGAGTCATCACGGCCAGCTGAAAAAGTCCGATCAAACCGGTCCTCCAAACCAGTGGCAGAGTCGCGGAAGGCCAACCACAGGTCCTCCAGTGCTGCCAGGATGTCGCGAAGCCCCAGCGGTGGATCAAGGATGGAGGGTGCTGTTGCGTCCGCCATCTTAGGCAAGCAACCATCGAGCGCCCCGGGAAGCAAGCCCCCTTCACCAACCATCAGTATCTGGAGGGTGATAAGCTCTCTGCGGGGCCCCGGTGGTGCAGGAAACGTGGAGGCAGCCGGTCGTGGAAGGCTTCAAGGACAGGGGAATCTGTGGTGCAGGGAAACCCACCGGCGAGACCAGGGCTTCCGATGCAGAAGATGGCGTCCGCTGCTGTAGGCTGCAACAAAGAAGCGATCCCGGCCCTCTCCCAGCTGGGCCGGGATACAGTATACGGGAGCCGGATACAATGTTGCGAGCGGGGCGCGCTGGGCAGCCGAGCATGAAAAAGGCTGCTGTGAGAATCCCAGCGCCGCGCTCCAGGTCCGGTGTACCGGCTCCTCCCTCTCCACAGCGGCCGCTGCTATCGTTGTCGCCGCCGGCCGTCCCCACTAAACAATGGCCCGGCCGCGACCGCCTGGAAGGCCGGAATGGAGACCGGGGCCCAACTCCGCCGGGGCAGCTCCGTTTTCGACCGGAGTCAAAGTATCGTGGTCAGGGACGTGGCGCAGGGAAGCGTAGGGCTCGGAGGCGCAGGATTCTTGCCAGGATATCGACGAAGGGCGAAAGGGTCGGCAGAGCCGAAGAGCTAGGCGGCCATCTCGGCTGCAGGCTAGGCTCCTCCTATCTTGACATTTTTAATGTTGCCTGAAACCTGTCCCACACACAAGCAACTCTGCAGCAGGTGCTTTTAAACCCATTAGTTATTTCAAAATGCCACCTCCCCCTCCAGAGGTCAGCGCCAGCTGTGTCTGCACCGGTCGCACCACCCTAAAGCCTCCCTGGCTGAGATTAATTCAAGCACTCCATCCATCACTTTGTTTAGTGATGCATCACTTTGCCATACGATATTCCTTTAAAGCCAGACCTAGCGGCATGCCAGTGTTTTTTTTTCATTCACCGATACAAACTGGTAAATAACATTTTGTAGATTTGCGCATGAGTGGTACGCACACCTACAATATGACATGACCACCGACATAGCGCTGCAAGCCATGCTGCACAGCTTTGGGGATGCTGTACCGCACGGATAAAACCCTCTGGGAAAGCCAATAGGTCCCAAAGGCGAAACCTATTGGCTTTTCCAATGCTTGTTTATATAGCACTTGCTAACTGTATTGTGTTTAATCCAAACCCCCCAATATTTTCATATAATGGGGGAACAAGCAGCAGTAGATTGTGAGGCCTTTTCTTTACATTGTTGACGTTAGGTGGTCACTGGGCAGTATCCCTGGTGGATACTGTTGTTAACCACGTGTGTGTCAGCTTTGAAGGCTAGTTCATTCCATCTGGGTGACAGTTACTCATTTCGTTACCTTGTCTCTCCAAAAGTGCCAACAGCGAGCAGTCCAGCTTGGTAAATGGGTCGGAACTCAGAAGTACTATGACACAATAATCAGGCCAGTAACTGTAGGAGCTATTATATCTTTAAAAGGGTCTAATTTAGAAAATGGGCCTATGGAATCTAACCCCACAAATGTATGTACTACATGACTCATTGCTCCCTACCCTCCCCTTCGCACGTAGAGTGTCGATATGTGTGGAAGTATCCTGCATAGTGATACGGATCTGCAGAGTTGATTTTATGAGGCGATACACTGGACTACAAGTCCCAGACTGCACAACAAAAACATCAGCTAGGTAAACTACCCTCGCATGGACATGGAAAACCTAAAAAAGCTGTAAATAGTCCATATATTTGACATGTTGTTTTACACAAGTTTAATTTGAAAGTAAGACTCAGTGACCTATCCTACAGCTAAGGCTACAATTACCCCTTTTGGAGGGTGGAAACGTTGAACCGTGTAGTCAAGGTCAGACTGACCTATAGGACAATCAGGCTGTGCGCAATGCGCTCCTCTGACAGATTAGTGTGTGAGCCGCTTTTTTTTTTTTAAAACATTTTTGAGAGCAGGTTTTTTGGACGGGGGGAGGGGGGACTGGTTTTTCTGCTGATTTCCACAATATTGCCACAAACGTTCCCTGCAGCAAACGCAAATGGATGCGGTCTCCAATACATCGCAAAAATACCAATACAGCGTGCATTTAAAAGTTCGAAACTGGCCTGGTTTCAAAATGTAGCCCATTTTTAGCTATCTTGTTTGCTAACGCGGGCCGGGGAGGACGCTTTTATTTTAGTGCCTGTGTCAATTTTTTCCACAGTCGTACTCTGGGCGTTGTACGAGTTTGAATTCCTAGTTGAGCACCTCCCCTCTCCTGCCTCGCCCTCTCCCTTCCCAAGAGTCCCTCCCCCTCACCACAGTTTACCTTATCGAACGACGTTGGTAGGTTATGAAAATCCACTTGCAGCATGTTCCCGACGAAGGGCCATGACGGAGGGCCGGGTGGGTAGGAACTCCCGCCTTTCCTGCGCTTCATGAAGTCTGCTAAAAGGATGAAGGTGACGAAGAAGAGGAACAGGGAGGGAGCGTGAAAGCAGGAGGCCAGTTGGCTCTTGAGGGCAGCCAGCAACTCCATTATTTCCAGACTCCTCTGCGTCTCTCTTCCGGGCTCCGCTGTGCTTTCAGCTTCTCTGTTTCACAACAGGTCCCTGCCGTGCCCTGTATGAACTCGTAGCTCCGCCCTTCACCTTTGCTCCAACCTCTGCTGCTTTCCGCTGTAAAAGCATTGCTCTTGTTATCTCTATTATTCTCACCTTTTAGTTCCTTACTTTGTCTTCTCCACTTCTCTCTGATACGGGTTTGTTTAGTGGGACCTTTTCTTATTCTTACAGTCTTTCTGTTTTGCACAGGCTGACCAACTGGTATGGGTGCAAATTCAGAACAGTGAGTGTAAAAATTCAGGACAAAGGGTCAAAATTCAGGCAGGAGGTCACATTTCATGACAAAAGGTATGTTTTACAGACACATTGGAGGAGGTCCCACAATAGTATATAAGTAAGTAAATAGACTACCACTTAAGTACAAGCCAAAATAAGTTTATATTAGGTTGAGACAATAGTGCACTTACCGCTTTTTCAATATGAACGCAGCTTTGAGCAACTGTGCAGGTTTTTTGGGGGGTATTTCATATGATCTATTTATATGGTTAATTCACTGGGTTGTCCAGTCTGATATTTTGTTTACAATTCATGGTTTCTGATTAGGCATGTTTGGGGAGAGAAATGGTCGGGAAGATCTGCTCGGATAGACATTGTGAGACGTAAAAGCGGCACGCATGGGATGAAGCTATTTGGGACCTGCAGTGCTGGACTAGAGTGCAGTCCTCCGAGTGACCAGCTTAATGTGTCAGATCACTTCAAATACACAATTTTTGTTCAGCTGGTGATGACTGGTATAGTACTGAGTGATGGGTAAGACCCATAGCGGAGTGGTCTTGTATGAGGGTAAGAGCATAAAGCAGTAAAAGGGAGTTATTAACCATCCTGCATGAGCTATAATTGGCTGCACACTGCTGAGTGTTATGGTCAGAGCGGTTAGATAGGACTTGACAATACTATATCATACCCTGGCTAGCCATATATCAGCCCTTCTTATTTTAGCTGTATATTGGAAATAGTATACTAATTGGATCGGTTAATTTCTGTGAGCTTTAAACTGCAGATTCTCATTGATGCACAGAAGTGTGCTACAGACTAGAAACTGTATACACTGTTGAGGCATTATTGTAGTGCAGAAAGAGGCACTGTCTTTTACACACAAAACATATTCCATTGAAATGGAAGCAAAATCTCATCATGCAGTTTTACTGATAAATCTATATAGCGCACAAATACTAAAGTGTGGAAATGTGATTTCAGCATATATGTGTCATTTGAACATCACCAAGTAAAGTGTCTTGATTGTTTTGATCCTATTAAAACTCTGTTTCCTGCACACTTCTGAATTACAAACTAGTGGTCCATTTGTGGTTTCCTAACTGCTGATATGTTTTGAAACATTTGCACAGTTTATTTACAGATATTTAAAAGTTTTGTTTGTTACAAACTGACAGCTTTCAGCCTTTGTTTACGCGCCCCAAGAACATTTGGGAAGACATGGTGCATTCTACAACACATTTGTCATTATATATCAATTGTATTAGCTTATAAAGCATAGTAAATAATGACTTTACTGTGCACCAGAATACGATAAGCTTTGTTGGGGCTCTTCAATGATTCCCTCACTATCACCAATAGTGTCTCTCATCTCTCCACAGCCCCTTTCTCACATGTATCTCATTTGTTTTATAGCCTCTCTCGTACTGGTATAAGATGTCGGAGCACTTTACATCACACACACACATGCATCATACGTGTGTAAGTCAGTGTATAGAACATGTTACATAAGGCAAAGAGTGCTTGGTCTGAAGAAGCACAAACTCAGGATTCAGAACATATCACCGTGGTTAGGGTTAACTTTAATGATAAGAATTTATTCCTACCCTAACAAACCTTTTTTAGCAGGATATCCGGATTATCAGGATAATGAAAGACAGGGTAGGAAACATAACTTTGTAGCCTGTACCATGCAGATGGAATCCAGCTCTTTGATGGAAGTTCATAGCTCACTGTGATAGATTACATATGTAATTTATGAACTGCACAGTAACAAAAAATTCTCGGTGACAAAAGAAGTAACCCACTGAGCTCTGCACATAAAATACTGTTCTTTGATATGCATGGTACACATTCTTTGCAGCAGGAATACTAACCCTCTGTGCTACCTTAGATGATTCAAAACTCCCATCTGGCTCCAGCAGGTACATTAGTCACCAGACACTGGTGAACCACACCTGAATATGTGAGGCCGCTTTTATTGTTGCCTGAAAACTGCTGGATATACAAGGAACTTTGCAGTGCCTACCATCTGTGTGCCCATCCATATCCAAACTTATTCCACCATTTGCAAACGTGTCCATCATGTATCTGTCCATCCATCATTTTACTCATCCATCCCTTCATCCACCCTTTCACTCATCCATCCATCATCCATTCCATCCGTACACTCATTCATCCACTCTTCCACCCATCCAGCCATTCACTCATCCATCCAGCCATTCACTCAGTATCAGTATCAAAATCTTTATTTCGATGGTTTAAAAAATCATAAAAAGTACATATTATAAAATACAATAACATATAATCTATACATTTCATTATTGTAAAAGTGACCATCGACCAAACTGTTTAAATTTCTATAAAATACAATGTAGAATTAAAAATAGATTAGTCTCTAGTGTTCCTTAGTCTTACAACAGCTTTCAAAAAGCTTACTATTGAGCATAAAGTATGCATGTCATTTGCTCTTTGTAGGAACAACAGGGCTACTTTCGCATGACGGAATTTTCCATGTTTTAGAATATCGACCAAAAACATACGCCTAGGGGAACGATAAAATGGACACAATAATACAAAATGAAGGGTGTCCTGCGGAGACAAATTGTCGCAGCCGCAGGCACCCTTCTGCTCAATAGTTGCAGTAAAACCAGACGGATAAGATAAAATATTATGCAACAAATTGAGCCTAAAACGACACATTAAAAATCTCTCCTGCTGCGAGGGGACATGGTTGAGCCTCCGCAGGCCCGGCTGTCTGGCCTCGAGATTCCGGTATAAGCAATGGCTGGTGCCCGACGTCAAGCATATTGGTTTAGTCCTCCTGCTCTCTCTGTAGGTTCCCGGTGCTGCGACACCCCGGATGTGAATGCGCTTTTAAGACCTGTCTTTTGTGACCTGCTTTTGTTCTGTTCTGTTATAAAATCAATAAAAAGATTTTACAAAAAAAAAAAAAATCTCTCCTGCTGATTATGCAGCAAAAATAGGTAGGGTTCCATACCCACTGTGTCTTTAACTAGGCGATGCGCTACAACTGAACGTTTTAATGTTAAGGCTTTGGTTTCCCTAAGCATCTCCCATCTATCCAGCAATAATCTCTTAATTTGTAATTTGCTATTTCTTGTGATTAGAGCAGGGGTACTAAAGAGGGTATGCTGGCCTACGGAATCTAAGGATATTTTGACATATTTCAGCCATGGGATTAGCATTCCTTTGTCCCTTTGTAAACAATCCGTAAGAATTTCCTTGCTTAGTCCAGCATCCGGGTTAGCCCAGATGCTAAGCCAAGCCAAAACTGGTCTAATCTTAACCTGATCTGTGATATATGGGATACCGAGTTCAGAATGGCCAATTTCAGCTGGTATTGTGGGTGGGATCTTCAAGATTCTACGGATGAATTTATCTTCTTCTAATTGTAGCTGTTTAACATCCCTAAAGCCCCACACCTCGGCTCCATACACTGCTTTGGCTATACTTATTGAGCTATATAAGCTCATTACTTGCTCCGGGGACCAGCGTCCCAGTCTTTGGGCAAAATTCATAATTGCACCACAAGACGAAACTAATTTGGTACAATGTTCCTCCAGCAGTGTGTCAAATTGGATTTTCCCATCAAATAATAGGCCTAGATACGGGAAGGTGGTTACAGTGCCCATAGTATGTGTCCCAATATTAAATATCGTTTTTTTAGTCGGTTTCTTGCCTGCGATCAACGCAAAGGATTTACTCAAATTTACGGAAAGATCCAGTTTTTCCATAAAATTTACAAATCCATTAATCCATGTTTGTAGACTTCGCGGAGTCCGAGCAAGGAGGACTGCGTCATCCGCGTACAAAAGGACTGGTATTTGACGCTGTCCTACCCTAGGACAATCAGTTGCCTGGGCTATAAGTGATGACTCCAGGTCGTTAATATATAGTGAGAATAGGAAGGGGGCAAGAATGCACCCCTGCCTTACTCCACTGGAACATGAAAAGGGATCAGTTTGCCCACCTTCCATACTATAGCGAACTCTCGCTGTAGTGTTCCAGTGTAGCTCTCTCAGAATATTTATCAGTCCCTGGTCAATCCCCAAAGCGTTCATCCTTTTCCAGAGCTTGCTTCTGTTCACATTGTCAAAGGCCGCCGCCAGGTCCATAAACCCCATATAAATGGTACCGTTGCTTGCTCTGGTATATTTGGCGACCAGTAGGTATAAATTTAAGCATTGATCACTGGTCGATTTTCCTGCTCTGAAACCATACTGGGTGTCAACTATTGTATGATGCTCTTCAGTCCAGGCCATTAAACGATTTAAAACCACCCTCCCCAATATTTTGGCCGAGACATCAATCAGTGATATAGGTCTGCAACATTGGGGGTTGTCCTTATTTCCTTTTTTGAAGATGGGTACAATTAGGGCAGTGGACCACGACCTTGGGAGTCCTGTTTTAATGGCTGCATTTAGCACTCTCGTTAAAATTGGCGCCAATAGATCGACATTGCTTTTATACAGATCTGGGGGAGTGCCGTCGGGCCCAAGGGCTTTGTTTGGTGTTAGCCGTTTAATTGCCTGCGTAATCTCAGTGAGTGTGAAATCCTGCACCCAGCTCCTATTTCCGACCCATACCCCTTCTTGTTTAGAATCATTAGAATGATTGTAAAGGCTCTCAAAATGGGATACCCATTGCTGTGGGAGTATATTTGTACTGAGGACCGGAGTGGTACAGTCATGAAAACAGGGCCTATTTATGATCCTCCAAAATTCAGTGAAGTCCCTGTTTTCTCCAGCCTCTCTTAAATCTGCCCATAGCTCTGACTTTAAAGTGGACTTCCTTTCTCTGGTCTTAATTTTATAGATTTTTCTATACTTTGCCACTTCCACTATGTCCCTTGGATTTGCCTTAAGACTTGCTTTTAAATTTCTTAATGCTCATGCACAGTTTACATCGAACCATCTAGGATGTGTCCCTGATTTTCTAGGACCTTTTGCCTCTAGCAATTTGTCAGCGAGATTAGTTAGTTCCCTAAAAGCGGCAACTAGATCAAATCCCTCTACTTGGAGATCTAAACATTCCTCCACCCACCTTCTCCCCTTTACGACCAGTGCAGTGTAAAATTCAGGGGCATTGATTTTTGCCCATTTTAAACGCCTTCCCTGATCTGTGGGTTGTAAAATGGTGTCCAACTGCTTAATCATTTTAGTGTAGCCTTTGTACAATATTTCCATGGACAAAGGATTGTGATCACTAAAGGGACTCCATTTAATATTTACCATCCCGATCCAGTGTTTGGCGAAGGTGGATATCAGAATATAATCTATAATAGACGAACATCCCCTTCCTTTAAAAGTCGGTATCAGGGTGCCCTCTGGTTCTGGGGTTATGAAATCAATGGTGTGTGCTAATGAGTGACTACCTATCAATTTTGTTAATAGTGTGCCCTCAGAGCTATGCTCAAAATGAGGCCCTTTTCTAAGTGGGCAAACATCCCATTCTATAGATACCGGTATCAGGCGTGAGCAAAGATGGCAATTTAGATCCCCCATTAAAAGGACGAATGGGTATTCCCCACCTTTTCTAAGGTCGGTTTCCTGCTTCAGTCTAACATCCAATTCCTCTAGCACGGTACTAGTGCCACTTCCTAAGCCAGGGTTGTAGATATTAAATAATTGTACCCTCAGCCCTTGCCCCTGAAAAGTTACTGCTTGCAAATTTTCTGAAGTCCAAGATGGCTCGGTCCATCTCCCCTTTAAATTAACATCAACATATATTATTAAGCCTCCTCTTGCTCTACCCACCCTACTCTCCTGCGCTGGGACAAAAAAGGACTTATAGCCCTCCAAGTGATAGATGTCGGGCTCAACTGCCCAAGTCTCCTGTAAGGCTATTATTTGAGAGTCCCTTAGTTGGTTCCTCCACTCTACATTAGCTATTTTTCCAGCTAGTCCTGCTATGTTCCAAGACGTTATTTTCACCTTTCCTCCCTGTATCCCGGTCAAACTTAGGCCGTTGGAATCTGGTTTATCTACCCCCCTCCCTTCAGGCAGGAGAGCTTTCCTCTCCCCAGTCTGTTTTTGCTGGAAGGTTTTTTGGGGATTCAGTATATGCCTTCCCTCAGATGTTGTTTCATTTATGTTCGTGGCCGTCTTTATTTCCTTCCCTGCCGGGCAAGTCTCTAACTTAGTTAGTCATTCATTTTCATCCAGGGATTGGAGGGGAGTGAATCTGTTCTTCCACTGTGGGCCATCGAAATTTAGTAATGGTGGATGGCTGTTTTCATGATTCCTTTTCAGATATCCATCTATTCCTCCTTCCATCCAACCTAGATTATGGGCCGAGGGGTACATAGTTCTGATTCTAGGGTAAAAATATCCCAATGGCATGGTTCGTATAGTGCTGGTTGTATTTTTGTTGTAATTGCCCAGTATATACTCCACTAGATTTGGATTTCTGAAATTTGCAATAATGCAGTCCCCTTCAATGTCCTTCCCTCTGCTGCCCAACCATGGAACTCTTCTCACATGGATGATTTCACCCCTTTCCCTCCCTTGGAGAGGTCTATGTGTGTTTAGCCAGTTTATGATCTTGTTTTTTAACTCTTGGTATGGTTCCCTTTGGCCCGCCCTAAGTTCAGGAACCCCGGCAAAGACCACAACATAGGGGCTAGCTTGGGGAGGTAAATTTACTTCAGGAGGGGGAGGATAAGTTTTTCTCTTACTATCGGGGGCTTTCTGCTGTGCTTCAACCGGGCCATGAAATGCAACCTGTCCTGGCTGCGTCTGGGGTCTTCTAAGCTGATCATGAGTTTTAAGGTGACAATCTTTCATGTGTTCAGCAGGACATCTATCCTGCAAGTGGTCTATACTTATGGTTGGGACATGAACCTGAGCGGTAGTACATAGCTCATTTCTTGTAGTAATATTATTCTTGAGTGGTGGCCTTGGGGGGAGAATCACAGTTGGAGTAATATTTTTAATGGGGGTGGGATTAATAGTTTCCTTCGGCCTCGCCTGTTTTTGGAGCTCATTAGTCATTCTATCTAATTTGCTAAACAGCGGTTTTAATTGGGCAATAATGAAGGTTTCCAGGTGTTTTTGCAAGTCAGTTATGACTGGTTGTAGCCATCCTGGCGGACTTAATGGGCTTGGTACACCTATTTCTATGACCTCATCCTCTAATGGTTGTTTCTTCCCACCCTTATTGATGGATTTTGGTTTCCTTACTTGTATAGTCTTTGAGCCTCTTTTAGGCAACCCGGGCTTACTTGAATTTGGTCTTTTTGCTGCCTTGCAAACAGATGGCTCGGCCTCTGGTGGCTGCTGGCCACAAGGCAAGTTTCCATATGAAATGTCCAGGCTATTTTCCTGTGAGCTATCACAAAGGTTTACTTCTGGGGCTTGCAGAGGGATGCTTTGCATTTGTGTGTGGGAGTTATTTGTAGGGGTCATTGATAGGCGTCTCTGGGTGCGTTCAATTTCCCCATTTACTGCCCCAATGACCTTCCTTAGCATTAAATCTATGGTCGTTGGGGGAGCCGAATATCCGACTGCAATGTCAGTGTCAGATTGGCTATATGTGGTAATCAGCGGGGTACTTGCTTTACGCTTAGTTGATCTTGTTTTAGGTTTCGTAGCCATAGCGCCCTTTCGATTCACAGCCCCCTTTCTCCCAATATGGTCAAAGAGAAAATGGCCAAATATTAATCAGTGTTTAGCATTTAACATCTGGCTACACAAAAACAAAGGGGCACGTCGTGCGTATCAATTTGTGAAATGACCGATCGTGCAACACAACCTCAATGTCCAGCTTGTAAGTACTATAGCGTCTATACAGCAGTCTGTATTTAAACAGGTGGAACGAAAAAGTCTTACTTGTATGTCAGCCCCAATACCTGGGTTTTACGCCAATGGGTGTGGCCCGGCCTCCTTGTGCCTCTGAGGGCCACAGAGGGCCCGCCCTTTGCCCGGGCTTAGCCCGGCGCCGCCCGCGCGCGTCCCGCGACGCGGAGGGAGCCGCGATCCTTTTAGCGCCTCCGGGCGCGTATGTGGCGTCAGTGACCCGCAAAGGAGCCTGGGGGCTGTAGTCTCCCCCCGCTCTCGGCCGCGAGGAGCAGTGGCGGCGGCGGGGGAGACACACAGCCCGGAGAGGACCAGAAGCGGCAGCAGCAAGGCTTCAAATGCAGGGCAGCAATGAATTCCCCCAGCAATAGGTAAGCGAGCCTCTGGAGATGAAGGTTCCCGCTCCCCCGAGGGAGCCGCGATCTTTTTAGCGCCTCCGGGCGCGTATGTGGCGTCAGTGACCCGCAAAGGAGCCTGGGGGCTGTAGTCTCCCCCCGCTCTCGGCCGCGAGGAGCAGTGGCGGCGGCGGGGAGGCACACAGCCCGGAGAGGACCAGAAGCGGCAGCAGCACGGCTTCAAATGCAGGGCAGCAAGGAATTCCCCCAGCAATAGGTAAGCGAGCCTCTGGAGATGAAGGTTCCCCCATTCACTCATTAAGCCACCCTTTCACTTACTCATCCATCCACCCAGTCACTCATCCTTCCACCCAGTCCCCCTATCAGTCATCCATCCATCCTCCGTTTCTCTCTCCATCAACACTTTCTCTTAGCCATTCGTCCTTCCATCCACCTACTTATCCGCTCATGAATTCATCCATTGACCCTATCACTCATCCATCCATCCTTTCTCTCATCCATCCCCCCTTTCACTAATCTATCGATCCTTTTGTCCATCTACCCTCCCTTTCATTCACTCATCCATCCTTACATTCACCCTTTCACTCATCCGTCCATCCATTCACTTTTCAATTCATCAATCCATCCATCATTTCACTCATCCATCCACCCTTTTACCAATTCATCTACCCTTCCACCCATACATACATCTATTTACCTTTTTCTCTCATCCATCCTTCCACTCACTCATTCATCCATCTATTCAGCCTTTCTCTCACTATCCATCCATTCACCCTTTCACTAATCCATCCAGCCATCCGCCCATCCCTTCACTTACTCATTCACTCACCTTTTCATATTAATTATGAGCTGAGCCTTTGTCTGCAGAGTTGCAGACAGAAGAGGCCCATCAAGAACTCCACCCTTGTTGTAGTTCCTAAAGCAAGGGGTGGTGTGGGTTCACTACGCCCCTGCACATAGGCAATCTGAAAAAAATGGAAGTCTTGAGTCTTTCCTGATGCACAGTTCCAGGACATGAGGTAACTGTGACATGGTGTTGTTTCCAGGGTTTTGAGTGGGATGAAAAAACCGGGGGTCTCTCTAAAGGGGGTGTTCAATGTAATTAAGGGCGTGGCTTAAAACACCTAAGCTAAAAATCTGAACTTAGCATAGTGTGCTGCCCAACTGGTATTCTGGTACTTCTGTCATTGCATCGAGATATATAACACAGCAAGTAATGTTACACCTACAACAAACCAGAACTATTGACTTTGTCAATGGGTGTTAGTTGCATAAAAAAAAATAGCAGCAACCGTGGCTTCGTTGAATATAATATTGAAAATGCATCAGTTCTAAACTGATGAGACTGTGAAAGAACTATAACCCCTTTCTTTTAACTTTTTTCACAACCTTCTTTTGATGGACTCTATTCTCACGCAGCAGCATTGGCTTGCCATCTGACAGAATGCCCTGCCCTAGACCAAGGCTGGAGAAGGCCCTCCACATGCTTTAACAGCCCACCCTGGCCCACTGTAATTTTGTATGTGGCAATCGGCCGCATACCGAATGACAATTGGTGGGGTGGGGCTGCTCTTGTGCTCAGAGGTTGAGTGTGAGGCGGCCCCATCAGGGAGCTGAGGCTTCTTGCAGGGGAACAGTGCTGTTCCCTACAATGGCCAAAATTACGGCCAAAAGGCATCCGTAAAAGGGATCATCCTGGACAACGGATGTGAGATCCAAATTACGGACGGTCTGTGAAATTTACAGACAGTTGGTCACCCTAGTTGTGCAATCATTGGCGGAGGTGAAACCTGACAGTTGGGGACTCAGAGTCCCAAAACCCACAGCACAGGAGGAAGAGGAGTCTCTCCCGCGCCACACACTGTAAAAGCGCTGGTGACCTCCCGCCGAGCATGGCGTTGGCAATTGTTGGAGGAGGTGAAACTAGGCACAAATGTAAAATGGGTACACTTCTGGACCTGTGAGTACTCTGCCAGGAAGGACTGCTGTGCTGCTGAAGGACTGCTTCTTTGCTGGACTTCTGCCTTGCTATGCTACCCTGCTGCCTGCTGTTCCTCTGCCTGGGTGAGAAGGACTGGACCAGCATCCCTTGAACCCAGTGATCCCAAGGACTAGCTGACTGGCCACCTGATCTGAAGTCTCAGGGACATAAAATACTTCCAACCACCCTGCTTCTGCACCTGGATTCTGCGAGTCTGTCCTGCCAAGGGGAGTCACCTCAGTCCTGGATTCTTGGAATTGGTACTAAGGTGCTTGTTCCAGCAAAACAAACGCATCCACTGTCGAACCGACGCATCTGCTGCGTGGATTAGAACTGGAGCATTGCGTATGCTGCATGGATCAGCACTGACGCATCGCTGCTGCGTGGATCTGACCCAATGCTTTGACTTCAGAACCACCACCGCGCGATGTAATTTCTGGCGCAAGGACTTGCATCTTTGTCGATGGCAGCCAGAATGATGAACCTCTGCCTCGCAGCTCACCGCTCTTTGGAGCCAACATCGCAGCTGCTATGCGGATCAGGACCAGCTTATTGTCACAGCTGCATGGATCGGCACGGACACATTGACTTGACCGAACTATGCATTCTCAAAGTTGATGCACCCAGTAGTAAGGTACTCTTGTTCAGCTGGCCTCACTGGGACTCTGTATCCAGCCCATGCTCCATCACAGTCAGCTGAACTTTTGACTTTGTGCCGGTCCTGCGTGACCAGCTATCCCAAATAGCTTCTAGGTGCTATTTTTACTTAAAAACGTTAAAATTCAATATCTCGACTTCTACTTATTGGACTTTTGTCGTTTTGGTCTTGTTTTATTTATTAAATCAAAGTCTATTTTTCTGACCTGTTGTGGAATATTTTTGTGTGATGTTTTCACAATTTTACTGTTTGAAGTGTTTCACAAATACTTTACACATTGCCGCCCGTGAAGCTATAAAAAGTTCCTTTTTTGGGACTTTATTTTTTGCTTTATGTAATGATTTTAAACTTTAAATAATCCTCATGGTTTGGACTGCGCATCTTGTCTTGTGTAGGTTTTCTTTATTTGCCTGTTGCCCTCGTCCTTTGGGACTCAAGTAGAAAACACCAACAGATTGTGGAGGATGGCTTGAGGCGAATTAGTACAAATATGGTCCAAAATTGTATTGGAATTTGTACTTTCAAAATTTGTCATAGTTACGGACATCTGGAATCTCATGGATTATCCTGGCGAATCCGTCCTGTTAGAGCTGTGGGGAGTTGCATTTACTTGAGTATAAATAGGGCCTTGTGAAGTGAGTTGTCTTGTATGCATTGTGCAAATTGTTATGCAGATTGTGAAGGTATATTTATTTAGCGAATCGTGATTATGAGTAAGTATATTGTTCTACGGCATAGTTCAAATCTCAGTAGTGTTATGTTATGGTGTTTTATGTTACGCGTTGCGCATGTGTCGAACATTTGCGTTGCATTGTAATTGTAAGGCAATGTCTCTTTTTGCATAATCACCTACAAAGTTTTGGACTGAGGCTGCTAACGAGACATGTAAAAAAACGATAATTTTTACTGTGACAGTCTGGTAAGCCCCATTGGTTAGTACAGGGTTACACGCTGACAACATTGTGGTGATAACCTCTGAATGGGACCAATAAAGTTGGTACTTCAAGGTATCAAATTAACCTTGCAATAAACCCGACATGATATCCAAGTCGAATTTAATGTAACTTTTGAGTGTATGCAACGTTTAGAAAGTTGCTTCTCTGATGCCCACATTTTACAGTGTCCATTGGCAGATGCTGGCAACAAGACAACCTTATGCCCTTCTGTGGAGAGGTGTGATCGACTACCAGGAGCGAGAACAATCGAGGCCTGCCTCTGAAAGAGGTGCAACCCTAAAAGGCAAGCTTTAAAGGGGAAGCCACCTTTGAAGAGCGAATGGTAACCACATGAGGGTTGCTTTTTTGTTCAGGTAGACGGGCTGTCATCCGGGACAGAGAAAGGAAGCCAGTTGTCAAACCAGATTTATCATGGGGGTGTGACTTTCAGCTAACTACACTGCTAGGGCGAGCTACCAAGCTCCACACACCAAGAGAAGGGTTCTACCCACAACTTTTTTTTTTTTTATAAATTAGAGTTGAATTTCTTTTGTGTTGCATGCCTTTCTTATTCCATTGTTTTGGTACTTCTAAATGATGCTTTTGACCGGTTCCTTTTTTTTTTGTCAAAGTTCTTTTTATTGAGCATTTTCACCAAATACATGATGACAGCATTCGCAATGTTAAGAAAAGCTTACCACACCCCTTGCTTAAATGGCCATCTAATGAAGTTAACAGTTTCTAACAATGGGGGAATCGGCACGTCTCTTTTTTTATATATGCCCACTTTTCCTGTTTTCAAGAAAAATCTAATAAACATTCCCAAACAATAAAAAAAAAAACACCCACGCCTCCCTGTCCTTCCCCAACTGAAAAACAAATTGAGGACGATTGTTAGCTTCTGCACATGTTGATCTCTAGGTCAAATGTATATGGCTGTCGGCTTTTGCATTTACCGGGGATTAGCTGGGCCAGCCAGGTGAACCCTCCTATCCCAACTGAAACAGGTGCATATCACGTAGTGTAGGTGTGCAGACTGCCAAGGGAAGGCCCTTTGTCAGGTAGGCGACCAGCAGGTCCCATGTATATTCAAAGTTTTTATAGTCGTCCCTAAACATGTCTGCCATCCTTTCCATGGTTAGGATCCTCCAGAGGCGGGAATGCCACTATGAAATCGCCCGCTCTGCTTTCTCTTTTCAGGCAGCTGCAATCGCTATCTTGGCTGCTCCTAAGCATGACCCCATAATTGCTCTATCCGCTTTGGTCTGGTGCTCTGACCCTCTCAAGCCCAGCAGGGCCCCCTCCATGGTTGTTGGAATAGGATACCCCAGCATCTCCTTCATGTGCGATAGGATTCCCTCCTAGAAGGGACGAATCGTAGGGCAATCCCACTATATATGACAAAAGTCCTCTAATCGGCCGCACCCCCTCCAGCATAGGTCCGATGTCCCTGGGAAAATCCTTTTGAGTTTGGATGGATATAGGTACCAATCGAAAAGGATCTTAAAATGTGCCTCCCTTAGATCTAATGAATGGTTATCTTTGGCCATGACCCTTCATAGATGCTTCCACTCCACCTCTGAGATCTCTCTACCTAGCCTCTGTTCCCAGGAATGCATATAACGGGGTCTCGGTGCATGTGTATTAGTGAGAAGAAGATTATAGAGAAAGGAAATCACTCCCCTCATGGAGCCCACCCTCTGAACGAATTTCTCTATCTGTGTCTTTTCTCGCGTGGCAGCCTCCTGAACCTGTGGTTGCAGTGCCCAATGTTTAAGTTGAAGGTAGCGGAAGTGTTCACTTGGTGGCACATTGAAATCACATTGGCAGCTCTCAAACGTTAGGATATCATAGTTATGAAATAGATCAGACAGCATCAGGCATGCCCCTTCCTTCCATGCGTCAAATGGGTCCTCGTGGAGCGCGAGGGGGGGGGGGGATTCTGGGTTGAAATGT
This sequence comes from Triturus cristatus, assembly GCF_964204655.1. Taxonomy (NCBI): domain Eukaryota; kingdom Metazoa; phylum Chordata; class Amphibia; order Caudata; family Salamandridae; genus Triturus; species Triturus cristatus. The sequence continues at coordinate 250,695,925 of NC_140586.1, forward strand.
ATCAGTGTTTATGGTGAATGAAAAGAGGACCACTCCCGACCCCTAGAAACCTCATCTCAGACCTTGAGTGTAGTGCGCGTGGGGGTGCTAAGATATATGTTCGGCAGTCTGAATTTCTTGGGCTTCCAAATCCATCCTAGATCGTCCTACCCGCTATTGCCCGGTCCATGTGTAACCAATGTTTTCCCGATTCTCTTTTAGACCATTCTGTCAGAATTCTTAACTGAGCGGCTTTAAAATATAGCCCAAAGTCTGGGAGAGCAACTCCTCCCTCGCTTCTCGGACGCCGCAGAGTATGGAAGGGAAGCCGGGCTCTGCCATTTTGCCATATAAAACGAATAGTGAGAGTGCGTAATTTAGCCAAGAAGCACCTCACTAAATCTATTGGCAGGGCTTGGAATAGGTATAACAATTTAGGAAGAACAGTAATTTTTATAGCATGGATAGGTCCCAACCATGAAGTAAAGAGGGCCCTCCACCGTTTGAGATCTTGTTGGATTTGTAGCAGGAGTGAGGGATAGTTAGCTTTTAACAATCCTTCCAGTCTCGGAGTCAGATGTACGCCCAGGTAATTCAGCGAGTGCTTGGTCAGTTGCAGCGAGGAAAGTTTCCCAAGCCTGGTAGCTTCGGCCTCCGAGAGTGTGAGGTTCAGAATAAAAGTCTTCGACAGGTTTATTTTAAAACCTGATACCACCTCAAATTCCCGCAAATCCCTTTGTAATGCTTGTAGAGATTGAGCAGGGAAAGTAAGGGACAGCAACACGTCCTTAGCGAAGAGCGATATTATGTGCTCCTTGCCTCCAAAGGGAATACCCCGGATATCTCTTGCCGCCCGGACTTGGAGCGCCAGAGGTTCTATGCTCAAAGCAAAAAGTAGAGGCGAAAGCGGGCAGCCCTTTCTTGTCCCCCGTTCAAGAGAGAAGAGAGCCGAACTGATCCCATTTACCTGCACTCAGGAGAGGGGAAGTGCATAGTTAGCCCTGACCATATTTATGAATGGCTTGTTGAACCCAAAGTATTCCAATGTGAGGAAAAGAAACTCCCAGTCCACTCTGTTGAATGCCTTCTCAGCATCCAGACCCACAACAACCGCCGGTATTCTAAACTTGGAAGCTTTCTCAATCAAATGGAGGGTTCTACGGATGTTGTCGTGAGTCTGTCTGCCCTTTATAAAGCTCGACTGATCAGGGTGAACTAATCCTGGTAGCAGGTCCTTCAACCTCGCCGCCAAAACTGACGAATACAACTTAGGGTCCAGGTTAAGAAGTGCTATGGGCCTATATGATGCGCAGACTTGCGGGTTTTTCCCGGGTTTATGGATGACGGAGATAACCGCTTCTGCCATCGATTGCAGGGCAGCCGCACCCTCTGCCATTGCATTGAATACTTTTGTAAGATGTGAGGTGATGTCTGGTGCAAACGTTTTATAAAAATTGGCCATTAGACCGTCTGGCCCCGGAGATTTATTAAGTTTAAGGCATTAAGATGTTCATTACAAGCCTGGGGGGACCTGTGGAAGCTTAAGCGATTGTAAGTAGCGGCGCTGTGCTGCTTCATCTAGATATTCCATAGTGTACAATTCTTTATAGAAGTCCCCAATTTCTTTTGCCTTGTCCACGTTGGCATTCTTTAGGGTTCCCTCTGAGTCCAGTATTCCCCCTATATACTCCTTTCCACTTTTTTCCCGTAATTGGCGTGCGAGATGGGAGCCTATCTTATTACCCTGTGCGTAAGAGACATGGCGCATTCATAAAAGGGTGAACTCCGCTCTGTTGGCATAGATGGCTTTTACCTTCCCCCTTAAGGCACTCAATTTGCGCTGCAACGGGCGTGAAGGGTTTTGCTTATGCTCCTTCTCAGTGGCCTCTAATTCCCCCTCCAGAGCCTTTCTCTCCTTAGCTCTCTGTTTATTCAAGGCTGAGTTAAGCTCCATACATTTCCCCTTTATAACTGCCCTAAAGGCGTCCCAATTAGTTAGGTGAGAAGTATCCTGAGGATGGTTTAAGCGAAAGAATTCCAAAATCGCCCCCGCAATTCCTCTCGCGTTAGCTTGTCTCTCGTCAGGGAAACTGGAAAATACCATCTTGGCGGCTCCCTTATCCCAGTTTAAACTAATCGCCATTAAGCTGTGATCAAAGATAGAGATCTGCAGTATTTTTGCATCCTGAAGGGACCCCCAACAACCCTTTGCTTATAAAGATATAGTCTAATCTCTAATATGTTTGATGGACATGGGAAAATAAGGAATAATCTTTAGCATCAGGGTGTACTTGCCGCCATGTATCTAATAGTCCCATAGCATGTATGGAGTGTTTTATTGATTTGGGGAAACTGCCTGTGGGCGCTCTGTGAGGGAGGGTGCTATCCAGATCTGCATGCCATATGAGGTTGAAGTCACCCATTAGTATTGTCAGCCCCTCAGCAAATCCTCCCTACATATTGAGTAAGGAAGACAAGAACGCCTGTTGGCCTGTGTTAGGTGCATATGGCGAAGTAAACATACACAGCCTTCCCCTGTGAAACCCCTTAACCATAATAATCCTCCCCACCTTATCTGATTTTATGGCGTCAGGCTGAAATCTGGAAGAATTGTGAAACAGCAGCGCCACCCCTTTATGTTTCACAGCCGCTGAGGATCTGTAGACCAAGGCATAGTTTTTGTGGCGCAACCGTAGCTCCTCCTCCCTCTTTCGGTGTGTTTCCTTTAGGGCTACCACCTCAAAGGAGTGGTCTGAGAGATATTTCCAAACTTTTTGACGCTTGAGGGGTGAATTTAAGCCATTTACGTTCCACAAACCTAATGTAATCGAAATAGTCCCAGCGTGACCCCCCCCTGCATAAATTGGATCTAAAGCCACAACATCACCCTTCCTTCATATTGTACTACCAAGGAACAGAGCATAGCATCCACAAGGATTGAAAATGCAGTGTAAGACGGCCAACCCACTCGATCATTGACCCCAAGAGACCAGAATCCGTCCTCCTCAAACCCCCTCCCCCCCCTCCCCTTCCCCTACAGCTACCAGAAAGAAAATCCCACAACCTGCGCTGGGCAGCTTGTGCTCCCACGGCTATAGAGTCCTGGAAAATAGAGTCGATGATGATGTAGGGCGTCTGGTCAGGGTCCGGGCCCTGCCTGTTCCTCGAAACCGGAATCCCGTGCCAAAGCAACTTGCATAGTTGTAGAGTTGAAGTTTAGGTGATTGCAGGAATGTCAAAAGTGGAGCCTGGCAACCCATTGAGCCCTAGGTGGATGCTCCCCTCTTCCAAACTTTATGAATCATGACGGAGTCCCCCCTTCAAGCAGAACCACTAGGAGGTCCAAATTGGATATTTCTAGTCCTTGGAGTGACGCCCCCTCGAGCTCATGTTCCATTGAGACCGTTTATTGGTTCCTTTCTCATTAGCAGGGTCTCCCATGCGGTCCTCTGGCCCCGGAGGGAGCCCAACCAACCTCAGACCTTCCTCCACCTCCGTGACGTGCTTTGTTTTGTTATTGAATTCAAAAGCCAGACCAAAAGGGTGAGGCCATCTGTATTTAATTTTGTCTGCTCTTAGTTTTGTGGTGTGAGGTCGAAATTGCTGCCGCCGTAGGAGTGTTGAGGGCGCCAAATCCTGGTATAGGTTACAGCGATAGCCCTGGAAGGAGATCTCGTCCTTTTTCCAGGCCGCCTGCAAGACGCCCTCCTTAACTTTGAACGAATGGAGTTTCACCTGGATGTCACAAGAGCGACGTCGGTCTGCCCCAGGCTGGGGTCCCACTCGATGCGCCCGCTCGATCTTGATCTTCATTTGGTTCGCCCCTAGTGTTTCTGCGAAGAGACTCTCCAAAAATGCTTCTAGATCAGTACCCTCCGCCCCCTCCTCCAGGTCCTTAATTCTAATGTCTGTCCGTGCTCTATTTTCAAGGTCCTCGGTCTTTAGCAGCGCTGACTGTCGCTGGCTAAGTAGCTCCGGTATTTTATCCTGGGATGCTGACATTCTTTTATCTAGATCTTGCGTTTGCGCCTGGATGTCTAGCACTCATGTGCCCACCGAATCCAAATCCTGCTGGAGCTTAGCCATCCGTTCCGAGAGGTCAGCTTTCAGTTGGCCCACGGAGGATTTGATTTCCACCTTAATCTCTGCGCGGAGCTCCGCCTTACATTTCCTGAGGGACGCAATAAGATCTTCTTTGGTGAGCGCCATGGCCTCGTCAGCATGGTCCTCCGATATTTTCTTCTCTGAAGTAGCTGGACACCTTAGCAGAGGCTTTTTTCGGTGGCATATGTGCGTCTCCTTCTCCTCTTCCCTCCGCGTGTGGAGAAGCCCACACTTTTTAATCGTGTCGTCTCTCCAAAGTCGGTCCCTCCTGCATGTCGCTTTTTCACCCTCCAGAGGAAGTTCCTACTTCAGCAAACCAGGATAAGCTTGTGCCCCCTCGGGCTCTGAGGTCTAAGTGCAGCACCAGCGAGGACCAAGGCAGGCATCCAGTTTTTCCGCCAGGAGGTATTGCCCTTAAGTTAAAGCTCCTGCTCGTCGCCGGCCCTCATTTCCCAAAATTTCTATGACCAGAGTCCTATATCAAGAGTCTAAAAGGGGCAGTCAAGCAAAGTCCTTCATGCTGCTGTGTTGTATGGCGGGCGCCATGTCATAGTCAGCCATGTCTATTCAGGGCGCCATATTAGAATCAGCCATGCCCTGATCGGTTGGCCCCGCTATTTCTTCTCAGCCCCCCAGGCCCCCTTGTTTCATATGGCCAATTGCTGCCCCTTAAGCTGACCTCTTACATGCAGGGGGTCTCTCGTGCTGGGAGTCCGATTTTCCCGGTGGCGCCCGCACAGTCCTAGTCAGGCACCCGCAGCCGCTCGTTCATACCGCCTCCCGCTTCCTTCACAATCGCCAGATCTCACTGCAACTCTTCTCCGCCACTTTTGTTTCATGGGCGGCGACTGCATCAACGATCAGGAGCCCCACCGGCCGCCGCAGAAGACAGGAGCGGAGATTCCGGGCACCGCCACCATTTTGTTTAAGGGTCTCTCCGCTCCTTAAGTTGTAATCTGGAAAAGCAGCCTTAATTACACGCCGCTCTGCCGCCATAACTGCTACCGCCTGCTCCACATGAATCCCCTTGCCCTCCGCTCACATTCAGCGATGAAATCGCTGCCGATCAGCCAAAGTTACCGCCCGTGGTCCCGGAGCCAGGGTGAGTTACGACCACCTGGCCACACCTCCCCCGGTTACTTTTTTTTTTTAAGCGTGTCTGCTCGAAGCTGCAGCTATGCAGGGTTGAATAACGGTTTGACAAACAACCCTGACGACCCAAATCGGTAACACAAGTGTATTCCACAGTGTGTTCACACAACCATACCATATAATACATCACATTTTCTCATATTGGTGCTTAGCGATGTGATTCAGAACTTGTGTTTATCTGTACTAGACAATTAAGAAGTTGACAACCACTGAAAAATCTGCCAAGTCGACACCTAAGAGGAAGTTTTAAAAGGTTTTCCAAGTTCTGATTATCCAAGGCAGAGTGTTTTTGAAGTTTAACAACTTTTGTTGTTTAAGTTTTATCAAACAAGTATCTAGATAAATACTCTACATTGACATGAGTGTATGTGTGTATATATTTGGGCTTTACAGCCCGGTCGTGTATGGAGGTTGATCTCTCCATGGGTAACAGGACAGTGGGAAAGTGGTTGAGGAATATTGGGGTCCACGCATCTCAGTAGCAGATGATGATGTTGTTGCTGTGTGTGGGCGGGGGGGGGTCGTCATGTAACATATTCATGGATGGAGGATTTACCCTGCTAAGGTGCTGCCAAGGGTGATTGTGGGTCCCTGATATCTTCTTCTAACTGCCCCTGGAGTTTGTATCCCTAGCCTGAGCCAGATAGGATTTCAGGGGTCCCCATATGTCTTTAGGTCTAGAAGTCGGGGCTGTAGATCTGCAAAAACTTCACTGTGGGTATTACACTGCACTAAATCACCAATCCAGTGCTCCTTACACAGTACTTTCACACTTCCCAGCACATCGCCGTATTGCACTGTATCTACGCACTGCTTTTGCTATTTGCTTTACAAAGCCTAAAATGGCAATCAAAGGCGTGAGATCTAATTGGAAATCGATCATGTCTGTAGTCGTGTTCACCGCCTCCTCCCAGAAGGCCTGTATACCAGGTCCTTTCCACTCCAGGTCAATGAAGTCAGTTTGTTTATGGGAACATCACAGGCATCGGTGTGAGCAGAAGAGGTCTATTTTTGCTCTTCAGGCAGGTGTATAGTATAGTCAATGAAAGAATTTAAAATGTATGACTTTATGTCTATGATCCATTGAAACTAGTTTGATTTGCATACAGCAATATGTAACCTGTGATATGGTAACTTCAGTTAGAGAGTCTCTACTCAACTCGGCCCAGAAGCGATACGGTAGGTCTGTGCATGTTGCCGAACATGTTTTGTATAAGCAAGACACCCATCTGGTGTTCTCTTTAGAGCATATAATCTGGGTGGGTCAGGAAAGCCATACAAGTGCATCTGAGCAGAATGTCCTTTGCTAAAATATAAGAAGCGGTCCAGTGGGAGGGGGAGTGTCGCAAATTTATGTTGGAGGTAAAGATCTCCTAGTTCACCAACCCTCCTTTGTGTCAGGGTGCATGCCACTAGTTGGTCTGATGTGGATTTGAAGTTAAAAAACATATTTAAAAATGTTCTGGAAGTTTGAGAAAAGATTGGTAAAAGGAGGATCAATGACCTGAGGACGCTGTACAAGGAAAGGAATGACCTGGAGAAGGCTTTGAGGGCTTGAGAATAAGCCAGAAAGCACAAGCACTATTGGAAAGTGAAATCACCCCTGACAGTTAGGATGAAGAGGATGACAAAGATGGATGAGGCAATGACAGCATGACCCCTTCTATCAGTCCAAGAATGCCCTTCACATCTGGCTGTGAGAGGAGCTTCACCTTAGAAAGGGGGCAAACAAGCATTGAGGCCCAGATAAGTCTCCTAGATCTTGAGGAGAGGAAACTGGCCATAGAGGACAGAAAGTTGGCCCTGGCAGAGAAGGGCCAAGTTGGGCATCATGCCCAAATAAGATGGTGACTGCAATGATCCAGAGGTAATTTCAAGTTGTGCCTATGTTCCCAGGTTGCTCAAAGGCACTGTTCCTTGATATGTTGAGGGGTATGACATTGACAGATGGCTAGTATCCTAATCCAGGGCTCTGAGGATGAAAGGGGTGGGTGTCCAACACAGGGCATCCTTGTTGTGAGAACTGGTCCCAACAGTAGGGAAGCATAGGCTCCTTCCTGACACTGGAGGTTGAGGACAGTGAATCTTATCTACACATGGATGAGGCACTCCTTGAACAATTTCCTCTCACTCCTGAAGAATGCAGGCAAAAAGTTAGGAACACTCACAAGGGTGAACACAGACATAGGTGGACTTTGTGAAGTCACCGGAGTGCTGGACAAAGGGTAACCGAGTGAACACACCTGAAAGGCTCTATAATCGAATGGTCAAATAGCACATACGGTCTAACTGTTCCTCAGAGAAGTTATACCAGCATCTGGTGGATTCAAAGCTATCTGGTCCCAGAGAGTTGGGCAAGATGGCTGATGAGTGGGGACGCCCCAAGGTGCCCAAAAGGTCCAGTGGTGGTGATCGTAAGAAACAAGGACCGACCTCTCTTCAAGAGAAAAAAGGGGGCAAGGATGAAGCAAAAGTGTCTCCTAAAACGTCCCACAAAATTCTGAGGGGGGGGGGGGGCGGGTTCGAGCCCAGTGCCACATCCCATTCCAAAGGAAGTGGGTATCTAGGTAAGAATTATGACCCTTCAAATGCTGGGATGTGCTATGACTGTAAGCAGCCAGGGCAGAAGAAATAGGGGAGATATTCTCAAGAACGTGTGAAAACTACCGCAAAAGTAGCTTAACGCAACTCTTCACATCGTAGTCTATCGCTGGAAAATAACACTGTGTCAACAGGGTATTCACAACACGGCGGTAACGTGATAGACCCACAATAATGCGACAAATGAACGCGTTAAAATCAACGAGACGCATCAAAAATGCGAAACACCAACGTGAAAAAAACGTCGATGATGCAAATCACGATACAAAAATCTGCGAAAACCAGCCACAGGCCTGCAATCCCAACGCGACCTGCAGGAAAATGCACTACAAAAGTCCACATACAAAAGCCAAACAACAGCGAAGCACAATGGAGGCTGCCGGAGCAAGTGCAGAGGACAACCAGAACCCCACAAACCCCCCGGAGGACCAGCCTGGGACCTTGGGGTCAGGGAAGGGCAAAGAGAAGAAGAGCAGGAAGAAAAGGTTCACTCCGCAGGAAAACTGGATCCTGATAACAGAGGTGATAGAACACCATCAAATACTGTTCGTCACCTCCACTGTGTCACTGGAAATTAAAAATGGAATATGGCAGACCATCGTGGACAAGGTGAATGCAGTCGGAGTGCTGAATAGGACAATGAAAGAGGTCAAGAGGCGCTGGAATAATGTCAAGCGCAAAACCAAGCAGAAACTCGCAAAGCAGCTATGCAGACTGGAGGTGGGAGCCCAGCTCCACAGGAGGAGCTGGACGAGATGGAGGAAATGGTGTCCACAGTCATCAGTGGGGAAACGGTGGCAGGAGTTGGGTGCCCGAACACTGCTCAACTTGACCGGACACAACAGCACCAGTGTGAGTAACGACCAGGGACGGGGGGAGATGGGCACAATGGCACACATGCATAAGTAAGCATAGCACATCTGCAGACAAACCATGCCCCAGACCCCCAACTCCCACCAAGAGACCAATGCACCCAAGTATGCATCATCTCAGCACTGTATAAGCACAGAAGTCAGAGGCACACCGCATGTAAGAGATAAGGGGCAGCCAAATCAGAGCTATAGGGGTGACACACCCAAAATGTGGGACACACACATCACCTGCAAAGCACATCAACATTGACAACGATGTGGCACAATCTGCAACACCTCCACCACAGAACAGAGGACACAACTGGTGTCGCTTGTGTGCAGAATCTGGCCAATCACATGTGGCATAGCAGGGAAATGTGAGTTGACAATGCACAAGTACAAACACACATCCGTAATGTTACCGAAATGTTTACTGTCCCGAACCAAATAGGCAGCTCCCCACAAACACAATGTACACTGTCATGCAGTCCGAATGTAAACATGTACAAAGCGACAACATACATGTGAACACAATGTTAAACTGCATCTCCCCTCCACATTGCAGAGGGAAATTCAACACCTCCTGCAGAGCATTCCCAACCTCTCTTCTCTGATGACAAAGAGGACCACGACACATTTGACTCCGACGCCCTCCAACAGCTCGTGGACAGCCTCCGCAGCCCACTACCAGGACCAGGGCAGCCCAGCTGCTACGAAGAGAACCCACCCCCTGCACAGAACACACTGCAGGCAGCACCCATCAACACGGCTGCCTCCCAGGACGCACATGACAAACACATGGCCTTCCATTGCAGTGTGTTGGGGTGCCAGGAGAAGCTTGCTGAACAGGTGTAGGTGGGCTTCGACCGCATGGCAGACAAACTAGACGCCATACGTGGGTGTCTAAGTCCCATCAGGGACCACTCATAGTCCGCTCCATGCCCTCCAACGAACCATGGCTGACATCCCCAGAGTCCTGACTCTGAGACAAGAATGACTGTCTAGTCAAAGTGGCTCCAGCAAGCGCGCCCGGGAGTTGGGACTCATGCGGAGGCTCATGGAGAACATGGAGCGGACACGGGCGGAAAGATCGGCTGCCATGGCTGTACACGAGCAAGAGTTAACAGGGTCACTCAATGCCATAAAGACCCTCCTCATGGCATTGCTGCCACAAGGCCTGGCTCTGATGCATGCTGCTGCTACCACTCCATCCACATCCCCGTCCCCTGATGTGTAAGTGCCACACAGTGCGGCAGACGTTCCACCTCCGGCCCCTGAGGTGTCACTGCCACACAGTGCTGGAGACAGAACACCACCACCCCCATGTGCGGCACCTGAAACAGAAGAGGACGAAGATACGGATGAATCTGCCCTTGTGGTCAGAAGGAAGCGGTACCATTCATCTCCGCCATATGGCCTGTTTCTGCTTGGTTATGCCCTCTGCATCATCACCTTCCACTGTCCCCCGATGCACTCTGCGACACTCACTTGGACTGCCATATTCTGTTTGGTCACCATTGACACAGCTACCAGACTGCGGACTGAACTCCTCCTCATCTGATGTACTTGTCATTCCCTGAAGGACTCAGGCTGGCCCTCCACAGGCTGTCAATGTGGTGTGGGGTTTGCATGGCCCTGTACTGCTCCAGCTGCAACACTCCACTGAATGTGCATTAAACATTCTTTGTCACACCGATGTGTCATGTCTATTATCCTGCAAGTGTGGAGGTATGGATGCATGTAGGATCCATGATTTCCCATTCCATCCAAGTTGCTCATGTTGTGGGATTTGAGTCACAGGGTGACACATTGCCGGCTGGCTGGTGTCGACACTAGAACGGAGACACACATACTAGTTACTTCCTTGTCCAGCCCAGAACGGAACCATGTACAGAGCCCCGGGTCATTGTGCACACCCTTAAGCTGGACTGGCATATGCCAGGCCAGCCCACTCCGCTTATGCTCGGGTGGGGGGGGGGGGGGCAACGCTACATGTCCCAGGTCTTCCCTGTAGGGATCTTCTGCTCACAGGTCTAGTTGTCAGCATGCCACAGCCACTCCCTCACAGCTGGTTTACACCCACACCACACCCATCCAGCACCGGCGTCACAGGACATGTGACCCTGCCAATAAAAAAGGCCTGGCGCACGTGCTGGACGCCATTTCCACTCTGCAACTAGGTGTCTCCATGCGGCCTGGGCACAGCACATCATGGCTCACATCATGGCGTCCGCACCACGAGACCCAATCATAAAGGGTCCATGGCTTGTGGTGCACAGACTTGGTGGTACTGGATACACTGCGGCAGGCACAGGTACACCACCACGGGACGGTGTCTTTCGGTGCACTGAGGTAGGGGCACCGTAAGTGCTGAGCGGGTGTGCAGCCTGTGATGATGCGCCGTCCAGGCGGTCCGGAATTGTCTCATTGGTGTGAGCCCTGCTGGATTGCAGTGTAATCTTGAGCCAGCGGGCAGTGAGAGCCTACCGCCACGTGGCGTCGCCTTGCAGTTCAGAGTTAGTGGCACCTCTAGTGCTGAGCGGGTGTGCTGCCTGCGATGACGCTGGGTGCACTGATCTGTTCTCTGCCATAGTGAAATCAAGACCCAGAATCAAATGTGAGACCTGGTGGCCCGCGGTGCGGGGATGCATGATGTGGAGGGTGCCATGGTCGCGGGCCCCGGCTTGGTACTCCCAGCGGCACGTGGTGGGTCCTCTTGGAGACATGCCGGTGGCAGAAGGTGTGCTGGGAGGCCTGGTTGCGCAGGGGCGGGCAATCACCCCTGGGCGGCGGGAGGGGCTGGGGTGCAGCGGCCTGTGTGCACAGGGGCAGGCAAGCGCTGATGGCGTGTGCTACTGTACGGACTCTGCCATTCATGTCTCTGGCTACTGTTTCAGATGAGGGACCTGGGGGACTGCACATGGTTGGAGACACACCGGTGGCTGCAGGTGAGCAGTGAGGCCTGGGTCTGCAGTGTTGGAACTCTCTCTCCCTCTCTTTCTCTCTCCCTCTATCTCTCTCTCTCTCCCTCTTTCACTTTCTCTCACTCTCACTTTCTCTCTCTCTCTCTCTCTCTCTCTCTCTCTCTCTCTCTCTCTCTCTCTCCCTCCCTCTCTCTCTTTCCCTCTCCCTCTCTTTCCCTCTCCCTCTATCTCTTTCTTTCTCCCTCTATCTCTCTCTTTCTCTCTCTCCCCCCCTCTCTCTCTCTCTTTCGCGCTCTCTCTACATTTGATGGGTGCATGACACACCTTCTTATCTGTATTTCTGTTTTGCAGGCTGTGACTTAAAGAATGCCCGGAGAAGACACGCCGTGCCTCTTCGAGATTGTTGTTTTCTGTTTACTCTACAATAAAGTAGTTTTTTAGATTATATGATTTGAATGTTATGATTTCTATTTTTCTGGCTGCACCAGTATGTTAAGTGTTGTGATTGTGCGACTTCAGACGATTTGTTTGGTTCATGGTTTCGTGGAGTTGATTTGCATTATCTTTGTCCAAAGGGAGGGTGGGTGAGTGTTGGTGGGTGTTGTTGCCCTATTGGGGCTCCGGGCTGCATATTCAGTTGCTCGGGGCATCTGTTGTTCTTCAGGTTTGGCTCTGGGCTGGGCTCCCTTGGCTGCTGCCGGTTGTCGACCAACTTTACACCAGGTCAGATCAGGTGTTAGTTTCCTGTTGCTAACGCGCTTTATCGCATGTTTTGTCTTCTTTTTGCCAAACTGGCTGGCCGTTGAGAATGTTGTGGAGTGGAGTCGCAGATTTTGCTCGGAAACGCCTACTCTGCATCTTATTAGCAATAGTTGCCGGGGTCATCCGTGGCGATGCTTTTTGAGGATGCTATCGCTGGAAAACTGGTGGTACCGGCTGTTAGTACCAGCTTGGAAATGGGGCGGTAAATGTATCGCAACTTTGGCTACAATAAAGTGCCGATAACTCTGCAATAGCTCCTTGAGAATATGCCCCAAGATGCGGTGCTCACCAAGAAGTCACCCACTGGTGACCATACCAAAGGCATTGGAATTGGGTGGAAGGTTTCTCTGGTAATTGCAAAGGGTACGCAAATGCTACCTTAGTTTCCCAGGGTGGAGAGGAAGATGAGTCACTGGCCTCTCAGCATGGAAAAATAGGTCAGTAGCAAAGCATCAATGGGGTTTAAGTACATGCTCTGACGGATACCGGTGCCAGCATAACCATGATGATGACCAAGCTGGCTTCCCCAGACCAAATGCTCCCTGATGAGGTGCACAAGATTGTCAACTCTGACAATGTTACAATGTCATATCCCTTAGCTTTGGTAGACTGTGACAGGGGAGGCTTTACTGACCCAAAGAAAGTAACTGTGTCCCCTGCCATCCCAGTGGAGTCTCTGCTGGGAAATGACCTTAAGACGTATGTATGGGCTGAGAAGGACAGAATGACTTATTCAGCAATGCTGGGTCTTCCTGAATGGATGAGTGTCTCCAGAAGAGCACAAAAGGCCTTGAAGAAGAGTGCAGGGGACCTGGAGCATGGTAAATGGTATAGGCGCCTAGTGCGTATCAAGAGAAAGGTCAGGAAGGCTAGTGAGCCAACTTCCAAAAGTCCTAAGGCCCAGAATGACCCTAATCCAGAGGGTAAAGTCCTGGTGCATGAAGAGGTGACTGCTTCATTACAAAGCTTGCGAGAATTGGCTGAATGCCAAGGAGCAAAACGTTCCTCCAGAGACGATTTGAGCCAGGGACAAAATACTTCTCCCAATCTTGAAGGACTAAGACAGGCTAGAGACAGCTAGCTATCAAGAACAAGGTGATGTCAGTGGTACCCATAAGGTATACTGGGTGGAGAGTATCCTATGTAGTGAGGCTAGGCACCCCAAACCAGGGGAGCGGAGGTCCCCCAACTATGCATAGAGTTCCTCCTTAACTAGGCCCATGAGATTCCCTTAGCTAGACATCTGGGGCAGGCCAAAACATGGGAGAGGCTGATTAACCATTTCTATTTGCCTATCTGAAAAGGTGAAGGAGATCTGTTACTCCTGTGTCACCTGTCAAGAGGCTACCTGAGGTGGGGACTCTTTGAGAGGGTGAGAATTGACATTGTTGGCCCCCTAGACCCACAAACAGATTCTGATAACAGATGTATCCTGGTGGTGGTGGACCATGCCACCAGGTATCCAGAAGGCTTTCCACTGTGGACAGTCACTGCTCCTACAGTCGCTAGAGCCTCCTCAGAATCTTCACTCTGGTTGGGTTCTCTAAGGAGGTTATATCAGATAGGGGAACCAACTTTGTCAGTCTAACTGAAAGCAATGTGGCATGAGTGTGGTGTGACTTCTCTAAAAAATTGGATGCTGACTACATATGCGGCTGGTTACCATACCGCTACCGAGAACTGGGTGACTAGAAAACGTTGACTATTGAATTCGAACCATATGAATCTTTAAGAAAAACATTGTATGCCATACATGAAAGCCCTGAAGAAGTCTCATTGGAGACGAAACGCGTTGGCTATGAGGACATGAAATGTGAACTGTAAAGACTTCTACCTGTGAAAAATAAAAAAGGACTTTTCTCTATGAAATATACATCTTGAGCTAGATGTCTTTGTTATTGGGCTACTGTTGTTGAATATCGAGATGCCATGTCAACATTAAATGTATATAGTGATGAAACCTTTTGCATTGAATGTTGTTGTAGGACTTGTTCCTATTTTTGTAGGGAGTATAGAGGAGAGTACTCTCTGGTTTCGTGCACTATTTAATAATTAGACACAGTATTCATTTGTTGTGTGCGGATTTGATCAGCCTCTACCTTCAAGTTTTGGTTCTTTTTGGTGTGACTTATACATTCGCTACCCCATACCATCCCCAAGGAAATGGTCTTGTAGAAAGGTTCAACAAGAGCATGAAAGGCATGATGATGGGTTTGCCTTAGAAACTCAGGAGACGGGATGTTGTCCTGCCATGCTTGTTGTTTGCCTAGAGGGAGGTCTCAGTACCGTTAAGCTACTCTTTAACACTTTGTGGGAGGTCCCTACAGTTTGGTTAGTGAAGGTTGGGAGAGACCTCTCAAAAACTCAAACAAGATATTGTTGACTATGTGCTAGATCTTCGTTCCAGAACATGGAGAAAGCCAGCAGAAACTTGGAGGCCAGCCTGAAGCTTGTCAAGCACTGGTATAACCAGACCTCTGCAATGGTGGAATACCAGCCAGGACAGTAGGTGTGTGTTTTGGAGCTTGTAACGCCCAGAGCACTTCAATACAAGTGGATTGGGACCTATCATAGTCTGGAAAAGATAAAGTACTTTGGGCAGGATCATCCGTTTGTATTCAGCAATCCTTCCAAGAAGAGAGAGGGATCTATGCTCCCAACTATTGATTTCGCAGCGGATATTCTGTTTAACACGCTAGAGGTTTAGAGCTCTAGTTTTAGCCAGAGTAGAACCCAATGCAAGGTCCAAGTACTCAATATGGGTTGTAGCTCTTTGCTGAGAGTTGAGTGCCTTTGCGTGCTGTACTATTGACCAAGAGGTCGATATATTCAGAATCTCCGGTTTGGAAATGTTAATCTTGAACCCCGAAACGTCTTGATAATGCTGTAGTTCTTGCAGCACCCAGGGGATAGAGGCTACAGGATCAGTCATAGACAGGAGGACATTGTCGGGGAATACAGACATTTTAATGTCCTGTTGACCGAACCAGATTGCTTTAATCTGGGGATTACTTTCAATGTGTTACGCCAATGGTTCCAATGTGAGGGCCAAAAGGAGAGGGGAGAGGGGGCTACCATGACGTGTGCCTCCTTTTATATGCAATTTTCACAAAGAGACAAGAGCGACCCATATGTCCTTGCAAACTGGGTGTTGCTAATAGGCAAAAACAATGGTCACAAGGAACTAATTTATAATTAGTACAATTTCTTGCAAGTAATATACCTTGCGTGAATCAAGCAGAGACAGAAGGAATATAGAATGGAACCTTAATTCAATTAGGTCTATCAATATTGTAACGATTTGTATAGAGGCCCACAGAACAAGTATTATAACTGTACTCACTTCAGCCGAAGTGAGTGTAATTTATTTTGCATAACCATATTCAACGTACAAAGGGGGCATAAAAGGAATATTCAGTTGTGTATTTACACTATGTACATTTTCACATTGCAACATGATTTTGTGAACCCCCCAGTGAGGTGACCATAACCAGGCAGTGTGATATATGTAGTGCTAGTAAACAACAAGGCAGTGGTTATTGGTATTCAAAAGAGGAGCTCTTAAGAGGATATAGTACAAACAGTTTTTATAAGCAATTTTTAGTTTTCTTAGGCTCTCTCTTTATAATAGTCGACGACGTTTCGACCCTCTCGTGATACAGGGTCTCTTCAGGACAGGAACTCTGGGGACGAGTAACACATAATACTGCCTGAGATGCAGGAATCTTCCTAAGGTATTTCAGAGTACTTCTGGTGGTGTCCAGGTAGAGTAGATCCCTTTTCACGGTTAGTTAAATTGGGCTGCAGGTGTTATTCACAGCAACCGCGGGTCCAAGTAGTCACGGTGAGTGGATCCATTAAGGTCGACTCTTCAACATAATTCAGAAAGAAGTGTGTTGAATGAGTAATTCAATTGCTTCACTTGAGACTGTCAGGGGTTCTAATAATTCTGACGGCGAAGCGCTCTCGTTGGCAGTCCTTTTATGTGCACCCAGTTGGAGAAAAGACCATTGATGTGAATTCGAGCATGGGGGGCCAGAAAACCAGGTAGGAGCCAGGACATGAATGTAGGACCCATTCCCACTGCACTCAATACATCCGTAATGAAGGCAAAGTCAACATGTTGAATGCTGTCTCAGCATCCAATGTGACCATGACCACGTTTAGTACCCATGGCGCCAATGTCAAGGAGGTGGAGGGCCTGTTTGGTATTATCGCTTGCTTTGCGTGAAAGAATGAAACCCTATTGATCCAGGTGTTCGAGATTCTCCAACAGGAGTTGTAGTCTCAAGGAAGCAGCCTTAGTGAGTATTTTGGCATCAGTATTAAGAAGGGAAGTGGGTCAATAAGACCCGTAGCCTGTGGGATTTTTATTGGGTTTAAGAATCAGAGAAATAATGGAGTCATTCATGGAGGGTGTGGCCCTACCGTACTCGACAATTTCGGTATATACCCTGAGGAGGAGCGGCAACAAGGTGGGACTAAAGCATTTATAGTAGGCTGCTGTAAGGCCATCAGGGCCTGGCGCCCTGGAGGGTCACAACTTAAATATAGCTTTTAAGATTTCCTCTTTCTCACGCGGCCAGTTTAGGGTTGTCCTTTCGAGGGACTTATTTTAGGCAACTGAGCCTCTGCAAGATATTTCAATTGCTCCTGTGAGTCAATGCTCCGGTTCGTGCATAGCTGGATATAATAGTTATAAAAGCATGCTGCCTTTTTCTTGTTGCCAGTGTGCATGGTGCCCTACTGATGCTGCAATTCTGAAATGATAGTCCGAGCTCGGAGATCCGTAAGAGTGAGTTGTCTTACGTTCTGTCTCGAGCATCTCGAGTTCCATGCCCTTTTTACGACACAATGCCTCACGGATTTTACAAAAGCATGAAGTCTCCACTATAAACAGACCTTGGAGGGCTGCCTTCAGGGTGTCCCAGAGGGTGGACACAATGATTTTCCCAGTATCGTTATGCAGGAGATAATATTTGATATCCTTGGTAATGTTCACTATCGTCACTGAGTCCCTCAAGGGGTCATCCCATAGCCTTCAGTTGCCAGCCGCTCTGGGCTTCATAAGACCTAAATCTGTCAACTTGCAAGAAACTGGCCCATGATCAGAGAGTATAATAGGGTGCTGAGTGGCATCCGTCAAACTCAGGAGAAGGAGTTTATTCAAGAGTATATAATCAAGTCGCTGATTGGGGCTGTATACTGATGCTATCGCAAGTGGTTGGCCCCCAAGGGGCGTGCCTCTAATGGCCACCCACCAGCCCTCGGTGTCCCTTCCACGATCATTGGACAATGGCGGTGGATCAGGATGACCTCTCCGCTGTTTTCTTGCGACCAGAGAAAAAGTATTGACCCGGGAAATCCCCAGATTTCAGGCAGGAATGGTCTAGTTGCAGTAGGTTGCGTTTCCTACTGTAACCTTCTATCCGCTTGGAGAAAGGAGAGTTTGCGTATGATAAAAACCCTTGAAAAGGGTTGTTCAAGCCCCGGACATTGTAGGTTAGGAGGCGGAGTTAATTTGAGGGCATTACTAGGTTACTGAGAGACAGGCTAGTGCCACGGATGGCCATGATGACCAGCAGGGTAGTGGCCAGAGGCAGACTGCTGTTCCTACCCAAAATCCCAATTTCCCCAACACAAACCTAGAAAAAAAAACACAAAACAAAGAACATCAATATTGATGGAACATGTATTGCAAAAACTGGAACTCTTTCCATGTGATCCCTGAATGACATCTGTCGTTAAATATGAAGAAAGGCTTGCCTCTGAAGGGCGAATAAGGCCCCTGTTAGCACCAGTACAGGTCGTCGCCCATCCGGGCCAACAACGCCCGTGTTCACACCATAACATTCCTAAATCTGCTGTGGGCCCCAGGAGCGCCCCGCAAATCAACTCAAACATCTTGAGAGTCTGATGCCCGGTTCAATTAGGAGCAATCTTGTGCTCTGAAAAAGAGGTCAGCGGGGACTGCTGACTTGGCATGGATGTACCCCTAACTGTGCACGTGATCATGAGCTGACTATTGTTGTGCAAGGATTTCCTCCTGTTTGGGATGCCCCCTTTGCGCCCCTACCACACTTGTGTCCATTCCGGGCCCTTCCGTTGGAGGGCTTATCTTGGGGCATCCATTTCAGGCATCGAGGAGGGGATATTCAATATTGAGCATGCTTCTTCTAGGGACTTGAGGGACTGTTTTGATGCAGGAAGGTGCCCCATCCTACACAAAAACAATGCTGCATACAACGGAGACACCCTTGCACCCTGGCTGCTAAAACGGTTCCAGCGCAAGGGGAAAGGATAGGAATGTGCCAGATTTGATAAATATGGCACATTCCTGCCCTTTCCGGGTGACGCAGTGCAGCAAGGTAACTTGCTGCGCTGCCCTGCGCCACTAATTATATATGCCCCATAGTGTTTAGGGGTCTTAGAACAAAACAATATCTCTCAACCTCTCTCTCTCGCTGCCCTACCTCTCTACCTTCGTCGTATTTTCTACATGATAAAGCAATCCGTGTACAATCTCCTATGAGATCTCACTGACCTACATGTTCACAACAAATGCCGACAATATGTTTTTATCCGGGTCAATAGAGTAAATTGTGGCCTAATGGTTACGGTCTTGGTCTCTCAATTGGAAAGTTAAAGGTTCAAGTTTACCAGTCTCCATGGCCATTGGTCCAACAAAGATCTGTTCAAAGTCTAATTGTTGGAAAATAAGTGAAAGGTTTTTCATTTTCACTTTGTAACCATGTCATATCTTGTTTGTTTTAATGGTAGAATATGAGAATTACATAAATAAAAGTATAATTGATAAGAACATACTCTTGTAGGTCTCAAAGAAAAAACGTTTTCTCTCTCTCCCACCCTCCTTCCTGGTCTTTAAATGATGTTGCTGTCAATGTATAATCACCAATGGAAACTGACTTACCCGTTTTCTGTTTTGAGCAAATGTCAAAATTATGTTTCATCTTGCTGGATACACAGTCACTTGTAGATTAGTGGTTAAGGCCTAGGGCTCTTACTCTGTATGCTATTGGTTTAAATTTGCCAGTGACAAAGCTTATTGGTATGCCTAAATATCATTCTGTTCCCAAAAGATATATTTATTATCTGATTGGAAAAGAAGATTAATATTTTTGATTTCGCAACAATTCCCAATTTGTGTTTTCTAATCGTAGTGTTAGGCTAAAAGGAATTCTTCCAAATTTCAATTTTTTTAATGCAGTATTAAGCAAAAAAGAACTGTTCTTGATAATAGCATTCTTTTATAGAGCTCTAAACAAAACAATCTCTCTCTGTCCCTTTCCCCTACCTTTCTACCTTTATTATCTTCATTGTATTTTGTTAATCATGAAGCAATCAGTGTACAGTCACCTATGGGAACTCATTGACCTACATTTTCAGAATGTATGGCAAAATTATGTTTTCATCAATCTCAATAGAAAGTCAATAGTGGACTAATGGTTAAGGTCTTGGAATCTTACTTTCAAAGTTTAAGGTTAAAGTCTGCCAGTGCCCAGATCATAGGTCTGTTAAATGTCTAGTTCAAACTCTGCTCCAAAATAAGAGAAAGGTTTGTCCTTTTCATTTTGTCGACTCTTCAACATAATTCAGAAAGAAGTGTGTTGAATGAGTAATTCAATTGCTTCACTTGAGACTGTCAGGGGTTCTAATAATTCTGACGGCGAAGCGCTCTCCTCTGGTCTTTAAATGATGTTGCAGTCAGTGTAATCACCTATGGAAACTCATTGACCTACATTTTTTGAGCAATTGTTACAATTATGTTTACCTCTACCTCAATAGAGTCACTTGTGGTTAAGTCCTTAGACTCTAACTCTGAAGGTTATTGGTTTAAATTATTCTATCTCCAAGGGCATTGCTATGTAATCCATTCATTCAAAGCTTTATTTCGACAGTTTGTCATAAAAGCACAACAATACAACACATAACAATCAATAAATAACATATATACAATTACAAGGTAAAAAGTTATTAAATTCCATGACTGTCTAATATCTAAAAAAATTAAGAAGAGTACATTACTGTAACAACTGTTTTCTTACAGATCTTATCCTCCAAGCCCAGCCCAAAAATTTAGCCAAGCAACAGGCATAGAAGGGACGGGCGTCTGAACGTAATATGCGTAAAGCTTCCAGACAGGATCTTGTGCCTAGACACCTACATAAGGGCTTTAACCATCTCGACCTGGGCACAGAATAAGCATAGCACTCAAATAACAAATGGGCTGTAGACTCGACCCTAGAATCACAAAAGGGGCAATAGGGTATAGTTTGGTATGGAGGTTTCCAAGTAGACGTGAACAGACCTAATGGAAGAACGCCCACCCTAAATTTAAAGTATAATGCTCTGTCACCCGGGTTAAGGATTGAATCCAAGTAAGGTTCTCTGCAAGGGATCTCCTTAACCAAGAGAAACTGGGCGACAGATTTACAATGGTTAGGGTTACACAACCTCTCATTATCCACCCAGAGCCAATAGATCTTCTTAAGCAATTGTTTTGAGGGTGCTGTTCTATTTGCCCAGGCATCTCCTAATCCCAGGTCCAAAAGGAGACGCTTAACCTCCCTGAGCCAGGTAACCTTATGCCAGCCAGATAAGGATAGAATTTCACTAAGGGCATCTGCATAACTGCTCAGTTCAGGGACATTCCATATCCTGGCCCATAATAAGAGAGGACGTAGCCTAGCTTGCTCACAAATTGGGCGTGTGCCTGCGTCTAACAAAAGAGGAATAGTAGGGGTGCTATGGGGTAACCTCATAAGATTTTTGTGGAAATTATTTTCGAGGTGTGTCAAGGTGTCAACACTCTGTATACCCCACAGTTCAGCACCATACAATGCTGCACTCACCACCCTTGCCCTATAGATATCAAGCAGTGCCCCTATAGGTTTTAAAGCTGAGGCACGATGTTCCTTGAGCAGGGCCCCTGAAACTCTCTTGTGTGTCAGAAACACCTTCTGGTGGTGCGCCTTCCAACTCATATTGGCACACAAACGAATACCTAGGTAGTCGAATTCATTGACTCTATCCAAAGGAACAGAGTCCAAGGTAGGGGGAACAACCGTTTTCCTGGGAGGATTAAGAACGAGGAATTTGGTCTTGCCTATGTTTATAGACAGGCCCTTGGTATCACAAAAGGCCTTAAAGCTAGAAAGCAACTTTTGGATACCTACTGGTGACTTGGAAATTAGGAGGGTATCATCCGCAAACAGGAGCGTAGGAACTTTCCTACCAGCCAAGGATGGTGCATCTGACGGCTGTTGAAGCAGATGCTCCACCACTCCGTTAACATATAGAGAAAACAGAGTGGGGGCGAGCACGCAACCCTGGCGGACGCCCCTATCTACGGAGATACGAGATGTTTTATCCCCCTGGGTACCCCATCTAATCTGGGCAAAGTTGCTTTCATGAAACTTTATAAGCAAGGCCAGCAAATAGGGAGGTATGCCCAACCTATCTAAGACATTCCATAGTTGGGCTCGAGGGACCAGGTCGAAGGCAGTTCGCAAGTCTATAAAGACCAAGTACAAGCTGCCCCCACCCAGCACAACCACCTTCCAGTAAATCATTAAAAGACGGAACGTCTGCTCGATAGTACCCATCCCAGATCTGAAACCTGCCTGGAAATCTGACAAAACCTGGTTTTCTTCAACCCACTGCGGGATCCTACCTAGAACCACTTTGCCCGCAACCTTTTGCGTTGAATCAAGCAGGCTAATAGGGCGATAGTTAGCTGGGTCGTCCCGACAGCCTTTCTTAAAAATGGGGACGACCTCAGCACCACTCCATGAGTCAGGAAGAGAACCACCCAACACCGCCTCATTCAGAAGAGCGGCAATTAATCTACTCCACAATGATGGATATTTCTTCAACAAGTCCCCCGGAATTCCATCGGGACCAGCAGCCTTACTAGATACAATACGACTGATTGCCCCTTCAACTTCCTCTATGCTGAAGGGGGAGGCATTGGTAGAAATCTCAGGTGGTAGGCTGGCATGAAGGCCCGTTTTAAGGATGGGTACCCCACTTTGAACAGAATACAATTTGGAAAAGTGGGCAAACCAGAGATCGCCAGGAATATTACAAGTGAACTGCGAATCAAGAGGTTTGTCCCTGGCTCTTAGCAGATCCCAGAACCCTTTGGAGTCTTTTCTGGTACTTGCCTCCGCTAAATCCCACCAAAAGCTATAGTCATGGGCCTCCTTCGCCTCTGCCACAACTTTTTTATAGAGATTCCTCGCCAATCTGATGGTGCCTGGATCCTTGTTTTTAACTGCGGAAAAAAGTTCCCCCTTGGCAACCCGACATTTTGAAGAATACCATTTATTTCTTGCCCTGGGAGCACCCTTCACAGAAACCCTTGCGCTGGCTTGAGGTATAATAAACAAATCGCTTAGCACCACAATGGTTTCTGTGAATAAAGGTAAAACAGATTGGCTGGAGACACCCAGGGCATCCAGGCGCTGCCCTGCCGCTAACATTGCGGTCCCTGCCTGTGCCATCCTTCCCTCATCCGCTTCTACTTTAGCCCATTTTAGGCGCCTACCACAGGCCGAGGGGACAAGCTCATGGGAGGTTTTCCACTTGTAGGGAATCTTATTTT
The DNA here is from genome assembly GCF_964204655.1 of Triturus cristatus. Lineage (NCBI taxonomy): Eukaryota > Metazoa > Chordata > Amphibia > Caudata > Salamandridae > Triturus > Triturus cristatus. Next base: position 250,718,925 of record NC_140586.1, read on the forward strand.
GACTTCCCACCTGCCAGGGCGGAATCAATGATAAGGAGAGAGGATTGTGGTCACTATCACAAGACGCAATGACCTCCATATCATGATGGAATGCCCACAAATTATAATTCAGCACAACATAGTCTATTCTGGAGGTACGGCCTATCCGGTTGTAAGTGTGCGCACCCAGAATATCCGATTTAGATCGGCCGTTAGTTGGTCTTAAGTCATGTTCCATACAGAGCGCGTTGATGTCTACCGCACTCTGGGTCCACTTGGGAATCGGATCTAGGGTCAGGATGGGAATACCTCTCCTTGTGTCCTCATCCCAAGTATCCAGTATATCCTCCACAGCCAATGGCTCAAAACAGCAATTAAAGTCGCCTGCCAGAAGAACATAAGAGTCGATACTGCAGGCGGCTAGATCGCTGCCCAGACCTGTAGAGGATAATGTGGATGACCCGCCCCTGGCCCCCCTTAGATAAAGGTTAAAGACTTCCAACTTCCTACCCCCTGGGCATAGAATGGTTATCCTCTGGAGATCAGGAGAATGCGTGGGCTTTTGAGTGACACTTAGACCTAGAGCAATGTTAACCCATATGAGAAGGCCACCTGACGGGCGACCTTTACCTCCATTTTGGTGGGAAGCTGGAACAAAGTAAGTCGTGAAGCCCACTCTATGCCTAGGCTCAAGACACCAGGTTTCCTGCAAAAGACAGATGTTGTAGGGGGCCAGAAAGGCATTCCATTATGGAATTTCGAAGTTACGGGCGAGCCCTGCCACATTCCAACATATGATCTTTATCAAGGGGTCGGCAGAGGTAGTCTGTCTTGGAGGGTCATCTAATGTGGCCAATTTAATCACAGGACCTGCCCCCCCCGCAGCAGATCTATTTGGCCTAGATAATGGCTCAATCTGATGGTAATAGGGAGCCATTGTTACATCAGTCAGCGTCCTAGTTAGAGGAACATTCTGGATTGAGATCGTGGGAATCTGGCAAGGTAGGGCCAGTTGGTCCATTACAGGTTGAGAATCAGAAGAATACAACGTAATCGAGGCCACCTCCATAGATGGAACAGACAGCATTCCCTCTGAAGTTGGTGGGCTAACAGCCAAGGGTTCGGTCACACAAGGAGAGGAAGATGGTTCATTATGCCCTAGTACCAGTGGTAAAGGATCCTGGGGAACAGGTTGACATGCCAGTCAATCTACCTCCTCAAGCCCAGTAAACCGATTAGAAGTGGAAAAGACATTCCAATTTATGGGGAAAACTTGGGATTTTTTGGAGTGGCTCCTCCAGTTGCGGTGGTGTACTAGAGACCAGTCCTCATCGCGTGTAGATCTAAGACACGGTGAATAAAAGAAGGACAATGGCCTAGGTATAACGAGAGAACCTTCGCCAATGGGCCAGGAACAGATGTGGTGTACCATGAAAGGATCTTCAAAGGTCACCACTATGCAATCCCCAGTGCTAGATTTCCTTGAGGGGCCCACCCAGGGGGTTCTACGTACCATTAAAATTCTACTTCTCTGGCCATTAGGGATTGGTCTATTCGCATTGAGCCAATGGATTGTCTTATTCTTCAGAGACCAATGGTTCTCGTGTTGGCCATTTCCTAACTGGGGGACATTCGTCAGCACAACCACATAATCATTAGCCTCTGGAGGGAGATCGATAAAACCCCCTCTAAAGTTATTCTTAGCAGGAGGGCTCTTGGTTGATTGGAGCACCACTTCCCTAGGAGGGGGTCTATGCAACACACTTGTATTAGGTTTAACTACTGGTTGGGGGGTGGGACATTTAGGAGCTTTAGGTATAGAGGCGGTTGTGCTATGATGCCCAGCCCGAGGCCCCGATATAGGCACCGATCGTGCGATAACTGGTGAAGGAGGGGAAGGTTGTGGAACTTGAGGGATCATATCATGGGGAAGTGGCTCAGCAACGGGAAAACCCTGGTTTTCTAGACTTCTCAGGCCGAGAGTGGCCAGAGCAATAATGCTCTTTTCCATCTCGAGTAAATGGTTCTCAATGCGTGAGAGTCTAAGATCAAGAGGAGAAAAAAGTTTCTTAAGGGTTTCCCAAACTAAACTTATAAATTCCCCTTCGATCCTGTCCCCACTCTCAACATGTATGCCCTCTTCTCCTGCCTCAATAACCAAGGAGGTGGTCAAGGAAGCAGGAGCTGGCTCATCTTTAACCCCCTCATAATGTGAATGTTCCCCGGTCACACCCCCTCCTATAGGATTTGAGACCGGAGCACTGGTCGCATTCAGATGTTCAGTAGTCGTAATTTTGGCCTTCTTACGACGGTAAGCCGACCGAGAGGTGCATTTTCTTTTAGCTTGATGAGCTCTACTAAGAGTGTGCCTAGAGGAGAACATTGCCGAGGTAGGATTATTAGAACCAGTATCTTGCTTGAGAGGGGTTGTGGAAAGGTTCGCAGCACTATCCTGAATCAGTGGCTCCAATGTGGGGGGTAGTACAGAGAAAGCCGGAGTGTGGTGGACATCAACATGTGTAACTACACAATGGGGGATAGCTGGACGTGGTGGGGTAACCGCTGTGGCTATATTGCCCAGGGAAGATTTTTTCGACAAATCGATTACCTGGGACAATCTCCTTGCGGATGCCAATTCCAGGGAAACACGAGTCTGGAGTTTGGAAATTTCTTGGTCTATAGCTGTATTGGTACGAGTAATAAAATCGTCCATAGGACCATTGATAGGAAGACCACCAATTGGGGCCTTGCTCCGTGTTAACCTGCTAGACATAGCTCAACAACCAACACGGGCAACCCCCAAACCTTACTGTGTGGATATAATAATAATAATAAATTGTATAACAATTACACTCGCACAGACTCGTTTGAACAATACAAAAGGGGGTAGCCCGGACCAGACCTCACAGACCTCGAACGGCCTCAAACGGCCCGCTCTTTGCCCGGTCTTCGCCCCGGGGTACGCCCCGCACGCGTCCCGCTTACGCGTAGGCGGGGAGACAGTTATAGTAATCGAGGAGGGAGGGGCCGGGAAGAGCCAGCAGCTGCAGCAAATAATCAGCAAGGCAGTAGGGCTGCTGGTACTCGCAGTCCCGGGGACCCGTGTGGAAGAAGAAAGTCACCACTCCCGCACTTCTCCGCCCAACAGATACCTCCGGTGAGTTGAATGCTGGTAGCAAAGTTCGTGGACCAAAACAGATTCCGAGCGGCACCCCACACGGCTATGTGTAAATGTCATTCTATTTCTAAAAGATTTATGGTTAGCTGACAGGGAAAAAGGATAATGGCTTTTATTTAGCAACAATGGGCCCGATTTGGCTGTCGAGCAGAAAGCCATCCAACAGTGTCTGAGGCTTTCCGCCCGTCATGCAGGGTTTCCCTCCCCCCGCCCGCCGTATCATAATGACGGGTGTTGGAGGGAAAGCAGGGGGAGGATTCCGCTCCTCTTCCGACGGGCTCACAGAGCCTGTTGGAAGAGGAGTGAAACTGTAGTCCCTTGAATAACAGTGGAGACAGCCGGGGCTCCGCCATCGGGATTACGATGTTCGTTTCCAACAACCTTTCCATGTCGGCCTTTCCAACATGGAAAGGCTGTCGGAAGGGACTTTATGGGCCCCTAGCAAGGCCTCCATCCCTCTACTATGGGACCTGGGGGGCACCTAGGTGCCCCCTATACATCCCTGCACCATGTGGCAGGCACCATGCGGTGTCTGCCACACGGTGTAGGGATGTTTAAAAATATCCATTTCTCAATGGCAGCTTGTGCTGCGGGCCTTTTGTGCCCGCCGCACAGGCTGGCATTGGGAAGTGATTTGTGCGCATCCAAATCTGGCAATCCGAACCGCTGACTTATGGTCAGGCAATTCCAGACCAATACGTTGTTGGGGGGACGTAAGTCCGCCCGACATCGTAATGAGGCCCATTATGTCCCAATTTGTGTTTTTTAATCGTAGTATTAGAAAAAAGGAATATTAATAATGACAATGTTTTATAGGGCTCTTAGAACAAATACATCTCTTTCAGTCTCTCTCTTTTTCCCCTACCTCTCTACCCTCATCATATTTTAGTGATGAAGCAATCACTGTACAGTCACCTATGGCATCTCGTTGAACAACATTTTCAGAACGTAAGCTAAAGTTATGTTTTTATGCAGGTCAGGAGTGAGTCTATTGCAGCCTAATGCTGACCAAATGCCCTTTTGGTACAAACCCCTCACCGTATGTAATTGTGATAGGAAGAAGAGGGCCATAAACTTACCAGTAAGCATTTTCTAGCCTTCAGCCTAGAGGTTTTTATGCTTACTTTTTCTTAGTTTCTTGCATGCTGTCATCACAAAACTCATTACTCCATTGATTGTAACATAACTACACATTGAATGAATACACCTTCTAAAACAGCGGTCTTCCAGCTGTGGGCCTCCCTAAAAGGCAGCCTGGGGCTGTATACCCACGTAGTGCAAATGGCTCAGGGAGGAGTTGAGCCAGAAGGTCTGGTGAGCCAGCGTGCCACTGCAGTACAGGAAACATGACTGTTGGGTGACACTTATAAAACCAGGAGACTCCAAGTGTCAGGCAAAGTAAGTATATTGATCCAAATACGGGAGCCCAAGTCCTACACTCAAGGAATCCAAGCCGTAACTGACTTCAGTGCAGCTGGACACCATGGAGAAGGAATGTGGGGCATGAGCCATTACAATAATCAACACATCTAAGTGTAAACACAGTGCGAGACGGCGGACATACACGAGCCATCAATAACTGCAACAAGACATAAACGAGGCACTAATAAACATGCATCATTACAATGACCTTGTTTATTTATTGTTTTTCCAGGCTGTCTTCATTTACTTATAGGTGTCACCCTTTAAAGTAATTTGAAGTGGAGGAAGCTGAGGGAATCAACATTCATATGTTTTCACTGTATGGCCCCCCTGGGGTGTCCTACATATTCGGAGAAAAGGCCCAAGAGAAAGGGAAGGGGTGAGATTGCACAGCACGTTTTTTTCCATAAAAGGACAGAGATGGCATGAGGACTTGTTGAGATGCTCTAAGGAGCTGTGTGAAGGAAGTGGCCCAATTAGGGTCACCTGGGTCACTAATGAGCACCTCCCAGCCTTCCATACTAAATGAAGAGTCGGTCAGACAGTAGAGAATACAAACCAATAACTGTTTATTCATATACACTCAGAGCGGAGCCCAGTCTGCCCAGTCCCTAGGAGTGCTGCAGAGGGACTGAAATCAACAAGCAAAAGATACATTATCTACATCTCGCAACTGGGCTGAAACATGCCCACAGTGGAATTTTCCAGGCAGATGCAGCTGGACAGTGAAATAGAAATAAAATAAGTCTCGATTCTCATATCTCAAACCACCTAATACAACCCAAGGTCGTTTCACCCTGCATCCGCCACCAGACAAGTGGGAGAGGGCCTCTATCTAGTGAGAAAGGTATGCATTAATATGAACAGTCTATTCATTAGTGAAGCAAAACCTAACATTGCAGAAACAAAACATAACAGAGGCCTTTTCTCAGAAATAGCAAAGGATTAGTTTTGTTTGTGGTTCAAAATGGCGCCTAAATAGAAAACGGTGCTGCGAATGCTAACTTAAATAGGGCAATGAGCAAACATGAATGTTTCTATTCTAACAGACCCTCCTTTTAGCATGAGCTAAAACCTTTTCTGACAGCAACAAGGAAAGTATGAAACCAGGAAAACAGGAGACCATGAGTAAAACTCCTTATGAGCATTCCATATTCTCAGTATCGGGAAAGGAGACTGTAAGGAGGGAAGAAGTCTCGAAAATGCCCTCATCTATGTTCAAGAGGTTGTCTATCTCTTTCTGTACCATAATTGCAGCGTTGGTATCATGAATCAATATTTTCCTTTTAGGGGTGAGAATTGTGGTGCAATAAGAGCAACAAAAGGGGAGGCACTGAATAAGGGTACAACAAAGCACCAATATCACAATCATGTATACCACCTTTTCAAGAATCCAGCCCCAACTGCCGAAATGAGACCAACTCCAATTACCACTTTCCATTCCCTTGACATTCTCGAAGATGTCTAATATGTGTTTGGTAATATTCTTATCCATATTTTTGATCCAGACTACACACTGATCTCCCACTACCGCGCATACACCACCACTCTTGGCTAAGATTGAATCAACCGTGTATCTAGTCTGTTCGGACTATATCAGCATGCTTTCCAACTGAGTGTTGATGTCGCGTAAAGCTGCCACTGTAGTATTAGATAATATTTGTAACTTGCACCCAAAATATTCTTTTGCTTTCTCACCCCGAGCCATGGCGGTACCTCTCAAAGTAAAAATGGAAGAAAGGATGTATCCAAAGGTAATCCCATTACTATAATTATTGACCTCTATATCGGTCACTCCCTCACAGAATTCTTAGGTCAAAGCCCTTTTTACCCAAAGGACATTAGGCATAGCGTATTTACAGGGTACACCTAATGGCAACACCATCCAAAGAGCGACATAGTCTGTACCATTATGAACGTTAGAATAAGTACCGTTAGACAAAAAGTAAAACTCTGGGTGTGCATAAATCGCTCCTTCGTAATCTACTGCGGCATATGTGGTGTTCATTCCAAACTTACTCAGATCTTTGTCATTCACCAGGGGCACTGTATTTTTCTACAGCACTATTCCAGGACAATTGATATACAAAGAAGTGTCCGTACTATTCATGATAGGGCAACAAGCAGGATAATAACCTGCCACCCAGGTGACTATCAATTCCTTGTGGTGCCAACCCACCAGTGTGACATTCTGTTGTCCATGTAGAAGTTGCCACAATATGTGTTATCACAACCTGGATAACCCACTCCCAGTGGCCTTCTATAATATAAACAAGGACCTGGATAGCCAAAACCAAAAACTCCTTTCACTTCTGTAAATTGCGGTGGACAAGCATAGGTATAATTTACAAGTGATAACAGATATGCAGTCCATAAACTAGTAACAGATTCAGTGGGATAACAAGCTGTCCCTTCTCCAAAGAATCTCTTGTGAGTGTTTAGAAACACATTGTTAGGGGCTATCCTTTTCTTTCGTGTCGGAGGAATAACTTTACCCTTTGTTCGTAAAGGTACATCCTGACCATTTTCCAAAAACCATGACACCCCACACAGTATTATTAACAACAAAACCACAAGAGCAACACACATTATTTTCTTTTTGCGGGTCCACACCATGTTATGCTGGGCAACAAGAATCACTGGCTGCTCTTCCTCCACAACCATTCTACCAAAGGGATGCATAACGGATGATGAAAAGGGGGCAAAATGCAAAATAAGTATACAAGTTCCCAGTGTCGTTCAGAGCCTCACTGGTAAAGGCTCCTATTATCCATCAATACGTTGGTGCACTTGTGCACCGGTGTGGAGCTTGCTCTGTCTTAAGCTCGTATCCCACGTCGATCAGGATTGTATACCTGCAGCGTATACTTTGGTCCTCCCTATCTAATGTTCAGACAACTAAAATGAAATACGCAGAAATCCCTCATCAATCTCAGCTAATTCCGTTGGTACTATAATTTAACACAACCTATTTTACACAGTCCATCCCTAATCTTTTTTCTCCTTCGACGCAACTTCCCTCAGCCGTGGGCGTAAATTGTACCTGGTAGCCCTAGGCACTGTGTGATCAGTGAACAAAGACTCTTGGATAGCTCGTATTTCCGGAGGAACAGCCTCATTCAATACATCTGCATTCTCCTTATCCGTCTGCATCCATGTTAGCTGGGCATCGCTGAATGGGACAAACCGAGGCACCTGCTCACACTCTGAGTCCCCGATGCCGTCCTTAACCCACTGATCATAGGGTAGAGGTAAAAGAACCCTCCGACAGTGGGTTGCATGAACCCAGTTCTTATGGCCAGCAACCTTCACAGCAGTACATGTTACCAATAAATCCTATTCAGGCCCCTTCCAGCGCGGTTCCAAACTTTTCTTCATCTGAAAGTTGCGCAACAGGACGTAATCACCGGGCTGGATATCGTGGCTGGGTCCCTCTGGTGTAGAAGGTAGGAACTCTCGCACCTGTTGGTGAATAGAACGCAAACTCTCTGTTAACTGGCCATGGTAATCCAGTCAATATCAGAAAATCTACGAGGATGTGGGACGCCCCAGACATTTGCAGTGCGTCCAAACACGACCTCCTAAGGAGAAAATCCTGTCCTAGAATGAGCTGCCGTTCTTATCGACATATGAGTTAACGGTAAAGAATCTGGCCACTTTACCCCTATGGTCTCGTGTATCTTTGCCAATTTCAGTTTGAGAGTACCATTGTACTTCTCAACCAAACCCGCTGACTGTGGATGATTAGCAGAATGGAATTTTTAGTTGACACGGACACCCTCGCAAATTAATCAAATCACTTTTGCATTAAAATTACTTCCGTTGTCACTCCAGATAACTCGGGAAAAGCCGGAACAAAGAAAGAACTTCTTCCGGAGTAACTTTGCAGTTCTAATGGCTGTATTGTCTTTAGTGGGGTAAGCCTCAACCCATTTGCTGAATGCACATACAACCACCAAAACATACTTAAGATTATTATATCTCTCTAATTCAATATAGTCCATTTGAAGGACTTCAAAAGGAAAAGTGGGTGGTGCAAAATTACCGGATGGTGTAGGGGTACCTTTCCCTGGATTATGATCATGCAGACCATGCAATATTTCACCAAATGTGCGGCTGTCTTAGAGATATTGTCATTCTGCCATACAGGGTCTAACAACTTACAAAATGCCTTTTGCACTAATATGAGCTAGACCATGCGCCATAGTAACCACAGGAAGAACATATGCATCTGGAAACATCCATCTCAGCTTCCCTGATTTATCAATCCAACATCCTTTCTCATTTAACTGTGCTGTACTTTCCTGCTATTCTGCTAATTCTTCTATTGTGGCTTCATTTTGTATCTCCTATACGCTCTCAAGGGTATTCTCAAACATGACAACCTCAAGGACCCACCTAGCTGGACCTGCTACAAACATACATTTCATCATTGTTCGGGCCGTTTCCTTAGCTGTCTGATCTGCAAAATCATTTCCTCTACCCACGTCATCATTAACCGTCCTGTGGGAACTACAATTGATTATGACCAACTTCTTGGGGAGCGTTAAAGCAGACAAAAGCCATAATATGAGGTGCCCATGCTGAACCTTGGTGCCATGAGAAGTAAGGAACCCTCTCTCGGCCCGCAGTTGCCCAAAATTATGCGCGGTCCGACGACATACTGGCTGTCAGTATATATGTTGACAACCGGTCCCTCGCTCAATTCGCAAGCTCGAATAAGAGCAGCGAGCTCAGCAGCTTGAGCTGACTGATCGGGAACCCGTGATGTCTCTACTACCGTGTGCAACATAGTGATAGCGTAACCTGCAGTCGTAGTGCCATCTGGTAACTTAAAACAAGAGCCATCGACATAAAGTTCTCCTTGGGGGTCAGAAAAGGGAATATCAGTAAGGTCTACCTGTCCCTTCGTCTCTTCTTCCTTCCGGTAGATACAATCATGCTTATCGACTGCATCATTCTCAGAAGGGAGGGGTAGTAACGTGGCCGGATTCATATTGGCACATCTTTTAATTGTAATGTGTTTAGCAAACAATGTCAATTCATAGCTAGTAAGACGTGCACTGGTGAGGTGCTGTGTCTTTGTCTTATTCAAAAGTGTATCCACCGCATGGGGTACCATAACTGTGAGGTCAGTATCAAGCACGAGTCCAGCCGATTGTCTGATTGAAGTGGCCAAAGCCACGACCGCTCTTAGACAACTGGGGAGGGCGTTCGCGACGGTATCAAGCGCAGCAGAGAAATAAGCACACAGCCGTTGCTTATCCCCGAATTTTTGTGTTAGGACAGAAAGCACATAGCCAGCCATCTTGTGGACATAGAGCACAAACGACTTGCCATAGTTAGGTGTACCAAGCACTGGAGTGGAACAAAGTGAAGTTTTCAATTGCTCAAAAGACCGCTGACATTCAGTCGTCCAAGGCAAAGGCTCATGCACTTCTTTAGTTGTTAATGAAAGCAAAAGGTTTGATTAGCAGCGAGTAGTTTGGGATCCACTGGCGACAGTAGGGAAGTAATACCTATAAAAGCACGTACAGTTTGTGGAATGGGCATTTTAACAATGATACAGATGTGCTCAGGGATCAACCTCCTACCCTCCTTCCACAGTAGGTGACCTAGGTAGGTGACCTCCTGTCGACAATACTGAAATTTAGAAAGGGAAACCTTATGTGCAAACGCAACAATAATTTAACAGTACTATCTCTACAACCCTGTCCCGTATCAGCAGTTATGAGTAGATCATCAACATACTGCACCAATACATTACCTGAGGGAAGCGACAAGGAATTCAACTGACCCTTTAATGCTTGACTGCAGATACTAGGACTCTCTGTATATCCCTGAGGAGCGCAACATAATCTAAACCTCCTACCAGTCAGTGTGAACCCCAACAAATATCTACTGTCATATTCAAAATAACAGAGGGGAAGAGGTGGACCAAGTACTCTCAGACGCCTGTAAACGAGTCGTAATTTCAGGAAGAAGATTAGAAACAAATCTGTTGACAAACAACTGAACTCCTCCTTCAATAGACATATGCTGCCCACTATAATCCCAAAACATATCTTCAAACCGGGTAAAGAAATCAGACACACTTTCATCATTCTTCTGTCGACAAACCGTCAACTTATTCCAACTTACCTTCTTGAGCGGAATAAGGGAATGCATATATGTAATAATGCAGCCTGGCAAAGCAAGTATCTTGGCTCTGGGTTTATCACCTGGCTTTCTTTCCTGATCCCATCCTTTAATCACATCCCATGTACCACCGAACTCCACGATATGGTCTTGAGTATGTACCTGTCTCCAAACATCAGCCGGAACGAGACGACCACAGAACATTTTAATATCAGCAAGAGTCATTACAGTAGAAGAGGTAGCCTCTGTCAATTCTTTATAATAAGCTGTAGGATCAGGTAAATGAGCCTTAAAGGCTAAAACTTCACTCCTCTTCCATGGAGTTTAAACCCATTGTTCCTGAAAACAGGCCGCTACAGCCGGTCTAGTAACATTTCTGCACTGGTCTGTTATGGCAGGGATTTCTGGGTGATATATAGGATGGACCTCCTGCATCGGAAACTGAGATACCGGAGTAAGGCTCCTCTCATGTAATAAACCCCTGTAAGCAACTAAAGTTGTAACATTCCCAAATACTTGCCCTGGCTCCAAGTCAGCAGCATACATATGATCTCTAATATCAAATGAAATTTGAGACACTTCTGTCCCAATTTGTTGTTGCCAAAGACTAGTCAATGTAGCAGACTAATGCTTAAGGGCCTGCTGCTGTATAAAGGGTTCAAAATCTCGCATGACTTTCCAAACATCCTCCACAGTATAAATTGCATTACGAGCCCACCACACAGCCTGTTCAGCTATTCCTTGTGTCTCTTCATCCCCCACCACAGATCGCACTAACCGGCCTATTTGCTCCTTGAATTTCGTCCAGTCTTCATCCTCAAATCTGTGTATTGGCGTCTCAACATTCAAAGGTGTCCGAGGAGAGACAACAGAAGTGACAGGTACCATCGTCACTGGCGCTTGCACTGGAGGACAGAGAACAGAGGATACAGGAGCTGAAACAGTATAGGTGTACTGAGGGTCACAGTTGCCAAAGACTGCGAGGGTAAAGAAGGAGCGGGAGGTGCCGTAGCCACAGCCGTCAAAACAACAGCCATGGATACAGGAACAGCTGAAGCAGACGTAACAGGCTGCTGTGACTGTAAGGAAATGGCGGGATATATCCTCTGCGGGGCATAAGGGGGTGGGGTCGAGTATCTGACAACTCCTCTACAAAAGTATTGTCTTCTTCTTTGGTCAAATCAGACTTCTCAATATGCAATCAAAATCTACTATCCTCACATTCAATTCCAGACTCTTGTTTTTTTATGTAATATGCCACAGCTTTCTGTGTCACTGTTTGCATTTTCCCATTCTGTGCATTTCTCTCCATTTTAACCGTCTCTGTCTAGCCGGCTTCTGCAAAGTTTTGAGAGAATCAACCATTGACTCCTTCTCTTAAATAATTGCTCCTGTAAAAACCCAATTTTTTGTTCATCAAAAGTGCCAGTCAACGGCCACTGCAACTCGGTATTGTCCCTCGTATATTTTTGTGATAATGTACTAAACATAATAGGGCCAAGACCATGCATCACATACTTTTAAAAAAATGTGGGCTGCCTTCAGGAGGTGCCGGCTGAGCTTCTTCCAATCGAGCATCTGCAGAACAACAACGACAACATAAATACAAGATTTTACTAAGACTAGGCATTTTAAAAGGAAAACAAGTTTGTTGCTTTTACCTAGCAAAGTAATTGCAAATAGTTTTATTAAAAACGATCCTCAGACCGTACAAAACTCAAACCACAATGGTACCATATCCACAAAGAACCGAAACAAACTAACCTGATATGAGTAGAACAAACGGACCAATTCTCCACTGCCGACGCTTCAGACCAAATGGTCAGATCCAAGGGTTTCGCCGTTCAGGACTCCAGTCGGGATCACCACTGGGTGAGGCACCGTCCGGTAGGACGGAAGGGGCAGCTGCGAGCATACAATACTCTTCGTGCAGGGATCCCTGAGCCGTCAGTTCAACCCGACAATGTCCTCAGCCTCCCCTTCATCTGTGGAAAGGGGATTGATCAATCACCCGAAGGAGTCCCTGTTCGGGCACCAACTGAAGGAAGTGGCCCGATTAGGGTCACCCGAGTCACTAATGACCACCTCTCAGCCTTCCATACCAAATGAAGAGTCAGTCAGACAGTAGAGGATATAAACCAATAATTGTTTATTCATATACACTCAGAGCGGAGCCCAGTCTGCCCAGTTAATAGGACTGCTGCAGAGGGACTGAAATCAACAAGCGAAAAGATACATCATGTAGATCTCGCAACTGGGCTGAAAAACGCCCACAGTGGAATTTTCCAGGCAGATGCAGCTGGACAGTGAAATACAACAAAAAAAAAGTTTTGATTCTCATTTCTCACACCACCTAATACAACCCTGGCCTTCCACCAGACAAGTGGGAGAGGGCCTCTATCTAGTGAGAAATGTATGAACTAATATGAACAGTCTATTCATTAGTGAAGCAAAACCTAACATTTCAGAAATGAAACATAACAGAGGCATTTTCTCCGAAATAGCAAAGGATTAGTTTCGTTTGTGGTTCAAAATGGCACCTGAATAGAAAATGGTGCCACCAATGCTACCTTACATAGGGCAATGCGCAAACATGAATGTTTCAATTCCAACATGTGCACGCTTTTTTTTTTTTTACACAAAGCAGCAGATACACATTCTGGCCTCTAAGCGGTGGTACAGTAGATGAAGCAAGATGTTGGGGTCTCTGCTTTTTTAAACTGTTGAGAAAACAGCCTGTTTCATGGGACTATGGCTTTCATTGATGAAGTAGGTGCTGTCGCATGTGGGCCCAGGGATGTGAGGAGCCCACTACACTCATTTTATAATTGTCTTAATTGCCGCACCTGTGAGAAGGCCCAGGAGAGAGGGTGGCCCTTTTTTGGTAACAAAGGTGCTGATACTGCATACTCTGGCCTAAGAGCGATGGCCCTGGGTCGGAGGGGCCTGTGGGTTCAGGGTGACAGTGGCAGAGGAGACAGACTACTTCACAGGACCTTGGTCATCAATAGTGCAGCATGTGCAATGGCACCAGGGTCCAGGATGTGATAGCAAACCGCTCCGCAATTATGACTATCTTTTCCTACTCAAGACCATAGTGGAGGCTCATGTCTTTGGAATTATTAGGACCCAGGAGCTCTTGCTGTGCCAGTGTTCCTTCAGGCCTTGAAGTGATGGCCAGGGAAAGGGGGTGAGATGTGGGGACCCATCTCTTCCTTTAAAAAAGGGCAAAAGAGTCTCAGGAGACAGTCTGCTTGGCCCAAGCTATTATCAGTGCAGAAGGTGCAGTGGCAGTGGGGCCAAAAGTGTGAGGGGCCACTACACCCTAACTAACCAAAAGGAAGTAAGGCAGTCTATTTTCATTGCTATCATAAGGGCCCAGGGCACCCTTGCTGCAAAGAAGGTGGTGTGGGGAGTATTTCTTCCCCAAAGGGAAAGTGACATACAGCTTTAGGCTTTGGAGCAATGGAAGAGAGCACTGGGCAAAAAAGACAGAGTATATAGCCTGCTTCACAGGGCAATAATAAAACATTAGTGCAGCAGTACAGCTGTACCAGGACCTATAGTTGTGAGGAGCCTATTGTACCCAAATTATGGGGCGCAGTGTTCCTAGGCACATTTCTGTTTAATTTGATGCATTAACAGTTAGAACTTTCACGTCCTGTGTACATTTTGGACTAAATAAAAGGTACCCTTGAAATGATTTCATAACTCCAGCACTTCCTTCCTGCACCTTCCATTAAGGCATGCAGACTCCACCATCCCCTGCCACCCTTGCTTACCGTGAAGTTGTGGTGGAGGACCCGACTTGTAAACATTTTATTCTGAAAAACAAATGTTGAAGACCTTTGATGTAAGAGAATTGCTTTCTGAAATATACAGCACTAAAGTGTGACGATGTTAGCCAAACACTTTAATTTTACAGGTACTCAGTATGGAACTGCCTTGGCAACTGCAGTATCCTAAGAAGAGAGGGTCCACGTGAAGAGCTTAAGTTTGGGAGCATTCAGAGAGGGGGTGTTCTGAGGATCAGAACCTCATCTCAGCTCAGCGCAGATCTGGTAGGCGTGAGGGCAGTGGGTGAAAGTGTAAACGGGGTCATCACATGGCCTGGCCTGGTTCTTTGGGATGGTGAAGGTGAAACGCTGGAAGAGAGTGGTGAAGAAGAGAAACAGCTCCATCCTGGCTAGTTGCTCCCCCAAGCAGACGCGGTGACCTGGAGTTAAGCGTGGGAAATAGAGAAAGGCTAAATATTAGGCCATCCTAGAAACAAGAGGGCAAGAAAGTGCAAGTGCTTCAATTAAGTTTTTGGGAGATAATATCATATAATTCTGCAGATAGCATATTTGGAAGTTCATTTAGTTTTGAAAGTCTGAAAATTTCCCTTGATAATAAATCACTTCTATAGCGAACACAGTGAAACTCAGTATTGAGGTGCTAGGCGGAATCATGCAGACTTCGATTTTCCAAGCCTAAAACAAAACTTACGGTAGAGCATTCAATTTAATGAGCCTTATTTATCAAAGGCAATAATGTATTCTGTTATCAAATGGATAACAGTGAATGGAGACCTACCATGAATTTAGAAACAGAGGAGTTGAAATACAAAAATTGGATATGGTCCTTGAAATACCAATATATTTTATAATCATTCAGATCCAGTTATCAAGCAGAAAATGTTGAAACATCTTAATCCTCTAAAATGACAAGTTTTGACTGACAAATGCTAAGCACTTTTTTTCAGTAAAACCATTATGTGAGAAATGGATTATTGGTTGGAGGGGTTGTGAGACCTCATCAAGAAATCACGTCACTATTCTGTATCATGTCAGGACGGGTTACTATAATTTAAACCCTAGTTCAGTCTTGGGTAGCTGTGACCCAGTGCTGTCGGGCTTAACTCAAAGGAAACAAGTGTAAAGCATTTACCAATACTAAACAGTTGATAAGTAAAAAATACAACATACGGTGTGGGCAACCGTCATGGTCATATGGACGTAATCCAGAGGCTACGCACAGCACTGAGCAACTTCACCATTGACTACCAACCTATTATGCCTGCATGGATCTGGTCATCAGAGTGCCAGGGGTGGCCTGGACTGGCCCCGACTGGCCCGACTTGGTGTTGATGACCCACTGTAAGGGAGCATCATGGCTGTGGCCTGAGGACAACGTGCCAACTAGGTGACAGCGGCGCCGACCTGGGAACATCGGACAGGGCAGAAGCGAGATGACGAGCCAGACTGCTGATCATACCTTCACGGCCCCGAGGAGTACTTGGTGAGTGGTTTGTGGCGGCTGGGTCCGGGCCACTGGAGCGGAACTGGAACCAACTGGGACTGCCTGACTCCAATATGACGGCAACCAGGAGGCGATCGTAGAGGCTCTCTGTGACAGTGGAACACATTGGGGGCCGCTGCTTTGCCCGACGGTGTGGTAAGAAGCAAACTGGGTGCCTTTTTCCTGAACCTTCATGCTGGTAAACCACCTGGGGTGACCGCATGCTGTGTGCTCTGAGACTCAGTGAGTGGGGGATTTTGCACGGCCTGGGCCGCTGGATAGCACGACAATCGGCTCCTTACTCCTGAAGCCTCCTCCTTCTGGGCCAACAGGCCCATGATGAATGGTAGGCCCTGAGTTACTCTGGCTGGGGGGCCTTCCCCCAGTGAGACCCCTGTCTGCTTGCTTTGGCATTAGGAATCTCTCCTTTTTCTTCCCACTACCGGTTAAAATTCTGGCTCCTCTTGATCAGACAGCCTGCTGGCTTACTCGCTGACATGATCCCCCTATACTCCTGGGCCTTTGGGGTTCATGAGCCAGGTGGGATCGGGTGAAGAGGTCTACCGCATGGGATGATCTTTCTAGCTGGTGGTGTCTGCAGGGCCTGAGGTACCTGTGCCCACTTGCCTGGTCGTCAGCGGTGCGTATTGCATGGAGAGTATCACACTTACCCAAGGGCTTGTATCTCCTTGTGGTGTACCCGCGGGAGCCATGGCCCCTTTTGATCTTCTGTGAAGCAGGTTGGACACTTTGGGACCCCTCGATGTCAACAGCCTCTATGCCACCTATAAGGCCCAGTCTAATAGCATCACTAGTTACTATACCCAGATGGCAGGGTCTAGTCAAAAGACCACTAGGGGAGTGATGGCCTTGTCTAACGATGACCTCCTGGTATTGCTAAGAGAATTTAAAAAAGAGTGCAGGGTAGAACTACAATCGGACTTAATCCTCATCCTTGAGGACTCTGAGGAAGGACATCAAAGCTCGGCTGATCTCTCTTCAGACTGACATGAACTCAGAGGGGGCAAGGGCTCCGAATCGACAAGTAGCCCCATTAGAAGTGGACACAGCACATATTCACTTCAAACTGCAGTCAGCCCTCCTCATATGCGAAGACTTGGAAAATCGCTCTAAGTGCGATTACATTCACATCATGGGGCTGGAGGAGGGGGCGGAGGGCTCCGATTTATAGGCTTTTGCGGTAGGCAAGTCTTCTAGCCTCTTGGTCGACGACCAACCTGAGGTGCAACTGGAGAGAGTCCACAGAGTAGAGCCACAGAAGACGGGAGATAGCACTCGTGCTAGAGACATTTTAGCCAAGCTACATTCCTTTAAGACCAAGGAGAAAACCTTGCAGGAGGCCAACAAATGGCATCCAGTCTAGTTCCAGGGAGGATGTGGCCCCCGCCACCCTGGCGAGATGAATGAAACTCAAACCGGTCACAGATCATCTTCACAAGGAAAATGTGAAATATAGATGGACATATCCGTTTGACATATCCTTTCAATTTAAAATCTTGGACTTGGAGGGAGTGGCAGCACTGCTGGGTCTTGATGTCTCCAACCCACAGGGGGAGGTGCATAGAGAACCTTCCTCGGACGAGTCTTGTGTCAAGATGGGTGGACACTGGCAACAGCAGCACAGAGGACTACGCTCAGGCAAATGAAGAGGCAGTGACCATTCCCTTTAGAACTTCGCTACCATCTTTCCAAGTGGGGCCTGGAGAGGCGAGACTTGCTGAACGGATCCTGAAAAAGGACACTTGTTTTGTCTTGCCCAGGCTATGATCTGGGTGGGGGAGCCATTTTAGCCTGGAGGACTGTTCGAGTTCTTTTTCACATGGACCGATGCCAGTGAGAGCTGTTGGATGCTCACGTGGCCCCCCAGTTAGAGCATGCGACCTTTAGATAAATGTCTGACTTTGCGTAGTTGTACTGCTCGATTTTCCCGGCCTTCCGGTGTTGCAGAGCAATCCATATGACTTCAGTCTCTTTCCATCCGAGTCTAAGGACTGGAGTAGTGAGTAGGGCCTATCTATTAGACACTTGTGACACCATCCCGTGCTCCTACCCTTAGCTCAGGGCCTATACACATAGCCTAGGGGATAGATTCGTTAGCCTTGAGGATAATTTGCCCTATAGTGAGGTTGTTTCATGGAGCTGTGTTGAATTCAGGCCTGGTAGGCCTCAAACGGGAGAGACTCCATCTTTCTTTCTGCTCCGGCAGCCCGGGACCTTTCCAGAGGGAGGGGGATGTTTTAGTTATGAGGTGTTATTCGCTCGGAGAGAACCGGTTCAGGCCGGCCCTTATCGAAGGATTGTATTTTTCTTCATGCCGAAGACACTACATCAGGCCGGCCGGCTGGGAAAGTGTCCTTGGTACGGGGAGGTACAGGAATTTGGTGGGCGGCAGGTTTCGAGCTGGAAATTTCCATGAGGGAATGCACTTCTATATTAGTGAAAGTCTGAGTGAGATAAGGGCACTTGCTTCTAGACCATAGGCGGCATCTGGCCGTTAGCAGAAGAGCTATTACTTATTCCAGGGAAGACTGATGACGAACTTGAATCCAAAGAGGAGAGAGTAGCCGATAAGGACGAGGTTCCAGTGACTCGGAGAGGGAGAAGGGAGCAGACCCACAACTGCAGAGGGGTGACTTCCAGGCTAAGCCGAGGCATAGACGAGAAGGGAACCTAGATGACCATTGAGTACAGGCGACATACCCTCAAGGTGAAGTCGATCCCTTTTTCTTTGAAGTGTATAACTTAATCTTTTACTTTCCTTGCAGGTTATATATGTATGATGTGTTCCGTAAATGTGCATGTGGCATTTAAATAAAGTATTTAGCTTATTGTAAGTTAGCATGTGTTATGTGTCTTTACGTAGAAGGATAGCCTAGCCTCTCTGTCAGAGCTAATGCGACATGAACCGGGGTTAATCCGGGTCAGGTAAGTGATAACTGGATGAGGAGGAAATGAGCCTCTCAAACTGGAGAACAGGTTGTGCTCCGCTAATGGTCTTTGTGTGATCTGATATATAGTCCCAATTCCCCTGTCGTGTACTAATAGGATGAGCTCGTGCTAAGGCTGCCGTGTAGGTAGGAGATTCTGGGTCTGACTGAGGCCGCGAGATCGTGTGTGTGTCGCTGCCGAATGGGTAGGAGATTCTGGACCTGACTGAGGTCGCGAGACTTTGTGTGTTGCTACCGGATGGGTAGGAGATTCTGGGTCTGACTGAGGCCGCGAGATCGTGTGTGTCGCTGCCGAATGGGTAGGAGATTCTGGACCTGACTGAGGTCGCGAGACTTTGTGTGTTGCTGCCGAATGGGTAGGAGATTCTGGACCTGACTGAGGTCGCGAGACTTTGTGTGTTGCTACCGGATGGGTAGGAGATTCTGGGTCTGACTGAGGCCGCGAGATCGTGTGTGTGTCACTGCCGAATGGGTAGGAGATTCTGGACCTGACTGAGGTCGCGAGATCGTGTGTGTCGCTGCCGAATAGGTAGGAGATTCTGGACCTGACTGAGGTCGCGAGACTTTGTGTGTCGCTGCCGAATGGGTAGGAGATTCTGGACCTGACTGAGGTCGCGAGATCGTGTGTGTGTCGCTGCCGAATGGGTAGGAGATTCTGGGTCTGCCTAAGGCCGCGAGACTGTGGTTGCTGAGATTGCGAGGCTGTGAGGTCTTGATATATATATATATAATAGGAATTCCCTGTCCTTAGGTGGTACGTATATATGTGGTTATTTGGGTGTAAAAAGACCCTAGGGAGGGGGTAACGTTCTGTTTTGGGTCAGAAGGGCTCTGTAGAGCGGGTTCCACCCGATCCGAAAACCCAAGCAGAACATTTGGCGTCACAAACTGTTTACGTAACCTGTGTGCGTTGTGGTTGTCTTGTGTTTGCTTTCGGCGTGTGCGTGATTTTCTTTTTTTTTGTATATTTGCGTGTATACTTTTTCTTTCTCTTTCTTTCTCTCTTCCTTTCTTTTCTCTGCGTTTCTTTTTCTTTCTTTTTCGCGATGTTTTCTAGGAAATCGAAATCTACTCTTAAATTGTCCGTTGATATTCCCGGATGGGATTCAACGCCTTATGGTGCCTTGGCCCGAGAGTGGGCTGATTCTACTGGTCTGAGTGAAAATTGGAATTCTTCTTTGGAGTCGGCGGAACCGGCTGACGTGATTGCTTGTTTGCAGACGGCACCTGTCTTGAAGGGTGAGGAGGTTCCCGCTTTGGGGCGCAGAGGTTGGGTTATTCTGTCTGCGTATCGGATTCTGCATGAGAGGTTGCTGAAATTGCAGATCTCTTTTAAGGATGCGGAATCACACCTTGTTGAGATTCAGAATTCTAACACTTTATTGCGGTGTCAAAATAAGTTGCTTTCCGACAAACTTGACACTTACCAAACGGTTGCCGAAAGGGCGGCTGTGCGGATTGCTCGTTATAAGTACAAGAACAGGCGTGGTCGTGTTTCGTCGCGTAAAGTGCGTCTGGTCGTGGCGAAAGCTGGACTGGATTGGAATCCTGATGAATGGGATGGTAATATCTGGGACTCGACTACGTCTTGTTCCTCGGGTGAGGAATGTGCTATGCATGAGCTTTCTCGTTCCCGTCCTGACAGTAAGTCTACTTCTCGCACCTCTGATGGTGCACCCCGTGATTGCGCTCGTTCTTCGGGCGGGATTGATACTTTTCACACTGACTGTCCCTCTACTCGTACTGCTCGGGCTCCTTGTGATGCTCGTCCCGTTGTTTCTGCGCACCCGGTTTTTCGTCGGAAGTTGCAGCAGTCTCCCAATGCTCCGCAGGGTGTTTCTTTGGACTGTTTGGAAGATTTTACCCAGCAAGAAATTAGTGATATTTTGCAACGCTTTCGGCAGCGGACTGGTGAGGCTTTGCTCACGTGGATGGTGCGCCTTTATGAACTAGGCGCTGCTGGTATTATGTTGGATACTGGCGATTGTTTGAAGTTTTGTTCTTTGAGTTTGGATTCTACTGTGCAAGATCATTTTCGTAACTATAATGGTGGTGGTCAAATTTCTTTGCTCCAATTGGCGACTGAAGGTTGCAATTTGAAGTATCCTACTGAATCTGACTGGCCTGTCAATGACAAGCCGTGGTATACCTTGCGTGATGCTGCGCAACGTCTTAAGGAGGAAGTGATGAAAACGGCTATTTTTCTGGGCACTGCTGACAGGTTGCTTGATGGGTTGTTGACTTCTTCGGTGCGGAATCGTATCATTCGCTCTTCTCCTGTTGCCTACAAGCAGGTCATGATGACTTTGTTGATTAACCAGACTGGTAATGTACTATCTACGGTGTTGGAGTCGGTACGCCAACTCGGTGAGTTGGGTGAGTGGTTTAAACCTGAACGTCAGTCCCGGTCTGACACTCGTACTCCTGGTGAATATAAATTTACTAGACGTGATATCTTTACTGGTCTTTTGGCTGATGGTGTGCGTCGGGAGGATATTGATGGTGAGACTACTGCTCGTTTGTGGGAAATGTTTCGCAAACGGGGCTTGGACCGGAAGGAGGGTGCCCGGCGTGTTCGGACGACTGAGTGTGATCGTGGTTGTTCTGATGGTAGCGGTGATGATGATCGCCGTGGGCGCTTTGATCGTCGTGATGATCGGCGTCCTGTACGTGATCTGTCCCCTCGTCGAGAGCGGGACAGGGAGAGAGAGGGGGAAAAGGAAAGGGGGAGAAATGATCATGCTTACAGCAGACGTAGAGATGATAGGGATCAATCCCCTGAGCTGAGAAGGAGGGAGGATAGATATAGTTTGGCCGATCGAAACTCGCAGTGCAATGCAGAGGACAGGAATCCATTTCGTAATAGAGATGGATATGAACAGGAAGTACCGATACCTAAAAACGTGAGAGTCTTTATCCTGATTTGTCCTGGTACACAGAATGCAGTAAGAATGACTAGGAAATAGGTCAAGCTCCGGTACACAGATGGGCTCACAGAGATAATAGACCCTATGTAGATATTGATATTTATTGGAGACATCGTAATATCCAAAGGGCCCGAGCATTAGTTGATACAGGAGCGGAGGCCACTCTTATTCATGGAAAATCAAAGAAATTTACAGGGCAGCCTTTTACTATTACCGGATTAGGAGGAAAAGAAACCCCCGCAGTTCAAACTTTGCTTGAAATGAGAATAGGTAGAATCCCTAGAAAGGAATATTCTGTATTAGTGGTGCCACTTCTAGAATTCATAATTGGAATTGATATTTTGAAGGGAATGACGTTGCATCTCGATGATGGATGTTACCAATTTGGAACGACGCATTATATCTCGTCCAGACCTATACGGGTTGGTCGTTTAAGGATGCCCCCCATACAAGTTCCCCAGGCGACCAAAGTGGTTTGTCAGAAGCAGTATCGTATTCCGGGTGGCCATGCAGAGATTAGTACCACCATTCAGGAGTTGGTTGATGCAGGCGTTATAACTACAATTACTTCCGCTTGGAATAATCCTGTTTGGCCGGTGCGTAAAAGTGATAACTCTTGGCGCATGACTGTTGATTATCGAGAATTGAACAAACACACGCCCTCTTTGACGGCTGCAGTACCGGATGTTCTTACCCTGATTGAAAGAATCCAAACACATCCAGGTACATGGTATGCGTCCATCGATATTGCTAATGCTTTCTTTTCTATTCCACTTGCCCCTGAGTGTCAGGAACAGTTCAGTTTTACGTGGAACGGGCGTCAGATGACGTTCAGAAGTCTTCCTCAGGGCTATGTGCATAGCCCTACGATCTGTCACCGGCTGGTGGCAGAACACTTGACTGAGGTACCAGTTCATCCCAAAATTCAGATATGTCATTATATTGATGATGTTTTGATCCAAGGCGAAACACAAGAGGATGTTCAGACACAATTAGATAGAGTCATTGAGTGTCTGCGTGGGAAAGGTTGGGAGAACAATCCGGACAAATTACAAGGTCCGTCCCAAGCTGTAAAATTTTTAGGTATTAATTGGCATGAGGGACACCGCGAGGTGATCCCTCAAGTTAAACAGAAGATTCTTGATTTTTCGGTTCCGAGGAATAGGAAGGAAGCCCAGAGCTTCATTGGTTTATTTGGTTTTTGGCGCCAGCATATTCCTCATTTGAGTCAAATATTGGCCCCGCTGTACCGTGTTACACGTAAAAAGAATGCATTTGAATGGGGTAAGCAACAACAAGATGCATTTAGTCTAGCGAAAGAGGCAATTCAACATGCTATGGATCTTTGGCCTGTACGTGATGGTGATGTGGATTTGAATGTGTCTGTGCAAGGCCCTTATGCAAACTGGAGTCTGTGGCAGAAACAAGGCAGGTGCAAAGTACCATTAGGGTTTTGGACCAAAAAGCTACCTGATGCTGGTGAGCGTTATACACCCTTTGAGAAACAGCTACTTGCTTGTTATTGGGCTTTGGTGGATACCGAGCAATTAACATTGGGACATGACATATTCTTGCGTCCTGAAATTCCTATTATGCAGTGGGTTTTGAGTTCACCAAAAACTCATCGAATTGGGCATGCTCAGGAGGCGAGTGTGATTAAATGGAAATGGTACATACAAGACAGGGCACGTGTGGGTCCGAAAGGAGTTGCGTCTTTACATGAGCAAGTGGCGCAAGCACCATCGACTGAGACTGAGAGTGAGTGTTCTGTACCTTTAGAACAGGAGTCTCCTGTCAAGTGGGGTAAACCTTTTGATGATTTGTCCGTCGAGGACAGGAACCATGTGTGGTTCACAGATGGGTCAGCAAAATTTATTGGAACTACACGGCACTGGAAGGCGGTGTCTTATAATCCGATCACACAGAAACTGTTGAGCACAACTGGTGAAGGGAAGAGTAGTCAGTTCGCAGAGCTCTATGCCGTTTATCAAGTTTTGAAACAGGAGTTACCTGGTGTATGCCATATTTTCACCGACTCCTGGTCCACTGCCAATGGACTGGCCGTTTGGTTACCGACCTGGCATTCCCATAATTGGAGGTTACACTCCAAAGAGTTATGGGGAAAAGAGTTATGGCAAGAGATTTGGGAAATGCTCCCACAGAGTACTGTTACCATCTTCCATGTGGATGCTCACACCCCAATAGATTCTCTTGACAAATTTTTTCATAACATTGCAGATGAGAAATCTAAAATTGCCGAGGCAGTGGTGGACAGACAAGATCCTGATATTGCGGGATTGGCGAAATGGGCACACCAGAAGGCAGGACACTTTGGAGAGAAGGCCACTAGCAGGTGGGCTGCTGATAGAGGAATTTATATTCCCCTGGACCTAATCAAAAATGTTATTCTACATTGTCCCGTCTGTCAGCATATCAGACAGCGTAAAGTACCCCAAATTGTTAGAGGTCATTTACATCGCGGGAAATTGCCCGCTCAAATCTGGCAGATTGATTACATCGGACCCCTTCCCATGAGCAGAAATTGTCAATATGTTTGCACAATTGTCGATACATATAGTGGTTTGCTGGTAGCTTTTCCATGTAAGCAAGCCACCCAATTGAATACCATTAAAACATTAGAATTGATTATGATGTATTATGGTGTGCCATTCCAAATTCAATCTGATAATGCATCCCATTTTCGTGGAAGATTGGTACAGGAATTCTGTGTGGAAAACAATATTGAATGGATCTTTCATATACCTTACTACCCGCAGGCCTCGGGCCTGGTGGAGAGATTGAATGGCCTGTTAAAGGATCAGCTACGCAAATTAACAGATGACAAGTATAAAAATTGGCGAGACTTTTTACCCCAAGCACTATTAATCCTGAATAATCGTCCTTTTTTAAATGCTGAATCTCCACTTATGCGTTTGTTCCCCCCAAAGGTTGAGACTATGCCTAATGTAATTAATGAAACTGTGATGTATTGGGAAATTACTTCCGGAGCTCTGGCTCCATGCAGAGCGACCCCAGGGTCGGCAGGCTTAGATTTGCATGCCATGGATGACACCGTTCTAAAAAGCAAAAATCGGGTCATCATTGCTACCGGTGTTGGTATTCATATACCACCGGGGAATTTTGGATTGATCGCCCCTAGATCGGGGCTGGCTGTAAAAGGCATCCAGGTACTTGGAGGGGTAATTGACAGCGACTATCAGGGAGAGATTAAGGTACTTCTGCTAAATAGCAGTGAGAATGACTTGCTGATACACCGCACCGACCGAGTGGCTCAATTACTCATTATGCCTGTTTTCAGTGGTGAAATAATGAAAGGCACTGCCCCAACTTTGCTAACTGTACGAGGCCAGAAAGGCTTTGGCTCTACGGATAACCCTGGAGCCAAGATTTGGGTGCAATCGCCTAAGAATCCCCCTGAACAAGCAGAGGTTATTGCCACCGGTCAGGATAATACCATTTTGGTTATGAGGCCAGGGAAAGATAGCTGGGAAGCTGTCCCAGCTAATAAATGTTATTTACGAGAATGATTAATGCCTGTGTTTGGTTCTTTTTCAGATCATTCTTTGGATTGTTGCTGCAGGATGTGTCGGTACTGGACACCGTTCGGTCTACTTCGGAGAGAGAGAAGGGATCCCATTAACCCGGGATGAATTGGGAACCAGAGTGTTGCGTTCCTTCAATGCGTGGGACTCGTCATCGAACTTTTGGACACTGCTGGCGAAAAGAGTAACTGATGCCCCTCACTTCTGTTTGACACCGATGAGATCTGTGCACGATATCTTAGCGACGTGCCTAGTTGCTGTCCCCGCCTCGCTGGAAACGTTAATAAGCATCTTTAACGTTTCAAAGGCTCGTCCGAATATTATTCTGGGTGATTTTGCTACCCATGCATATTGTCCTTTATGTACTGAACTGCCGAATGAGCAACTTCCCATCCAATCCCAAATAACTACGTATAACATTACACAAGGTGATCTATGCTTTTTCCTCACATGTAATCCTAATGCAATTTCTGAATGTCTACGTCTCAAGTTAAGAGGCGCCACTGTTCTCACATCTCATGAACGAACTCTGTGTTTCCAGAGGACACCGACCACATGTGTTTCAGTCCAGAACAATATGACTTGCAATAGTTTGGTAGTTACTCCCAGTCACTATCGTGCAATATTGCTACCTGCCGGATGGCTTTTCTCATGTGGTAATACTTCCTGGCCCTATGTCCCTGCGAACATTTCCGGAGGCCCGTGTGCCATTACTAGACTCAGTTTACTTATGTTCTCATCACATCCAAATGCCAACTCTCGTGTGCTCCGAGATACAACTACGTTACAGGAGGATTGTGACTCATCTTTGCATTTATATTCCAAGTCTGAATACCTTAGTCTAGCTGTTTCAATTATTGGTGTCCCTGCTTTGGCGGTTTATAATGCTAAATCCATTGGGAAAATGGCTTGCTGGATGGTCAAATCTATTAATCATACTTCCACAGTCTTATCTGACTTACTATTAGACGCCCAGGGTGAACGTAGAGCCATCTTGCAAAATAGAGCAGCCATTGATTATCTTCTGCTTAAACATGGACATGGCTGCTCGGACTTTGAAGGCCTCTGCTGTTTTAACTTATCTGATCATACACAATCCATTCGTGCACACATAGATAAATTGCATGACCTAACTAATGAAGTTAGGAAACACATTGATCAGGGCTGGTTTGACTGGCTCTTTAACTGGTTGCCAGACATGAATATGCTACGCCACACATTAGGTGGCATTTTGATTGCTCTTGTTGTTTTAATTTCTATCTGTTGTTTTATTCAGTGTATCCCTTCACTGCTTCAATTCTGCACATCTGGTACTAGACATAGATCAGTTAGTTTTGTTTCATATTATTCTTCCACAGATGTTAGTTCCATTTAGTATATATATAATAGACTGAAGTCAAGGGTGGAATGTACTGCTCGATTTTCCCGGCCTTCCGGTGTTGCAGAGCAATCCATATGACTTCAGTCTCTTTCCATCCGAGTCTAAGGACTGGAGTAGTGAGTAGGGCCTATCTATTAGACACTTGTGACACCATCCCGTGCTCCTACCCTTAGCTCAGGGCCTATACACATAGCCTAGGGGATAGATTCGTTAGCCTTGAGGATAATTTGCCCTATAGTGAGGTTGTTTCATGGAGCTGTGTTGAATTCAGGCCTGGTAGGCCTCAAACGGGAGAGACTCCATCTTTCTTTCTGCTCCGGCAGCCCGGGACCTTTCCAGAGGGAGGGGGATGTTTTAGTTATGAGGTGTTATTCGCTCGGAGAGAACCGGTTCAGGCCGGCCCTTATCGAAGGATTGTATTTTTCTTCATGCCGAAGACACTACATCAGGCCGGCCGGCTGGGAAAGTGTCCTTGGTACGGGGAGGTACAGGAATTTGGTGGACGGCAGGTTTCGAGCTGGAAATTTCCATGAGGGAATGCACTTCTATATTAGTGAAAGTCTGAGTGAGATAAGGGCACTTGCTTCTAGACCATAGGCGGCATCTGGCCGTTAGCAGAAGAGCTATTACTTATTCCAGGGAAGACTGATGACGAACTTGAATCCAAAGAGGAGAGAGTAGCCGATAAGGACGAGGTTCCAGTGACTCGGAGAGGGAGAAGGGAGCAGACCCACAACTGCAGAGGGGTGACTTCCAGGCTAAGCCGAGGCATAGACGAGAAGGGAACCTAGATGACCATTGAGTACAGGCGACATACCCTCAAGGTGAAGTCGATCCCTTTTTCTTTGAAGTGTATAACTTAATCTTTTACTTTCCTTGCAGGTTATATATGTATGATGTGTTCCGTAAATGTGCATGTGGCATTTAAATAAAGTATTTAGCTTATTGTAAGTTAGCATGTGTTATGTGTCTTTACGTAGAAGGATAGCCTAGCCTCTCTGTCAGAGCTAATGCGACATGAACCGGGGTTAATCCGGGTCAGGTAAGTGATAACTGGATGAGGAGGAAATGAGCCTCTCAAACTGGAGAACAGGTTGTGCTCCGCTAATGGTCTTTGTGTGATCTGATATATAGTCTCAATTCCCCTGTCGTGTACTAATAGGATGAGCTCGTGCTAAGGCTGCCGTGTAGGTAGGAGATTCTGGGTCTGACTGAGGCCGCGAGATCGTGTGTGTGTCGCTGCCGAATGGGTAGGAGATTCTGGACCTGACTGAGGTCGCGAGACTTTGTGTGTTGCTACCGGATGGGTAGGAGATTCTGGGTCTGACTGAGGCCGCGAGATCGTGTGTGTCGCTGCCGAATGGGTAGGAGATTCTGGACCTGACTGAGGTCGCGAGACTTTGTGTGTTGCTGCCGAATGGGTAGGAGATTCTGGACCTGACTGAGGTCGCGAGACTTTGTGTGTTGCTACCGGATGGGTAGGAGATTCTGGGTCTGACTGAGGCCGCGAGATCGTGTGTGTGTCACTGCCGAATGGGTAGGAGATTCTGGACCTGACTGAGGTCGCGAGATCGTGTGTGTCGCTGCCGAATAGGTAGGAGATTCTGGACCTGACTGAGGTCGCGAGACTTTGTGTGTCGCTGCCGAATGGGTAGGAGATTCTGGACCTGACTGAGGTCGCGAGATCGTGTGTGTGTCGCTGCCGAATGGGTAGGAGATTCTGGGTCTGCCTAAGGCCGCGAGACTGTGGTTGCTGAGATTGCGAGGCTGTGAGGTCTTGATATATATATATATAATAGGAATTCCCTGTCCTTAGGTGGTACGTATATATGTGGTTATTTGGGTGTAAAAAGACCCTAGGGAGGGGGTAACGTTCTGTTTTGGGTCAGAAGGGCTCTGTAGAGCGGGTTCCACCCGATCCGAAAACCCAAGCAGAACAGTAGTGCTGATAAGGTAGTGGACCAAAGTCCCCAGTTTTATGCGTCAACATTTAAGTTTGTTCAACTTACGTGAACGCGCGATTGAGTGGGGTACCTTTTAACTTCTTTTAGGACCGATTTTACTAAAAATATTTAGTTTGAACTGACACCCTGTTACTCTTAGCAAACTCACACTTTGCCCTTACCTGCCATCACGTTTAGCCTCCATCCAGCAGCTTCCTACTGCCCTGCTCCCCGGACCCCCACAGGTTGTCCCGATTGCGTATAGGGAGCAGGTGGCAATTAGGAGCTCATTTCTGGGTAGGAGGCAGGGGGCGGAGCTTACGGTCAGCAGTCTATCTGCTGAAATCTACTTAAAGCAATGTCATTCGCGACGCGCAGCGGGCGCGCCGGCGGCACACCGAAGGCACGCCAGTCTGCGCCCGTCCGTGGACAGGGGCCGGAGCCCCTGTCCGTTTTCCATTAGGTAAACACGTCTATGCCCCTGGTCATCTCCATTCCCTCAGAGGTATTATACGTGAGAACTGTCTTTATTCCTTATGTCCATCCAAGAACGAAAGCACCTGTCCACACTGTTCTTTTACATTTAAACCATCTCCGAAAGCCCAGCCCGCAAGTAAGGAACAGGCACCTTATAGAATGCTGCTTTTGAATTGTAGATCTTTGCCCAAACATTCACTGAAATGTTTATGCTATTAGAGGATGAGCTCCCTGATGTTTTATTCTTAAATGAAACCTGGCTCAATAATGAGTCGGACCCAGTCCTTGTACAAACTCTTCGTCCTGATTACCTCATCCAGCAGTTAGACTGCAAAAGCGGTAAAGTGGGAGGAATTGCTATTATATATAAAGACCAATTCAAATGCCGCGTCACAGCTGACCTGCTATCTAAATGTGAGAACTTGCCATTCTCAATTAGCTTTTCACCCACCTACACGTTCTCGGGCTTAGTGATCTACCGTCCCCCAGGAGCACTATGACAATTTCTTAAAACATTGAGTGAAACTGTTGCCAACTTAGCCAGTTCCCCTTCCAATTTCACGGTATTAGGAGACCTCAACTGGCATTTAGACAACCCCAATAACTCTGTCGCTTCCGAGTTAGTCAGAAATCTCTCAGCGCTCCAGCTTAGCCAAAAATTCTCGGGAGCTACTCATATTAAAGGCCATCTACTGGACCCTATCTTCACCAATAGTGAGGAACTCTCAGTAGGGGCCCCAACACCGCTCCCATTGTCAGATCACTTCTTGATCCCTCTGTCATGGGTCATTATGGGTCCACCGTCTTTATTCAGTAGGGTAAGTAGCCACAAACGTTTATGGTCTAAGTTTCCCCTGGCACACTGGGTCGCAGCTCTTCATGCCACTACACCTTTCAGTGAGTCAAACCCTATTGTGGCCAAAGACACATTTAACAAGTGGATCAAGCTTTCTTTAGACCATGCTCTCCCAAACAAATCCATTCTCAAAAAAGTCAGGTACTAGATTTCTCCATGATATTCACCGAAGCTACACAAACTTAAACAAATTTGTAAAAATTAAAAAACAAAAATATAGGGAGGCGATTAAAATCTACCAAGCTGATATTAAATCCGCACAAGCTCGCTTCCAACTCCCCGCGGGAAATCTTCCGCATCGCTAAAAACCCTCACTAAACCCCCCTCTCCACAAGCTACATCAGATGGCGCCCTTGCCTGCTGTAATAACCTGGAAGAATTCTTTTACAAGAAAATTCACAACATATATCTTACTTTCCCTCATGCCACTACCTATAAGGACCTGCTCCTCATGGCTATGTCCCCTTCCGGCATCCAAGTAACATTGGAACATAATCCTCTACTTGAGCTCAAATCTCTGGAATCCATTCTGGCCCATGTTAAATCAGGATTGTCTAGGGAACCAGCCCCCCCCCCCATGTTCTGAAACTAGCAACTGGTACAATTCTCCCAGTGATCCGCGAACTGATTAACACCTCCATCTCCTCGGGAGTGGTTCCTTCACCTGGAAATGCACCATGGTGAAAGCATTACTTAAAACACCCAATCTTGACCCGGAGCACTTGGAGAATCGGCGACCTATCTCCCTCCTCCTGGTGATTAGTAAAATCCTGGAAAGGCATGTTAATTCAGTGCTATCCGGATTCCTAGAATCTAACAACTTGCTTCACCCTTCACAGATGCGCTTCCGGTCTCTACATGGGACGGAGACAGCTCTCCTAGCAGTGGCTGAAGAGTCCAGGAGGATCTTGGACCAGGGTGGCGTAGCGGCTATTATTCTCCTGGACCTCAGCGCTGCTTTTGACACCTTCATTTACAATATCTTGACCCTTAGACTTAGGAGTCTTGGAGTGTCGGGGGTGTTATTACCTGGCTGCAATCCTTCTTAGAAGACAGATCGTTTCAGGTCTTCAAAGGAGATGTAGTTTCTTAGCGTATGTCTCTTAGCTGCGATGTGCCTGAGGGATCCTCCCTGAGCCCCACGTTATTTAATATATACATGAGGCCGCTAGCCAAAATAGTCCATACTTTTGGCATAAAAATAGTCACATACACCGACGATACACAACTTGTTGTGGCATTAAACCACCCAGAAAACTCTTCTGCCAGCTTAGGCCCCTGTCTGGAGGATGTTGCCAAATGGATGGAGCTCTCCTGCTTAAAACTGAACGGAGACAAGACGGAGCTTATGCTCCTAGGCAACTACCCAATTTGTAATTCAGGGCTATTGTAGGCAAACTGCCTTGGCCCTGCCGCACCACCAAAGAATCATGTGGCTGGATCGCTCCCTGACCTTTGACCATCAAACAGCGAAACTGTCTTCCACATGCTATGGCATCTTAAGGATGCTTCGAAAGATTCTTCCTCTCTTCCCACTACTCGCAAGAAGGATAATGGTCCCGGCTCTGATTCCCTCACACCTGGACTATGGGAATGCGCTCTATGTGGGAGCTCCTCAGGCCACCACCAACAGATCATTCAAAACTGCGCACCCTAACAGAAGTTTATGCTCAGCAAACCTTTTGCTCGCCGTTGTTCCAAAAATAAGGAGACCAAGAAGCGGTGGCCGCTCCTTTGCCTATAATGAGGCTAGGCTTTGGAATACACTTCCTCTTTACATTCGGCGGGAATCCAACCATTTTTTTTTCTGAAAATTCCCTAAAACCTGGCTTTTTAAAATAACTGCCCAGTAAAAGGTGTTCTCTCGGTCGGCGACTGCAGATTGCGCTGGGATGCCTTAGGGTAGCTATGCGCTTTATAAATGTTTCTTTCATTTAATTTCATTCATTCATTAGTGCAGAGCTTCGGCTCCTAAGTTTCATAGTTTTACTGAGTTATGTTTTGTTTTTGAATGCATGTCCAGAGCCGTTCGATGGCGGGGGTGGGAGGGGGGTGCTGGGCAGTGAGGGAGGCAGGAGATGGATACACAGAGACACTTACCTGACATACCTGACAGCACAGCACGGTACCTAACTGTGTAGAATCATGGTGGTCACCCTAGGCACCTGAAATCTTAAAAGCCTT
This sequence comes from Triturus cristatus, assembly GCF_964204655.1. Lineage (NCBI taxonomy): Eukaryota > Metazoa > Chordata > Amphibia > Caudata > Salamandridae > Triturus > Triturus cristatus. Next base: position 250,751,222 of record NC_140586.1, read on the forward strand.
AATTTCCCTTATAAACGGTGCAAGTTCTGGAAATATATGTTAGACCGCTGGTTTGAAATGTTAGACTCCTGGTTTAAAATAGTAGCCCAGCAAGAAACCCACATCAAAGAACACAGGCTAAAACACAAATCCTATCGTCTGATTTAAAGATTCTTGGCAAGCTCTATACATAATAGGGTCGCCCTGTTATTTCACTCCTTCCTTATCAGGAAGTACTTCCGGACGAACAGCCACCACAAGACTAATTACGCAACGACTTGTGACGCTTTCAGAGCAGTGTTAATGTGAAAATGCATCTCACTTATGTCTACTCTAATGCGGAAGAAGACTAAAGAGTGTTTGGCACTAGAGGAAGAACTCCTCCAAGTTGAGAGAGCTCATAAGGCATTCCCCACCCTTGTTCTTCAGCGGAAAATGACTGCTCTGAGGGGTAGGATAGTGACCGTATATGCCAACAGAGCAGAGCTTTCCCTTTTGCGCCTCAGACAGACCATGTATGAGAGGGGGAATAAGGTGGGCACTCACTTGGCCCAGCAGTTAAGGGTGAAGCAGGAAAAAGACTATATAGGACTAATTAAGGAATCTAATGGGAACTTGACCACTACGAAAGGGGAAGGCAGGGACCTTTCGAACTTTTTATAAGACCTTATACATTAAAGGCTCAGTGATCTCCCACACGCAACTAGACTATCTGGCCTACAACACCATCCCAAAAATTTCGCAATACCAACAGGAACTCCTAGATGGGCCCATTCGAGCAGACAAAGTCCAGAAAGCGATCGACTGAAATTGCACAAATCCGCAGGACTGGATGGACTTACGGCCCAATTATATAAAACATTTAGTTCTGACCTGACTCCTTACCTGATCACTCTTTTTAATTCCTTTACTGAGACATGAGCTGTAACGCCTTCCATGGGGGAAGCCCTTATTACAGTAATCTCAAAGTCGGGTAAAGACCCGAGTACATGTCCGTCATACCGACCGATCGCACTGTTAAATCTTGATGCAAAGCTGTACACTAAAACACTAGCTAATCGGTTGGAGGACGTCATGCCTGATCTGATCCACCCCAACCAGTCATGCTTCATTTAAGGGTGCCAAACACATGACAATGTTTGGTGTGTGATCCATTTAATAGAAAAAGCCACCAAGAAAAGGAGACCCGCAGTGCTGTTGGCATTAGACACAGAGAAGGGGTTTGACCGGGTAGACTGCTTCTTCCTTTTTCACACATTGCGGCAATTTGGTTTTGGGAATACATTTATTACACAAATTCAAGCCGTTTATGCCTGCCCCCCTTCGGGAGTCTTCATTAATGGGACAGGTTCTGACTATTTTTCGCTGGAACAGGGCACGCGCCAGAAGTACCCTTTGTCCTCCCTCTTATTTGCCCTAAGCATCGAAGCCCTGGCAGCCAGAATACAGACTTCCCCTTTCATCAAGGACATTCCCTTTGGGTCAGTCAATCACTAATTATAATTGTTTGCGGCCGACGTCCTTTTGACATTAACCTCCCTCCAAACATCATTGAGGGCCCTGCTGGCAGAACTCTTGGAGTCTGAAGCGGTGGCAGGGTTTAAGGTCAATCTCACCAAGTCTTTCCAACTGAATCTGACGGTCATGCCTTGGGAGATGAAAGGATTGGCGTCCCATATCCCCTTCCATCTGGTGAGAAAGGAGATCACATACCTGGGCATCAAACTCACACCTCAGGTGGAGGACCTGTACAAAGCTAACTATCCCCCACTTCTTCGTCAACTGCAACAAGACCTTAAGAAATGGGCCCCACTCTACATTTCCTGGCTAGAACATTAAATGCTATGAAAATTATGGTTCTGCAACAAAGGTTATACCTTTTTCAGGGGCTTACAATCGAAGTCAACAGGAAGTTCATTACTTCCCTGGCTCCATGCTCCCCACCCTCATATGGCAGAATCAGCGAAGCACGTCTTCCTTAAAAACTCCTGACTCTTCCCAAAATGACCGGGGGTTTAGCATTCTCTAGCTTCCCCCACTATTTGAAAGTGGTACGACTCCGAGTAATCACGGAGGGGTCCTTGCGGGAGTCAGACAAACAGTGCTCCACATGGACTAGGCTATAACAGGCCGAATGATTTGAGTTGGTCTCAGGAAATCTAAAGCTCATCACTTATCAGATGCCTATCCAAGCACACCAAATAGGACCTCCCTAAAAGCATGGGATGAGGCTACTCGCCCCTATGGTGTGACAACCTTTCCTCTCCCATACACCCCTATTCACTTCAACAAAGCATTCCCGCCTGCACTGGTCCCAGGCCCCTTTGATGCATGGCGGGAGGGGGTATGTCTCACCATCTCAGACCTGTTTCACGGAGGGAACATACTAACATTTGAAAATGTTCTTGCGATTTCAATTTACCTACTACAGAGATGTACCACTACACCCAAATTAAACACTGGATAACAATTTCTGAGATCCAAATGGCAGCCACAAGAGATCTGCTCCCAATGTAGAAATATGTGCATACTCAGAGGGATACCAGAGGCAGTATCGCGGTCCTATACTCTCTCCTGATCTTCTCGACTGATGTTCCCGCTCCGCGTCACAGGGCCTTCTGGGACCAGGTTTTAGGGACGTTTATAACCGTAGAGCAATGGAGGAAATTATGGAGCGACATCCCACAGTTTAGTCGATTGCTGGGTCTACAAGAAGCCCACTATAAGCTACTCTATGATTGGTACTTGCACCCCGATAAGCTCCACAACATTTACCCAGACATATCGGACAGATGTTGGAGGGGGTGTGGGCTCTTGGATGATTTTTGCCACATTTGGTGGGACTGCCCTAACATTCGCCCCTGTTGGAATGCGATACTGGCTCAGATCAAAGATATTCTTGGTTACCCCTTACCTCAAACACTTGACTTTACCCTGCTGGGGCTGCAGGATCCTTCTCTCAAGCATTAAACAGTTTGGGATAGACCTATTGTGTTGATTTTTTTAGGAACCACCAAGATGGCCCTGGCGGCGGCTGGAAGAAGCTGACGGTCCCCTCTATATCTCAGTGGCATGCTCGCCTCTGGCAGAGTCTCACCATGGAACGCCTGACAGACAAACTTCCGGACTCTAGAAAAGGCTTTGATTACATTTGGGGCCTCTGGTGAGATAACTTTCAGTGGGTCTTCCCTTATTCTCCTGTCCCCACATGCACCAGGGCGCTTCATCTGTTCCAGACTTGAACCCTCCCCCATGCGGAAGCTTCTCCCACCCAGCCTTATGGGCTATCAGGGGAAATTGGTCCAGGGCTGCTACTCCTAACCCTCGAATACTAATCGATACCTATGTTGCACTGTACATGCAAGTTTTCTCAGTTTCATATGTTCGTTCCCTGTTCCAGGGAGGATGGGTGGGGGAGTGGGTTATATTGGGCTCCATCGTAGCTCTTTGGTAATAAGACGCAATACAACATTGTTTGAACGGAAACTGTTGTGATTATTAATGTGTGAAACCACTATGTTTAACACTGATCTGTATTATGGCCATGCATCTTACAAGTGATTTTAGAAATTTCATGTTGAACCGCTTACTGCATTTGCCCACGAAACCCATAAAAACAGTTTGAGAAAAAGAAACACAATACGACACAGTAAAAGTCCTACTCCAATATATAAAAATAGTACGTTTTTATCTGTAAATAGACACCGTTATGATTTTGTTTTTAAAGTTTTCATAGACAGTTTATTTTAGAATACAATTCCTTAAAAACAGCACACATAATTCAGTACATCCAACATACATATTTTCTGCAATAAAAATACATGAAAGTCATTCATCTTAATTTACATTATCCTTTTAAAGGTCTCATAAATATCACAATACCACATCATAAAAACATTTTTCAAATAATTCTTAAATACAAGTGCAAAATTCTGCAGTAAACATTTTACAATCGGTTCCTGATACCTCACACACAAATCTTTAAAAATCAGTCATCAAATCATAATAGCAACCACCCAAATCAATATACATATATACATATAGGCTAAAACCTCTCTTAAAAAAGTGTAAACTTAAAAATGTATAACAAATTCTTCCCAGTAGCCATCTCAGTTGTACATTGGTTATCCTGTTGAAATAATGGCATCATATGATAGCATTAATATATCCTAAAACCACATAGAGCAAACAGATATCATAGAATTAAAATGCTTGAGATCAGGTTCGTCCCTGAAACCCTTTAATAAATAAACTGATTCAGTCTCTTAACAACTAGAAGAGCCTAGCTGTAACAAAAGTGGTTACCCCAATACAAGGTAGACCCACCCTTAGACAACGTATCATTAAATAAAGAAGGTAGAGGGGGAGCAACATTTGATAAAACAAATTATCATAGATTCAAGCCACACTTCCTTCGCAGAAGTCCTACTGTACACAGAAATCTGCTTAGGCTGGTCACTACCAAAGTAGAGGTGTCGCTCAACAAAACACTATGGGCTGTTTGGTAGTGTCTTATGCCTAAGCAGAGACACAATGGGCAAATCCAGTTATTTCTAGGCCGCTTGTAAGCGGTGCAACAAAACAATACATGTTGCACATTTTCTTTAGCCTCGAGGTAGCACAGAGTACAATAACAATTCCAAGTTCACCATTATTATTTTTCCACTTCATTCTATGTGCTCCAATGTCAAGGATGACATTAAGGAATTTTAAATAAAACATTTTAGCTAACTGTGGGCATAGTATATCCATAAACAATTCAAAATGTGGACTTGGTTTAACCTCCAAAAATTGTGTGGATAATCTCCCCAATCTTGACTTTTGATGTAGAGTACTCAAAGTATAATCCCAATTGACTTGTTTCAGTTGTTTTTTTGAAGACATATGTAAGGACTCAGGGCCTCATTTAAGAGGCCCTTTGCGGCACAGGACCGTCACTTTTTTGACGTTCAGGTGGTGGAATGTGCCCCGGCATACTTACAAGGCTATGTAAAGCCATTTTAAGTGGCTTTTCATGGCCTTGTGAATCTGTGCCCTTTTCACGCAGAACACTGCTCTGGAGGTCTTGTTGAACCAAAACTCCAGGTAGTTGTACTTTGTGGTTGTTTTAATAATAATAGCTCCCAAGCGCCATGTTAGAAGTTTCTTTTTTCTACAGTGGCCAAAGATCAGGACTTTGGTCTTGTCCTGGTTGATTGTAAGAGAGTTCGCTTCATTGTATTCCTGGAACTTGCTCAGGGCTCGTAGGATTCTGACTTTGGTCCATTGTGAGAATATCGTCAGTGTATTGTAAAATGTGTAGCTTTGAATGGCCGAGTTGTGGTGGTAGCATGCAGCTACACTCCAAGAATTTCCCCACGCCAGCTGTGTATAGAATGAAAAGGAAGGGAGACTGGATGCACCCTGGCTTCAGGCCATCATTGGTTGTGATTTTGGAGGATACAGTGGTGAGACCCAATCTCACCCATACCCAAGTATTTGAGTGGCTAGAGATAATGGCCCGAGCAACTGCCGGGGTAACCCCCACGCATTTAGTTTACTCCAAAGGGCGTTGCGGTCCACCGTGTCAAATGCAGCACTGTAGTCAATGAATCAGCTGTAAAGAAGAGGCTCACTTTTTTGGGCTGCCACAATGAATCACGATGGCAAGTGCTGTAATGTTATGGATTGTAGAGGCAGCAGCGCGGAACCCGGTTTGGAAGTAAGGCAAGATGTTATTTTCTGTGACGCATTCCTCATCAGTTTGAGAAGAGAAAGAGAACAGGCGTAGGGTTTGGCCTCTAGGTCCAGGAGAGGAGGGCTATAAGTCAGTAGTAGTTAGATGGAATAGTCGGGTCTCCTTCTTTGAAGATTGGGCATAGGGTGTAGCCTCTCTAGGAGTCTGTGATCTGTGCAGCAATGAAGGCTTGGTTGAAAAGGTGGGTTAACCCCTTGGCATGGGAGGCCATTGGGGCCTGAAGCTCTGTCATTTTTCATGGCTTTTATGTATTTGCAGACCTGGGCCTACGTGGCCAGAGCTTGAGTTTCCTCAGGCATGTTGTCTGCAGCCCCTTAGCTGGGAGTGTTGCTAGTGCATAGAGGCAGACTGTTGTATAGTGCTTTGACAAGTCACACCTAGGATTCTTCTGGGACTGCGTTCTTACTGGAGCAGTTGGAGATCGAAGTTTGATGTAGTACCAGAAGTGGGCCAGGCTTTTCTCTTGCTAAATTTGGTGCATTTTTAGTCATTCCTTTTGCTCAGAGTTTTTCTTTGCTTCCCAAGTTAGTTTTTTTGTATGTTTTGCGGAAATTAGCAGTGTTCTTTGTGGAGTTTGCTGTGTGATTTAGTTTGAGATCCCGTGTTGCCCTCCTTAATGCTCTTCGTGCAGTGAAAATACCCCTGTTATGCGGCTTTCTGAACTTGTCCTTCTGGAGGGTTTTAGGGTATTGATGGGAGGCACCAGATCCCACCAGGTGGACCCTTAACTTAGTCATTATGTCATCCCATCTGTGTAAAAAGTCCCCCAGGGAGTTGTTGTTGGATTCTAGGACTACGTCTTCCAGCCACTTGCCCACCTTGGGGTGCCTGATGCTCGCCATTTGACTCTCATGACTAGTTTATGTGCTTCGGTCCACGAAGATAGACCCGCTTCTGAGACACTGGTGGCTGTTGTGGCATATAGATCGATTGTTACAGTCAGGGGATTATGGTAGCTTTCAGGGCACTCGGGGATCTCCAATTTGACCAGGTGACTGGCTAGTGGGGCTGACAGGAAACTGTAGTCTATGGTTGAGATCCCTTTGAATGTAGCGGGGAACTGAATGTGGGGGTCTTGTGCCTGAGAGATTTGTTTGGCAGAAAATAGATTATGGTTAGACAGAAGAGTGTTCATTGTTTCCTGTCTTTGGTTTTATGTACAGAGTTGTAGGTGCTCTCCCATGCCCTGATGTTAAAATCTCCCACTAAAAAGGTTTCATGTGTAGCGCACCCCAACAGGAGATCCTCCAGGCTGTCGTGAAAGTGTTTGGTAGCAGGGAGTTTGGATATTTTGGTTAAGTTATGATAGTAGTTTATTAGAAGAAGGGAAGTATCTTTCTTGGTACTCGATATGCCAAAAATTAGCATGCAGTGGTGAGGACAGAAGCGCTATGTAGCGCAACGGGGGCACTTACTTCTCCTTCCCCCTGCAGCTGGTCAAACTGCCCCTTCCGGCGTAGTGAAGTCGGGGGTTTGAAGTTCCCCACTATTAGCAAAATTTTTATAAATCACTGAAAATCATTCAAATCGTTTCATAAATCACTGCTTTTCACTAGTAGCGGTAGTCCATGAGTCTTGAATGCACATTTGGATGCAGGGGCATGGTTGGTCCCGGTCAAACCTTTACCTTTGCACTTAGGAGCTTTTCTGGTTCTTTCCTCCATCGACAAAGCTCATCGGCAAGGTCCTCTGCAGCTTGGATTAGGTGTTTGGGTCCCTTGCCTGTCGCAGGTACTTCGGCCTCCCACACGAGTGAGGCACCATTTTTATCAGGAGACCTGGGGGAACACTGGGTGGTAGGAAATTTGTGTCAACCCGGTGATGCCACAACTTTGCCACACAAAAATGTGTGGAAAAAGTGATTTTTTCAGCTAAATTTCAGGTTTGCAGGGGATTCTGGTTAAGAAAAAGTTGGGGCATCCACGCAACCCATACCTCCCTGGAATCCCCCGGGTGTCTAGTTTTCAGAAATGTGTGGGTTTGGTAGGTTTCCCTAGCTGGCCGCTGAGCACTGGGCCGAAAACCCAGGTGACCCCCCTTGCAAAAACCAGGTCGTTTCGCGATAGGCAATTTTGATGTCGCCCAAATATGTTTTGGGCCCTTGCTTGTCGCGGGTACTCTGGCCTCCCACACGAGTGAGGCACCATTTTCATTGGGGAACCTGGGGGAATTCTGTGTAGAAGGAAATGTGTGGATCCAAGCAGATTCCAGAACTTTCCCACAACAGAATTGTGAGGAAAATGTGTTTTAAAGAGGTTTGCAAGGGATTCTGGGTAATAGAACCTGGTGGGAAGCACACAAGTCACCCCATACTGGATTCCCACATGGTGTCTAGTTTTAAAAAATGTACAGGTTTGCTAGGTGTCCCTATGTGACGGCTGTGCTAGGGCCCAAAATCCACAGGAAGGCACATTTCTAAAAATAAGTCTGTGTCTTGTGAGCTTTCTGCCGCCCTGTGTGGGAATCGGGGGGGGGGGGGGGGGGGGGGGGGGGACAGAAAGACTGTGTGTTGGAAATGTCCCTTTTTGCAGGGTCATCCCTAAGCTTTTTGCCTTCCTCCTGGATTTTTCCTAACCTGTTTTTGTTGGCTTTATGACTCTGGGCACTTTACCACTGCTGATCAGTGCTAAAGTGCATATGCTCTCCCTTTGTAAATATGACAGTGAATTGGTATATCCCTGATTGGCTTATTTGGTTTACCTGTTAGTCCCTAGTAGCGTGGCCTGTGTGTGCCCAGGGCTGGTAACCCAAATGCTGCTGGTGGGCCTGCAGCGCTGGTTTGCGCCACCCACAGAAGCAGCTTGTAAAGTGTGTCTCAGACCTGCCACTGCAGTGTCTGTGTGCAGTCCAGAACTGCCATCTTGGCTGTGAAGTGCACCCACTTCCCAACCCCTGAACCTTCCTTTGGCATCATGTGAGTCACCCCTATGGTAGGGTGCATTGTATGTGTAAGGTAGGACATGCCCTGATGTGTGTAGCATGTCCTGGTAGTGAATTACACCCAATTTCGTTTTTCACTACTGTAAGGCTACCTGTTCTCTATAGAATGGGAGGTTTGACTATTACATTCTATAGTCCTAACTGACCCAAAGAACATGGTAGAAAAACGAATTTAGTATGCCTGAGCACAGAATATTTAGAAGACATCTTTTAGTGAAGTTTTATTTTTATACTCTGTGTTTGAAAATACCACTTTTAGAAAGTAGGTATTTTCTTGCCTAAGCCTTCCAGTGTGCTCTGCTGTTATGTGTATTGGCTGTCTGGTTTTGGAGTGACAGGGCTGGGGAATTCCAGGAGACAGGGTGAGGTGTCCCAGTGGTGAATAGAGAGATCTGCATCTAGATGGGTGGGAGTTGCACCTGGGACCTGAATAGGGCTGTGCCTTCCCTCCAAAATGCTGGCTCCACCTCCTGTGGTGCGTCTGATGGCAGACCCCCTCTTTCTGAAAGGAAGGATGCAGCCTGGTAAACAAAGTTCTCCAGGACTGGACAGAACTGGTTCTGGCTGGGTTCAGTGACTTGTAGGTTTTGAGAACAAAGACTTTTGGGGTATAAATATCTGTGCTGAAACCCCTGCAATTTGTATTGCTCTTGGACAACAAGAAGAACCTCTGTCCGTGTAACTGAAGGAATCTGCAGGAGAAGGACTGTCCTTGTGCTAGTGTGCTGTTTCTTGGACTGGCCTGCAGTGGTTACTACTGGACTTGGAAGAAGAGGAAAAGGACTTTGAAGGAACTTTTATTTTTGCTACAGCAGTCACCCAAGGGCTAGCCTACTGCAGGAGTCTCAGGCACACCAGACTCCACCACCAGCCTCCTGTTTCCTCCCAGCGAGGATTTCTATCTGCAGGTGAGGCTCCTGTGAGTTCCAGGGCCTCAAGTTCTACTGTGGAGAAGAGAGTGCTGAAAATCGACGCTAACGCCCGCTGGCGAGCCGCCGCAGCTGAAGAGCGTAAAGAAAATCATCGCGCTGCTGCCGCTGAGTGCTCGCTACCGGAGATCATCGCATCACCTGTCTGCGGGCTGCCAAATGCTCGCTAATCCGAAGATTATCGCATTGCATGTTTGCGGGACTGAAAGCGCTCGCTAACCAAAAATAATCGCATCGAGTTCATCGCTTCACGACATCGCAGAGCGCCATTTTCTTTCATCGCAACAAGATCGCACAGGCAACAGGCTCGGCGCATCATCATCCCTTCGCGGGAAGGATTTTATCGCATCGCCGTCTTAGCATGCAGAAGTTTGTCGCTTTGTTCTGCACACAAATCAGCGCATCATCCTCCCTTGCGGCAAGGATTCAACGCATCGCTGGTTAGCGCGAGGAAAATCATCGCTACAGCTCCTTAGCGACATTTTTGTTGCTTTGCTACAGAATCCAGGTATTTTGTGAGTAAAAGGGTCGCAGAGACCACTGCCTTGAACTGAACTCCTCTTTGCACACCTTGAACTATTTTTGCAGCATTTTAAGAGTAACCCTATTTTTCTAGTATTGTGGATTTTCACTGTTATTGGTCTTGTGTTAAGTCTATATATAAAGATACTTATTTTTATAACTACTTGAGTGGTGTCCCTTTGTAGTGTTCTTCACTGTGTTACTGTGTATGGCCATAAATGCTTCAACACACTGCCTCTGAGATAAGCCTAGCTGCTCGTGCTACGTTACCAGAGGGTTGAGCAGGGGTTATCAAAGGGTGTAGTCTGCTTACTCTGACTTAGGAAGAAGGGTCCCTTCTTGGACAGTGGCCAGCCATTGCCAACTAGAGACCCCCATTTCCAACATTGGTGGTCAGCGGTGAGGATCTGGACTTCCATTTATGATTGCATACAGTAATTATAGTGTACACTACTAGTGAGTGCAGACCATAATGTAACCACATACGTTTGAGGTTTTTTGATTCTATTTTTGATTGATATTGCCAGTTATTGCTACAATGGGTCTTGCTGAAATGAGACCTACTTTTTACATGGATGACCTGTTGACCTACAGTCTAGAAGAGCGAAGGGGGTTCTGTGAGGAGAGAGGTTTAGCAGTGAGTAGGAAGGAGACTCAGCTATCCTTGCAGACATCCCTGAGGCTCTGGCAACAAGACAGATGGAGATTATTGGAGTCCTAGTACAACTACCAAGAGGGGAGTTGGTCTGAGGGTGGCTCTGGAGAATTTGAAGAGGATGGAGAAAGTGTTATGGAATATCTCAGAGGTGGGGAGTCCCTTGCTGAGTTTAGTGCCTATGGTAGTGACCGATTCCCTTTATGATCCCCAGAGGAGTTGGACAGACAGAGGGAGAGGGAGAACCAGCTGGAATTAGGGAGGCTCCAAATGGAGATTGCCCATCTGGAGGCACACCTAGCGCAGATGGCAGTAAAGGAGAAGTTAGCTTGGGAGGGTAGATTGTCCCCTGAGCGCAGTTGCAATTGTCTGGACCCACCAGTGAGTGTGAGGTCCAGTGGTGGCAGCAAAATTGAGTTATGTAATGATGACAGTGTAGTACACCCATCCATAGATGTGGCACCTGAATTGAAGGAGGGGGTTGATCTACACCAGGGGATTCAAGGATATGAGGTAGCTCCATTGGTGTGCAGTGTCCCTGAGGTGGATTGGGGAACTAGGGCAGGGGCCCATAGTCCTAGTGAGGGGAGGGACACCCTACCGACTCTAGATGTGAGGTGCAGGGAGAGGGTTCCCCCGTGGCTGAAGTCTTGGTGTATGAGTGTGAGGACCGCCCAGAAGAGTGTGGGTTGAGTGATAGAGACAGTCATGTAATGTCTCGCCCATTTCAGGAGAGTGGTGTGGGGTACGTATGTGAGGCACTGGATTGTGAGGTGAAGGTTAGCACCTGCGTGGAACTGTGTAATCCAATTGTGGGAAAGCATATTGTGAGTTCCTGTTTTCCAGAGCTAAACCAACACCTGTTAGAGCGCATGTTCTCTGATCATAGGAAGCTTGCACAGGAGGCAGACCTCTGGGTGAGTACCAGAGGCTCTGTAGAGGCATTAGGGAATGACCCTATTAGGAATGGTTCAGAGGTCTTCCAACCCAGAGTGGTGGGAGAGGTCCGGAGTGATGCAGCTAGGTCTCCTTGTTGTGAGGAGGTCGTAGGGCCTCACATCCTGTCTTGTGGGAGCAGGAGTGAGACTGGGATAGGTCCCGAAGTGCCCCCACCTCAGTCTCCAGTACTGGATGGTTCCATGAGGGAACACCAGGTAGGCAATCTAGTCAGTCCGGATGGACCGTCAGTTGTGGCGAGTCTCCCCGTGTTAGGTGAGCTGGGAGTGCCTGTAGTCAGGCCTCCATCAGTTCTTGTGTCTGGCAGTGCCACTACTAGGGGGAGGGTGCAGAAGTCCAGCTTGAGGGGTGAGAGGGGGAAGGAGCCCCCAGTGGGAGAACCAGTGGGTCAGTGGCCAGTCAGAAGGGCTGACCACCAGAAGAGTGACCATGGTGACACCACTTCTGTCCTGGGAGATCTTCGCTCCCTGTCAGGTGGACAGGGACCGGGAGATCTGCGCCAGGCAGACTGTCACGCAACACCGGAGTTATGTGTTACCCTCGGGGAGGGTGTTGGTACTCCCCAGAAGTCCTGGTTCGCCGGGCAATTGCTCAACCGCAGGGTATGGTCCCTGGGTTGGGAGGCCAGGTACAGGCGATTCCTGACCTGGAGGGAAGGACATCGATGGGTGGTGTCCTGCTCGTGGGGTTGATGTTGTGTGCACCCCTTGAAGTCCTGGTTGGCCAGGCAGCTGTTCCGCAGCAGGGGTTGGCCCCTGGGTTGGTAAGTCAGGTCCAGGTGTTGTCTGACCTGGAGGGAGGGACAACTGTAAGCAGTGTCCCGACCATTCTTTTTTCTAAGGGCACCACTCCAGGTGGGAGGGTGCAGTATGCTGGTAGGGGGTGCAGAGGGAGGGAGTCCTCGCCTCTGACCCTGGTGCCACCTGAGGGGTTTTCCAGGTTGGTAGATCGGTTGCAGGGTCAAGGCCCTGGACTGGTGGAGGGGTAAGTGTCCCTCGAGGGGGGCCTATGTGCTCCCCAGGAAGTCCTGGTGTGCCAGGCAGACTGTTGCACAACTCTAGAGGAGTGTGTTTTCCTTGGGGGGAATTGGTGTACTCCCCCAGAAGTCCTGGGTTGCCAGGCATAGGTCGAGCCTAAAGGTACAGACCCCGGGTTGGAGGACCAGGTTCAGGGTGTCCCCCCTAACCTGGAGGAAGGGGCCACTGCTAACAGTGCCCCTACCGGTTTGTGTTATGGGGGCACCTCTCCAGATGGGAGGGTGCAGGGCCCCAGAAAGGGGGGGCGGGGAGAGGGCAGCCTCACCCCTGACCTCCGCCCAGCCTAAGGGTACAGACCCTGGGTTGGAGGGCCAGGTTCAGGGTGTCCCCCTGACCTGGAGGAAGGGTCCACTGCTAACAGTGCCCCTACCGGTTTGTGTTATGGGGGCACCTCTCCAGGTGGGAGGGTGCAGGGTCCCAGTAAGGGGGGTGGGGAGAGGGCAGCCTCACTCCTTACCTCTGCCCAGCCTAAGGGTACAGACCCTGGGTTGGAGGGCCAGGTTCAGGGTGTCCCCCCTGACCCGGAGGAAGGGGCCACTGGTAACAGTGCTCCTACCGGTTTGTGTTATGGGGCACCTCTCCAGGTGGGAGGGTGTAGGGCCCCAGTAAGGGGGGCGGGGAGAGGGCAGCCTCACCCCTTACCTCTGCCCAGTCTAAGGGTACAGATGCCAGTTGCAGGATAGAACCCCATAACTGGTGGGCGAATTGTGCAAGACACCTGCCACAGGTGCCCTGACAATTCTGGAAGGGGGTACCGCTCCAGGTGGGAGGATACCGAGCCCCAAGGAGGAGGACCGGGTGTGGGAAAGCCCACCCCAGTCTCTCGCCCAGTCGCTAGGTACAGGCCCAGGGCTGGTGGGTCAGTGTCAGCGTGTCTTGCCTGACCTGGTGAGAGGGAGAGTGGACAAAAGGTGCCAGGCACCTGGGGTTACTGCCCCCCTCTCTTTGATGCCACTGAGGTTTGAGAACCCTGAGAGGCATAAGGCCTGGGTCTCATCACTGACTACTGTCAGTGGCCACTGTGGCTTGTTGTCTGACTGTTGGGACAAACCTGTGAGCCAGTTACGGTTAGGTGCTGCACAGGTGGTGTCCACAGGTGAGGAGGAGGACAGGGGGTGGGAAAGCCCATCCCAGTCTCCGGTCCAGCCACTGGATACAGGCCCAGGGCTGGCGGGTCAGAGTCAGGGTGGCGTGCCTGACCTGACAGAAGGGAGAGTGGACAAAAGGTGCTGGGCACTTGGGGCTACTGCCCCCCACTCTCTGACGCCACAGAGGTTGGAGAGCCCTGCGAGGTATAGGGCCTGGGTCTCATCTCCAACTACTGTCCGTGGAAACTATGGCTTGCTGTCTCTCTAGTGGGACACACCTGTGAGCAAGCTAGGGTTAGGTGCTGCACAGGTGGTGTCCACAGGTGAGGGGAAGAGTTCCTCATTGGTTGTCTTAGTGGGCCCTGAGAGTGTGAACAGAGGGATCCACCAGGGTTCAGATTGGCGTAGAACTGGAATATGCCCCTGCAGTCGCGAGGCCAGTTCCGTGTTCTATCGCCCAAAGCAGGGAATCCCTTCGAGGTGGTGATTAGTCTCCCCTGCGTTTTGGCTGGAAGGGGGTCGTGATGGAAATGACCCTTTTTGCAGGGTCATCCCTAAGCTTTTTGCCTTCCTCCTGGATTTTTCCTAACCTGTTTTTGTTGTCTTTATGACTCTGGGCACTTTACCACTGCTGATCAGTGCTAAAGTGCATATGCTCTCCCTTTGTAAATATGACAGTGAATTGGTATATCCCTGATTGGCTTATTTGGTTTACCTGTTAGTCCCTAGTAGCGTGGCCTGTGTGTGCCCAGGGCTGGTAACCCAAATGCTGCTGGTGGGCCTGCAGCGCTGGTTTGCGCCACCCACAGAAGCAGCTTGTAAAGTGTGTCTCAGACCTGCCACTGCAGTGTCTGTGTGCAGTCCAGAACTGCCATCTTGGCTGTGAAGTGCACCCACTTCCCAACCCCTGAACCTTCCTTTGGCATCATGTGAGTCACCCCTATGGTAGGGTGCATTGTATGTGTAAGGTAGGACATGCCCTGATGTGTGTAGCATGTCCTGGTAGTGAATTACACCCAATTTCGTTTTTCACTACTGTAAGGCTACCTGTTCTCCATAGGCCAGAATGGGAGGATTGACTATTGCATTCTATAGTCCTAACTGACCCAAAGAACATGGTAGAAAAACGAATTTAGTATGCCTGAGCTCAGAATATTAAAATACATATTTTAGTGAAGTTTATTTTTATACACTGTGTTTGAAAATACCACTTTTAGAAAGTAGGTATTTTCTTGCCTAAGCCTTCCAGTGTGCTCTGCTGTTATGTGTATTGGCTGTCTGGTTTTGCACCTGGGACCTGAATAGGGCTGTGCCTTCCCTCCACAATGCTGGCTCCACCTCCTGTGGTGCGTCTGATGGCAGACCCCCTCTTTCTGAAAGGAAGGATGCAGCATGGTAACCAAAGTGCTCCAGGACTGGGCAGAACTGGTTCTGGCTGGGTTCAGTGACTTGTAGCTTTTGAGAACAAAGACTTTTGGGGTATAAATATCTGTGCTGAAACTCCTACAATTTGTATTGCTACTGGACAACAAGAAGAACCTCTGTCCGTGTAACTGAAGGAATCTGCAGGAGAAGGACTGTCCTTGTGCTAGTGTGCTGTTTCTTGGACTGGCCTGCAGTGGTTACTGCTGGACTTGGAAGAAGAGGAAAAGGACTTTGAAGGAACTTTTAATTTTGCTACAGCAATCACCCAAGGGCTAGAAGAAAGCTAGCCTCCTGCAGGAGTCTCAGGCACACCAGACTCCACCACAAGCCTCCTGTTTCCTCCCAGCGAGGATTTCTATCTGCAGGTGAGGCTCCTGTGAGTTCCAGGGCCTCTAGTTCTACTGTGGAGAAGAGAGTGCTGAAAATCGTCGCTAATGCCTGTTAGCGAGCCGCCGCAGCTGAATAGCGTAAAGAAAATCATCGCGCTGCTGCCACTGAGTGCTCGCTACCGGAGATCATCGCATCACCTGTCTGCGGGCTGCCAAATGCTTGCTAACCCGAAGATTATCGCATTGCATGTTTGCGGACCTGAAAGCGCTCGCTAACCAAAGATCATCGAGTTCATCGCTTCACGACATCGCAGAGCGGACGCCGAGCGTTCACCATTTTCATCGCATCGCACCAGGATCGTCGCTCCCTCGCGGAGCGCCATTTTCTTTCATCGCAACAAGATCGCACACGCAACAGGCTCAGCGCATCATCCTCCCTTCGCGGCAAGGATTTTATCGCATTGCCGGCTTAGCGTGCAGAAGTTTGTCGCTTTGTCCTGCACACAAATCAGCGCATCATCCTCCCTTGCGGCAAGGATTCAACGCATCGCTGGTTAGCGTGAGGAAAATCATCACTACAACTCCTTAGCGACATTTTTGTTGCTTTGCTACAGAATCCAGGTATCTTGTGAGTAAAAGGGTCGCAGAGACCACTGCCTTAAACTGAACTCCTCTTTGCACACCTTGAACTATTTTTGCAGCATTTTAAGAGTAACCCTATTTTCTAGTATTGTGGATTTTTAATGTTATTGGTCTTGTGTTAAGACTATATATAAAGATACTTATTTTTATAACTACTTGAGTGGTGTCCCTTTGTAGTGTTCTTCACTGTGTTACTGTGTATGGTCATAAATGCTTCACACACTGCCTATGAGATAGCCTAGCTGCTCGTGCTACATTACCACAGGGTTGAGCAGGGGTTATCAAAGGGTGTAGTCAGCTTACTCTGACTTAGGAAGAAGGGTCCCTACTTGAACAGTGGCCAGCCATTGCCAACTAGAGACCCCCATTTCTAACACTGTGGCTATTTTATTGGGGGTTGGGAGCATTGGTATGCCCATTCTGTGCAGCCGCCACCCCATGCATAAAAAAGCCAGCGTAATCACTGGAGCCTAGTGGGCTTTGACCCCCCCCGGGTGGGCAGATCAGGGGCCACTGCCCGCCCCAGGGGGCAGAAAGACTGGAATTTCTCAGGGGGGTGGGGGCATTGGCAGGCACGTTTTGGGCAGCCCTCATCCTAAGACAAATTACCCCCCCAAAAAATCCCTGGCATTTAGTGGGCTTTCTACCACCCTGGGGGGCAGATTGGGGGCTACTGCCCCCCAGGGGGGTAGAAAGACTGTAATTTTTTTGGGAGGGTGGGGGCATTGACATGCCTATTTTGGGCAGCCCCCACCCTAATATCAATTGCCCAAAATAAATCCCTGGCGTCTAGTGGGCATTTTGCCCCCCCCCCCCCGGTGGGGCAGATGGAGGCTACGGCCCCCATCAGCCCCCCAGGGGGGGCAGAAAGGCTGTAATTTTGGTGGGGTGTGGGTTGGGGCATTGGCATGCCCGTTTTGGGCAGCCCCCCCTAATTAAAATTGGGGGGAAAAAAATCCTGGCGCTAGTGGGCTTTCTGCCGCTCCGCGCGGGCAGACTGGGGGCTCCTGCCCCCATCTGCCCCCCAGGGGGGGCAGAAAGACTGTAATTTTTTGGGGGGGTGGGGGCAGTGGCATGCCCATTTTGGGCAGCCCTCACCCTAATTTTATTCGCCCAAAATAAATCCCTGGCGTCTAGTGGGCTTTCTCCCCCCCCCCCCCCCCCCCCCCCCGGGGGGGAGCAGATTGGGATATACTGCCCCCAGTTGCCCCTCAGGAGGGGCAGAAAGACTGGTGTGCCCAAAACGCAATGAGGGGAGCAAAGGCCCTTGCCCAAGGGACTAGTGGGTGGATCCCACTTGGGGATTGCCTTCCTGTTGTGATCCCCAAGCAGGGATCCACTAGAGATTCTCCCTTTCCAACGATACCTCTCCCATCTTTTTCGGTGCTCGGGGGGCTGAGATAGCCCCACAAGCACCGAAACGGTGTTATGACGATTGCGCGCCATGCGCGCGATCGTCATTACAGTGAAATACAAAAATAGGCCTGGGGAGGTTGAGGAAGCTCTTCCCCACCTCCCCAGGCAAAAAAAACAAGCATTGGCATAGCCAATAGGTCTCGCTTTTGGGACCTTATAAGTATTTAGGTATGCAGCACAATATCCTTGGTGCAATAATATCAACTATCGCATGGCTAAAAACTTATAAGGTACCAAAGGCGAGACCTATTGGCTATGCCAATGCTCGTTTTTAGAGGCCTGGCATGCAGTTTTAAATGTAGGCTGGTAAGAAAGGTGCCAACTCGTGGGGCAAGGTCTAGAGAGAAATAAGATAGGAAGAGAGGTGAGTTATAATGAGATAGCACAAATAGAAAGGTGAAGCACAGAATGACAGGTCAGGTAAACAAAGTAGCGAGGCTGAGAGGCAGGTAGAGCCGGTGGGATGAAAAATGGAAAGATATGAGAAGTAGAGAGAAAAGAGGGAGAGATGAGGCTAATACAGAGGAAGGGCGAGGGAGAAGTAGAGAATGGTGAAATAGGGAGAGAGAGACAGAGGTAAGACAGATGTATTAAACGAGCGAGACATTGGAAGCAGAGAGAGTGAACGGAAACAGTGAAGGAGATAGAAAGAGAGATGAAAGCAAAGGGAGTGATAGAGTGGAAGAGGTAGAGAGAGCATTGTAGAGAGAAAGAAAGAAAATGATGGGAAAGGTGAGGGAAAGAGGACATCAATAAAAAGAGACATAGAAGGCCAATAGGTGAGGTACATTGAGAGGCTAGATAGTCTATGAGAGATGGGGAAGAGCGAGATGAGGCAGTGAGTTGTGAGGCAGAGAGAGAAATGAAAGAGAGAATGGTGAGGTAAAAAGAGGCATGCGAGAGGTAGAGAACGGTAAGGTATAGATGGCAAAAATGATAGAAAGGGTAAGATAAAGAGTGATGAAATTAAGAGGGAGGTGAAGTAAATAGAAGAGAAATGAAGGGGGATGAGATGCAAACAGAGCAGCAAGATGCAAAAGTAGGCTAAGCAACAGAAAATGAAAAGGAATGAAGAAAGAAAGAAAGAAAGACAGAAAGACGTAATTAAGGATTGAGGAAAAAGGAATTGAGGAAAAAATGTAAAAGGCAAAAAAGAAACCGAAAGAAAGAAGGTAAACAGAAAGAAGCAAAGAAAAATAGAAGATGGCAACAAAGAGAAAAAGGAAAGAAAAAAGAAAAGGCAAGAAAGAAAGAATGGAAGAAGGAAAAAGGAAAATGGAAAAAAGACGACAAAAATTAAAGAAAGAAGGAAGAAAATAGGGTTTACAATATCAAATATATGATACTAAAACCCAAATTACACCACACCTATGTTTACACAAAACTTACAAGTGTGCTGCAAATTAAACACTGTAAAGTTGTTTTTTTCTTGGGTAAAGTTTATCAAAAAATCATTGGTGAAACGGAGTCTAGGAACACAGTATGGTATACTGCTTTGTAAAATCAAAAGGTCTTGGCTAATGCAAAATTAAAAGACTGAGCATCCTTTCCCAAGAATAAGATCCTCTGTTAGAGCGAAAGCTCTGTGTTTTTAGCTGTGCGAGTCCGTGTTACATTTCTACAGCTAAAGTGATCTGACAGAGAGGCAGCGTTTACACCCAGTCGAGCTCCGTTGGCAGTCAAGCTGCCGCTACTTCTCTTCCCGCGTTAGAGATCCTCCCCTGAGGATTTAGGAAAGATTCTTTTTTTCATCACAACAGGATAATTACTAATACTAATTGGGCATAATTACTTGCATTTGGTCTACTTATTACCCGGAATGGCAAGAGGAAGTGCCGTCTCATTGATTTCCGCGATGCGCGTTTGCTTTAAATGCTAGAAGAGCGCGTGCCTGTAGCTCTGATGCAATCGTGATGCATTTTGAGCGGCACCGCCATTTGTGTTGTGGGGTTAGAGCTGTCCACAGCCCTGTAGAATGGCTGCTGTGTGTCTGAATGTAAGCGTGCGGGCCTCTAATACTATAGCATGCACACCCCTCTTTCTTCCTCTATATAATGCTGGAGTAGGAGCCAGAAGTCCATAAACTGTGTACGTCTCTGCTATGGGCAGCTTGGGGACTTGGACTCTGGATCTGTACATTTTGAAAAACTAAAGTAAGCAGCGGGAAGGCCAAATCTAAAACAAAGGTGATACTGCAGCAATTAAAGGAAATTGAAGAAGGAAGGAAAGAGAGAATGCAAGCAAGAAGGAACAAGCACGCGCGCCACGCGCTGAAAGTTAAAAAAAACAAGGTGGGCAGCGAGATATGAAGAGCAGCTGTTCAGATTATGGAGAAGAGCGAGCAAGCGTGGGCGCCAATGAGCAAACAAGCTACCAAGGAGGGAGGGGGGAGAGGGGAGGGGGGGTAGTGAGAGCAGACAGCAAGGGGGTGGAGGAGGCTTAATGAGCCATGACAGAAAGGCAGATGGCGGCTGCGGGCGTGCACACTCACGTGCACTCAAGCTTTAGGCCACCAAAAGCCTCTGGTGGCACTTTTAAAAGCCACATACTAAATGTCTCGAAGAGACAGCATGCGCTGTCTCAGGCGAGACCTAAAAAAGGGAAATTCCTCTGCTGTCTGCAGCAGAGGGATTTCCTGAGCATGTGCCCATAACGGAATGGTTCCGTCATGAGCACACTAGAACTTGTGCTCATATTGGAACCATTCCGTCATGAGACTAGAAGGTGTTAAGGGAAGCTGAGTAGTTGTAGTGTGGTAGCCTCTGATTGTTTTTTTTTTAAACGGTTATCTTTGAGCTCTAGGCTCACAAGTTTCAGTGTTTTTTAGGGGAATGTGTCCACTCTAGCAACATCCAGTGGCGTAGCTAGAGCTTGTGGCGCCCGGGGCTATCCCTCAGATTGCTGCCCCCCCCCGGGAGGGCATGCACTTCAAAGAGGTCCGAGGGACACGTAGTATCGCCGCTAATAGTTACCTTGATCATGCAAGTTACATGCACATACATGACACGGTCCAAGGCTACACAGTTGAATACACCGGTGACTGGCAGTACAAAAGAGAACACACAGACTGCATGATCTATCTGGGGACTCAGAAAAACCGCATGTGACATCCATCAGAGAGCTGTGTGAACAATTACCTGGTAATCCCCTCAACACAATGCAAACATGCACATACATTACACTGTTCATGTAACCTTCATCTACAGCTGACATTAAATGACCATACATCATGGTCCCCCCCATTAAAGCAGTGGGGACCTGCACAAACGTGATGTGCTCTGTGGACCCAAAACCAACTTAACAGTGTCGAAGCCTGTGATTCTTTATCTTTCAAAAACAGCAAATTAACTATTCACAGGGAATGACTCACTGTGTGTCCTTAAAACTAAACGCAGCACAAAGAGGTCAGTCAGCTCCACCTTGCTAACACAGACCGGATACAAAGCCCACTCTGGTGGCCCAAAGGCAACAACCAGGGGTCGCTCCCTGTCATTACTTCCAAGCAGCAGCAACCAACTCCCTGGGAATGAAAAGACATGTGCTCTTGGTACCTAAAACCAGCTTGTAATAGTGCATCTCCTCAGCACACACATGGTGCACAGCCCGCCTGGGGGCCCAAAGCTAAAATACAGGGAGGGGCGACACATTATGATCACAATCCTTAAACACAGTTGTGGGGGCCATGGGAACTTGTTCAACTCTATCCAAGACCCGGGACAAACTGTTCCGGCGCTGCTGCACTCCTTGAATATTCAAAAGAAACAAGAAAAATAGGACCAGTAAAACTCACTCTTTTCCAAATCTCTTTCTAAATATTATCACTTTCCATGTAATGTTCCTTTGATGGGAAGAGGAGGTTTCTGAGGTGGGAGTATCAGGCAAGTGATACTACTCAGGCTCCATCTGTTCGAGCCTTCATGGAGGATCCCTCTTCATTACTACATCCACCTGACCCCAGACTCTGCAACGCACCCCCTTACAGGCTCCCTCTGTGCGAGCCTTCAGGGAGAATCCCTCTACATTACTACCTCCACCTGACCCCGGACTCGGCAACGCTCTCCCTTACAGGCTTGATTATCCACTACTCCTCTCTCCAGTGCACCTTATCTCACAGCTGACCTTGGGCCCCAGCCCCATATCATGCACCATCGGGCTCCACTTTGCTTTTTCCCGGTAAAAACATTAGTAAAATCACCTTCAAACTTAAAACATTGAATATAGCAGTAAATATAATTAGCATGCACTTTAAAGTATGTTCCACAGTAGCCCTTATGACCCGACTGCTAATTAAATAAACAAAAACAGAAAGGTCATGACAGGGCCGGCTTTAGCGCTGATGTGAAAGTCTTTTTTGGCTCCACACTAATAACCTCTTTCTCTGTAAATACCTTTACTACCACCTTCCAACAGTGCCCCTCATCCCTCCATGGCCCCCCTAGTGACCTCCTCCTCAGATTGCCTCACGCCACAAGTGCCCCTCATCTCCCCATAGCCCCTCCCCCTCTCATGACCTCCTCCTTGGACTCCCTCACTGCCACCATCCACCAGTGCCCCTTATCTCTCTGTAGCTTCTCCCCCTCATGACCTCCTCCTCAGACTCCCTCACTACCACCCTCCACCAGTGCTCCTCATCTCACCCTAGCTCCCCCTCCACACCATGACCTCTTCCTCGGATTCCCTCACTGTCACCCAGGGCACAAGTCCTAAAAAAAGAAGTGGGGGGACGCTGACGTCACAACAGCAAGTGATGTCACGAAAGGTGGCTTGCACCATCAGACTCATTGCCTCCCCTCGCTCACCCCTTAGATGCCATTGCATCAGAGAAGCCAGCGCGTGAGCAGCGTTCTGAATGAGCTCCGATCTCGCCCCAGAGAGGCCAAAGAGTAAATGTGTGGTTCCATTTGCTCCAGTAATCGAGCTCTCATTAAAATAAGTGAGGGGACGCCATCCACCCGCCTGGTACCCCGACTCGAGCCCTGAAGTCACCCTCCACCAGTGCCCCTCATCGCTCCACATCCCCTCCAACTACCTCCTCCTCAGATTCCCTCACTGCCACCCTCCGCCAGTGCCCCTCATCGCTCCGTAGCCCCTCTCTCATATGCATTTGTTGTTTAGTGCTACTCATATCAGTGTAGTGTGTCAGCACTTTACACCACAAACACATTATACAGAGACAATGAATCATACAAGTATGTAAATCAGTCTACAGAGAATGTCACATAAGCCAATGAGGATTACAAGGTGTAGGAATCACACGTCATCCATACTGGTGGGCAGTATATTTTGAGAGGGTTTGGTCTGGGGAAACACAACCTTAGGATTTAAAAGAGTATTCCATGGGGTCAGCTTTACTGATAAAAATGTATCTCTGCCCAAACATACTCATTTTAGCAACATTAGAATGATGAAAGACTGAGGAAGTTCTAACTATATCACAAAACAAAAAAACTATACCATTCATGTCACTCTTTGGTGACAGTTCATTGGTCACTGTCCTATGTTAGGATTGTAACTCTGAACTGCAAGTAACGCAAGGTTCTCTGTAACAAAGGCAGTAACCCACTGAGTTTCCAAACAAAATACAGTTCATCTGCATTTAAAAACTACTAACAGACAAATTATTTCTCTCCAGCGGATCATTAATCACCAGCGTTATTGGGACATTTGTTATTGTGTTTGTCTGATTGTTCTGCATCAGCCATGATAATGATAAAAACTGTTTAAATGAAGGGCACACGAAGTACGTGTCCTGCTGGGCCTGCGCATATTTTTGAAAGAATTATAAATAGTCACACATTCTCTTACCTACTACTCCATTAGTTAAACTTTGTGTCACAGCCTGATGTGATAAGCAGCTGCAGGGGTCAGGAAAGGTGGTTAAGAATAAACAAACTTCTTTTCTCCTGCGCTGCATAAAACGAATTATCCACGCAGCAGACTGACTCACTGCCCCAAGCCACAATCGGTCCTCACGAGAGTGCGTGCGTAGTGGTGAAGCGCGTGACGCGTCACCACTACGTTCTCATCGCGAGGGCCGGGCAAAAATGTAGCCCAGGGCCGTCATTGGTAGCGCTGGTGCGCGCTCCAAGATTGACGGCCCTGGAGCAGGCTGGGATGGGACCAACAAGTTACAACACGTGGCTCTTAATAATGCAAACAAGTGTACTCCCCAGACAAGGGTCACTGGGTGAGTAGGCATTCATTGCTTGGTGGTTGAGGGGCAAGAATATATTTTTAAAATATGATACAAATGTCCCGTAATAAAGCGTTTGATATTAAATTGTGAATGCCTGACTCAGATGTGCTCGCTTGAAAATCGTGATGGTGGAACTTCTCCCTCCTTCAAGGTGACATTGGTGTGGTATCTGTGGAGGAGTCATCGACTAGTAATGTCTGTCTGTCTGTAACAGCGTCTAGAGCAGTGGCTTACAGAGTGTAACTACAAATGATTCAATCCCACCTTATAGTAAAAAACCTATATCAGAGAATGAACCAAGAAGGGTCAAGAAGTTGACAAATACGAAACAGAATGCTATTTTGCAGTGTTCATGATACAGCACCTCATGTCTGTAATTTAGTCACTATGAATTGCCATGTCACAATAAATTACATTCTACCCATTTAGTTAGAAATATGCACTTCAAAATTAACCAAGTGTACCATTGGCAAAAGCAGGGTCTTGCAGATAAGTCATTGCACCACATTGGCTGCTCTAAAGGTTTGGCTCATTCGTTGCACGGAATCACATTCGATCATGTTTTTAAACAGGGCCACCCGGCCGCGCGCGCCGTTGCGGATTTCATGATTTATTTAGTGACACTGTGTCCCTAAACAAATGATAAAGGCCGCCGCAGCCGCAACGGACGCCGCCCTAAATATAGTGCCGCCTGGGGCGGTCCGCCCCCACCGCCCCCCCCTAGCTACGCGCCTGGCAACATCCAAGATTCAGGACTCGAGGCCACCTCTTGGGTCCTGGAACTCAGTCTCACGGGCTCCACCAGGGAAAGTTCAGTTGTCAGCTGGGCACTTTGCAGATGCAGTGCTTCTTTAGCTTTTATATTTCAGGAGTTTAAGAAGAGGTTAGTCTAAAAGACTTTGGAGTCCACCACTGGTCCTTGGCACAAGTGGGAGCAGGTCTAGCCCTTGGGGTCTCTCTCCATGACGGTCACAGCAGGAGTAGTCACTCTTTCAGAAGTCCGGTCTTTGGTTCAGCAGGTGCAGTCCTCCTTGGTGCAGCCTTTCTTTCTGAGGTCTACAGGTTCAGTCCTTTTTCTGTTCTTTCCAAGTCCAATAGCGTTCTGAGGCTAGTACCCAGGGGTGTCACTTTTATGACAGTTTCGAGATTGTGGATGGGGAGGACTCCCTAACCAATTAGGGTAACATTCCCACAGGTAAACCTTCTCGCTCTTTACATTACTTCAAAGGGGATTGGCACCAATCAGTCCCACAGTGGATTTCTCTCCCAAATCCAATATGTTAGAACCTTTGCTTGGTCAGAGCTACGGGCACACCCCTGGAGTGCATCCAGTATAATGAGCAACTCCTCCTGGAAAACCAATTCTGCAACAGGTTTCCCCCCCCCCCCCCCCCCCCCCTCTGGAACAGATGCCAGCCTTTCCACCTGGACAAAGAAAAAGTCAGGTTAAAGTATGACTTGCAGTTGCCTGTGACAGGCATCTAGACCTTTGAAGCTTGGCCATCTCCAGCCACATCCCTCTGGCCATCCTGTCGGGAGGAAGTCACACCTCCTCCCACCAACAGGCCTTTTGCTTTCCTTTCCTGGGATCCATTCACACCTCTTGGCAGGAGGGCAGCAGGCTGTCTCCGGTGACAACTGCTATAGTTAATCAGAAACGGCTACTAGAACATTTGGGCAAGAACGTGGTGACTTTCTCAATGCACCTTTATATTAAAAGTTACCTTAAAACCAATTGTCGCAATATTTTGTTTAATATTTATTTTGTAACCTCGAAATAGAACACATTTTCCGATACTGAATGTTTTTCTTTTGTAGGAGGATAGTCCTCCATTCCTCAATCACTCAAGAGGGGTTGTAATGACAGGGCTGTCATCTTACAGAGATCTACCACTGCTTTCTCTACATATACAGTTCCACTGCCTTCCTGCTTCAGTTAACAGAGACATCTGTGTCTGGTCAGTCAACATCAGGGTTGTGGGGCTATTGAATAAAGAGCTTTTCTATTTAAAGATGGCTGGTGTTTTGCTACTGAATGATTATCTACTTGTTATGTCACAGGTCAGGGTAGTGGTGTGGATGACATGGATACAAAGTTGACAGGGAGAGAAGTCAGTGTTTGAGAACTGTGGGTTCCTAGGCTGCATGCAAACACAAAAACTAAACTGACTTTCTCTTGTCAGAGTCATGTGAACACATTGCTACAGCAATAATGCACGCTCAAATTTTAGTGACTAATAACTAAAGATGTTTTTTCTTGGCCAGAGCTCTACCATGAAAAAACTAGGAAGAGAGATATTAGATTCTCATTCTGGCATTTGCAAAAGTTTCTCAAGGTTGCATCGGTTGACGGGAAGAGTGCACAGATTGTACATAGAAATCCATAGGTGAATAGTGTTTTCTAAGGAGAAACTTCTCACATATTTTTGGTAACAGGTCTTTGATTTTAACCCACATCTTATTAGAATCAGCAACTCACACTAGTTGCAATTAATCTCTACCTGCCCCTCCGTGGTCCATATGCATCCCCTGGCTCCTCCCTCCTGCTCTCTGTGGTCCTTTGAGCAACCATTGACCCTCCCTCTGCCCTTAGTTGTCCATGTGAATGCCTTTGCCCCCTACCTTTTGCCCTACATGGTCCATTATGCTGCCACTGCCGTCCCACCAGCCCTATGTGGCCTATTGTTCTGTCACTGTTCTTCCCGCCTGCCCAAGGTGGTCTGTTGTGCTGCCAACGGCCCTCACGTCTATCGAACATGGTCAGTTTGCCATCTCGGTCCCTGCTCTCACCCCCCACCCTCTGTTGTCCGAGTCTGTGCCCCTGCTCCCTCCATCCCTCCCCACAGTGTTCTAATGAACAACTAAAGCGCTAACATTATGATTTTAAGACAAAACTGTGGCACACCTGAAGTCATCTTGATGGAGTCAAAACTGTAAAACTCAAAGCATTTCTTTCAGAAATGAACAATATAAGGGGAGTCTTTTTTTCTCCCAGAAATTAGGTCAGTGCTCTAGAAAGCTACAATGAGGACACATTTTCTGAGTTCTCCATGATCCAGAATAATCACCTCAGAGAAAAGATAAGTTAGAAATGCTCACAAGGATAAGTCTCTACGGTGAGAGACAGCGGAATGACCTATAGACTTTGGTTTGCACTTTATTTTTGGTCCCCATGGCCCCACATCAATGAATTAGGTTATAATTGAGCAGTTTCGGCAATTTCATTTCTTTCACAGGTTTCTACACCCGTGAGTATTTTAACGTACCTTTTACACTGAGGTGATTGTTCCATATCACGCTCTGCATGATGTACCCCACAGCTTGCCTAAGGGTTTTATTTCACTCTGGGCACCAGCAGGTCCACCGGGTATCCCTACGTCTTTGCGAGACCCTTGAATTGTGTTAGGGGTTGAAACTTCATCGACATATAATGCAAACTCATTGCCATTACATGATTTACATGTATACAGGTCACTAAGGGCCTGTTTTAATGGACTAACTAAAGTGCAGTTTGTATACTTACATACCAGTAAATTTTTGGTGCATTGCTTATTCACTTCTACTTGGTTGGGGGATCACTTTGCACTTATTCTTGGGAGATGTCAACTTGGTTATGTGGTTTATGCTGGAACTAAACCATTTCTTGTTACTGGAACCTGTACAATGTTCTCTTTTCAAATCATTATGTGCAGTAATTTTGCTGTGTTATATATATAATCAAACTTTGAATGCGTTTGGTGTGAACCACTGACGTTTTACTTACATTAATTACCCAAGGTTCACACAAACATTTGAGGTGCTCTTGTTTGTAAAAAAAAAAATATATGGCACATCTGTAGACAATCTTTACCCGTGCATGTTGCAGTAAAAATCAAACCTTCAGCCCCCAATTTTACCACAACCGATACCGCTGATTAATCGCCAGGTTAAATCAGGCACACGCATTCTATTGTTTACCTGCCGAGAAAGGCATGAATGCATCTCGCTTCACGAAGTTCTTTTCGGCGTCCAGGAAATGTTCAGGGTAGAACTGGTGGGGCCTCTCCCAGGCAGTCTCATCCTTCAGCACTGAGGTCAGGTTGGTGAAAATCCCGACTCCCTGGAGAAGACAGACTTCACGAGATCAGATGGGATTCATTCGCCTGCGTTCATTCTCTGACTACCTGCACGCTCAGGATTGCATGTATGAAAAGTCTGCACAAAGACTTATCACTTGTTACTTGTTACATGTAACACTGAATCAAATCCTAGGCTTTTTTTTTTTGTTTGTTTGTTTTTTTAAACTGCATTTTGGAAGTTGGTGTAACACACCTGACAAGGATGATTTTTAAAAGAAGGGCCCATGGCGGTGTGCAAAGGGTTTAAGGACATTGGAGGTAGAAATGGGATTAGCGAGGAGGAAACAGAAAAGTGGGGTGAGGGAGGGACAAAACACGTTGTATGGAGGGAGGGAAGGGGAACAAAGGAGAAAAAGCTGCAGTAATAATAAGAGAAAACAAAGGAAAGGCAGGGGAGAATGGAGAGGGAGAGAGGGAACATGGAAGGGAAAGCAAGGCCAAAGAAGGGAGAAGGGAAAGAAAGGCCAAGGAAGGAAGAGAGGCGGGAGTGAGGAGAGTAGGAATGAGAGATTGGAATAGAAAGGAGAGATGTAAAAGCAGAGAGCTCACGTGCAAGGGAGGAAGGGGACACAGAATGGGCAGATCGAAGGACAACAAGCGAAGAAAGGGAAAATGGGGGACAAGGGAGTGTCATAGGAGTAGCAGTCGATAAAGAAGACTGGGAGCCAGTAGGAAGGACAGTAGCAGAGGTATAAAGCAAACAAAAAGGGAGAGAGGAGACAGGCAAAGGGGAGGAACAGAAATATTGTGAAGGGAAGAGAGCACTCGGAGAAGAGGAAAGGCAGATAAATATTGTGGGAGTAAGAGAGCAGACTGGTTGGGGAGAAGAAGCTTTGTGGAAAGGAGACATCAGACAAGGATGGGAGAAAGGAGACACCTGCCTGTATCTACTGGTCAATGATATATGCTTTGAGAAGGAATAGGATTCACCAAGTTACTCTACTGAAATTGGAACCTGTAACTTACAAGTTATCCACAGTTACATTTGTAAGTTACGTATACGTCTCTATTCTTAAATCCACTGGTACTTCCCTTGGCAGGTAATATAAATGGAATAGTGAATATTAAATATACTTACCTTACCATGTAATGGTAGATCCATGTAGTGGATGCAATATTATTACCAAGCGATGTATCGCATGTGATACAGTAACCCATCACTAATAACTTAGCAAGCTATAATAATGGAATGTAAAGCTGTGACCGGCAGGTTGTGCGTAGATGAACATATCTTCTGACTGTCCATGTTTAGGAAAGAGGTTCCAGATTTAGAGATCCAGAACGGGCTGTCTCAATGTTTCTCGTATCCGACCCCCTCTGTTTGCAAAGTTATCAAATGATTTTGTTTCATACATGGAGCCTTCAATCCATTACGGCTATATACAAAAACCATTTACCAGGCCAGAATATTTTGGCCGATGTTTCCATTGGGGAAAAAAGAATAAACTATAAGTCCCAAGCCTTGTGCTGTTCTTCCCCTAATGTCTCTCATAACAAACCCCAAACCTTTGGAGAAGCCGAACTGTGGTTTGATAGAGGTATTTGTGTTACAAGCTACTAAGAGGTGGCAGGTAGAGAGGGCCAAAGCTCTCTCTCTTTTATGTATATATGTAGCATTTCTATAACCCAAACCAGCCAAAAGGCAGCAGAGCAATGTACACTATCAAAGACAGACATGTCAACGAGGTATGGCACAGGTAGTTAGTTTTCTGACTGTTAATGCACTGTGGTGTAGTGTTCTTTAAAGAGGTGAGGCTTCTGCTCTTGCCTACATTGGAGCAGAGTAGGGACGGGCCTGATGGAAACTGGGATGTTTCTCCAGGCCCTGGGTGCATGAAAAGGCTTTCTGACTTTAAAAAGTTTTTTTTTTACCCTTTTTAGTCTAGAGTCTGATGGTGCTCTGGCTGCGGGTGTGCTGAGAGCTCCAGAGATGGTGAACGCTTGTCTGCAGGATAAGCTGGGGCCGACCGTCGTGATGGCTTTGTAAATGATGAAGCTGATTTAAAGATAATGTTGGCCTCTGGGGGAAGCTAATGGCGTTCCATCAAGATGGGGAGAATTTATCAACTTTCTTCGCTCTCTTAAAGTGAGGCAAAATACATTGAAACTTTCACCTGGAAGTGCTGCTTGAAATGGCTTTCCATGCATAAACAGATGCAAGCATTTAAAATAGGGATAATAGGGATAAAACACCAAGAATAGAGAACAGAGGAAACAACTTGATTCAAAACATTTGCGTAATGAGAACAACAAGTACAGATCATGATAAACAGACATGACAGTGCCCCTTAGGCATTCCCTGGGGCTGGGAGTTGTCATTGATACCAACAAGCCGGGGAGTAGTCTGTAATTTGACCCACAGTTTAGCGCAGTCATAATATCATCTGGGACAAAGAAGAACTTAATATCTTCCAGGAATTGGAGTAGTCATCAAATGCCCTTTTAGGAGATATTAAGATCACCTTAGCTGGAAACAGTCATTATTTTCATCTGGGATAGAAGCAGTGTTTTATTTCACCTGGGGCTGGGAGTAATCATAAAGATTTGGGGTGGTCGGATATAAGAATAAACTGTAGACGTTGCTTACCTTAGGGATAAAGAATCCTTGGATCTCTGTGTCACGGCACGTCATGTGTGGCAGTGACAGTGGAACGATATCTCCACAGCGTTGGATCTCATGGATGACAGCATTGGTGAAGGGTAAGTTGATCTGATCCTCCATTTTGGGCTTTCTACCTCGTCCAATCACTGTGTCAATCTCTTTGTGTACCTGACCTAGAAACAAGAGGGATGCTTTTTACAACTGTCGAATCCCAGTCTTCACTCAGCAACAAGTCCAAGAACTTCAACTGACCAATTCCCACTGAGCCACATCAAAGCAGAGGTGTGCTGTTGTACAACAAACTCCTCACAAACAAATCCCATTATTTTAAACTCTGAGATAAGCCAAGCATTGTCAAAGCTAAAATTTCTGAATTTTGCTTTATTTTTATGTGCTTTTTCACCAGCTCTGTATGTTGTCAAGTATTTTGTATTGATCCGGAATTTTATGTCTAGTAAGTTCCTAAGTGCTTTTAAATATTTTTCTACTTTTCGATCCGGCATAATTGCTGAATTTAGGCGAGCAGTTTTACGAGACATGACAAGACGGTGGTCCCCGTTAGGTTTGGTTTGTTATCTTCGCCATTCTAGGGATGGTTTCAGACGGGGAGGAGAGTCAGCGGTCTAGTATGCAGGCAGCCATTATAGAGTTAAACGCTGGTGCAGTGCGTCCACACTGCTAGCATGCCAAAATAAGAACATCTGCCCCCATCTGCACTAGGATGTCACCTGTCGCTAGGACCCCTGCCAGATTTGAATCCGGTAGATATACTTTTATTATGTATTCTAGGGAGCCCTTGCTCACTATAACCCTAAATGCTCAAAACAAAAAGAACTGCTATCATGCTCCTGGTACGATATTCTGCCCTTTCTCTTGTGATAGTTGCAGGTGGTTCTGTACAAACCACGAAGGGCCTAGGGAGCCCTTGAAAGGGTCCCAGAGATAAAGCTCATTTGTGAGATGACATGCTGGAGGGTGCCCCTATAGGAAGTATGCCTCTGAACCTTGCATGGAGCTTAGGGGAGGGGACCTCTCAATTAACTGTCTCTATTTTAACTCTAGATCCCTTATAAAACATTGTATGGAGTTGTGGGATACTATTTATAGTTTGAGGCTTGATTTAGCATTATCACAGAAACATGGCTTAATAGTTTCACCACCATGGATCTAGCTATGGTGGTACTGGTCTGCTACAGTATGTTAAAGCGTAACCGCAATGGAAGGAAAGGTGGGGGAGTGGCCATCATTTATAGGGATGTGTTTGAGTGTATTAAGCTGAATGACTCCTTGATGGAATTTTACGAAGTTATGATTTTCCTACTATCATTTAATGCTGCTTCCACATTAAGAGGAGCATTAACTGTGGGCATAGGTTGGGATGGGAGGGGGGGGGGTTGGGGTCTGATGTTTGCAGACCAGGGTAGTGGGAGGAAATTGCAGTAAAGGTGCTTATGTGTTTCATATTAGTACGAAGTCGCCTTTCTTGATTGACCCTTGTACTGTACAAAACAATAAAGTTTGTTGTTAAAAAAAAAAGAGGAGCATTAACTGACTGCCCCCTGCTGGCAGCGAAGTTTTCTGTGGCGATATCACCAAACATACTAAAGTTTGCCCACTTTCTTCTTATTGGAGATTTTAATCTTCACTATGACGCTAAGTTCGAATTTTTAATGGAAATTTGGAGAATGAGATGCAGATTTTACTACTCACTGGAAAGATAAAAGGTCCCACCCGTACTGCAGGCCACAAGCTTGAATTACTATTTAGTAACTTGAACACAGTGAAAATGCAGTCAGAAGACCCTATCACCTAGTCGGACCACTCCATGATTAAATTCTATATCTCATTGCTGGGTGGTCTTCCGTCCAGTTGTAGGCTGGCTCCAGTAATGTGGAGATCACTGAGGAGAGTTAACAACACATATTTTTGTTGTAATTTCAACCCTCATGAGGTCAGAGAGATTATCTCGGTGGAGACACCAGTATATTAATTTGTGGGTACTTTGGCCAAGGCCATCGATGTCTGCTCCCCTCTGAAGGAGACAAATTGCTCTAGTTGATCGATATCGGCAAAGTGGTACACGGCAGAGTTGAGAAAGAGAAAAGAGAAGTGCAAGTCATTAGAGGTCCGCTGGCAGTCCACTAAAACTCCTGTGGACTTGGCCATTTTCAAGGAAGCACTCCAAATTTAAAATAAGCAGCTTAAACAGGCTAAGAAACAGTGTTTTGTCAGGAGTAATAAGGAAAACAGTGGATCTTCTAAAGAATTGCTTATAAATGTTCAGGAGTCGACTCATCCAAGTGGTGGCGAACCAGACAGCTAGAGACCCAGTTTCATTTTGTGAGATTTGGCCTAGTTTTCAGTGACAAAATGGAGACCATTTATTCAGGCTTTGCAACCCAGCCTTTTATTGGGTGAAATCTGTATAACGACATTAGCCCTCACCCTTCTTCTTTAACCAACTGGGGCCCGTTCTCTGAATTAACCAACTGGATGGTGGAAGACACTATGTTAAAGGTGAAGAAGGGCTCTCCATTAGATACCGCCTTGCCCTTACTGTCAGTCCTCATCGACGAGTACTTGTGAATAAATCACTGAAGGAAGAGGATTATCCAGAGACCTGGAAGCATGCTCTAGTTCTTCCACTG
Organism: Triturus cristatus; assembly: GCF_964204655.1. NCBI lineage: Eukaryota > Metazoa > Chordata > Amphibia > Caudata > Salamandridae > Triturus > Triturus cristatus. Next base: position 250,784,442 of record NC_140586.1, read on the forward strand.
CTGAAGAAAGCAAATGCAGACACTTTCAATTTGTCTTATTATCGTCCCATCTCTCTTATTTGGCAAATTGTGAGGAAACAGGCTTTTTGCAGGTCCCCACCTTTTGGCCTCATTTGGATACGAACTGCTGGTTTGTAGACTCAGAGTGCAGTGAGGCCTGTTAAGCAGTCCTCATTGCCAGTGTTCTAACCCATCACAAAATGTATGTTGAATTGTCTACCCCCAGTTGGCATAGCTGACTTACTTATAAGTCCCTAGTATATGGTACCAAGGGTAACCAGGGCATGTAAGTTAGAATGTCCACCCAGGGCTGCAGCACTGATTGTTCCATCCTGCCTGTGACAAAGTACAAAATGGCTCCCGGTCTGCCGCTGCAGCCTGGAAGAGCAGTTTTAAAACTGCTAGTTCGATTTTGCCAATTAAACAAATGGCAAAGCCCCCACATTTCCTTAACAATATATATGTCTCCTCTAGGGAAGGCCTATCGAGGCAGGGAGCAGTACGTTAGGAAGTAAGACATATACTTTAAATTGTCACTGTGCTGTGTGTGTGCTGTGGAAAGGTTATTAGCCCCATTGGCTCATACAGAGTTACCGGCTGACCTCTGAGTTCTGAATGGAACTACTAAAATGGGTACTTCAAGGTGTCAAATTAATTGTGGCATTAAACCTGACTTTATGCTTAAGTTCAATTTAATGTCGCTTTTAAGGGGAGGCAACTTCTAAAAAGTTGCCACTCGGTCACAGTTCTGTCCAGTGGCCTCACTCAGTTGCTGGCCACCAAACAGCCTTCTTTCCTCCGGAACAACTCCCAGGCTCAGTATAATAGCGGCCTGGCATAGAGGGAGGTGTCACCTTCCCCTTGCATTAAGCCAAACAGGGTGTTCGCTCAAAAGGCAAGCTTCAAAGTGGAAGCCGCCTTTGCTGGGCAAATGGCGATCAGATTCGTAGAGGACTGCCTCTTTGTTTAGGTAGACAGGCTGGCAGCAGGATCAGAGAGGGGACACCGGTTGCTGAACCAGTTTTCAAGTGGGTGTGTAGCCCACAAGTAGCCAGACCTCTAGGGTGGGCTACCAAGCTCCTAACAATCAAGGAAGGTTTAAGACATCTTGGGAGAGGGCAGAATGGTGCACCCTGGGATTGCTAGATGCCACACATAGCCGGAAGTCATCACATTGCAGAAGGGATCCTGGTAGGCCATTGGCTAGTGACCACATCATCCCTCAGGGTATTTTCCTGGTATAAATATGGCACTCCTGGCACCCTGAACCGCAAATAACAATGACATTGGAGAAAGGACCAAAGAAGAACTGCACTGCTGACCCCTGGACCGACTACTGGACTGCAGCTGCCACACCTTGAGATAGCAAAGAGAGACCTGGGCCTGTGGCTTCTGGCGCATGGAAAAGTCACTCCTGAGCCCCAAACCAAAGACGTGACTCCCAGGGTCAGTCCGCTGACCCCCTGGAACCAGCACCAGTGCCATCAAAGCTAAATTAGCATATTCCAGTAAGTCAATAGCCACGTTCTTTGAATCAAAGCTGACGAGCAACCCAAGAGACCAATCCTCGACGAGTCTGCTGGACCCGGGATTGTCATCTGAGTCTAGATTGGTCCCCAAAGACAGACACCAGCCTTCACCAAAGGAAACCGCTGAGCCCACTGTGTATGGAGATCTGTAGCCCAGCTGCAGCTGGCCATAATACTGCCTTAAGACGACTTTAAGGAACACTAAGCCCTGTTGCCAAAATTAACCAGTGGACCGAGAAACAACTTTAAGGACACCCCACTTGACCACACAGCACCCCGAGTATCCTTCAGCATCCTGCATTCCCAGCAACAGGACCACTCCTTTGATGTCCATGGCAGTCTTGATGTAAAGTGTGGAACTGGACTTGAGACTGCTTTGGTGACCAAGTAACTGTCCTAACATTCGGTATTGCCCCACTTGACCATCTCCCTGTTGCAATTGGTTGCCCAACTCTGGCTGGAGAAGCCAAACACAACTCTTACAAACTTTTCAAACTTTACAGTTCCAACGCTACTTTGCTCTATTGACTTAACAGCTGAGATTTAAGTTTTCTCTAAAAACCCATATCTCCGGAGCCCACTGGTGGATGTTTCTCATCTTGGCGTCTAAAAATTCATAAAAATATAATCTATGTTTATGAATTGGGGTCAGATTTGTTTCGTGAAGCCTGCCTTCCTTATTTTGTGGTTTGTTACTTCTAAATGGTTTACCCTAGTTCCTTTGTTTAAGCCTTACTGCTAGAAGCTAGAGTTGAGCTAAAGGTTTTACAAATTAGTCTGACTGGATCCTGGGCCTTCTGTATTCGACACTGTTTCCCATAATCTATTGCTGCATGACATCAGCTTTTATTCAACCACCTTGCAATGGTTTTGCTCTCTTTTGAGCAATAGGTCTAAGTCTGTACAGCCACTGTCTTTTAAGTTCAAGCCAAGGGTTGAAAACTGTGGTGTTCCTCAGTGTTTGTCCTTGAGCCCTACTTTCGTCCCTGAGCCCTACTTTGTTAAATGTTTGTATGTCACCTCTGGCGGGTATTGTTAGAGCCTGGGTGTTAGACCTGTCAGCCCTTTGGGTGGTCCCTCCTCATAATTATTTATTTTGTTCCACTTTTGCCTCAAACCCTGTTATACTTTTTCCTTTTTGGGAACCACCAGACTTTTTAGTGTTGATGCATGGTCAGGGAGCCATTTTCCCTACCCCTGGAACTTCTGTCTGAGGGCCTGAGACACAAAATAGTGGCCACCCATTGTCACCTGTGACATCATCAGAACCCACTGGAGATTTCTAGAACCTTCCGTAACATTCTGGAACCCTGTGACAGGGAGAGGCAGTTTAGAATGTTGGGAGGCCATCTCAGAGTGGCAGTTGGCATCTGACTAGAGAGGAGAGAGGACCAGTTCAGAAAGAGGTCGGAGTAAGGCAGCAGGGGTGGAAACCAGTGCTTGGAGTGGGGTCCAGAAACCCACCCTTGATGCTAGTCCCTACTGACCAAGCCCAGCCTAGAGCCCTGTGTGGGACCAAGACCAGAAAAACCATCTTAAGGACCTAAATATTGTGAAGAGGCCTTAAAGAAGAAGACCAGCAAGCTCCTGACCTGTTTAGCGGTGTCCTCCTGGAGTCCTGACGTCGAGAAGCCTGGAGACCTGAGGCCTGAGGTGGAGAAGCGGCGCTGACAGAAAGCAGACGTCGTACCCGGAGCCGTCGGAGGTCGAGAGTGGGCGCCGACGGAGGTCGTGGAGAGACACCGGAGGTCGAGTAAGGAGTCACCTGAGGTCGAGGTGAAGCGCGCCGGAGGTCGGGAGTGGAGATCGCACTCCGGAGTCGCCGGAGATCGAGGTGAAGCGCGCCGGAGGTCGGGAGTGGAGATCGCACTCCGGAGACGCCGGAATCTGAGGTGAAGCGTGCCGGAGGTCGGGAGTGGAGGTCGCACTCCGGAGACACCCGGAAGCGGGGAGACCGTGACCCTGTGACGCCGGAAGGCGACATCGAGCCGGAGCAGCCCAGCGACATCGAGCCGAGGCCGCCCAGCGACATCGATCCGGAACAGCCCAGCGACATCGATCCGGAGCCGCCCAGCGACATCGAACCGAGGCCGCCCAGCGACATCGGACCGGAGCCGCCCAGCGACGTCGACCCAACGAGCGGAGCCGATCATCGTGAAAAGGGCAGTAAGTGGTAGAAAGGGCATCTGAGGCCCTGTGGAGCCCTAAAAGACCATTCTAGGGGCTAGAGGGGTGTTAGAACCAGCCTGGGAGTGCCAGGGGTGAACTGAGACTGGTGCAGTGACCTCTGTGAGGGGTTGTGTATTTTGGGAGAACCAGATCCTTAGGTTACCCTTATTCTACCTCAGTTCAGGCCCAGCCTTTACCAATCTAGGTGGGACACCCCCCATGTCATCCAAATGACCACAAGCTGTATTTGGGCATAGTAAAACCAAACTACCTCAGGAAAGTGATGTGAACTGTAATTGTCATTAATTGTGTTATTTAAGTTATTGAAGGTGCTTTATTTATTGACTGTATTTATTGTCTGACTGTATTTATTCCTGCATTGTATGTATTGTCTGACAGTATTTATTAGCGATTTGTATTTATTGCACCCCTATTTATTCCTTGCTTATTTATGACCTGATCCTATTTATTGAAACCCCACTGTGGTATTATTTATTTGACCTGCTATTTTCAAGAAAAGTCTTATGGTACTGTATTTATTTTATGAACCCTGCAACTAAGAGAAAATAAGATAAAGACAAACTACTTTCTTTCATAATTTTTACGGTGTAGTGTCGTTTTTGGAACGGATGAACGCATGGTTATTGTGAGGGTGTGACGTACGCTTAACACGGTGCCTGACCCCCGACCGCTCGAGCCAAGCTACCATTGTGCTGGGAACCTGGTGACGGCTAACCCGGTTGCCCGGTTTCCAACATAAAATTGGTGTTCAGTGGTGGGATTGAGCTGTGCTTGCGTCTACTCGACAATAACTGTGGGTAGTCCATAGGCCTACACCGGGAGTTTTCTCCAAGCGGACTTCCTAATTTTGAGTTTTGTTTTTTCCAAATTTACTTCTGGTGGTGGGAGGAGGTATTACAAAAGGTACCCCCCTGCATAGATTCTGTAAGCAACTGTCTTCAATCCTGAGTGGGCAAAATGGAGTTTGTATTAGAGAATGTGGAAACTTATACTGTGGCCCAACTCAGAGAGTTTTGTGAGCGAGAGGGGGTGTTTTGTCCCCAAGGTGCAAAGAAGGGTGAGCTCCAGACCAGCTTAAGGGCTTGGGGGGAGGCACGACGAGAAAGTAAGGTTGAGAAGGAGGACAGGGATGGAGAGCCTGACAGCGAGGGGGCTGGTTTGTACCAACCTGAGGTGGGGAACCTAGTAGAGGGGCCCAGAACACTTTCAAGGAAGGGCAGCAGTGTCTCTAGCAACGGCTTATTAGAAGCAGAATTCACTGACCGGAGGGAGAGAAAAGACAGCTCACATGGGATTTGGCGAAGCTGGAGAACGAAAAGGAGGAACGGAGGATGGCTCACGAGTTGAGGCTCAGGGAGATAGATCTCCAGATCCTACGGGTCGGGGCACACCCTGTTCCTAATGGTGGCAGCGAAGAAAGAGAAATCACCAGGGAATCCAAACCCTATCTGCCAAAAGACATAGTAGCTAGTTATAGTGCGGGTGATGATATCGCCAAGTGGCTAGCGGCCTATGAGATCTCATTAAGAGTCCATGGGGTTCCAGAGAAGTATTGGGGAGGGGGATTGTATAAATACATGCCTCCAGCTGGTAGGGATACATTATTGGCCCTGGAGCAGGATGAGCAGACCCACTACCCCACCATGAAAGTGGCGCTCGTGAGGAAGTTTGGACTAACACCCGAGAAGTATAGACAGAAGTTCCAGGGTAGCCACAAACTGGGCACACAGAATTGGGTGGATTTCCTGGACTATGCAAAGAAGGCACTAGAGGGTTGGATACAGGGCAGTGAGGTGAGGAACTACGAGGGGTTGTTTGATTTAATGTTGAAGGAACACCTGCTCGAAAAATGTTTCCCTGAACTGCGTCAACACCTGGTGGATAGCAAGCTGACCAATCCCCGGAAGCTTGCTGAGGAGGCGGACATTTGGGCTAGTACCCGGGTGTCCACAAGGGGGACTGGAGGGGACTCTCAAAAGACCGGACAGGGCGCCCCCCAGAAGAAAGAGGGAGGGGAAAAGAAAACGGAGTTCTCTAAAGGCCCCCAAAATAGTTCCCAAGGGAAGGGAACAGGATTCACCCCTAGGGCTAACCCACCCAGAAACCCTAATCCTGGCCAGAGTCAGCAGCCAAGGGTTGTCCATTGCTACGAGTGCGGTGGTGTCGGACACTATAAGGGAGATGTGAAGTGCCCGAAAAGACCACCCCCTCCCATCGGAGGAAAGGCCCCCGGAGTAGCTAGTGTAGTGCTCGGGGAGGAGATGCCCTTAGGTAAGGGAAGGGAGTGGGCGGGTGTCATCTGAGGCCCTGTGGAGCCCTAAAAGACCATTCTAGGGGCTAGAGGGGTGTTAGAACCAGCCTGGGAGTGCCAGGGGTGAACTGAGACTGGTGCAGTGACCTCTGTGAGGGGTTGTGTATTTTGGGAGAACCAGATCCTTAGGTTACCCTTATTCTACCTCAGTTCAGGCCCAGCCTTTACCAATCTAGGTGGGACACCCCCCATGTCATCCAAATGACCACAAGCTGTATTTGGGCATAGTAAAACCAAACTACCTCAGGAAAGTGATGTGAACTGTAATTGTCATTAATTGTGTTATTTAAGTTATTGAAGGTGCTTTATTTATTGACTGTATTTATTGTCTGACTGTATTTATTCCTGCATTGTATGTATTGTCTGACAGTATTTATTAGCGATTTGTATTTATTGCACCCCTATTTATTCCTTGCTTATTTATGACCTGATCCTATTTATTGAAACCCCACTGTGGTATTATTTATTTGACCTGCTATTTTCAAGAAAAGTCTTATGGTACTGTATTTATTTTATGAACCCTGCAACTAAGAGAAAATAAGATAAAGACAAACTACTTTCTTTCATAATTTTTACGGTGTAGTGTCGTTTTTGGAACGGATGAACGCATGGTTATTGTGAGGGTGTGACGTACGCTTAACACGGTGCCTGACCCCCGACCGCTCGAGCCAAGCTACCATTGTGCTGGGAACCTGGTGACGGCTAACCCGGTTGCCCGGTTTCCAACATAAAATTGGTGTTCAGTGGTGGGATTGAGCTGTGCTTGCGTCTACTCGACAATAACTGTGGGTAGTCCATAGGCCTACACCGGGAGTTTTCTCCAAGCGGACTTCCTAATTTTGAGTTTTGTTTTTTCCAAATTTACTTCTGGTGGTGGGAGGAGGTATTACAAAAGGTACCCCCCTGCATAGATTCTGTAAGCAACTGTCTTCAATCCTGAGTGGGCAAAATGGAGTTTGTATTAGAGAATGTGGAAACTTATACTGTGGCCCAACTCAGAGAGTTTTGTGAGCGAGAGGGGGTGTTTTGTCCCCAAGGTGCAAAGAAGGGTGAGCTCCAGACCAGCTTAAGGGCTTGGGGGGAGGCACGACGAGAAAGTAAGGTTGAGAAGGAGGACAGGGATGGAGAGCCTGACAGCGAGGGGGCTGGTTTGTACCAACCTGAGGTGGGGAACCTAGTAGAGGGGCCCAGAACACTTTCAAGGAAGGGCAGCAGTGTCTCTAGCAACGGCTTATTAGAAGCAGAATTCACTGACCGGAGGGAGAGAAAAGACAGCTCACATGGGATTTGGCGAAGCTGGAGAACGAAAAGGAGGAACGGAGGATGGCTCACGAGTTGAGGCTCAGGGAGATAGATCTCCAGATCCTACGGGTCGGGGCACACCCTGTTCCTAATGGTGGCAGCGAAGAAAGAGAAATCACCAGGGAATCCAAACCCTATCTGCCAAAAGACATAGTAGCTAGTTATAGTGCGGGTGATGATATCGCCAAGTGGCTAGCGGCCTATGAGATCTCATTAAGAGTCCATGGGGTTCCAGAGAAGTATTGGGGAGGGGGATTGTATAAATACATGCCTCCAGCTGGTAGGGATACATTATTGGCCCTGGAGCAGGATGAGCAGACCCACTACCCCACCATGAAAGTGGCGCTCATGAGGAAGTTTGGACTAACACCCGAGAAGTATAGACAGAAGTTCCGGGGTAGCCACAAACTGGGCACACAGAATTGGGTGGATTTCCTGGACTATGCAAAGAAGGCACTAGAGGGTTGGATACAGGGCAGTGAGGTGAGGAACTACGAGGGGTTGTTTGATTTAATGTTGAAGGAACACCTGCTCGAAAAATGTTTCCCTGAACTGCGTCAACACCTGGTGGATAGCAAGCTGACCAATCCCCGGAAGCTTGCTGAGGAGGCGGACATTTGGGCTAGTACCCGGGTGTCCACAAGGGGGACTGGAGGGGACTCTCAAAAGACCGGACAGGGCACCCCCCAGAAGAAAGAGGGAGGGGAAAAGAAAACGGAGTTCTCTAAAGGCCCCCAAAATAGTTCCCAAGGGAAGGGAACAGGATTCACCCCTAGGGCTAACCCACCCAGAAACCCTAATCCTGGCCAGAGTCAGCAGCCAAGGGTTGTCCATTGCTACGAGTGCGGTGGTGTCGGACACTATAAGGGAGATGTGAAGTGCCCGAAAAGACCACCCCCTCCCATCGGAGGAAAGGCCCCCGGAGTAGCTAGTGTAGTGCTCGGGGAGGAGATGCCCTTAGGTAAGGGAAGGGAGTGGGCGGGTGTCATCTGAGGCCCTGTGGAGCCCTAAAAGACCATTCTAGGGGCTAGAGGGGTGTTAGAACCAGCCTGGGAGTGCCAGGGGTGAACTGAGACTGGTGCAGTGACCTCTGTGAGGGGTTGTGTATTTTGGGAGAACCAGATCCTTAGGTTACCCTTATTCTACCTCAGTTCAGGCCCAGCCTTTACCAATCTAGGTGGGACACCCCCCATGTCATCCAAATGACCACAAGCTGTATTTGGGCATAGTAAAACCAAACTACCTCAGGAAAGTGATGTGAACTGTAATTGTCATTAATTGTGTTATTTAAGTTATTGAAGGTGCTTTATTTATTGACTGTATTTATTGTCTGACTGTATTTATTCCTGCATTGTATGTATTGTCTGACAGTATTTATTAGCGATTTGTATTTATTGCACCCCTATTTATTCCTTGCTTATTTATGACCTGATCCTATTTATTGAAACCCCACTGTGGTATTATTTATTTGACCTGCTATTTTCAAGAAAAGTCTTATGGTACTGTATTTATTTTATGAACCCTGCAACTAAGAGAAAATAAGATAAAGACAAACTACTTTCTTTCATAATTTTTACGGTGTAGTGTCGTTTTTGGAACGGATGAACGCATGGTTATTGTGAGGGTGTGACGTACGCTTAACACGGTGCCTGACCCCCGACCGCTCGAGCCAAGCTACCATTGTGCTGGGAACCTGGTGACGGCTAACCCGGTTGCCCGGTTTCCAACATAAAATTGGTGTTCAGTGGTGGGATTGAGCTGTGCTTGCGTCTACTCGACAATAACTGTGGGTAGTCCATAGGCCTACACCGGGAGTTTTCTCCAAGCGGACTTCCTAATTTTGAGTTTTGTTTTTTCCAAATTTACTTCTGGTGGTGGGAGGAGGTATTACAAAAGGTACCCCCCTGCATAGATTCTGTAAGCAACTGTCTTCAATCCTGAGTGGGCAAAATGGAGTTTGTATTAGAGAATGTGGAAACTTATACTGTGGCCCAACTCAGAGAGTTTTGTGAGCGAGAGGGGGTGTTTTGTCCCCAAGGTGCAAAGAAGGGTGAGCTCCAGACCAGCTTAAGGGCTTGGGGGGAGGCACGACGAGAAAGTAAGGTTGAGAAGGAGGACAGGGATGGAGAGCCTGACAGCGAGGGGGCTGGTTTGTACCAACCTGAGGTGGGGAACCTAGTAGAGGGGCCCAGAACACTTTCAAGGAAGGGCAGCAGTGTCTCTAGCAACGGCTTATTAGAAGCAGAATTCACTGACCGGAGGGAGAGAAAAGACAGCTCACATGGGATTTGGCGAAGCTGGAGAACGAAAAGGAGGAACGGAGGATGGCTCACGAGTTGAGGCTCAGGGAGATAGATCTCCAGATCCTACGGGTCGGGGCACACCCTGTTCCTAATGGTGGCAGCGAAGAAAGAGAAATCACCAGGGAATCCAAACCCTATCTGCCAAAAGACATAGTAGCTAGTTATAGTGCGGGTGATGATATCGCCAAGTGGCTAGCGGCCTATGAGATCTCATTAAGAGTCCATGGGGTTCCAGAGAAGTATTGGGGAGGGGGATTGTATAAATACATGCCTCCAGCTGGTAGGGATACATTATTGGCCCTGGAGCAGGATGAGCAGACCCACTACCCCACCATGAAAGTGGCGCTCATGAGGAAGTTTGGACTAACACCCGAGAAGTATAGACAGAAGTTCCGGGGTAGCCACAAACTGGGCACACAGAATTGGGTGGATTTCCTGGACTATGCAAAGAAGGCACTAGAGGGTTGGATACAGGGCAGTGAGGTGAGGAACTACGAGGGGTTGTTTGATTTAATGTTGAAGGAACACCTGCTCGAAAAATGTTTCCCTGAACTGCGTCAACACCTGGTGGATAGCAAGCTGACCAATCCCCGGAAGCTTGCTGAGGAGGCGGACATTTGGGCTAGTACCCGGGTGTCCACAAGGGGGACTGGAGGGGACTCTCAAAAGACCGGACAGGGCACCCCCCAGAAGAAAGAGGGAGGGGAAAAGAAAACGGAGTTCTCTAAAGGCCCCCAAAATAGTTCCCAAGGGAAGGGAACAGGATTCACCCCTAGGGCTAACCCACCCAGAAACCCTAATCCTGGCCAGAGTCAGCAGCCAAGGGTTGTCCATTGCTACGAGTGCGGTGGTGTCGGACACTATAAGGGAGATGTGAAGTGCCCGAAAAGACCACCCCCTCCCATCGGAGGAAAGGCCCCCGGAGTAGCTAGTGTAGTGCTCGGGGAGGAGATGCCCTTAGGTAAGGGAAGGGAGTGGGCGGGTGTCATCTGAGGCCCTGTGGAGCCCTAAAAGACCATTCTAGGGGCTAGAGGGGTGTTAGAACCAGCCTGGGAGTGCCAGGGGTGAACTGAGACTGGTGCAGTGACCTCTGTGAGGGGTTGTGTATTTTGGGAGAACCAGATCCTTAGGTTACCCTTATTCTACCTCAGTTCAGGCCCAGCCTTTACCAATCTAGGTGGGACACCCCCCATGTCATCCAAATGACCACAAGCTGTATTTGGGCATAGTAAAACCAAACTACCTCAGGAAAGTGATGTGAACTGTAATTGTCATTAATTGTGTTATTTAAGTTATTGAAGGTGCTTTATTTATTGACTGTATTTATTGTCTGACTGTATTTATTCCTGCATTGTATGTATTGTCTGACAGTATTTATTAGCGATTTGTATTTATTGCACCCCTATTTATTCCTTGCTTATTTATGACCTGATCCTATTTATTGAAACCCCACTGTGGTATTATTTATTTGACCTGCTATTTTCAAGAAAAGTCTTATGGTACTGTATTTATTTTATGAACCCTGCAACTAAGAGAAAATAAGATAAAGACAAACTACTTTCTTTCATAATTTTTACGGTGTAGTGTCGTTTTTGGAACGGATGAACGCATGGTTATTGTGAGGGTGTGACGTACGCTTAACACGGTGCCTGACTCCCGACCGCTCGAGCCAAGCTACCATTGTGCTGGGAACCTGGTGACGGCTAACCCCGTTGCCCGGTTTCCAACATAAAATTGGTGTTCAGTGGTGGGATTGAGCTGTGCTTGCGTCTACTCGACAATAACTGTGGGTAGTCCATAGGCCTACACCGGGAGTTTTCTCCAAGCGGACTTCCTAATTTTGAGTTTTGTTTTTTCCAAATTTACTTCTGGTGGTGGGAGGAGGTATTACAAAAGGTACCCCCCTGCATAGATTCTGTAAGCAACTGTCTTCAATCCTGAGTGGGCAAAATGGAGTTTGTATTAGAGAATGTGGAAACTTATACTGTGGCCCAACTCAGAGAGTTTTGTGAGCGAGAGGGGGTGTTTTGTCCCCAAGGTGCAAAGAAGGGTGAGCTCCAGACCAGCTTAAGGGCTTGGGGGGAGGCACGACGAGAAAGTAAGGTTGAGAAGGAGGACAGGGATGGAGAGCCTGACAGCGAGGGGGCTGGTTTGTACCAACCTGAGGTGGGGAACCTAGTAGAGGGGCCCAGAACACTTTCAAGGAAGGGCAGCAGTGTCTCTAGCAACGGCTTTATTAGAAGCAGAATTCACTGACCGGAGGGAGAGAAAAGACAGCTCACATGGGATTTGGCGAAGCTGGAGAACGAAAAGGAGGAACGGAGGATGGCTCACGGGTTGAGGCTCAGGGAGATAGATCTCCAGATCCTACGGGTCGGGGCACACCCTGTTCCTAATGGTGGCAGCGAAGAAAGAGAAATCACCAGGGAATCCAAACCCTATCTGCCAAAAGACATAGTAGCTAGTTATAGTGCGGGTGATGATATCGCCAAGTGGCTAGCGGCCTATGAGATCTCATTAAGAGTCCATGGGGTTCCAGAGAAGTATTGGGGAGGGGGATTGTATAAATACATGCCTCCAGCTGGTAGGGATACATTATTGGCCCTGGAGCAGGATGAGCAGACCCACTACCCCACCATGAAAGTGGCGCTCGTGAGGAAGTTTGGACTAACACCCGAGAAGTATAGACAGAAGTTCCGGGGTAGCCACAAACTGGGCACACAGAATTGAGTGGATTTCCTGGACTATGCAAAGAAGGCACTAGAGGGTTGGATACAGGGCAGTGAGGTGAGGAACTACGAGGGGTTGTTTGATTTAATGTTGAAGGAACACCTGCTCGAAAAATGTTTCCCTGAACTGCGTCAACACCTGGTGGATAGCAAGCTGACCAATCCCCGGAAGCTTGCTGAGGAGGCGGACATTTGGGCTAGTACCCGGGTGTCCACAAGGGGGACTGGAGGGGACTCTCAAAAGACCGGACAGGGCGCCCCCCAGAAGAAAGAGGGAGGGGAAAAGAAAACGGAGTTCTCTAAAGGCCCCCAAAATAGTTCCCAAAGGAAGGGAACAGGATTCACCCCTAGGGCTAACCCACCCAGAAACCCTAATCCTGGCCAGAGTCAGCAGCCAAGGGTTGTCCATTGCTACGAGTGCGGTGGTGTCGGACACTATAAGGGAGATGTGAAGTGCCCAAAAAGACCACCCCCTCCCATCGGAGGAAAGGCCCCCGGAGTAGCTAGTGTAGTGCTCGGGGAGGAGATGCCCTTACGTAAGGGAAGGGAGTGGGCGGGTGTCACTTTAGTGTCCCTGGGAGAACGGGAGATGGTTCCTAAGATCCAGGTGCCCGCAAATACCACAAAGTATGGGCAGTGGGTCACCATCAACGGCCAAAGAGGGGAGGCTCTGAGAGACACAGGAGCCAGTATGACTATGGTACGTAGCCAACTGGTGTCTCCAGAGCAGGTGATTCCCCATGTACTCCACCCTGCCGCGATGGCTGACGGCAGAATGGGTCACTATCCGGTGGCCGAGGTTCCCTTTGAATGGGAAGGGGTTGCAGGTTTACTTCGAGTTGCCGTAAGCCCTGCCGTGCCACTCGATTGTCTGCTGGGGAATGACATGGAGCATAATGCTTGGAAGGAGGTGGAATACCGGACTCATGCTGAGATGCTGGGTACACCTGACTGGGCCTGTGTCAGCACAAGGTCTGCGACTACCTGGAGGGGGAGTTCGTTTAGGCGGGAGCCTGGAACAAAGGCACCGCCGGCTGCCAATCAAGGGAAGAACCGAGGACAGGAGGAGCCTGCCTCGGCATCCGCGCCCCGTGTGACGGATAGGCCACCGGAGGTGGTGGACCAGGAGTCCGCGGAGGGGGATGTTACCAAACTGGAGAACCTACCCATCCTGGCCGAGTGGCACGTGGAGGGAGGGCCGACCAGGGAGGAATTCTGCAAGGGCCAGAAGGAGTGTCCTACCCTTGAGGGACTGAGGCGACAGGCCGAAGCCCAGGCAGCAGGGAACGTTGAGGGGAACTACAATATTTACTGGGAGGATGGCCTCCTCTACAGTGAACCCAAGGCACCCATGCACGGATCGTCACGGGCCTTGGTTGTCCCTCAACGTTACCGAGCCTTCCTTCTGGAGTTGGCTCATGAGATCCCCTTGGCAGGACACCTGGGGCAAGACAAGACCTTTGCCCGTCTTGTCCCACACTTTTATTGGCCTCAGATGAAAGTGTCGTCCGACACCTACTGCCGGACGTGTGTGTCTTGTCAAGCCAGTGGGAAAACAGGGGTGAAGCTGAAAGCTCCCCTGGAACCACTTCCTGTCGTTAGCACCCCCTTTGAAAGGGTGGGCATCGACATTGTGGGTCCGTTAGATCCGCCTACTACAGCTGGTCACCGGTTTATCCTGGTTTTGGTGGATCATGCCACACGGTACCCAGAGGCTATACCTCTGAGGACCATTACTGCACCTGTTGTGGCTCGGGCCCTGATGGGAATCTTTACCCGAGTGGGTTTTCCCAAGGAAGTTGTGTCCGACAGGGGGACCAACTTCATGTCAGCATACATGCGGGCGATGTGGAAGGAGTGTGGAGTGACCTACCGGTTCACCACTCCTTATCACCCCCAGACCAATGGTCTGGTGGAGAGGTTTAACAAAACCTTGAAAGGCATGATCAGAAGTCTGCCTGAAAGCCTGCGGAGGAAATGGGACGTCCTCCTACCCTGTCTATTGTTTTCCTACAGGGAAGTGCCACAGAAGGGAGTGGGCTTCAGCCCCTTCGAGCTTTTGTATGGGCACCCTGTGCGTGGACCTCTCAGCCTGGTGAGAGTCGGATGGGAAAGAACTCCCAGAAAGCTTCCCCAGGACGTGGTGAGCTACATGCTGGCCTTCCGGAGCCAAATGGCTAAGTTGTGGAAGCAAGCTTCTGACAACTTGGAAGCCAGCCAAGCAGTGACGAAGGCGTGGGATGACCACAATGCTCACCCGGTGGAGTTGGAGCCTGGCCAGAAGGTGTGGGTGATCGAACCAGGAGAGCTTAGCGCCCTCCAGGATCGCTGGTCAGGACCCTTTGAGGTGTTGGAGAAGAAGGGTAAGGCTACCTACTTGGTGGATCTGAAGACCCCTCGTCAGCCCCTACGGGTGCTGCATGCCAACCGCCTCAAACCCCACCATGAGAGGCCCGAAGTCATATTGTTAATGGTGACTGACGGAGCAGAGGACGTGGAAAGCGAGCCTCTCCCCGACTTATTTGCGTCTCAAGAAAAGGATGGGTCGGTGGAGGGAGTGATTCTCTCCCCATCCCTAACTCCTGAACAGCAGGAGGACTGCCGCCAGGTCCTGGGGCAGTACTCTTCGTTGTTCTCCCTTGTTCCGGGTAGGACTCACCTGTGCATCCATGATGTGGACACAGGAGACAGCCCACCTGTGAAGTCAAAGATCTACCGGATGACAGACAAGGTGAAGGCCAGCATTCACAGTGAAGTCACTAAGATGCTGGAGCTAGGAGTGATTGAACCTTCCAACAGCTCCTGGTCCAGTCCGGTGGTATTAGTACCAAAAGCTGCACCACCGGGGGCCCAACCGGAACTGAGGTTCTGTGTGGACTACCGGGGACTGAACTCAGTAACCAAGACTGATGCTCATCCGATCCCGAGGGCGGATGAACTGATTGACCGGCTGGGAGCTGCCCAATATTTGAGTACCTTTGACCTTACTTCCGGGTACTGGCAGATCTCTCTGACTGATGGAGCTAAGGAAAGGTCAGCCTTCTCCACGCCCAAGGGCCACTACCAGTTCTGCGTGATGCCCTTTGGGCTCAAGAACGCACCTGCCACGTTTCAGCGTCTGGTGAACCAGATCCTCGCCGGAATGGAGAGTTTCTCTGCTGCTTATCTGGACGACATTGCCGTCTTCAGTAACAGCTGGGAGGATCACTTGCGTCACCTGCAAGCTGTTCTCCAGGCCCTGAAACACGCTGGTTTAACGATCAAGGCCAGTAAGTGCCAGATCGGGCAGGGGTCGGTAGTGTACCTTGGACACTTGGTGGGTAGGGGAGCGGTGCAACCCCTCCAGGCAAAAATCGAGGCAATCATGGCCTGGGAACCCCCCAAGACTCAGACTGAGGTCCGAGCTTTTCTGGGCCTCACAGGATATTACCGCCGCTTCGTGAAGGGGTATGGGACCATTGTGGCCCCCCTCACGGAGCTTACGTCGAAGAAACAACCTCGACGGGTAGTCTGGACGGAGGCTTGCCAGCAGGCCTTTGTGAAACTGAAGCAAGCCATGTGCGAGGCCCCGGTCTTAAGGGCCCCAGATGTTTCCAAGGAGTTCATTGTCCAGACGGATGCATCGGAACATGGCATTGGGGCAGTGTTATCGCAACTCAATGAAGAAGGTCTGGATCAACCCGTGGTCTTCCTATCCCGGAGACTACTTCCCAGGGAACAGAAGTGGAGTGCAATAGAGCGTGAAGCCTTTGCAGTGGTATGGGCTCTGAAGAAGTTGCGCCATACCTGTTTGGCTCGCACTTCCTAGTTCAGACCGACCACAGACCCCTTCGTTGGCTGATGCAGATGAAGGGGGAGAATCCCAAGTTGCTAAGGTGGTCTCTTTCCCTACAGGGAATGGACTTTCAGGTGGAACATCGGCCTGGAGTGGACCACGCCAATGCAGACGGTCTCTCAAGGTATTTCCGCCTTAGTGATGAGAACTCCCAAGGGGTTGGGTAGCTCTCCCCACTTTCAGCTGGGGGGGACGCGTGTTAGACCTGTCAGCCCTTTGGGTGGTCCCTCCTCATCATTATTTATTTTGTCCCACTTTTGCCTCAAACCCTGTTATACTTTTTCCTTTTTGGGAACCACCAGACTTTTTAGTGTTGATGCAGGGTCAGGGAGCCATTTTCCCTACCCCTGGAACTTCTGTCTGAGGGCCTGAGACACAAAATGGTGGCCACCCATTGTCACCTGTGACATCATCAGAACCCACTGGAGATTTCTAGAACCTTCCGTAACATTCTGGAACCCTGTGACAGGGAGAGGCAGTTTAGAATGTTGGGAGGCCATCTCAGAGTGGCAGTTGGCATCTGACTAGAGAGGAGAGAGGACCAGTTCAGAAAGAGGTCGGAGTAAGGCAGCAGGGGTGGAAACCAGTGCTTGGAGTGGGGTCCAGAAACCCACCCTTGATGCTAGTCCCTACTGACCAAGCCCAGCCTAGAGCTCTGTGTGGGACCAAGACCAGAAAAACCATCTTAAGGACCTAAATATTGTGAAGAGGCCTTAAAGAAGAAGACCAGCAAGCTCCTGACCTGTTTAGCGGTGTCCTCCTGGAGTCCTGACGTCGAGAAGCCTGGAGACCTGAGGCCTGAGGTGGAGAAGCGGCGCTGACAGAAAGCAGACGTCGTACCCGGAGCCGTCGGAGGTCGAGAGTGGGCGCCGACGGAGGTCGTGGAGAGACACCGGAGGTCGAGTAAGGAGTCACCTGAGGTCGAGGTGAAGCGCGCCGGAGGTCGGGAGTGGAGATCGCACTCCGGAGTCGCCGGAGATCGAGGTGAAGCGCGCCGGAGGTCGGGAGTGGAGATCGCACTCCGGAGACGCCGGAATCTGAGGTGAAGCGTGCCGGAGGTCGGGAGTGGAGGTCGCACTCCGGAGACACCCGGAAGCGGGGAGACCGTGACCCTGTGACGCCGGAAGGCGACATCGAGCCGGAGCAGCCCAGCGACATCGAGCCGAGGCCGCCCAGCGACATCGATCCGGAACAGCCCAGCGACATCGATCCGGAGCCGCCCAGCGACATCGAACCGAGGCCGCCCAGCGACATCGGACCGGAGCCGCCCAGCGACGTCGACCCAACGAGCGGAGCCGATCATCGTGAAAAGGGCAGTAAGTGGTAGAAAGGGCATCTGAGGCCCTGTGGAGCCCTAAAAGACCATTCTAGGGGCTAGAGGGGTGTTAGAACCAGCCTGGGAGTGCCAGGGGTGAACTGAGACTGGTGCAGTGACCTCTGTGAGGGGTTGTGTATTTTGGGAGAACCAGATCCTTAGGTTACCCTTATTCTACCTCAGTTCAGGCCCAGCCTTTACCAATCTAGGTGGGACACCCCCCATGTCATCCAAATGACCACAAGCGGTATTTGGGCATAGTAAAACCAAACTACCTCAGGAAAGTGATGTGAACTGTAATTGTCATTAATTGTGTTATTTAAGTTATTGAAGGTGCTTTATTTATTGACTGTATTTATTGTCTGACTGTATTTATTCCTGCATTGTATGTATTGTCTGACAGTATTTATTAGCGATTTGTATTTATTGCACCCCTATTTATTCCTTGCTTATTTATGACCTGATCCTATTTATTGAAACCCCACTGTGGTATTATTTATTTGACCTGCTATTTTCAAGAAAAGTCTTATGGTACTGTATTTATTTTATGAACCCTGCAACTAAGAGAAAATAAGACAAAGACAAACTACTTTCTTTCATAATTTTTACGGTGTAGTGTCGTTTTTGGAACGGATGAACGCATGGTTATTGTGAGGGTGTGACGTACGCTTAACACGGTGCCTGACCCCCGACCGCTCGAGCCAAGCTACCATTGTGCTGGGAACCTGGTGACGGCTAACCCGGTTGCCCGGTTTCCAACATAAAATTGGTGTTCAGTGGTGGGATTGAGCTGTGCTTGCGTCTACTCGACAATAACTGTGGGTAGTCCATAGGCCTACACCGGGAGTTTTCTCCAAGCGGACTTCCTAATTTTGAGTTTTGTTTTTTCCAAATTTACTTCTGGTGGTGGGAGGAGGTATTACAAAAGGTACCCCCCTGCATAGATTCTGTAAGCAACTGTCTTCAATCCTGAGTGGGCAAAATGGAGTTTGTATTAGAGAATGTGGAAACTTATACTGTGGCCCAACTCAGAGAGTTTTGTGAGCGAGAGGGGGTGTTTTGTCCCCAAGGTGCAAAGAAGGGTGAGCTCCAGACCAGCTTAAGGGCTTGGGGGAAGGCACGACGAGAAAGTAAGGTTGAGAAGGAGGACAGGGATGGAGAGCCTGACAGCGAGGGGGCTGGTTTGTACCAACCTGAGGTGGGGAACCTAGTAGAGGGGCCCAGAACACTTTCAAGGAAGGGCAGCAGTGTCTCTAGCAACGGCTTATTAGAAGCAGAATTCACTGACCGGAGGGAGAGAAAAGACAGCTCACATGGGATTTGGCGAAGCTGGAGAACGAAAAGGAGGAACGGAGGATGGCTCACGAGTTGAGGCTCAGGGAGATAGATCTCCAGATCCTACGGGTCGGGGCACACCCTGTTCCTAATGGTGGCAGCGAAGAAAGAGAAATCACCAGGGAATCCAAACCCTATCTGCCAAAAGACATAGTAGCTAGTTATAGTGCGGGTGATGATATCGCCAAGTGGCTAGCGGCCTATGAGATCTCATTAAGAGTCCATGGGGTTCCAGAGAAGTATTGGGGATGGGGATTGTATAAATACATGCCTCCAGCTGGTAGGGATACATTATTGGCCCTGGAGCAGGATGAGCAGACCCACTACCCCACCATGAAAGTGGCGCTCGTGAGGAAGTTTGGACTAACACCCGAGAAGTATAGACAGAAGTTCCAGGGTAGCCACAAACTGGGCACACAGAATTGGGTGGATTTCCTGGACTATGCAAAGAAGGCACTAGAGGGTTGGATACAGGGCAGTGAGGTGAGGAACTACGAGGGGTTGTTTGATTTAATGTTGAAGGAACACCTGCTCGAAAAATGTTTCCCTGAACTGCGTCAACACCTGGTGGATAGCAAGCTGACCAATCCCCGGAAGCTTGCTGAGGAGGCGGACATTTGGGCTAGTACCCGGGTGTCCACAAGGGGGACTGGAGGGGACTCTCAAAAGACCGGACAGGGCGCCCCCCAGAAGAAAGAGGGAGGGGAAAAGAAAACGGAGTTCTCTAAAGGCCCCCAAAATAGTTCCCAAGGGAAGGGAACAGGATTCACCCCTAGGGCTAACCCACCCAGAAACCCTAATCCTGGCCAGAGTCAGCAGCCAAGGGTTGTCCATTGCTACGAGTGCGGTGGTGTCGGACACTATAAGGGAGATGTGAAGTGCCCGAAAAGACCACCCCCTCCCATCGGAGGAAAGGCCCCCGGAGTAGCTAGTGTAGTGCTCGGGGAGGAGATGCCCTTAGGTAAGGGAAGGGAGTGGGCGGGTGTCATCTGAGGCCCTGTGGAGCCCTAAAAGACCATTCTAGGGGCTAGAGGGGTGTTAGAACCAGCCTGGGAGTGCCAGGGGTGAACTGAGACTGGTGCAGTGACCTCTGTGAGGGGTTGTGTATTTTGGGAGAACCAGATCCTTAGGTTACCCTTATTCTACCTCAGTTCAGGCCCAGCCTTTACCAATCTAGGTGGGACACCCCCCATGTCATCCAAATGACCACAAGCTGTATTTGGGCATAGTAAAACCAAACTACCTCAGGAAAGTGATGTGAACTGTAATTGTCATTAATTGTGTTATTTAAGTTATTGAAGGTGCTTTATTTATTGACTGTATTTATTGTCTGACTGTATTTATTCCTGCATTGTATGTATTGTCTGACAGTATTTATTAGCGATTTGTATTTATTGCACCCCTATTTATTCCTTGCTTATTTATGAACTGATCCTATTTATTGAAACCCCACTGTGGTATTATTTATTTGACCTGCTATTTTCAAGAAAAGTCTTATGGTACTGTATTTATTTTATGAACCCTGCAACTAAGAGAAAATAAGATAAAGACAAACTACTTTCTTTCATAATTTTTACGGTGTAGTGTCGTTTTTGGAACGGATGAACGCATGGTTATTGTGAGGGTGTGACGTACGCTTAACACGGTGCCTGACCCCCGACCGCTCGAGCCAAGCTACCATTGTGCTGGGAACCTGGTGACGGCTAACCCGGTTGCCCGGTTTCCAACATAAAATTGGTGTTCAGTGGTGGGATTGAGCTGTGCTTGCGTCTACTCGACAATAACTGTGGGTAGTCCATAGGCCTACACCGGGAGTTTTCTCCAAGCGGACTTCCTAATTTTGAGTTTTGTTTTTTCCAAATTTACTTCTGGTGGTGGGAGGAGGTATTACAAAAGGTACCCCCCTGCATAGATTCTGTAAGCAACTGTCTTCAATCCTGAGTGGGCAAAATGGAGTTTGTATTAGAGAATGTGGAAACTTATACTGTGGCCCAACTCAGAGAGTTTTGTGAGCGAGAGGGGGTGTTTTGTCCCCAAGGTGCAAAGAAGGGTGAGCTCCAGACCAGCTTAAGGGCTTGGGGGGAGGCACGACGAGAAAGTAAGGTTGAGAAGGAGGACAGGGATGGAGAGCCTGACAGCGAGGGGGCTGGTTTGTACCAACCTGAGGTGGGGAACCTAGTAGAGGGGCCCAGAACACTTTCAAGGAAGGGCAGCAGTGTCTCTAGCAACGGCTTATTAGAAGCAGAATTCACTGACCGGAGGGAGAGAAAAGACAGCTCACATGGGATTTGGCGAAGCTGGAGAACGAAAAGGAGGAACGGAGGATGGCTCACGAGTTGAGGCTCAGGGAGATAGATCTCCAGATCCTACGGGTCGGGGCACACCCTGTTCCTAATGGTGGCAGCGAAGAAAGAGAAATCACCAGGGAATCCAAACCCTATCTGCCAAAAGACATAGTAGCTAGTTATAGTGCGGGTGATGATATCGCCAAGTGGCTAGCGGCCTATGAGATCTCATTAAGAGTCCATGGGGTTCCAGAGAAGTATTGGGGAGGGGGATTGTATAAATACATGCCTCCAGCTGGTAGGGATACATTATTGGCCCTGGAGCAGGATGAGCAGACCCACTACCCCACCATGAAAGTGGCGCTCATGAGGAAGTTTGGACTAACACCCGAGAAGTATAGACAGAAGTTCCGGGGTAGCCACAAACTGGGCACACAGAATTGGGTGGATTTCCTGGACTATGCAAAGAAGGCACTAGAGGGTTGGATACAGGGCAGTGAGGTGAGGAACTACGAGGGGTTGTTTGATTTAATGTTGAAGGAACACCTGCTCGAAAAATGTTTCCCTGAACTGCGTCAACACCTGGTGGATAGCAAGCTGACCAATCCCCGGAAGCTTGCTGAGGAGGCGGACATTTGGGCTAGTACCCGGGTGTCCACAAGGGGGACTGGAGGGGACTCTCAAAAGACCGGACAGGGCACCCCCCAGAAGAAAGAGGGAGGGGAAAAGAAAACGGAGTTCTCTAAAGGCCCCCAAAATAGTTCCCAAGGGAAGGGAACAGGATTCACCCCTAGGGCTAACCCACCCAGAAACCCTAATCCTGGCCAGAGTCAGCAGCCAAGGGTTGTCCATTGCTACGAGTGCGGTGGTGTCGGACACTATAAGGGAGATGTGAAGTGCCCGAAAAGACCACCCCCTCCCATCGGAGGAAAGGCCCCCGGAGTAGCTAGTGTAGTGCTCGGGGAGGAGATGCCCTTAGGTAAGGGAAGGGAGTGGGCGGGTGTCATCTGAGGCCCTGTGGAGCCCTAAAAGACCATTCTAGGGGCTAGAGGGGTGTTAGAACCAGCCTGGGAGTGCCAGGGGTGAACTGAGACTGGTGCAGTGACCTCTGTGAGGGGTTGTGTATTTTGGGAGAACCAGATCCTTAGGTTACCCTTATTCTACCTCAGTTCAGGCCCAGCCTTTACCAATCTAGGTGGGACACCCCCCATGTCATCCAAATGACCACAAGCTGTATTTGGGCATAGTAAAACCAAACTACCTCAGGAAAGTGATGTGAACTGTAATTGTCATTAATTGTGTTATTTAAGTTATTGAAGGTGCTTTATTTATTGACTGTATTTATTGTCTGACTGTATTTATTCCTGCATTGTATGTATTGTCTGACAGTATTTATTAGCGATTTGTATTTATTGCACCCCTATTTATTCCTTGCTTATTTATGACCTGATCCTATTTATTGAAACCCCACTGTGGTATTATTTATTTGACCTGCTATTTTCAAGAAAAGTCTTATGGTACTGTATTTATTTTATGAACCCTGCAACTAAGAGAAAATAAGATAAAGACAAACTACTTTCTTTCATAATTTTTACGGTGTAGTGTCGTTTTTGGAACGGATGAACGCATGGTTATTGTGAGGGTGTGACGTACGCTTAACACGGTGCCTGACTCCCGACCGCTCGAGCCAAGCTACCATTGTGCTGGGAACCTGGTGACGGCTAACCCCGTTGCCCGGTTTCCAACATAAAATTGGTGTTCAGTGGTGGGATTGAGCTGTGCTTGCGTCTACTCGACAATAACTGTGGGTAGTCCATAGGCCTACACCGGGAGTTTTCTCCAAGCGGACTTCCTAATTTTGAGTTTTGTTTTTTCCAAATTTACTTCTGGTGGTGGGAGGAGGTATTACAAAAGGTACCCCCCTGCATAGATTCTGTAAGCAACTGTCTTCAATCCTGAGTGGGCAAAATGGAGTTTGTATTAGAGAATGTGGAAACTTATACTGTGGCCCAACTCAGAGAGTTTTGTGAGCGAGAGGGGGTGTTTTGTCCCCAAGGTGCAAAGAAGGGTGAGCTCCAGACCAGCTTAAGGGCTTGGGGGGAGGCACGACGAGAAAGTAAGGTTGAGAAGGAGGACAGGGATGGAGAGCCTGACAGCGAGGGGGCTGGTTTGTACCAACCTGAGGTGGGGAACCTAGTAGAGGGGCCCAGAACACTTTCAAGGAAGGGCAGCAGTGTCTCTAGCAACGGCTTATTAGAAGCAGAATTCACTGACCGGAGGGAGAGAAAAGACAGCTCACATGGGATTTGGCGAAGCTGGAGAACGAAAAGGAGGAACGGAGGATGGCTCACGAGTTGAGGCTCAGGGAGATAGATCTCCAGATCCTACGGGTCGGGGCACACCCTGTTCCTAATGGTGGCAGCGAAGAAAGAGAAATCACCAGGGAATCCAAACCCTATCTGCCAAAAGACATAGTAGCTAGTTATAGTGCGGGTGATGATATCGCCAAGTGGCTAGCGGCCTATGAGATCTCATTAAGAGTCCATGGGGTTCCAGAGAAGTATTGGGGATGGGGATTGTATAAATACATGCCTCCAGCTGGTAGGGATACATTATTGGCCCTGGAGCAGGATGAGCAGACCCACTACCCCACCATGAAAGTGGCGCTCGTGAGGAAGTTTGGACTAACACCCGAGAAGTATAGACAGAAGTTCCAGGGTAGCCACAAACTGGGCACACAGAATTGGGTGGATTTCCTGGACTATGCAAAGAAGGCACTAGAGGGTTGGATACAGGGCAGTGAGGTGAGGAACTACGAGGGGTTGTTTGATTTAATGTTGAAGGAACACCTGCTCGAAAAATGTTTCCCTGAACTGCGTCAACACCTGGTGGATAGCAAGCTGACCAATCCCCGGAAGCTTGCTGAGGAGGCGGACATTTGGGCTAGTACCCGGGTGTCCACAAGGGGGACTGGAGGGGACTCTCAAAAGACCGGACAGGGCGCCCCCCAGAAGAAAGAGGGAGGGGAAAAGAAAACGGAGTTCTCTAAAGGCCCCCAAAATAGTTCCCAAGGGAAGGGAACAGGATTCACCCCTAGGGCTAACCCACCCAGAAACCCTAATCCTGGCCAGAGTCAGCAGCCAAGGGTTGTCCATTGCTACGAGTGCGGTGGTGTCGGACACTATAAGGGAGATGTGAAGTGCCCGAAAAGACCACCCCCTCCCATCGGAGGAAAGGCCCCCGGAGTAGCTAGTGTAGTGCTCGGGGAGGAGATGCCCTTAGGTAAGGGAAGGGAGTGGGCGGGTGTCATCTGAGGCCCTGTGGAGCCCTAAAAGACCATTCTAGGGGCTAGAGGGGTGTTAGAACCAGCCTGGGAGTGCCAGGGGTGAACTGAGACTGGTGCAGTGACCTCTGTGAGGGGTTGTGTATTTTGGGAGAACCAGATCCTTAGGTTACCCTTATTCTACCTCAGTTCAGGCCCAGCCTTTACCAATCTAGGTGGGACACCCCCCATGTCATCCAAATGACCACAAGCTGTATTTGGGCATAGTAAAACCAAACTACCTCAGGAAAGTGATGTGAACTGTAATTGTCATTAATTGTGTTATTTAAGTTATTGAAGGTGCTTTATTTATTGACTGTATTTATTGTCTGACTGTATTTATTCCTGCATTGTATGTATTGTCTGACAGTATTTATTAGCGATTTGTATTTATTGCACCCCTATTTATTCCTTGCTTATTTATGAACTGATCCTATTTATTGAAACCCCACTGTGGTATTATTTATTTGACCTGCTATTTTCAAGAAAAGTCTTATGGTACTGTATTTATTTTATGAACCCTGCAACTAAGAGAAAATAAGATAAAGACAAACTACTTTCTTTCATAATTTTTACGGTGTAGTGTCGTTTTTGGAACGGATGAACGCATGGTTATTGTGAGGGTGTGACGTACGCTTAACACGGTGCCTGACCCCCGACCGCTCGAGCCAAGCTACCATTGTGCTGGGAACCTGGTGACGGCTAACCCGGTTGCCCGGTTTCCAACATAAAATTGGTGTTCAGTGGTGGGATTGAGCTGTGCTTGCGTCTACTCGACAATAACTGTGGGTAGTCCATAGGCCTACACCGGGAGTTTTCTCCAAGCGGACTTCCTAATTTTGAGTTTTGTTTTTTCCAAATTTACTTCTGGTGGTGGGAGGAGGTATTACAAAAGGTACCCCCCTGCATAGATTCTGTAAGCAACTGTCTTCAATCCTGAGTGGGCAAAATGGAGTTTGTATTAGAGAATGTGGAAACTTATACTGTGGCCCAACTCAGAGAGTTTTGTGAGCGAGAGGGGGTGTTTTGTCCCCAAGGTGCAAAGAAGGGTGAGCTCCAGACCAGCTTAAGGGCTTGGGGGGAGGCACGACGAGAAAGTAAGGTTGAGAAGGAGGACAGGGATGGAGAGCCTGACAGCGAGGGGGCTGGTTTGTACCAACCTGAGGTGGGGAACCTAGTAGAGGGGCCCAGAACACTTTCAAGGAAGGGCAGCAGTGTCTCTAGCAACGGCTTATTAGAAGCAGAATTCACTGACCGGAGGGAGAGAAAAGACAGCTCACATGGGATTTGGCGAAGCTGGAGAACGAAAAGGAGGAACGGAGGATGGCTCACGAGTTGAGGCTCAGGGAGATAGATCTCCAGATCCTACGGGTCGGGGCACACCCTGTTCCTAATGGTGGCAGCGAAGAAAGAGAAATCACCAGGGAATCCAAACCCTATCTGCCAAAAGACATAGTAGCTAGTTATAGTGCGGGTGATGATATCGCCAAGTGGCTAGCGGCCTATGAGATCTCATTAAGAGTCCATGGGGTTCCAGAGAAGTATTGGGGAGGGGGATTGTATAAATACATGCCTCCAGCTGGTAGGGATACATTATTGGCCCTGGAGCAGGATGAGCAGACCCACTACCCCACCATGAAAGTGGCGCTCATGAGGAAGTTTGGACTAACACCCGAGAAGTATAGACAGAAGTTCCGGGGTAGCCACAAACTGGGCACACAGAATTGGGTGGATTTCCTGGACTATGCAAAGAAGGCACTAGAGGGTTGGATACAGGGCAGTGAGGTGAGGAACTACGAGGGGTTGTTTGATTTAATGTTGAAGGAACACCTGCTCGAAAAATGTTTCCCTGAACTGCGTCAACACCTGGTGGATAGCAAGCTGACCAATCCCCGGAAGCTTGCTGAGGAGGCGGACATTTGGGCTAGTACCCGGGTGTCCACAAGGGGGACTGGAGGGGACTCTCAAAAGACCGGACAGGGCACCCCCCAGAAGAAAGAGGGAGGGGAAAAGAAAACGGAGTTCTCTAAAGGCCCCCAAAATAGTTCCCAAGGGAAGGGAACAGGATTCACCCCTAGGGCTAACCCACCCAGAAACCCTAATCCTGGCCAGAGTCAGCAGCCAAGGGTTGTCCATTGCTACGAGTGCGGTGGTGTCGGACACTATAAGGGAGATGTGAAGTGCCCGAAAAGACCACCCCCTCCCATCGGAGGAAAGGCCCCCGGAGTAGCTAGTGTAGTGCTCGGGGAGGAGATGCCCTTAGGTAAGGGAAGGGAGTGGGCGGGTGTCATCTGAGGCCCTGTGGAGCCCTAAAAGACCATTCTAGGGGCTAGAGGGGTGTTAGAACCAGCCTGGGAGTGCCAGGGGTGAACTGAGACTGGTGCAGTGACCTCTGTGAGGGGTTGTGTATTTTGGGAGAACCAGATCCTTAGGTTACCCTTATTCTACCTCAGTTCAGGCCCAGCCTTTACCAATCTAGGTGGGACACCCCCCATGTCATCCAAATGACCACAAGCTGTATTTGGGCATAGTAAAACCAAACTACCTCAGGAAAGTGATGTGAACTGTAATTGTCATTAATTGTGTTATTTAAGTTATTGAAGGTGCTTTATTTATTGACTGTATTTATTGTCTGACTGTATTTATTCCTGCATTGTATGTATTGTCTGACAGTATTTATTAGCGATTTGTATTTATTGCACCCCTATTTATTCCTTGCTTATTTATGACCTGATCCTATTTATTGAAACCCCACTGTGGTATTATTTATTTGACCTGCTATTTTCAAGAAAAGTCTTATGGTACTGTATTTATTTTATGAACCCTGCAACTAAGAGAAAATAAGATAAAGACAAACTACTTTCTTTCATAATTTTTACGGTGTAGTGTCGTTTTTGGAACGGATGAACGCATGGTTATTGTGAGGGTGTGACGTACGCTTAACACGGTGCCTGACTCCCGACCGCTCGAGCCAAGCTACCATTGTGCTGGGAACCTGGTGACGGCTAACCCCGTTGCCCGGTTTCCAACATAAAATTGGTGTTCAGTGGTGGGATTGAGCTGTGCTTGCGTCTACTCGACAATAACTGTGGGTAGTCCATAGGCCTACACCGGGAGTTTTCTCCAAGCGGACTTCCTAATTTTGAGTTTTGTTTTTTCCAAATTTACTTCTGGTGGTGGGAGGAGGTATTACAAAAGGTACCCCCCTGCATAGATTCTGTAAGCAACTGTCTTCAATCCTGAGTGGGCAAAATGGAGTTTGTATTAGAGAATGTGGAAACTTATACTGTGGCCCAACTCAGAGAGTTTTGTGAGCGAGAGGGGGTGTTTTGTCCCCAAGGTGCAAAGAAGGGTGAGCTCCAGACCAGCTTAAGGGCTTGGGGGGAGGCACGACGAGAAAGTAAGGTTGAGAAGGAGGACAGGGATGGAGAGCCTGACAGCGAGGGGGCTGGTTTGTACCAACCTGAGGTGGGGAACCTAGTAGAGGGGCCCAGAACACTTTCAAGGAAGGGCAGCAGTGTCTCTAGCAACGGCTTTATTAGAAGCAGAATTCACTGACCGGAGGGAGAGAAAAGACAGCTCACATGGGATTTGGCGAAGCCGGAGAACGAAAAGGAGGAACGGAGGATGGCTCACGGGTTGAGGCTCAGGGAGATAGATCTCCAGATCCTACGGGTCGGGGAACACCCTGTTCCTAATGGTGGCAGCGAAGAAAGAGAAATCACCAGGGAATCCAAACCCTATCTGCCAAAAGACATAGTAGCTAGTTATAGTGCGGGTGATGATATCGCCAAGTGGCTAGCGGCCTATGAGATCTCATTAAGAGTCCATGGGGTTCCAGAGAAGTATTGGGGAGGGGGATTGTATAAATACATGCCTCCAGCTGGTAGGGATACATTATTGGCCCTGGAGCAGGATGAGCAGACCCACTACCCCACCATGAAAGTGGCGCTCGTGAGGAAGTTTGGACTAACACCCGAGAAGTATAGACAGAAGTTCCGGGGTAGCCACAAACTGGGCACACAGAATTGGGTGGATTTCCTGGACTATGCAAAGAAGGCACTAGAGGGTTGGATACAGGGCAGTGAGGTGAGGAACTACGAGGGGTTGTTTGATTTAATGTTGAAGGAACACCTGCTCGAAAAATGTTTCCCTGAACTGCGTCAACACCTGGTGGATAGCAAGCTGACCAATCCCCGGAAGCTTGCTGAGGAGGCGGACATTTGGGCTAGTACCCGGGTGTCCACAAGGGGGACTGGAGGGGACTCTCAAAAGACCGGACAGGGCGCCCCCCAGAAGAAAGAGGGAGGGGAAAAGAAAACGGAGTTATCTAAAGGCCCCCAAAATAGTTCCCAAAGGAAGGGAACAGGATTCACCCCTAGGGCTAACCCACCCAGAAACCCTAATCCTGGCCAGAGTCAGCAGCCAAGGGTTGTCCATTGCTACGAGTGCGGTGGTGTCGGACACTATAAGGGAGATGTGAAGTGCCCAAAAAGACCACCCCCTCCCATCGGAGGAAAGGCCCCCGGAGTAGCTAGTGTAGTGCTCGGGGAGGAGATGCCCTTAGGTAAGGGAAGGGAGTGGGCGGGTGTCACTTTAGTGTCCCTGGGAGAACGGGAGATGGTTCCTAAGATCCAGGTGCCCGCAAATACCACAAAGTATGGGCAGTGGGTCACCATCAACGGCCAAAGAGGGGAGGCTCTGAGAGACACAGGAGCCAGTATGACTATGGTACGTAGCCAACTGGTGTCTCCAGAGCAGGTGATTCCCCATGTACTCCACCCTGCCGCGATGGCTGACGGCAGAATGGGTCACTATCCGGTGGCCGAGGTTCCCTTTGAATGGGAAGGGGTTGCAGGTTTACTTCGAGTTGCCGTAAGCCCTGCCGTGCCACTCGATTGTCTGCTGGGGAATGACATGGAGCATAATGCTTGGAAGGAGGTGGAATACCGGACTCATGCTGAGATGCTGGGTACACCTGACTGGGCCTGTGTCAGCACAAGGTCTGCGACTACCTGGAGGGGGAGTTCGTTTAGGCGGGAGCCTGGAACAAAGGCACCGCCGGCTGCCAATCAAGGGAAGAACCGAGGACAGGAGGAGCCTGCCTCGGCATCCGCGCCCCGTGTGACGGATAGGCCACCGGAGGTGGTGGACCAGGAGTCCGCGGAGGGGGATGTTACCAAACTGGAGAACCTACCCATCCTGGCCGAGTGGCACGTGGAGGGAGGGCCGACCAGGGAGGAATTCTGCAAGGGCCAGAAGGAGTGTCCTACCCTTGAGGGACTGAGGCGACAGGCCGAAGCCCAGGCAGCAGGGAACGTTGAGGGGAACTACAATATTTACTGGGAGGATGGCCTCCTCTACAGTGAACCCAAGGCACCCATGCACGGATCGTCACGGGCCTTGGTTGTCCCTCAACGTTACCGAGCCTTCCTTCTGGAGTTGGCTCATGAGATCCCCTTGGCAGGACACCTGGGGCAAGACAAGACCTTTGCCCGTCTTGTCCCACACTTTTATTGGCCTCAGATGAAAGTGTCGTCCGACACCTACTGCCGGACGTGTGTGTCTTGTCAAGCCAGTGGGAAAACAGGGGTGAAGCTGAAAGCTCCCCTGGAACCACTTCCTGTCGTTAGCACCCCCTTTGAAAGGGTGGGCATCGACATTGTGGGTCCGTTAGATCCGCCTACTACAGCTGGTCACCGGTTTATCCTGGTTTTGGTGGATCATGCCACACGGTACCCAGAGGCTATACCTCTGAGGACCATTACTGCACCTGTTGTGGCTCGGGCCCTGATGGGAATCTTTACCCGAGTGGGTTTTCCCAAGGAAGTTGTGTCCGACAGGGGGACCAACTTCATGTCAGCATACATGCGGGCGATGTGGAAGGAGTGTGGAGTGACCTACCGGTTCACCACTCCTTATCACCCCCAGACCAATGGTCTGGTGGAGAGGTTTAACAAAACCTTGAAAGGCATGATCAGAAGTCTGCCTGAAAGCCTGCGGAGGAAATGGGACGTCCTCCTACCCTGTCTATTGTTTTCCTACAGGGAAGTGCCACAGAAGGGAGTGGGCTTCAGCCCCTTCGAGCTTTTGTATGGGCACCCTGTGCGTGGACCTCTCAGCCTGGTGAGAGTCGGATGGGAAAGAACTCCCAGAAAGCTTCCCCAGGACGTGGTGAGCTACATGCTGGCCTTCCGGAGCCAAATGGCTAAGTTGTGGAAGCAAGCTTCTGACAACTTGGAAGCCAGCCAAGCAGTGACGAAGGCGTGGGATGACCACAATGCTCACCCGGTGGAGTTGGAGCCTGGCCAGAAGGTGTGGGTGATCGAACCAGGAGAGCTTAGCGCCCTCCAGGATCGCTGGTCAGGACCCTTTGAGGTGTTGGAGAAGAAGGGTAAGGCTACCTACTTGGTGGATCTGAAGACCCCTCGTCAGCCCCTACGGGTGCTGCATGCCAACCGCCTCAAACCCCACCATGAGAGGCCCAAAGTCATATTGTTAATGGTGACTGACGGAGCAGAGGACGTGGAAAGCGAGCCTCTCCCCGACTTATTTGCGTCTCAAGAAAAGGATGGGTCGGTGGAGGGAGTGATTCTCTCCCCATCCCTAACTCCTGAACAGCAGGAGGACTGCCGCCAGGTCCTGGGGCAGTACTCTTCGTTGTTCTCCCTTGTTCCGGGTAGGACTCACCTGTGCATCCATGATGTGGACACAGGAGACAGCCCACCTGTGAAGTCAAAGATCTACCGGATGACAGACAAGGTGAAGGCCAGCATTCACAGTGAAGTCACTAAGATGCTGGAGCTAGGAGTGATTGAACCTTCCAACAGCCCCTGGTCCAGTCCGGTGGTATTAGTACCAAAAGCTGCACCACCGGGGGCCCAACCGGAACTGAGGTTCTGTGTGGACTACCGGGGACTGAACTCAGTAACCAAGACTGATGCTCATCCGATCCCGAGGGCGGATGAACTGATTGACCGGCTGGGAGCTGCCCAATATTTGAGTACCTTTGACCTTACTTCCGGGTACTGGCAGATCTCTCTGACTGATGGAGCTAAGGAAAGGTCAGCCTTCTCCACGCCCAAGGGCCACTACCAGTTCTGCGTGATGCCCTTTGGGCTCAAGAACGCACCTGCCACGTTTCAGCGTCTGGTGAACCAGATCCTCGCCGGAATGGAGAGTTTCTCTGCTGCTTATCTGGACGACATTGCCGTCTTCAGTAACAGCTGGGAGGATCACTTGCGTCACCTGCAAGCTGTTCTCCAGGCCCTGAAACACGCTGGTTTAACGATCAAGGCCAGTAAGTGCCAGATCGGGCAGGGGTCGGTAGTGTACCTTGGACACTTGGTGGGTAGGGGAGCGGTGCAACCCCTCCAGGCAAAAATCGAGGCAATCATGGCCTGGGAACCCCCCAAGACTCAGACTGAGGTCCGAGCTTTTCTGGGCCTCACAGGATATTACCGCCGCTTCGTGAAGGGGTATGGGACCATTGTGGCCCCCCTCACGGAGCTTACGTCGAAGAAACAACCTCGACGGTTAGTCTGGACGGAGGCTTGCCAGCAGGCCTTTGTGAAACTGAAGCAAGCCATGTGCGAGGCCCCGGTCTTAAGGGCCCCAGATTTTTCCAAGGAGTTCATTGTCCAGACGGATGCATCGGAACATGGCATTGGGGCAGTGTTATCGCAACTCAATGAAGAAGGTCTGGATCAACCCGTGGTCTTCCTATCCCGGAGACTACTTCCCAGGGAACAGAAGTGGAGTGCAATAGAGCGTGAAGCCTTTGCAGTGGTATGGGCTCTGAAGAAGTTGCGCCATACCTGTTTGGCTCGCACTTCCTAGTTCAGACCGACCACAGACCCCTTCGTTGGCTGATGCAGATGAAGGGGGAGAATCCCAAGTTGCTAAGGTGGTCTATTTCCCTACAGGGAATGGACTTTCAGGTGGAACATCGGCCTGGAGTGGACCACGCCAATGCAGACGGTCTCTCAAGGTATTTCCGCCTTAGTGATGAGAACTCCCAAGGGGTTGGGTAGCTCTCCCCACTTTCAGCTGGGGGGGACGCGTGTTAGACCTGTCAGCCCTTTGGGTGGTCCCTCCTCATCATTATTTATTTTGTCCCACTTTTGCCTCAAACCCTGTTATACTTTTTCCTTTTTGGGAACCACCAGACTTTTTAGTGTTGATGCAGGGTCAGGGAGCCATTTTCCCTACCCCTGGAACTTCTGTCTGAGGGCCTGAGACACAAAATGGTGGCCACCCATTGTCACCTGTGACATCATCAGAACCCACTGGAGATTTCTAGAACCTTCCGTAACATTCTGGAACCCTGTGACAGGGAGAGGCAGTTTAGAATGTTGGGAGGCCATCTCAGAGTGGCAGTTGGCATCTGACTAGAGAGGAGAGAGGACCAGTTCAGAAAGAGGTCGGAGTAAGGCAGCAGGGGTGGAAACCAGTGCTTGGAGTGGGGTCCAGAAACCCACCCTTGATGCTAGTCCCTACTGACCAAGCCCAGCCTAGAGCTCTGTGTGGGACCAAGACCAGAAAAACCATCTTAAGGACCTAAATATTGTGAAGAGGCCTTAAAGAAGAAGACCAGCAAGCTCCTGACCTGTTTAGCGGTGTCCTCCTGGAGTCCTGACGTCGAGAAGCCTGGAGGCCTGAGGCCTGAGGTGGAGAAGCGGCGCTGACAGAAAGCAGACGTCGTACCCGGAGCCGTCGGAGGTCGAGAGTGGGCGCCGACGGAGGTCGTGGAGAGACACCGGAGGTCGAGTAAGGAGTTACCTGAGGTGGAGGTGAAGCACGCCGGAGGTCGGGAGTGGAGATCGCACTCCGGAGTCGCCGGAGATCGAGGTGAAGCGCGCCGGAGGTCGGGAGTGGAGATCGCACTCCGGAGACGCCGGAATCTGAGGTGAATCGCGCCGGAGGTCGGGAGTGGAGGTCGCACTCCGGAGACACCCGGAAGCGTGGAGACCGTGACCCTGTGACGCCGGAAGGCGACATCGAGCCGGAGCAGCCCAGCGACATCGAGCCGAGGCCGCCCAGCGACATCGAGCCGGAGCAGCCCAGCGACATCGAGCCGAGGCCGCCCAGCGACATCGATCCGGAACAGCCCAGCGACATCGATCCGGAGCCGCCCAGCGACATCGAACCAAGGCCGGCCAGCGACATCGAACCGTAGCCGCCCAGCGACGTCGACCCGGCGCCGAGCGGAGCCGATCATCGTGAAAAGGGCAGTAAGTGGTAGAAAGGGCATCTGAGGCCCTGTGGAGCCCTAAAAGACCATTCTAGGGGCTAGAGGGGTGTTAGAACCAGCCTGGGAGTGCCAGGGGTGAACTGAGACTGGTGCAGTGACCTCTGTGAGGGGTTGTGTATTTTGGGAGAACCAGATCCTTAGGTTACCCTTATTCTACCTCAGTTCAGGCCCAGCCTTTACCAATCTAGGTGGGACACCCCCCATGTCATCCAAATGACCACAAGCTGTATTTGGGCATAGTAAAACCAAACTACCTCAGGAAAGTGATGTGAACTGTAATTGTCATTAATTGTGTTATTTAAGTTATTGAAGGTGCTTTATTTATTGACTGTATTTATTGTCTGACTGTATTTATTCCTGCATTGTATGTATTGTCTGACAGTATTTATTAGCCATTTGTATTTATTGCACCCCTATTTATTCCTTGCTTATTTATGACCTGATCCTATTTATTGAAACCCCACTGTGGTATTATTTATTTGACCTGCTATTTTCAAGAAAAGTCTTATGGTACTGTATTTATTTTATGAACCCTGCAACTAAGAGAAAATAAGATAAAGACAAACTACTTTCTTTCATAATTTTTACGGTGTAGTGTCGTTTTTGGAACGGATGAACGCATGGTTATTGTGAGGGTGTGACGTACGCTTAACACGGTGCCTGACCCCCGACCGCTCGAGCCAAGCTACCATTGTACTGGGAACCTGGTGACGGCTAACCCGGTTGCCCGGTTTCCAACACTGGGCATTTGAGATCATTACCTATGCTGACGATATACAGCTCATCATTTCCATCGATTAAAGGAATACAGAGAAAAGAGGAAACTTAGTGAATTATCTTTAGGAGGTGGCAATTTGGATGCAGTCTCACTGTTTGAAACTCAACAAAGAGAAAACCGAGATCCTGTTCTTCGTAAAGGCGCTCAGTGTCTGAAATGATTCTTGGTGGCCAACACTCCTTGGTCCCGCCCCCAGGCCCAAAAGAGTAGTTAAGAATCTGGGTTTTCTGACTCTCTTTCTAGGTAATTGCTTTCTGTGGGAGTTGCTTTGGCCTCTAATGGAACTTCCGCAAGATAATTCAGTGGATTCCTGTGGCATGGCATGAGACTAATTTGCAAGTCTTTTTTATGAGTAGATTAGACTATGGTAATGCCTTGTATGTCAGGATGGCTGACTATTTGTTTACTCACCTGCAATTGATTCAAAACTCGTGGTGAGATTGATTTGCAATCTTCCCACTAGGAGCTCGGTTTCAGTTTGTTTACATTTCTTCATTGGCTACCAGTTGTAAGAAAACTATCTTCAAGACACGTTGTTATGTGTTGTACCCTCCCTTATCAGCTTGCTGCCACATCCTGTATTGTTATCGACTATGATATTATTGATTCTATTTGTCTCTGGTCCCTGAACAATTGTAAAGCGCTCTGATACCAGCTAGGCTATTGTTCACGCTTTATAAAGCTTTCTAAGTAAATAAATACAGTAAATAAGCACTGGGCAGTTTATGAGACTAGACCAGTGGCCTTAAATTTAACGCTGGGCTTGGTACTACACTACGCTTGCGTAGTTTGTGCTACTACGCGCTACACAAATTGCACGTAGCACAGTGCAAAAACGTGTAGCGGGCATTTTTTGCTCGCTCGCGGTCCTCAATGTCAAGTTGGTGACCGTGAGCGAGCAAAATGACATCCCGGCGAGACTTTTTCCTCATTCGCGATCAGCAACATCAGGTTGCCGATCGCGAGCGTGGAAAATAAACCTCCCGGCGAGATTCTTAACGCGGGGAGGTCTGGTTTCTCATTGCGAGTAGTCACGTATGCTCGCGACCGCTCGCGATGAAAAACTACCAGTCCGCATTCAGAAAGCTGCCGCTTGAGTACAAATCTACACGAGCGGCAAAAAACGGCCACTTGCACTATGCGAGATGCCGTTTGCAATGAATACACAGTGTGGACAAGCATCCGGCACTGTGCAATCAGTGCGAACAGCCTTTTCCCTACCGCACTACGCAGTTCGCGTAGCTCGCGTAGTGCGAAGTGCACTTCGCGTAGTGTAGCGCCACTACGCAAACTACACCCAGGGTTACTTAAATTGTAGAGTTGTTTTTCGCAAGACAGTGCGTGCCCTTGGATCTGCTAGTCAGGCTACACTGTAGGCAAATTAATGGATCTCGAATAGGGGTGGCGCTCCTTTCAATATTTGGCGGGTTTCCACTGTATTGCTCTTCTTTTCTATTTACGCTCGACATCTGATCTCTTTACTTTTCGTAGTATGCTGAAGATGTGGCTTTTCCATCATTGATTTGTACTCGGAACATATGGAGTTAGGCTAGATTGCTCTCTAGTGCCGGAATATACCCTCGGGATGATTTTGCGCTCTATAAATGCTATAAACAGGACAACACTATATGGTGTTGTGCCACAGGCTTACTTCGATGTTCACACAGGCAACCTAAAAATAGGCGCAGACAGTACTTTAACAAAAACACACACATACAGGCAATGCACATTCAAGTGCACAAAGTCACACATGTACAGAAATAAGTCCAAACATGTCAATGGATGGAAGAGTGCGTGGGTGGCTGTGTTCCATGGATCCATGGGTGTGAGTAGATATGTAGCTAGTACAACATGGCAACCATAAAGGTGTCACTGTTATGAGCACTTTAAGGAACACTATAATACAAAGGACCACATTCTAAAAGTTACATGTTTAAATCAATATATTATGATTGTTGTAATAATGGAATAGGGTGTATTTGGGTTTTATATAAGTTGGACTGATTGTACGAACCAAGCATGTGCAGAAGCAGTGCCAGAGTGTTCTGACTGGTTCAATCTGTTCGGATTGTTGAGAAATCAAGTTAAAGAGAGAAAAAGTGTGTGTTTTGTGTTTCTGGGCATGTGTGTTTGTGCATGTGAAATTGCGCCTACATATCTATCATTAAGATAAAATGAAGCTCAGTGTTGACAAAGATAGAGGTTGAAGCCCAGCTGCTAACAAAGGCATATGAATATGATTCCAACAATTCATCTTGAGGAAGGGATGCTGAAGGGCAGCACATAAGGGGTAAGAAACCCCCATCAGCCCCAGGAGCCCCTTAACTAATTGAAGGTAGGTCAGGTATGTTCCTATGTGTGCAACCTTTCAGTCACATATTTGGATTCTAGTGACACAGCTAATAAGGTTAATACTGGTCCAGACATTTTTTAAATATAAACTTTAGCATAGTTCTTCTAGTGCTTCTGTTCACTTTCAGTTCTGTAATGAAAGCACCTTTCCCGGGGCGTTGTTATATGGGCCGCCAGGCCCTAGGGCCCCCTTCATACAATCTATTCAAACTTTTTTGGAGTCCTGTGTAGACTCCCCAACATTTACCCTATTGGGAGATTTTAAATTTCATCTTGAGTGTCAGAATAACACTGATACCAGCCATTTGGTGGACAGCCTGGGCTGCTTTGGACTAAAACAGATCATAACAAAGCCCACGCATAATGCCAACCACACACTGGATGGGGTCTTTACTAGTGATGTAAATATCACTCTGGAAAAATTGCTTCCTCTCTCATGGACTGATCATAGTGCCATCTTTTTTAAACTTTCTCATCCAGGGACAGAGGCACCTTCCCCGAACGTGCCTTCAGCTACTAAAACCCTCCTGTGGCGCAAAATC
This sequence comes from Triturus cristatus, assembly GCF_964204655.1. NCBI lineage: Eukaryota > Metazoa > Chordata > Amphibia > Caudata > Salamandridae > Triturus > Triturus cristatus. The sequence continues at coordinate 250,821,823 of NC_140586.1, forward strand.
AATAAAATTGAGCTTGAGCCGGCTTTACATAGACATACCCTCATATTAGATCAAGGGATTAATAGCACAGCGGACAACTTTAAGCATTGGGTGAGCTCGGCTATTGACATGGTGGCCCCGGAGAAAAATATGAAACAGCGTAGAAACCAACCGTCAGCCCCTTGGTATACTGCTGAACTTGGAAGCATAAAGTCCAAATGTAGAAGGATGGAACGCACTTGGAGGCAGGACTACAGTAAAAAGGGTAAACCTAACTACAGGCTAGCCCTAGAAGAATACTAGTTGCCAATTAAAGCTGTTTAATTAGCTATTTTTCTATGAAGATAGGGGCAGCAAGAAATTCAACTAGAGAACTTTTTTAAACAGTCACGACTCTGTCCAAGCTTCAATCTGGTCTCCCGATCAAGCTGTCTCTGGCAATGTTGCTGGGTTTTTTCAATCCAAAGTACACACAGTCTTTAAAGAGCTTCTGGGGCACGCAGTTGCCTCAGCCACAGGCCTGCCGATTAAGATTATAGCCCCTTATAATCAGGCTATTTATGAGCTGACAAGCTTTTCCTCTTTGTCTTGTAAGAGAGTAAATTATTTACTTTTAGCTACTAAGTCAGGCTCACCTACTGACCCATGTCCACCTTTCATTCTACACATGGTGTCAGATACAGTTAGCTCCTTCTAAGCTCTGCTTTTAAATGACGTACTTTTGTCAGGGATCTTTCCTATACCCTGGAAGAAAGCCTGCACTAAAAAAACCCTTGTTAGATCCTACTGAGGCAAAATACTACCGACCCATATCATGTATGCCACTCCCTACCAAAATCCTGGAAAGGGCCATGAATGAAGACCTGGTGAATTATCTGGAATCCAATAATTTCTTTGATCCTACACAATATGGTTTCAGAACGAATCATTCTACGGAATCAGCATTGGTCATGAGCACAGAGGAGATCCGCAAGCAGTTAGATAGGGGAGGGAAAGCTGTTCTTGCTCTACTCAATCTCTCTGCCGCTTTTGACACTGTTAATCATCAGGTGCTAACGCAGAAGTTTGAGACAGTAGGAATAAAAGGGTCAGCTCTTACTTTGCTTCCTTCCTTCCTCTCTCATAGAGAGCAAAACTTGTGTTGGGGTAATCTCACTTTGGAGGCATTCTCTCTCCCCTGAGTTGTTCCGCATGAGACAGAGCTGTCCCACACCCTATTTAACAATTATGTCACCCCTTTAGCTAAACTCATTAGTGTGTATGGTTTCTCTGTGGTATCCTACGCAGATGACACACAGATAGTTATATCTTTAACATCTAGTGTGGACTTGTTGGCAACTCAGTACAATAACTGTCTGTCGCACATCAAGGGGTAGATGCAAGAGAATTACCATAAGCTAAACACAGAGAATACGGAGGTGATGGAGTTTAAAAGGGGTTCCCTCCTTTGGAATGACTCCTGGTGGCCTGCGGACGCAGGTCCACGGCCTGACCCATTTAACGAAGCCAAAAGCCTGGGAGTACTGTTTGATGATCAACTCTGTTTTTCGCAACGGATTACAGGTCACATCCACCTGTTTCTTTCTTCTAAAAATTTTGAGAAAGATTTTTCTATTCATTCCACAAGAGTTACAAAAAACTGATAATGGCCCCGATCCTCTCTAAAATAGACTACTGCAATGCACTTTTTTTGGCCAGTGATAAATGTCTACAACTAAAACTACAGTCTTTACAAAAAGCTTAGGTGCTGCTGAATATCCCCAATTTTGACCCCATATCAAACAGCATTTGAAAACTCCACTGGTTACCCGTTCAAGAAAGGATCAAGTTTAAAGCACTATGCCTGGTGCACAAAGCTTTCTATGGGGGGTGACCTTGTGACATCCTAAAATATTTTGCTTGGTATGTTCCACGGAGGGACCTTAGATTGGCCAATGCTGGGCTTGTCCAAGTTCCTAGGATCAGAGGGGCCAGGCTGGGTGGCAGAACCCTATCTTACCTGGATGTGAAAATCTGGAATTTACTGCCTCCCTCAATCAGATTGCAATCTAATCGCTCCTCTTTCAGGAAGTTGCTCAAAACCTGGCTCTCCCCACCCCCCAAGTAAATACAAGCTTTCTTCCCTCTATTTTAGATGAAATATGTGCTTGTCCTGCGCCAAGACGCCTCAGCATTCGCTGAGCTCTATAAATGTTTTACTTACTTACATAGTTACAGGGGGTTGCTTCTGGGTAGGATGGGCAAAAATCTAATTGAGCACTATCCGGAGCATGGACAGCAATTTTTAGAGATGTGTCTGTCAAGAATGGTCCAATTTTCTTCAACAAGTGGAGGAATGTTTGTGGTAGTTTACTGAAATGAAGTGAAAGTGATATGGTGTAGTCAACGTAGAAGCCCAGAGATTTCACATAGCAAGGAAGAGATGGTTGGAGTTAGTTCAAGAGAACAATGCCAAATTAGTTTTTGTGCTTCAGGCGGATGAGGAGCCCAAAATTGTCCATTAGAACAACCCACGTCATACTGTACCCTCTCAGCGAAGATTTTCATCAGATTGTTCAAGTCGAGTGTCCAGTAACAAGACCAATCTTTTCAGTTTTGGAAATGACGTGAATCACGTGCTCAAGGATTTCACTGTAGGGTTTCACTCTGCATTTTCAGCAGATATGGAACTATGTCTGATCTGAATAACTCTTGACAAAAGACCATTGTCCACAGGAGCTTTTTCATAAAAGGTTCCACATTTTCAGCAGTTGGTTTTATGAATTGCTTTCCTTCATGCCCAAACTTGCAAAACTTTATGAGTTTTGGAAAAATGAGTCTAGTGTCTCATCGTGGGGTTTGCTCCCAATGTACATAAATATTTTTAAGGACATCCACGCCCTCCACTCCCGCATAATTTTGTCTCTAGGTATCTGGTACTTTGACCCTTCAGTGGCTGTAACCTGCTAAACAGGCCAGCCTCATTTGGTCTGTTTAAAAGAATAGTCATTCTCATTTTAAAACTGATTTTAACTGTCACTCTGGTAATGTCTAGTTTCACACAGTACAGACAGTACAAAGAAAGGATAGATTATCCCACTCATTTCCAAAACATGGCCTGCAACTACATGCTTTTCCAGGAAGGCCCTGCTGCAGGATTTGTTCTGGCTGTATACATTGTAATAAAAGCCAAAACTGTCACTTTTGCTAGTGAGTGCTATAAAAACATCATGTAAAATGCATTGGTAATCTATGCTGAAAAGACTAGTAGTGGATTTTATTTTCTATAATCCATTACCTTTATAACAGTTCCTGTCGGAACTCAGCTGAAATGCATTCCAAAAAGCAGTCACGTTGCTGTTTGTGAGCAAGCCCATTCACACCTTTGTAGCCTATACCGTGCCAGCTGCTGTGCCAATGAACTGGCAACACAATTGTATGGTATGTTATAGTAATTGCCTTTATATAGCACTTACTACCTCTGACAAGGCTTTAAAGCACTTTATGACAGATAGCATGCTACTCCGTAACCCAGACCTAGTAGGAAGTCCAGAGTTTTTTAATTATTGTTGTAAATATGTTGGCTATTGGGATAGTCTTGTGCTCTGGAGAACATGAAACATTGCATTTCCTTCAGTTCCTATAGGTGGATTAAGGTAATAGGAGTTAGGCGTAATTATCAGATTGAGTTCATGCAAGTGGAAAAATGGGATAAGTAATTATGGTGTAGGAGGTTAAATATTGTGAAATAGTGAGAGATTACACAGGTGTGGGAACTGTGATTAATGGGAGTGTGATGATCAGATAGTATAGAAAAGGATAGGTATTGCAGGAATGGCTGCTAAAAACAGAGTTTATGATTTGTAAGGAGGAAGTATGATTAGTTTACTGAAGTATAGTAGAAAGTAAGGTGGCAGACGTGATAGAGTAGAGTAAACACGGAAGTACTAAAACAGTCAAAGGCGGGAGTGTAAGAAGTGCATTGTTTAAATAGAAAGGTTGGAGTCAGATTAAATCCCTAAGTATAAATCAAAAAATTTTCATGCAGGGTTTTTTGAAATAATGAGACAGGATGCAATATGCAGAAGTATAAATAGTAGCAAAGAAATGCTGAAAGTTGATTACCTGTGGGCAGGTAATACAAGTTGCTTAGGCCGTTACATTTTGCTATTGATGGCGTTGATACAATCTGTCTTTTTTTTTTACTTAGATATTGAATTTTATTACATTTTTTGACTTTGTACTTGTTTTTTTAAATATGGGAATTGACTTGTGTTATGTGCGGTTAGCGGGTAATTTAGGTTCATTTAATGCACTTTTGAGGAGTAGACAATCCCTGTGTTTTGCATTGATCATTCCGCTCTGTGTTTGAGACAGATGCATGGGCAGTAAGTTTCTAGAGGAAGTGGTTCTCCACGATAATATGGGTTGTGTGTAAACGGAGTCTGTTGATTAAGCAATTCTTGTTCTTAGGGGGTCCAAGAAGGTATCTGTTTGTAGTCAGAAAATTGGAACATGCGTATTCTTTGTTGGATCACTTTGGGAATAGCCAGGACTTAACCAGCCTTCTGAACTCTAACTACCAAATGCCCCAGACAGAAAGTAGGAAACACATGGGGGCTGCCAAGAAGGACATTTCCATTTGAATAGTCTCCAGTAACATCTTTCCAGTTCAGAGCAGGGTTGCAGTAGACTCAGTAGAGCGTGGGGCTTCAACCAAATATTTGTTCAGGGACAATGATTTCCTTCGAAGTTTAGCTAGCTAAACTGGGATGGCCTAGGTTTTCATTCTGGATTTTAAGTGCATGAAATTCCGGGATACTTTTGAGGCAACTTATCACATACCATGGGCAGGAATTGCATCACTTTGCTGCCAGACTTGGACTGTGAGTGGGAAGAATTGGAATTTTAGCAGTATTAGCTAGGCCACATCACTAATGACAGGCAGTTAATTCTATGTACGGACAGGAGGCGAGGATTTTGCAGACATGGGTCCTGGGCTCACTGTGCCACTGGAATCAAGCTATCCTGGCTGATGAGGAGTGAAACCCCGAAACCGGTCCTAGGATGCTTGTTTACGGTCCAGGGAGGACCTGGCTTGACAGTTCCGGCTGGACTGTTCCCATGAGGCACAGGGTCAAGACCGATTTGCATATGGCCATGTCTAAACTGGGGTGGCATGGTGAGCAAAAGAATGATGGATTTAACCCAGGTCTCTTGACTGGGGGTAAATGTTGTGATTTGTTCTGCATTCCATCCATCAATTGTGTGTCTTTCGCTTTATTCTCAGCAGCTATTTTAATGCATTTTAACAAGAACCACATTTCCCACAAAACACTGGGAATGTTGGCCAATTGCATACTGTACACAGAACGGTGACATTCCTTCTTAATAAAAGTGGACCTGAAACTTGGGGACCTCGCTGATTTTGAGCCATGGGCTGTGGCACACGGGGAACTCTTTGGTGAACCCTTTATTAAGCAAAAGGGAACTTTTTTAATACTTTCACATCACTGGACAAATCAAAGTCCTCCATCAAAAAGGTTTTGTCCTCTCGGGTTTCCCGGTTGAGGCAGTGGCCACTCAGCCCCCAAGGCTTCTCCCAGTATCCTCCTAGAGGGCAAGACTCCAGGCCCAGGCAATATCAGGAGCGGGCAACATTAGGACCAGACCTGTTTTGGAAATTTCTACCAGACCCGCAGATGGTGCTTTAGAGGCAGAGGACAGATGGGATTCAACACAGCCTCCAATTATGGTGAGTGTTTGATCTTCTTCCCTTAATTAACATAGGAGGTCGTCTGGCAATTTTTTCCATGTCTGGCAGTCAATCATAAGCAATGCATGGCTCATGCAAACGATTTGGGGGTTTCACATAGAATATTGTGGGTCCTCATGTCACGTTACACACCCCAATCCACTCCAGTTCTCGCAACGTGAGGTGGAAATGGTGGATGCGGAGGTTGCCTCACTCCTCGCAAAAGGAACTATTTGTCCTACAACCCCTCATCCACCTAGCTTCATAAGCAACATTTTCCTAGTCAACAAGAACGACAGGAATCAACAACAGGTAATATATTTACGAGAGTTCAACGAGTGGCTTTTGTACGCCATTTAAAAATGGAGGGTATCCAACTCCTCCAAGATGTTTTACGTCATGCAGACTGGATGCTCCTCCTGGACTTGAAGGATGCTTACTGGGCCATACCAATTTTCCCTCCTCACAGGAGGTTCCTCTGGAGACAACAGACATTTCAGTTTGCAATGCTACTCTTCAGGCTCTCCTCCACCTCTTGGTGCTTAACAAAGGTGCTCAAACCAGCCATGGGATACCTACGGGCACAGGGTATACTCCTCATCATTTACCTTGACGATTTGCTCCTCATGGTACAAAACCCACCGACATTTGTCAGTCTAACTGCAGATGGTTGTTAACCTGCTCGAAAGGCTCAGATTTGTTGTAAACGAGAAAACACCCCTCCTAATTCCCTCTCAGAGAGTAGCTTTTCTGGGTTTCGTCATAGATTCCACTGGGGCTACCTTGAGCCTTCCTTCTCAAAAGGTGATGATGATTCGGCACAAGCTTAGGAGAACGTTAACCCGACAGTGTCCTTGTAACAGATTGCTTGCCTGATAGGTCTCTTATCCTCCATCCCGGCCCTTTTCCCAGGACCCCTGCACTATCTGGCTCTTCAGAGATTAAAAGCAGCACACCTGCGAAAGAGGCTCACTTACTCCCAACCGGTCATCCTTTCAGATGACGCGCAGGAGGAGATTCTTTGGTGACTTTCCCTCCTGGAAGCATAGAATGGGAGAACGATTTTCAGTTTGGCTCCGGACCTCCGTATAGAAGCTGATGCCCACAGGTCAGGCTGGGGCACTCGGTGTGGAGAGTTCTCCACAAGAGGTTTGTGGTCTCCTCAAGAAAAGAGATTACACATCAACTGTTTGGAGCTTCTGGCCGGGTCCTTTGCAGTCCGGGGTTGGACCCAGGACAAGATCCAGTCCTGTGTCTTGCTCAAAATGGACAACATTTCGTCCATCAGGTACATCAATCACCTGGTAGCACTCACTCCAAGGTTCTCTCAGATCTAGTGACCAACTTGTTGCAGTTCTGCCTGGACCATCATATCTTGGTTAGGGCAGAATATCTTCCCAGCCAGGAGAACTGGGTAAGACTGGCAGTCCTGTCACTTCCAGGACTCCAGACTTTGGAAACTTCCTTTGAAAGTCTTTGCCAGCCTTCAGAATCAGTGGGTCCCTTTTTGGTGGATCTGGTTGCCTCCTGATTGGATCATCAACTACCCAAATTCTTCAGTTGGAGACCAGATGCTCCGGCTGCAGCCGCAAATGCATTTCTCCAGAACAGGAAGCTGGAGACAGGGTAAGCATTAGGATAGGATAGGATATATGTTTGTATAGCGCTCGAATGCCACGGCGTCTTGGCGCTGGTGTTTGTGAAAAATGGTACAGCCTGTGTTACCAGGGAGTTAGATCGAAGTGAACAGTCACGTTCTCAGATCCTTTCTGAAGTACTGTCGATTTAATTGGAATCTCATGGCTATTGGCATCTTGTTCCATAACTTTGCCGCACAGTTTGAAAAAGCTCTGCCACCCCATCTTACCCGCCTAATCCTGTCAATCTGGAGGAGGCCTAGATTGCCAGACCTAAGGGCACGAGTGGGGGTATAGGGTGAAAACCTTTTTTTGATGACCATAGCCCCTCCCCGTAGAGTGCTTTATGAACCAGGCATAAGGCCTTGAATTCCACGCGCTGCTGAACAGGGAGCCAGTGCAGTGCTCTGATTCCTGCCGAGGTTGATTGTCCTCTAGTTATATTTAGAAGCAACCTTGCTGCGGCATTCTGTAAGTACTGCAATTTTCTCATCTGGGTTTTGTCAATGCCCAAAAACAGGGCATTGCAGAAATCAAGTTTGGATAGCAAAAGAGCCACCACCACCGTCTTTTGCAATTCCTGTGAGATGAAAGGAAAAATCTTTCTCAAGGTTTTTATTAGAAAGAAACAGGAAGAGGTGAGGCTCTTTACCTGAGCAGAAAAATTTAACTGGTCATCAAAGATGACTCCGAGGTTTCTGACCTTATGCACCGGGCAAGGGCATTCCCCCGCTCCCACCGGCCACCAGGAGTCATTCCACAGGGATCGGCCCTGACCAAACTCTATGACCTCCGTCTTATCTGTGTTAATTTTCAGGAAGCTGTGATTCATCCAGGTCATAATCTCGGTAAGCCATGCATGAAACCTAACAGCTGTATCATCAGGTTGCTTAGATATCGAAATTACAAGCTGAGAATCGTCAGCGTAGGATACCAGGGCGAATCCGTGCTTCCTGATGAGTCTGGCCAGGGGAGTGACATAAGGCCGATCCTTGTGGGACCCCACAGGGAAGATAGAAACTGTCTGATTGCAGACCCTCCCAATACAGACTCTGCTCCCTCCCCTCCAAAAACGATGAGAGGAGGATCAGGGCAGCACCCTCAACCCCCACCTCCTTCAACCTCTGCACTAACCCCGTGTGGTTCACGGTGTCAAACGCTGCTGACAGGTCTAAAAGTACAAGGACTGCTCTACCCCCTCCATCTACTATTCCACAGACCTCCTCCGTTGCAACAATCAGGGCTGATTTAGTAGAGTGATACGAATGAAAACCATGCTGAGTGGAATCCAGCAGGTTTTTGGTGTCTAGGTAGTCAGTCAGCACCTTGTTCACAGACTTCTCCAAAAGTTTAGCTGCTATTGGTAAGCCAGCGATCAGACGATAGTTCTTAAGTTCCGAGGGGTCTAGGGTCGGCTTTTTCAGAATTGGCCTGATCGTTGCTTTTTTCCAGCATACTGGATAGCTACCTGATTTCAAAACTTGATTGACTAGAGGGGTGAGTTCGTCACAGATTGTCCTAGCAGCCAAGTGCATAATAGCGGGAGGACAGGGGTCCTTGGGTGAACTGGAGACGAGAAGTTTGTATACCTCATCGTTTGTAACTGTCTGGAAGCAGGATAATCTGCAGTGTGTTGCTTCAGCCTCACCGGACGATTGACATTGCTTTTCCGGAAACATTTGAGTGTTCAAAAGGTCGTTATAAATTACTTGGACCTTGTTCTGGAAATATAGGGCCAGTTTATTGCACATAGCTTGATCTGGTTGGAAAGCATTAGCCTGCTGTGACTTAGACAGCAGTGTGACAGTTTTAAAAAGTTCCTTAGTGGAATTTCCAGCTTCCTCTATCTTAGTTGTATAAAATAGTCTTTTTGTGGCAATGATTGCATATTTGTACTGTTGGAGGGCAAGATTATAGATTGTTTTCTTAGTCTAATCTCCAAAGACGTTACGCTCTCCTGCAGTTTACTTTTAGACATTTCAGCTCAGGGCTGTACCAAGGTGACGAGATCTTAGATCTCTTGATTATCACTGATTTCTCGGGAGCCATACAGTCGGCCGCTGTCAGGAGCCATTCATTAAACTGGGACGCTGCCTTATTATTGACCTTCGCCAGCGAGAGAGGGAAGTGGCCGAGGGCCAACTCTAAATCGTTGGCTTGAACTTTGTTCCAGCGTCTACTTTTTACCTTGAATGCTTTGGTTTGAATATGATGATTTGGCTGCATGACCCTGATGTTAAAGTGGACGGCCTTATGGTCTGTCCATGGAAGGGCTGTTATTTTAGTCAGATTAATGTCTGTATTATTAGAGAAAATACCATCTAGGGTATGGCCCGCCAGATGGGTGGATTCAGTGACTAGTTGGCTTAAGCCGAAGGCTGCTAGGTTATCTAGTAGTCTGACAGTGTCTGAGTTGTTTGTTAATTCCAGGTGATAATTAAAGTCACCCAGAATTGTGAGAGGACAGGAATCTGTGTAGGACTCCCGATGCGCCATTAGTGCCTGTGAGGAAGCAGCCCTGGGCCCAGGTGAACGATAAATCAGTAGTTCCTGAAAGTTAAAAAGGTTGTTTGATTTTATACTATAGTGCAGCGCCTCCGCTGGTAAATCTGAGATGGCTTCCACCCGCACCTTTAAAAAGTCTCGGTATATTATAGCTATGCCCCCTCTACCTTCCTCCCTAGCTTGTGAGGTGACTGCATAACCCTCTGGTAACGCGATGTTCCAATCTGGACCGGAGGAATTATCCGTCCAGGTCTCTGTCAGAAAAACTATATCAGGTGTGGTAAGTTGAATCAGGTCCTCAATCTGAAATTTATGTTTCACTACTGATCGAACGTTTACCAAAAGGCATTGCATATACTGTTTATGAATTACCTTTGGGGCCTTGTTTAACTCTTTAATAGTAGAGTTGTTTATGATGTCTCCAGTTTCCCTATCTTTCCGGGCTTTAGACTTTTCTGCTCCCAAATCTCCCCCATCCTTCTTTTTTGCTCAAGGCTGTTAATAACGCTTAAATTAAGCCGATATGAGAATTTGGGGCAAATGAGCTCACCTATGATCTTATTTTGCAGAAACATATCATGCGCTCTGCATGAGCCTATTTCCAAGTCGAGCAGCTGCTGTCTGCTATATATTCGGGACTTAAAAAGGCCAGGGGTTCTGGCGCTGGTCGCGCTACGGGCGCCGACGGGCGCAGACGGGCTTGCCTTTGGCGCGCCTTCAGAGCGCCAGCTGCGAGGTCGCCCCAGCACGATTTAAATAGTGTCGGGTTCGCACTGATAATGAGGGCATCAGCTCAGATCCGACGCTAGCGGGCAAATGTAGTTTTGGTCATTCCGATTTGGAAGTCTCAAGTCTGGTTTCCATTCTTCTGGAACTTTCTTGGGATTTTCCAATCCGTCTCCCCCTATTTCCAACTCTCCAACCATCAGAGGGTTCAGGAGGGGTCTCTCCTCCTAATGGCATGGCGGATTACAGGGGTCGAAGGTCGCTCTGGGGATTTTTGACACAGGCTAAAACCTCCTATCAAAGGCCTGGTTGGATGGCACCATCAAGAGATGGCGGTCTGTTTGGACGCAATGGTGTCGGTGTGTGCGATGGGATTGTGATCCAGTGTGCACCTACATAATTCAGGTCCTGAATTTCCTGGCCAGTTTAGCGCAAAAATATCTGGCATACCGCTCAATCAACATCTTCTGTTCCGCTATCTTGGCAGGGCAGGTGGCCATGGAGAGAACATACTTTTGTGTGCGCCTTTAAGTGGCATCCGGCTATCACTTCCTCCAGAATCATGTTATTCGGCTCTTTGGGATGTTAATAAGGTGATTAACCTTTGCCTATCCTGGCAACCCAATAAGTTACCATCAAGGAAGGAACTCTCAGTGAAGCTGGCGATGCTGCTCTGCATGGTATCATGCAGAAGGGTCTCAGACGTTTTGGCCCTAGACATTACTGAAAGGTCTCTTTCAACCTCTGGGGTGTCATTTACGCTGAGCAGGCATACTAAATCCAATACTAGGGTCATGGAATACCCAGCCTTACCGGACTCTCCTAAGTTATGTGTAGTTCAATGCCTTAAGGCCAATGAGGACAATTCTGCGGACTTCAGGTGCCTGGGAGAGGGAGCTCTTAATCGCCCTTCAGAAATCCACACAAACCGGTGTCTTCCCTGACCACAGCCCATTGGGTGCCATGGGTTATGCAGGAAGCTGGGGTGGATCTTAAATCTTTGGTGCACATTCCACTCGTGGAGCAATGGCCTTGAAGGCATTCAGTTTGGGTACCCACCGGGAAGATATTATGACCGCGCCTGAGAAGGTATAAGGAGGTTATATTTTAAGCTAGTGTTGGATATGGATCATTTGGTGGTGAGTAAGCTTTAAACTAGCATAATCCTCGCCTCCGGTCCAGTCATAGAATAAAAAATGTCCTAGCTATTGTAACAGAAAGTTTCATTTCTATTAAGGACTCAGAGGAGTGGATTATCCCACCCATGGATTACTGATTCGGGAGACTCTCCCTGTGACCAGTAAGCATTGAATTATGTACTCATAGTCATTGCTATTGTAGGTTTATGCTAATTAAATGAACATGTATTGTGCATACCTTGCTTATGGTGTAGCCTTGTCTGCGGGTACCCTCTTGGTAATTTAATCTCTTTTTCCCGGAAGGAAAACTGGGAAATAGGGTTCGTGAGAAAAGGGCAATGGTGTGACTAGCGTGACAAAAGAAGAACTGAGGACAGTGGCAAAGACTATGGTGCAGATGCTGACACCTGATTGGACACTTGTGGGATGTTGTCAGTTGTTGTTCTTAACAATTCACAGTGTTTCGTGAGAAATGTGCTCTTGTTAAAATGCAATAAAATGGCTGCTGAGAATAAAGTTGAGAAAGTAAAAGCATAATTCTCGCCTCTGAGTCCTTAATAGAATTGAATATTTCTATTACAATAGCTAGAATATTTAATAGACCCTCCTTGACCTTCTCAAAGGACAGAATCTGCCTGACTTGAAGAGGAAAGAAGAATTCCCTGCCTGTTGTGCTGAATAATTCCGGTTTGTCTCCTTGAATACTGTAGAGAGTTTTATTTTTTTTCTCTCTCTCTAACATTGTCTCCAACCTTTTGTTCCAGAACTGATTTTGCCATTCTCCTTCTGGGCCAGATATTTAAAGGGGATTGATGTGCAGTTGTTTGGTAGCAAGAGAATAACGGGAAAGGCATTCAGGAAAGAGGAATGACTTATGTTGCACAGGTTCATCAGCAGTGGAGAAGGCCGAGGCTCATTGGTCAGTTTAGGTGGGTTATTGAATTCTCATCTGATTACAAACTGATGGAGGAGTGGGCAGTGTAGGAGGCAGTAAATGCACAAGCTTGGGATGAGAAGAAAAAAAAATCAAAGCTTTGACTCATTCTGTAAGTCAGAGCATCACGAAGCTGAAGAAAGCAAAGTATCCATGTTTGCCGCAGTTCCCAGAACAAAACTTCCTGAAAGATCAATTTCCCAATCATAATAGTTGCCCAAGAAGAAGACTCTGTAGGACAGGAAAAGAGAACACTGGACAAGAGCTACCAGGTCAGAGGAGAAGGTAGGAATACATTGGAGACCAGGGGGAAATGAGATGAGAATGTATGAAGCTGAACTGATCATGCATTTAATCAGACGACACTCAGTGGATTCAAGGAAGGGCAATCAATATTTTTGCAAGATAATAAATCAGTGAAAAAAATTAAATATCATGCCTCCTTCCTTGACTGCAGTTCCTGCATAAAATTATAAGACAGGATACGGTCTAGAAGGTTGCAAATAGAATCAATGTAAAATGCACACCTCAGCCTTTGCTAGGAAGGGTTGTAAGTGATGGCTGCATTTATTTTGGCTGATCTATCATTAAAGTAGGTAATGCTATGATTAGATTTGGGTCTTGTGCTATTTGTACAGTGACTACTTAGGAGATTATGTTTTGTCTGTTCATTATTTCATAAGGAGATGAGGTAATTATTATTAGTTGTGACCAGAGTACTGTATAGCTGAAGATTATGCCTAGTTCTGTACTGTCTGGAAAGAGTTTGTTTTGGAAATAGTTACTAAGGTCTGTGATGATTAGTCTGATGGGCAGCAAAGGCTTTATACCTACGTTCAGTTTTATTCATTTTCGTGACATCTTTCTTAATCCATTTTTATGTATGGTATTGTCAAAGACGTTTGTTTTTAATAAAAATATTTCACACTGGCAGTAGCCGCTGTGTAGTTATGCACTAGTCAGAGTTTCCAAAAGGAGAGCATTTTTGTACTTTTATTTTGCTAATAATTTCAGTCTTCTCAGGTCTCTGTACCACTCACTGGGCGCAGGTGCATCCACACAAGCTCGTCAGCTCAGGAGCTCAAGGGAGCCTTTTCAACAGAGTGGTATAGAGACTGGAGCAGGCCCGGACTGGCCGTAGCGGGCACCGGACAATCCCCCGGTGCGCCGCACGGGTGGGGGCCGGTTTTGGGCCCGTGGGGGACCTTTTTTTACAGGGCCGTTTTTTGCAGCATAGCTGCAAAATCGGCACTGTGACACAATCGGCCGAAAACCGGCCCTGGCAAAGAGCTCGGCGGCACCCTCAAGCCCCGGGGGGCCGGCCGAGCACTTTGCCAGGGCCGGTTTTGGTTCCCAGTCCGGCCCTGGACTGGAGACATTTGGGCAGCATTTACAGCACCCCCAAAAAGACTTGTTGCCCTCTACTGATGAAGGAATTAAAACAGAAACACATGTCTAGAGTTACACAGCACAAGCTGCACCAACAAGGGTGAAAACTTAAAAGAAATGACTACTGAAGTAAGTGTTATCATGCACTGCATTTACCATGACACATTGGGGCAAATGGAGTGCTGGGATATGAAGCAGTGTGCTCCCTCCCTTGTTCTGTTTGAAAAGGCTTCCTTGAGCTACTGAGCTGACGAGCTTGTGGTGATGCACCTGAACCCAGTGAGTGGTACAGAGACCTGAGAAGACTTTGGCCAGCATTTCCATAACCCCACAATGACTTGTTGATCTCTGCTGATGAAGGAATGAATCCAGAAACATGTTTAGAGTTACACAGTCGAAGCTGCACCAACAGGGTTAAAAAATAAAGACTACTCGAAGTAAGTGTTATCATACCCTGCATGATGCTTTGGGTCATACTGAGTGCTGGGATGTGGGTCAGTTTGCTCTCACCCTAAGTCTTTCTGTGCAGGCTGCTTATGTTTCCAGATTAGACCTCAGTAATGGATCTAACTTCTACTTCATATCTGCAGACCACACACCATTTTGAACGTTTGCAGGGCAGTAAATACTATCTGAGTTTCTAATGAACTCTCCATGCTTTTCAGATCTCACAAACATTAATTTGCACCTACGCTTTATTTTTATTTATGGCCACTGCATGCTATGAACCCATCTCAAGATGGTAACTTGTGACAGATAAATTAAAAACAACTAAATGATTAAAGCTACACAATTAAAACACACAGGCTCGTGTTCATTTCCTTAATTGCAAAATTTTATAAAATGAGACCTGATCTCTCCTTTGAGCCAAGCTGTGGACATGTCAATATCTAAAAATAAAAATATTGGAAAATAAGCAAGTTTACAGTGTGAACAGAGAAGGTGCAGGACGGTCTTCACCGAGCCGAAAATATACCTTGAAGTGCCTTCCCAATGTTTGCTATTATCTAAAGTTTCTGAAGCTGTGCTTCTGTCTAGTACCTGTACTTTCTTATGAAGCCTGCTGAGAAAATCCCAATATCTCCCGAACAAAGAATTCCCAGTATTTTCTTCACAGACTATCAGGCAAACAGCACAGAGTATATACCAAGAAGTTGCGAATAGGTTTTCACAGAGCTGTAGAGTCTAGTGATGGAGCACGATGGTGTTCTAAAATTGTAGGGGTGCAACATAATCATGGATAGTCTGCATCCGTATATATTCTTGTGGTGTATTAATCTTGATCAGTAGAATCACATCGTAATAACAAAATGTGCAAATGAAGTAATAGAAAAGTATTTCATGCTACGCAAAGAGAAAGGAAATGCTGTTTATATTGAAATTGTAACCCTTAGTATATTGCAGTTGCCTAATGAAAAGCTTATGTGTAGTGAAATGCATTTTTGATTTAAAAGTGCACCATGATGAAGATTGCCCGAAAAAATAATGAGTTATGCTTAACATGTAATGCTTGTAGATGTTTGCAGCAAGAAGCATTATTAACATGTGTGTAAACCCTGATGTGTAAAGGCCTAAATGAATGTTCACGTTGTGTTATGAAAGGCCTATCCGTTTTGTTCTTTTGTTATCCGAATTGTGTAGACCTGGAAATGTAATTTCCCTGGTAAGCTCTCATATTTAGAAGTAGTCTGCAAATTTCATGTGCACGCAGGGATGTTCTGTTCTCACGTTTCAGTTGCAGGTGAGAGAAGCTGCCTTTGTTAATTAGAACTAACGCCTTTTGTTTTAGGAGTTAGGCATGGAGGAGAAGTGAAACAAAGTAAGTAGAAGGTCGATAATTGGGAGCCGGTGTTCTTTCTCATTGAGGAGGCCTGGGAACCAAGGTCATCGGACTGCACTTGGAGAAGACGGTGATAAACTACCTAGCAGAGGTGTCCGTTAGCATGAGGTGATCTGTGGGGGTGTTCTACATTTTTGTATTTTGTATTAGGGAAAGTGCCCTGAGGGAGGAGAGGCAGAAGAAGACAGGATGAGTTAGGAGAAGGGGTTAGAAGATTGATCTGGGAAGAGTATCTTAGAACGAGCTCTGTAGCTTTGGTCACCTGACTTACATTGTGAATGTGCTTCTTAGGAACTCTTCACAAGCTGACACCCTTGAACTGATTTTGTCTGGGAAAATGCTAAGTAGGGATGTCACCTTAGAGACAGAGTAGGGATAGTCTTATGCTTTCCACTTTTCAGCCACAGATGAAGTCTGACTTAAATGTTGGAGCAGTTCTTGCTTGTGTTTTATTTTTAGAGTTGTTTATTCTCCTCATGATTCATCGGAGCAGACTCATTCGTAGGTTTGGCTTTGTATTAGTTCCTATGTATTTTTACAACCGGGTCTTGAGGTGCTTGTATATTCAGTTGTTTTTGGCTTTGTAATAAACCCCCTAAACTGAAGTTGGAGTCTGTGATCTTTTGAGCCATGGTTACTACTGGAAATTGAATTGTTTAGGATGAGTTGTTTCTCTTTACACTTCTCAGCAGGTAAAAAAGAGACATCGACCTAGGGTTCCTTGTTAAAATTTCCGCAGCGGAACCCAGTCTTATCAGTTGGTAGCGAGAGGACGGTTACCTCTGTAATAAGGGGAGAAGTTAGGAACAGAGTTGAGGAAAAGAGCCCAAGAGATAATTGTCCAGAAGATCGAAAGAGGAGAACGACGGTGTTTGGCGGAGACCGATGGAGAATGACAGTGCGGCGGAATCAGTAGTTCGCTGAGGAGTGAGTATGAATAGGGATGTTGTTAGATTGCAGTGATGATTTGATTGTGTGATGTCTTGTGGAGTTGGAATGAGAGGTGAGTGATTGTGGTTTCGGACTGTGAGCGCGCGTGGTCCATCTGATTTTTGATGTCAGGCTCAACGAGTAGCCTAAGATCCTGGGATAGATAGATTGTGGTGTAGAAGACACCCAGAGCCGTAATTGTCGACCATTGATTGTGGGAGTCGTGAGACGTCATCGACAAACCTACCCGAGATAGGGAACGAGAGAGTGAGTGTTTGAGTGACCAACGCAGGTCGCGGGTTACTGTGCGTGTAAAATCGAGTAATTGGATCCTATCAATTGTTTATGTGACTGTCCGGCCGTTCGTGGACAGATGGTCGAGGTCACTTGTCCGGTCGTTTCGCGGACAGACAATTATCAGATTGAGGTAGACAATTACGAGTGACTGTCCGGTCGTATGGTGGACAGACAGTTACTTGCTGTATGAGTGAGATGTGCGAGAGTGTTCGAGACAAATTGTGAAGGAGGGGAACTGCTGAGTGAGGAGGAAGAGTGATGTCGAAGTGTGCCACGCTGTGATAGGTCGGTTAGTTGACATCAGGAAGTAAAACGAAAACATTTTGGGTATAAGAGTTGATTTCATCATGAAATGTTTTAAGGTTTTCGAGATCTTTGTAGGGGAGCTAGAGGAGTGGAAACTCGAGTGGGGGAAGAAGCACTGCCTGAGGATACCCCAGCTCATTACATGGCTACGAATGTAGGGCTCCTTACTATACTTTGGCTTCAGAATTGGCAAAAGATGAACAAAAAGGAGGGCGATTTGGCGTTCCCACGTTATGGTTCATTCAGATTTGATGTGTTGTATCACTTGAAGTCAGTGATGGCAGCATTGCGACCTTTACCCAGACCAACTCATTTCGAAGTGGTCGATGCATGGATAAGAGCAGCGCATGCAAGAAAATGAGATCGGAGTCAGGAAAGGGCGAAGAAGGCGATCAGTGCGTTTCCGGATGCACGGTGGGATGCATTGATGAAGAGAAGGAGGGTAGACATGATTGAGGGAGATAGATTATTTCCTTTGTTAGTAAAGGTAGGAGATGCCCAAAAGAGAAGAGAAGAGGACGATGATAGCGACACAGAGGACGGTCTTTTGGAGAGGTTGTTGGCAGAGCGTCCGCCTCCATATAACCCAGATTCGGAAGGAGGAATGAGAGCTCTTACAGGGGAAACCGGGGAGTCGCAGACAAACTCTACTGTGGGAGTAAGAGGAAGGATTTCAGTACAAAGAGAATGGGGCCACAATCACTGTGGGAAATGGAAGCAAATAAAGCTAACAGTTACCAAGCTCTTACAGTACCGGTCACCATAGGTCCCACAGTGTCAGTATACGATCCAGATCAGGCAGGAAATGGAAGTCTGGTACGGTCGGTAATGGGAGAAGGTCCTGGTTCCGGAGGGAATGTGACAGCGAGTGGAAGTGGTCACCCTTCGAGGCCCATAGAATTGAGTACGCCGGTGCCAGCCACAGCAGATTCCTCTAGGGGACGGGTGGAACAGAGAGCAGCGAGGACAGGGTCCTTGGCTGATTCGCGCTCTGACCTGAGGATGTGGGAACCCCCAGAGAGAGGCCCTAGTGGAAGGATGACGAGAGGTGGTAATAGTCAGGGAGTTTCGGGGAGTCAATTTGTCTCACGGGTTTGAGTAGAGGGACAATTAAAGCTGATCTGAGGGCCAAGGTTTTGGATGTGGTGAGATTAAAGGCAGAGTTGGAGGAGATAATCAGTGGGAATTTGCCTTTGGAAAGGATAGAACGCTATAAGTCAGATGAGTTGCTGTTTGTGGCTAAGGATGTGATTCGCAAGGCGAGGAAAGCACATGAGAAATTGACAGAGTTGGCACAGAGGTATGATGTGGATTTGTCTAAGAAGAAGATGTTACAAGGAAATCACAGGTTAAATTACAGTGATTAGGAACTAGAAGAGAAAAGAGTCATAGGTTTTAAAATGCACATTCGAGAATTGATCGTAGGGGTACATGCGTGGAGCATGCTTCACAAATGGGAGGAAAGGTGGTCAAAGAAGAAGAGTGCTAAAAAGTGCATAGGAGAAACACCACCTCCGGGAGGAGGAACAGTAAGAGTAGAGGCTTTTCTGTTGCAAGAGGTACAGAGTGGAGGGTATGTGCATGTGCCTTGGAGTAGAGGTGATTTGGCAGCGTTTACCAATGATTTTCCTCGGCTGAGGGAAAAACCTGTTGAGTGGTACAAACAGGCTGATCGATTTGTCAACATTTCAAAAGTACGGTGGGTTGATTTGAACACATTGTTTGATATTGTGGTACCAAGTGATTTGTGGTCAGCTTGTAAAATTGCTGTTGATTGGCCTTATTCGGAGCCTGAGCGAGATTCTGTTACACATGGTTCTTCACCTGTGGTTATGAAAAAGTATGAGCAGGTAATCACGTAGTTGCAATCTAAGATATCGCCACAAGATATTGATTGGGTTAAGATAGACAGAACTGTTCAGGAGCCAAAGGAGACTGTACATGCCTATTATGAGAGGCTCTTGCAAGCTTTCAAGCAGTACAGTGGGTTGGATACTCTTGACCCAAAGGATATGGGACAGTTTGTTTCCAAATTTGTGTTAGGATTGAGACCAGAAGTTAGCCTTATGATTCAGCAACATCTGATTTGCTGTCAGAATAAATCTGTGGATGAAATTCTATGGTATGCCAGGTACTGTAGTGACAAAGTGGACTCGAAGCATAAGAAGCTTAAGGATAAACTGATGCTGGTCCAAATGCAGATTGCAAAAAAAGAAGATCAGACACAGTCAAACGGAGGAACGTTAGGAAGAAGACAGGGAAAAAATCAAAGAGGGACTCAGAATACATCAGGTCAGGGAAAGGGGATACCCATAGATCCTAAGACAGGAATAGATGTTGCCACCCTAAAGAAGACAACTGCATGTCATAATTGTCACAAGATCGGGCATTGGAAGCGCGAGTGTAAATCGAATCCAGCTAATCAGATTCAGGAGGAGGAAGTGGTGCAGACACCTGAGGTCATCAATTCAGTGACGAGACCCAGATCTGTACAAGGGGGGACAATAGGTCCGAAGGTACAAGATCCCCAGCCACTGAGAATCTCACAGTGAAACCAAACATACCGACAGATGCCCTTTATTGAGACCTTTGATGAACTCGATTCAGATCCATTGCAACGACTGTGTCTAAGGGGGAGTGTACTGCTCGATTTTTCCGGCCTTTTCTTATGTTAAAGCATAACTAGTGTGACTTCAGTCTCTTTCCATCCAAGTCTAAGGGTTAGAGTAGTGTATAGAGCCTATTTATTAGGCACTTCGACATGATCCTGTGTTCTTCCCCATAGATCAGGGTTTGCACACATATCCTAGGGGATAGATTCGTTAGTATTAGGGGTAATCTGTTCTGTAGTGAGGGTATTTCATGGAGCCGTGCTGAATTCAGGCCTGGTAGGCCTTAAACGGGAGAGACTCCATCTTTCTTCCTGCTCCGGCAGCTTGGGATGCTTCTAGGTCATAGGCAGTGTTTTAGTTAGGTGTTATTCGCTTGGAGAGAACCGGTTCAGGCCGGCCCTTATCGAAGGATTGTATTTTTCTTCATGTCGAAGACACTACATCAGGCCGGCCGGCTGGGAACGTGTCCTTGGCACGGGGAGGTACAAGAATTTGGTGGGCGGCAGGTTACGGGCTGGAATTTTCCATGAGAAAATGCACCTCTATATTAGTGAAAGTCTGAGGCAGATACTAGCACTTGCTTTTAGTCCGTAGGCGGCACCTGGCCGTTAGCAGTAAAGCTACTACTTATTCCAGGGAAGACAGATGACAAACTTGAAGGTGGAGAAAAACCGAGAGACAGATATTCTTCTAACAGAATAGCCAAAGAGAAGAGAGTAGCCGATGAGGAAGAGGTCCCAGTGACTCGGAGAAAGAGAAGGGAGTAGATCTGCGGAGGTGTGACTTCCAGGCGAAGCCGAGGCGCAGACGAGAAGGGAACCTAGATGACCATTGAGTACAGGCTACATACGACTAAGGTGATGTCGACCCCTTTTTATTAGAGTGTACAACTTAATCTTTCACTTTTCTTTGCAGGTTATATGTCATAGTATAATGTTATGTGGTTACGTATGTAATGAGTAATAAAGTACCCAGTTTGTAGTGAATCAACATGTGCTGCGTGTTCTTGTATAAGAGGGTAGCCTATTCTTCTAGTCAGCTGTGACTTGACATGAACAGATGTTAATCCTGATCAGGTAAGTGGTAACTGAATAAGGGAGAAAGGAGCCCCTCGAACTGGGGAACAGGTTGTGCTCAACTGGCAGTCCTTGTGTGATCTGATACATAGTAACACTGATTCCCTTGTTGTATGTCGTGGTAATTATAGGATGAACTCGTGCTAAGGCTGCCGTCTGGGTAGGAAGTCCTGGGTCCATCTAGGACCGCGAGGCTAAGGCTGCCGTCTGGGCAGGAAGTCCTGGGTCCGTTTGGGACCGCGAGGCTAAGGCTGCCGTCTGGGCAGGAAGTCCTGGGTCCGTTTGGGACCGCGAGGCTGAGGCTGCCGTCTGGGTAGGAAGTCCTGGGTCCGTTTGGGACCGCGAGGCTAAGGCTGCCGTCTGGGCAGGAAGTCCTGGGTCCGTTTGGGACCGCGAGGCTGAGGCTGCCGTCTGGGTAGGAAGTCCTGGGTCCGTTTGGGACCGCGAGGCTAAGGCTGCCGTCTGGGCAGGAAGTCCTGGGTCCGTTTGGGACCGCGAGGCTAAGGCTGCCGTCTGGGTAGGAAGTCCTGGGTCCGTTTGGGACCGCGAGGCTAAGGCTGCCTTCTGGGCAGGAAGTCCTGGGTCCGTTTGGGACCGCGAGGCTGAGGCTGCCGTCTGGGCAGGAAGTCCTGGGTCCATTTAGGACCGCGAGGCCGCCACTTGTATTATAAGAGGTCTTGGTATATATATAGTAGGAATTCCCTGTCCTTAGGTGGTATATATATATGTGGTTTCTTAGGTGTGAATAGGCCCTAGGGAGGGGGTAACGTTCTGGCTGGGTTAGAGAGGCTCTGTTGAGCGGGTTCTATCTGATCCGAAAACCCAAGCAGAACATTTGGCGTCACGAACCGTTTTCGAAACCTGTGTGCGTCGTGTTGTGTCGTGTTTGCTCTCGGCGTGTGCGTGGTTTTGTTTGTATATTCTTTGTGGTATACTCGTGTGTCTAGCTTTTCTTCTTCTTTCTTTTCTTTTTTTTTCTTTTCTTCTTTCTTTTTCACGATGTTTTCTAGAAAATCTAAATCTACTTTTAAGTTGCCCGTTGATATTCCCGGATGGGATTCAACGCCTTATGAAGCATTAGCCCGTGAGTGGGCTGATTCTACTGGTTTGAGTGAGAATTGGAATTCTTCTTTGGAGCTGGCGGAGCCGGCTAATGTGATTACTTGTTTACAGAAGGCACCCGTATCGAAGGGTGAGGAGATTCCAGTTTTGGGGCGCAGAGGTTGGATTGTTCTGTCTGCGTACAGGATTCTACATGAGAGATTGTTGAAGTTACAGATATCTCTTAAGGATGTGGAAGCGCACTTTGTTGAGATTCAGAATTCTCATACTTTGTTGCGGTGTCAAAATAAGTTGCTTGCTGATAAACTTGAGACTTACCAAACTATTGCCGAAAGGGCGGCTGTGCGAATTGCTCGTTATAAATACAGGAACAGGCGCGGTCGGGTTTCGACGCGAAAGGTGCGTCTGGTCGTGGCGAAAGCCGGGCTGGATTGGAATCCTGATGAATGGGATGGTAATATCTGGGACTCGAGTGATTCTTGTTCCTCGGGTGAGGAGTCTGCCAAGCGCGAGTCTTCTCGCTCCCGCCATGATTGTAAGTCTGCTTCTCGCACCTCTGATGGTGCACCCCGTGATTACGCTCGTTCTTCGAGTGGGATCGATGCCTCTTACACTGATTGTCCCTCTACGAGTACTGATCGGGCTCCTTGTGATGCTCGTCCCGTGGTCTCTGCGCATCCAGTTTTTCGTCGGAAGTTGCAGCAGTCTCCCAATGCTCCGCAGGGTGTTTCTTTAGACTGTTTAGAAGACTTTACTCAACAAGAAATTAGTGATATTTTGCAGCGATTTCGGCAGCGAACTGGTGAGTCCTTGCTCACATGGATGGTGCGCCTTTATGAACTGGGCGCTGCTGGTATTATGTTGGATACTGGCGATTGTTTGAAGTTCTGTTCCTTGAGTTTGGATTCTACTGTGCAGGATCATTTTCGTAACTATAATGGTGGTGGTCAAATTTCTTTACTCCAATTGGCGACTGAGGGTTGTAATCAAAAATATCCTACTGAATCTGACTGGCCTGTGAATGACAAGCCGTGGTATACTTTGCGCGATGCTGCTCAACGTCTCAAAGAGGAGGTGATGAAAACGGCAATTTTTCTGGGTACTGCTGACAGGTTGCTTGATGGTTTGTTGACATCTTCTGTGTGGAACCGTATTATTCGATCTTCCCCTGTTGCCTATAAGCAGGTCATGATGACTTTATTGATTAATCAGACTGGTAATGTGTTATCTACGGTACTGGAGTCGGTACGCCAACTCGGTGAGTTGGGTGAGTGGTTTAAACCTGAACGTCAGTCCCGGCCTGACACTCGTACTCCTGGTGAAAATAAACTTACTAGGCGTGATATCTTTTCTGGTCTTCTGGCTGATGGTGTGCGTAGGGAGGACATTGACGGTGAGACTACCGCTCGTTTGTGGGAGTTGTTTCGCAAACGTGGTTTGGATCGGAAGGAGGGTGCCCGGCGTGTTCGGACCACTGAGTGTGATCGTGGTGGTTCTGACGGTAGCGGTGATGACGACCGCCGTGGGCGCTCTGTTCGTCGTGATGATCGACGTTATGTACGTGATATGTCCCCCCGTCGAGAGAGAGACAGGGAGAGAGAGGGGGAAAGAGAAAGGGGGAGAAATGATTATGTTTACAGCAGACGTAGAGATGATAGGGATCAATCCCCTGAGTTGAGGAGGAGAGAGGATCGTCACAGTTTGGTCGATCGTAACCCGCAGTACAATGTTGAAGACTCGAATCCGTTCCGTACTGGGAATGGATATGAACAGGAGGTACCGATACCTAAGAAACGTGAGAGTCTTTATCCTGATTTATCCTGGTACACAGAATGCAGTAAGAATGACTAGGAAATAGGTCAAGCTCCGGTACACAGATGGGCTCACAGAGATAATAGACCCTATGTAGATATTGATATTTATTGGAGACATCGTAATATCCAAAGGGCCCGAGCATTGGTAGATACAGGAGCGGAGGCCACTCTTATTCATGGAAAATCAAAGAAGTTTACAGGTCAGCCTTTTACAATTACCGGATTAGGTGGAAAAGAAACTCCTGCAGTTCAAACTTTGCTTGAAATGAGAATAGGTAGAATCCCTAGAAAAGAATATTCTGTACTAGTGGTGCCTCTCTTAGAATTCATAATTGGAATTGATATTTTGAAAGGAATGACGTTGCATTTAGATGATGGGTGTTACCAATTTGGAACCACGCATTATATATCGTCCAGGCCTATACGGGTTGGTCGTTTAAGAATGCCCCCCATACAAGTTCCCCAGGCGACAAAAGTGGTTTGTCAGAAGCAGTATCGTATTCCAGGTGGTCATGAGGAGATTAGTACCACTATTCAGGAGTTGGTGGATGCAGGTGTTATAACCCCGGTTACTTCTGCTTGGAATAATCCTGTTTGGCCTGTACGTAAGAGTGATAATTCTTGGCGCATGACTGTTGATTATCGAGAATTGAACAAACACACGCCCTCTTTGACTGTTGCAGTACCGGATGTTATTACCCTAATTGAAAGAATCCAAAAGCATCCAGGTACATGGTATGCGTCCATTGATATTGCTAATGCTTTCTTTTCGATTCCAATTGCCCCTGAGTGTCAGGAACAATTCAGTTTTACGTGGAACGGCGTCAGATGACGTTTAGAAGTCTTCCTCAGGGCTATGTGCATAGTCCTACGATATGTCACCGGCTGGTGGCAGAGCATTTGGCTGAGGTACCGGTTCCTCCCCAAATTCAGATATGTCATTATATTGATGATGTTTTGATCCAAGGTGAAACACGAGAGGAAGTTCAGACACAATTGGACAGGATCATTGAGTGCCTGCGTGGGAAAGGTTGGGAAATCAACCCGGATAAATTGCAAGGTCCGTCCCAGGCTGTAAAATTTTTGGGTATTAATTGGCATGAAGGGCACCGTGAAGTGATCCCTCAGGTTAAACAGAAGATTCTTGATTTTGCAGTTCCGAGGAATAGGAAAGAAGCCCAGAGCTTCATTGGTCTGTTTAGTTTTTGGCGCCAGCATATTCCTCATTTGAGTCAAATATTGGCCCCTTTGTACCGGGTCACGCGTAAAATGAATGCATTTGAATGGGATAAACCGCAGCAAGATGCGTTCAGTCTGGCAAAAGAAGCAATTCAACATGCTCTGGATTTATGGCCTGTACGTGATGGTGACGTGGATTTGAATGTGTCTGTACAGGGCCCTTATGCGAATTGGAGTTTGTGGCAGAAACAAGGCAGGAGTAGAGTACCGTTAGGTTTTTGGACCAAAAAGTTACCTGATGCTGGTGAGCGTTATACACCTTTTGAGAAACAGTTACTTGCTTGTTATTGGGCTCTGGTGGATACCGAGCAATTGACTTTGGGACATGATATAGTTTTGCGTCCTGAAATTCCTATCATGCAGTGGGTTCTGAGTTCGCCGAAAACTCACCGAATTGGACATGCTCAAGAGGCGAGTGTGATTAAATGGAAATGGTATATACAAGACAGGGCACGTGTGGGCCCGAAAGGAGTTGCCTCTTTACATGAGCAGGTGGCGCGAGCGCCGTCGACTGAGACTGAGAGTGAATGTTCCGTACCTTTGGTACAGGAGTCTCCTGTCAAGTGGGGTAAGCCTTTTGATGATTTGTCCGCAGCGGACAGAAACCATGTTTGGTTCACGGATGGTTCAGCGAGGTTCATAGGGACGACACGGCACTGGAAGGCGGTGTCCTATAATCCGATCACACAGAAATTGCTGAGCACAACTGGTGAAGGTAAAAGCAGCCAATTTGCTGAACTTTATGCTGTTTATCAAGTTTTGAAACAAGAGTTACCTGGTACATGTCATATTTTCACCGATTCTTGGTCTACTGCCAATGGACTGGCTGTTTGGTTGCCGACTTGGCATTCCCATAATTGGAAGTTGCATGCCAAAGAATTGTGGGGAAAAGAGTTATGGCAAGAGATTTGGGAGATGCTCCCACAGAGTACTGTTACAATCTTCCATGTGGATGCTCATACCCCGATAGATTCTCTTGACAAATTTTTTCATAACATTGCAAATGAGAAATCTAAAATTGCTGAGGCAGTGGTGGACAGGCAAGATTCTGATATTGCGGGATTGGCGAAATGGGCACACCAGAAGGCAGGACATTTTGGAGAGAAGGCCACTAGCAGGTGGGCTGCTGATCGAGGAATTTATATTCCCCTAGATTTAATTAAAAATGTTATTTTACATTGTCCCGTTTGTCAGCATATCAGACAGCGTAAGGTGCCCCAAATTGTGAAAGGTCATTTACATCGCGGGAAACTGCCCGCTCAAATTTGGCAGATTGATTACATTGGTCCACTTCCTATGAGTAGGAATTGTCAATATGTTTGCACTATTGTTGATACATACAGTGGCCTGCTGGTAGCCCTTCCCTGTAAGCAAGCTACCCAATTGAATACCATTAAAACATTAGAATTGATTATGATGTATTATGGTGTGCCATTCCAAATTCAATCTGATAATGCATCCCATTTTCGTGGAAGATTGGTACAGGAATTCTGTGTGGAAAACAATATTGAATGGATATTCCATATACCCTACTATCCACAGGCCTCGGGTCTTGTGGAGAGGTTGAATGACTTGCTAAAGGATCAGCTGCGTAAGTTAACAGATGACAAGTATAAAAATTGGCGAGACTTTTTGCCCCAAGCAATATTTATTTATTTTTTTTTTTTTTTTTGAAAAACCTTTATTGACATGTCAATCAAGAACAAGTATGGGCCTACAACCCCCCGGGGCCGGCCGCTAAGCAAGCAGAGCAACAAAGATCAAATGTAAACACAGGCAGCACCTCGGGGAGGAGAATCTTCATGCTAATACTGTGAACAGCGCAGGTAGGACACCAGGAGAAAAAAGGTTTTCATTTTACACTGGAACAAGACAGAAGGATCAGGTGCCGAACAATTTCCCAACAGCGATAAAAGGTATGCAGAGTAATAGACGTAAGCAATAAACAGCAATCTATTGGATCAATGGCACAGACACAGGAAATTCAGGATGGGGAAGAATATCATAAACAGTTGCGCCTGCAGTCCCCCGCCCGGAACTCCCAGAAAACACCCCGGAAATTGTGGCACACATGAAACGGCAACGAGTCATAACAAAGGAGGTGTATCACACTGATCCCAGAGAAAGAAAAACAAGAGGAATCAGAGAAGAAAAAGGAGGCCATGGAAAAAGAAGTGAAAGACTAAAGAATCCCCTCCCCCAACCCCCCACCCTGCACCTCTGCAGATGAGTACGCCCCCCCCCCCCAGCAGTGTGCCTGTCGCCCTAGAACCAGACCCGAAATATAGAAGAATAGGGAAAAAGAAGTAGGAAAAGAACCCCACCAGACGGGGGGGTATAGAAAGTGTTAATAAACTGGAGGAGGGCCTTCAAAACATACCCCCGGCTTCTCCCTCCCGCACGGTAAGTTTTCCCCAAAGTAAAC
This sequence comes from Triturus cristatus, assembly GCF_964204655.1. Classification (NCBI taxonomy): domain Eukaryota; kingdom Metazoa; phylum Chordata; class Amphibia; order Caudata; family Salamandridae; genus Triturus; species Triturus cristatus. The sequence goes on from NC_140586.1 coordinate 250,849,467, forward strand.
AATAAACAGCACAAAATCGATCGTAACAAAGAAAGATGGGGAACATTATGCACCTATTATGCTAATAGCTATGCCATGAGAGCACGCAACCCCTGAGCCCGCCCGTCCACTAGATGACCACCCCTGAAGGATCAGTCTTATCCCTGACCACTCTTTGCAATTCTGCCCATGCCTACCCCTCGACCCAGCGCCATGTCCGATGTTCCAAGATAGAGGAGTGTCCAAAACCGACCGAGAAGCGACGCACACAGGTGGGGTGGAAGTCTCTGAGCACCAACACAGTCCGCATCATGGAGGGACGGGCTTCCCAGTGCCGCCCCAGGATCTGCACTGCACTCGAGGTCCAGGAAGGCAGAAGCAGCCAAGGTAGACAATTGTTGCTGGAATTGTCCCCGGGTCGCCGGAGGCTGTGTACGGGACGAGGCCACCACCTCCCACTCAGGTCCAATACCTCCGGGACAGATCAGACCCTCAGCTAGCCGATCACACAGTAGCATATTGTCCGGAGTGTCCAACAATGCGCTCATCTCAGGGGTGGCCGCAACAGTGTCCTCCTGTGCGCAGTGTGGGAAGTCCCTGTGTACCTGAGGACAGGCGGGCCGCCGCTGTCCCAACGCTGATGCCACACCGTCGAGCTTACTCCCCAAGACCCCGACGCCATGAACCAAGGAGGAATGAAGAGCACCAAGGGCCTCGAGGAGGTCGCCGTACCCCAGCACAGCTCTCTGCGATCGCTCCGCCACACTCCCAAAAGTCACACACTCCCAATCCTGCTGCGACCCAGTGGACAGGATGGTAGGCCGCATCGCAACAAGATGGCCGCCAAGTATGCCCGACCCGTATTGAGGCCGGGACCCAGGGACAAGCGCCTCGAGGTCCACGTCGCTGGAGACAGGGTTCCGGGGGCAGGCAAAAAGTTATCCGTTGCGTTGTCACGGGCGACAGTCGTCCCCACCACGGACCAGCTCCCGAGAAAATCCGGGAGCCGCAAGGATCAGGGCGAAATACGGGCGGCGTCCGGGCAGCTCACCATCAAAGGCAGGGGCAATCACCGGAGGATCTGAGAATTGCACCCCCGGGCATGCACTCGGTCCGCTACGCTTGACAGTAGGAACGACCCCGACGAAATGTAGGCCGAGTTTGGCACCGCTCCGGTGGACCGACTCCACCCAGTCACCACAGGCCGCTGTTGTTGGACTGCCACCCGGCCAAGGCGTCCACTCGAGGGCCTGGCTCCAGGGCTGCACGGGCCGCAAAGTTCAAATGCACATTTCTCCGGCGATACCGCAGCCAGAAACCTCGGAGTCACACGATCGGGTGCCACTCTCCTTCAGAAACACAATCGCATAGCACAGGCTGAGGATCTCGTGCAGGATATCCGTGCGGGATGCGGAGGTTCACGGAGCCGGGAGTCTACGCTGCCGTCCCGGTCGCCATCTTGGCTCCTCCTCCCGCCCCAAGCAATATTGATTTTGAATAATCGTCCTTTTCTAAATGCTGAATCTCCACTTATGCGTTTGTTTCCCCCGAATGTTGAGGCTATGCCTAATGAAATCAGAGAGACTGTGATGTATTGGGAAATTACTCCCGGAGCTTTGGCTCCATGTAGAGCGACCCCAGGGTCGGCAGGTTTAGACTTGCATGCCATGGATGACACCGTTTTAAAAAGTAAGGATCGGGTCATCATTGCTACCGGTGTTGGTATTCATATACCACCTGGGAATTTCGGATTAATCGCCCCTAGATCGGGGCTGGCTGTAAAAGGCATTCAGGTGCTTGGAGGAATAATTGACAGTGATTATCAGGGAGAGATTAAGGTGCTCCTGCTGAATAGCAGTGAGGTGGACTTACTGATACACCGTACTGACCGAGTGGCTCAATTACTCATTATGCCTGTTTTCAGTGGTTCATTAATGAAAGGCGCTGCCCCAACTTTGCTAACTGTACGAGGCCAGAAAGGTTTTGGCTCTACGGATAACCCTGGGGCTAGGGTTTGGGTGCAGTCGCCTAAGAATCCCCCTGAACAAGCAGAGGTCATTGCCACCGGTCAGGACAATACCATTTTGGTTATGAGACCAGGGAAAGATAGCTGGGAAGCGGTCCCGGCTGACAAATGTTACTTACGAGAATGATTTATGCCTGTATTTGATTCTCTTTCAGATCATTCTTTGGACTGTTGCTGCAGGATGTGTCGGCGCTGGACTCCTTTTGGGATGGTTCGGCGAGAGAGAAGGGATCCCGTCAACCCGGGATGAACTGAGAACCCGAGTGTTGCGTTCCTTCGCTGCGTGGGATTCATCATCAAACTTTTGGACATCACTAGCTAAGAGGGTGACTGATGCCCCTCACTTCTGTTTGACACCGATGAGATCTGTACATGATATCTTGGCGACCTGTCTGGTTGCTGTCCCTGCCTCATTGGAAACTCTAACTCACATTTTCAACGTTTCAAAGGCTCGCCCCAATGTTCTCCTGGGTGATTTCGCTACCCATGTGTACTGCCCCTCATGTACTGAAGTGCTAGACGAGCAACCCCCCATCCAGTCCCAAATAGTTACTTATAATATCACACAAGGTGACTTATGCTTCTTTCTTACGTGTAATCCTAGTGCGATCTCTGAATGTCTACGCCTAAAACTGAAAGGTGCCACTTCATTTACAGCTCATGAACGGACTTTGTGCTTTCAAAGGACACCGACCACATGTGTTTCAGTTCAGAACAATATGACTTGCAATAGTTTGGTAGTTACCCCCAGTCATTATCGCACGATGTTACTACCTGCCGGATGGCTTTTCTCATGTGGTAATACTTCCTGGCCATATGTCCCTGCAAACATTTCCGGAGGCCCTTGTGCCATTACTAGACTAAGTTTACTGATGTTTTCGTCGCATCCGAATGCCAACTCTCGTGTGATTCGAGATACTGTGATGTTACAGGAGGATTGTGACTCGTCTTTGCATTTATATTCCAAGTCTGAATACCTTAGCTTAGCTATTTCAATTATTGGTGTTCCTGCTTTGGCAGTTTATAATGCCAAATCTATTGGGAAAATGGCCTGCTGGATGGTGAAATCCATTAATCATACTTCTACAGTCCTGTCTGACATGCTATTAGACGCCCAGGGTGAACGTAGGGCCATTTTGCAAAATCGAGCGGCCATTGATTATCATTTGCTTAAACATGGACATGACTGTTCTGATTTCGAGGGTCTCTGTTGTTTTAACTTGTCTGATCATACACAATCCATTCGCGCACATATTGACAAGTTGCGTGACTTAACGGAAGAAGTTAGAAAACACATTGACCAGGGATGGTTTGACTGGCTTTTTAATTGGTTGCCTGATGTACATATGCTACGTCAAACATTAGGAGGTATTCTGATTATTATCGGCATCTTGATTTCTATCTGTTGCTTTATTCAGTGTATTCCTTCACTACTTCAATTCTGCACACTTGGTACTAGACATAGATCAGTTAGTTTTGTTTCATATTATTCTTCCACCGATGTTAGTTCTGTTTAATGAATGTATAATAGACTGAAGTCAAGGGTGAAATGTACTGCTCGATTTTTCCGGCCTTTTCTTATGTTAAAGCATAACTAGTGTGACTTCAGTCTCTTTCCATCCAAGTCTAAGGGTTAGAGTAGTGTATAGAGCCTATTTATTAGGCACTTCGACATGATCCTGTGTTCTTCCCCATAGATCAGGGTTTGCACACATATCCTAGGGGATAGATTCGTTAGTATTAGGGGTAATCTGTTCTGTAGTGAGGGTATTTCATGGAGCCGTGCTGAATTCAGGCCTGGTAGGCCTTAAACGGGAGAGACTCCATCTTTCTTCCTGCTCCGGCAGCTTGGGATGTTTCTAGGTCATAGGCAGTGTTTTAGTTAGGAGGTGTTATTCGCTTGGAGAGAACCGGTTCAGGCCGGCCCTTATCGAAGGATTGTATTTTTCTTCATGTCGAAGACACTACATCAGGCCGGCCGGCTGGGAACGTGTCCTTGGCACGGGGAGGTACAAGAATTTGGTGGGCGGCAGGTTACGGGCTGGAATTTTCCATGAGAAAATGCACCTCTATATTAGTGAAAGTCTGAGGCAGATACTAGCACTTGCTTTTAGTCCGTAGGCGGCACCTGGCCGTTAGCAGTAAAGCTACTACTTATTCCAGGGAAGACAGATGACAAACTTGAAGGTGGAGAAAAACCGAGAGACAGATATTCTTCTAACAGAATAGCCAAAGAGAAGAGAGTAGCCGATGAGGAAGAGGTCCCAGTGACTCGGAGAAAGAGAAGGGAGTAGATCTGCGGAGGTGTGACTTCCAGGCGAAGCCGAGGCGCAGACGAGAAGGGAACCTAGATGACCATTGAGTACAGGCTACATACGACTAAGGTGATGTCGACCCCTTTTTATTAGAGTGTACAACTTAATCTTTCACTTTTCTTTGCAGGTTATATGTCATAGTATAATGTTATGTGGTTACGTATGTAATGAGTAATAAAGTACCCAGTTTGTAGTGAATCAACATGTGCTGCGTGTTCTTGTATAAGAGGGTAGCCTATTCTTCTAGTCAGCTGTGACTTGACATGAACAGATGTTAATCCTGATCAGGTAAGTGGTAACTGAATAAGGGAGAAAGGAGCCCCTCGAACTGGGGAACAGGTTGTGCTCAACTGGCAGTCCTTGTGTGATCTGATACATAGTAACACTGATTCCCTTGTTGTATGTCGTGGTAATTATAGGATGAACTCGTGCTAAGGCTGCCGTCTGGGTAGGAAGTCCTGGGTCCATCTAGGACCGCGAGGCTAAGGCTGCCGTCTGGGCAGGAAGTCCTGGGTCCGTTTGGGACCGCGAGGCTAAGGCTGCCGTCTGGGCAGGAAGTCCTGGGTCCGTTTGGGACCGCGAGGCTGAGGCTGCCGTCTGGGTAGGAAGTCCTGGGTCCGTTTGGGACCGCGAGGCTAAGGCTGCCGTCTGGGCAGGAAGTCCTGGGTCCGTTTGGGACCGCGAGGCTGAGGCTGCCGTCTGGGTAGGAAGTCCTGGGTCCGTTTGGGACCGCGAGGCTAAGGCTGCCGTCTGGGCAGGAAGTCCTGGGTCCGTTTTGGACCGCGAGGCTAAGGCTGCCGTCTGGGTAGGAAGTCCTGGGTCCGTTTGGGACCGCGAGGCTGAGGCTGCCGTCTGGGCAGGAAGTCCTGGGTCCATTTAGGACCGCGAGGCCGCCACTTGTATTATAAGAGGTCTTGGTATATATATAGTAGGAATTCCCTGTCCTTAGGTGGTATATATATATGTGGTTTCTTAGGTGTGAATAGGCCCTAGGGAGGGGGTAACGTTCTGGCTGGGTTAGAGAGGCTCTGTTGAGCGGGTTCTATCTGATCCGAAAACCCAAGCAGAACAGGGAGGAAGACTGTACTCTTGGAGCAGTCTTGGAGGTAGACCAGAGAGGACCGTATGTAGAGGCAGATGTTGACGGTCATCCAGCTACCTTTTTGGTTGATACTGGTGCTACCCGTTCTACTGTGAGATCTGCAGTAGTTCCCAACCTCACCTTCTCGGGACAATCAATTCAAGTCGTAAGAGTGGCGAATAAGAAAATGACTAATCCTTTTGACTGCGGCAATACCTGTGAGTTAGGAACCTTTAGCAATAGACACCAATTTGTGGTGTGCGATTCAAGTCCAGTCTGTTTGTTGGGTCGTGATCTTTTGTGCAAATTGAACTGCACCATCTATTGCACACCCAAGGGAGTGGAGCTACAGACTAACGATGATGATGCCGCATTTAAAGTAGTGAATCAGAATTTATGTACGGAGGTGTTTCCTATGTTAACAGTTGGAGAACTCCCCCCCTCGACCTGAGAGACATCGACCTAGGGTTCCTTGTTAAAATTTCTGCAGCGGAACCCAGTCTTATCACTAGCATATGTTTCCAGTAAAAGAAGCTGACAGGTTAGGATAAAGATGGGCCAGTCTTAATGTTACATCTGATTGAACTGTCACACTGCCCATACAGAAAGACCCTGAAAAGCAACTAGATTTCACTAAGGGTAACCTTGGCTCACCTTTAGCAGCTTGATCTAAATAGGAAGGTACCCTCAAAGAATATGTGTAAGTGGTTGCAAGAAACTAACCAACCAAACAGCAAATGTTTTTAGAAAAAGATAAACATTTAGTGTGAAAATTTGTAAAACGAAACACTGAGAAAACAGATGAGGGGAGAAAAAACGTCATAAGAATGCAAAGTGGCTGACCCATGAATGCATGCATGGGCTGAAGCAGCAGCTCTGTTCTATTAAAAAATGTTACCTTTGCAGTTACAAAAAATTCGGAAATAAGACTATATGAAGCCGGGCCAAAATGGAGACTGAATCCATTGAGTGCCCTTAGGGTATTGGATAGGCGATGTGTGAGTCCTCGATAAAAAATAGCAATCATAGCTCAGAACAGATCTAAGTTGCAATGAAAGGCTGACCCATGAGTTCACAAAGTCATCGTGGATCTGATGGTCCTGTTTAGTCAGACATGATACCTTCAGACCTTTGAGAATTTCAGACGAATTGAACAGGACAAAGTCCAAGGCGATATTTGGCAAGGGCTCTACGAAATGATGTAGGCTCTGCAGGAAGCCTCAATGAACTCCTTTTGCAACTTTGAGGAGCGCCAAGTAGGACAAGATTGTGCTACTAGCCAACAAGGTTACACGCTTATCCAATGTATGGCATTGGTCCAAGCCATAATACTCACAAATGTACAGCTTCTGTCCTCCCCAAAGGCAGTGTGCCCTGAAAAGGAAGAGGTATGGGCAACATCCAAGAGAGCTCTGTCTCAGAAAACTCCAAGATGAGACCCAGTATCCTATGTCATCTTGAATGAAGTTGTTAGGGAGTGTCTCTCCACAGAAAACAAGTCTAGAATGCCTTACAGTACCTGCAGTTAATCATGATTAATCCACACTGTCATAGCCCTCCTTTGTTGTAGAACCTTACAACTCATACACACGTTCCTGAGCAGATTCCAACAATTGGTAATACCTCCCTCTAGTAGAAGAACTTCCCACTTCATGCACACAGGCTGGTACCAAGCAGCAAACAACTTTCCTCAGAAGATGCAGACTTCTCCGTCTAAGGGATAAGCTGGGAAACAATGTCCTGCAGGTCTGGAAGTAATTCCTTGGAGAAATACTCCAACCCATAATTTGAAAAAGCCTTTGAAGATTTCCTGGCAGCACAGGTTTATCTTTATAGCAAGCAGGTAAGTCTTCCTCTCTTTCCTTCAAGCTCACCGAATAAGTGATCCAACCAGTAGTTTTTATTAGGTAGATATAACTTGGCAACTGTGGGGAATCTTAACTCAGTCCTCACCTAGTTCCCACAGTGTGTGATATTTTGTGACATTTGCTTTCTACAAATTAAAGTACTAGTGAGAGGTTCAGGGAAAATTAAAAAATGCCTGATTCATTCTACAGGTAGCAAGAATTGTTGGTGAAATATAATGAACACTTTCTGCTAGTGCAAACCGGTCACTCCTTTTTAGGTCTCGACTGATCCAGCGCATGCGCTGGTCTGGCCGAGACATTTTGTATGCGGGTTTTCCAAGTGCTGCCTGTGGCCTAAAGCTTGAGTGCACGTGAGCGTGCACGCACGCAGCCGCCGTGTGTCTTGCCTTGCTCGATCGCGTCCGTGATCACTTTAACTATTCAAATGCAGCGCACGCACCCCTGCTTTCACTTTTGCCGTGTCTGCGATCACTTTAACTACTTCAAATGCAGCGCGCGCAAAGCACCTTGTTTTTCCTGCACGGCGTTCCGTACCGAAGAAGCCTCCTGGACAAAGGATGCCTCACAGGTTCGCTAGAGCAAATAAACGCCTCTCATGTTAGTGCGCTGCTCGCATCAGTGGGAAATTAGATTCAGTCCGCCTCGCAGCTGCGCGCTTCTTCTGTTTACCCTCGCTCCTTCTGTTTACTCTTGCTCCCTAGACTAGCTCTGTTTGTTGGGCATTGCTCTTGCCGGAAGTCCTCCCTGAATCCTGGATGGGTGCTGGAGTACACCCAGAGTTCACGTTTTATTTGAAAGCGTTCCGTCGCAGCTCTTTTGATTAAAGTCTCTAGCTGGGAAGGAGGTTGGCGAGAGGTAAGCGTTTTCATTGACATTTGTGCGAGCTGATGCCCGTGACATTGAAGCACACGTGAGCCTCAGGTCTATTTTCACACATTTTCACGCTACGTGCACAAGGCAGGCCGCGCTCCCACCGTGATACCCATTCTACAAATCATTACTTTTCAAACAGAGAAGAGGCGGTAACCCCCGAGGCGCGTGCATCCCTGTGTGATCGTGGACAAGACTAGAGCGGCGCTGTACACCTCAGTTTCATTTTCGGCCCTGGCCATTGATTTGAACCAGGTCTGGATCCTGCGTGAGTGGCTACCTCGACCTTAGGGTTCAGGGAGCTGGCCAAATGAACCACTAAAATACCGCTTTATTTGCATGACTTTAAGGCTCAACAGAAAAAGACTCCTCTGTGCTGAAATATGACTGCCGGTTTGGGGGACTCCTACCCATGGTACACGGACTATGGCATTTTATGCTTTTTTCTGCAATGGACTTCTTAATTCTGTCTGCCTCTCTCTACAACCCCCTCCACCCAGAACCCCCCCGGCTCGTGGTCCTCTCTGCCATTCTTCACTCTTTCTTTCCGTTTCTTGCTCTCTATCGCCCACTGTTTTCCAGTTTTCCGATTGTTTCTTCCTTTCTCTCCTTCTACTCTTTGTTTCTGGGTCTTTCCTGCCGCGCCGTGTTTCTGCTCCCCTCGGTTCCGCTCTGTGTGTGTGTCCCTCTCTCCACCAAACTCGTTCCTTGCTCCCCTTATTGCCATCTCTCAACCCCTGACTTCTCTCCTCTACCCTTGCCCCTCTCCTGTCCCATTGTCCCCTCTCCCTTCTCTGAATCCACTTCCCTTCGCTCCCTCCCCCATCTTTCCTATTCTCATCTTTACTCCTAATGTAAATTGATAAAAAGCGCATTATTGATCTAATTTGAGGCTCCTGGTCCCACCGGTTTCTGCTTCTTAACACATTTCTCCTCCTTGCCCTGGTGGGTGTACTTTGAGGGGTCAGGGGTCTCGCCCTGCAGACCCACGCATGCTAGGAGGGGCATAAGGCGGTCAGTGGGGTGGGGGCATCTGGTGGGAGCTCCTGCCTCCCTCTACTCCAGTCCTGCTGAGGATGGAGACAGTTTCTACCAGACATACCCTCTCATTACTGACATCCTAGTTGTTCGTGTGGACTATTTAAACATTTTGAGGAATCCTATCTCCCGAACTCCAAGGGCTGGCGAACAGTGGCCCACTGTGCGCACCGTACAATGTTAACCATTTACTCCCATGCAGGAGAGGACGTCCTGACAATAACATGACCACGCTTGTTTTAGTTGGTTCTGCCCCAAGCTTCTGTACATATACTGGTCACGTGCACATCGTCCCTTTGGCAGGCTGCTCCTTGCATGCATATTGCTTCATTAGTCCCAGCCCTTCTATCCCATTCTTTTTCATACTGGCTGAAATGGCCTCGCCCTAATAGAAAGCTCCAGAATGTCCAGAGGTCATGCACAGGTTACTGTACCCGTGTGTTGTACAAAGTAGGTATATTCCTACAAGTATCTTCCTGTGTTCTGTAAAGAATGTTGTCATCACTTACCAGTAATAGTCATTTCTCCTAAACTTACGCGCCAAAACCCCAATCATTACTACTAGGATCAACTCCTCCTCACTGAGGCAGGACTCTCCAAGAAATGCAGAAAATGAAAGCCCTGCCGCCCCCATCCTCACCCCCCCACCCGAACTGGTGAGAGAATTGTTAATGGAAAATATATCAGAAAGCTTCATGAAAAGGTACATATAAGGAACAATAATATCAAGAGTTTTATATAGCTCTTTATAACAGCCAACTCACGTTTTTCACTACCCTATGTTATATAACTGTTGCCCAATTCATGGTTCTTAATTCACCCACCTCAGACGAATTCGAGCCATGATTCGAAACTCATAACCTCAAAAAACTGCATTTCTTAGAAGCAAGCATTAGCGGGTATTACACAAAAGAAATTAAAATAGTTATACATTTTTCAACAAATCATTGATCATAACACTGCTACTGGTCCGTTTGCTTCCTGCATATCGTGATTCTTGCCCATCCAATTTCTGCTTTCACTTTGTTTCTATTTATTTATTTTTCAATTATTCCAGTGTTGCCCCAGCAGCATCACACTGCTTCCAGGGAGGTTGCTTCTATTGCTTTGCACAACACTGTGCATACATTTTTTCTATTTACCCTTCTAAAATGTCCATTCACCATATTGGAATGGTGCACAAAAGTTTCAAAGAATATGTCACAACAACTGCCACTGCATCACGCAGCAACAAACACATATGCACAGAAGGTCAACAATTTTGCAATGCTTTTTTATTAATAAATAGCATTGTGGGATGGCCACCAGGGTGTGTGCATACATGATCCTATGTTGTGACTTACCAGTACCAATTTGTATTTAATTTATTTTCTAATGCCAATACAAACATGCTCTTGCAAAGCTAACAGCTTTAAAAGGTGAGTACTACAATTGTTGTTTATATTGTGCAACATGCTGCCTCATTCCTTGCTTTTAACAATTTCCAGGCAACAATAAAAATGTCAAGATACCTGTAGTGATTAATGGTCCTCAGGTGTATCATTCCATTTTCTTTAAAGTGATTCCATTAAAATGTTCAAGGGACTATTTTGCCAGTGAAAAGTACACTCTGTCATCACAGGATCATTTTAATTTCTTTTTCTTGTATATGCAACCAATAAGAAACCAATCCTTTTTTGGTAAATTGTCTGGCTTTAATGTGCTAAAATGTATTTGTAAATGCCTGTGATTAGATGCATCATTACATCAATCCTTTTACTCATTCATCCATGCATGTATCCATCTATCTTTTCAATCACCCGCAATCCACCATTTCACTCACACATCTATCCATCCATCCATCTACCTTTCACTCAGCCATCCACCCTTTCACTCAGCCTTCCATCCAATCACTCATCCACCCGTCCAACCTTTCATCCAGCCATCCATCTGTCCTCCCTTTTACTCATTCATTCAATCTTTCACTCATCCATCCTTACACCCATCCTTTCACTCACTCATCCAGCCATCTATCATCCATTTATCAACCCATTCAACACGTCCATCCATCCAGCCTTTCGCCCATACATCCAGCAACTCTTTCACTCTCATCATCCAACCTTTCATTCATTAATCCATCCAATCAACACCACATAATTCAACACTAAACCACATAATTCAACTCAACACAATTACACTACACGCCACATACATCCATTCCACACCATAGAATTCCACATCATGCCACACAATTCAGAAGGACACCACATAATTGAGTCATCAAGCATAGCCAATAGGTCTCGCCTTTAGGACCTTTTAAGTGTTTAACCATGCAACAGTTGATGTTGTTGCACCAAGGATATTGTGCTGCATAACTAAATACTTATAAGGTCCCAAAAGCGAGACCTATTGGCTATGCCAATGCTTGTTGGATCTGCTTCTCATCTCCTTTTTTTTTTGTCCTAGCCTCCATTTGATCTCTGGAAGATGGCTACAGCTGAGCCACGAGTATAAGTTAAGGAGAGTTCTCATCTGCCCAGGATAGATAATTGACCTTAATTAGCCTGTGCTCTGCAGATGATGCTGTTCTGCTCTTATGCAACCCGAATGGCCTCAGAAGGCTCACAGACAACTTTGTTAAGTTTATGGACAATTTGGACATTGAGACTAACATCACCAAAAGATACTACACGGATCGCGATCCACAAAGGTGTATAATTAGACCTATTTCAATCAAGCAGAAGCACATCATGAAGGTCAATTATTTCCCATATTTAGGGGTGACATTTGACTCATGCAGTACTTGGCTACCTTGAATTTCCATCAGATGCCGCCTCTTTAACCAGTCTGTTGGGGCTCAGTTCAACTTTGTAACGAACATTAGGAGTACCCCTGCTTTGCCTTTACTTGAAATCTACAAGCTTAATTGCTTGCCAGTTATTTCAAAATGTTTTTATTGAATTTATATCCATACAAGAACAAAAAAACATGGCTACCACAGATAGTACAGTGTACTGGCTGAGTGTTACAGTCGTCTGCTAGGTATACACAGCTTGTTCACAAGTACTCAGCCCCACAATTGTCTATGCTACAGCATCCCATCAACCAAAATTGATGTCATGTAAAATATTTTATCACAATCTGACTTGGTGTGGAACCCATTCTCGGAAGTACTAGTGTGTTCCGCCCAGACTGTTAACCCTAAGCTGGGCGTGCCAGGATAAGAGAACTTCAGCATGAACACGTGACAAAGGATGAGAAAGATAAAAAAAAAAAACACAAAGAGAAAGTAACAAAAGTGTGTAAACCAAACAGGTGTATCATGGTGAACAAGCTCCAAGTCGGGCTCCAAGTTGGGGGGGGAGATGGCCAGACACGGGCCAGGGCGCAAACCTTCTTGTTATGTATATGCCCCAGGACCTCACTTTTTCAATTAGATGTGGAACAGGGTAAGAGCCCGCAGCAGAGGGCTACACGCAAATAGGGGCAGTCCCTCAGACAAGTAGGCCACCAAGGGGGACCAGATGTATTCATACCCCTTCCTAGTGTCCTCAGTGATGTCCGTCAAACGCTCGAGCGATAATGCTCTCCATAGCCTGGTGTGCCACTGTGTTATAGAGGGAGCCTCTGCCTTTTTCCAGGCTGCTGCGATAGCCATCTTAGCGGCTCCTAGGCATAGCCACATGATGGAGCGGTCTCCGTATGTTTGCCTCTTCAAAATCGGATCCCGCAGTCCCAAGAGGCTATGTTCCATGGTGCCCAGGATCGTGTAGCCTAGGATCCCTTTTATTTGTGAGAGTATTTCTTTCCAGAAGGCTGGATGGAGGGGCAGTCCCACCAGATGTGCCTGAAGTCTCCTAACAGTCGCACCTTCGCCTGCACCTATCCAATATTCTGGGGGTATAGGTACCAATCATACAATATTGAATAATGTGCTTCTCAGAGGTGCATAGAGCGATTATGTTGTGAGACGTCCTTATACAAGCGGACCCACGGCCTCTCCGCTACTTGTCTAAGGATGGCCACCTCCCAGAATGCCCTGTGCCGCGGAGTTGACTGAGGACTCAGATCTACAATTAGAGAGTATAAAAAGGAGATGGTCGCCTTGGAGGCCGGCCCTGATTGCGCAAATTTCTCGATTGGTAGCCAGTCCCTGGTAGCGGCCAGCCGCACCAGGGGTTGCTGCACCCAGTGTTTAAGCTACGTGTACTGGAATCTCTCTGCGAACTGCAGGCTGAAGGCTTTGGCGTGCCCCTCAAATGAGAGGAGTTCCCCATTGTCGAATAAATGTGAGATCATAAGGCAGCCCCTCTGTCTCCAATGCGAGAACGGACCCTCGTGTAGTGCTGATGGAAAGTCTGGATTAAAGTATATGGGGGTGTAGGGAGAGGGGACGGTTGTCAGGGAGAGTGTTTTTATGAATAGATCCCAGACCCTAAGAGTGATGGCCGTGGAGGTGCTTAAGTATGCGTTGGGGGCCGGTGTTGCTTCCTTAACCACAGGAGATCCCATATGGTCCTACCCGTAATCTGAAAATCCATGTGGAGCCAGCGCTTTTCGGACTCTCAAAGGGACCACTCTGTCATCACCCGGAGCTGGGCCGCCAGATAGTAGGCCCAGAAATCCGTAACGGCGAGGCCACCCCTCGTTTGCGGTCTGGTCAGGACTCGATTAGAAAGACGGGCTGTTTGGCCCTGCCAAATACATTTCGTAAGCATCTGTTTGAGTTCTAGAAACAGGTCCCTTCCCACATGGATCGGAAGTCCCTAGAAGAGGCAGAGGAGGCGCGGTAGGATATTAATCTTTACTGCATTTATTCTCCCAATCCAGGAGGTGTAGGTAGTTTTCCAGCGTACCATATTGGCCTTGATTTGGTGGAGCAAAGGTGGGTAATTGGCCCTGTATAGATTGGCGAATTTTGGAGTAAGCTTGACCCCTAAGTACGATCTCCTTGGCCGAGCGACAGAAGAGGGAAGTCTCCTTTATTTGATCCACCACTACCCCCGGTAATGTGAGATTGAGCCGAAACGACTTTGACGGGTTCACCTTAAATCCCAAAACTGTTTCAAAGCTATCAAGCTCTGGTTGGATCGCTGGGAGCAAGTTCAAGGGATTTGTGACAGGGAGGAGGACATCGTCGGCAAAGAGAGATTTTGTGGTCGTCCGGACCAAAGGTGACCCCTTTTATGTTGGGGTTCATTTTGATCCGAATAGCATGGGGACAGAGGGCAGCCCTGCCTGGTCCCCCACGAGAGCGTAAAGGCATCTAAGGCTGTCCCATTCACTAGCACTCTCGATCTGGAAAGGTGGTAATTGGCCTGTATCATACCAATAAACGTTTCGCTGAAGCCGAAGCGTCTCAAGGATCGCAAGAGAAAGGCCTAATCTGCCCGATCAAAGGCCTTCTCTGCGCCCAGTGAGAGGAGGGCCATGGAATGTTCTTCTTCTGGACCTTCTCCAGTATGTGAATTATTCTCCGCAAATTGTCATGGGTTTGCCTACCCTTTATGAAACCCGACTGGTCCGGGTCAATCAATCCACTTTATTCGATTAATTAAAATCATAAAAGTACAAAAACACCAAATACATACACAAACACAACATATACAACAATAAAATAAAAATATTGTGTACAACCACATTAACATATCTCTTACAACAGCTAATTTCATAGCGATAAAAGAAAAGTTTCATTAAAAATATAAGATTATTATAATATTTCCCTAATCCATACAATAGCAGCAATAGAACTAGTAATGTTAAAAATACTCCTCAGGGCAATCAGCTTTTGCAAATAAAGTTATTCAGTTCATAAAGGTACGTTAGGCTATACTATTTTATTATTTGCGTTTATTTTAATTTTTTTTATTATTTTTCCCCTAATCCTAACAGCAGCAACTAAAAAGGAAGCAATATTAAAAATATTCCACGTATTACTTAACATTTGCAAATAAAGTAATGCAGGTCTGGCCTGTAGGAAACCCTTTCTATTTAATAAAGGGACCAAAAACTTTCTCCGACTGTCAGTATAGAGTTCGCAGAACAACATAAAATGTGAAGTGTCTTGTGTAGAATAGTTATCACAAGAACACAGTCCTGCTTCCTCTGGTTTACACCACCCCGCATAGTCACCCAATATAAAATGAATCAAGTTGAAACTGAACCTAGTCAGAAGCCAACGATGGAACTGTTTGGTAATTAAAAATGTCGTTCTTACCAAAAAGTGAGCCCTAACTAAGGGTTTCTGTAACTCATGTTCTTCCCCTTCCATCGTCAACATATTAATGAAATTCTTTTTAACCCATTTCAAATCTTCCTTCTTGATCCTCTCAGGGAATTCAAATAATTCCTGCCGCCCTATTATGAATAACATAGATCTAAGATATACCAACCACTTGATGTTACATGCTTTATCCAATTTGACACAGTCCCGCAATATCCGATGATTCAAGGTTAGTTCTGGATTAAGCCATACTTTGAGCCAGCAAAGTAACGGTGCTGTACTCAGACTATCAGAGACATAACCCAATCCCAATTCCTGGTGTATGGCAAAGGTTGGGGTAGATTGTGGTACTGAGAGGAGATTGCGCAAAAATCTATTTTCAACTATCTGTAACCCTGCCTGTTGGTTAAATCCCCATATGGATGAACCGTAGGCCGCAACAGCCAGACACTTGGATCTATATATCTTAATAATGGCCTCCACGGGTCTAGCCCCCAAACGCTGTGCAAACCCTAGTATAGCAGAAGTAGATCAAATAACTGCATTTTAAATTTTTTTTTGTTGGGTTACCCAAGAACTTCTTTCGTCAAATACTACCCCTAAGTATGTAAAAGAGGGTACAGTAGACACTAACCCCTTGTTGCAGTAAAAAGTTTTAGCTTTGGTAACTCTATGACCAGTTGTCAAGATATGTGATTTCTCAATGTTTACTACCAGGTCCAGAGACAGCATATAGGCTCCAAACGCATCCAAAAGTCGCTGTAGGCCTACCGCAATCCGTGCCAGCAGTACAGCGTCATCCGCGTATAGGAGAACCGGAATTAAACAGTCTCCTACACGCGGAATATCCAAGCTCGCCTCCACTAAAGTTTTATCCAGGGCGTTAATATATAATGTATAAAGCAGGGGCGCCAATATGCACCCCTGACGTACGCCTCTCCTAGATTTAAAAGACTTTGAGCACTTGCCATCCTGTGAGAGCCTAGTTGATGCAGTGAGGTCACGATGGAGATCAGCCAAGAAGTAGACCAAACCCGGATCCAAGCCCATTTCCAACAGAATACTCCACAGCTTCGACCTGTTAACCAGGTCGAAAGCTGAGGACAGGTCCATAAAAGCCATCTTCAACTAACCCTCTGTCGCCATAGTGTATTTGCTAATTAGTAAGTAGAGATTAAGACATTGGTCCATAGTGCTTCGTCCTTGTCGAAAGCCATACTGTAAATTGGATATTATCTTATTATCATTGGCCCATTCTGTAATCTTTTCTAATATCACTTTACCTAATATTTTAACCACCAAATCAATCAAAGATATCGGTCTGTAACACCTCGGTTCGCCTCTCTGGCCCTTTTTAAAAACTGGAATGATAATCGAGTGAGACCAAGATGAAGGAAAACCCAATCATTCCCACAGCATTAAAAACATTTACTAATATCTTTGCCCAAAATTTGGGATTATACTTATAAATATCTGCTGGGACATGGTCTGGGCCGGGTGCTTTATTACTGGAAGTGTTTTTTATTGCTTTCTCAATATCCTTCTCATTAAAAACGAGAGGTGCTGTGCCCTGCTGGAGTGGTAGTTTAGAATAAATATCAAATAACTCTTCAGACCCATATATTTCCTCAAAATGGGGCAGCCACTGTGCTTCTGTAACATTACTTTCCTGATTATCATTTTCCAGACCTGAAAAAAGTGGGGTATTAACAATAGACCAGAATCTGGAGCTGTCCTTTAGAATATCGACAGATAGGAGAGCATTCCAGGCCTCTGCCTTAATCTCCAATTTCCGCCAGTGAACTGCTATCTTATATTGTTTTCGTAGCCTCGCTATCAAAGCCCTATCTCGAGGAGAACTTTTCAAAGCTAAGACTAAAGCACGGTGGGCTTGTGAACAATTTTCATCAAACCATTTTTCTTTCAGTTTAGTTTTCATTTTATTTTGAATGGTCAGATCTGCTGCTATCTGTCTACAAATACCATCAAAAGCCCCAAGAACCACATCCTTGGGGTTTGAGGAATCAGCACATATTGTGATGTACCCACTAGTTTTTTAACATAAATCAGTAAAAAAGGTGACGGGCAACACACTGGACCACTTCAGCCTCCTCCCTTGATCACAAGTTACCATCTAATAGCTCCCGAATTTTCCCCACCATTTCCTAAAAACCCACAGCTTTTATCCAATTCCAATATAACAGGATTATGATCGCTAAAAGACGATATTATAGCATTATAAAATACTACCTTATCAAGCAATTTTGGAGACAAAAAAATATAAACGATGATAGTATCTCTGGCCTTAAATTTGAAAGTAGGACAACGATCAGCATGATGAATAAAAACAGGTTCAAAAAGATCGGCTTCAGACAAAAGAGCCTCTAGACCTTCCCCCTGGGGCGAGTGCTCAAAATGAGGGCTCTCTGAATTAGTGTAGGCCAAATGGTCGTCAATAAAGCAATGCCGATCACACAAATGTATATTAAAATCACCCATAAGTACTATATGGTAAAAAGTGGATTGATTCATCCTATAATCTTCTAAAAAAGAGTTCAATTTATTCAGGTGTTGATTTATAAAATCACTATCCCCTGAATTATAAAAATTAATAAGTAATAGCTTAGGGTTATTTGGGCGACTTACTTCTAGTATCATGACATTAAATAGTCAACCTCAAGTCTTCTTAAAGTTCCCTTTAGCCTATGGGAAAGAAGGAGCATCAATCCACCCTTTGCTCTACCAGCCGACGACGGATGGGCGGGTAGGGAATAGGATCTAAACCCCTCCAACCAAAAGCTATCCCCCCTATCCCATGTTTCTTGGAGAGCAATTATATCATACAGTTTTATAGAATTCAACCAAAGTGGATCATCCCTTTTAGATCTTAGGCCTGCAATATTCCAACTAATAATTCTGCAGCTTAGGGGAGTTTCTGCTCTTATGTCATCTAAGCCTTGATTTATTTGAGACAAATCTACGCTATCAGCCCCTGTCTCCACCAGTCAATCATTCAGATCCATCTGGGTAAGTGGGAGAAATCTATTTGTAACAAGCAAACCTCCCTCCTTAGGCCTTGGTAATAGAGCTGTCACTTTTGGGAGTATTGCTCAACCCTCTCTAACCTTACCAGGGTGGGTTCCACTACCATTGCTATGAGGGAGTCCCAGGCCAAAATTATCCCCACTAACCCTCTCAAGAACTCGCGGTACCTTGGTTGGAGGATAAAAATAGCCCAATGGTACGGCCCTAATGTCTCCCCCATATAATTCTGTAGCATCCCAAAACAACCTCTCGACTATGTCCCGATTGTTGAAGTTAACTATGATACAGTCACCTGGTACACATTTAGGGCCATTACACACCCATGCAACCCGCCTGGACATTATTATGTGGGCTGATATCCCAGATTGTCCAGAGGAATGATGCTCACACCAATTTTTTGTCTTACGCAGTAAAGCCTCTGTTGATTCAATATCATAAGTACTTAGAGGGGGGACCCCTACAAGAATTGTAACCAAGGGGGTAGCATCTGGGGGTAAATTAATTCTACATGTATTCTGGCTTTTTTTTCTCCTGCGAAACAGCATTCTTGTTAATTGCCACATTCGAGCCTAAATCTGTAAGATCAACAGAACTTTTATCTACGTGGGGCAAATGCCCTCCCTCTTCAGCTCGACCTTGGGACCCCACAAGTCTATCGACAATCTTAGATTTTACCTCACCCGAGACTGCAGGTTGATGTATACCTAGATGTTTCCCTTGGGAATCTAAAGTAATCTCTAATCGAGGGGTAGGTAATAGGCTCGACTTAACTTTAACTTGTGGAGTACATTTAGTAACCCTTCTAAAGGAATCCATCATAGAATCCAAGCGCTCACATTTTTTCTTCAGGTCAGCGACACACACATTCATGGTATCAATAACATCTTTGGCAATATTAATCAGTATGGATTCAAACCGAGCAGAAAATATCTCTTCCACCAGATTCCGCAACATTAATTCAATGTTCTCATCCAACACTGAATCAATCTTAGATTGACAGTTTTTGGAACCCTTCTGCTTTTTGTTAGTTTTTCTAGATGAACGCCGTTCCCACTGGGACCTTACAATTGGACCATTAGATAACTTTTCCCCATCCAAAATGGAAACTTGCGGTATTATGTCCCCTCCTCCTGTCACAACACTGTCAGGGGTCTGAGTTTCGGGCACAATTTTCGGTCCATTGATCAGCACCACTGGATCCAGAGGTATGGGAATATTTGGTAGGGGATCATTTTCCACAATACCTTCACCTTCGTTATTACTTAGACCCAAACCCAATTCTCTTTCGGCATTTGCTATCTCATTATTCAGTACTCCCACAGCCGAGGGAAAGTTTGAGATTATATATATATATATTTTTTTTTTAACAAACAAGATCTTTATTGTTATTGTTAGCCCTACAGCTCATCCACTGCCTACATCCCTTCGGGCCGGCAGGGCCAAAGTACCAGTGCTAGGTGGTATGTGGGGGGAGGCAAAATACACAGCAAGCCGCCTACAACCCCATGAGGGACCGGCCGCGTCAGGGGGGCAGCGGTAACAACACAAGGTGACTTAGATCTCGTTTTTTTGTTATTTTTTCCTTTTGAAACAAATATATAACAGAGAAAGAACTAGGGAAGGGAAACCACTATCATCGAAGTGTGTGCTAGGGGACGTGCGCCGTGACAGACCGTGTTAGCATACGCGCAGGGATGGAGGCTGGGGGTGGACCGGGGACGTCGTTGCTCATGCGATCACGTTGCGTCTACTATGGTGGGCCTATTCTCCGCCACAGTGCTAGGGGCGCACCTGGTCAGTGCGAAGGATAAACGTAATCCATTAGGTGTTGTGGTCAGAGTATCAGAGTCCGTGGGAGCTATTACCTTCCGAAACGGGATTTAAGGGAGGAGGGGGGTGGCCCGTGGAAGTATGAGGTTATAGATGGTGACTTTCTTGGTACTTTTGCTTTTGCTCCCTCCTGATTTCCAAGGAATTTTCGCTTACCCATGGTTTAGAAGTTAGAGAGGTAGCCCAGCCCAGCCTCTTTCAGGCTCTGACAGGCGCAGATGGGCCCGCCCTTGGCCCGGGCTTCGCCCGGGCATGCCCGCGCGTGTCCCGTGCTGCGGTTGACCTGCTCAGCTGATAAGCGCCTCCAGCAAGCGACTCCCACTGCCTGCTGGGGATGGTAGTTTAGCCCTTCAGCCCTTCAGCCGTCACCCTCGGGGTTAGAATAGTAATGACACACTGAGCGCTAGGGCCGTTCCCCTCACGGCGATGTCAGGAACCAAAAAAGAGTGTGGAGCAGAAGTCCGTTCCCCCGTTCAGCTGTGCGCGCATCCCGTGCTGCGGGTGACCTGCTCAGCTGATAAGCGCCTCTGGGCGCAGCGATGACGCCCCCAGCAAGCGACTCCCACTGCCTGCCGGAGATGGTAGTTCAGCCCTTCAGCCCTTCAGCCCTTCAGCCGTCACCCTCTGGGTTAGAATAGCAATGACACACTGAGCACTAGGGCCGTTCCCCTCACGGCGATGTCAGGAACCAACAAAGAGTGTGGAGCAGAAGTCCGTTCCCCGTTCAGCTGTGCGCGCGTCCCGTGCTGCGGGTGACCTGCTCAGCTGATAAGCGCCTCTGGGCGCAGCGATGACGCCCCCAGCAAGCGACTCCCACTGCCTGCTGGGGATGGTAGTTCAGCCCTTCAGCCGTCACCCTCGGGGTTAGAATAGCAATGACACACTGAGCGCTAGGGCCGTTCCCCTCACGGCGATGTCAGGAACCAACAAAGAGTGTGGAGCAGAAGTCCGTTCCCCGTTAAGCTGTGCACACGTCCCGGGTCAATTAAGGCAGGAAAGAGGTTTTCAAGGCGAGTGGCCAAAATCTTAGAATACTATTTGGCATCCAAATTCAATAGTGCGATGGGCCTGTAGGAGGCACACTCTCTAGGGTCCTTCCCTGGCTTTGGGATTACCGTTACTAAAGCTTCTCCCATGGTTCCCGTTACCTGTTGGCGGCTGACACCAACTGGGGCGCTAGTTCAGGAGCGAACATCCGATTGAAGTGGGCTGTAAGTCTATCTGGGCCGGGGGCCTTCTGCAACTTCAAGGTGTCTCATGCTTTCTGAACTTCATCCCCCGTAGAGGGCCTACTAAGTTCCACATTAGTGTGTGCAGACACCTGAGGGAGATTAAGTGACGCTAGATAGGTTTCTTGGGCAGAGACAGCCACTGGCTCCGTGGTATAAATGTTACGGTAGAACTCCCCAAAAGCGTTCACCTTACCCTCCTCGTCTGTATGGGAAACTCCGGAACCGTCAATTATCTGTTTAATATAGTCTTTTTCTTGCTTAGCCCGGAGTTTCTGTGCCAGTAGGGTACCTATCTTGTTGCTGCTTTCATAGCCTCTTGCTTATAACCTCAGGATGGATTTCACTGCCCTTTTGGTGTATATGACCTTAAGTGTACCCTTAAGGGAGGTGACATTGCGGAGTGTTTGAGTCGAGGGTGATTCTTGGTGGCTTTTTTCTCTGTCTGTAGTGCCTCTTCTAAGAGGAGACACTCCCCCTTCTGCTGGTTTCTAAGTGTGGCGGCTAACTCAATACATTTGCCCCTAATAACCGCCTTAAAAGCATCCCAATTGGCTGCAAAGGATGTGCTGGTGGGGTCGTTTTCAGTAAAGTACTCTGCGATTGCCCTTCTTAATTCATCCCTGAGAAGTCTATCACTGCAGAGAAAATTAGGGAAGTACCATCTCCTATGTGGTGTATGTGGGTTAGGCCAATTAAGTACCAGCTCCAACGCAGCATGATCAGTGATGCAAATCACGTGAAACTTCGCATCCGCCACAGAGAAGAGCAGGGATTGGCTGAGGTAGACATAAGGTCCTGTGTGAGTGCGAGAAAAAGGAGTAGTCCCTGGAAGTAGGATGGGATTCCCTCCAAGCATCTAGTAAACCCACACGCTACAGGGAGAATTTGAGATTTTTGCTGAATGTCCCACCGGCTGCCCTGTGATGTTGTGTCGTTTCAAGCATCGGGTCCCATATAAGGTTAAAGTCTCCTAAAAGTACGATGCCTCCCACCGCAAACCCTTCCAACACAGTGAGAAAATTCTCTAGGAAGTCCAATTGCCATGTGGTAGGTGCGTAGAGCATGGCGAAGGTACAGGCTCACCCTCTAAGCTCCCCCCGCACCATCAGGAATCTTCCCGCTGTATCTGATTTTGTGGCGTGAAGATGAAAGGGGAGCAAGGAATGAAAGAGGAGAGCCACCCCATTCTTCTTAGTAGAGGCCGAAGAGCGAAAGATCTGGGGGTATCTTTTATGTTTCAATCTGGCTTCCTCCCCCCTCTTTAAGTGGGTTTCCTGAAGGACAGCTATCAAAATCTGGTGATCAGTGAGGTACTTCCATATACTCTGCCTTTTGTTAGGGGAATTTAGGCCCCTCACATTCCAGGAAAGACAATTAACTGCGATATTGGCACATGGAAACCCCCAGTCGGGGACTTGTCACTTCCTCCATGGCCCTGATGGGTGGCCTGCCACCGCTCCTCCCCCTTCCCCCCCAGCCCCATCCCCAGCTTTATCAGTGTGGAGACCATGATACACAACAAAATAAACATAGTAAACCAGAAAAGACAAAAACTGAGGAATTGTGGGGTTCTCCATCCCAGAAGAGGGCCTCACTTCATCCATCTCAAGGAGCGAGCCCAATTCCGCTCCCAGGAACCCCATTGCAAATCTGTAAGGGTACTCATATTCTGCGGGTGAGTTCATAACAGTAATCTTCGGCCCTGCAAACAGCTAGGCACAATAGGCGCTCAGTGTCCCCCCTGCTTTCAGACTCAGCTGAAGGTGCATCCATCAGGGCTCTCAATGCTGCCAGGACCCCAACGTAGTTCCTCTGACCCCGACTCAGCAGCAGCCCAGCCGCGGGCAGTCTGGATTTGCGGGACCACTCAAAAAGACCTGGGACCCTTTCACTCAGTCCAGTGCTGTTTTTCCCCTCCGTCTCGCCGTGTGCCATTAATCCCCCCACGCCGTGCCTTCGGTCAGCCTGCATCGCTGTTCTTTGAGGTGGACACTCATGCCGAAGGTGGGGGACTGATGCCCAGCAACTCTGCTGCTTCTTCCACCTCTGTGCAGTGGAGCTATTTGTTGTCTAATTGAAAGAGAATACCAAACGGGTAGGTCCAGCGGTATTTAATATGCTTATCTCGTAGAGCTTCTGTTACAAGTCGGAACCACTGTCGTCTCGCCAGAGTGGCCTGCCACATCTTGGAATAGAGAGCATGAGGCATTTTGAAACGTTATTTTGCCCATTCCTCTTGCCTTTTGCAGAACCAACTCCTTGAGTGTGAAGGAACTGAACTTCGCTAGGACATTTTGCGGCCTCCTGTCGCTGCCAGATAGCTTCAGACCTACCCTATGCACCTGCTCAAGCCTTACCTCTGGGCCATCCTCACCGAGGACCGTAGAGAAGAGGCCAGCCATGAATGTCTCCAGCTCCGGGCCCTCGCAGCCCTCCTCCAGGCCCCGGACCAGTATGTTGTCTCGTCTAGAGCGATTCTCCAGGTCCTCGCACTTGAGCACAGTTGCACGTAGTTGATCTCGGAGTTCCGCCGCGTTGTCCTCCACCGGCTGCAAGTGGTCATCCAGCTCTTGGTATTTCGCCTCCAGGTCTAGGACACGCGTGCCCACCGAATCCACATCGGCCTGCAGGGCCACCAACTTGGTTCTCATTTCCGCCTTGAAAGTTTCAAAGGAGGCATCAATGTCCGCCTTGATGTCGTCCCGGAGATCTTTTCTGAACTCTCTGAGGGATGTCAGCAAGTCTTCCCAGGTGAGCGCCATGGCCCCTCTCCCTCCTTTGGCGAGCCGAAACTTGAATGAGCAAAGTAGTAGAGACCTTGTTGGTGTTAGCCTTTTTGGGTGGCATACCGAGGCAGCGAGACTGGCCAGCGCTCTGCCGCCTCTCCTCTGAGTTTGCTGTTCCCTCGGAGAGGACCACTTGCAACCCCCCCCACACCGAGCCCGTGCCTGCGCAGATGTGTGCTGACCGACTGTTCTGGTGGGCTCTCCGGGGCCCTGGAAAGATCTCTCCACCAGTGCTGTTCCGTTGGGGGGGGGCAACTAAGCACTGCAACTCTGTTGCTTGCGGCGAGAGCGGGCTGGTCTAACCCCTCAGCGTGCCCAGTCGCTCGATAATGGAGGCTTTCAGAAACTGGAGGGCGCCATCTTGAAACCAGGCAACCGGTGTGTATACTTAGGCATCTCACAACACACCTCCTGGCTGTGCCTATTATGCCTGTGGGACCCTCTTGTTACAGGGGGGGTGACCGACACCCCTCATTTCGCCTTCTCTTGCCCCCTTGCATTGACCTCAGTGTGGGCCGTACCTCTGCCTCAGGTCCACCGTATGGAGTCACTGTCCCTGATGAATGGCGCCGCGGGGAGCGTCTGCTGCGATCGGGACGCCGAAGTCTCAGTCTTCCTGGGGGGAACACTTATGCTGCTGCTCGATGGCCCCGTGAAGCCTCAACTGCCTCTCAGATGGAGGGAGCTCTGTGCCCGGATGGCGCCATTGCAGGGTCAGGTACCCGATGGGGGAGGTCAGGCGTCCCACTGAGCACCGTCATTGGCAGCTAGAAATTAATGGAAGTCGTTGTATGGTACGGGGGTGGCAATCCTCACCCCCGCCGCTTCACTTCAGACCCCCCCGCACCGACCTGGTGTCATGCCGGTCTTCCTCAACGGGTCCGCCGCATGCCTCCATTGTCCCTGCAAGCATTCATGTCAGTGGGGATCCTCTACTCCCAGGACGACAATGTCTCTGGGGGAGGGTACCTGCCGATACGCAGACCAGCCAGGCGGGTCCGACACTGCCTGTCCGTCAGCGGGAGCATAATTCACACTCTGCCCCCATTTTGGGCAGCTCCGTGTTGCTCCGGCAAGGTAGCTGAATCCCCTCTGAAAACGGGAACCCAGCAGCTCCTGGGGGCTCTCCCGAGTCTGTCCATGCTACTGCCACATAGGCGCTGCTGGATCCGGATTGGCAACGAATGTCTCCAAAACTGAAAATGACATAAGTTGGCAGCTGATTCCACTTGTTTCCATTTTTCTGTTTATTGACATATTGTTTGTAGCACAATACTGAGCAACTTGGTCAGCGTAACGGTTACCAGCTGTCACTTTGTCATTTCCTGACTGGTGAGCAGCACTCTTGACCACTGCTAGTTCCTTTGGCAATTGTATTGCTTCCAATAGTTCTTTCACAAATTTTCCGTTTCTGATAGGGGATCCTGAAGAAGTCAAGTATCCCCTTTGTGACCACAACTGGCAAAAATCCTGCACAACCCCGTAACCATATTGGCTATCAGTAAATATGGTCACTCTCCAATTATTCCCAATTTTGCATGCTTTAATTAAAGCTAATAATTCGGCTGCTTGTACAGATTTTACTCCAGGTAAACAAGATGCTTCAACAACCCCAGTCAATTTGCATACAGCATAGGCTGCCCTCAGTCCACCTTCCTCAATTCTTAGACAAGAACCATCAACAAATAACTTGTGTTCTGGCTCTTTCAAAGGTTCTTCCTGTATATCAGGACGTGGCTTGGTGCACATTTCGGTAAAGTCTAAACAGTCATGTTCTGCCTCATCTTTCACTTCACATTGGGGATCTGGTAATAGTGTGGCTGGATTCATCATAGTACATCTGATTACTGTCACATTTTCTGCTCCTAGAATTATTATTTCGTACTTAGTCATCCGACTAGGGGTAAGATGCTGTGTTCGATTTCTTGTTAATAAAATCTCGACTGAATGTGGAACATATATCTTTACAGAATGTCCCATCACAATTGACTCACTTTGTTCTATGCACATACAAGTAGCAGCAACTGCTTTTAAGCAGCCAGGTAATGCTGAAGCTACAGGATCCAAAGTAGCTGAAAAATAGGCTACTGGGCGTTGGCTTAATCCGTGTCTCTGGGTTAAGACTGAGAGTGCACAACCTTCTCTCTCACAACAGAACAGTGCAAACTCCTTTGTATAGTCAGGCATTCCTAGAGCTGGGGTTTCACATAAACAGCGTCGTAATTTCACAAAGGCTTCTACACTTTTATCATCCCAAACTATTGGGTTCTTTACCCTTTTTCGTGTCATTTGAATTAGTTGCTTTGCTAAAAGGGAAACTCTTACAATCCATTGTCTACAGTATCCTATCACCCCAAGAAACATTCTGATCGCTTTCTGAGTTTGAGATAACTGCATTTGTCTTATTATTCTGATTCTTTCTGTGGTCACTTTCCACACTCCTCTTTCTATTTGATGACCCAAATATTTCACTCCTGTTTTGCAAAATTGTAATTCCTCTGGAGATACTTTGTGTCCTCCGTCAGCCAAATGATTTAATAGTGCAACTGAATCAGTGACACAATCATCTCTGCATTTTGATGCCACAAGTAGGTCCTCAATATATTGCACCAAGACTGAATTTCGGGGCATAACTAACTTATCTTGACACTTTTTCAGAATCTGATTAAAAATAGATGGACTCTCCGTATACCCTTGAAGAACTCGATTCCATGCCAAAATACGATCCACAAATTTAAAAGGAAAAAGATACTGGCTATTGGGGTGTAAAGAAATCGAGAAATAGGCTTGACAAAAATCAATTACAGTAAACCAGCCAGCATTCCAGGGTATCTGATACAAAATCACTGCTGGATTTGGCACCACTGGACAACATGGTACTACAATTTTATTGATTTTCTTAAATCTTGCACTATCCTGTACTAGGCTTTTTGAGACCTATTATAGGTGAGTTACAAGGCCTGCTCATTATTTTCTTTAGAATGCCTTGTTTAATCATTCGAGCAATTTCAGAAGCTCCTCCTGCTTTAATTTCTGGACTCATTTTGTATTGTCGGGTGTTGGGATAAACTGCACCTTCTTTCACAGTCACTTTTACTGGGTCTACATTTGCCATTAGACTTACTTATTTTCCAGTAAAATCCCATACTCCTGGATTTACAATCATTTTTAGCTCTTCTGGTAAGTCATTCTCGGTCATTAATGAGTACATTTCGTCTATTTCAGTACCTTGCTTAGCTAGCATTGTTTAATAAATCATGTCTTCGTCAGGGGTTTGAAGAGCAACACCATCCGGTGTGCAATAGATCGTACAATTCATTTTACACAAAAGGTCTCTGCCTAATAAATTTACTAGACTTGACTCACAGACTACAAATTTATGCATCTCTTTAAAGGTTCCGATTTGCACCTCCATAGGTTTTGTAATTGGGGTTCTGATCTGCTGGTTAGTAACTCCAACCACTTGGATAGAGTCTCCTGAGAGGGGTAGGTTTGGGATGTCTGCTGTTTTCACAGTAGAACGGGTAGCACCAGTATCCAATAGAAAAGTGATGTCATTACCTTCCACTTTCCCATCAACACATGGACCTGACTGATCTACCGGTAAGGATGCGCCAAGTACGCATTCCTCTTCCTCTCCCCTCAGGCACCGTCATGGCATCAAAATATCCTCTTCATTTTTATTCTGTAAAAAATATTGTGAAACCACAGAATTTTTCTTACAGCTTCCTGGAAATCCGGTGTCCACACTGTACTGTGCCTGATTCGCAAAATTTGGCATAGAGGCAGGTGGCAACTGATACTTCTGATTAACTATCTGCTGCGGTTGACTCACAAATCCCTCATTCTGTGTCTGTGGTTTTAAATTTTGATTTGGGCCATTATTATTCTGAATATTTTTACACTTGTTTTTCCAATGTCCAAGCTTTCTGCATCCATGACAAGGAAAGCTTTTCTTCGCATCCTCTCTGCTCATTCGTCCCTTTTGTTTACCACTACTGGCCGCATTATCACTCTGACTCTGCTCTTTTGTCTGTCCTTCTGTTTGACCATCTAAATTTATTTCCTGTTGTTCTGCCAACTTCACTTGTGCCCACATCATCTTTTCTTATGCCTATCCTCAATATTGTCTCCACGATATTTAGCATACTTTAATACCTCATCTATGGTCTTGCTTTGCCAACAAATCTTATGTTGTTGAATCATTTGACTAATCTCAGGTTTTAATCCGGTAACAAATCGATATACAAAATGTCCCATATCCTTATCTCCAATGCTTTCAAATACACTATATTGCTTGAATACCTGCATTAACATTTCATAATAGGCATGAACAGATTCATTTGGCTCTTGGGTAGTTCGATCAATTTTTACCCAATCTGTTTCTTTTGGAGGTATCTTTCCATTCAAAAACATAATTACTTGGTGACAATTTTTAATTACGTCATCTGAAGGTACTCCTGTTTTTGAATCTCTTGAATATTCTTCACTAGGCCAATCAACTGTGATTTTACATTCTGCCCATAAGTCTGCAGGCACCACTATATCAAACAGACCATCTAAATCTTTCAACAAAACTTTCGAAACTTTCACAAACCTTTCAACTTGCCTATACCATTCAACTGGCTTCCCTCTCAATTTTGGGAACTCGTTTGTAAATGTCAAAATATCTTGTCGACTCCATGGAACATGCACGTATCCACCACCAGGTACCTCCCTCATGGGACACAAAAAACTAGTTACTTACCTGTACACTATGGTTCTCCAGTATTATCTTTCATAGATTCACAGGCTTGTATCTTCCCCGTCGTCATGGTGGGAGTCTCACGGTAACAGAATGACCACAGCAGTATAAGAAAAAACTTGCATAGCAAAATCCCATAGGGAATCATCTTATTTGGTAACCAAACCTCATCATTATGTGGTCCAAGACTCAGCCAATCGGCTGCTAGTCCTGACATCACACTCCCCAGCAGAGCCTTCCTGCCTCAGATTTCCAGCCCCGAGTGCGAGACTAAAATACACCTAGAGACAATGAGGTTCTGCCTGAGAAATGGGGAGGTGGGCGGGCTGCATGTGAATCTATGAAAGATAATACTGGAGAACCATAGTGTACAGGTAAGTAACTAGTTTTTCTCCAGTATTGAATCTTTCATAGATTCACATGCTTGTATCAGAATAGCAGGCAGTACTTATCCCATATTGCATTTCCAGGCTAGAACCCCCAATAAACAGTGGGCTCTGCTCATTTGTATAGAATGTTAATGTGAGAAGTTGGCCTGATGTATGATGTCACTAGTTGTAGTGTACACCTTATATCAGTCCAAATACCCTTATGGTGATTGGTTGTAAAGTCAACCTTATAGACCAGCTATCCTAGTGGTAGCATGGACAAGAGCAGTCTTAGGCTAAACTCTGAATGGCATGTGAAGCCAGCTGTGATACCATATATAATCCCTTGAATACCAACTGAAAGGACACCACAACAGATATATATATAAAATAAAGTGTATTTATTCTAAGCAAACCCTCAGCACTCTTTATGAGATTAGAGGTAAGTACAACACAGTCTTATTAATGCATACAGTTAGTCACACAGGTAAGTAATACAGTTAGGCCCTAGAGGCCACGCAAACCATATACTTAAGTAAGTGGTATAAGGACCACTGTCACGGAAATAGAGTAGGCCTACGCCTAGGGAATCGCTGGGGCTACACTACACTAGCAACAGATAGGAAGTGGGAGGCCCACGGGATTCGTATGCAGAGTGGAAACACTCACGCGTAATGCGTAAAAGTCACTAGCAATAGTACAGTTTAGAAATAGATAGATTTAGGACACTTCCGGAGTAGCTAGGAAGTTGAGACTTGAAACTTAGACACTAGGATAGTCACTATCCTGATGAGCACCGGAGTACCCAAGTTACCTAGCCCACAGGCTGCGGGTGCATAGGGTTGAACTTGCGTCGGGTTTCGTCGTCGACTCCTATGGATGCCTGAAGGAAAGATGCTGACAGGCAGTCAGTGAAGAGTGTCCGGTGGATCCCAAGGCTGGGATCAAGAAGAGAAGAGACCTGCAAGCAGAGGGGACAGAGTCAAGATCACTAGCCAGTGATCACGTGGAACCAGGAAGGAACCAGACGATGTCGTGAAGAGTTGCAGGTGAAGGTGGAGCTTGTCGCTGCAGCCAGGAGGACCAGGAAGCGTCGAGGACGACCAGGACCAGGAGGCGAGCTGTCCCACGAAGGCTCTTGCTGTCGGCGTCGTCGAAGCTGGGCTAGGACTCACCAGGCCTTGGCAAGCGGAACCCACGGAGGACGGAGGACTTGCTTCAGGATCAGACCAGGAAGGTCTGGGGTGCTTCTTCTTTGCAGGGAAGCAGGAGCCAGTCTGGAGGAGCCAAACCAGCGCAGAAGATTTCGGGATGCGTCGTCACAAAGGCCACTAGCCAGCGGGCAAGCAACCGGACAGACGCGACAAGCAGGAAAATGCTGAAGGGCCCCACGCAGGACTCGTTGAGTGTGGGGGGCTGGTCTTCGGTGCAGTTGGTGCTTGGGGGTGGGGCTTCTCAATCCCCGGTGCACAACTTCGAGGGTGCCTCAGAAGCTGCGCTTGAAAATACTAGCCACTTTTCCCAGGTAGCCGGTCCCACGTCGCTCGTCGCCTCCACGGATCTCAGCTCTGCTGCAGATGTGGATCAGGGTCGGAGAAGTCTGGAAGTCAAGGCTCTGGTCGGGCTCTGCAGTCGGTTCCTCGTAGAACGTGGGCAAAGCAAAGGGTAGTCTCTTGATGGTGCCTGTTTGCACAGGGTAGCCACTCCTTGGCCACAAGGGAGATTCTTCAGTCTTCTTCTTTCGTCGAATGTCGAAGGTCCAGAGTTTCTGTTCAGTTTTGCAGGTTCAGGATAATCTAAAGTCTTGAGGCCCAACTCCCACTCTTATACTAATCTGGGGGGCTGGGATACCTGCTAGGTCACGCCTTATGGGTGGGACCTGGGAGGGGGTGGTTACACCCACTTCCCTTTGTCCAGTTTCGCGCCAGAGCTGGGGCTGGAGTGCCCCAGCACCGGTTTGAACTGGACTATGCAAGGAACACCTTGTGTGCCCCAGGCATGTCTCATTCCTTTCAGCCCACCCTGCCCCAATACACTAAAGGCTGTCTGGGGAGGTGCTAGCACCTCCCCAAGCAGGAAACCTATTGTCCAGGCCTCCCTGGCTGGGATCACTCCCAGCTGCAGGAGGTCAGACTTGTGTTGTGGCAGCAGCATCCATTTTGTGATGCTGAGGCTTTGGTCAGAGGCTAACAGTGAAGTATGATTTTAACATGTCTTTCCCTCTAGAAGGGGGGAATAATATTCTCATGTCCAGAAATGGCATGGGGGTATTATTCCACAGTGTTAGACACCTTACACGACATGTTTCGATAAAGCCAAACCATAGTTACCATAACCGTCTAAGATTATAAGGCACTTTAAGAGTATATGGTAGGCTATATCATAGAACGGCTATAAGGACATGGTTCCGAAAGCTGCAGACAGGCTCAGCTCATGCTAGAGCCCCATCTCACATGTTACCAAGCACTCTGCCTCCAGGATTGTTAAGGCCTGCCATAGGAGTGACTGATAGGTACACATGTGTCTATATATAAGTTAGGTATAGGAATACTACACCTAAGCAAGGGGTGATTACACGACCTTGCCCCAGCTGAGTGATCAGCCAGTTGTGTCAAAATGGAAGGCCAGGCCAGGGGTGGCATAATACATGCTGCAGCCCCTGGTAGGCCTAGGGTACACCTATGCCCTGGGTACCTAGGGTACACTGTACAGGGGCAAATAAGGTGATCCTATCCAAATGGGTTATGCACCTAAAGTACATAGTATTAATTTAGAGAGAGAACAGCAGGGCTGTGGGTCTGATCAGCAGGCCCACAGCCACATCTAAGTCGAAAACCAGTAAAGCAAAAGCAAAAAGTGGGGGTGAACATAGAAAGCAGACCCTACTCTCCTACATAACCCCCCCCAAACTTAGGGACATGAAACTAACCTTGACCAGTTGAGTCTTCATGTTCTAAGTGGAAATATCTGGAGAGTCCATCTGCATTGGCATGGTCAGTCCCAGGTCTATGTTCCACTGTGAAGTCCATCCCCTGTAGGGAAATGGACCACCTAAGAAGCTTGGGATTTTCACCCTTCATCTGATTTAGCCACAAGAGGGGCTTATGGTCTGTCTGAATCTTGAAGTGAGTGCCAAACAAGTATGGCCTCAGCTTCTTCAGGGCCCAAACCACAGCAAAGGCCTCCCTCTCAATAGCTGACCAACGTTTCTCTCTAGGGGTCAGCCTTCTACTTATAAAAGCAATGGGCTGGTCTTGACCATCTACATTCAGTTGTGAAAGAACAGCTCCCACACCTAACTCAGAAGCATCTGTCTGGACAATGAACTCTTTGGAGTAGTCTGGACTTTTCAGAATAGGTGCACTGCACATGGCCTGCTTCAGGTCATCAAATGCTTTTTGACAGCTTACTGTCCACTGAACTTTCTTTGGCATCTTCTTGGAGGTCAAGTCATTAAGTGGTGTCACTATGGACCCATAGTTCTTAACAAACTTTCTGTAGTACCCAGTCAGGCCCAAGAAAGCTCTGACCTGAGTCTGGGTAGTTGGAGGAGCCCAGTCCTTTATGGTCTGGATCTTGCTCTCCAGTGGTTGAACCTGACCCCCACCAACTAGGTGGCCCAGGTATACAACCTTGCTCTGCCCTATCTGGCACTTAGTGGCCTTGATAGTGAGGCCTGCCTTGTGCAGGGCCTCTAAAACATTCCTCAGGTGGACCAGGTGATCCTCCCAGGTGGAGCTAAAGACAGCAATATCATCAAGATAAGCTGCACAATAGTCATCCAACCCAGTAAGGACTTGATTCACCAGCCTTTGGAAAGTGGCAGGTGCATTCTTCAAACCAAAGGGCATTACCACAAATTGATAATGTCCTCCTGGGGTCGAGAAAGCAGTTTTGGCCTTTGCACTCTCAGCTAGTCTGATTTGCCAGTAGCCTGCTGTTAGGTCAAATGTGCTCAAACACTTAGCAGCTGCCAGTCTGTCAATGAGCTCATCTGCCCTAGGTATTGGGTGGGCATCTGTCCTAGTGACAGCATTGAGACCTCTGTAGTCTACGCAAAACCTCATCTCTCTCTTACCACCCTGGGTGTGAGGTTTTGGCACAAGAACTACAGGACTAGCCCAAGGGCTCTCTGAAGGTTCAATGACTCCCAGCTCCAACATCTTTTGTACCTCAACTTTTATGCAGTCCCTGACATGGTCAGGTTGCCTGTAGATTTTACTCTTCACAGGCAGACTGTCACCAGTGTCCACCTCATGGGTGCACCAGTTTGTCTGACTTGGGGTCAGAGAGAACATATGTCTGTAGGATTGCAGAACTTGTCTGCCGTCCTGTTGCTGATGGACAGTGAGGCTGTCAGAAAAGACCACACCATCAACTGAGCCATCATCAGGGTTCTGAGTCAACAGGTCTGGGAGAGGGTCACTCTCTTCCTCCTGCCCCTCATCTGTAGCCATGAGTAGCCCCATGTCTGCCCTGTCAACATATGCCTTCAATCTGTTGACATGAAGCACCCTGTGGGGGCTTCTGGGAGTCCCAAGGTCCACCAAGTAGGTGACTTCTCCCTTTTTCTCAACAATAGTGTGGGGTCCAGACCATTTGTCTTGGAGTGCTGCTGGGGCCACTGGCTCCAACACCCACACTTTCTGTCCTGGCTGGTAAACAGTCAGTACAGCCTTTTGGTCATGCCAAGCTTTTTGGAGTTCTTGGCTTGCCTCAAGGTTTTTAGAAGCCTTCTTCATATACTCTGCCATCCTGGAGCGGAGACCAAGTACATAATCCACTATGTCTAGTTTGGGTTGTCTGAGAGGTCTCTCCCATCCGTCCTTCACCAAACACAGGGGTCCTCTTACAGGATGCCCAAACAAAAGCTCAAAAGGGCTGTAGCCAACCCCCTTTTGTGGGACCTCTCTGTAGGCAAACAGAAGGCAGGGTAAAAGGATGTCCCATCTTCGCCTAAGCTTATCTGGTAATCCTTTTATCATTCCCTTTAGGGTCTTGTTGAATCTCTCAACAAGCCCATTGCACTGTGGGTGATAGGGTGTGGTGAACTTATAGTTAACACCACACTCCTTCCACATTGCAGTCAAGTATCCTGACATGAAGTTGGCACCTCTGTCAGAAATGACCTCCTTTGGAAAGCCCACTCTGGAGAATACTCCAAGCAGGGCCCTTGCCACAACAGGAGCTGTTGTGGTCCTCAGGGGAATTGCTTCTGGGTACCTGGTGGCATGGTCCACTATCACCAGTATGAATCTGTGCCCAGATGCTGTTTGTGGGTCCATTGGTCCTACAATATCTATGCCCACTCTTTCAAAGGGAACCCCCACCACAGGTAGTGGTATGAGGGGGGCCTTTGTGGTGCCACCTGATTTGCCACTGGCTTGGCAGGTGACACAGGAGTGACAAAACTCCTTGGTATCTTCTGACATATGGGGCCAGTGAAAGTGAGGGACAAGCCTGTCCCAAGTCTTGTTCTGGCCTAAATGTCCTGCAAGGGGAATATCATGGGCCAAGGTGAGAAGGAAGCCCCTGAACTTCAGTGGTATGACCAACCTCCTGGACG
The DNA here is from genome assembly GCF_964204655.1 of Triturus cristatus. Taxonomy (NCBI): domain Eukaryota; kingdom Metazoa; phylum Chordata; class Amphibia; order Caudata; family Salamandridae; genus Triturus; species Triturus cristatus. The sequence continues at coordinate 250,884,417 of NC_140586.1, forward strand.
CACCAGGCTTGGGGTCTCTAGCCTCTGAGTACAGTAGCCCTTCATCCCAATACACTCTATGGGTACCTTGAGCATTCCCTGCAGCCTCAGCAGCAGCCAGCTGTCTGAGGGGTTCAAGAGAGGGGCAGTCTAATTGAGCCTGCCTCAGATCTGCCCTTGAAGGTCCCCCTGTCCCAAGAAACTCAACCTGATCAGGTTCAAGTTCTTCTAGGACAGTTCCTTCAGGGCTCTCAGAATCATCCTCCTGGGAGGGCTTATCCACCACCTGAGGCAGGGGGGAAGGCACAGCCTTAACCCTACTGCTCTTTCTCTTGGGTTGTGACTGGTCCATAGTTTCAGGATCCAGCACTTGTTCAGTGTTGCACTTTTTGGCCTGTGACCTGGTCACAGCAAGGACATGTGCATCTATCCCCAGCATTTCTGCATGGGTCCTATACTCCACTTCAGACCAAACTGAAGTTTCAAGATCATTGCCCAGTAAACACTCTACAGGAAGGTCTGAACTAACAACAACTTTCTTGAGGCCAGTTACCCCTCCCCAGGAGAAGTTAACAATAGCCACACTATGGGAGGTAGTGGCATTGCTAGCGTTGGTCACTAGGTAATTCTCACCTAGTATGATCTGTCCAGGGTCCACAAAAGCAGGTGTCACCATTGTGACACTAGCCCCAGTGTCCCTGTAGGCCTGAGCCATTCTTTGGTTGATAAAAGGTGTCTGTCTGTACTTGCCCAGGTTACTGGGGCCTACAGTAGAGGACAAAGCTAAGTCCCCATCACAGATCAGGACAGCCTGAGTAGGTACTCTGACTAGGCCAGAATCCTCCTCAGTTCCCAGGGTTAACCCTACTACACCCTTTTGCTGGGAACCACCACTTACAGCTGAACTAGGGGGTACAGTTGCCTTAGGGGCAATGGTGGCTGGGGGCTTATCCTTTTTGGTGCACTCACTAAACCAATGTGAGTTGGACTTACAATAGTTGCACCATGGTTTCTTTTGGCCATCTTTCTTTTTGTCCTTTTTGGAACCACCCTCCCCCTGAGCCTTTTGGGGGCCTGGTGAAGACTTCTGGTCTTTTTGTTTCTGCTCATTACCCTTCTGGTCTGCCTTTTTCTGATCACCGCCCTGGTTCTGGTTTTTCTGCTTAACTCTAGTCCTGACCCATCTATCTGCCTTCTTTCCCAATTCTTGGGGAGAAGTCAGATCAGAATCAATCAGGTGTTGATGCAATAGCTGGTTTTGACAGTTGTTAAGTATTTGTTCTCTCATGATCAAATTATACAATCCTGTATAGTCCTTAACCTTACTTCCCAATAGCCAGCCTTCCAGAGCCTTAGTGGCACAATCTACAAAGTCAGTCCAGTCCTGAGTCTGTGTCTTCTGGGTATCCCTGAACAACAACCTGTATTGTTCAGTGGTTAGGCCAAACCCATCAATCAGAGCACTCTTCAGGACAGTGTAATTATGTGCATCCTCATCACTAACTGTGAGGAGCTTGTCTCTTCCTTTCTCAGAGAAGGAGAGCCACAAGATAGCTGCCCACTGACTTTGGGGTACCTGCTGTACTTTGCAAGCCCTCTCCAAAGCAGTTATCCATTTGTGGATGTCATCCCCACACTTGTAGGGAGGGACAATCTTGCTCAGGTTTCTATTATCATAGTGCCTGTCTCTATCTCTAGGAATGTTGCTGCCACCAGTGGGTTCTGACCCACTTAACTTTTGCTCTCTAGCCAGAGCCAGCTTCTCCTTGGCAAGGGCAAGTTCTTCCCTCTGAATCCTCAGATTAGCCTCCCTCATTCTGGCTTCATGCTCCTTTCTCTCAGGTGAAGTCATTCCCCTGTGAGAGGAAGCATTAGAGATGCTAGAAACATGGGAGTGGATGGATTCCCTTGAAGGGGATCTGTCCCTCCTGCTTCTCTGTGAAAACCTACTTGGGGGTCTGTATGGGGGGATCCCATGCAAACTCCCATGTAGACTTAGGTTAGCCTGGCTAAGTCTCCTTACTTGGCCCTGGCTGTCTACCTCCCCATCTGAAGCCCCATCTGACTCCTCTGTGGTGGGTAGACCCTCCTCTGTACCTAGGGCACCTGCCTGAGAGGCCCTAATAGTATCATACTCCTCTAGGAGCTGTCTTAACTGAAGGAGGGTAGGGTTTGCACCCTGTTTTATTCCTCTGGAGGTACACAATTGTCTCATCTCCTGGAATGTTAAGGTATCATACCTAGAGGGGGTCTTCTGCAGACCTGCCCCTCCTGAGAGAGCATCAACTTGATCTCCACCCAGAGGCATGATCTAGTGAGGGTGTGGTGTGTGCACCTACCTACACTAGTTGTTTCTACTAAACCTCTCTAGTAGTTGTAGTCAGGGTGTGTTACTCCCTTCAACCTACAACCACTAAGTCCAGTAGGACTTAAGTATTATAAACTATGTTATATGTACCTAGACAATATCTGTGTGATCTTTCAATTTAGTATCTCAAGATTACAATGGTATTACAACAGCAAGCTCAGATCCCAACCGCTGCTCACCAATGTGAGAAGTTGGCCTGATGTATGATGTCACTAGTTGTAGTGTACACCTTATATCAGTCCAAATACCCTTATGGTGATTGGTTGTAAAGTCAACCTTATAGACCAGCTATCCTAGTGGTAGCATGGACAAGAGCAGTCTTAGGCTAAACTCTGAATGGCATGTGAAGCCAGCTGTGATACCATATATAATCCCTTGAATACCAACTGAAAGGACACCACAACAGATATATATATAAAATAAAGTGTATTTATTCTAAGCAAACCCTCAGCACTCTTTATGAGATTAGAGGTAAGTACAATACAGTCTTATTAATGCATACAGTAAGTCACACAGGAAAGTAATACAGTTAGGCCCTAGAGGCCACGCAAACCATATACTAAGTAAGTGGTATAAGGACCACTGTCACGGAAATAGAGTAGGCCTAGGCCTAGGGAATCGCTGGGGCTACACTACACTAGCAACAGTTAGGAAGTGGGAGGCCCACGGGATTCGTATGCAGAGTGGAAACACTCGCGCGTAATGCGTAAATGTCACTAGCAATAGTACAGTTTAGAAATAGATAGATTTAGGACACTTCCGGAGTAGCTAGGAAGTTGAGACTTGAAACTTAGACACTAGGATAGTCACTATCCTGATGAGCACCGGACTACCCAAGTTACCTAGCCCACAGGCTGCGGGTGCATAGGGTTGAAGTTGCGTCGGGTTTCGTCGTCGACTCCTATGGATGCCTGAAGGAAAGATGCTGACAGGCAGTCAGTGAAGAGTGTCCGGTGGATCCCAAGGCTGGGATCAAGAAGAGAAGAGACCTGCAAGCAAAGGGGACAGAGTCAAGATCACTAGCCAGTGATCACGTGGAACCAGGAAGGAACCAGACGATGTCGTGAAGAGTTGCAGGTGAAGGTGGAGCTTGTCGCTGCAGCCAGGAGGACCAGGAAGCGTCGAGGACGACCAGGACCAGGAGGCGAGCTGTCCCACGAAGGCTCTTGCTGTCGGCGGCGTCGAAGCTGGGCTAGGACTCACCAGGCCTTGGCAAGCGGAACCCACGGAGGACGGAGGACTTGCTTCAGGATCAGACCAGGAAGGTCTGGGGTGCTTCTTCTTTGCAGGGAAGCAGGAGCCAGTCTGGAGGAGCCAAACCAGCGCAGAAGATTTCGGGATGTGTCGTCACAAAGGCCACTAGCCAGCGGGCAAGCAACCGGACAGACGCGGCAAGCAGGAAAATGCTGAAGGGCCCCACGCAGGACTCGTTGAGTGTGGGGGGCTGGTCTTCGGTGCAGTTGGTGCTTGGGGGTGGGGCTTCTCAATCCCCGGTGCACAACTTCGAGGGTGCCTCAGAAGCTGCGCTTGAAGATACTAGCCACTTTTCCCAGGTAGCCGGTCCCACGTCGCTCGTCGCCTCCACGGATCTCAGCTCTGCTGCGGATGTGGATCAGGGTCGGAGAAGTCTGGAAGTCAAGGCTCTGGTCGGGCTCTGCAGTCGGTTCCTCGTAGAACGTGGGCAAGCAAAGGGTAGTCTCTTGATGGTGCCTGTTTGCACAGGGTAGCCACTCCTTGGCCACAAGGGAGATTCTTCAGTCTTCTTCTTTCGTCGAATGTCGAAGGTCCAGAGTTTCTGTTCAGTTTTGCAGGTTCAGGATAATCTAAAGTCTTGAGGCCCAACTCCCACTCTTATACTAATCTGGGGGGCTGGGATACCTGCTAGGTCACGCCTTATGGGTGGGACCTGGGAGGGGGTGGTTACACCCACTTCCCTTTGTCCAGTTTCACGCCAGAGCTGGGGCTGGAGTGCCCCAGCACCGGTTTGAACTGGACTATGCAAGGAACACCTTGTGTGCCCCAGGCATGTCTCATTCCTTTCAGCCCACCCTGCCCCAATACACTAAAGGCTGTCTGGGGAGGTGCTAGCACCTCCCCAAGCAGGAAACCTATTGTCCAGGCCTCCCTGGCTGGGATCACTCCCAGCTGCAGGAGGTCAGACTTGTGTCGTGGCAGCAGCATCCATTTTGTGATGCTGAGGCTTTGGTCAGAGGCTAACAGTGAAGTATGATTTTAACATGTCTTTCCCTCTAGAAGGGGGGAATAATATTCTCATGTCCAGAAATGGCATGGGGGTATTATTTTACAGTGTTAGACACCTTACACGACATGTTTCGATAAAGCCAAACCATAGTTACCATAACCGTCTAAGATTATAAGGCACTTTAAGAGTATATGGTAGGCTATATCATAGAACAGCTATAAGGACATGGTTCCGAAAGCTGCAGACAGGCTCAGCTCATGCTAGAGCCCCATCTCACATGTTACCAAGCACTCTGCCTCCAGGATTGTTAAGGCCTGCCATAGGAGTGACTGATAGGTACACATGTGTCTATATATAAGTTAGGTATAGGAATACTACACCTAAGCAAGGGGTGATTACACGACCTTGCCCCAGCTGAGTGATCAGCCAGTTGTGTCAAAATGGAAGGCCAGGCCAGGGGTGGCATAATACATGCTGCAGCCCCTGGTAGGCCTAGGGTACACCTATGCCCTGGGTACCTAGGGTACACTGTACAGGGGCCAATAAGGTGATCCTATCCAAATGGGTTATGCACCTAAAGTACATAGTATTAATTTAGAGAGAGAACAGCAGGGCTGTGGGTCTGATCAGCAGGCCCACAGCAACATCTAAGTCGAAAACCAGTAAAGCAAAAGCAAAAAGTGGGGGTGAACATAGAAAGCAGACCCTACTCTCCTACAGTTAACATACATTACAGTATTCAAAATATTTGTTTAAATATACATATATCTCTATATACACACATCCCAATATTCCATGATAAATACCTTAATGAAATAGATGCCGTAGAACCGCTTGTCCCACTGCTGCATCCTTTTTCCATGCCGTGTCCAGACAATAATGTCTAGTAAAGGTGTGCGCATTCTTCCATGTCACAGCTCTACAAATGTCTGGCAATGACACCCCTGTGAATAGAGCCGTAGAAGTTGCCATCTTCCTTGTGGAATGCGCACGTACTTTGTCTTGTAAAGGCTTTCCAGCTTTAACATGACACAAGGAGATTGCTGAAGATATCCACCTTGAGATACTAGATCTGGAAAGTGCCACACCTTTCTTGGGGCCAGCAAAGGCTGCAAAGAGTTGATTTGTCTTTCTGAACGATTTCGTCTTATCGATGTAAAATTTCAGACATCGTTTAATGTCCAAAGAGTGTAAAGCTCTTTCTGCCGATGTTGACGGGTCTTTAAAAAATGTAGGCAAAACCACGGGTTCATTCAGATGAAAGCTGGAGGGGACTTTAGGAATAAATTTGGGGTTCGTCCTCAGAATCACTCCGCCCTGCCTGAATTGGAGGAATGGTTCTGCAATTGAGAAAGCTTGGATCTCGCTGACCCTTCTTGCCGACGTCAGCGCTAATAGCAACGCTGTCTTCCATGAGATAAATTTCAATTCCGCCTTATGTATTGGCTCAAATGGCAGTTTCATTAGCTGTACAAGAACCGTATTAAGCTGCCAAGGAACCATAGGTCTTCGAACTGGGGGGAACATTCTGAAAAGCCCTCTGAGAAATTCTTTAATAACTCTTTGAGACCAAAGAGATGGTCGGTCAGGAACTCTTGTGTACCTTGAAATAGCGGCCAGGTGTACTTTTATAGACATATGAGAGAGTCCAGATTTGGCCAACGTTAACAGATATGGAAGAATCTGATCAGAAGAGACTCGAAACGGATGTAGATCGTTAGATGCACACCAATGACAAGATCTTTTCCATTTAGCCGAATATGTTTTGTTTGTAGAGATTGCTCGAGATCGTGACAGAATCTCTCTGCACTCCTGAGGGATCTTTAACAGTTGGAACTCATGTTCGTGAGGTTCCATGCTGACAAGTTCAGCGATTTTAAATTTGGATGCAGTATCTGTCCACCTTTCATAGTTATCAGATCCTGCACTAATGGAAACTGTATCCTGGGTGTCACTGAGAGTCTGTGAAGTTCCGAGAACCACCCTTGTCTCGGGCACGCTGGGGCAATCAGAATCAGATGGCACAGCTCTGATTTCATCTTTCTTAAGACCTTCAATATTAGAGGAAAGGGGGGAAATGCATACGCAAACATCCCCGTCCAGGACATCTGTAGCGCATTGCCCCACGACCCTTTCTGCGGAAACCTGCTTGCAAAGTTTTTGCATTTCGAATTGTGGCGATCCGCGAACATGTCTAGCCTTGGAGTGCCCCATCTCTTGAACACTTTGTAAAGTTGCTTTTGGTTCAGTTCCCACTCGTGAGAAATCTCGGCCGATCTGCTCAGAATATCTGCTCTTGCGTTGTCTACCCCTGCAACATGTTGTACTTGAAGCGAGATGTTGTGATCTAGAAGCCATTTCCAAATTTCTTGTGCTTGCTTCGACAATAGTTTTGACTTTGTACCCCCTTGTTTTAGAAGGTAAAACATGGACGTTGAGCTGTCTGTCTTCACAAGTACTGTTGATACGCGAATCCTGGGAAGAAATGCTTTTAGGCCCAAGAACACGGCCCTTAGTTCCAGCAAGTTGATATGGAGCTGCGTTTTGCACTTTGATCAGTGCCCCTGAATTTCGAGCTCCTGGAGATGCGCTCCCCAACCTTGAAGTGAAGCATCCGTCATCATTACGAAACTGTAGGTCTGTGATTCAAAAGTCAGTCCTTCTGCTAAATGATCCCTGATCTTCCACCATGACAGGGCCTTTCGGATCTGAGGAGTGATAACTATTCGATCTTCGAAGGATCCCTGCGACTGAATCCATTGCTTGTCTAACAGTTCTTGTATAGGTCTCATGTGGAGTCTGCAATTTGGAAGTAGGGAGATACAAGAGGACATCATCCCCAATAATGATTTGTAGATTCTTACTGAAACAGACTTTTTTATTTGCAATTGTGTTGTCAGCTGTATGATCTTTTGAATACGTTCCTCTGAAGGATAAGCCTTGGCCTCCTCCGTGCAAATTAGAGCTCCCAGAAATTGAAGGGACTGCGATGGTCTGATATGTGATTTTTCTAGGTTGACTCTTAGACCTAGGCGATTGAAAAGGTTCATGCAAACTTGAAGAGAGTGTTGGGCTTCCCTGAACGAACCACCTTTTATGAGCCAATCGTCTAGATAAGGGAAAATCTGGTGACCTTGAAGTCTTAGATGCGCCGCTATTGGCGCCATACACTTTGTAAAGATTCTCAGCGCCTGAATTGATAATGGCGCCCCGCCACCATGAAGTGCAGAAACTTTCTGTGATTTGTATGGATCTAAGAGGTCCAGGGATGCCAAATAATCTCCTCTGCCAATCAGAAGGAGTATTTCCTGTAGGGATAGCATTCAAAATGATTTCTTTTGGATGAATTTGTTGAGACCTCTCAGGTCCATTACCGGTCTCCATTTTGATGTGTCTTTTTTCTTTATGAGAAAGAAATGCGAGTAAAAGCCTTTCCCTCGTTGAAGCTGCGGAACTTCTTCTATCGCCTCCTTTTGTAGTAGCGCCAAAACTTCTGCCTTGAGGGCTGATAGATCTTCTTCTCTCCTGTGCAGAGGAGGCTGATTTGGAGGCTTTTGTACGAACTCCAGGGTATGGCCATGTTGAATCACATCCAAAACCCATCTGTCTGTTGTTATCGACAGCCAAGCTGGATAAAATGAAGTCAGGTAATGCATGCTGTTTCTTGGACAAGTGGCGGATGTGTTGATGAAGTCATAGTCGTCGATTGGATTGCTGCGATTTACCTCTCGCAGATGATCTTCCTCTGGACTGTTGCTGATAAGTGTTTGTGGAGCAAAATTGCTGATTATTTGAGTATTGGCGATATCCCTGCTGATTGTATGGCTGATATCTATTTGATTGAAAAGAAGATCTTTGCGTGAATTGTCCTCTGGATCCTCTCCTCCGAAAGACACTGGAACCTGCCCTGTTGAAGAGATCCTAGCGCCCGCGCTGTATCCGTGTCAGTTTTAATACTTTGGAGGGCATCATCTACATGCTTTCCGAACAGGTTCTCTCCGTCAAATGGCATGTCCACTATTTTAACCTGCACTTCTGGTCTAAAAGAAGTGGCCTTCAGCCATCCTTGTCTTCTCAGGGCCACTGCACCTGCCATTTGTCTGAATGCCACTGAGGACAAATCCATAGCGATGTCTATGGATTCCGAGGCCGCCCTAGCCCCATATTTTAGAATAGCAGCCGCTTCTTCTTTTTTATCCTCTGGCAGATGAGCTAGTAAAGGTGCTATATCACACCACATCTGCCTATTGAATCTGCTGATGAGGGCTAACACATTCGAAGCCTTTATGGAAGACGCTGCCATCACCGCAAAACGCTTCCCTGCACCATCCATTCGTCTTCCGTCTTTGTCCGGGGGAACTGCTGATGTAGAAACCGGATTTTTTGAGTTCCTTTGGGCAGCCTGCATCACCACCGATTCCGGTCGCAGATGACCAATAAAACAGGCCGGAGAAGATTCTGGGGCTCTATATTTCTTCTCTATTTGAGGAACTGAAGCAGCCACTGAAGCCGGGTTCCTCATTATTTTTAATCCTTCATCCCGAATGTGAGCGATTATTGGTATGGACCGAATAGATTTGCGTGAATCCTCCTTGAAGTCATAGAGGAAACATTCGGCTTCCTGAACTGGAAGTGGAAGCTCAAAGCGTTTTGACGCTTTCTCCATGATATCATGGAAACCTCCTATATCTTGCGGTGGAGACTGCGCCGGTGTCGGAGATGGAGACGGACTAGTTGGAAGAATATATTGGTCCCATTCATCGTCAACCTGCGTATCTTGAAGAAGTTCTCCTTCTTCCGGATGAGTGGCGTCACTTTCTTCCAAATCGTCTCTAATTGTCACAATTGGTGGAGATCACATTTTTTGAGAAGTAGTCTTGGGAGAAGAATGAGGTGGTTGCACTTGTGCAGGCTTATCTGAAGTTTGTGGCGCTTGAGAGTTAGCGTCAGGGAAACGCCGATAGTAGTCATTTATCATCAGCCGCAAGTCAGTTACTAAGGAAATCGGCATTGAGATAGTGTCCTCTCTACTATTAGGCTGAGGTTCTTCCTCTTCCTCGTAGAAATATGATTGCTGAAATGACTCATATCTCCTTGAATCCCGTGCAGGACGATCTTGGAAAGAGAAGACTTCCTGAACCTCATGATATTCTTCCTCGTCCGTTTCCTGACTCTTAATCCGAAGTTGAAACGGACTATACGCCACTCCTGAAGACTCTTCATCTTCTGACTGCAATTCCAGCAGATTAGATGGAGGAAGCGGAGAAATCTTTGTCCAGGCCGTAAAATCTGTCGATTTAGCCTTTGTGACGGCTCTTTAAGGAGGGACGCTACACGAGATCGTGGTATACAAGGTTTTATTGGACTTGGCTTTCTTTTATCTCGGCTTATCAGTCTTTCCCTGGCAAAGGCGGCGGGATCCGTGATGCTCGGGTACTCCTACTCTCCTCGGGGTCCCCACCAGTCGTCTCCCGTAGGGCAGTCGCTCCTCGGTTCACCTCGCCAGCTCGTCGTAGATTCCCCAAATGGAAAGAAAGGACAATGGAGGATATTAGCCTCACGGTATAGGCTACCAAGACCTAACACCAGGGCCCGGGAGTGAGGAACCACCTTACAGGTGCATGACAAACTAATCAAGTGCTGTAAAACGGTGAGGGGTCGGAACATAAACCAAAGAGGGGGATTTAACAAAAGGAATGTCGGTGCTCTTAGCGCGGGTGCTCCCGCCGTCCTACCCAACCCGCTACCCGGTCCAGTACCTGTCCAAGCACGCTCCTCCCCTGGGAACGTGGCAGGGCGCTTCGCCGTATCCGTAGCCTCCTGGCCTCTCCTTTTTCTCCGTTACTTCTTTCTCGTCCTCGTCTACTTCGTCACGCCGCTTGTCTCCTTCTCTCCTCCTGGGCTCTCCGTCCGTCCTCTTCCGCTCCTCTTCCGCCTTTGACGCTCTCCACGCTGTGACGTCCTCTAGGGGCGGGGACTGGGTCCCCGGGTCTTCCCAGTTAAAGGGCACTACTACAGATATTGCTTCCCCGAGTCTTCCCTCGGATTCTGACGCCCATTCATCCTGCTGAGAGGGGATAACAGTTGGTAAACGTGATATCGGAGTCCACCAGTCCGTACTGTCTTTTCTTCTCTGATCTGCTTGTGATGTCACGGCTGTCCCGTCACAGCCTTCTTCGTCGACGAGCCTGTCGAGGATGGAATAGATTTTAAAGATATTGTCTTTACTTTGGGAGACTTAAAAGCTGCCGTCGACGGAGCTCCCATCGACGGAGATTTCGTCGACGTGGAAAGCTGGATTATCGTCGACATAGTAGTCGTCGACGACGACGAAGTCATCGCCGACGAAGACGATGGGGCCGTCGACGAGGACGAACCGCCCTTCCCGTCGACGGGATCGTCGACGAGCTTTTCTTCGATGACGAGGTCTTAGTCGTCGCCGTCGACGCCGCTGTCGTCGTCGAGATGGTAGTCGTCGACGGAGTCGTCGACGGTTTTATAGCAATCACAGCCGGCGACGCCCCAATTTTCGTCGACGGAGCTGTGGAGACTTCTCTAGACTCTGTTGATTTTTTAAGAGGAGTATGAGGCAATGAAGACGAAGAAGCCCCTTTGTCTTTTGCCTTTTGCTTTTTAAGCTCTGTATTATCCTCAGAAGTAGAAGATTTCCTCTTTTTTGATGTTTTAGATTCCTCTTCAGAGTCAGATTCTGACGTGACCTTCTTCTTTTGAAGCCACAGCAGAAGACGTGCCTCCCTGTCACGCAGGGTTTTCGCAGAAAAAGTTCTGCAATGCTTACAGTCTTTAGGCACATGTTTTGGGTGCAGACAATATAAGCAGTCCTTTTGGGGGTCTTCAGAAAACAATCTAGGTTTTCCACAGGATCTGCAGGGCCTGAAGAGCCTCTTTTTAGAGCTTTCAGCAATATTAACCCCTTCGACGCTCATGACGGAGCGGTTCCGTCATGAGCGTCGGTTGCGCTGTGCACATGATGGAACCGCTCCGTCATGGCCCCGCCCGCGCTCAGAACCTTCAGCACCGCGCGGAAATCCACGCAGCGCTGAAGGGGTTAAGCAAGAAATATGAAGCACAGTACCTCAATCCAGTAAAGGGAATGAACTTCCAGATGAACAAGAGGTCAAAAGTTCACACAGGAACAAAACTGAGCAAAGCTCAGGGAGACTCCTCCTCACACGAAGGCGGTTGGAAATCTGAGGCAGGAAGGCTCTGCTGGGGAGTGTGATGTCCGGGCTAGCAGCCGATTGGCTGAGTCTTGGACCACATAATGATGAGGTTTGGTTACCAAATAAGATGATTCCCTATGGGATTTTGCTATGCAGTTTTTTCTTATACTGCTGTGGTCATTCTGTTACCGTGAGACTCTCACCATGACGACGGGGAAGATACAAGCATGTGAATCTATGAAAGATTCAATACTGGAGAATCTTCCTACTTTTCCTGTTTCATTCATCAAGTATGCATTAGACGTTTCCTTAGCCTGTGCTTCTTCCTTTTTCTTCTGCCACCTTACTCTCCATTTATCAAGATCTCCCTATTTCTGAAAGATACTCAGTAACTGTTTCACTTGCAACTTTCTCCCAAACACATTCATATTTTCCAAATCCTTGTCAGTAAAATCCACTCGGTAAGGCTTCTGTAATACCTTGGACTTCCCTATGTCTATTCCCATCTCTGAGGATAGTTCTGTCAATTTCTCATGAAACAAGCTCGCATTTCTAGTTATACTCCTCCATACGAACAACAATTCTTCTTCATCATAAGTGTTCAATCTATCTATTCCCACATTTCCAGCAATTAATTCTTCGAATTCTACTTTCAATTTGTAAATATCTAATATTTTAGGAGGTGAACTCTGTTTTTCAATCCCTTGCACCCATCTCTCTAAATCTTCTGGTGATACTGATGTGGCACTCCTGACCACGAGGATGTTATTATCCTTCCTTCCTTTGAACTGCTAGGTATAACTGTCTTTGGGGTATTGCTCACATTGTCTCTTATCGGTAGATCCATTAATGAAATTACTGAATCACACTCACTGGCTTGGTCATCAGTTATCATATTTTCTTTTCTGGAATTGTTCAAAGGAATTGCTGCAGCTTGTGGTTTTGGACAATTTACCTTGTCTCCATACAAGGAAACAACAGGACCTATAGTTATGGATATTGTCAATGGTTCAGGATTTACATTTAGATGAATTATTTGTTGTATTAGTTCTTCTCTATTTCTGTTCAATGCTTCTTTTTCTTTGTCATATAGTACTCTATTAACTGTTTGCTCATGTATAACCTGTGGAATTAATGATGGTCCCAATATTGGAGCACTTGGGATAACTTTACTTGGGCCTTCTTGATACGGTGGTGGTTTTTATTCAAAATGTCTTCTGATAACTCATCATCTGATTCTCCATACCCTGTTGCATTCAAGTGTATCGATTTTTGTTTACACTTAATCCCGGTTTGTTCATCGGCCATTAATACGGCATACAATCCTTCTGATACCATTGCTCTTCTCCACTGTTTCATCTGTTCTTCACGTGTCCCATTCATACCATATAAAATCCTGAAAATGTTCCTCTTCGACCCTTTTCTCTCTCAAATGACTCAGTCTCCCATTCTTCTAATGCCTCATACGGGGAACAACCTTTACAACGCAACTTTAACAACGCATGCTGTTACAACGAAAGTTTTACAACGCGAGTGCATTGACAACGCAGGACATTACAACGCAAGTCTTTACATCGACTTGCACTAGATGGCGTGCCAACATTAAAAATAGTGTAGTTTACTATCCCAACACCTTCCCTACTGTTACGTGGACTGGAGTTGGAAAAGTAAATTACACTTTTTTAATGTTAGCACGCCATCTAGTGCAAGTCGATGTAAAGACTTGCGTTGTAATGTCCTGCGTTGCCAATGCACTCGCGTTGTAAAACTTTCGTTGTAACAGCATGCGTTGTAAAAGCATGCGTTGTAATGTCATACATCCGCCTCATACTGGGTTAATCAAGGTCTTGGTTCTAATTCATACATTCACATCCTCAAATTCTGTAAAATTCTTCCGTTAAAGGTACCGTGCACTGGAAAAGCTAAAACACCATCATCTTTTGTGTATTCCATCCAATTCTTCATCCATACACATGTATGATAACCTCTCTCCATCATCATGAACGAAGCAGGCGTTCTAGGTGGCGCAATAGGAATTCCCTCTCTAGTCAAAATGGGTTTATCTTTCTTGAAGAACTTTTTAATCTTCTTTATAAATGACACTTTTCTCCTTTCTCCATACATTTTAGATACCCAATGTATAAAACAATAATCAGCGAAACCTCGAGTTTTCCTGTCACGGCGACTCGCACCAAAAGACAAATGATAATCGAGCATACAACTTTTCAGTAGCAAATCAAAATGTAGTTCTTATTCAGGCTTCCAATCAGGCTTCAGGTCACGCTTATAATCTGACCAATACTAGCGCAGCTTTTACGATTAACATCAGTTCTGCTCCTTACTACTGACCCCTCCTTTAGAATCTGCGTTTGTCACACACCAGCTGTTTCCACCAATCCCAGCGCGGCTCACTGTGACGTCAGTGCAACTCCGGCAACTGACCCTTCCTTCACAAGGTAATGCGTAAACTTATTTTCTTTTACTTTTCTCTAAAATAAAATCCATTAACAACAACATATAAACATTCGCTACTCTGTCTGTTCCACTAAATCAAAGGATAGTCAACCTCTTTTCACTGCAAGTAAAACCTTCCGCTTACTCTTCTTTGAGTAAGACCTTCCATTTACTTTTCATACACTGCTAGTAAAACCTTCTGTTTACCCTTCAATAAAGCTCGGAAGAACCTGCTACTCCTTCGGTGTTACCCTTACTAGGTGATATAACAAAAGTTTCACCAGCGAACTCTCTGCCATCAATCACTCTCACTTTTACACAAAATAGTCCCTAGTTCAACACTGCCAGCCCTACCAAGCTTTTCAGTGTTATTCCAACAGACGAGTAACCTCACTGCAGTGTGGTTTCTATCGCCACCCGCTATTCACTTTTTCCCCGGGAAATTCTGGACAACATAAAACAAAACGTAACATAAACAGATAATCAATAATCAATACTTATCACAAAACTAGTCCATAATAACCATCCTCTGCTACCAGGAAACTGATCCAGTGGGTTACCAGCAACAGGTAATCTAACACCACATACTCACCTGGGCCCATAAATTAATTCACAACACACTGGCAATAACCGCTGGGGTCAAGTTTTGTAATTCTCTAGATTAGTTATCTCTAGTGCCTAACTAATCTTTCACTTATCAAAAAGTTCTTTCCTGTAGTCGATGGACCATTAGTTGAACTAGTTGATGGTGAAATGACATAAGATTTTAATATACTTACACATTGGAAATGATCACAGAGTCGGGATGAATTTTATAGTTTTGTCTCAAATTAATTTCAGGTGAACCACTTACACTGTACAGATCAAACACCGATTCTCACAGGAAGGAAAATTCAAATAATCAATCAAATTGCCTTCATTTATACTCTGCAATGACACTGCATGAAAAAGGAAAGTATAGAGAAAAAAGCACATAAGCGCATACACAGATATATTTATAATTACCCAGACTGGTGTGAAAACCAACTACCAGGCCTAGGAATTGGTAAGGGTCCCCAGGAAAGATCTGGCGAACTAGGACAGAAATCAGGACAGGACAGACGACCTCTCTATCACCAACGCTTGCGTAGCACCCCTGTCTGACACTCTCTTCCTCCTCGAGATTCTTCCGCGACCTTCTTCTAAAATGTATTTGCTTAAGATAATTGGTTCAGCAGTTCGTTTCTTCTTCAGCATCACTCGTCACTCCGTCAACATCCCTGTCTCATGCTTCAGCATCTCCATGTGCGAGCTCACTAACTAGCTAAACTACCTCAATTATACCTTTCTGTATGCTAGTAACACCCATTAATGTTTCAAACTTATGAAAATACTAACTCTGATTGGACAGGCAAGGGGAGTTGATCATCACACCAGGCTTACATATTACTATTTTCAGTTAGCCCTTTGTTAATAAACCCATCCCTTTAATTCTTTATTCAAACTGTATTTCCCACCCGCATTCACAATGTAATTGTCACACATGATAAAAAATCTGAAGGTTCCCATGCATTTCAGTGGATTGTCGTTCCGGTTCTCAGGAAAGTATCCATCGGAAACCTTGGACGATGTTCAAGTTGACATCGCGTCTTCCAGCTTGGTTGCACTACGCATGTGTGGTAAAACGAGAGGGAATACACTGTGGTTTGTGTTTCTAGGCCCATAATAAGCACTATTGAAAGAGTCAAAAATACAAATGTTAAAATCAAAAATAAATGGCTTCACTGTAGGTGGAGAAGTGTGGCTCAATGATTAGAGCGGCAGACCCTGATGCAGAGGTCTAGCCCGGGACCAGGGTTCAATTCCTCGCCTCGGCGGGTCTTGGGCTCAAAAATTCCACTGACCTGATAATTCTCGCCTCGGTGCCATTCCAATCATGGAGTCCCACTCTGCAACTCTGGGCAATTGCTTGCTTAATCTCCACAACGGCTCCCACAACGCTAAGGATGCCTGGTCTCCACCTTGGGGGTGCCCAGGAGTGGACGCCTCACAGGGAAAGCCAGGATGGGTTCCACAGCGGTATTCGTACAAGCGCCTTGAGACCCTTGCAGGTGAGTAGTGCGCTATACAAGTATCAATTTACTGTACACCACCTATCTCTACTCTAATCCCATATAAAATAGCTGGGTTTAGTTTTTCGGCAAGCATGTGAGTTTCAAGCGGCCATTTTGTTAGTTACTGCGCACGTGCAGAAAATTCCCTCCAAGCAAAAGATACGTCATACTACGTTGATGCCGTAGATGCATGTGCATTAAAGATTTTCAGTTAGCGGCCATTTTAGAATCACACCCGAGTTACTGGTTAGTAAGATACATAGGCAAGCTTCGTTTTTGCTCAATAATGTTGTGTAGTGCATATATTTTCACAATACAAGTTTAGTATGGGGTTGGAGGTTACAAGAGAAGATTGCTTCCAAGCAAGTCTCTTTTTCACGAGTCCTTGCTCCATCAATAGTATTGAACCTTACCTGACCCTAGTCAATAATGTTGGGAAAGCTCCATTATACGAACTGTACCGAGGGGGAATGTCGACTTGAACACTGGGGAAGCAAATGTTGCATTGTGAGGAGGGGTGATGGAGGAAACCTCATTGCAACGTCCTAATGTCCCTGGCCAAAATGTAAATGTAAAAGGTATCCTGAATGCAATATGGACATAATGATCTCCTCAAAGATGGCACTGTGTGTTACTGTGCGAATGTAGTTGAGTTGTGTTATTGTTTAAGAGTAACAAAACAATAAAAATATATTTTTTTAAATAATAATAATAATAATAATGCCTGGGAAAGGATGCTCCTATCAAAATTTCACTTAGGCACAACTAGAAGCCACCTTTGTTTTATCCAGGGTCAGCTTGACTCCGGGTTCATCTTAATTTGCCCTTGTGATCAGGGGTGTATCTTCAGGGGGGTTGTATGGGGTGGAATACCACCCAAATAAATGCTCTGTTGGTGACAAGGCAACATAATCGGTTCTGCTGCCGGTAATCATGTGTTTATTTTACCAAGATTGCTGGGCCCAGGAGGAGGGAGTACGTGAGAGCACAGGCAGGGCCCTGAGCTCAAAGCGCACATACAAATGAAATTAGTACAATCGCACAAGAGTAATAAGCCTCTCTCTGCCTGTCACTCACTCCACTGTGCTGCTGGTGCTGGGATGACCTCTCAGTGACCTAACTAATGTGAGGGAGTGGCCCCACATTCGGGGCCCAATGCTTGAGTGAGCAGCATGATAACATATGCGTTCTCTGCATGCCAGTGATTTTATCTACAATTGGAATTCTACTTAGGTGTGTGTGTGCTTTCTCGTGAGAAGGCAGGTGGACCAAGCATATGCGAAAAAAACATTAGTTATAGTGTACTGCAGTTAGCAAATGCATAGTAGACACTTTGAAGTCTACGCTAGCTTGTGTTGTGGCTCAAGACTATTATTGCTACCAAGAATGCCCTTGCTTTACTTAATAACTTAAAATTAATGCCCCTAAGCTTGTCCGTTATTCCAGTTTAGTGGCGTCAGACTGACGCTACACTTTTCAGTTGGGTTCATCATGTTGCAATCTCAGACTCCCACCCCCCCCCCCCCTAACATTTTTGACTAAGCTACGCCCCTGCTGGTGAATAAACCTCCAAAAAGACCCTAATTCATGTAATCTTCTTTCTTAAATACTAGGAACCTTTTAAACATAGATACTTTTAACCTATTCTCAAATTTCATGCATTTCATCAACACAAACATGCATTTTATTTTTTCATGTGTTACCAAATTAAGTTGTCTGCCATTCGAGAGGGTGCTTCCTAAAAAAGGCTTTGCATTGGCGAAACTCAATGAATTTTTATCTTTCATTGTAATTAGTTATAGATGTCTTGCTTATTTTTTTTTTTATTGAATGCATTGTATTTTTATCCTTTGTCGATGTTATATATGCTTATGCTATGAAGTTCTTGAGTAAGTGCGTAAATTGGTCTAATTAATTCAGCCTGGAGAAGAGAAGGTTCCATCACCCATACAGGATATTTAAAATCTTTAAATTTGCACATTCAGGCAAACCTTTTTAGGACATCATCTTTGTTATTACTTGTTGCTACCGATGTCTACCTGTGAATTTGAAGTTGTATCACACTTTTCCCTTACAAGAAGTCTTATTAAAGTGCTCCTGCTACCTGTAAACCATGCACTTCAGGCCCCAGAGAGATGGCCACTGACATGAGGGGGTTTATCAGCCTAACTCTACAGCCCTCTCCCCTTGAACAACTGCACAGGGTAGTCTGTATTTCTACATTTACCTTGAAATGTACAAGTAACTAATATATTCAGTTTCCCAGTGTCCGCTTGTGTCCTGACCTCATCTCAGGCTAGTCCTACAGTAGCAGGAGCTGCACTGAATGTGAAGGGGCTTGGCATTTACACGGATGGAACTGTCAGAGGTCTGTCAATCTGAAATCATGCCACAATAAAGGCGCAAGTATCAAAACCAAGGGCTCAAAAAACAAAAAAACCTAGGCTAACACATGGAATAGGATATGCCTCACAGTCTCAGGCTCTAAAGCATTGGTCAGAATACACTGTCTGAAGCGATCTGTTTCATGCCTTTGAAATGTGCTCTAAACTGCCTTCTTTCTGGTTGGGTAAGCAGCTTTCTCCCAAAATACAAGATTGAATAACTATGAAAAACTCGAGCAATCACTGTCGGTATCTTCCTGCGTTGTAAGTGAATACCATTGTAGGAGTGAACTCTGCTAGAAGCAATCAATTGATGTGAATGAATGAATACATGAAAAGGAGCTTTTAAAGCATCTTAAGCAAAAGTATACTGAACAGCTACTGGGCGCTAGCCCCTAAGGGGAGTAACTAAGAGTACTGACACGAGCAGAAGCCAAACAGAAGTGTTTCAATCACCTATTAGGGTGAGACGTGGTTGGAAAAGATGAATATTGTGAGGAAGAGAGTTCTAATGCTTGGATACCAAACTGGAGAAGAAGCATCCTCTTTAAGGAAAAAACACCAGCTGCCGTTTACCTTCAGAATGGAGGGGGCAAACAGGAAACTAAAGCTTAGCGACAACCACTCAGTAAGTTTAAATACAGACGGCCATTAAGGTGTCCTGTCCGCTGCCGGGTCTTTCAAGATCACAAGTATTTCTAACTATCCTCTGCATGACTACACGTCATTCTGCAGGGAGGTCCAAAAAAGAGCATTAACATCATCTAACTAGGGCAAAATGACCGCGTTCATCAGTGTGCGGCTATGGTGTGGCATTAGAATTGACTCAGGTCTTCGCGATCCCGTTTTCGAATATGACTCCTAAATTACGGACTGCTTCCTAAGCTGGAGTGGACCTGCAACATATTGACTGACAAATGTAAGAGGAAAACAGTTTGCCTCACCCACTGGGAAGAATTCTCTCTTGTTGATGGTTAGTTTGAAGAAATTGTCAGTCGTTCATATGTGTATGGCAATTAGACAGTTCCTAAAATCAGAGTTAGTGGTTGAGGAGTATCCTTCCAAATGAAGGAAGAGTTGGGTCACATGACTACATTATTAAACTAAAAATCCAAAAGAAGGAATTAGAAGCCCTAAAGGTTATAATTAGATGGTGAACAGGATTGGTGAAAGAGCCATGTCTATTGAGATGTCGCAAGTAAGGTAACAGAACCAGGATGGAAAGGGATGAAGAAATAACATTTGAGAAGTTTCAGTGAGAAAAGAGCAGAGCAAGTGAAGGTTGGTGTCACCAATCACAGTGAGGGCTAGGTGATTTTTAAGAGTAACATGATTAACAGTGTTGAATGCCGGGGTAAGGTCTAAAAACACTAACTCTATATAGCATCCCAAGTCCTGGAAAAATCACAGGTTGCCCAAGGCCATTACCAGAATTAATTTTGTGACTATCAATTCTTTCAAAACACATTTTTATTGTTGACAGACACGAGAGCCCTAGATAAACCAGGGTTACTAATGGCATAATATACATAGTTATGATATTGATGTCAATGTTTACAATAATCAAATGTGGTAATATGAGATATGCGGATATCTGAATTAAAACAAACACAAAAATAGAAAAATAAACAGCAGTGCCACAGTAACAAAATATAGATTGCGATACAGAACCTTCAGCCGTCCTAATTGAATACGGGTATATTTGTGTATAAACTTCTCGCCCATTGTCCTCTCATCATGGCAAGTCTTCCTTACTTAACGTTGGTGGGATAGGATCTAAGTAAAGACCCCGATAGTCCGCCCACCGCTTCCATATCTTTGGGTTGTTAGAACTGGGTGTCTCTAGTTGGCAGAGGTAGGTACCTTTGACCAAATAGGGACCCTTGTCAAGTCAGGGTAGGAGGGTACACTTCTAAAATAACCCCTGTTCACCCCCTTGGTAGCTTGGCACGAGCAGACAGGCTTATCTCAGAGGCAGTGTGTAAAGCATTTGTGAACACATACAGTAATACAGTGAAAACACTACAAATGGACATCACACCAGTTTAGAAAAATAAGTAATCTTTACTAGACTTAACAGAAGACCAAACGACCAAAATCCACAATACTGTAATCAAAAATAGTCTCTAAAATGGTAGAAATAGCTTAGTTCAATGTAGATGGTAAATGCAACACTTTACTCTCAAAGTACCTTGGATGCGTCACGCAATACAAACAAAAGGGTCACAGGGAAGGTGATGCGTCGGTTCCTAGCTTCGGGGGAGGTGATGCGTTGGTTCCTTACTGCAGCGCAGGTGAGCTGATGCGTCAGTTCCTTACCGGAGTGGAGGTGATGCGTCGGTTTCTTACTGTGATCCAGTGCGATGCGACAAGATGGTGCCTCAATGCGATGCGACGATCCGGTGCGATGTGACAAAATGGCGCCGCGATGCGACAACGCAGATGTGATGCGTGCACGCCGGTGCGGCGAACTTGGTAATTTCTGAGCCGCGACAGGCCCTGAGACACGCTTCTCCGGTGATGTGACGGCAACCTTTGCGGCGGCGACATGCTTCTCCATTGATGCAACGCGCTTCGTCGATGATGCGACGGCAAACAGCTGCAGCGGCGACACGCTTCTTCGGTGATGCAACAACAACTGCTGCGACGGCGACACACTTCTCCTCGTTGCATCGCGCTTCATGCTGCCAGTGACTCCCAGTCTCTTCAGAGGGCTCACACAACAGTAGACACCTCTCTGCAGGCAGAATTCCACAGCAAGGGAATTAGGGGGAGCTGGTGGTGAAGTTTTGTATCCCTGAGACTTCAGGTAGGAGGCAAGCTCAGTTCAAGCCCTTGGAGATTCTTCTTCAAGATTGTAAAAGTACACACAAAGTTCCTTTTCTCCTTTCCTTGGCAAATAAAGTAACCACTGCAGGCCAACCCCAACAGCACAGCACAGGGGCAGTCTCCTCCTTCAGCTTCCTTGGTTCTTCTCCTTGGCAAAGGGTTGTCTTGATTCCCAGAAGTGATCTAAAGTTCTGGGGTCTGGGTCCCCCCTTTTATACACCAAAATCCTTTGTCTCTGAAGGCAGAGAGTGTCTGTATCTAGTCCAAACCAGTTCTGTGCAGTCCTGGAGCACTTTGTTTACAGGACTCCTTCTTTCCTTTGACAGTGTGGGCCAGGATCATGAGACACACCACAGGAGGTGGAGCCAGCCTTGTGGAAGGCAGGCACAGCCCTATTCATGCCCAGGTGCTACTCCTCCCACCACTCCTCATGAAGATAGGTCTATTCAGCCTTATGCTGACTCACCCTGTCTCCTGGAGCCACCCTAGCCCCTGTCACTCACAAACCAGACATGGAATACACAAACTAGCTGAGGCAGGCTTGGATGGTTAGGCAAGAAAATACCTACTTTCTAAAAGTGGTATTTTCAAACACAGAATGTTAAAACCAACTTCACTAAAAGATTAATTTTATCATTCTGAGTCCAGGCATACTATACTCGAATTTCTACCTAGTTCCCTGAGTCAGTTAGGATTATAAGATGTTATAATCAAACTGCCCATTTTGGCCTATGGGAACAGGTAGCCTTGCAATAGTGAAAAAACGAAATTGGCTGTAATTCACTATCAGGACATGTCACACACATTAGGGCATGTCCTACCTTTTACATACAATGCACCCTGCTCTTGGGCCTTCCTTAGGGGTGACTAATATGTAGAAAAGGGAGGGTTTTAGGGACTGGCAAGTGGGTGCACTTGCCAAGTCGACATGGCAGTCACAGACTGCACACAGGCTCTGCAATGGCAGGCCTGATACACACTTTACAAGCTGCTTCTGTGGGTGGCACAACCAGTGCTGCAATCCCACCAGCAGCATTTGATTTACATGCCCTGGGCACACATGGTGCACTGTACTAGGGTCTGACAAGTAAACCAAATAAACCAATCATGGAGTCACTAATCCAATACAACACTTTACAATAGGGAGCACTTGCACTGTGGCACTGAATAACAGTGGCACAGTGCCCAAAGCATCTAGACCCGCAAAACATATAGCAAAAACAAAGGAGGTAACAGCAAAAAATGGAAGGGAGACCAACGCCAATGGTGCCAGGTCTAACATGGGTGTTTCTGTGGTCAACCCCTTACCTTGAAGATTGGTATTTCAAGTCCCATGGAGAAGTCGAGGTCCCGTTTCCAAGCCCTCACAGATGGTGGGAGGTAGCCTTCCATGCCCAGACAATGTCTCGCTTGGACAATGTGAGTCCTAGGAATATTATTGCCCCCCAATCCCTTCCGTGATATGAAGCATGACCAAGCGAGGTGATTGTGGAATGTCCCAACCCCACACCTCCGAGAGACACGCGAGCACCCCGTGCCAAAACCTCGATAGCGCGGGGCACTACCACATCGTCTGAAGGAGAGTGCTTTCTGCAATTTCACATCGAAAGCAGAGGGGGGATTCAATCAATCCCGCTCACCAAAGTCTATGGCGGGTGAAGTATACCCGGTGGAAGTATTTAAATTGTATTAGGCGGAGGCGTGCAGCTATGGCTGCACCTCGTGGGGATCCCAGTGCCTCAACCCAAGCATCCTCTTCTAATGGTCCAAGATCTTCTTGCCAGGCATCTCTAGTTGTATTGAGTGTAGTGTGGCTATTGGTCACTAATGTGTGGTATATTGTTGTAATTTTGTGTGTGCCCATTATACCCATAAAGACTTTGGCCTCAATGGGGTTGCAATCGGGAATGACATCTTGGCGTGTTATGTATGGGAGGAATGCGTGGCGAAATTAGAGTTATCTGTAGAATTGCGACCGGGAAATAGCATATTCAGTTTGTAGCTCCAGGAAGGATTTCTTGGTTTGGCCATGTAGAACCGTTCCAATCGTTGGGATGCCGATGGCATCCCAGCCCACAAATCCCTGTAGCCCAGACAGCTGTGGCAATGGGCCATTGCGCCAGAGAGGAGTTTCCTTAGTTAGTCTGCCCCACCATCCCATCCTGCTCAGCGCCTGTCGCCATGTCATGAAGACCATTCTGGTTGCGGGTGGCAGTGTTTTAAGTGTTGGACCTGAGTGTAGAATTGTATGTAATGATTTAGTGTCCATTAACCAGTGCTCAACTGCATATGCAGGGTCCTGTCTGTCCCCATACAGCCAGTCATTCAGACCAAGAAGGTGTGAGGCGGCATGGTAGGCTTGGACATCTGGGGTCGCAATGCCCCCACAGTATGTAGATAGGAAGCATGTTCTTAATGCTACACACGCTGATCCTCCGCCCCAGAGGAAGTGGCCAAGGGTAGCATTAAGTTATCTGAACCAGGTGGGTGGTATTGGATATGGGGGGTTCCCAAGTTGATAAAGGAGACAAGGCAGGGAGACCATTTTGAAGATGGCCGATCGACCAAACAGGGACAATGGAAGATGCGACCAGGAGCGCACATGCTCTTTGACCTGTGTCAATAAGGGGGAAAATGTTTGTCCCAGGAGATGGGTTGAGAGGCTGATAGATACACCCTGAGATATTTAAATCCATCTGGGACCACTGTCACATCCTGTGTCCATATTCCCAGTTTTCTACCCCACATAGAGGCCACAGGAAAGATTTACGAGTGTTCATATGTAGACCAGAAGTTTCACCAAGGATTTGCATTATCCTGAGCAGCCACGGGCCGGACCTATTAGGCTGTGTTAAAAAGAATAATACATCGTCCGCATATAAGGCTATATGGTCAGAAACCTCCCGCGACCACTCAAAGCCGTAAACTTGGGCATCAATTCTCACCAAAGCCGCAAGTGGTTCCATGGCGAGCGCAAAGAGATATGGGGATAGACGACATACTTGTCGGGAGCCTCTTCCAATGGGAAACGGCTGCGAAGTCGCGCCTGCGACCCGAACCAATGCAGTGATGTCTGTGTATAATAGTCGGATATAATTTGTGAGGCGGGCCTATATTGAGATGACTTAGAAGTGTGAAGAGGTATGTCCAGCCAAGGTCTGCAAACCCTATTACTTACCATATACACAGAGTGGGCTTTGGGTAAGCCCCCATTCACACATTACCTTTTTTGGATCAGACACTTTCAGCTTTTGGATTCGAACACTGAGCCTCATGAGACTGGCTGTTTGGTGTATCATTCCCCCTTATATGAAAATATTAAACTGCAATGCATGAGAGACTACTTTATATCTAAAAGTAAACTTTACTATTGCAATTTTTTACTACCGGTACCATGAACCAAATACCACCAATACAACTCGAAACCTGCTACCAATACAACTAATTCATCACTGATACCTCCACCACAATACCAATACCACCAATAATATTACCACTAACACTGCCAATGCCACCATCTTCACTACACTCTGAACAACTACCACTATCAAAATCACCACCAGCACACTAATACAACCTTCAATACCATGCCACCAGTTCCTCCACCACCTATACCACAAACAGCAATGCCAATATCACCATCAACACCAGCAAAAATAACACCAGCAAAGCCAAAAACTACCATCATAGGGGAAACCAAGGCTACAATACCACCCCCACCAATACCAGCTACACCACTAGGAAAAAACACCAATACCATAATTACGATACTTCTACCAATACCACCTTTCTATTACCACCAATATTCCTGCAACCTACCAATCCCACCACCAATATCACCAACACCACTACCAAACAATGCATGTTTCAAACTCTTTCCAATGCCATACTAAACCACAGTACCACTTACTCTGAATGTCTGGATACAGGATCATATAGAGAAGCCCCCAGCGCAAGGTGGTAGAGGTGGTCTCGGTGCCAGCGCCAAATAGGTCATTGGTAGTTAAGATAAGGTTATCCAGACAGAAGATGCTGCTGGGGTTGTCCTTAGTCTGGAAGGAAAGAATAGGGACATGGGTTAGTGACTGTAGTGATGCTGTAGATCCTACTCCCAATGGTGTCAAAAATCATTCAGTACTAGCCTGTCAATGTGAAAGTCGCTGTGGATCTATGTGTGTAAAATAAATAAGGATATAGAGTAACAGTGTCAGAGAGGATTGTAGACCTCCATTCCGAATACCGGAGATTGTTAATCACTAGTCGCCAATGTTGATATGTTGACTTTCCAACTTGGTATCTTAGGTTTACCCTTTCAAAGCTAGTGGTTACTCTGTCTTGCAGACTTTTTATCTTGCTTATACAATAAAAATGAGCGTCAATCACTGATAGTCCCCATGATACACATGTACACAGGGTGTAGCCCTGGCATTTCCACACAACAAAGGTTAATGATTAAAACCCCTCTGAACACTGAGTCGAAATGTGGGCAGGGAAATATGTATGCAGAGGGAAACAGAGGAGTGGGGAGAGAGGATATATGAAAAAGTCATTTAAATATCACATGGATATAACTGCTGGAGTGTAGGGAAATGAGCGAGAAACACAGACTGTAAATTCCACAAGGGAATAAATACAGTAGAGGATGGGGGAGCAAAAGCATTTATATACCTCAGTGGTATAACTACAGTAGAAGAGGCACAGGAAAGCTATATCCAGCGGTGGCTACTCTGCTATGGTGGAAGAGCATCAATCCCGCCAGCTGCCTCAAAACGCCAGGATAATAAAAATAAAACGATAATAAACATGTTTTAGTATCGTTTTATTTTTCCTTTTCTACTGATTCTTTGGGGGTGGGGCCATGGGGGATGACAGGCTGCAGACGGTGTGTAGGCCACTGTTAGTGCGCTTAACAGTGTGGCCGGCCAAACCATCTCTCGCACTGAAGCGGTCTCCAACCCGAGCTGCGTTGCCAGATTGGAGACAGCAGGCACAGGCTCCCAGTCTTACTGGGAGCGCAAATTCAGAGCACTCAGGCCAATCCTGATGCTGCTCTCATGGCGACAGTGAAGTCTGGGAGCCTGCGCCTGCGAAGAGAGCAGCAGAAGAGCATGACATGGCTGGCTGCAGGTAAGTTTTATTTTTTTATTTTTCCATCCCTCGTCCCCTACCCCCTGCCCCCCACTCTTGCACATCACATGCCGCTACTGGCTATAACATCGAAAACAAAATACATCAGGAGTATAAAAATCCAAAGGAGGAAAGAGACATTTCAATGCCACATGAGAATAATACAGTAGAAGTATATAATACAAAAATGAGAAGGGTGATGTCAGAAACGTATAATAAGCTCAACTGGATAGGTACACTGGAACAGAATGGGGGGAGGGTATTAAAGAGAATTAAATACCTCAAGAAATAAATATAGAAGAATAATGACTTGGTGGCATGAGAGACACTTAAATACTTCAGAGATACAAACACAGTAACAATTGTGTGGCTCTAGGGAAGAGAGTTAAGAAATGGAAAAGATGATTAAACCATCCAAGGAAAAAT
Organism: Triturus cristatus; assembly: GCF_964204655.1. Lineage (NCBI taxonomy): Eukaryota > Metazoa > Chordata > Amphibia > Caudata > Salamandridae > Triturus > Triturus cristatus. The sequence continues at coordinate 250,911,464 of NC_140586.1, forward strand.
TGCTGTAAAGAATAAAGGAGGCTTAAGAGCCACGAAAGAGCAGAAGGCTAGTAGGCTCATTCAGAGTCACACGCAAAATCCAAAATTGAGTGCCAATGGTTTTTGCGTCAATTTTATGTCAAGTGATATTTTCACTCAAACTCGTATTTTCTTTGCAAATTCCTCTGGTATTACCTGGGACTTTTTATATAGGCAAATTAGGTCAGAAGTGGCGGACATGTGTAGATTTAATATGCGGAGAACTGCAACTGCTGGGTAATTACCTTTCTGACATTCAAAACTCAGAGTGGTCTGCACAATCATCTTAGGGGCACAATCAATGCATGTGGTACATATATTTACACCATGTGGTTTATGTACCTCAAAAAATTGAGGGACTGTTAATGAGACCTAATTTAGGCTCTACATTGCTACAGCACATGGGGAAAGCAGAAACATCAAAGGTCATTTAATAAGGGTTTGCATGTGATCCAAACCTTGGATCACATCCCCACTCCTAGTACACCACGTTTATTTTAGTACATGCCCATGCATGCAATTCGTAATAGTATGTTACAACAACAGCGTATAGTCTAAAACTTGCAAATGTCCCTCCCTGCGAACTTAGACTGTGACATATGTGTGAAACTGAATTTTGGTCAGTCAGTCAGTACTCACATTTGTGTCAAGTAGTCCGGAGATATGCAATATCTAGTTTGGAACAAGAGTTGTGTGAAATTGTGTAAATCTGTTTCTATACAATTCCTAGAATTACAACTAAATTTTTACAATTTACATTCCATTTGCAACTATGAAATTTGTGGTGAATTCTTTGTTTAGAAGGGAATGTTAACTCTATACTAGAGATATGAGCATTTTTGGACATGAGCCACCCCACATCTTAAATTCTGGAAACTGATGTAACGATACCTTCTCCATTTCAACAAGGAAGGCATCGATTAAGTCCCTCGTCGTCGCAGGGTCAAAGGTCTGCTGGTGCTCCTTGATGATTTCCCTCATGAAGCTGTATATTTCCCTCTGTTGTTGAAACACTTTCTGCTGCAGATAAGGGATGTGCAGCAACACAGGTAACCAAATCACCACCTGCGAGGCACAATGGGGAGGAAAACATGAGGTTGGGTATTTAAAAAGATAGGGCTTCAGGTATTTGACTCCAACAATGACAGTCAATGATTAGGTGGTGGACAAGTATAAACGTATGTGGATCCATTCAGATATCAGAAGACCTGCTTTATCTATTGTTGGAAACAAAAAGCTATTTCGGAATGCTCAAATGAATCAGTCATTAGTAGTTACTCTGAGCTGCCTTCCAGTATTTACATTGTTTGGTGTGCCACTTCAAACAGGAACCATCTACATGCAAACACTAAACTAGCTAGTAAAGCTACACTAAAAGTGGCAGCTGGTTACTCAAACTGCTTTTCTTTGTAGGTTCTTCAACCCAAAAATGTTTATTGAACTCATTAATCAATGCTACAGCCATGGAAGCCAGGTTCCAAGTTTTATAAACATATAACTGACCATATGACCAAGGCACTAATCAATGCACTAATTCCAAGCAAGCAGGAATTCCGCTGAAGTCTACTGAACAGCCTCCCTCTCTCCTTCCGTCCCCATTTGAAAAGTGCTAAACTTATAAACAAGAGCCTTCCACAGTCTCCCAAGAAATATCCCCAAATCATCCTACCGTAACTGGATTAGTCTGTTATCAGCTTAAAACAGAGGTTTGTACAAACCATTAATACTGGTATTCAAGACAATTAATGACACCACTGCACACACTATCTCTCCAAAGTCTAAGTCATCAGGGGTCTTGCACCCCCGGAATAACGCAAGAAAGCCAGGGGTAAGTTAAATGGTTTATTCAAGAAAGTATTATCCCTACAACAGGAGCGTAGCTATCCCTCGGCCAGCTCTAGAGCAACTGACTTCACTGGAATGCTCGCTGGTTACATAGAACACAGATGCAGACTACCCCCACACTACACGTACCTATACAAAGTTCCTTACCACTGGCATTGTAAGACTCTTACAAATGAACAATGTACTGAAGGAATAGCAATACACAAACACATTTATAACTAAAATAAAACCTGCAAATGTATACAAGAACATCCAAATTCAATGATGCTCCGACTACTGAGCATAATCCTTACAACATGCAGGTGGTTTGCGACTCCTGACACTTCTTAGCACAGAATCTCCATCAGTTGCCACAGGAATCACCTGCACCCAACGCCTGCACCCAACGCTGGGGCATTACAAAGTCGTTCAGAGGGCCTGCTCATATTCCATCATACATTACCATGAAAGCGCTGTTGCTTTGTTCCTCACCAACCCAACTTTGACCACCTCTCTGATATAAAGCAACTCGTCTGTTGTTTCAGCTCCCACCATTTTCCAAAACCACAGAAAAGGCTTTAAAGCCTTACCTTAATTCCCCCTGAACATTGACAAACCTCCTCCTTTCTGAGCACAACGAATCTTCACCCACTTACCCACCTAACTATGTGGGATATATTTCTTGTCCTAGATACGCTCTTCCATCTGTGCATCAGAAAACGCTGTATTTTTCATCCAGGTGGGAAATAACTTGGTGCCTGCCAGGCTTTCCCTCATAAGTTCAAATTGGGCCCTTTGAGTGACATCATGAACACTGATGCGATGTACATCATTATAAAACCTAAATCACGTCCTCCTGCTACAGCCATTTGAATCATGCCCTTGATCATTGTCTTTGCCCTCTCCACAATACCATTTCTTTGTGGGTTGTTAAATGAGGTACAATTATGTACAATACCATGTGACTCCAAAATACTACCCATCTCCCCAGAAATAAATTGTGTTCCATTATCAGTTATAAGATTGGAAACACCTTCCTCAAGGAAAATCTTCTTCAACGAAAGAATAGTAGCTCTAGTCTTAATCTCCCTCATGAATTTGACAATTAACCACTTCCGAATGAACATCCACCACTATCATGGCATACTTCCATTGACTCCTCAGCTCATGCATAGGGCCAATAAAATCCAGACTTAATGTATGCCATGGTTTGTCAGGATCAGATATGTGACCCATGTTCGATTTAACTCCTACTCTTAATCTTGTTTCTCCCTCCTTGCACACATCAAAGTTCTCAACCCATTAATCCCCTTGTTCGTCCATCCCACCAATTTTCACTCTTCCTAGTTTTGGTTTGCCCAAGGTGCCCCTCATGTGCTATTCCCATCAATTTTGTCTAGAGACCACACGGTGGCACAAGTTTCCCACCTATCATCAACACCATGTCTTCACAAAAGGACAATTCCTCAAAAACTTTCAAATAAGGTCTGACAAGATACTGGCACAGTACTTTCCCTCCTACTGCCTAATATAACCAACTGTTTAGCTTCTTTGATTATGGGATCCAAGGCCATTTCCTTGACCCAGTCATCTTTAGAGAACAGTTTTCAGGGCGTAGACTCAAACCAGCATCCTTCACTCTATACAATGACTGCCTGAGAATCATGTTGTGTTGCTCAGTTGTGACACTGAAAATCAAAATGTCAACCTGGAAACACAGGATATTCCTTATGCCTTTAAACACCTTGTCCATCATTCTTTGGAATACTCTAGCTGCTGAGAAAAACCAAAGGGCATACGAGGGTGATAAAGGACGTGAGGGATTTGGAATCTTCATGTAGTTTAATTTGGTGGTAGGCATTTTTCAAATCAAGTTTGGAAAAATACCTATCACCACCCAATGCCAAAATTAATTTGCTAATATTGGGTAACGGATAAGTATCAACTACCACATTCTGGAGAGCACTCTGGCGTGCCTAAAGGGAAAGAAATGAGGACTTCTGGCTTCACCTGCTAGCAGCCAGCAAGGGAAGGAACCCATGAAAAGAATCGTCTCTGATTAATCAATCCACAATTGGAAGCAGCTCAACCCATCTTAGCACCCCGACCGGCACAGAGAGCGCCAGACCTGTGCTCCAAAATGCCTGCAAAACGCCTGGTACCACAAATCCTCCAGAAGCTTGTGGTAGTCCAGAGGAGTGCTGCATACAAAAACTTGCTACTCTATGCCAACACGGAGCTCGTGGCCCTAATGGGTTACCCACTACCTTCTTCGCTTCGAACCTAGCTCTCTGGTCTCAGGTCTTAACCTCCTCTGTTCAAACATTGCCTGGCAACAGATTTCATACCAGAGTCTTGGAGAGGATCTATTATCCAACCAATTTTTAAAAGGGGCTTCTAGCCCTAGCCATTACAGTCTCATTGCTTTAATTAACAGTGATGCCAAACTGTACACCAACCTACTACTCGATGACCTCAAAAGCCTAGGCAGAATCTCATCAGATCATAACCAATAATCAATGTGGTTTTAGGGACAAGTGTGGCACCTCCTCAAACCTGATGGCTCTGAACCTCATTTGCGACAACGCATTCAAAGGCAAAAGGGCGCTTTATTCCTGTTTTATGGACTTTAAAGCAGCCTTAAAGAGAATTCCAAGAGGGCCCCTCTGGTGTAAACGTCAGGACTGGTGGCTGCCAGACAACCTACTGAGAGCAATAAAACAGCTACACCCCAATATGTGGGTTCGAATCAAACTAGGAGACGGTTCCTGATTATCAAGGTCGATCTACACGAGCTCTGGAATGAAGCACAGCTGCATACTGGCCCCCTGCTATTTAATTTATACATAGCTGACATGTCGCAGCAACTCAATGAAACAAATCACCACCCGCCTAAGCTAGGAGGTGAAAGCATGTTTTTATTTTATTTTACAGAGATGTATATAGTGCGAACTAGACCCGAAGGCATCGGGTATCAGAGCGCTTTACATAGCACCAGTTGCGTTACATGAGGACACATTATTATTTTATTTTTTTGTGAGGCATAGGGAGATTAAGTAATTTTCCCCAGAATCACAGGATGTTCAGCGTCATTGCTGAGACTCGAACCCAGTTCCCTGGATTAGAGATCGACCGCCCTAGCCGTTAGGCCAACTCCTCTCCCCATGTCACATCTGCTCTATGCAGATGACCTGGTGCTTCTCAGTCGGACAAAGTTCCGCCTCCAAAGGCTCTTTAACATCTTACACGATTACACAAGCAAGAACATGCTGGAGATTAACAAGGAAAAGATAAAAAAAGGTCATATTTAGCCTAAAGTCATACCAGGCTCATCGGTGGCTGCTCAAGGGCACCATGCTCCAGCACAGTAAGCACTACAAATACTTAGGAATAGTGCTAGATGGCAAATGGTCACTCATGTCTCACATATCTACCTTAAAGAACAAGGGCTCTAGTCTAATGTTTGCCCTGTCATCTATTGCGCCAAAGCTACTAGGCCCTAGCCTTGACCCCCCCTCCTACAGGCGATGAAAGCAAAAATCACACCAACTCAAAAATATGGGAGAAAGTCACCCTGGGCAAGGAAGCAGAGACCGTAGACAAACTGGTCACCAAGATTAACAAATCCACTCTGCGTCTCCCTAAAAGAGCAAAACCGGTGCAAGTGAGACTTGCATTTAACATCACAAGACAGTACTGGGCCAGAGGTAGCTGCATTCTCAACTTCTGCCACAGGCTCAGACAGGCACCACCTAACACCATGCATGGCCTAATCTGGCGTGAACTTGATCCTTGTGACCCAAGATCATCTTCTTACAAACAACACCTAAAGGCCAAACTGTCTGAATTCTCTCTAGCCGAAGTGTGGAACAAACAACTCTCACAACAGCGCTTCAAGACCTTAGCGGCCCAAATGGTAAAACAACTGATAAAAATTAGAAGACATGACAACTCTGTGCAAGCGTTCTCACGCGTGGTCAGTTATAAACTCATATTCCCAACCCAAGCAGCAGTGTTACATCACCTGCACCTACCCGATAGGGATCAAACTGCGGCTTCTGGCAATAAGAATGGGCGAGTGGAACTTCCGTGCCCACTTCCAGCCTGGCACAGCCTAGCTACCTGCAATACCAGCTGCCGCTTATGCCGACAAGGTAAAGAAACCCTATGCCACATCTTATGCATCGGTCCTCATCTTATGGAGCAAAGGAGAACTCTTATCCGAGCTAACTTAACCCGGCTAGGGGTGCGCACATGCCGGCAAGCAGTGATCATCAGCCTGAATCTAGCAAATACATCACTAAACACTAAAACTGTCAAACGTCTTTGAACCGCAGCAAGTAAACTGGACTTAGCCAACTGTGCTAACACTGAAGTATCTTCCTCCCAAATACCAAAAACCTCGCACCCGCGCTGGTCGACATTACCATCTGTAGAAAAGAGGCAGGTTGACCTTGAAACCTTTCTAAAATACATTACACCTTACCCATTGACTGACTCTGAGCAAGATAACCCGCCTGCTGCCTGCCACAGCTCATGCTTCAAGTACTGTGTTATGCGACATTTGCACATTGTTTGTAGTGTGTTGGTCAAGCTGGTCCTCCTTGGTGCCTTGTCTGCTGCTCTAACTAATTTTAAAGACTTTGTCTATTGCTTTTAAGTATTTAAAGAATCACGCTCATCCACCGGAGTCACTTTTTACGCCCTGTCCTGCACTAAGTCTGAGTCCTCCCCTTCTGTTCATTGATAAACTTTTCATTACACTAGAAGTAGCACGACCTACAAGAACTAGGGCCATAGGCACTTATGATATCTATTTTTGATTTTATATGCAAGTTGTTCACTTTCTTTTATCCTTTGAGGAGGTTTTTATTACCCATACGATAAAATACAATACAATACCATACGCATTCTGATTGAGTGACCTCAGATCCATACAAAATCTGTACCGCCCATCAGATTTCCCTGTAATAACCACTGGAGACACCCAGATAGACACCTCTACAGGTTCAATTACTCCATTCAATAGCATTTTATCCAACAAATCTTTTAAAGCAGCATGGACAACCAACATAATTCTTCTCACTTTGTGCTGAATAAGCACAACATAAGGCTTCAACACAATCTTATGGGCATACCCCTTGACAAGTCCCAACTCTTTGTTAAACACTTCCTGTGCTGCATCCAAAATATCCACCAGCAATATTTCATCAACCACCATCACCTGATGAGTCCGTCTTGGATTTATAATGATATTAAGTTCATGCTGGTGTACCCAACCTAATATGGGTGGTCCATCCTCCACTACATACACTTTACTTTTCATAGCTCTGCCCCTAAATTATATTCCTGCTTCCATATTTCCCACCAGAATAATAGTTTTGATGTACTTGCACAAAAGCAAGCACATGAAACTTCCCAAATCAAGATGGCGGTCACACAAGTGACATCAAAGCATTGATACTGCTATCCCAGTACGTGCATGGTCCGACGTGCCCTTCTGAACAACTCCTCCTTGCACTCAACTGACTCCTCACCTCTGTTCACGCCAGAATAGATATTAACCCCAAACCTTGGGTGAGATGACGTAGCGATCTTCCAATTGACACAGCAGAGTGTCTGATGAAAGCGGTTCATGCCTGTCCGTAGGCTGAGCAGCACGAAACACTGCTTCACCGCCGATTGCAGTGCAAAACGCTGCTGGGTTCAAAGCTACCTCACATCGTTGCAGGGGCTTTCAGGCCTCCTCTTTACCAATTCATGCCCCCCCCCAGAAGAACAGCAAGACAGCCACGGGTAAGTTAGATGGTTTATTCAAGAAAGTATTATCCCTACAACAGGAACGTAATTATGTATCAGCCAGGTCTAGAGTAACCGACTTCACTGGAATGCTCGCTGATCACATAGAATGCATGCTACCCCCAGACTCCTCGTTCCTATACAAAGTTCCTTACAACTGGCATTGTAAGACTCCTAAGCAGAACAAGGTGCCCACTAGCAATCTTAGCCCGTCAAAATTTCCTAGATACTTGCAAGCTGTCAAGTAATGCCTCGCGGTCTCGATCATTCAACTTACTGTGGCATCACCACTGGATTTCACACACAAAACATCTTGCTCAATGATTTTAAAACTGCACTTGAAGTTTACCTCTTATTTTTTTTTTTTTTTAAAGAAAATGGCTAAACTGTCTTGACGAGATAAACCCCTAGGTAATCATGCTCTGTACAGAACTTCATTTGTATATACTTTTGTTACTGCCATTATTTAAAATCACCAAATCAACATAATATGTAAATGCCCTTATCTTATAATCCGAAAAAAGAACTTTAGGTTCTTCTACTGCTCTTGCCTTCTTCCTTCAGTCCTAAGTACCTGACTTGGTGGTCACTCATTTCATGCTTGGCTGCTAAACTTTTGAATGATCTACCCTCTCAGCTATGTCTGTTGAATGAACATTTTACAATTTGGTAAAGCTCTTTGGTCATGGCTCTTTTCCTTCATCCATCTTTCAGGAGCGTTTTCAGCTTGATTCTGTGCATTCCCCAGTGCGATGACATCCTTGTGGGTAAAAGTATGCTTACAATCTGGATAACAATCGGATATTGACATCTCCCTTTATTTTTTGTTGCTTTGTAGCTCATATTACTACTTTTATACATAAATAAACCACGATCTCAGAAGTTACTTCCCCTTCCCCATCAGTACCACTGCCATGTACATTCATTAAGAAATATTTTGCTCCAGAATCCCACCAGGAACGTACACTTCTGCGGCCTTTGATGCCAGTACCATAATGTACCTGAGCCTCCGTTCAACCTATGGCCAATTCTGCTTCCTGACGCATTCTAGAATGATTGCCCTTTCTGGTAATCCTTGGCAACAAAGTCTAATTATGACCTTGTGTTAATCCTCACAGGATCATCAGTACCGATTACGGAGATTAAAGGAGCGAATATCTGAACCAACCCAACGCAAACTTCAGCAGCACAAATTTGATAACAACAGTATAGGTAAGGTTCCCATGGGTTTTGAGGCAAACCATAAAGAGTTAGAGTACACTAATGTCCATCTTATTTTGTGGTCCCAGAAACATCACAACACTGATATATGAGGAATCCAAGGATAAGTGCATCCATGACCCATCACTAAACCAATATATACTTGGATCCCATGCCTTTTCCATACAATGCTCCAACAGGAGACAGCCCCTTCTGTTTGAAGAACTGTTGTCACTTCTCTACCCTGAGGTTTCCACCTAGCCAAGTGTCACGGGGTCATCACGGAGGAAGGACGGGGTGGAGACATTAACGATTGTTCGTTTCCACCCCGGCCACAGGACGCCTACGGTCCCTTTAATTCAGACTGGAGTCTCCCGGAGGCGGGGTTCGCTGATCAGATATCAGCAGCAGCGGGCCAATCAACGAGGGGGCTGGCAAGTAAAGGAAGTCCGGAAGAAAACAGCGAGGCAAAAGCCGGTGGAGGAGTCGGAGCTGGAGAGAGGGAGTTCGAGTCGGAGAGAGGAGACGGCGAGAGAGGAAGGAGATCGAGTGAAGGCGGAGGAGCACGAGAGAGCGGAGCCGACAGGATAGAGGTGCCAGGAGGCCAACAACAACGCGACTCGCCCCGCCACGTTTCAGGAGGAGCGTGGCTGGGAAAGGTACGGGATCGGGTCTTACGTTTTTCTTTTACACGGAGAGGGACCGGGTAGTATAGGTTGGGGAGGTCACGGGGCTGTGTGAGTGTGGATTCCTTTTTTTTTGTCTTTTCCCCCTCACACTTAGTCTTTCTACGACACCACTTCCTTACGTTTTTGAGCACAAAGGCGCGGTGGTAGCCCCAGATGATCCCTCACCACCTACCCCCTTGCAAACCCTGTACAGCAGAACAAACATCTCACCCGTGTGTTCTCGTGTTTGTTGTTTCCTTTCCCCTCCCTTCGGAGCCTCGAACGGGAACCACACCACCGGGAGGAAGAGACGCACGCAGGATTTACAAAGCGGGAAGAATCCAACACCCTCTTATACTTTGGAGTAAAGAATGTTCAGCCGAATAAACAAAAAGAAACCTACCTCAAACTGGTGTACCGCAGCACATTGTTCCCCCCCCCCCCCTTTTGTACTATCCCACACCAAGTTAATGCATTACCTGGTTGCCATTGGCCCATTAGGGTCACATGACCATAAGGCAGTCAAGGTAAACAGCTTTTGAGAATTTTCCTCACATTCCTAAGTAGCTGTATATGGTTATAGCTGTAGCAAAGATGGCTCGATGGTGCTAGGGTCAGGATTGACAGTGAAAAGTGTAACTAAAAGGGGTGAGAATGGGAGTAAATAAAGAAACTTCCTCCATGGATTTGGAACCTGGCAAGATATATGCTGTTTTTGCACTGGCAATTTGGGACTCCATGATCCTCTTTTGGACTGGCTAGAATTTTTAAAATGGCGCCCTTTCATTTACTTTTCTTTACTGATATTTTTCTTGCTCTTTCCCTACCGCTTCTAAGGCCGACAGCTATTTTTACCTCCCCAACTTTCTGTTGGGGATTGCTTGCAGGTCTTTCTGGTCATGGGCTTAATGTCACATCTGGAATTCGTCTTGTAAACCTTTCGAAGCGGTAACTTCATTTTTTATATTTAAAACTGTTTTAGTGAAATGACATGAGATTACAATCCTTTACATTGGGATGCTTGATATAAAAACTTTTAACGTCGTATATCAGCTTAAAAACATCACATATTCCTAACTATATCAACTGAAAAACAAATTATATATGTCCAAAACGAAGCACAAAATAGAAACAAAGACAAATAAATTCATTGGAGGAGTGAGGTTGGGCAAGTGAGCTGCTGATAATTATGATTTCTGGTGAATACACAGGGCCAGACTGGCCATTCCGCCGCCCTGGTATTTTCCCAATGGGGTACAGGGCAGCTGTTTTTAGAGGTGGATGGGCTGCCAAGGCCCAACCATGGCTGATTCTTGTTTCGATCTCCTACATGTGGGTGGCTTGAAAGAGTTTGCCAGGAGTGATTTTGAATTCTAGTTCATCCTTGTGAATTACAAGTGACTTCTCAATGTTAATACAACGATAAAACAAATTATATTTTTATAAAGAGTGTAATATTCACTTTCAAAGGTCCCAGCACAAAAGGAGCACATAACGAAGATTTTTTAATTGAAACAGACAGTTTCTACTCTAATAGTCTTTCGGAAGCTTCCATGTCTCTTTTTACTCAATAGCCTACTCGGCCAGCTTGTAGCCGTTCTTCCTACATTGTGCACATTGCGTGATAATTCTCACCACTTCATAAATATTCCAGTGGCTCTTCCAATGAGATGTTATACAACATTGGACAGTGACGACCATCATGTTAACTGAATTATGCTGTGTCTTTGCTGTGCAGCATAGCCCAGCCCTTCTCAAGTCAGAATCTCTGCCAGGCTTTGTCACTTTAACATATTTGTGTTTATTTAACAATGCACAGAAGTGTTACAGATAGAAAACACTTAGAGGGCCTGTTTCCATTAGTTGGGTGTGCTTGGCTTGGCGGTCATTTTGCTAACGGACCAGTTTGAGGATTGGGCACATTTTTAATTTGTTTCTAATGTTTTCTTCATACTTTAAAATGCTATCTTTGGACCCCCTTTTATCAACAATTTGCACTAAATATGTGGTGTAAAAGCCACTATTTGAATCCACTGTTTTCAAAATTTCTTGCGGGGGGGGGGGGGGGAGAATCCCCCCCGCACCCTCCTTTTAATGTTTGGGCTCGCTCGCTCACTCATTATACTACAGTACTACATTTTTCGCATCACCACTTTCAAAATCCACCAGCCACCACTGCTAAGCTCTGCTTGCCCATTGACCTACTGCTGGCGGAAATAAAAAAAGACATACGAGCTGTGGCTTCCGTATGCTTTATAATAAACTAACAGAAACTTTATTTTCAGTCCTGAATTGCAAATGGAGGATCGAGAGCAATAGGCGTCTACTTACTCTATAGACGCCTTAAGACAAAAAGGATCCAAAACACTCTAAGAAATGACGCAGTGCAAGCAGAGGCATGCTGTGAAATGGGCATCCAGTTTGAAGCTGTCTTCCATACTTCCATACTTCTACGTGCATATCAACACATATTTTAAACTCATGCATGCTGCCTAAAGGCCTAATAGTAAAATAACCTGGTATGTTAAGGATATGTGATATATTTAATTTTAACTCTCATCTTATTTTTACACCCTGATCTGTTCGTTATTATAAAGATAATTGTAACATACAGGATTTGTATAAGAACAATACATAATGAATTCCAGTATTTGGTCTGACTTGAAACACTCCTATTCTGCATGTGCATCACAGGAGGGGTGGGAAACACCTGCCAGTTTTTCCTTGCCCGCAAAAGTCATAGACCCATTTGGGGGATCAGACAATCTATTAGCTGCAACCCCTACAAATAAGCAACATGATACAGGACTGAAGGCTACTGGAACCTGAAGCGAACAAAAGGCTGCAAAACTTCAAGTCACAAAAGAAGACATATGCAGCTGTGCAAAACTGAATTAGAAAATATTCCCAGTGTCCCTATGCAAATAGAGTTTGAGGAAACTGGGCAAGGCTAGAAACAATATTTGTACTTCTGATACCATTACTCGGCTTGCATCTAAAAACATGTTCTACTAAACAGCACTTGACCATAGGTCATTTATGTGAAACTTCTGCATGTTAGGTGATGTAGATGAGCGAACCAACAAGTTAATAAGGAGAGCAGATCTAGAACCGCACCAAGGGTCTAGCTTGGATCTAAAAGCCTGTACACAGGCATGAAAATATTTTGCACGTTAATCATATAACAAACATCATGCAAAAATATGATAAAGTCTCTCCAAAATTCCAAAAAGCTAATTTTTTTTTAACACGCAGAAGCATTTACCTTAGCACATGAAATCATATCACTGCATTAAGAGTCTTCTATTAAAAGTGAGCTTTTAAACATGAACTTAGAAACGTTCCTACCCCCCGGCTCTGACTACAATGCCATTAGTGGACTAAGACAAAAAGAACATATGATGGACGAAATGCTAACAAACATTTACCCTCAATCATAGATCAGGGTTAAATCCATCATTTTTTGCTCCCCACACCATTCCAGTTTGAACGCAGCCATATGCATATCAGTCTTGACCCTGCTCCGCATGGGAACAGTCCAGGCACACCAGATCCTCCCTGGCCCAAAAACAAGCATCCTGGGACCGGGTTCTGAATGTCAACCCTCATCAGCCATGCTTGCTTGAATCCGGTGGCATAGTGAGTATAAGACCCAGGTCTGGGCATATCCTTCCCACTTAGGGCGACAAATAAAAAAAAAAAATTGATGATGGGCGGAATGCTGAACAAATCAAACATTCACCCCCAGTCACAGATCTGGGTTAAATCCATCGTTATATTGCTCGCCACTCCATTCCAGGTTGGACCTGGCTTTGCAGTTTGGACTGGACTGTTCTCATGGAGTGCAGCGTCAAAAATGATTTGCATATGGCTGGTCCAAACTGAGGCAGTGTGGTCAGTGCTTAACTGGAAACATGTAAACATAAACCTATGTTGGGCATTATTAACTGCAGACAAGAACATTGCAGTCCTTCGGGAATTAGCAAAAATGAGTGATCAATGTTTGTTGGTTTGCATTCTTCCCTTTGAGATACCATCTCTTCACATGAATTTCAATAAAGGGTTTTAATCTGTTTCTTTGGGATGGTACAGAGGGAGTCAGGTTTACTGAAGAATTCGGACGTCCTCATCCTCACACAGATCTTATCTAAATGATCTAGCCAAGGGGTATGCATAGCTTGATCTTAGGAAAGACACTCCTTTATAACGAACCTATTAAAATTTGTTTTAGGTCAAGTCCATAAAGCGTGCCACAGCAAAAGGAGACAAAGTGTAATCAAGTCCTCCAGGAAGTTCAGGCCCAATTCTCTGTGGCATATTTAGCTGGTACAGCTGGGTGGGACCACCAGTGGTCTCTTCATGAAACAATTTTCGGATTTTTAGAGGCTTATACAGTCTACATAGCCCCATAAACCTGCTCCACAGTATGCAATGGAGATCCATTTGGCTTTATACACTTCCAGAATTACTTTTAGAGGTTTTTAACCAAGTTTACTGGTGAATTTAAAAACTGACTCGCTAGAACAGTCAATATTTTGCTTCCCAATTAATCTTTGTTGGACTCAGTTCCCAGCCAAATCAACTTGGATCCCCAAATAAGAGAAGGTCTAATTTCCCCAATTTATGTACCCAAAACAACAAGTGAATGAGTCTTAGGGATCTTCGGGCCACAGGTCATGAAAAATGTTTTACTTAAATTGTTTTTTAGGTCAAGGTCACCCATAAAAAGTTTTAAAGCGTCTAGCAATCTTTGGAGACCATTAGCAGTTCTTGACATTAGCACTGTGTCATCTGTGTACAACAGGATAGGGATCCAGTGGTTTCCTACGTACATCCTTAGCATTATTGGCCATGTTACTCTCCAGTTTGTTATTTATACATATTAAATAAACGGTGTGCTAAATCACAGCTGTGTCTAACCCCTCTCCATAACCCGGATGACTTGGAACATTCAGTATTCCATCCAAATCGCACCATCGCCAAAGCATGCAAACACAGCTGGCTGAGGAAATTAAACAAAATGCAGTTATAATAGACATTATGATTAAAAAATGTATAAAATAACATATGTAGTAAACTGGGTTCTGCAAATTTAGTTTATCCAGATGTTTTCCTTTCAATCACCAGGTTTTTGGACTTTTACAGTGGGTGAGTCTCACTACCCGAGTTTCACTCAAAGTAATTGCATGGTAATGAGACTAAGCTTGTTTACCACCAGAGAACACTGTGGCAGAACTAACAAAAGGGGCATTCAGCTGGTTACACATGAACCTGTGTGCACATTTGTGTGGGCTGTGTGTGTAACACTACCATCGTGCACAGTCCAGAAATTGTACACAGGTAGCCTGGTGCAGAATCAGCTCTACCAGGATAGGCACCGACCTGGGTTTGCCTTATAGTACTAGTGGGCATTCACAGATGGTCAGAAGGGTTTACTGGAAAAGCTGTATTGCTTCACTTTTGTGAACTCTGCCTTAAAAAGCAGGTTTGCTCCACTTAGACCTACACAGTTTAGCGAGGTGTCAAACAGGGGATGACACATTCATGGCGAGTTTGAATATGCAGGTCCCAATAGCATATGTATACATCTTATGGGTCGTCAAGAATTGGTATATTCATCAGCTCATAATCAGATTCCAGGCTTTTGGTCCTCCTACTGGGCCAAGTTAATTACTCTGCTACCCAACGGAAACAACAAAGGCCTCCCCACACAACGGGAGCTATTATCAGCGATTGACTGAGTTCCTGAGAAGGAAGGGGTGGGAAGGAAAACTTGCATCTGATAATTAGCTGGTCACATTGCACCTGGGCTCGGACAGCCTAGGCCCACTGAACAAAGGAGGAAAGCCCAGACATCTGAAGTCAACACAGGAGGTGATGTCCTTTGAAGTTTTGTTGGGAAGGTTAGATGGCAGTGTTGTGATGTCACCTACGGATGGAGTAGCGCTTCTCAGAGAAACCTTGACAGCGTCATATTGGATTGTCCCAGAATGCTGTGCAGGAGGGTTGGGACGGGGTGGAGGGATGATGTGGCATCCTGGGATTGGCCAGCAGTGCCTGGCATCCTGAACTTTCCACCCACACTTATAAACCCCTGCACAAGGGAGATTCAGTGAGCAAGACCCTGGGTGGTGAAGACACCAGTATTATGGACAGCTAAAACGATAAGCTGTTTGATGCCCCTGATGGACTAAGAACTTTGCCTACAAGTGACTTTAAGGACTAGATGGGTCTCTCCAGGGCCAATTATGGTGGCCCCCATATGCCCCCTGAGAACCAGTTGGGAGAAGACTTGGATTCTACTGCCCCTGCAAGATGCCTAGGAGACCACAGGGCCTGTGGAGGGTACAAAAGATGAGAAGGCTGGCACAAGGAGCCAGTGAAACCATCTCCATGCAGACTGTGGCCATTTACAGACCAGGAGGCCTGCTCACAATGTCCCTGTGGCTAGAGCTTACTACCAGGCGCAAAAGGAGCCCAAGGTCAAGAAAGATCAGCCAAACGAAGCTAGAGTTTTGCACCTTTTTTAAAAAATAAAAAATTATTGAAATTTTCATTACAACAATAAAGATCTGCATGTGTTATTATACATTCACAATGACATTTCTGTACAGTCACTTGATAAACAATTCTGCATCAATACACATTTGATTTCCACCACATTACATGTCCTCACCTGAATCACTATCATCTTCTGGGGGCGTACAGATGTTTCCTCTGTATGTGTTCCACTCTCCCCACACCCTAGCCCATTTGCGAGGGCATTTCCTATTTGTAAACGTGGCCTTCTCCGTCACCATGACCATATCCATGTCCGTACACCACTGCGCTACCGTTGGCACTATTCCCACTCCCCACTTTTGCGCTATGTTACGTTTAGCTATTGGCATGCCAGTCGTAGCCCATAGGCCTTCAGCGTGGGTAAGATCTGTCAGACCCCAGACATTAAGAAAGCAGCACTGAGGCATAAGTGGGACCTGTTTCTCGGTGACGTCTGTGATTGTGCTTACCACTTCCTCCCAGTAGGACGCAAGTTTTGGGCATTCCCATAAGGTGTGATGATAGGTACCTATGTCCCTACAGTGGCACAAACAGCTTGGGTCTGGGGCCCTCCCATCTTGTGTAGTACCGTCCGTGTGTAGTAGGTCCTGTGTAATATTTTAAATTGCACCAGTCGCAGTCTAGAGGAGATTGCCACCTCCTTTAGTGAGGCTAGTGCCTCGCGCCAGTTAGGGTCGTCCATATCTCCCACCTCGGACTGCCAAAGTTCCCTGAGTCGGACGTGTGGGTCCGGTCGGTTGTTAATGATTTTTTTTATATGTCAGTGAAGTCGCTATTTTGGGAAGATAGTCGGCAAGTAATCGGTCCTCTAAGGGGGAGGATTCCGCAAGCATCTCAACTGTGGGGAGGGCTGTTTCTATTGCATGTTTAATTTGTAAATATCTGAATCGTTCGCCTGGAGCCATTGAGTACTGTTCTTGCAGATGGGTGAAGCTGACGACTTTCCCATTATGCCAAAGTTCCCCCAGACGGGAGATGCCTATCAGATTCCACTCTTGAAACCCTTT
The DNA here is from genome assembly GCF_964204655.1 of Triturus cristatus. Classification (NCBI taxonomy): domain Eukaryota; kingdom Metazoa; phylum Chordata; class Amphibia; order Caudata; family Salamandridae; genus Triturus; species Triturus cristatus. Next base: position 250,928,541 of record NC_140586.1, read on the forward strand.
ACTATTGCCTAGTGTTCCAAGTTTGCGTGTGTCCCACAAGGGTGTGAGTTTCGTAAGTTTGTCAGTCCAACCCAAGTGTCTGTTCACGGTGTGCCAGATGCGGATGGTGTGCGACGCCGGGCCTATAAGGTTACGGGCTTTCTAAGTGCTTTATTGTAAAGTGCTCTATTGATACCGCCTTTCCCGAGAGTCATTCTGTCGAGGTGGTAGGCTGGGTCTATGTCCGGCACATGAAGCCATTGATAAATGACCGTAAGTTGCGAAGCCCAGTAGTACACTTTAATATCCGGGAGGGCTATCCTGCCGTCATACCAACTCTTCACCAATTTAGTCGCTGCCACTCTTGCCGGTTTGCTGTCCCATAGAAGAACCGCCACCTCCGAGTTCACCGCTCTAAAATATGAGTCAGGGACTGGATAGGGAGCATTGTGCAGGACATATAGAAATCTGGGCATGGCCATCATTTTAAAAAGAGCCGCTCTAGGGTGAGTGATAGTGCCTTCCAATGCTGAATATCACGTTTCAGTTTTTGTAGAGGGGCTTGTAAATTAAGTGTTAGGAATGTGTCGCAGTCCGAGGTTATATGTATTCCAAGTTATTTAAAACTGTCCGTGAGTATTTGGAGCTTGCAGCCTCTTGGGAGATGTGGGGGTAGACCATGTAATATGTACAGCACTGACTTTTCCCGATTGATAGCATATCCGGAGACAGAGACATACACAGCGCAGATATTAAGTAGTGCATGCAGTGATCGCGTAGGCGAGGAGATGTACAGTAACACATCGTCCGCGTAGAGAGAAATACGATCTTCCCATTTCTCCCTCCATTTTAGACCGCGAACCATGGGATCCCATCTTATCCACGCTGCCAGTGGTTCGAGAACTAATGTAAACAATAAGGGCGATAATGGGCAACCCTGTCTCGTTCCCTTGCCGAGGGTGAATTATCTCGATATGTGACCATTAGCGACTACGCGTGCCACCGGATCAGTAGGATCAGTATAAAGTAAACGTACCCATGAACAGAACTTCGGTCCGAACCCTAAGTGCTGAAGGACCGCGAATAAAAAGGCCCATTCCACTGAATCAAAGGCCATCCGTGCGTCCAAAGAGAGGACCGCCATGTCTTCCTGAATAGTGTGTTTTCGAACTAATACACCATGAAGGCGTCTAAGATTCAGGGCCGTGTTTCTGCCTGGCATAAAGCCGGATTGATCCGGGTGGACCAATGTGTGGAGATGATGGGTTGGGTCTGAGTGCCAGAGTTTTTGCTAAGATTTTCCCTTCAGCATTAATTAAGGAAATTGGACGATATGACGTGATTGCCTCTGCCAGCTTGCCAGGCTTATGGATGGCCACAATAGTTGCCAGCCATTGATCTCTAGGGAGTGTCCCTATGTCGCGCCTAGTTTCGAACATTTTTAACAAATATGGGGCTATCTTATCTGCTGTGTGCTTGTATAGCTCTATCGGGATTCCGTTAGGACCCGTGGCTTTGCCCGATTGTATTTTGGAAATGGATATTTTGAGTTCGTCTACCGTGATGTTTGCTTCTAGACTTTCAGCTTCTTGCGGTGTGAGCCGTGGCATACGGATATCGTGAAGGAATGCAAGCGTTTCTCGTAGGAAGGAATGCAAGCGCTTCTCGTACAGAGTTAGCATTTGTGGATGTGTATACTTGCTCGTAGTGTCGTGCCAGTGCATCCACTATGTGTTGTGGGTCCGACGTGAGTGCTCCATCTTCAGTTCTAATCTGACTATCCATCTACGTGCCCGTTCTTTCTTGCAAGCCAGGCAAGAAGTTTGCCTTCTTTGTCTCCGGACTCATAGATCCGATGCTGGACCGCTTGCAGACAGGACTGAGCGGCAGCCCACAGGTGTTCTTTGTATTCTTGTCTTTTCACGCGTAATGCATGCGTCAGTGGTTTCAGCTACATGTAGGGATTCTAGGTGCTGTACTTCCTGCTCTAAGGTCTCTATTTCTTTCCTTTTTTCAGTTTGTGCCCCTCTATAAGGGAGATGGCCTGACCCCTTATTACTGGTTTGTAGGCTTCCCACAGCGTTAGAGAGGAGGAAAATGACGCTTCATTTTCTAGGAAGTATTGCGTGGTTGCAGTGGTTAAAGTTTTTCTGATCTTAGAATTCAGGAAGAACCCTGGGTAAATGGGGTATATACGACCCTGAATAGCACAGTGTGCTCGGATTTCTGTCCTTACCGGGGAGTGATCAGAGATTCCTCTGGGTAAGTGTGTGGTGGCCCACATCTACCCCAGACCGTCCATGGCCGTGAGTATGTAATCTATGCAGGAGAGGCTAATATGCGCTCCCGAGTGGAATGTGTATTGTCTCTCTTTTGGGTTTTGGAGCCTCCAGATGTCCAATAGGTGGTGTACCTCTTAAAAAAATCAGCCAGGTGGGAACTGGCACGATGTTGTGGGCGGCTAGGTGTGTGGTGCAGTATGTCATTCACAGTCATATTAAAGTCCCCTCCTAGTATTAGGTCTCCGTCTGGTAATGTTAGGAGGAATTTGTCCAAATCTTGAAAGGCGGGGAAGTGCAGGGCAGGCGGGACATAAACAGATACTACGTTAAACATTCGACCCTCCCATTGAAGCGATATAGCCGCGAAGCGGCCTTGGTCATCCTTAAAAGTGCGGTGGATAATGAGGGGGAATCGTTTTCGCACTAAAATCCCCACTCCGCGGGATCCTGTGGTAAATTCCGAATGAACCACCAATTGAAAACCCCACCGGTCAAGGACCTTACACGTGGAGCCCATCAGGTGCATCTCCTGGAGCAGTATTACCGCTGGGGATAGGCGTTTTAAATATTGGAGTACCAATCCTCGTTTTATCTTGTCTCCTAAACCATTGACATTCCAGGAGAGTAGTGACAGTGCTGGCACTTTGGTGTGTTGTGTCATTGAATTAAATGAAGACATTGGGGATACAAATCCTCGTGACATGTTGAACAACAAAAGTCATTGTGAACCCATTACCATAGTGACTGTACGGCGATATTTGCAGAGCGATAACTATTAAAACATCAACAAATAAAACCTTCCCATGTTGCAAATAAGCATCTCCTGCAACCGGAACCTGTATTCCTCTACCCCAACTTAGTCTGAATATCTTCATGTACAGAATATTACACTTTACGTTTAGATTGGGGGTAAGTGCAGCATCGATCACCATAAAATCAGTTGGAGTCCATACCCTCCCACCCCCCGCCTCTGAAGAACTCAACACCCTTCTGCGCCTTTCAACATGTCTAAAAGCCACACAGTCTAACGAGCGAGAGGTGCTCCACCACAACTATTTCCATGTCCTCCGAGGATGGCAAAGCCCCCAGGGGTCGACACAAATCCATATTCATAGTTTTATATGGGTAATAGGTGTGTGTAGGGCCCATTCCCCAGATGCTCCTTTGGCCAATGCACCCGCATCCTGAAGACTAAAGCAAGAAAAGGCCTGATAACAGAAGAGGGCAGCCGCAGTAGCATCGGGTCTCAGGACCTCTTTCAGCGAGCTAGCCTGTGCCCATGATTGGGAAGAGTAGGAGAGGCCCAACCACATGCATTGCTGTGTCCATCGCAGGAGCATCAGGAGGAGTGCCAGAACTGTTGCGCCGCACTCAAGGTGGGTGCAAGAGCGGGGAGCCAGCGGGGCAGCCAGGAGAGAGCTCTCAAGATACCCACATCGCCTTACCTGCATCTGGGTGCTCAGTGGACCTGTGCGCTCAGGAATAAAAAATTTATAAATAAAACAACCCTATAAGAACATGGGGAGCGAAAGGCAGCACAATAAATCAAAACACTGAGGAACCCGCTGCCAAAAGATTAACTGCTCTGCCAAGGAGCACTACGTAGTGCCCCACTAGTGGGCTTGTTCTGCATATCCTTTGGACCTTGTGAGGCACCAAAGAGGGCCAGCTGCACCACCAATTAATTGCATCAGTGTTGTGGGGTGCTGCCGATAGGTGTCTATAAAATTCCAACTTTAAATCTCAGGTCACATGAAAAGTATGACCCTGGGAGGCAATTTTATTTATTTCAAAGCATTCAGGAGCTAGAGTTTTGCTCTTCAGCTTCAGAGTATAAAAGATTCCTAGTGGTAAGTTCTATGGCTGTATTTTTTTGTGGCCTGATGATGGGAAACAGAAAACTCTATCACATGTTTAATGTTGTTTTAAATACAAAGCTTTGGTAACTTTGTTGATGAACAGTGCAATGCTTGTTGATGACAAATGCCTTTAAGCATAAATACTGAATCCATCGGTTTTAATGGTGAATCTCAAGATGCTATTATTGTCTTTAATAATGTGGTGATCCGTTGACAAAGCCAATAGTCTAGTCTTATATACTGGTGTGGTGACCCCTCTATAAAGCCAATAGGCCTGCTTTATTTGAAATGTCACCCTCTTATGTTGTGATGTTATGATTACGGGCCACTTGTGATGTATATATCTATAAATGTATGCATAGTATTTAGTAGTATGTGAAAGAAAATGTGCTTTTCTGTTTTTTAAAGCACTGGCTGTGCAATCATTTATTCAGTGTTGTTATTTTGTGTCAACTCCCTTATCGCAACCCGTGTCCTCTGCATCCTATGAGTATCTCTCTGGTTTGTTGTATCTACCCCGTAATCCATAATACAATTAAAATCTCCCATCACCACCCTCTCCCCTTCCCAGTTCAATTATTATTGCATCGATAATAGTAGGATCATCTATATTAGGACCTTATAGGGAGCAAAAGACATATTTCTTTCCCATTATCACCATCTGTACTATAGCCCATCTGCCACCTTTATCAGAAATTGTCTTATCTATAGTACATATAAATCGTTTTTGTTTCAATATAGGCACTCCCCGTATAGAGACGGAGTGTGCTGTACAGACTAAAACCTCAAACCCTAGTTGTTTTAATAATCCATGATCCTTATAAGAATGATGTGTCTCTGTAAGCATGATTATCTGAGGATTATATAGTTTTAATTCTTCGGCTACAAATTGCCTCTGCTATTTCGGCCTGCTACGTTCCACGCAGTTTATTATAAAAGGGTTACATTTAAGACTGTACGGGATACCATATTTATTTGGCGGGCCATTATGCTCAGGTCTAATATATCATTCTTCCACGATAAGTATCCTCTATGGAACAAACCAAGTCTGCCGGAAGTGTTCCATAATACTATCAGTAAATGCTGGGCTAGGTGTGGTGTCACATGCCTATCGGATCTGTATGATAGTAGGGGTTTCAATTCTTTTGGTGCACTACAGGCACAATATAAACTTTCTGGAAACATGCAGTTTAAATATCTTCAGATTCAAGACTATTTTATTCGTTATCTGAAGTTGACGAATGTCTCTCGTTCTGACATATGGGAATGCGTTCATTCTGCGAATAACAAGTCTGTGATCAGCAGAGTATATGAATGTTTGAGTACTTATAGGCCAGATGATTCAGAGAGATTGACAGTTCGCTGGAACAAGATCTTGGGGAGTCGGTTACGGCTACTTCGATCTCGCAAGCTCTCAGTATGATCGATAAATCAGTGTATTCTACTAATCTACAGTTGCAACAACATTGTGAGATCTGCTTATTATACTATACGCCTGAAAGAATTGCTAAATGGTCACCTAATAACCTAATTACAGATCGGAAAAAATGCCCAAGATGCGATCTGTATGCGCCGAATATTTTGCATATGTTTATGGCATGCCCAACACTATCGACATTCTGGCAAAGGGTAGGTTATGTGATATTGCAGAAACTGGGGATTGAAGTACCTTTTACAACTAGGGAAATTATGCTGGGTAGTAAAAATTTGAGTTTTAAGTTGAATAGTATATTTTCTATTTTAATGGTTTCTGCAAGATTGGCAACCGCTAGGGTCTGGATAAACCCAAAACCTCCTTCTGTCAACAATTGGTGGCAGATAGTCAGACAAATATATGATATGGAACAAGTATTGGCTAAAGCAAGGGGTATTTGTTCTTTAACTAGATGTAATGCAATATGGAAATCTGTATATTAATTGATATATGTTTATCTCAGAAGCCAAATATGGTTTAATTGAGATACATTATGGTACTTGTTTGGTTTTCTTCTTTTTTGCTCATTTTGGAAACTCCTATGTATTCTATATGTTATTTTATTTCAGTTATGTATTCTATTGTTGACAAATAAAAATATTTTAAGAAAAAAAAAAGATAAAGGAACACAGTAAAACATATCTTATGGAGCAGTCTTCTTGCTGGCCAAGTAATACAGCGAACCTTCAATCAAAAGTAGAGTTGCTGTCTGATGGATAAAGGCAGACACATTGGCGAACCCGAGAAAGCAATCAAGGGTTCCCTCTTGCATATCAGTACCTAAGAAACACGTTGAAGTCATAACATTTGTTAGGTATTTCCGTAATTTGTTACCCCAGACAATCAAATGATACCACTGTCTGGCTGATGTGCCTGTACTACCTGAGTTAGGAGTCCACTGCTAGCCTTCAAACCCTCTTCCGACACATGCAGCAACCTTTGGAACTTTTCATCATCATACTCAAAGCGATCCCCAAAGACGATGGAGCATATTACATTACTCACTGCATTGTTTATAAGAAAATGTGGGTCAAAGGGGCAACCTGAGGAGAAAGGAACAAGAGATGAGAAAACTTATTTTTTATTATATTTAAGTACAATGTAAGTGTTAACATATTGCCTCTTTACACTCGTCAACAGAACACATCCAATTTTTTTTCATATGTCATTAGAGGGGATAGGTTGATTTGAGAAGTGACAGCTGTTAAAACTTTTAAACTGGTGTAGGATATTCACAACTATAGTATTGTTCAGTGTGAGAGAAGCAAGTGAACCTACCACTGGCCCAACAAGCTTGATGGCCAAGGACATGGACAGAGCTAGCGAAAGGAGAATTATTTTGTTTCGAAGGAGCAGTGCAGGGATAAGCAGGATAAGAGTGGGAGAAGGTGGGACAGTAATTGGCGAGGTGACCAAAGTGCCCTGACCCAGTCCCATTTCCGCCCCTCACAGTGATAGGTTGTGAACATGACCACACAACTTCTACAGCAGGAAAGTGAATACTGGACTTGGTGACTGTGCGGCTGTTGGGGTGAAGAAAATACGAGAGCAGTTTGGAACACAACATAATCCCAAAGGCAGTAAGACCTTTTCAAAGTTAGATTTGCTTCATTGTGGTTCAGTGTCGTGGTGACAGTACTAAACAGGGAAGGGGGCAGATTGGGAATGCTGTTTGTAGGAATGGGAGTTATGTGAAGCAGGGCTCTGAAGCAGACATTTAGGGCCCAATTTAGTATTTGCCAGCACCCCTGCCAGTTTCTTGTTATCTTTATCTTTGCCTCTCTTCTTTCTTTCTTTTCTCTCTCTTTAATCACAATATCACCTCACCATTCCCGTGCCCATTTAGACGTGAAGTGCATGGTACAGTAACCATAAAAAACTATCTTCACCTTTGTCACATAGCACTTGGTGGTGGCTAGGAGTGATGTCTTGAATATTGAATCATAGACTTCTCATTAAATCTTGTGCAGCCTTAAGAGAGCCCTGGTCCAGATGACCATGTAAGGGCGAAACACTTGTCAGCTGTTGAAAGTCTTCAATGGAACCCAGTAATATTTAGAACAAATAATGAGAACTCAAAAATAAAAGCATGATAAAGAAAATCACCACCTGAATTTCTGAAGCAATTTTTTGATTTCCTACTGAACAAGGAGGAGAAGGCACTCACATACCCCCAACCCCCAGCCCGCGGCGGTCAAAAACATGCCGACAAGCAGACAGCATCCCGACCGCCTTACTATGATTTCACCTCCGGGCTGGCTGTTTTGCAGTGACAGTGCAAGGCGGCGGCATGCATTGGCTTATTAGAGCCTGCAGCACATGCTGCCACCGTGGCACCTCCTTTTGCTTTAAGCAGGGGGTGGCATTGGTATATTAATAAATAAGTATAATAGTTTGGGCAACAGCACCATTTTTATTAATGATATTCGATCAGCTAAGGAGAGAGGGAGAGTGATCCACCTATTTATTTGCGTTTCTATGCGGTCTATTGCGACACCGTAATTGGATCTAAGGACTAATTCAGAATCTCGATGTATCCAGATTCTGAGATATTTAATTGGATCCTCCTGCCATATAAGGGGAAAGTCCAGAACCGGTGCTTTTGTATTCTCCGTTAATGGTATCACTGGTGACTTACTCCAATTAATTTGCAGTCCTGAGTGACGCCCACATTTTATATAGTCTCGCAAGAGTGGTGAGAGGTTGTCTTCAGGATCTCGTAGGTATAATACCATATAATCTGCATATAATGATATGCTAATGGGCCGTAGATGAAACCGTAGCACTGTGTGTGCATATTTATGTCTTATTTTGCAAGCTAACGGCTCTAAGGCTATAGAGAAGAGCAGAGGGGATAACGGACAGCCTTGTCTGGTGCCGCGTTGTATTGATATTACATCTGATATATGCCTGTTTACTTTTATACGGGCTGTGGGTTTAGTATAGAGGAAGAGGCTGGGCAACACTTTTAGTGACTTTGGCACTGCAACATGTTCCATGGTAGAGTGCTTGCCACTTGGTAAGCAAAGGAATGTTGAGGAGCAATTCAGGAACTTTTATTTTACAATGTATAAGAACTGGATTGCAATGATGCATAGAAATGTTCCTTTCCCATCCATGGCATTTGAAGTCAATGAAGCCTTACTGTGGTACTCTGCAGAAGTTCTAGATCCCCTTCCGTAAAGCGTAATTTTCTCCAGAGTTTGAAAAGTGGTGCTTCATTTTTGACTGCTTCAATAACTCTGAGGGCATATGCGCCCAGTTCAATGCATATGTTGCAGAACCTGTCCCAGAGAATCGCAATCTTCAGGTGCACCAGTATTTGCATGGAAAGCTATGTCAGTGACGAGAGTTAGCAAATTGTGTACTGGCTGTCAAGTGCCAATGTTGAGAGGGCCTTTTCACAAATAAGGTGTACATGGGAAGGAAAGAGCGAGCACGCATGACCAAAGACTCACTGAAGAACTATTGTATGGTGTATTACAATAAGTTTGATTAGTAAAAATATATTTGGACCTCATTTACAGTGTTCGTACACTGTCGATATACCATGTACTATCAATGCAGAAAGCAAGCAATAATAAAAGCAAATAGGTCCATAAACACCAGAAAAACACTGTTTTTGTTGTTTTTAATGGTGCAAAAATGTGTAACCCCTGCTTTTTTAAGGTATTGAAATCACTTGAAAACACTGAAAAAACCCCACCAGAATTTACCAAAAATAGAAACTGAAAACAGGAAACCCTAGAAATGTTGCATATGACACTGACGAATAAAAGTTGTAGAATTCACGTTATCCATACTAGTAGGCAGTATTTTTTTTAAAGTGTTTGATCCGGAGAAGCACAAACTCAGGATTTAAAAACGTACTACAGTGGTTGGCTGTACTAAAAAAAGAATGTATTTCTATTCAAACTAACCCCTTTTAGCAACATTAGGATAATGAAAGACTGGTGGGGAAAGGAATGTTCTAACCTATACCATAAAGTTTGAATGCAGCTCCTTGATGGGAGTTCATAAGTAATTGTGCTATTTTAGGTTTATGAATTAGGAACTGCAAGTAACCAAAGGATGGTTTGACCTCTACTTTTCGCCTGCAGCTGCCTTTGCCAACAGCCAAGGCAAATGTTGGGAGTTTATTTGCAGCTGAAAAAAAACATGGCCCACCAGCTGGCCTTTAACACAAGCCCCTCGGACAATGGCCTGCCAATCCGATCCTGCCTGGAAATAAGCTCCTTCACAATGAAAGTGGGCACTGGGTGTTAGTGGGCTGAGTGCTAAAGTGCACTTGTGAGAAGTGAGCAAATGAGTATGCACACATCGATGTGCATGCTTTCACTGCAGTCCGCAAAAAACTGACTGCCTGTGCTATGCCATAAAACAGAGACCAATAGGGACCCGTTTCGGGCACCCTGTTAAAAATTGCCGGTGTTCAGCATCGACAGGACCCGGCCCACTTAAAGCCCTGCGATTAAGTCAGTCACAGTGAGGAGAAGATGGACTGTTGGCACCGCTGTCTTGAATTTAGAGTTGTGCAGTGTGCCTTTTAAAGCCACTCAGCGGCTCTGCTCCTGCCATCACCAGATACAAAATTACCCCTTGCGTGGCGCCCCTTACAAACACACGACAGGGCAGAAGCATATGTGTCGAGGTTAAGGAGGAGAGCCAAACTAAGGTGGGCAGCAGCAAGTCCAGGGGGCCACGTTCATCGGCAGGAAATTTTAATTAAAAACACATTCTGCTGCCACAGCCTGCGCCGAGTCCAATCCTGCAATGCTAATGTGAGACAGTCTATCCAAGTACACTATAGATAGAAAGAACAGTCAGTGCCCATTGTGATCCTCTGCAGATAATGCAGCCTGCAAAAAAGTGTCAGTGGCACTAACAGGCCATGGGTGGGGTGAGACCAGTTGCTGAAAAACAACAACACAAGGAAGGCACTACTCCTGGATTCACTTGACTGTCTCTATACACACTACCATTAGCAGAATGGAACTGCAGGCCATGTGAAATGGTACCACCTCTGAGGCAGCCGTGGCGGGTCTCAGATGTTTATAAATGAAAGGGACGGGTATGCCTAGATGTGGGTCCCGTGCTTTCCATGCAACTGGAGTCAAGCTATCCTGGCTGATGAGGGCTGAAAGCCTGAAAACGGTCCTAGGATGCTTGTTTCCAGTCCAGGGAGGACCTGGCCTGGCAGTTCGGGCTGGACTGTTCCCATTGGGCTCAGGGTCAAGACTGATTTGCATATAGCTGGCTCCAAACTGGAATGGTATGGTGAGCAAAAAACAATGATTTTAGACCCAGATCTCTGTACTGGGGTGAATGTATGACATTGTTCTGCATCCTGTCCATCAATTGTTCTTTTTGCATCTGTCACCCGAGTGGGACGGGTATGCCTAGACGTGAGTCCTGTGCTCTCCATTCCACTGGAGTCAAGCTATCCTGGCTGATGAGGGCTGAAAGCCCGAAACCGGTGCTAGGATGCTTGTTTCCAGTCCAGGGATGACCTGGCCTTGCAGTTCGGACTGGACTGTACCCATTGGGCACAGGGTCAAGACTGATTTGCATATAGCTAGGTCCAAACTGGAATGGCATAGTGAGCGATGGATTTGGGCCCAGATCTCTGTACAGGGGTGAATGTATGACATTGTTCTGCATTCTGTCCATCAATTGTTCCTTTTTGCAATTATAAATGAATGTAGTCAGCTGAGAAAAGCCTGCGCGATGGACAGTGCACATAGTGAGAGCAACCTGCTATGCTCAAAGTCACTTACACACAGACCTGATTGAACAAGCCCAGTATGATTCTTGCAGCACATTCTGCACAGGACTCGCCTGCTGTGCTGCTGTTAATTTAGCTTCTCTCTGATGCTTGCAATCACTCACATTGTCTCCCTCACAGTGAGCAGGTGGTGTAAAGGCACTAAAAATGCATGACTGGTGCATTTTAGTGTGATGATGTGAACCACCTCACTAAAATGCGTTAGTCTAACGCTTGATGCGTGGTATTTGGCACGACTGCTCAGCATCTGTACACTGCTGACAGACATTTTGTTTTCCTGCCTGTTGTTCCCCACGCCCTCATTCAGTGTTGCACTTTTTGTTATTACTTTTTTCCTAAGAGCTCAGTAGATTCACACTTCTACCAGGCCACTCTCTTCCCTGTCTGTTGTGCCACTGCCCTCTGACAACCACCCTATCCCTACTCACACCGATTTTGTTTTCCTTCTGCAAGGTCCTGGCAGCAGCACACTGATATCAGGCCACCCACTTCTTTTGGTTACCGATCATGCACACATAAATACTTATTTTAATTTCATGTTTTAAAATGGCCATCCATTGTGTTTTATCAATAAATAAAAAATGGCGTATGGTGCATCACAATGAAGGCACATGCATGCACTGTCATCTTGGACTGCTGAAAAAACATTTTATCACTGTTCCAAGATTGCTAATGCATGCACATGCTAGTGAGCCTACGTCGTGACGAAACAATGTCCTTTTGCCATGTTTAATTTACTCTTCCAACATGGCCGACAATCATTTTAGAACATTACATTCAAAACTCACATATATTCACAGAAGACCAATACAGAAAGGCAGTGGCAAAGACAATAGATCTGAACTGGACTTTTAAAGGCAAGACTTATAGGGGCCAAGATGGCGGCCGAGTGAGACGTTCTTCCCAGTCTCTCCGGCACTGCCGTCCATGCCCGCCACCAGAAACTCCACAACTGCCCTGCCATAGCTACTACTGGTGATGCCGGAGATCTGTGAGCGAACATGATAGCTTCCAGCCCTAGGACGAACACGGACGAGCCCTGCAGGAACTCTGCTGGCTGAACCTGGAGGTCGAGGGCCTGGGAGCAGACGCTGATCGAGGGAGATCAGGCCTGGGGGGGGGCCTACACATTGAAGCTGCACTCTCCCATGGCTGTGGCTGCGCAGACTCACATTGCCGGTCATAACCTGCACCGGCGCTTCTATCTGGGACCCCATGGATGACTATCTGATCACCCTAGTTGGGCGCTCTTAGAGAACTGTGCGACTCACGCGTGGGGGAGATCTGGCCCAGGAGTGGCCGGCAGCTGCAAGGAGCCAAGAGCAATGCACCCCGAGGACTTGCCTTGACCGGGAGGGGCTTCCGAGGATGAAACAACAAGAGGTGAGCTGTGGTGCCACCTATATATCACCCCCTCCGACACTGTGCCTGCTCAGCAGCATGGACTGCCTGCCAGGGCAGGGCATCCAGCCTGGATCGAGCTGCTGGGGCACTGAAAGAAGCTGCTACCCGACCGGATAGCCGGTGGGGCCCAAAGGAGAATTATATAGACTTCTGCAGCGAGCTGGCAACAAGGTGGAGAGGGCCCCCTTAGCAATAGAGTGTCGACTGCAACTAGGTGCGGGCTGCGGAATCCAGAGCAGCTGAGCTGGATGGATACTGGAGCTCTCAGGCCTGGCTAAGACTGGGTCCTAGGCTTTCCGCACTGACATACTGCGGGGATCATCGTGCTGCGGCAGATTGGCAGCCTCTGGGGAAAATGGCTGCAGATCTGGGGGTTCTCCTGGCAGAGCCCGGCTGCCTCACGTGGGTGGAGCGAGTTTTGACCAGACGCCTCTTTCCCTTTGTGGCTGTAGCGGGCGGACTGCGGCAACAAGGCCACATATTGACACTTGCATTAGCGCTCCACTACTTGGATAGAGCTTAGCGTGGCCACGCTATGACCCTGGTGGTGACCTTGTGGACATCCCGGCCGGCGTTCGGCCTCTGGTCTCCCCATCGGCTGCATGGAGCGGGCTGGGCGCCCTCGGAGGAGCGCTAGGTCTTGAACCTTTTTGACTACATAATCATTGAAGTGGCCCATCAGGTAGGTAGGGCAAGAGTGGTGGGGAGTCTCAGCGCCTGGTGCCCCCTGTTGATTCTCCCCCCCCCCCCCCCGGGCGAGCAGCTGGGCTCCCTGTGGACTGGTTCCTGTCCTGCTACATTAGCTCCGGGGGCCTAAACGTGCTTCAGCCTCAGTGGGCACACACCAAATCGAACCACGATGGCTACAGTCAGATCTAAAAAAAGAACGTAACCTTCAAGAGATGCTCTCCAGGCTGGTCAGGGGACCGCTCCCCAACATCTGCTACAACTCATACACAGGATGAGGAAGCCTAGGAGGAGCAGGTGACTCGCTCCTTCCCCAAATCTCTATTAATTTTCCCTCAGACAGGATCTGCAAGAGGTCAAATAGGACCTTTCGAACAACATCAGGGAACACCAGAGAGACATGAACTCTCTAGGGGACTGTGATGCTACCGTGGAGTAGCAGGGAAATGTGGAAGACGCTGAGGCCCTACAACAGGAGATCCTTCACCTCCGCGACCATGCTGAAGATCTCGGATTGACATCAGAATCAAAGGCGTATCATCAAAAGCCAAGGGCAAGGATCTCATTGGTCTTTTCATGGATCTCTCTCGAAGAATCCTGGACACGCCCCAACTCAGGAGATAAAAATGGACCAAGCACACAGAGTTGCCCCCCTCCCGGGCAGAGACCGCCCCTCCTGTGGACATTCTGGTCTGTTTCCTCAAGTTCCAGGTGAAGGAAGATATCTTTGCGCAAGACCCGAGAGAAAACCCCATCACCTTCAGGGATCAAACGCCTACTCTCTACCAAGACCTGGCAGTGACTAGCCTGCAGAAGAGGCATGCCTTTAAGCAGGCAACTTCTCACCTCCGGAGCCTGGGGGTGCCCTATTCTTGGGGGCTTCTGTTCCACCTTAGCATGCGCCCTGATGGGAAACTTTTCAGCTATGATCATTGGAAGAAACATACAGGGTGCTGGGCATATACATGGCAGCAGATGGCTCCTCGCCTCGGGCATCCCCATCCCTTTCAACAAACAGCCACCCTTACTGGCATACCCTTTGGTCGGGGAAAAGAAGTGCCTGACCAGACTCATCCACGATTGCCAGGGGACAACAAGCAGCGTTGGAGTCGATCCCCGGGGTGCTGGCCAAGACTGATTCCACATAACACAGCTGGGCAAGTAACTGCGTAGACTGTATTGCCGGGGGTGGGTGGCGGGCGGAGGGAGGGGGAACTGTGGCCATGGATTGGATTCTCTACATTTGAAACTGGGAACTGTGGATCTGTCTTTTTTTTTGATTGAGTACATATGTTCCTGTTTACATTTTTGCTTGTTCTTTTGAGGGGGGTTCTGCTTAGTTGGGGGACACACTCATGCTCACAGCAGTCACAACGTGGTACACACACAGCAAGACCTAGGAGACACCATACTAGCCCTCAATCGTACACCAAATGTCGCTTGGGGCAGCCTTTAGACTCATACAGATGCACAATGAAGAACACTCCCCTTAAGGACTTCACCCTCAATGTTAAGGTACTTAACAGCCCAGTTAAACGTAGGTCGGTATTATCATGCTTGAAGAACACAGGGGTGGATATATGCCTACTTCAGGAGACACACCTTCTACAAGATTGCGCATCTTACCACACCAATTCTTTTCTTCCACACGTACCAAGACAGCAGGGGTGGCCCGACGTGTAGCGCATTCCTTGATGGGGACAACTGGTCCCAAAGTGGTAGGAGTGAAGGGCCGTCTCCTCGCTTTCCACCTCACCCTCAACAACTGGTCCTATGTAGTGGCCTCCATCTATGCCCCAAACGAGGGTCAAGAGGTGTTTCTATGCTCGGCACTGAGCGAGGTCCTCCCCACACAAGAATGGAGAGTTCTAGTGGGAGGGGACCTTAACCCAGTTCTGGATAATGACTTAAGCAGCTCAACGCATAGACACGACCAAACCAGGGCGTTGATGAGGGAGGGACCCAGGTGACTCAAAGACATGGGGCTCCAGGATATATGGAAAGCACTTCATCCCCATACATGTGAATATTCCTATTTTTCCCATGCACACAAAACCTATGAACGGCTGGATTACTTCCTGGGCATGAAAGACATCCTCACACTCACCTCAGAATCGGATATACTTCCGGCGGCACTCTCAGACCACACATTGATCTCACTCACAATGACACTTCCCCCAGCGCACCGCCCAACACAGAGTTGGCGACTGAGAGACACATTATTACGGTATCCTGAGTTGGTAAAGCAAGTCCACAAAGCGGTTACTGATTTTCTTGCCCTGAACGACACCCCTGAAATATCTATTGCCACACTCTGGGAAGCCCTCAAAACAGTTATCCGCAGGGAATTAATTGCTATTTCCGCTGCGGACATATACTGCATAAGGAAAAGAGGGACCACCTGTCCAAACAAGTGAAAGAATTGGAGAGCAAGGATTTGGCATCAACTAATGGCCACCAGCGTGCAATTAGCAAGCAGCTGAAATGCGTTCCTGACAGCTTTGCGCATTTGCTGCCAAATAAATAAGAACATTTTCCTCATTTCAGTGTGGGTTCCTTTCTATTGGAAGTGGAGGTGTGTTTGATATTAAAGAGGCGTGCGTGGTATTCGCCCCTGACCTGCACCATCGGCGTTCAGGATGCAGCCAACAAAGCCACACTGAGGACATATATATATATATATATTACCTACTGGCGGTTGGCAGTAGGTAGTTATAGTTAGGACCTATTATCCATAGGAAATTCGTAACATTCTTTTCCCAATAACTTTGCGCCAGATGATGAATCTTCGCAAAATTTTCAACACTGGTGGGGCGCTGCGGTCAGCTCCTATCTTGAAAGTTTGGGGGTGATTCATCAAGCGAGGGCCGAAAAAAAAGAGGGGGTCTCAAAACGTGTTTTCTCCATGTTATTTCCCATGAGAAATTTTGGAACAGGCTACAGCCCGAACTGCTGAACGGAATTACACCACATTTTGCAAAAAGGTAGCCCTTGGCTCAGAAAGATACCTTTTTGTTAAATGGTGTAAATCCGTTCAGTAGTTCCTGAGAAAATCAAAAAAAAGAGGTAAAAAAATCAATTTCCCATAGGAAAGTTTAGACACAGTTATAGCAAAAACTGCTGAGCGGAATTACACCAAATTTCGCAAAAAGGAACTGCTTGGCTCAGAAAGCGTCCTTTTTAAAAATGGTGTAAATCCGTTCAGTAGTTTTTGAGAAATTAAGAAATATAGATAGTGATATCTATGGCCGCGGTGGATCCGCGCACCCTCCGATCACGAGCTACATTGTAATAGGCTGTCAACACTCCAAACCAGGAAGTGTTGGCAGCCATCTTGTGCCTCGGTAGAACCGAGGCACAAGAAAACAGAAAAACAAAGGCAAAAAACAAGAAAAGGGTGCAGGGTAGAAACACCCTGACCCCCTAGGCCTGCTCAGGGGGTCCCACAAGGACCCCCAGGGCCCAAAAAAAGCATTTTTTTAAAAAAAATATTTAGAAGAATACGCACTGGGTGCGCGAATCCAGCCGCAAAAATGAAAAAAACGAAGCGCGGTCTCCCGCGCTTCGTTATTAATTAGCCCCCGGGTGGGCCAAGTCCCGGGGACATGTGCACAAATTGTTGCCAGGTCCAGGGGGACCCCCGGGGACCGCCACCCCCTGGGGCTTTCTATAAATATTTGCGGGGGGACACAGCCCTTCCCGCAGCCCCGGGGACCGCCACCCCCGGGGCTTTGAAAAAAATAATAATAGACCTGTTTGGGGGTGCCTTAACCCCCTGCACACTACTGATTCACTCCTGCAAAAATCCATACAGTAGCCATGCAGATAAGCAATCACACTGTCATTCCCTGTCCAATCCTCCTATCATTCTGACAGCACCATGTCTGTATCTACTCTCTGTGCTGAAACACAAGCACTTAAAAACTCATCCTTCTGTAAACTACCACCACTCTTACTATCTAGTCACTGTGCATACACCTATAGAATGCCTCAGACATTAAGACACATAGTGTACAGTGAAATGTGCGCAATGTATGCAGGCCTGTAACCCCCAGCAGACTACTAATTCACCCTTGCAATAAACTAGGTAGTATTTATGCAGTGCCCCAATCAGCCTATCAGACTCTGTCCAGTCCTGCAATTATCCTGACAGAAGCATGTCCTTATCTAATCGCTGTGCCAACACACAAGCACTTATAAACTCTCCTTGCTGTCAACTACCACCACTTGAACTATCCTCTACATATTCATGCACTTGTCGAACGACTCAAGCATTAAGACAAGCAGTGGTACAGTGAAATGTGCACAATCTATGCAGGCCTCTAACTCCCAGCAGACTACTGATTCACCCTTGCAATAAGCCATATAGTATTTATGTAGTGCCCCAATCAAGCTGTCACTCTTTGTTCACTCCTGCAATCAAGCTGACAGAACCATATATTTATCTAATGTCTGTGCCAACATACAAGCACTTATAAACTCTCCCTGTAGTCAATGACAAGCAGTGTAATTTTCCAGTCACTATCCATGCACTTGTACAGCGACTCAGGCATTAAGACAAGCAGTGCTACAGTCAAATGTGCGCAATCTATGCAGGTCTCTAACCACCAGCAGACTACTGATTCACCCTTGGAATAAGCCAGGTAGTATTCACGCAGTGCCCCAATCAGACTGTCACTCTGTCCACTCCTGCAATCATCCTGACACAAGCATGTCCTTATCTAATTTCTGTGTCAATACAAAAGCACTTAAAAACTCACCCTCCTGTCAACTACCAGCACTCTCACTATCTAGTCGCTGTCCATACACCTGTAGAATGCCTCAGGCATTAAGACACATAGTGCTACAGTGAAATGTGTGCAATGTATGCAGGCCTGTAACCCCCAGCAGACTACTGATTCACCCTTGTAATAAACCAGGTAGTATTCATGCAGTGCCCCAATCAGCCTATCAGTCTCTGTCCGCTCCTGCAATTATCCTGACAGAAGCATGTCCTTATATAATCTCTGTGCCAACAAACAAGCACTTAGAAAGTCTCTCTGCTGTCAACTACCAGTAGTGTAACTATCCAGTCACTATCCATGTATTTGTAGAATGACTCTGGCATTAAGACAACCGGTGGTACAGTCAAATGTGCACAATGTATGCAGGCCTCTAACCCCCGGCAGACTACTGATTCACCCTTACAATAAGCCAGGTAGTATTTATTTAGTGCCCCAATCAGATTGTCACTCTGTGTCCACTCCTGCAATCATCTACACAGAATCATGTCCTTAACTAATCACTGTGTAGAAACACAAAGATTTAAAAATTCACCATTCTTTTTTCATTGCAGAACTCAAATGATCCAGTCAGTACCTATGTACTCATATAATGACCCAGAAATTAATACATGTAGTATTACAATCATCTATACACTATTGATCCCCTTCTCTAAACACGTAAATACTAGTTATTCAGTTTTGCAATTACCCAGTTAGTACCTGTGTCTTGCAATAAATGGATAGTGATTTTAAAAGAAAACAATTAAATGATTTGTAGATACGTCTTTGTTTAGTAATACAATAGTATATTTTATACATTTATTTTAATAAAATTATATATATTTTTTTTAAACAGATATTGCTCATCTTCAATTAAAAAAAACTTACAATGACTAGAATAACACAAAAGAAGAAACAACAAAGAAAGAAATATTATTTGAAGGAAACACAACAGAAACAATTAGAGGAACTACAACATGTGGAAAAAAAGAAAAAGTCTTCGGTAAGAGAACCAAAGAATTTATTTAAAATCTTTCAAAGGCTGGAAACAGTGTGCATAATGTGAAAAGTAGAAAGAATGCCTCAATAACTAACAAGAATAAAAAGAAAAAAGAAGAAGTTGATGGGAAAATAGGTTCAGATAAATCAATGTATGGTAAAAGAAGAAAGAATCAGTATGAAGAAATTACAAAGAGAATGTTTTACAATAGAGTTATCTTTAATTTGTTGAAAGATGTGAAGAAATATAAAAGAAGACCAGCATTTTATAAAAAGACGAAACAGATTGAAACTATTGTTCAAAAGGCTTTTGAATTAAAAAGGAAAATATTCATTTTGGTATTGAACAGGATTCGAACACTGGATAAACCAATACGTTTTATGAAAGCTAAAAGTAAAAAAAAGAGAATAATTAACAGAACTAACTTTTGTGATATTTTTTGGGGTGAATGGAAACACAGTTCAAGTTCAGAGCCTTTCTTTAATGAAGAAAGCTATTTTCAAACCAATATTTTATTGCATGCAGTTGATACCTCTGGTCGTGAAAAAGAAAAAATGGTTCCTAGAAATGTTGAAGAAGTGGTAGCTGATAAAGTTCTAGGGAAAGGTACTAAAGCCCCAGTGTATTCTTGGGATTGTAGTAGTATATGCAGTATACGTCAGGAATCTATTGATATTTTTCGGAATTTCTTAAGAGAGTATAGTAAAAAAAGTCTTAAACAAAAAAAATTAAGATGTTGCAAGGACTAGATCCTTGCAGAGTGAGAAAAAATACTGGTTGGCAAGGTCATTCTCTGGCTTGTCTTTCTAGAAAAGTATGTCCAAGTGTTTTTCATCATTTTAGAATGTTAGTAGTACATCATTCTCAAATGCGGAAGTTAGTCAGAAGATTGTATTACGCAAAAAAGTCTAGCAATATTTTTAAATGATTTAAACAGTGCGCTTGTTCATGGGTCAGTATCAGATGTAAAAAAAGTTTGTGATGAAATAGAGTTTTGTTACTTTGGTCCTGAAGAAGAGAGTAGACAAAGTGAGACATTGATAGAAGTAGGCATTTAAGAAAACGTGGAAAAGATTAGTACAGAGAAATCTGAAGAAGAAGTTACAAAGTTTAAGGTAATTTCGTGTGAAAGGCCAAATTATACTTGTATTTGTTGTGGGCGAACTCCCTATAAGAATCAGACTAGGACTGTTCATCTGTATTTAAAAAGTGAAAAAGAAAATAATGATATGTGGAAGGAATTTGCAACTTATTTGTTGGTAGAGGATTGCTTTGATTTGGGTACTAATCAACGTATTTGTAAATATTGTTATAACAAATTAGAGGATAATAACATGCCAGGAAGAGCTGTCCATAATGATCTGGATTTGGTATATATTCCTCAAGAACTGATGGATTTAAACACGTATAGTGTATTCTAATACAGTCTATGCACCCGTTTCAGGCTATTGTTCGTATGGAGCCTAAAACAGGTAAATTGCCTCCTACAGATTTACAGAGAGGATTAAAAGGAGTTGTATATTTACCTTTAGATTTAAAGAAAAATATTGAAACTATTGGTGTAGATAAAGAAGAAAGTGAACCCTTAATTATTCTTGTGAATGGTGTTCCTACTAAGAGTAAGAAAATCTGGCAGGAATTAGTGGATGTCAGGAAAGTTCAAAAGGCAACATTGTATCTTATAAAGAACAATGAATACTACAGAAAATGTGTATGTGGAAGAAGAAGAAATACTTTTAGGAGATGATAGTGAAATGTCAAGTGGTCAAATTGAGAAAGTGGACATATCCAAAAGTGAAGAAATTCTAAAGAAGTATTGGGGAACATTAATGAATTGTTCCAAGTGAAGAAAGCGAAGGGGAATCCCTTGAGTGTTTGGGAAAAGAGTTTGGAAGCTCGTTGTTTTCCCCAGCTGTTCCCAACTAGAAAAGGTGGACGATATGACGAATGATCAATACAGATTCCTGCATCAGAATATCGGACAACAAGATTGTATGCAGAAGATCCTAGATTTCGACAATGTATCCCATATATGTTTCATCTTTTGTTTGAGAGTGACTCGTCTGGACTTTCATATGCAGTCAACCATATATTAAAAACAGGTGTACATCTTCGAAATGTTACTGCAAAGGAATTTATGGAAAAAGTACATCAGAGAGATGATCATTTGGAATCTCAACTGATTAGTTTGATGGCATGTTAGCGTGGTACTAATGAGTATTGGTATCGTCATCATGGAGAACTTAAATGCATGCTAAGGAATTTAGGAACTCCAACGTGGTTTGTTACACTAAGCTGTGCTGAATACGCATGTGATGATTTACTTCAATTTCTTCGAGAAGCAAATTTAAACATTAAAAACATTAAATTCAAGACTCCTGGAGAATTGTGTTCTTTGGATCCTGTAAATGTATGCAGATATTTCAATCATAGGTTTGAAGCTATGATGTTTATCTGCAACAAAAATAATCCTCCTCTTGGAGAAGTTATTGATCTATTTTGGAGAAAGGAGTATCAAGCTAAAGGTGCTCCTCATATACATATGCTTCTATGGATCAAGGATGCACCCAAATTTGGAACTGATTCGGATGACACTGTTTTATCTTTTATTGAAGATTATGTTACATGTGCTATACATAAAGAACAGAAGAAAACCCCTTAAGGCAACAAGTGTTGCGATTCCAAAGTCATCGATGTGGAAAATACTGTCGACGGAAATAGAAGTCGAAGGAAACGTTTTATACCAAATGTCGTTTTGAATTTCCACGTCCAGTAATATCCAAAGGAAGAGTGAACAGTTTCATGTCAGCGGTGAGACATACCATCACTAGAAAATCTCCAAAAAATACGTACAATTTGAGAAGAAGTGAAGAATCGAAGTATATAAATGATTATAATCCAGTTATTCTGTCAATGTGGAATGCTGATATGGATATCCAGTATGTTGCGGATAATTCCATTGCTGTGGCTCGGTATGTAACATCATACATAACAAAATCAGAAAAGACGGAGTTGAAAGAAATGTGGGAAGAAATTTCCCACGAGTAGAGTCTCAGTAAGAAATTGTACAGCTATAGTTTGAAGATGCTGTCACATCAAGAAATGGGATCGTATGAATGTTCGGATGGGTTATCCTCTGCAAGTTTATATTCAAAGTCAAGAGGAATTATTTGGGTTAGTGTAGGGTGTAGGTCTTGCTGCAACGTGAAATTGAGAACTTAAATCTATACAGGAAATTGAATATTTAGCATTAAATGAACCGGAAAACACAGATATAGTCAAAACAAACATGTTGGATACTATCCAAATAGAAGTCCTCATCTTGAGAACATATGGCTCTATGAAGTACTGCAATATTACAGTTTTAATAGAAATACTACAGAGAATATAAATGAAGGAAAATATACAGTGATCGTTTCAGAAGGATGTTTGGTGAAACATACTAAAGGAAATCTCATTAATCATAGTAAACTGAGTTGTGATACTCCTCATAAAAGAGAATTTTACTATTTAGCACTTTTACAACTCTTCAAACCTTGGCGTATGGAACTGGAATCACTTGGAGATTTTGAGGGCTATGAAGATTCTTTCACTTCATGTAAAGATAGCATTGAATGCACAGTTTTAATAAATTATCTCAAAATGTTGAATGAAGAAATCGATCAAGAAGCTACTATTGCAGCTGAGATTGCTAGAGACAGTTCTCAAGATAGTCAAAGTTCTGCTCCACTGAGTCAGGATCCTCTAGGACAACCAATTCTTGAAAATGAAGCAGCCATCACCACGAGTGAAGTCGCAACAGCAAGCTCAAGAAGATATGATGGACTTGGGAATCTTGGAAGAACAACTAAATATTGAACAGAAAGAAATATACCAGCAAGTGAAACAACAGAGCGACCATGGTTTTCTTCATGAAAAGAAAGAATACACATGCACATCATTTCAACCTATCCGAATGTATGTCAGTGGTCAAGCTGGTACAGAACAAAGTTTCTTAATTAAAGTTTTGACCGGTTATCTACAGAAAACAACGGACTCAGATTTGTCTTGTGTTGTAACTGCTCCAACTGGGTTGGCAACACACCACATTAAAGGAATTACATTGCATTGTTTACTAATGCTACCGGTAGAGCATGAAAATAAATTGGAACATCACAAGCTATCTGGAGAAGTTTGTTATGAAGTTTCAAGAGTGCTAAAGAGAATTAAACTTCTAATTATTGATGAGGTGAGCAAGGTCTCAAACTTAATGCTTGCCTTTGTGCATTTAAGAATGCAGCAAATTTTAAAAACAGAATACGATGTGTTATTTGAAGGAAACCATGTCATAGTTTTTGGTGGTCTACTTCAACTTACTCCTGTAAAAGGACAACCCATATTTAAAACACTTCTGCATGAAGACACCAGAAAGTCTTTGGGAAACATTGGAAACGTTAACATTTGGTCATATTTTGAATACAAAGAACTTATTAAAAATATGCGACAGGCAAATGAAATAGATTATGGAACTGTTCTTCAAGATATAAGAATTGGAGTATTGACAGAACATGGCAAACAAGCTTTGGAAAGTCGGCTACTTACTACCTTGTTTGCAAATGAAAATATAGTTCCTGAAAAAATATACAAGAAAATTGCAGAAAAAAAAATCTGTAATATGCCTAATGCCAACACTGCGAGTTTTCTACATTCAATGAAGAACTTTTAAAGCTTGAAAATGAACGCATAATAAAAATGGAAGCGCTTGATAAAATAGAGCATGAAGGAGTTACTATTATGTAATGTATATGTATGTGTAAACTGTCGCGTCATTTTACGGCGTAATTTGAAGTGGAAAAAGGTTTAGTAAATAGAGCAATGGGAAAAGTGGTTGAATTTGTCAATTATCAAAAAAGAGATGGGATTGAATCTTTGAAAATCAAATTTGATCAGATTGAAGAAGTAAAGCAAATTGGTCGTTGTTCTGCTCGTTTTTTGCTAGTTAAAGATTTGTATGTTCGTAGGAAACAGTTTCCTCTTTCTTTAGCATATGCGGTGACTATTCATAAATCTCAAGGTTTAAGCGTAGACAGTGCTTTGGTAAACATTGGGAGTACCGTATTTAAAGAGGGTATGGGATATGCTGCTTTGTCCCGAATCAGAACTTTATCTGGATTGTATTTGATTGATTTTGATGAAAGAAAGATTAGTGCAGATTCAAATTGTGTAAGAGAGTATAATCAGTTAAGAAGACTTAAATTAAAGAAGTTAAAGAGAAGGAAAAAATCAAGATAATGTTGAGATTCCAAGCAAAAAGCACAAGGAGGCTATTGAAGAGATTGTTGGATATCAATTAGAAAATAGTTCAGGTATCAACTGCTATGCAAATGTAGTGGTAAATGTTGTATTTTCTTTAGAATATCTGCAACAGCAAATAATGGAGCATCGAGAAAAACGGTTTTGTTCTTTGTTGCATTCTATTTTTGAAAAATTGAAAACTGATAAAAGTATAATCCAAAGTGTTTCTGATATTCTGGATATATGTAGTGGTTCTACACAATTTACACAGAATGTGCAACAAGAAGCTCAGGAATTTCTAATGTTTATGCTCGCAGTATTGGAAGATGAAGGAATACAAATTGAAAATCTATTTGGACTTCGTTATAAATGGCAACATGAATGTGAAAATTGTAGATTTACTTCTACCACTAACATAGACACTGAGAGATTCATATATTTGACAATACCAGACTGTAAAACAGTGTCTTTCAACAAATTAGTTAAAGCGACAAATCAAAACATGGAGTGTAGCCAATGCAAATCAGAAATGTATCAACATTATTTAAAGAAAGATTTGGAGAATATATAATTTGAATGATACAACGTTTTACAGCTGATGGAAACTTTAATGAAAAATTTTGTAGCATGTCAACTATCAATATCAGGAAGGACTTTAGTAGCAGTAGCAATTATTTTCCCGATGGACCTTCTACAACATCTGGACATTACACAGTCTATTTAAAATGCAATAAAGGATGGACATATTGTAATGATGCTCATTTGGTTTTTAAAGATCGTTTGCCTAAGGAATTACCAAATTCATACCTAATATTTTTAAAGCCAAAGTTCTAAGAACATAATTCGGCCTATTGGGAATATGTTAATACGTATTAATACCAATACTTTGGACAATTGCAGTATGAAGGATTTCAGGAATATCATTTGGCCTACAGGAAAGATATTAATATAAATTAAGCGGTTTTTCAAAGATATTCTGTCAGCAAATATTTTAAATGACATAATTAAGAGTATATGGAAATTATAAAGAATTGTTGATTGAATTATTGTTGATCTTCTTTGATATTATATTGACAACATTCTCTTAGAAAGAAGCATTTTATATATACGCGAGTTGCATTATATACTGTTATTGAGGATGTTATTTATATGCAGTGTGCAGAGATAGTTGACTATGTTTAAAATATTTTTTACACAGATTTTTTTTTTTAAACAATCTTATTGATTGTTGTTTTTTTTCCCCCGCTGTTATGTGCTGAGTAACATTGAAATCACTATTAGTAGTGAAATTCAATATATTCTGAGAACAGCAAAAAAGGCAAACTAAATAATTTATATAATGGTAAAATTATGTTGTGTTGCAAAAATTATAAGATTATGGGGCCGATTCCGTCCTGGAAAAATCTTCCCAGTACGAATCGGATCCGGATTTTTTTCCGTACGAATCGTACAAGTACCGTACAAACTGCCAAGTACGATTCGTATGGGAAAAAGTCCATGCGGATCGCATTGGGAAAATTCCCCCACACGTCCTCGGGTCGGAAAAAGTGTCCGACACATCCCCGGACGTTTTTCCATACGAATCGGAAAACTGAAGTCCGAGCGCGCAAGTACGATCCGTACCGTGCGTACGATTGTACAACCGTATGGAAAAAACACTGTACGGAGCGAACTGTAATAGCAACCATGGAGACATGTGCCCGCATACGCACCGAACCCCCCCAGCCCCCGTCAGTATGTGCCGAACCCCCCCCCCAGCCCCCGTAGGTACGCGCTGAACCCCCCCAGGCACCGTAGGTACGCGCCGTACCCCCAGCCACCCGCGGAAGTACGCGCCGTACCCCCAGCCCCCCGCGGAAGTATGCGCCGTACCCCCAGCCCCCCCGCGGAAGTACGGCGCGAACCCCCACCCGTGTATGTACGGCGCGAACCCCCACCCGTGTATGTACAGCACAAACCCCCACCTGTGTATGTACGGCGCAAACCCCCACCCGTGTATGTACGGTGCGGATCCCCAGCGCGTAGCGCTGGGTGTCTGCACCATACATACACGGGTGGGGGTTCGCGCCGTACATACACAGGTGGGGTTTCGCGCCGTACATACACGGGTGGGGGTTCGCGCCGTACATACACAGGTGGGGTTTCGCGCCGTACATACACGGGTGGGGTTTCGCGCCGTACATACACGGGTGGGGTGGGGGTTTGCACCGTACTTCAACGGGGGCGCTGGGGGTACGGCACGTACTTCCACGGGGGGGCTGGGGGTTCGGCGCGTACCTACGGGGGCTGGGGGGGGTTCAGCGTGTACTGACGGGGGCTGGGGGGGTTCGGCACGTACTTACGGGGGCTGGGGGGGATTGGCGCGTATTTACGGGGGCTCGGGGGGGTTCGGCGCATTCCTACGGGGGCTGGGGGGGTACGGCGCGTACCGTGCCCCCTAATCCGTTCGCTTCGCGGCGTACTTCGCTTCCCGGCACTTTTTGGGTGTTGTAAAAAAATTGCCGGCCGGACTGCTGTGGGTACGAATCGTACTTGCTGGTACGTGAAAACATGCCTACCTCCGTCCGGACATCACGTCCGGATCTCATTCGTATGTATTTTTCAGTCGGTCGGTGTTTTTTCCGACTCGTACGGAAATGGTGTTTCCGTACGAATCGTACTTGCAAGTTTGTAGGGTTTTTTTACCGGGTACGAGTCGGACGGAGAAAACGCTCCGACCAACGGTTCGTACCCGGTTTTTCCAGGATCGGAATTTACACCTATATATTATAACTGTATTTTTTCTTCTCTTTTACAGATCCTAATTCTAAATGTGCACAATGACTCAGTTATTAAGACACAAAGTGCACCAGTCAAATGTGCGCCATGTATGCAGACCCCTAACCCCCAGCACAGTACTGATTCACCCTTGCTATAAACCAGGTAGTATTCATTTGGTGCCCCAATCAGACTGTCACTCTCTGTTCACTACTGCAATCATCCTGACAGAAGCATGTCCTTATCGAATCTCTGTGCCACCACACATGCAGTTATAAACTCTCCCTGCAGTCAACTACCAGCAGTGTAAGTATCCAGTCACTATCCATGCACTTGTACAACGACTCATGTATTGAGACAAGCAGTGCTACAGTGAAATGTGTGCAATCTATGCAGGCCCGTAATCTCCAGCAGACTACTGAATCACTCTTTCAATAAGCCAGGTAGTAGTCATGTAGTGCCCCAATCAGCCTGTCATTCTCAGTCCACTCCTGCAATCATCCTGATACAAGCATGTCCTTATCTAATTTCTGTGCCAAAACACAAGCAGTTATAAAGTGTCTCTGCTGTCAACTACCTCCACTCTAAGTATCCCCTCAGAATTCATGCACTTGTAGAACGACTCAGGCATTAAGACCAGCGGTGCTACAATCAAATGTGCACAATCTATGCAGGCCTCTAACCCCCAGCAGACTACTGATTCACCCTTGCAATAAGCCAGGTAGTATTCATGCAGTGCCCCAATCAGACTGTCACACTGTGTCCACTCCTGCAATCATCTACACAGAATCATGTCCTTAACTTATCACTGTGCAGAAACACAAAGATTTAAAAATTCACCATTCTTTTTCATTGCAGAACTCAAATGATCCAGTCAGTACCTATGTACTCATATAATGACCCAGAAACTAATACATGTAGTATTACAATCATCTATAAACTATTGATCCACTTCTCTAAACACGTAAATACCAGTTCTGCAATTACCCAGTTAATACCTGTGTCTTGCAATAAATGGATAGTGATTGTTACAGTCAAATGTGCGCAATCTATGCAGGCCTCTAACTCCCAGCAGAGTACTGATTCACCCTTGCTATAAGCCAGGTAGTATTCATTTGGTGCCCCAATCAGACTGTCAGTCTCTGTCCACTCCTGCAATCATACTGTCAGAATCCATGCACTTGTACAGCGACTCAGGCATTAAGACAAGCAGTGCTACAGTCTAATGTGCACAATGTATACAGGCCCGTAACCTCCAGCACAGTACTGATTCATCCTTGCAATAAGCCAGGTAGTATTCACGCAGTGCTACAATCAGACTATCACTCTCTGTCCACTCCTGCAATCAACCTGACAGAACCATATCCTTCTCTAATCTCTGTGCCAACACACAAGCACTTATAAACTTACCCTACTGTTAACTACCAGCACTCTAACTATACAGTCTAGGTATCCTCATGTCTATCCCATATACTTCTCCAATCACTTATCCACTACAATACTTATCCTTTTACTCTGCCAATACCAGCAGTATCTTCTTATCCTATCACTCCGCCAATACCTCAGCACTCATAAATTGACCATGTATTCTACTTGCAGCACTGTAATCATTCCAATTACTAGTAATGTATTTATAGAGTAGCTTAGCCACTAATACAGGTACACCTCCAATATTCTGTACATTACGCATGCAAACTTCCAACCAGGTACATACTAATTATACATTCATGCAAATTCCCACTTACTACCCTTGCAGCCTAGGAATCCTCTTGTTGCTCCCATACACTTCCTCAATCACCCATCCAGCACTATGTAGTTATCGTATTACTCTGTCAATATGTATGTACTTGTGGAGCAGATTTACAAGCCCCCTACGCCACTACTACATCACTTTTTGTGACGTAGTGGTGGTGCTAGGGGCACCTCCATTTTTACAAAGAGAGGAAAAGCAGCACATTCTGTTGAAGGGGCATTCCATGGGTGTTGCTGTGTATGTTTCCACACAACACCCATAGAACCAGACACATGTCCAGATTTATGATTTCTTTTAAATCTAGACATGTGTGTTAATGCTATACCACCCTAAAGGTGGCGTAGCAAGGCGCAACAAGGAGAAATCTTTTCATTTCTCCTCATTTTTTCCTCTTTCAATGCGTACTGCATTCTACGCCACACATTGAAGGAGGAAAATGCCTTCCGTGATTGTTTTTCTACAGGAAGGTGTTCCTTCCTGCACAAAAACAATCTGCTCCACGATGCAGGCATTTTTGCACCATGGTGCAAGGTTGCCTGTGCTAGCACATGGCTACAGTTTGTGCGCCAGTGCAGAGGGAAGCACAGAGATGCGACATATTCATGTAAATATGTTGCATGCCTGTGTTTCAGAAGTGCTGCAGCGTAGTGCAGCAAAAGGGCTTGCGGTGCCACACTACAGCACTTCATAATACATCTGCCCCAAAAAATTAATCATACACTACTATAGGATTCTTTCAGTCAATCATGCTGTAGACATATATTCAAGCAAACTTTCAGCCATTACCATACAATTATAGTTCTTTTTTGAACCAGATAAGGTAGTTCTGAGAAGAACTTCTTTTTCTTCTTTTTTGTTTTGTATTTTTTTGTATTTTTTGAACAATTTTGTATTTTTTGGTTGTTTTTTCAGAAACTTAACAAAAAAAGTACAAAGTAAACTGAAAACTTTTGGAATTAGATGACATTCCAAAAACAAAACAAAATAAATAAATTAGCAACGGTGATGTAGATTGAGCAGCACAAACTACATCTACTGACTGCTCTCTGTAGCAGATAATTTTCTTGCACTTGCAACAGTGCTGCTCCAAAAAGGCAAATTCTGGACGAATATCCATAGGAGGTTGGGATGTTGACGCTCCTGATGTACTTTGACCTGCTGCTGGTGGATTTTTAGCAGCGCGCCTCATTTCCTCCTGAGCCAGATTGCGAGGATGCTGTGTATGCAAGTGCTTATACATACTGGTAGTCCCGCAAGAGTACTTCTTCTGACTGCCTCTTGATAGTACTCTGTCACAAATAATGCAGGTCACCTTGGTAGCATTGACTTTTTTTTCAGCTGCTGGGTAAGTGAAAAACTTCCACACCACCGATTCTGGTCTTTTCTTTGGTGGATCCTCCACCAACAGTTCTTCATCCGAAGATTCTTCCACCTGCTGGTTCTGCTGTGATGCCATTTTCTTTTGAGTTCTAAAAGAAACACCCAAAAAAATGCAAAACTTGTTCTTGTTGAAGAAGAGATGCTCCTCTGAAAATCCTCTAACAAGAATGAATAACATGGGTGGGGTCCTTCAATACTTACAGAGGGAAATGTTATAAACCAATCATCTTTTATTTTGAGGTCACATGGGATTCGAGCACCCCACGCTCAGGAGGAGCGCACCAGACGCGACTTCGCGGAAATATATTTAAAAATAATATAAGTTAATTACAAGTAGAAATATAATATTTTTATGAATACCTTAGATAATCTCTTGCCCTAATATGTATATTAAACACACATACATATCATTTTAGAATATAAAAACTTTCACGGGTTTTGCACACCCAACGTGCCCCAGCACGCATATGACGTCACACGGGGCCAGCCACCGCAAGCGTCGCGTACCGTAATGCACATGTGTCGAGAATACGCGGGAACAGGAGTCGCGTACCGGTCGCATGCCAATCACGAACACCACGTAATATTATACGTATTTGACGTAACTGGAAAACACGCACCCGTCACACACCGTACGTGGATCCTTCACGACTTTTTTAAAATGGCGGCTAAAACGTGCACCCGCCGCGTTGGGTACGCACTGGGTGTGCGACTCCAAAAAATTTCAAAAAAATAATATAAATGAATTAAAATAAAAAAATAGTTATACTATATTTCATATTTAATTTTCTTTTAAGTTTTTTAAATAATTGTCAGAAAAATATATAATATTGCTTAATAAATATTATATTTATAAATAAACAGTAAAAAAAAAATCTAGAAATTCAATACAAAAAATATAGGTATAACTACTATGATATTTACAAATTTTCATTTAAAAAACCTTTGAAATTCACTGAAAAAAAACAAAGGTTTCAGGCACGTTATAGTTAGAAATTCGCATCTAAAAAACCTTAGAAATTCACTAAAAAAAAACATAGGTTTTTAGGGTAAGTTATAGTTAGTTGGACATTTTACTCGTACAAAACCATAGAAATTCCCCCGTTATAGTTAGTTCAGCTAACTATAACTCGCGCCCCCGCAATGCACTGCTGATGACGTCACATATTAAATCACTCATGACATGGTCAGTGACATCACTGATAACATCACTGATGACATCTCAAATTACTGGAGCTAACCCACCAGGTACCTCCAGTAAGCCCCACAGGGCTGCGTTACAGAGAGGTGGTCCAGGCCACGCCCCTTTTTACACCTCTCTGCAACGCAGCTCTGTGGCGCTTACTGGAGGTACCTGGTAGGCTAGTTGGACCCCAGGGACCCTCAGGATTCAAGGGGACTTTATCCCCCAACTTAAAACGCACCACAGGGCGCGTTTGCACAGTGGTGAAGGGAGGGGGCGGGGCCTGAGGTGACATGTGTACAAACACGCCCTGTGGCGCGTTTTAAGTTAGGGAATTAATTACCCTTCAATCCAGAGGGCCCCTGCCGGGCAACTAGCCCACCAGGTACCTCCAGTAAGCGCCACAGGCCTGCATTGCAGAGAGGTGGTGCAGGCCACGCCCCTTTTTACACCTCTCTGCAACGCAGCTCTGTGGCGCTTACTGGAGGTACCTCGTGGGCTAGTTGGACCCCAGGGACCCTCAGGATTCAAGGGGACTTTATCCCCCAACTTAAAACGCACCACAGGGTGCGTTTGCACAGTGGTGAAGGGAGGGGGCGGGGCCTGAGGTGACATGTGTGGAAACTCGCCCTGTGGCGCGTTTTAAGTTGGGGAATTAATTTCCCTTCAATCCTGAGGGCCCCTGGGGGCCAACTTGCCATCAGGTACCTCCTATAAGCGCCACAGGCCTGCATTGCAAAGAGGTGGTCCAGGCCACGCCCCTTTTTACACCTCTCTGCAACTCGGCTCTGTGGCGCTTACTGGAGGTACCTAGTTGGCTAGTTGGACCCCAGGGACTCCCAGGATTCAAGGGGACTTAATCTCCCAACTTAAAACACACCACGGGGCGCATTTGCACAGTGGTGAAGGGAGGGGGCGGGGCCTGAGCTGACATGTGTGCACACACGCCCTGTGGCACGTTTAAAGTTGGGGAATTAATTCTTCTTCAATCCTGAGGGCCCCTGGGGGCCAACAACCCCACCAGGTACCTCCAGTAAGTGCCACTGCGCTGCAGAGGTGGGCCAGGCCATGTCCCTTTTTACACCTCTCTGCAATGCAGCTCTGTGGTGCTTACTGGAGGTACCTGGTGGGCTAGTTGGACCCCAGGTACCCTCAGGATTCAAGGGGACTTAATCCCCCAACTTACAACGCACCAGGGGGCGCGTTTGCAGAGTGGTGGAGAAAGGGGGCATGGCCTTTGTCTACCTCTCACCAATCCCACTGCGTGGGGCTTACTGGAGGTAAAAGGTAGGCTAGTTGGCCCCTAAAGGACCCCAGCAGTGAAGGGGACTTCAATCCCCATCCAAGAGCATGCCAATGAGCACGTTTGTAGAGTGGTGGGCAAAGTGGGCGTGGCCTAGTATGAGTACTTACCAGTGCTGCTGTGTGGGACTGACTGGAGGTAATAGTTTGGGAAGTTGGCCTCCAAGGATGTCCTTGGGGGCCAACTACCCCTCTTGCTACCTCCAGTAAGTCCCACACAGTGGGATTGCTAAGACGCCTTCGGAGGCCATGGCCCCCTTTCTCTACCACTCTACAAACGTGCCTCGTGGCAGACTACGGAATGGGGGATGAAGTCCAATTTAGTCCTGAGGGAGTTTGGGGGCCAAGAATCCCTCCTGGTACCTCCTGTAAATCCTACGCAGCGGAATTCCTGAGCGTTGGTTGGACGCCCAGCACCCTTTCTCCACCACTCTGCAAACACGACTACTAGTTAAAGTAGCATATTTCTGCACCTCTGACTTACAGGTAGTTTTAATCCCCCTGCCCTATTATGTACTAGGGCCTTACAGAGAAGGTCATGCTAATCACAGGGGTACCCCAACGCATAGTGTTCCCTAGTGTATGTAGGTGTTTTCACTGTATTCGAAGTGTCTTTTAGCATAGCACTGGCTCTAGGCCTGGTTAGTCATAGTCAGTTGCCACCAGTAAAAAGCTGTGGGCACAGGATGATTTTGCAAAAAGGCCTTTTTGTGCTCCTCTGTTGGTTCTTTCTGCACATGTCTTGCTTCTTCCTGCACTTTTCTTCTTCTTCATTCTGTGCGTTTTTTGTTCTTTCTTCAGATGTCCTACCTCTGTAGGCATAGTTAGAAACTAGCATTTAAAAAACCTTTGAAATTCACTTAAAAAACCATAGGTTTCAGGCACATTATAGTTAGAAATTAGCATTTAAAAAACCTTAGAAATTCACTTGAAAAACCATAGGTTTTAGGGAAAGTTATAGTTAGTTGGACATTTCACTCGAACAAAACCAGAGAAATTCCCCCGTTATAGTTAGTTCAGCTAACTATAACTCGCGCCCTCGCAATGCACTGCTGATGACGTCACATATTACATCACTCATGACATGGTCAGTGACATCACTGATGACATCTCAAATGACATCACTGATGACATCATCCATGTGATAAATTGATGCATCTTCTCACACCCTAATATAACCTTGATACACCCACTCTAAATTACAGACTGCCATTCTGAAAACCATAGACACTCCAACACCAATAGCTACATACCCACGCACTGATTCTTAGGTTTACACACACATCCACTCACTCACCCGTAAAGTCACTCATACTTATGGTCACTCAGTACAGGACAATCATATGCACTCATACACCTATATAGACACTTACACACCACCACTCATCCATAGATGTACTCACACACCTAGTCAGTCATGCAAATAATTAATCACACTGCCATTTACTCACCTATACAGTTATACACACACCAGCTCAATTACTCATACAAATACTTGCACATTATTACGCTTTTAAACAATCACTGATACAAGCACACTCTCATCCATACAGCCACTCTCACAATCACACACTCTTACTTTTAGCCATTTATATACTCCAACACACATATATACTGTCTTTCACATATGTAGTTACTCACACATGTAACACTGAGATATATATTCACTCACTA
This sequence comes from Triturus cristatus, assembly GCF_964204655.1. Lineage (NCBI taxonomy): Eukaryota > Metazoa > Chordata > Amphibia > Caudata > Salamandridae > Triturus > Triturus cristatus. The sequence continues at coordinate 250,963,097 of NC_140586.1, forward strand.
ACACACCCATACACACACTCACCCATCCATACAGTCAATCAATCACAGATGCACTCTTGAAACAATGCACCCAGTGAATCACCCACTCACACATCTATGCACAGTCACACACAGCCCACCCACACAAACACTCAGGCACCCATACAGATACTCAGATACCCAATAAATAACCCATATAGACACTCATGTAGCTATTCACAAACCCATGCAGCCGCTTACACACCAACAGACAGACGGATACAGACATTTACACAGTTTACTCACTAACCCATGCATTCAGTAGGATACATTTAATCACTCACTTATAAAGTCAGTCACGCACCTACTAAATCATCCATTCAGACACTTATACACCCACTCATTCTTCAATACGCCTTTCCCTATATATATTAAACATATTTAAACTTTACAGAAACACACAGTCACTGGATAATGTCATCAGTGATGTCATTTGAGATGCCATCAGTGATGCCATCAGTAATGTCACTGACCATGTCATGAGTGATGTAATATGTGACATCATCAGCAGTGCATTGCGGGGGTGTGAGTTATAGTTAGCTGAACTATAACAGGGGAATTTCTCTGGTTTTGTACCCTGCGCCCTTTTTGCGTTTTGCGCCTTAGTTTTCCTGATTTCTTGTGCCTCAGTTCTACCGAGGCAGAAGATGGCTGCCAACACTTCCTGGTTTGGAGTGTTGACCGCCAATTAGCATAAAGCTTGTGATCGGGAGGGTGCGCGGATCCTGCGCGGCCATAGATATATATGTGCTTTTACTTTTGATTTTCTCAGCAACTACTGAATGGATTTACACCATTTAACAACAACCATTTACAATGCAATGGTCTCGGCATTGTTAAAGTTAGAGCTATTGGTATTGCTCATGACACTCTCAAATGCGAGATCTATTGCATTTGCACCCACACACACAAAGCCACCCACACACACCGAGCCACCCACACACACAGAGCCACTCTGCATCAAACGTAAAATAAGATAAAGCTGGAGACAAGGTTGAGAGCACACGCACAAGACTCCTGTCCTTGGCTCCTGCGCAACATCACACTCAGAAACTACAGCATCCATCACAGCCCCGGCTCAAACAAACTGCCAAACACTCCCAATGAAGAGCTCCGAGGAGCACACAGCCCTGGTCAAGGATAGGTCCAGCTAGCAGAGAGGCGAACACGAGCAACGCCTCGAAGACCTAAGCGCTCTCGTGCAAACACAAGCTGCATTAAAATAGCACTGCAGGGCACGGCCCACAGCGCTTCGAAGACCTAAGCGCAAACCCAAGCTGCATTAAAATAACACGGCAGGGCATGGCCCACAGCGCCTCGAAGAATGAAGCGCTCTCACACAAACACACGCTGCATTGAAATAACACGGCAGGGCACGGCCCACAGTGCCTCGAAGAATGAAGCGCTCTCGCGCAAACACACGTTGCATTAAAATAACACGGCAGGGCACGGCCCACAGCTCCTCAAAAAATGAAGCGCTCTCGCGCAAATACACGTTGCATTAAGATGGCAGGGCACGGCCCACAGCGCCATGAAGAATGAAGCGCTCTCGCGCAAACACCGGCTGGATTAAAATAACACGGCAGGGTACGGCCCACAGCGCCTCGAAGAATGAAGCGATCTCGCGCAAACACACGCTGCATTAAAATAACACAACAGTGTTTGGGTGTGAATAAAATCAATCTGGCCAGTTTGCTACCACTGTTACTTTATTTAATTATTTTTCATATTGTTAACCTTTTATTCCAGATGCTGAGCCTTAGAATTAAAATACGACATTTCCAGCAAAAATTATTTTCTTTTTTGGATCCATTTCACAGGGGAGCAAATAAAAGAAAGTAGAGGAAAGAGATTGAGAACCCCATCTTGAAGTTAAGGTTTTCAGTAAGAGAAGAACTGCTAGACAGAAAGAGAGGGAGGAATGAAAGAGTGGCGAGGGGGCAGCTGAAGCGGCAGAGCAGAAGCGGACACTGTATTTTTCTTCTCTAAGTAAGAAGGAAAAGACAGAGTCCTGTTACTCCTCTGCCGCCCGTGAACCATGTGAAATGCAAGCAGGAACAACATTGTTACCTTAACGCGAAGACAAAAAAACAAAAATAGCGCTTCAC